>NC_143437.1:60857500-62107500 GCF_987193195.1 Phasianus colchicus | reverse complement strand
GAATTCACATATGGTACTTAATTTGCATTTTTCATACAGTCATTAATGCTTTGGTGAACTCAAAAGGTCTAGAAAAGTATTCAAAGCCTTGGATACTTCCCAGAAATGTGCTTATGCTGTATTGGCCTGGAATCTACAGATAGAAGCTGACCAGGGATTTTGATTCTTTCTTTGTGAGGTATTTTAATAATAGAAGGCTTTTTCTTGGACTTATTTTATATTTTGGACTAGTTTTCATGCCTCTGAATCACTTTGCTATTGATATTTTTTCAATCATGTTTCTAGTAGAGGCCAAATAGAATATATCTTGAAGGAAAAGCAGCAGATTTAGGGATTGAAACTACCCTGGAAAAAAGCTCCTGTCTTAATCTAAGTCAGGAACAGCAAGTTCTGGCCGTGGTAAAGTTGACAATAGGCTGCTATCCACATCCAGGAGATACAGTGGTGATCACAAGACTTGCAAGTAAGAAGGTAGAACAGGTGAAATACCCAAATAACAGATTCTGCTCATTTTCAGGGGAGTGCACAAGATCAATGGGATTTACTTGCTAAGTTTGGGATTTACTATTGACCAGACAGCCATCCAGTAGTGGGGACAGGATAACAACTTTAACTGGCTGGCATGCCGTCTTTGCCATCTGGTGGATAGTCATTTGGTAGGAAGATGTGACTAGCTGAAGGCAAATCTTATAGAAAGAGTGTAATCTTTCTTAGTTCCCCAACCCAAAATATATTACAAGATATCATGAGAAAACTCATTCTCCTTTTTCGTCTCCCATTACATGAAGCAATGAATGCTTTCAGATATGAGAGAGAGAGCTGATGAGAGACTAGTAGGACTTCCTCCCCTCATACTCCTCACCCAGGGATAGTGCAGTGTCTGTTCTGTGTTGCTCTTGCCTTTTATCTGTGCAGCTGTGATCTTCAGATCTTCATCAGATATCATCAAGCTGCTGGAACTACTCTGTTGAGTGGGAGTAGGTAATTTGTTAACTGCTTGTCTTGGAGTAAACTACTTGGTCATGCGAGTTAGTCTCACAAAAGAACAAAAAAAAAGAAAGTAATTGGTAATTACTCCCTCCATGCCTTCCCTTCTCTCTTTTTTTTTTTTTTTAAGGGATACTTTTACAGCAGTGTTATGTACCTATTTAATCACTTAGACCAATTGATGAAATAAAAGCTTTCGTCCCTTGGCCCCTTGCATAGTATTCTTGTTAATTGTTTTTTCTGATGCCACTACCATAACTTCTACATTGGTGAGTGTGGACATGACAAATCTAAAAACTTGTCCTAGAGAAGAATTGCTGCTGTGCTGCTTCCAGTGGAGGCATAAAACATAATGGGTGACTTAGAGACAGTCAGTCAGGAGTTCCCTGGTGGCTCATCTGTTTTGCTATGGGTAATGATCCCTCACTGGCACACGCATGTGCACATGCCTGTGGTCTGATGTGTGTGGGGACACACTTGCACAAGTGTGTGCATGTGCTCATTAACTAGCTTGAATTTCACATTAGCTAGCTAATTTTTCAGGATGGCTGATAGCTTATTAATTGAGAACATGTTTAAGCAGATGGGTTTGTCATATCTCTCCCTAATCCTAACAGAGAGGAAAAGATCTGCAGTATGGAAGAAGAGACTGCAGATTGCAGTGGTCCATGTTTGGTTTCTAGAGGACAAAAAGACTGAATTCATTTTTGCTGTTGGAAGTGTACAATGTGGATGTAGAAATTTTGCTGTTATATACACTGAAATTTACAGAACCTGTATTCACAAAATATAAGTCCCTGCACAACTTCTCTGACCCTCACACCTCACTGTTTTAAGAAACAGTGACCAAATTTGCTGGATAAAGATGAAGATGAAGTAGAAGTAAAACTTTAAATATGGATGTACAATGGAGAGAAAGGAAAGGAAATGGAAAATATTGTATCTTTCCCTAGGGGCTGGAGATACTATAAACAAAGCATTTTCAGCCTATGTGACAAAAGTAAGTCAAGATGCAAAGAAATAACTAGGTATAGTATTTACATCACAGTGCCTATTTATTCCTTAAACTGCATCCACTGCCTGCCTGTCTCCCCCAGCAAATTACTTCCAAAGAGATGTTTTGCTATACTGGTGTTCACCAAAACTTTTTGTCAGGCGTCTTATGCAAGGAAGTTCAACCTTTAGTCTGCTTGCAGTGATTGGCCAGTACTGTTTACATAAGGACTGGGCTTGCTGTTTGAGCGGCACACTTATACAAAGTTTGATGATTTTGCTCTTTGATAAGTACTTGCACAGGCACAGCTACCACTAACCACATGGTGCAGTCCCCCTTTTATTTGCATGAGGACTGCCTACAAAGGCAAATTTTACACCAGTGTATTTCCTGGGTTGTCTTTTAGCAAATAATAGTCAGTGTACTTTGTCTTCTGCATTTTCCCAACTCCAGACTCTAGAGGACGCTTGTGACTACATTTTTCAAAACCAAAATAATTACTTTCCATGACACCTTATGAACAGAAACTGGCATAAAACAGAGCGCTCTTATGGCTGAGATTTTTAAGTTGGGTTTTCAGTAGGTCACAGCTTATTTAGGTTGTTCCTACAATGCCTTTGGAAACCATTAAAACATCACATCAGTTGTTTATATATAGAGAAGTAAGGTCACAAGATAAACTGTTTGAAGTGAGCAGAGCTCCCTTCTGCTTACTCACAGTTACGTGGTGCACACCTGTGAGAGTCTGATTATCTTCTGGTCGCAGAAAAGTGCATTTTTGTAGCATACTATGAAATGGATTGGGTGCTGCAGGGCGGTAATCCAATATGGCATTGATTTTTTTATGTAATATTTGGTAATCTCTAGTTAATAAATAGCTTATGCTCTTACAAAATGTATGTCCTAAAACTTAGCTGTTCTATTTCCAAGTTCCCCTCTGTTGCTAGATCTGCCTGTCAAATGAATAAATCATTTTTTAAATATTAGCAACTGGGCAGCACATACAACTGCTTGGGTTTTCTTGCTGCAAAGGGAATGAAGGTTCCCTTTGTCCTTAAAATTTGCTCTCTCACATTTATCAAAAAACTTAGTCACAAACTCTTTTCATTTCTCTCATGAAAATCCCAGGAGCCGTTCCTAGCAGTAAGTAATACAATGAAGAAGAATTGGCCATGCTGAACTTTCAGGTGGAAATGAGTTTGAAGGCTCAAATCTGGGCAGATTCATGGCTATTTTCCAGGAAGAAAATGAGAATAGTAATTATGAAGAGCAGACAAGAAAGGATAAAAAGATGAAGAGATGAACACAACACACTAGTTAAAGGAAATGGTATTACTTAATTCTGAAATGGTACAATAATCTAACCTCTGATGAATTGGAGGTAAGGGGTAGTGGTGAGAGTTCACATAGTATAAAAGAAACAGAAGAGTGAGATGTGAGATAAGTCAAGCATAAAAAGAAAGACTGTAATTTTAAGTGAGTTCGGATTCTACCTTATGTTTTTTGCCATTGTAACAATAGATAATAAATGAAATGCAGATGGGGCACTTAACTAACAACTATTTCTTGCGCAGCTACTATGTCAGTAATTCAACCTGTGTGTGATTTGAAATTAGATCTGATCCAGATTCATGATCAGAATATTTTAAATCCAATTAACTAAATCACAGATCCTAATGTAATTACTGTTAATATCTCCTGATACTAAAGGATGTGTACAAGATCAAGATGCATGGCTCAGTACAGACCTTAACTATCCAGAGGAGAAGAAAAATATATGGAAACAACTGAGTAATTTTGCAATTTATTATTTATTTTGAATGTGTGTTTCATTTTTTTTCTGGGATTTTTTTCCCCACTGTTGTCAGTTTAATGACTTTGTGAATAAATGTGACACCCCCCTCTCCCCTCCCCCACAAGCCTTCTCTAAGTGAACGGTTTCTAATAAAGTTGTAACAGATCAATCACCAAAAGGTCTTGGCAGAAAAATCGGTAGGTAATAAAAAAGATAAAGGACACTGAAATGATGGGAGTGACACGTGGTGGGATATTAGCTTTATGAAGACAACTTTGTCTAATAAGAAAAGTTAGGTAGTAGTACCACATGGGAGCAAGTGGAGGCTTCCTACTACTGCCAGAAATGCTTGATGCCATTTCTGAGTACAAAATGTTATAGTGGGAATGGCAGGTGCTTTCAGTAAGAGATGCTCTGTAAGTGTTAGGTGTGCTTAAACCAAATTAAGTGGATGTGTCAATTATGTAAAAATTAAGGATTATCTGTCTGTTAAAAAGGTGATGGCTGGACTTGCATCTAAATGCTGACCTGGGCCCAGACAATGTGTTTCCACTCCAGAGCCACACCATAGGCTATCCAGTGTTCTGTGTTCCCCACAGCAGACTCTGTTCTCCTTATGCCTGGTGTTACACTGTGAATGGTATTGCATTGTGATTTGAATATGCTGATAATGATGGAAATGCTAAACAAAATCAAGACCAGCCTAACTGTATGAATTGATGGATCTGTTGGAACAAGTTGCCCAATGAGATTGTGGATGCCCTAACCCTGGCGGTATTCAAGGCTCTGGGCAGCCTGGTCTAGTAGTTGGCGACCTCACATATAGCAGGGGGGTTGAAACTAGATGATCACTGTGGTTCTTTTCAATCCAGGACATTCTATGATTCTATGATTCTGCAAGAATTTGTGTGCAAATATGTGGAAGAGCATATTGCCCTGTAGAAACATGCACTCCATATTATTCCAGATGGTGCATATATGTTGAGTGGGGGAGATGCCTGCCATTTTCTTGCAAGACAGCTGCACAAGTGTTTTTTTTTTTTTTTTTTTTTTTTTTACAATCGACTCAATTGATTTGTTTCCAGCTTTGTTCATCTGCATCTCACTACTCATTCTCTGATGCTTGCACCTCCAAGCTCCTTTTCCCTCTAGCTCCTTCTTTTCTTGCCTGCAGCTTTCCCTCTCATAGTTGCTACCATGGCTGCTCTCTTGCTCTGCATTCCTTTGTCTTGCATCCTTCTCCTTTCCTTCTCTTGCCTTCTCCAAAAAGTTCCTCAGTCTTTTTAAGACAAATAGATCAAACCTCTCCTGTCTGTTACTTCATGGGATGACACCTCATTTGAAAAGTTGCCTCACTGTTCGTACACTTTTTTTCCTGATTTTTATTAGGTGATAGTGGGAGGGGGGAGTTGCTGTCCTTGTTCCTCCCCAGTCTTCAATTGAAGATACTTTTTCCTCCTTTCCCTACTCCTTCTCTTTCTCTGAGTAGCACTGCTTATGATTTTTCCTCTTTTCTTATTCCTGGTGCTACCAACATTTCAGTCAGCTCCTAATCAGTTTTGCACCCCAGCTTCAATCTTTGGCCTCTCTTTCTACACACGGAATTGTCTATTGTCATAACTAACCTCCACATACCAGTAAGACAGGTTTTCTTAGGAAGCTTCTGTCTCACTGCATTTGCCTTCTAAGGTTGGTTCAAAGCTGTTTCGAATTCTTCAGAAATGATGTGATATATATAAAGACTTGTTTCATTACTTGTCCACAGAATAACTGCAGGATGAAGCTTTACAAAAATCCATGAAGAATATGATCCTAAAGAACTACATACATGTTAAGTAGCTAATCAGTGGTAGGTAGTTTTCTAATGTTTTGGGCATAGTCCTAAAAGTTGTGGATTTTTAAAATTATTACTCTTCATTTTTCTTATTTTATTTCACAGTGTTGGATCTACCCTGCCAGCAGTTACTGTAATCTGGAATATGGCTGTTTTCTGTGATGGAGGTGGACTTTTTCTTCAAGCAGCTTTTGTAGCAGTACACTGTATCTACTGTGCTGCTGGGGTTTTGTAGTTTGAAAAAGGTCTTTCTGAAAGTATGAAGAGAGAACATGGGAAATGATGAGGGAACTGTAGCTTTGCTCCCAACATTTTGCTTTTGAGACAGATAAGTGTACTACCTATTAGTAAAAGGCATCTTTAGGAAATACAAAAAGGAAACAAAATCTGGTTTTGAACACAGAAGATTAAACTTCTAAGAAACTAATCTCCTCTACAAAACTTTTCTTTCTTCCCACATTCCTAATTCAGTAGAATGAGATACCAACAGGGATCATTTCTAATGAATGGAAACATATAAACTGAGGATAGCCCTACTGATTCAAACAAATTGATTCTACAATGGATTGGCACAAAGTAATTATATTTGAATCCTTATTTGCTAAAGAGAAGAGGCAGATAAGCAGGACTTCCAGTTGTCAAACTGTGTTATTATATTAGTGGTAGTAGTATTTTTAAAGAGGATTTTTCTTTTCTCTATAGCTCATTTTTACTGTTGTTGTTGCTTTTTCAGTGTGTGGTCTTAATGATGAATTTGTTACATTTATGTTTATTTGCATGGCAGGGGACTGAACTGCCATAGGAAAGCATAATATTTTTAAGGGAGAATTAACAGGAGAAGAAGCTGGATCATAGAAAAGGAACTAAGTTATTCACACTGTCTCAAACATCAGAAAATTATATTTCAAAAATCCTGCAAGCACATTACTCTTTTTACAATTCTCTCTTTCTGCAACTTAGTATTTTTTTTTCTGTCACCAGTCTCTCTTTTATTTCAGAATAATACAATGAAGACTTCACAGTTTTATATTCTGACTTAACCCTTCCGAAGTGAACTGCCAACACAAAAACAGAATGTGATTGTCAAGAGAAAAGCACTGATTTTGCAGTGAATTTAAATATGGGCACTGCATTGTCTGAGACTTTCAAAATCAGACTGCTGACAGATAAATAGAACTTCATGTGGCTAAGGTTTATTTCTAAGTCAATTTTCACTCATTACAGGGGTGACTCAATAAAAAATATAAGTATAGTTCTAGTTTTAAATGCATGTTCACAAAATGTAAGTACTGGTCTAGTTTTAAATGTATGTTCACAATCAGTTTGACTAATCATGACTTTAATAACATGGATGAATTGGAGCTAAAATACAGAGTTGCTATTTTCCTTAAAATGATATGTTTAACTTCGAAGATGCACAGAAATCTTGAACAATTAATTAATTGCATTAAAAAAGGGGTGGCCAGCAGGGAGAGAAGGTGATGTCCACCTCTACTTGGCTCTTGCGGGGCTTCATTTGAAATACTGTATCCAGTCCTGGGGCACCCAGCACACGAAAGACATAGAGTTATTGGAACGAATCCAGAGGAGGGCCACTAAGATGATCAAAGGCCTGGAGCACCTCTACTGCGATGAACGATTGAGGGAACTGGGCTTGTTTAGTGTGGTGAAGAGAAGGCTCTGGGGAGATCTCATTGTGGCCTTCCAGTATTTGAAGGGAGCATATAAACAGGTAAGGAAGCGACTGTTGACGAGGGTGGATAGTGATAGGACAAGGGGGAATGGTTTTAAACTGAGACAGGGGAAGTTTAGGTTAGATATTAGGAGGAAGTTTTTCACTCAGAGGGTGATGAAACACACTGGAACAGGTTGCCCAAGAAGGCTGTGGATTCCCCATCCCTGGAGGCATTCAAGGACAGGCTGGATGCGGCTCTGGGCAGACTGGTCTGGTGGTTGGTGACCCTGCACATAGCAGGGGGATTGAAACTAGATGATCATTGTGATCCTTTTCAACCTAGGCCATTCTATGATTCTGTAAGCAAAGTCAGCCCTACAGCCAGGTACCCACTTTCACGTTTATTGCTGAACTTTCATTGACTAGACTTATTATGCTGCATTTGACTTGTTGAATATTGTTTTTGTTTTTAAGACCAAGAAAGAGCCAGACAATCCTTGATAGAATCATAGTTTACATACTTTTTTTCCTCCGAATGCAGTGGAACTGGATAACAGGAAAGTTTCCTTGCTCAATTCAAGCCTTCCTTTTTCTTTTTGTCTGTCTGTCTGTCTCTCTTCCTCTTGCAGCTTGCTTTCAATTCAAAAATCCTCGTAGCTTTCTCTCTGGAACACACAAGTGCTCCTGCCACCCTCTGTGTTTGTGCATCTGGCATTTTAGGCTTTGGATATATGAGAGCTTCTGCAAACAGCAGTCAGATATCTGAAATTGCAGTATGTCCACAGTGAATATGTTTATTTCTTTCTTCATGTAACTCAGTTTCTGACTGGTATTATGTGTAGCTTTCATTTTGGGCAGTAGCAACTTTTCCTCTCATTCTCAGCGAAGCTTAATTGCCTCTTATATTTCTCTCAAATAATGGGTTATCCTTTCAAAAACTGATTATGGTATAAAATCCATCCCTAAGTATAATAATTACATATATTCAAAGCATATTACAAATATCCAAACTTTGAATCCAAGCTGTAAAATGATATAATCATGATAAATATGGCTAGAATGATCCTTGTGAGATCCTCTGGCCCCTCCTTCTCTTAAGACAGATTCAGTTATACTGAGAGCCTTCTTTGTAGGTGTTTGTATGTGCTGCTCTTAATAGCATCCCACCCAAGATGGTCTGTCAACTTCTAACATGATCCTCTATTCTCTGATTATTCTTCTAATTAAACAGATTCCTCCTTCAGCCATTTATCTTACATCTTCTTTTCTTAATTTAAACCCATTTTTTACATATTGTTCACCAGTGAACACAAAACACAGTTTTTCCTTTCACTTTTACGTATCTCAAAATCATTACACTATGTTTTTAAATCTTCTTTTTGGTAAACTGAACTTCAGCTCTCCTTTTTTTTTCTTTTTTTTCTTTTTTTTTTTTTTGAGGGAGGGAGGGGAAGGTGTTCACATATATATATATATATATATATATATATATATACCTTTTTTTTCTTTTTGGACACTTTCTGATTCACTGCTTCATTGAAGATTGACAGCCTAAAGGAAATGACGTTGACTGGTCTCTAGTAGCTTTTTTGAGGTGTGTGGAAAGCTTGGACAGAAGAAGCTCCACTTTATAGGTAAGTGGGCTGCAAGCTGTTTTCTTTTAAACAGCGTTTCTGATTAGTTGCTTTTTCTCTGTTTCATAACTATACACTTGATTGTTTCTATGTAAAAGCAACAGTTACTACTTGCTTTTATTGCATGCTTTATGTGCTTATATATGCTCCAGTTAATGACTTCAAATTTGAAATAATTTACAGTTCCCTGTTCCTCTGAGACAATTATTTTTCTGTCCAATCATGAGGACTCAAAAGCATGGGATGAGTTGAGCAAGAGACTTGAAAGATTCTCAATTATATAGGAGATGAGCCTATTAAATTACCAATGCAGAGTCATAATTTCCTTGGGATGACTTATACTTGTTACCAAAGAAAAAATAGTCTTGGGCAAGTGTTCTACTAGATGCAGAGTAAAATCTTATTCAGCACACTGAAGCACCTGGCCATTAATCAGAAGTGGAATGAATCACAATTTTCTGTGTGCTATGAGTTTCTTAATCCTACTGAAAGTCATCGCTGAGTTCTATTCCTTGCCTAAACTCATCAGCCTTTGCCTCTAAGGAAGCAAAGTTTCTTCTCTTTATCCCTGGCCTCTTTTTGCTCCTAAATGGCAGTGAGGTAACAAAGCAAAATGGAGCTGTAGAATCATAGAATCACAGAATGGAATATTCTGAGTGGGAAGTCCAACTCCTAGTTAACTAACCTACCAGCTTCCTGCAGTTTACCTAGGACCTTGGGTGCCATCAGTCATTTTGTTACAACACATCCTATACAGCTGATGTTAATGTGATTTTCAGAAAACTACTACTGTGTCTGCCAGTCTCCTTGTCTAAGCTTAGAACCTGTCCTTTGTTTACTGGTAAGCTGCAGTATTCTTTTATTTTCTATGACTTGTTCCTATCGGCTCTTGTTCAACCTACTGTTATGAAGTGGAAAATTCCATCTTGGGACTGTCAGTGATATAGAAGAATTAATAGCAGTTTGAGTTTCCGTGTGATCTGTGGGAAAGTTTTATTATTTGGCTGTAGATTACATGTGCAGCTAGAAAATAGGTTTTATCCCTTTTCCTTTGTACTGAAGGATTTTCCATGTCTATTTCAACTCCTGTTCTGGACACAAAGTTTTTACTACTTTCTATAGGACTAACTAAAAATTTTTGAGTGATTTTTTTTTCACCTGTGAAATTCTGAAATTTCTGCTATCACTTTGCTTTCACAAATTGTCTTTTTAACTAGTGATAACGTCAGACACAGAATCACAGAATGGTATGGGTTGGAAAACTTTTCTCCTTTTGAGGGCTTCGGTGGATACACTGACACTGCAGTCCCCCGGTCGGGGTCATAATGAATTGAACTTATCTATTGCAAATCAGATAATGCTGATAAGATTCTCTTTGCAGTGCCTACACAGCACTACGGTGTATGCATGTAAATTATTCTCCTGGATTAGTACCTGTTTGATGGACTTGATTTTGTTTTTAAACTACGTTATATTTTAAGATCAACAATGCCAAATTGGAAGATGTTTTCCCTGGACTAACTCACTATTTCCACTGCTCAAAGCAGGTAACATCAAGCACCTGGAGACAACTTTATATCTCTTTCAGTAAATAAAAAGTTTGTCTTTAAAGTCAGATTACATTTTGCCTTAAAACCTTTTTTCATAAATGGATTTTTTTTCCTGCTTAAAAGACAAGTCAGTAAAGATTTATTATAACTTCTCTCAAGAGATGTCTTGCTTCTGTAACTCACCTCCTTAAAGAGATAGTCACAGAAACGATAGGTGTATTCTACACAGGAGGTTTGAAAAATTATTGCCATTTTTTGAATTACTACTATGCTTTGAATTTGAATGTATCTTTAGATACTAACCCCTTTACTGCTACATTACGTTTTATGCTAGAGGTCACCTCTAACATTTTCAATACTCTAATGTTAAGTCTTTCAGGGGATGGGGGGCTGTAGTCATTTATTAAATTTGATTTCTCATAGCAGTGCACTTATGTAAAGCAGGCCTTTAGCAGGAGATGATACAGGGCGTACCGAAGAAGAAAGCTATGAGAATTTTATGGATGTGAGATTGAATAAGGACTTTCTGGTGTGAACAGTATCATTCCTGGCATGTGTAGTCCAGAATGCTCTGTCAGGGAAAGCTTGGTAAAAAAGCCAGAAAAAAGCCCTGGCTGTTTCCCTCCATGGGGACAGTGAGCAGTTTTTATGTTGTTCAAACTTCTTACATGAGCAAGATACTGCCAAGTTTAATCTTTTCCTTGCTCAGTTTTCTGCAAGGAACACAGAAGCAGTCACCTGTAAGGAGCAGAGCTGCATCCCCATTCTGTCTGGTCTGTGGCAAGAGAAAGAAGGCCCTCTACATGTATGAAAGCTCACACTACGTTTGTATCTTGGGACCACATCAAGTATACGCCTACAGCTGAGTGCAGTGCATTATAGGAAGAAACACACTCTGCTCTGATATGTCTTTGGCTTGCAACTCAACAGAAGGGATACTGTGTTTGAAAGCAGCTTTTTAATTGTCTTCTGAAGTTCTTTCCACTGGTGCTAGTAGATGATTCCAATAGTCACAACTCTGTGCTAGCATAGGTGTCCACAGTCTCTTGAGTCCTCTGAACAGACAGTGTTTAAATTAGCACTGATCCATGTTTCCTGTTTTTACATTCTTAAAATGAGTTTGGTCTAACTAAAATGACTTGCATTCAGTGATGTCATTCCTGCACCAGCCTGCACTGCCAAAGCAGTGGAAAAGATTAGCCTTCAAGACCTTTTACTACATTTATCTATTTCATTTAGTTAAAATAAAATGTTTATAATCGGAGCTATTGTTGTTGTCTGTAGCACACCCAACACTGCTGGAAGTGCTGTACCGTAGAGTAAATCATGTTCTTTCCAACTGACTGGAGGTTCTCAGAGTCCTTGCATCTCTTGCAAAAACTATTTAGCAGTCAGATGTGCTTGAACTTTGCTTCTGACACTTCTGACAAGCAAGGAGGAATGAAATGGGCAAGCAATAGTAATTTCTATATGACTCTCAGTGGGTATGCTTATACTGAAACACTAGTAGGAGAGAAGGAGGCTGTTTGTCAGGGATGTTCACTGGGAAATATCTTGAGTGATGGGCTGAGTGATGAACGTATTGCATGTAGGCAAATGTTATGGCAGCGGTATAAATTGTGGAAAATATGGCATGGTGTAGCACAACCTAAGTAAGTCATAGACTCCAGTGTTATGGATGGGTTCCAAAAAAGCTGATTCATTCTTTGAGTCTCTGGCAGACTCATGCTGCTTGACTGTGTGTATCTATTGCTTACAAAGCAGGATTTGGTCTGTGGGCTAGTGAGTAAAACTTACAATTCCAGAAACCTGAAATAGAGGAATGAGTCTTTAAGCAGGCATATGTTGCACATCTTACCAAAGACAACTGCTACAAAACCAGTGCATTGTAGATGTTAACCAGTCTCGCTTGTTAAACCTGGCAAACAGCAGAAACCTTTGTGCCTGTGTTCCAAAAAAAAACCAACAAAAAAAAAAACCCAACAAATGGATCAGACCTTGCAAGCTTATATGCTATTTTGGAGTTTATCATAAAGTTGTATCACTGTGCAGTAATATCATTTTAATTATAAAGCTCATGTACCCTTATACCCTATAATATTATTGTAACATCTCTACTTTCACCTAACCCCAGACATCTGAAATAAGTGAGGGTTACAATAAAGGCCAAAGCTATTGAATTTCCTTCATCACTTTAACTTTAAAATAATACTCAGCTAAATTGGTACAGTGTTCTCCTGGGACATAAATAACATAGGATTCAACTGCAGGCCAGATAGCTTAGGAAAGAAAAACACCCAATGATCACTGAAGGGTTCATTCTTAGATCCGCAGGGGCATGCACAAAACCTATTTGAGCTAATAGGTTTGCAGGCACAAATCTGGCCACTTACACAGAATTGTGTTTACCACATTCATATTTCTTCATAATGAGTATCTGCAACTTTTCTCTAAGTCAATTGAAGATGTATTTTACATGCTTGGGACATACTACACATCTGTATAAATACGTTCAGAATGAATTAGGCCCCATGCCCCCATCCTTGAGGTGGTCAATACCCATGACCTTTCTCTTCAGTGGAATCTGAGGATGCTCAATTTTTAGCTAAATGGAACTAATAAGCAATGAGGCGAGATATTTTTAGCTGCATGAATTTGAATCATTAAATGTGGAGAAGGCTACTATGAATTGAGGTATAAAATGTTACCTTCACAGGAAGGGATTTGCCTTGGATTTTACACACAGAATTTAATAAAGGTGATACTGTAAAGGACAGAATGTGTACATATACCTATATAAAGATTCAGAGAAAAAATTATATGACTATATATACGAGAAATAATTCTCATTTAAATTCTGTTTTGTTTCATGAGCAACTTATATAGCTATCATTTCTTTTCCCCTGTTTATTGCCTGTTATTTGTACTGCAGACTACATTAACGGGTAGTCTTCTTGCACTGGCAGATCCTCAGGTGTGTAGTAAGAGACCATTTCTGTCTTTCAAAAGCTTAATATGTGTGTATCCTGCTGAATTCTTCAGGATTTTTTGTGGGGAGGTGAGTTGTGTTTTGTTTATGAGAAACTAGTTTGATAAAAATTTAAGTCTTTCTTGAGTTAGCAATAATTTTATGATACAATCAAGCAACAAATTCAGAAACTAGTGCTTTCTTGTAACATTTGCTAATTTTTGCTGACTGTGATTAAAATCCTTTTATCTTGCGAAAAGTAACCCAGAGACACTGTACTGAGCTATACAGTTTGTGCAAGATGAGCAAGTAATTACTGTATAGACTGGAATATGTAACATTACCTTCCTAGCCTGCAACCAATGATGTGTAAAAGTAAATTTACATTCCAGAATAGCTCTATTAACTTTACATAGGAATGTGTATTTTCAGCAAATTCTATGGCACTACTCTTGCACACAAAATTATTCATATCTATAATTTCCTGCTAGGCTCCTCATGTTTGTACCACCAGGGATATGGATCACAGATCTTCTAAAGAACTAGGGAGTCAATTCTTAGTAGACTTTTTTTTTTTAATGCTACATTTGGTCTAAATATTAAATAACAATTCTTAATTACTTCTTTTCATGATTTGTGTTTAAACCTATAAACTTGTTGCTACACGATGTGCAGGCTTTTTTTTTTTTTTTTTTTTTTTTTTTCTTCAGAATAAAGAAATTGATTTGAGGTCTAAAGGAATCTAAGAAAAAACTAATAGAGCTCAGCCAGCATATGCATTCATGAAAGGCAGGTCCTTCTTGACCAACCTGATCTTCTTCTTTCCTCTCCCGCATAACTAGTGATAGGACAAGAGGGAATGGCCTCAAATTGTCACTGTGAAGTTTCGGTTTGGATATTAAGAACAATTTATTCTCCAAAAATGTAGTTGGCTGGAATGTGCTGCTCAGGGTGGTGGTTGAGTCATCATTCCTGGAGGTGTTGGAAAATATTTCGATGTCATACAAAGGGACGTGGTTTAGTGGGAAAATATTGGTAGTAGATGGACAGTTAGACAGTTAGATCTTTTCTCCTTTTCATAGAACAGGTAGAAAGACTTTTAGTGGTCCAGTCACCATAAAAATGACAATTTTCACAAACAGCTAAATCAAAACCACAGTCTGTGTATAACTATAAGATGTCTAATACGGGATCACTGAGCATATGTTTTTTATGAGCAATTAAGCATTAGGTTGGAATGAAAAGTTTTCTTAAAACACCTTCAATTCATCAAAGCAGAAAGAGTCCTTGCAATTATCTTGTCTCAACTTTAGAAAACATCAACTTCAAAGTATGCTATTTCTCCATAACTCTTGTAGCTGTAACATTTTCAGTTACTTTACTTTGTCCTATATACGTCTGACCAGCAGAGTAACTAATGGATAGTTAGCACCAAAATGGTGTTAAAAAGTAAGAGACCCTTTGGTTTAAGTATTAAACAGGCTTTTCAAATGGGGTGGGCTCTAAGAGAGTGTCAGAAGTTTTAGTATCATGGAATTTCTTTCAGTATGCGCACTTTGGGTAAGTGGTCAGAATGGCTCAGAACTGCATCCTGCTCCTGGAAGCACCCAAGACATAGGTAATTTCAGCATTTGGTGGGAAGAGCTTTAGCCCAAGTACAGAGGGAACTTGCTCTCCTAGTATGGGTTCAATGCTCTGGTCTTTTTCACCTCTCCACTTTTCCTACTTAGCATGGAGTAGGCAAGAGGCAGCTAGAAAGAAGGTTGGAAACTGCCTAATAGAAAAACTACATACTTTTTCCTAATTATTTATTATTCTCGATCCCTCCTGCAATAAAATTAAACTAGAATTCATGTATTTCTGAATGTATGCCATTTGAATTTAGATCTGGAATTCAGACATCAATTTCACTCCAGGAAAATTTATGAGGTCCTGCGTTCTCAGAAATGTTTTTTTGTGAGATTACACATAATTTTCAAGTTATTCCGCTAATCAAAATACTGTTTCTAACACTGTAACAGTCTGTATTCAGCAGTGTTTCTTCCCCAGTTATTTGACTCTATGGTCTTACATTTCTTGTGTTCACCCACATTCATTCATTCTGCATTATAGTCTTGTTCCTAAAGAAATCAGAGAGCCTGTGGTTTGATTGAAAGTTACTGCACATCTCAGGAGTAGATTTAATTTGAGTGATATTCACTATAATCCAGTTTTATATGATGCATTAGAAAATAAAGCTACAGCAGAGTATCTACAAGCAATTTTTGTGTCTTATTTGAAGAAAAGAAATCTTAGCAGAAGAAAGCATAGAATTAAACTGCTTTTTTGTACTTTAATACCAAAGTCAAAGGAGAGGAGGGGAGTGGAGGGGAGAGGAGAGGAGGGGAGAGGAGAGGAAAGAAAAGGAAAGAAAAGGAAAGGAAAGGAAAGGAAAGAAAAGAAGGAAAGGAAAGGAAAGGAAAGGAAAGGAAAGGAAAGGAAAGGAAAGGAAAGGAAAGGAAAGGAAAGGAAAGGAAAGGAAAGGAAAGGAAAGAAAAGAAAAGAAAAGAAAAGAAAAGAAAAGAAAAGAAAAGAAAAGAAAAGAAAAAAGAAGAAAAGAAAAAAGAAGAAAGGTGTTGGTCATAAACAGCCTTGTGTCAGCTGTTAAAAACTGGGATTGTTGGTTTGGTAGCAACATTATTTCAGGTAAATGAGAAGGCAGAACTGTAAACAAATTGAAATGTTCGATTCCCCAGCTGAAATGTGGGTTGGTGCCTGGTATTTATAGCTTAGTACATTCTCATTAATCCATTCTTTTAACTTTTTTTTTTTTTCTTTTAACACTCCCTGAGAAAGAACACTAGCAACATATATTTGCTGCTTCTAAGTATTTTGTTATTTTTGAACAATTATGTGGTAACATACATTTTTCTTTCCAAAGATCTCATGCAGTTTTCACTTGTATCGTACCATGGAAAAGAACCACTGCATTTCTTAAATTATTAACAAATACTCTAAATGATGAAAACCTACTGAAGCCAGCAGGAAACACAATCCAGCAATTACACAGCAGCTATAACTTAGATTTTTTAAAATTTGAATTCAGTGAATGAGTAGTAATTATTGTAATTAGATCTTTGAAGAAATTTTTGATAACATTTGGCTGTTCCTGACATACCTGAACACTTGCCTATAATCATCTGTCACTGAAAGAATCTATGTATTCTAACCAAATTTGTTATTAAGCTCAGATTCATATAAAAACATTTAAAATGATCTATTAGTGTTATTTTGGCCACAGAATCTGTAGAAAAAAAAAAAAGTCATTTTACTTTTTTATATCTTAGTAAAAAAGTACAGTAGAAAGACTTACAGTTGTATCCATAATCTCAGAAATGCATGACTCAACCTAGTCAAGTTGAAGTAGTGACAGCAATTCCTTTGTTCTCAGTGTGATCTAGCTCATGTGTCTGTCTTCAGAACATGTCTAGACTGATAGATAATTGTTTTTAAGAAAATTTAATTGTAAAGGTGTTTCCTGCAAAATCTTAGTCTGCACATGTGGTTTTAAAAGTTCAAAATTAGATGTTCTGAAAAGCCAGCATTGCAGAAGCTGTGTCGAATATGGTCAGTAAGATATTTTATATCCTGGTCTAACTGGAGTAAAGACCAACATTATAAAATCTGCTGTTGGAGGGGTTGCATCACTAGCAGTAATAGATTCTGTAAGCTAGTGAAAGACCTGAACGTAATACTTCATTTATGGTTAGCACAGATGTAATGACTAATGACAGTATAAAATTTATTACAAGATGTTGAAAACAAATTTATTTTGTAACCATTTCTGTTTTGAGAAATTGTATTTAATTATTTCAGCTACCCAACAGATTACATTTGGACAGTTCATTCCTCAGAACTGTCTCCAGAGCTTATGAGTTAAGACAAGATCATCATTGACCTATGTTAACTTCAATGCTATGAAAGTTGTATTTCAAGAGCTTCAAGCTTTTCTCTGCTTCTCTGCAGCATGTTTACTCAAGAGACTATGTTTATACTGTCTGTTTGCCTTTACTTGCTTTCACCATACACTGGAGGGCTTGCATAGCTGCTGGAAGTAACTGATGGATGAGTACCTGCTAGGAGGTGGATCTATCTTCAGGGTGAGTATGTGCAGCCCCACAGTTGTTCACCGCGGTCTTTTTAATGTTGAACTGAGCATTAAAGAAACACTGAGGAAAGCTACATTTTCATTTCTGAATGTGAGGTTTACTTAACAATTTTGAGGAACAGAGACACCCTTAACAAATTAACTTAACCTTTAGATGTAACTTAATTTACACATGAAAAACAGTTCCCTGGAATACTTCCAATTAGCCGTGATAGAGACCTCAGTCAATACTTCTGGAGTCAATCATAGAATCATAAAATGGGTTGGATTAGAACAGACCTTAAAGATCCTCGAGTTCCAACATATCTTTCACAAGATCAAGTTGCCCCATCCAACTTGGCCTTGAACACCTATAAGGGTTGGGACATCCATTGGATTTCTGAGTAAATTATTCCAATGTCTCTCCACCCTAAGAAATACCTTTGATTGTTCCTGTAGGATATATAGCTCTTGGAATGGGTCCAGAGGAGGGCCACTAAGATCAGAGGGCTGGAGCACCTCTCCTACGAGGAAAGGTTAAGGGAACTGCACTTGTTTACTGTGGAGAAGAGAAGGCTCCAGGGAGACTTCACTGTGGCCTTCCAATATTTGAAAGAAGCATATAAACAGGAGGAGAAATGACTGTTTACAAAGATGGAAAATACTAGGACAAGGGGGGACGGTTTTAAACTGAGACAGGGGAAGTTAGATATTAGGAGGAATTTTTTCATTCAGAGGGTGGTGACTCTCTGGAACAGGTTGTCCAAGGAGGTTGTGGATGCCCCATTCCTGGAGGCATTCAAGGCCAGGCTGGATGTGACTCTGGGCAGCCTGGTCTGGTGGTTGGCGACCCTGCACATAGCAGGGGGATTGAAACTAGATGATCATTGTGACCCTTTTCAACCCAGGCCATTCTATGATTCTGATTCTAAATTCCCTTGAATAAACAAAACCAAGATGTCAATGTGTTTTTCAATATTTTTTGAAAATACCTATTTGTCTTCTGTTCTTTGAAGACCTTTGAACTTATCAGTGATTAGCTTCATAAACAAAAGACAGAGAAAGTAGTTTTGCCGGATACTTAGATGGTGTTAATATCTCCTAAGCTACAAAATGGATATAAATCTACGATTCTCAACACAGTGTGATGCTGCATCTAGAGGTGTGTTAATTATAAATATGACATCCAGTATTTGCTGATGCTTAATAGAAGTAGTTATCTTCCACTTCACACAATAATTATAATGAATGTTGTGAATTTTGGGAAGTTTGAGCCAGTAAATGAAAAAGCATAGCCTTTCTTAAACTCACAAAAAATGACAAAATATAGGAAGCTATTTTTTTGCCATT
The DNA here is from genome assembly GCF_987193195.1 of Phasianus colchicus. NCBI lineage: Eukaryota > Metazoa > Chordata > Aves > Galliformes > Phasianidae > Phasianus > Phasianus colchicus. The sequence continues at coordinate 62,088,587 of NC_143437.1, read as the reverse complement.
GGCATGGCTATGTCAAAAATGCATGATCAAATATGGGAGTCAAAAAGACAACCTTGGGTTTGAATTTCTCAGCCAGGATGAAATGAATACTTAGACTGCTGTAATGCAAGTTTTGTGCATTTCTTTTTTTTTTTTTTTTTATTATTATTTTAATTGCTAACAGTGATTAAAAGTTGAAATAAGGCTGTAGAGAACATTTATTAATTTGGGTTCACTTATATTAATCTGTAAAACACTTTTGGTTTTGTTGGTTCTAAAAAGAAAAACATTGAGACCTGAAGTCTAATCTGGACAGCTCAAGGTTGGGAAGGCAAAGATAATTTCAGAGAAAGGTCTGCTCCTCTGCTCCTTCTCTTCCCAAACTCAAGAAGTGGTCTGGCGTAATGATTAAAAAAAAAAAAAAAAATTGTGACTGTACTTCTGAATCTTGTGAGAAATTGGTCCGATACCTTTAACTTTGTGAAACTCATCTGAATACTTTTTTGAAATACTCATAATATTCCTGTTCATGTTAGAACACAGATGTAAAGATGTTAAAATTATGTTTTAGCACTTGCAGACTAACAGAAGAGCAAAGCCTTCCTAAATGTAGTCTGCTCTTTAGTACATAATCCTTGTCTACCTATTATCATTCAAAAAACTGTGTCTCACAGTGTTACAAGGTTTATGCTACTTATATGTGGAGAAATGCAAACAGAAAGCGAGAGATGGTTTCTGAAAACATGAACACAACCTGAGGAGTAGATATGAACAGGTCAGTTCTTCTAACCTTTGGAAAACTTTGCTTCAGTGTTGAAGAATTATGTGAGTTATTTGAAATGACTAGTAGGGAAAATGGCTCTCAATTGTGTCTGTTAGCTATAAACTGTAATGCCACTCATTAGCTACCTTCTGTCATGATGAAAAGGCTTAAATAAAAGTACTGAGAAACAGCAAGACAAACTGTGATTTCACAGAAATACTCAGCATGATCATGCTATCTGTCCTGTCAGGAAAACTTATAAGAAGACTTAAAATATTTTAAAAGAAAAAATAATATAGAGTATCAACAAAAAAGAGTAGTGATGTTAAAAATTCATCCTTTCTGCACACATTCTGCTTTTAATGTCATCTGGACAGATGCTACCAGACATGGCAAAACTGTGAATGGAGCTTTTTCTCCTAGAAATTTTAGGGTCTGCAGTTTGTACCCAAATCCTCCTTGGGTGTGTTACAGAAACCCAAGACAACCTAATGCATGGAAATGTGGCTTCAAGGAAAGGAAAATAAAGCAGAGAAAAAGTCATTAGATTTTATTCTAGAAAATTTAGCTTCCTTTAATAGTATTTTTTTTTTATTTGTGTCATTATTTGAGTTAGATGTTCAATACCAGGTTTTACTTGTCTATTTTTCTTGTTTCTGTAAGCATTGTTTCTTCATAATAGTTGCAAAACTTTTATTCCCACAGTCTCTTCTATGCTCAAGATGTCATGTACAACTGGTAGCAGACAGTCTGCCTGAGAAAAATACAAAACAGTAGCTATCCCAAAATATATATGTTGGAAGAGGTTGGACACTAATGTGATCATGATGCTGAATCAGCTTTGTGCTCCGGGGTGAGTAGCAGGGCTGTTGTTGCTCTGCAAGGAGCACAGGAGGAGGCAAATGGCCAGGGCTGCATGATTCTTTTAATTAAGTTCCAGCTGCTCAGCCTCTGCACAGCTAGCTTTTTACTGAGGTGTTATCTCAGGTTGGCCTGTCCTCACCTGATGGTGTGAGGCTTCAGCAAATGCAACAGCACAAGCCATGAGCCAGAATTACCTACCAGGTGTAGCTGTGGATGTTGTGCCTTGAGCATGTGGCAGGGCACTGGGGCTTAGCAAGAGTCAGGCAGCTTTCAAGTTTTCAGTACTTTTCCAAAGTCTTATGCATGTTGCGGCTTCCAAACAGGAGGGTCAGCATACAAAAAGCCACAGAGGTGTCCAGAGGTGTCCATAGCTGGCAGATTAAGTGGTATTTTATGATTCCTGTTCATACTACGAGTGAAAGAGGAGTCTATATTCCAGTTCTGAGTGAGACTTAATATATGAAGGGTGGTGGCAGGGAACAAGGCTATGGAAAATAAAGTGATTGGATGATGATGCTCAGTGTACCTGAAAAGCAGGAAGGATCAAACCCCCAAATTAGATACATTATGCAGAAAATGATGGCAGTTACACATAGCTGGAATCTGAAGAGAGACACATTCAGACATTGTCAGAGGTGGAGACCTAGCATGATACTGCACTGGAAAGGTGTCTTGAGGTGAAAGCTTTTATAGTAGACATGGTGTACTACACTGTGCATAGAAAAGATGAGACAGTAGGGATAGCTTAGGGAAAGGTTGTTTTATCAATTCTGAGCTTGAATCATGCTGTTAATTTAGGCTAAATGTCTATGTTCCGTTCAGATGGTCTAAAGCTGAGCATTGTTACTGCTAATTTCTCCCAGAATCTATGCTTTGTTGCCAAAATACAAACCCAGATGTGCTGACACAGCTAATTGGAATGGAACCATCTGACAGAATACTTTTGTTGCATGCAAGGAGAGCTGATTCGTAACTGGCTGGTAGCAAAGGTTTCACAGGAGACCATCTAGCCAAAATAACTTGGAAATGTTTTTGTCTTGGTTTCCCTTGCTCCAGGGCTTTTGTATACCAGCCATACACCTCCATAAAGCAAATGGATTAAATCTGGCTTGTAAACTGCACTCCTGTTTCAGCAGACTTTGTATTGCTAGAACTGGTTGTCTGCTTTGAGCCAAAGATGACTCTGCCACATATCATAGACCAGCTTTTACAGCTGAGCCCTTTCTGTCACCAGGACATTTCTCATACTGAACTCTGCACAGGCCCACTGAGTAGGAACGTGTGTAAACTTTCCCGTTGCCCTTTTCTGCTGTGTTGTTTGCTTTGCCTCTTTATTTTCCTACCTGTTGAACAACAGAGATGGGTGGAAAATTAAGTATTGTGACAGAAACATGAGAGGTAAACCTAGCTACCTCAGGCAATGCTAAAAGCACTGCCGGGCACCTCAAAACTATATTAAAAATATATGGAACCACACAGCTAAGTGCCAGATTTCAGAACACATTTTCCTTCTGCCTGCCTGAGGGAATGGCAGACACAAACCGCTGGATGTGAAGGCTAGTGCTTGCCATGGCTGCTGCGGTTTTGGCAGGGGTATGGTCTGTTCTGCTGCAGCACAGTGCCATCTGGCACAGAATGTGGTAACAGCCTGACAGTGCTTATTTAGAGAGGGAAAGCCACTCGGAACTCTGGCAGACTTTGCCTCTGCCAGAATGAGCCATGAGCTCCACGAGGATTAAGCTGAAGCCTAACCTTTATTAAGTATTGATACAGAAGGGCAGGATGTGGCTGTGCCTCTCTCTGCTGAGGGACATTTCTCAGAACCTACCTGCCTTCGTTATGCTCAATAATTTCCCCTCATTTCTCGCTGTAAATTGCTTTTTAGCTTGGCAGGTGTTGCCACCTCTGACAAGCACTTATCTTCCCCATGGGGAAATGCCTGGAGGCAGAGCAAATGCTTGCTTCTTCGCAGCTATTGCCAGTGGGAGCACATGGCTTTAGCAGCAGCAGTGCAGAAAGGGGCACAGGGGATGCAGAGCACTAACATCATGCACTTTGTAATGTGCTGCTTGGAAACGAAACCAAACTAGTGCTGACAACAAAGCCCTCCAACAATCACTTTCCACGCTGAGCTATTCCTCACTTGGCTTCTGAAGATTATTTCATGTTGGTTGAGTTAGTGACTAGAGGCCACTGACAGTTGTGAAAGACAAGAGCAGCCTTGCTTTAGGGATGTAAGCAGCATAAAAAAACACCTTACACCAAGTTTACTTTTCTCTTTTTTTCCCATTTCATTTGCACAGAGTGTGCAATAATAGAGTTTTAAGTGTCTCTTTATGCAAAGAGCTGTATGACTGGTTCCACTGTCCATTCTCTTTATATGTTTTGACTCATAGTTACCTCCTGCTGCTCTGTTAACTGCTCTGTTCTGCAGAATAATCCTGGATGTTTAGATTGTGGTGGGAAGTTGGAGCTGATAGGGCATTACAAGGCTCTGACATCACTGCCGACTCAGGACTTCTGTTTTCTGAGATACCTGGAGCACCATTATCACAACATCACTATACAGCAGCCACCCTGCACCCTCTGCCAAGGGGTAATGAAGACATTTCACCTATGAGGAAATGAAGGCTTGTAGGCCTTATCTGCTTAATAGCTGCAGTGTGCAACACTCCCCTGACACCAGAGGCACTCTACTTAATAGATTTAATGAAAGAATGACTGCATTATATGTTGTTGGAAGTGACAGTGCATTGTCCTGTTCACTGAGGACTAAATTCAACAATTTGAGGGCATATCTCCATCAGTTCCTGTGCAGCTCAAAGCAAAGCACTGGCTGCTCAGCCTCTGAGTACTCTCAGAGACTTGAGCTCAATGCTGAACTGGTCTCACTCTGGAAACGCACGCTGCAATGCCTGGCACTGGGCTTCTATCCACGTGCCTGTCAGCAGTTTACTCTTCCTTCCGGTACTTGAATTTCAATTAATGTCACCCTTTCATTTAACAACAACAACAGAAAGAAAGAAAGAAAAAAAAAAAAGAAAAAAAAAAGAAAAAACAATCCTTTAATTTTCATGTGCTCTTTCCCATGTTTTATTTCCCTCCGAAAACCTAATTTCCAAGTCAATACGTAATGTGCAGGGAAGCATTCTTTTTCTAAATTGGTGCAATCATGGGTGAATAATGCACAGGTAAACTTCTCAAAACATATCAGTGTAGATGTATGGTGGCTGCATGAATGTTGACAAGCCTAATAAACAGGAAAGGCTGTGGACCAAGCTTTATATATAAAAGTGAAGCTGGTATTCATCCTGCCCTGCTTTTAAGATATGCATGTATATTCCCATTCTGCCTTTTACAGTACTGATAGTTCATCTTTAATAAATCAAAGGCAGCTTTTTCTTGCTTGCATGCTCTCTAAAGGAGAGGATGTCAAATCACACCCTAAACAGTTTTGACACAGAGATAACGTCTGGTGAAAAGCACTAATGGTAGCCTTTTATTTACAGATATGTTGAGAAGTATGTGGGGGTAACGATGGTATTTTTCTTCTTTCTCACAGGAAGAGAATAATATTAGAGACACATTCTTTTTTTCTCCACCAGCTCCAAAGGAGTTTGGTTTCCTGTCATGTCTTGAAAAACTCCTTTACACTTGTCTAGCCAGGACAGTTTCCAACACGCATCCTCTGTTATGCTCAGACACCCTGATGACTTGGCTGACACCGATGTCAGTGTTTCTCTTGCCGCATGCCCACTGTGTGGGCTGATGCCTGTCAGCTGCCCGGAGTGCTGCTGCTGGAGCTCCTTGTACAACAGTGGGCTCCGTGCCACACAGAAAGGGCTCAGCAGGGGCTCCAGGCTTTTGGCACATTCTTGGTCTTGATCTGAACTTAACTGATACAACTTGAATCTTTGGAGAAAATGCTACAGGGAGGAACAGAAGACCGGTGAGGTAGCAAAGTGCAAATATGATGTAACATTTTCCTCTGGCATTCTTCAACTAGAGAGGTTTGATTTTTCTTTTGCAGCTTGGTTACTTCAGCTTGCAGCCGTACAAGCTCCCATTTACAGCTTTTGAGACTGACTGTTGTCTCAACAACTCGTGGGTTTCTTTAGCTATGAGAAGTTCAGCACTGATGTGATATTGAAAGGCTCTTTGTGGTGCAGCCGTAAGGACTGGCAAAACAGCGTTGTCAAAACTGTGATAAATACCTGCACTGCTACAGGGTTTTGGAGAAGGAGCAAAAGGAAAGCAGTTTTTTCTGACTTAGGTTCCCGAGTGCAATTTCTTTGAAGGAGACTTTGTAATTGGAGTATTATATAAATACTATTCATTTTGTGAGAACATACTTGTGTAAAGTGCCCTCATCTACAACAGTGTAACTTGTTTCAGAGATAAAAATGTTTTATATTTCCATTTTTCCTTCTCTTTTCACATATGAAATCAACTCAGTAAAGCTCTTGTTTTTCTTTCACTTAGTGCATTCTTCTAGTGCAGGTCGTGCTAGCTATATTACTCTGAACTGTTCCAAAGATCTCCAGGTTTTTCTGTTCTGTATCTAACTGAAAGCATTACCTAGGGAGATAGTTAAAGACATATGTAGTGGCTAAAAGGTGAAAATCTGAGTATCTTTTCTATTGTTATCTTTGAAAAGAAATTTCTTTAGTTTATTGCAAATTCACCACAAATAAATATGAGTGATATGTGAATTTTGGACAGCGTCCCATACCAGTGGGTGCTAGAAACACGGTGGGAAGCATAAGTATACTTACCTTTAACTTATACCACTTCTTTTTACAAACTGTGCTTTAAAGTAATTTTAATCATACAAAAGAACATCCATTGCTAATAAGCCAGATAACATGAAAAAGTCATAGTTTAGATGAGACTAAATAGACATACATTTTTTTTTTTTACAATGAAGTTCTTGAAAAGATGAAATGCAGATGAAAGCTCAGTACATGTCCTTCTACCTGTGGAAGATCTTTGCCTCTAACCAGTCATTTTGGAAATGACAGCATACAGCACAAAGCAAAAATGTATCACTTCCTTGTCAACTCTTGATAATGAAAGAGGGCTGATTTTGTTCAAAAAGTAGTATGTGAAGTAATGAGAGTTAAAGATTCCTGGACTACTTTCAAATGATGCCTGCAAATAAACCTGAGAAAATTATGATTAAAGTGTTTACTGATTTCTCTGCTATCTTCAAGAAAATCAGACTATTCTTATGCCTAAGACTAAAGATTTTAGGTCTTACAATTGCGAATATTTTTAATATCTGTTTTTTTTTGATTGTACATTCAGATTTTGGCTACTATACATGCATGTATTTCAAATATTTTGTAACAGTTTCAAGACAGGCAATATCTTTCCATTATTTATAATAAAGAGCTAATGGTAAGGTGGCTTTAGTAGCTATAGGCCTTGCCAAGGTTTTTGATTTAGTAAGGCATGATCCCATTATGTATGCTGATAAAAATATTGAATTAGGACCTATTCTTGCAGAAAAATTTCAAGATCTATATCAGAATTATTCTCATTCAGAAACCAAAGTGGAGTTGATAGTGACAATTATTCTCTTTTATAGTAGTTTTATACAGAGTTTTCCATAAGTTCAGATTTTATTTTATATCACCTTTGATTTTCTCCTTTATTAATTGAGGAATGAAATAATCAACTTAGTAATAATTTGTGGGCAAATAATAATTTTTGTTTCTGCAAATATACCTGCTGTTGGCAGGAACTTGTATTCTCATTGATTAAAATTCAGAGTTGTAGTTGTAGTTGTTCTTGTGCTATGTTTAAAATAAGCTCAGATAATATACATAGTATAACTAATATAAAAGTTATTGTTATCCTAAATTAGCACTGAAAAATGTGAAATGAAATTGATAATATATTTGAAATATATTTGGGTGTCCAAATTTATCATTGAAGAGTATATGTAATTGTCACCTTCAATTAAGCTAATTAAATGGTTCAATAAATGAAACGAAGCATCAATTAAAATACCAGAAATATAACTTTTTAAATGCTTATTCTCTGCTTATCCCCTTCCTGGATTATTTTACAATTTAACTCCCTTTTTGTCTTTTAGTACCTATGCTGTTATACAGACTTACTTGCAAAAAAAAAAACAACTGAAATATCATTCCTCTACCACAATGAATATCTGACAAACTAATGTATTCTGGATTTTGAATAGAGATTCTTTGTCCCTATCATTTACCACGTAGCCTCTCATAAATTGGTTAGAGACAGAGAAGATATGCTATTTCAAGAGATTACGTGGGTTAAAACCTCTGCCTCTCCAGTAGATTTATGCTGGTGAGAATTCACTACAACAAATCATCTGAAGTGTTTTTCCTATCCTTCAAATTTCAACTGGAGACAAGCATAGAAGATAGTCCATCAGTGTCACGGAATAGGAATAAATTAAAGAAAACTAGTGATAGAAAATCATGACTAAATAGAACTTAAAGGTATTTCTTTAGACAACCATCAATTTGTTCAATTTTTCAGATTAATTTTTTTTGTACAGTGTCTGTGGTCAAAGCTACAAAAGAAAAAATGTCAAAATACTGGGGCACTATAGGGCACGAGAAAGTTTTAAACTAAATGGATGAAGGCTGTAATGAAAATGCCCAAGAAGAATAACACTTGCAGATTCTGCAAAACAACTGGAATTCTTAGAGGAGATGAGAAGACAGTTGTTCTGTCATGGTCATGGAAAGATGTGATAACAGGATCCAAAATATAGAGAAGAGCCATTATTTGAAGATTGAGTGCTTCAGTCAGGGCTGGAACAGAACAGAAGCAGGATCTTGTAATTCCTTCTCTTCACATTTTTGTTATTACATCGCATAGAAAATGGACAGAAGGCACTTGTGCAGTTATTTGTTTTCATGGTGGATCTCTTGCTTCAGAAGATTTGAAAGAAGGCTGCACTTTAATAAGGAGTAAACAGCAGTCTTTCATTTACTGAGAAGTCAAAAAGAATTAAAGAGAATATATAACAAGGTATAGCTTATAAAAAATTGTGAAAAGCTTTGCTTTTTGCAGGTTAATCTGTATATAGGACTCTTTCTCTCTCTATATGAACCTGTTTCCATCTTTTATATAACATATGTAGGCAAAGGAAGAACTCCAGTAGATTTGCCAAGCATGATTTCTTAAAACAAACAAACAAACAGATACACACATGCACACAAAAACAAACAATAACAAAAAATCTTTCCTTTTTTTTTGGCTTTTCATCATAACCTACCATTGTGTTTTATCTCAACAAGCAGCTAAACACCACATAGACTTTTCTTCACTTCCCTTCCTCCCACTGGGATGGGGAAGAGTACTGGGGAAAAAAAATAATAATAATAAGGTAGAACTCATAGAGATAAAAACTATTAAGAAAAGAGAAGAGAAAGAAACTATTAAGAAAAAGAAGAGAGAAATAATGGTGTGTATGCATACATATATATAACACACATAATTATATGTATATATAAACACAAAACAAGTGATATACAAAGCAATTGCTCACCATCCACCAATTGATGCCCAGCCAGTCCCCAAGCAGCAGCAGCTGCCTGTTATGCCAACTCCCACTAGTTTTATAATTTATTATATGATATGGAATATAGATTCGGCCAGCTTGGGTAAACTGTTCTGGTTCTGTTCCTTCCCAGCTACTAGTGCTCCCCAGTTCCTTCACTGGCAGGACAATATGAGAAGCTGAGAAACTGAAACATCCTTGGCTTTACAGCACTGCCCATCAACAACTAAAACATTGGTGTGTTATCAATGTTGTTTTTCTTCTAAAGCCAAAATATAGCATAACAGACACTATGAAGAAAATCAACTCACTGGCCCAGCTGAAATCTGGACATCTGCTTTTCACTGCTAAAACAAGAGAGCACAGTTGATGATCTGGAGCACTGTCCAAACATGATAACACTTGGATCTTTGGCCAAGGTGATGACTGAACCCTGAAAATCATGGGCTAAGTCAGCAGGTCAGGCAGGGATTTTGGGTTATCTGTCAAATACAGATTCCCAAGAGCCAGCCAAACCTAGCTTGCGATCACAATTGTCTTCTGGAATAGGAAGCCAAAGAAGTCTGTAGCATTTTTTACCCTACTCATCATGAATCACTGTTATTAGTTATGGACTACTGAAGCTTTAACAGAAAGGAGCACCAGAAAGATTTTGGAGAAATTTACAGTCCTTACAGATGTTTCATCCTTATTGATCAGAGCGTGCCTTGTGAGTCTGAGAAGCAAAGTAATTCATACCTGGCATAGGTAAGCACCAGTATAATGAGAATAACATTCTGTAAGAGATTGATATGTCAGAAGTGCCTTGGTGTGAGGGAAAGTCTTTTAAGCAAAGGTTTCTGAAAAAGCAATATGGGATGTTGAGGAAAATAATACCTTTTTTTGAAGGCAGAAGCTGTTATTTTGATGTCTACATGTAGAGTGTTGATCTATGCTTATTTTCGTAAAGAATGCTATGTTGATTCATTTAAAAATGGACTTTCTAGCTATTCCTGGGAGAATTTTTGTTTATTGGCTTTTATAGATAATTATCTTCTCTTTTTCCATACTTCTGTATTCCGTGCATTTTCAGCAAAGTTGGCTTAGATCTTCTTTACTGGTAGATAGCTTTGGTTTTTGTCTGTGATATTCTATAGGTACAACTTCTTAAATCTTGATCTCTTAAAAGGTCAAGATGTTTGAAAATGTAATAATAGGGAATAGCAGATATAGCTGCTTTAAACCAGCTTCAGATCACTCAAGAAATCTAGATGTCATAATCCAGTAATAAAGAAGGAATAGCCTCCTCTTTCTGTGGAGTAGAGCTTGTTGAATACTCCAGAGGAGATAACTTCCAAGTAGAGATGCTTCCTTTGTGGTTGCCAGCCTTCAAATGAAGTTAGGGAGGGCTGTAGCCAAAGTCCACTCCTTCTGGTCACAAAGGTGAATTGCTTTCACCTGTGCTTCCAGGGCTGGCTACACCACTTCAACAGGTGCTCAATCACTGGTTCAGGACATGACCTAACAATTCTCATATGGCAAGTAACTTCTTTTCTATTGGAATATATCTTCTGTTTACTTAGCATCTCTTCTTTTGAGGAAAACTATGTTTATACAGGCAATAGGCCTCAGGATGTTTCTAGCACACAAAGGATGTGTCTCAGCTGGCCTCTTGAGAAATTCTTCCCTTTCTCATGTAGGCTTTTTAGTTCCAGATACAGTCTGTGGGTGGTTGAATAGGCATTAAAATCCTAGCAAGTATTTTAGAGGTCTGTTGTTGATTTCTATTAGAACTGGGCATGCAAAGAATCTCTGAATTATTTGTTCAAAGATTCATCAGTATCTTAACCAAAATGATCCACTACAGCCAATTACCAGAAAAGGTGGAGCTCCCACTGTTCAGTGTCTCTAGGCTTATGACTCCTGCATCTCCTCAGGCCCTCTAAAGTATTCCCAGATGTTCAGTTTAAGAAAAGAAGAACAAGTTTTTTTTTGCTAAGTTCCTTGAAAACCTTGTACATACTTAATATGAGGTGGAAGCTGCAGAAGACTGCTGAGCTGTGTCCCAGTCTTCTTTAGCCACTGACTGAGTTCTTTAGGCACACCAGCTACCTCATTGGAGAAATGAGACTAAATAAACCTATACAAAGTAATTTCCCTTATAACACTTGGTAATAACTGAGTTTTTATGTCAATCAGAGTGATTATTTATTATGTTTTATTTCTCATTATTATTCATGTATTTCTCTGACTAAAGGCAATATTTTCTCTAAGTTGACTGTGAATTTCTCGATAAAATCAGCTACAGTTAGTTCTTTATTATTCCTGTGTTTTTGTGGCTGGTCCTATCTCTTTTGGCTCAGTGAGGATGATTAAGTATTCTACTTGATCTTCACTTATCATGGGAGTACTATGTAAATTATTTCCAAAATGTCCTGTTTTATATTTTATTTATCTACAGTATAACATATAACATGAATATTATCAGAAATGTATACCTTTCTAGTACAATTCTTAGATTTGAAAATTTAACTTCTATTTTTGCTTCAGGTCTTACGATTTGTTGTTTACTTGGTCAGTTAGCAATATGCTTCTAAGTCCTCTAAATTAATTATTCTGGCCTCTAACCAGCAGTTCACAATAATTCGTATCTAGAAGTATATTCCTTAGCAATTCAAAACACGCATTTAGAGTTCAACAAGAAGAAATAACAAGGACTGTTTCTATCTTTTAAGTAGTACGTATATACTTTTTTATTTCTCAAAGTGTGCAGCAAAACTTTTCTTTGATGAGATCTGTAGGCCACATGTATTTATTTTTATCTTACTTGTGAGAAACTTCAGTGATGTGACTGGAATTTTGGCTCCCAGAAAAGAGCATATAGCACAGCAGAAGTTCCAGGATACCTTGGAAGGCACGGTTTTGCTGTTGAAATTCCCCGTCTCTGATGTTTTCCTACTTTTCATCTGTGAATGTGTGCTAGCCTATTCTGCTCCCCAGAGAGCTGTTTCAAGTTGGTCACTTTGCACCCCTTTGAGCTAATGCCTTCTGTCACTGTTGTGCTAGTAATGTGTCTAACATTTGCAGGCAGTTATATTTTCTTTTTGCCCAATAAAGCATAACTTATGCATAAAATGTTTATTAATTTATTTATCAAGTTGAAGATACAGGAATAAATTCAGAGGATTTGAGAGAATATTTGCATTCCTTTATTCTTCAGCTTTCAACTTGAAATGATGTATTCCAGTGAGTATTTGTAGTAGCTGAATAGAATTTGTGAATAGAATTTCTCAAAATTTTTTAGCAAATTTCTATTACTGCCATTTTCAAATATTTTTGTTATATTTGGTTAAAATTTCTGAGAAATAATATTTGTCTTAACATTACCCATCTTTTGTTATTTTTATTTTGTTTTACTTCATCAAGTAATCTTTCTCAGCAAATTATTGTTTGTACACTATTGTTTGCCTCTTCTTAGAAGAAAGTATTTTGAATTCACAGTGGATGCATATTTAGAACAGTTACCTTTATTTCTTTGTTCATTATCTAATGCTGTGAGAGTATTTCTATGTTTAGTTCTTCTTTGGGTGCATTTTCTTAGGAAAATTTGTCTTTTAAATTACTTACAAAATGGATAAAACCAAGGAATATTTTTGAAGCGGAGACCTACTTTGTCCTTTTTATCAAGGGTAGGTTTATACTCATTTCATTTGTTAGTTATCTAGACCTGTGAACCTTGTAGTCTCATGTTTCAAAACTTCCTTCGTCCATATGCTTCTACTCTTGAAGCATTGCTGTGGGAGTAGGTCTCCCATCTGTTTGGTATTTTGATCATTAGGCTATCATGCAAAAATAACAAAAGCCTTATCTTTTGACATTATCTCTGAATGAACTCCAAGTAGTCAACAAGTCTGATGAATGCTCTAAATACTCTTTTCAAAGCAGGCTCTTTGTCCAAATCCTGGACAGTAAATATCAGATCTATTCTTATCTCAGGTTGAGGCCTAAATTTAACTAGCATACAGACTTAGGTTTATTAGGGATGCTCCCCAAGACAGGAGGTACAAGAAAGTTGGCTATCTGGCCTTCTGTCTCCAGGCACACATGTAGTTTAGGAAAGATCAGAAATTTCTCCTGGATGACTAGAAATGTTCATGATCAAAGACCAGGAATGTTTTCCAGTTCTGTTGAGATAACTGAGGCTAAATAGTGTTGGATAAATGATCTTTTGTCTGCTCTCCAAAATCTTTTTGCACAGGCAACATCTCAGATTTTACCCTTAGTAGGATTTTACCTGTCTGTAGCACTTTACTTGATTTGATAACAAAGGAATCAGGTTTTCTGCTATGAGATAATTACACTGTCACTGTACCCATTAGTTAGAAATCTATAATCACAGAATCATAAAATATCCTGAGTTGGAAGGGACTCTTAAGGATCATCAATTCTTTTTTGATGTGGCAGTTGTCTCAGAATTTGAAGAGACAGTCAAGAGGGATTATAGTACAGTGGGAAGAGCTGGAAGAAATGAGAAGCTTGCATGCTTGTAAGATGGAAGAATTCAGCCTGACACACCAGAACACCCAGTATTCCATTTTGGACAAAGAAAAATGATGGCACAATTTTTTTTGTACCACTTCAAAAGCAGAATGTGAATTAATTTGAAATTTGAACTAGTGAAAAAAAGCAGGCTATGTTGTAAAACGTCACAAAGGTTTTAATTACATTGCATGTGTGGTGAAGAGTGCATGGGCAAACTTTGCTCATATTCAGAGACACAAATCTGCCTATTCTGTAACAAAGAGTATATTTGAACTATAGTCTAAGGAACTTTCTATCTTCTTGTCTTTCCTTTAGAGTTGTTTTTTTTTGTTGTTGTTTGTTTTTTGTTTGTTTGTTTGTTTGTTTGTTTTTATGTACCACAGTTAAAAAAAAAAAAAAGTAAACTGGTTTTCCTGCACTCCTGCTTTAGACCAACAATATATTTTGAATGGCCTCTTTATCTGATAAGCTTAGGAAATCAGATATTCAGCTGCTTCTGGAACACTTTTCCAAGTAACTTTTTTTCTTTGCAGCCTAACCTTGCAAGCCCTCTGCATGCGTGATGAGTGTAGACTGGGAAAATCTCTCTACATGCAAAATGAGTATGGATTGGGAAACATCTTTAAAATAAGTGATTTTAGCTCCATGAAAGATTAAGTATAAAGCAAGATTTCTTGACTTGCTTCAGGGGAGAGAAGTTGAACCAATAAAGAGAAAAATGAAGAAAATTAATGGCAGATTTATAAGGACACTGCAACCTGCTTCTGACTAAAGCAATTTGGCCCAGTAATTTCTTAGATCTGAAGGGGATGGAAAGAGAAAACAGTGGCAAGCAACCACAAGGATAATTGAAAAATAAAGCTGATAAATGCTTGTGTGATTTTGAAAAATAAGAGCTGGCAAGTTTTTTTTTTCTTTCTCGTTAAACAGTTTGGCTAAGAAAACTTGTGAATCTCACTTTTGTTTCTCTTTCCATTCTCATCTATTCTGAATGCTTGTTTCTGGGAAACTTTTAAAGATTCTTTGTCCACTGTGATCATAACTTGGACAGATGATAGACACAAATGTCTGCTAATGCAACTTTTCAGGCACTTTCCTGCTTGGGTAAATGAGCCTGCTGATAATTTTTTTTTGTGATTTTCTGCCTTCCTCTCTCAGAAGACATGATCAGAAATGAGAAAGCTGTTAGGCCAGTACCAGGGAGCATACAAGCATTCCAGCTGCCATGAAGTGATACCCTGAAGTCTTCAGACTCCTGCTGGTCTGGAGGACAGAGAATGAGATCTGTGACTTAGATTTGTGTTTTAATATGTGATATTTCCTACACATTCTCCAAGCCACAATATCATGCTGTTGTACTATTACACTAAACTGTAGCCCCTTTGTATAGTAGGAGCTGAACAAAGGCCATATTATTATCTGGAATTAAAATGTCTTTGGATGTGTTCACACCTCAGAAAATGTGACCTTCAATTGCTGTGATATAAACTTGAAGGGAGAATCTCTTTCTGTCTGCAGACAGCCCCAGATTTACATGACTTGATATAGCATCAAAGTTACCTGGCAAAACTTCTAGGGCCAAAGGCATAGAACTGTCTAACCTGTGTTCAAAAATCTACCCCTACTTTTTTTATTTAAAGATAGCAGTTATCAAGGAAATGCTGAAACATTTATGTGAGAAGAGCATGCTTAGTGAATAAACTGTTACTGTTTAATTCAAAGAAATAGAAGAATGAACAGCTTAACAACAACATGAAAGAGACACCTGCACCACCACCTCAGCAGCTAATTAAGGAGAAAAATTAAGGAACGAAAATGAGAGACAGCTTAATCATTGCTAGGCTGGTGAATTCTATCTCAGAAAATAAAATAATGCTTAATAAAAGCAGATGAGGGGGCTGAGTATCTGGAGCAGGGAATTGGAGAAAGTGAATAGACTGACTTTGATTCTTCTTTATTGAAGTAATAAAGACAATTGTGGATAAAATGTTCTAACTTATGAAACTGATTAATAACGAATGATACAAAGATTTTTGAGTAATCAGGAGAAGAGAATGATAGAATTCATACCTTTATTTTAAAATAAAGCTTTAGAATTAGATGAGAATTTTGATTGCATTCTAGCAAAAATCCAGAGGGCATTGATCTCAAGGAGACACAGTCTTTTTCATACATTGTGTGGATGGCAAAGTTGTGAATGGAGCTTAATCGTGATTAAAATGTTGATTTTCCCTGATGATTCCTTTGATTGTTATACTTCATTTTAGGCTTTCAAAATTTTTTAGTCATCCATAAGTGAAAAAATAAACACATTTCTTTATTATTCTGCAAGTCTAGCTACAGGCCCCAACGTAGAAGAGAGGGAAAGAAGCTTGGACAGGCTGCAGTATGTGCTATAAGTAAGCAAATGTTGTTTGTCTGGGAATGTATGTAGGTTGCTCTGAAAGTAATGTCTCCTATTTATTTCCATGGAAACTTCAGCCGTTACAAAGAGTACAATAACACTATTTGATGGAGCAAAATCTGAGCTACAAAACACTATTTTTCAACACAGTTACCACCATAAGTTGATTGGCACAGATTAGCCAACTGAGCTGCTCTTCTTTTTGTGATGTGGTAGCTGTGCATGGCTATCTGGAACACAACTGGTCTTTCATATCACTGTTGCTACTGCTGAAACTCACCACACACCACCTCACTGTGCTCACATCCATTGTTTGTTTTCCATAAACATTCAACAAGAACTGATAAATGTCAGTGGGTACAGTTTTTTCCTCATGGAGGAAATCAACAATGCCCCTATGCTTCATATGCACTTCCATGTCAGATGCCATTTGGTTGGGCTGCCGCTCCTCACATGGCAACAAAATGTAACAGAATATTGTGGGAAGGTTCAACCTCTATTCTATCACCAACATCTACCTATGACATCGTGGGCCGACATAATAAATAGGAGGCATTACTTTCAGAGCCCTTTTACATTGTAAATATTTCTACAAGAAGTGTTCCAGTGCATTCCAAGATAGATGCAATAAAACTGGAAGTTATGCTTGTAATGAAATTGGACATGTCCAGCATAATTTCAAAATCTTTCTAGAAAAATATATCAACAAAATAATGCATTAATTCTTATGCATATCCCAGGGTCCTGCTGATATCAATTTAGAGTTCAGTGGAGGTGGTGTACTGTTCTTAATATTCATTTTCCTAATATATATGAGGTTGATAGTTGTAAGGGTATTTTGCAGCACTAACCAGAAATATTACATGTATTAACAACAGACATGAAATAATATATTGCTGTTTCCTAATTCATTTTACAAAAAATATTGTGAATTTATGGTTCAACTAGCTATTCTTGCCTTGCTGTTTTATCTAAATGTTTCTTCCAGCAGAGTGGTTTTTTTGTTGTGTTGTTTCTCTCTCTCTTTTTTTTTTTTTTTTTTTTTTTTGAGTTCTACATTTTTGAGGTGCCTGAAAATGTTTTAAAACTACTTAAACTTATTTTCATTGTAAACTTTTTCTGTTTTCTTTCTGTTTTTAGCTGGGGAATGTAGTCATACAAACACAATAGCAAAGGAATACAAACACAATAGCAAAGGAATCCCAGAAACAAAAGTAGGAGAGTCTTGTTTGTCTTTGCACATGTAGGGAAACACTAGGAAATTAGAGAGAAAAGAAACCAGAATGCGTATTCCTTCTCATACAATGTCTTGGAAAACTCCTGGAGGATTATTCAGGAATTAATGTCTCCTTAGACGGCGCATCCAAGAAATTGCTTCATTTATTATATCTTTTGAATTGTTGTCATGGGATTTTGTCTGCTCTTATCATTTTTGTTTTTCTCTCCCCTTTTAAAATTCTCTTAAAGGACTCAGTCACATTTTAAATATGCAGACTAATTGTGATAAATGTCATAGCTAATGAAGATGAGGTGTTTAGCTTCATTTTCCTTGGAGACCCACAGGCAGGAAAACATCATAAAACAGCTATGGAAGGAACTCTGTTACAACTACAAAAGAAAACCACAAATCTTAATTGGAGGAACAAGTGGGCTTTTTACTTGATTCTTGCTGCAGGCAACAGGGATTTGGATCTGGTATTATTCTCCAACACTGCAAGTCTTTTAAACTAAGGATGTTTGTTTCTGTTTCCAACTCTGTCTCTTACAAACGTTTCCTTCCCCATGTGAAGGAAGCTGTGAAAAGGAGGTAGATTCCCCCATCTTTTTTTTTTCCTACATCTGTTATGTTTTTACTCAGTGATAAATGTTCTGCATTCAAGCCCATCATGTGAAAGGGTTGTAATTTGTGCTGACTGAAGTTCTCAAATGTATCTGCTTTCTTTACTGATCTTGAGGTGAGAATGCTTAGTGTTAGTAATAGAAAGATGCTTTTTTGCTGCTGTAATTAACTCTCTCTCCGTCAAGAAAAAACAACCTTCTGAATAGAAGCTACTTCTCTCTGAATTTAATAGGGTTAATAGATTGTGGTTTTTTTCCACCCAAACTTGTTCAATAAGTTCAGCATATGACAGGAGGTTGAAATTACTTCATTATTTTGCTTGTCACTCAAGGAATTATTTATTATAGGCAATCAAGTATTGAATTGCCATCTAAACAAAACTTATGATATGGTTAGAAGACTTGGGGGAAAAAAGATAAAATAATAATCAAAGAGTACTGTTTAGAGCAGTAATCACTGGGAAATATGCCTTGTTGGGAAGATGCTACAAAATTGTTTAAGCGTATTCTCCATGTCATAGGGGTGGGGATTATCTTTTCCACTTGTTTCCAACTGTGTGCATCTTTGTTTTTTTTATAAATTTCTACTTGAATTTCCCATTGTTACACTTGCACAGAAAAACCTTACTACTTCAGTTTCCTGCTGTTGTCTTAATATAGCAGCCTGTGATCTTTGCCACAGCCTCCCTGTGAGAACATAACTGATATTTTCATTACTGTAGGAAGGCTAAAGTTGAAGTGTCTGCCTTTATTTTTTACTTCTAACTGAAGGTAGGGTGTAAACCACGCTCTGATGGTATGCAAACATAATGAATCAATCTACCATGTTTCTTCATTAAGCTTTGTTTCCCACTCATTTAGCCTGTGGCTGACTGTTGAAATGTATTCTATGCCACTTATTTTAATGTTATTTACTGATAAGAGGAGTCTAAATTCCCCAGTTGCTTTCTTCCTATGAATTAAATATCATGTTTTCTCCTGAGCTAACAGTAATAATTCAGTTTTCTGTAGAACATATTTTGACAAAAACTCCATACATAATTTGAAAATTAAGAATTTCAGAACCTTGACAATAGTGGGGCAGTTCTAGGTCTTGTCAGTCCTAAAAGGCTGGGTAATGAGAGCATGAGATTTCCTTTAATTACTTTTATTTACTGTTCTCTATAGTGTGACATCCAAAGTACCTTTAGTCTGCAATTTCTTGTAGGCCAAGGAAAGGTACTGCTATTGCAGGATGATGTAGTATCACACGACTGCCACCCCTGGGAATTACAATGCCAGTTTAACTTACCTCTTTGGTCAAAGTGCTGCCATTACTTCCTGCATTTTGATTTGTCCCTCTTCAAATTAGGCTATCACAGCAATTGTCAAAGTACGGAAGTGATGAGGAGCACCTGAAAACTTCATCTAATTTTTTCATAGTAACAAGAGATTGTATTCACTACTTGCTTTTCTCTTTACATAATCCAGTAATCATGCATGTTTTTCAGCAGTAAGCTTTTGTAAATACTAATGATAAAAGCTGCAGAAATTAAGACAAAGTAAAGGAAGTGAATGAATAGAATATATGGGAATTATATTAAAATGATGGCCAGGAAAAGGCTTAAAGAATAAAGGACTCAAAAACAGTCTACCATTTGACATCAGAAATTGTCTAAGCATATACTTGAAAAGAAAGATTTCCCCAGGGCAAAACTGGCAAAAAACATCCATTTAGAATTTGGAACTGATATGCTAAATAACACTTTTAACAGGTTTCCGAGAGTACTACTATATGAGATCTGGGAACAAAATTAATCTTACTTGTGAACTTTCAGAATATTTTACCCAAGTACTCCAGTGCTAAGTCTTGATCTTCAGATTGCTCAGTCGGAACCCAAGACTGCCAGCTGCTATGCATTTTCTTATGAGAAGTGATTATGGCCTTTTGGGCCTCTAAAGTAAACTGACCAGGCTACAATTTAGGAATTAAATTCCTCAAAGGATTGAAGGAATGTAGAATGGTCCTCCTTATTGAATCAAGTATAATCAGAGAGAGATTTAGGAAGAAAGTAATATAAGCCCAAGGGAAATGAGTAAGGGAACAGTTAAGCACAATAATGACCTTATTTCAGAGGCCAAATTTACCAACGATGGATGTAAATACAGTAGAAAAAAATTCTAGACCTACTATGAAAATGAGAATTATTCTTGAGGTCAAGTTCCACTGTATTTGAATAAATTATTTGTTATCCTTGTACTGTAGATGCTGCTATGTGCAGGTATTGTTGTCTTTGCTTCTCTGATGTATGGATTTCTGCAACTTTGTATGTCACGTTGCAAGGAAAATAAAACATACAGATAACTAAATGCAGTTCTAATTTCTCTAACAGAGAGAAGAGCACTCTCCCAAGACCAATGTATCCTTGTTTCCTCTACCACCCTCTTCTTATTCCCTTAGTGTTCCTATGCACTTATTGTCCTGGTGTGGGATCTTGAGCTTAAGTTTCCCAGATGTCATCAACGAGTCATATTGTTCTGCTTATTTGTTTGGCTTCTTTCTCTCCTCTTTTGTGTTTTAATTAAATATTTATTAAACTTGATTCCCTCTTGTCCTACTCTTTTGCTGACAACAAGATTTTAAAATTCCTCCATGGTTATACAAATCCCCAAAGGATTTAGGCTCATTCCAAAGTACAGCAATTACCTGTAAGGAAAAATAGATCTGTCTCTTCCTCTCTTATTTAAAAACAAACAAACACACACACACACACAAAACAACACAAAAAAAAACACAAAAAAACAACACAACATAGCAAAACCTACTGCTATTGTCAATGCTTATCTTCAGGAGAGTCCCATGATGGTGATGTCTGAGCAGAGACATGAGTCAGGAAATGTCTAGCAGTTCTGGGTTTTCATATCTGACATTTAAAAAAGTATCAATTAGCTAAACAAAAGTTCCTTTTTTTTTCAACATAGGGCTGGCTGCATTAGCTTCACAAAGCCTGTCTTCTTTCTTATAGCTCCCTTTTAGGTACAGAAAGGTCACTGTCAGGTCTCTCCGAAGCCTTACCTTCCCCAGGCTGAACAGCTCCAGGAATCTCAGTCTGCCCTCATAGGAGAGGTGTTCCATTACTTTTGTGGCCCTCCTCTGGATGTGCTCTAACATGTCTATGTCTCTCCTGTACTGAGGATTCCACATCAGGATGCAGTCAGTACTCCATGTGAGATCTCGCCAAAGTAGAAACTACTCTTATATCTGTTTTGCCAACCATTGCTGGTTTTATTTCTTTTTCTTTTTAAAGTTAATTATGCTAATTTATATTTAAATTAAAAATTATATTTTGATCTTTTGTTGTTGTTGTTGTTAAACTAACTGAAGAAGAAAGTGTCTTTCCTTTATCTGTGGATATGTTGGAATCCTGCCACTTTTTTTTTTTAATGCTAAAAGATGGTGTTCTGTTTTCATGAGAGGGTCTTCCAGCAGCAGGGTTACCTGGAGTATACATTGATGGCTGAAAATTGCAGTGACTCTATCTGTTTGTAGATCTAGCCCCTTCTCTTTGTTGTGTAGTGATTGCAGTTCAGCACGAGAGTGTCCTGCCATTGCAGTGTGTATGAGACAGTTTTGCTGTCCTTGTGATATTCCTGTTCAAGCTTTAGTAGCAATGAAAATTTCTAATTAATACACTGTGAATGTAGGTTACTTGGTCACATCTCTGTCCAAGTCTACGTTTCCTAAGCTGGTTTGGGCTTTCCCTTTGACAAAGAAGAGCTTGCTTCTTCTATAAATGCATTTTTTCACATGCAATTAAGAGATAATCATCTTCTATCTAACACTTCAGTTGGTGATCTGCTGGCTCCCTTCCCTCTTTCTCCTGTGAGAGATTCTGACAGACTGGTGAACATCTATATACTGAGTATGTGACATTGAGGAACAGAGCTAGGTATAATTTATCGTAGTTATGTTGTCTTTTTTGGCACACCCCTGCAATTTATAAGCAGGCTTGACATAACACAAAAATTATTCTTCTGTCTCCCCTGTGTAGGTGGACTGTGGGTAAATGCATGTACAGGGACACTGCTTGTATTATGCTGATGGATTTTGAGGTGATACAATTAAGAGAAGTTTTCATTGGGTTTGGTTTCAAATTGTGACACGTCATATTCTTCCTGAAAGAAATAATGGTAATTCAATCTCATATTAAAAAAATCACCTCTAGTTGTGCAAGAGGTGTTGTGAACTATTAAAAGCAGAATTATCGTTTTGTTGTAGATATAAAGGTATACAATGCAATGTGTTTTCTGTAAAGTTGGACTTAACATTTCTAAGATCTTTCTCTATTTTTTTGGATGGAGAATTTGTGATATTACCTAGGTGTATTCTGGCTTCTGCTACTTTATAGCAGAACTATGATTTGGCAGATTCAATTAGCTGAAGGCTGAACAGTGATTTTCATATAACCTTGTGGCAGAAGCTTTATGATACACAATAAAGCTCTGAAATGAGATATATTTTAATTAGATGATAGTTGTGATATGAAGATTTGTTAATTAAGTAGTCAGAATGTTCTAATGAGCTGTGCATTCTGAGGAAGTCTCTGACTGAAGATGAAAAGCATGTTAGCAAAGTTCAAAATTCCTTTTAGTCTGAATGTAATCTCATGAGGGCTATGCAAAAGTGCAAAATAAAATAAGACCTGGAAATTATGTAGATACTTACCTATGACATTTCTATTTTGGGAAACGTCTTCTTAAAAACCAACCAACCAACAAAAAGACAAGACCAAAAAACAAGAAGAAACCTTGTGTTTTTTAAAACAGACATTCAATTCAGTGAAAACATCCTTTTGGAGAGGGATATTAGGTTTATAAGAAATAGATGGGAACAAATGCATTCCTTGTTTTCTAATCACTACAAATGCAATGCGCCTGAGCTCTCTAGATTGTTTCTCTAGTTTGTTTGGTCCCCAGATCTTGAATACATAAGTGATCTAGAGAAGACTTTGTATTACTGTCTCACTATTGCTAAGTGTTTACTTCTCTCTAACACAGAGTTGTTTATATCTGTGCGGGATCTATAGAGAAACAACTATACCTAAATAGTTATGAGGTATCTCTTTAATTACCAGAACCACCTCTCTTCATTCTAAAATATCCTCACAGATGAAATAAATGGCTAGAATCCTGTAGGCCTCATGCTGAGCAGCAATGAAATTATGTGATAAGAGCTAATAATATAAGAGGAAGACCTGTGAATCTGTCCTGCAGTCATCTTCCTGTATATTTGTGGCCTCTTTTTTGCTTTCCCTGTCTTAGTTCAATTCCTGTCCCCTCACTCCTAAATCAAGATTTTTTTTCAGCTTTGATTCTCCCACTCTTCTCCTCAGGTTTCATGCAGTCTATATTAGCATGACATTGCTTTTCAAACAACTCTTCTTCTGCATGAATGCCAGCTATTTGAAACACAGATTACAGGCAATAAGATATAGTAAGTGCATATTTTTTCAGCCAATTAGCAGCAAGTTTTTGACCTTTTCTATAGGATGGCAGACCTTTAATTGTATTGGATTTGTAATATTTCTTTGTTTGGCATACTGTTCATATGCAGATCACTGTTAGTAAGCTTGGGAGGGGAACAGCCTCAATTAGAAAAAATAATACTGTTTCAAAATTAGCTATTGCTTCACAGGAAATAGTTCCTGGGATCACCATATGTGGGTCCATTAGCCATTGGCTTGGTGCTCAGCTGTGCAATAGCAGGGAGTTTGTATGAAAGGAACGGAGATCACATTAAAGTTACTGATATGTTAGTAAATAAATCCAGGACACATTTATGGTTGAGAGGTAATACAGTCTTTTTTTCACTGTAGAAGAACAAGAGGGGATCAAGTGGCAACTGTCTGCAAAAAAACAAACAAAAAACCACTCTTACTGAAACAGGTTAAAATTACTGATTAAATTCCTAGAATAATAATAAAAAGATCCATCACAAGTTATTAAACTCAAAGATGTAAACAGCCACTTAGTAAGACCTCAAGGCATAGATTTCTGGTAGCTGAGTGTATCGTGTTTACTGCCCTCTTGTTTCTGACACATCAGTTACTATCTGCTTCTAGGCAGGGTGCTGGATAAAGTTGACTTTCTCCTGAGCAATTCTTACTCTTTTTTGAATGTAGAAAAAGAATACAAAAAAGTATCTTCCTGGCCTCTCCTTTCCTGACCTGTAGGCATTGGTGACCTGACAGATGTCTCTTTACTCGCTCTGCATCTCAAAAAATGCTAAGGCAACTTAAAGCCTACGAGAAGAGGGTATGAATAAGGAGGTCCTTTCAGTTGATCTACCTTGGGGACAATTTTTTTTCTCTAGCACAGCAGATAAATTTTGCAACTTCTTTTTGTATATGGAAACCTTGATTTTTTTCTTCAGTTTTGTCTTGATTGCATTAGTACACAGGTGTTCCTAAAGTAAATCTTTAATGCAAATGTGCTTTTTCTGCATCCAAGTTAACATTTTTGCAGCTGCATTTTGCAGCTCTGAAATATTTTTTTTTTTTTTTTTTTTTTTGTAAATGTTCTGGGAGGAAAAATAATAGGATTATTTGCAACCTCTACAGGCAGCAAATAACTCAGAAGCCTCCTAGAAAAAAAAGCCTGTTCTGAGCCCATGCCTACTGAACAGCAACACAGCCTTTTCCTTTTGAATGAGAACATTTATAGTGACCCTGTGACATTTCTACTTTTTTTTTTTTTATCAGCAATATACATTTTTGAATATTTTGCTATGAAATCATTCAGTTCTGTGAGAAATTTAGTATCAGCCACTTTTCTCTCTTCCCAGATGACTTTAACACATCTCAAAATGTGTTTTCTGCATCCCTAGATTAAAGTATTCACTAAATACCAGTAAACTGCCGAAAGATTGAGATTGAATAAACATAAACGCTCCTTTGAAGCTAGTCCCATCTGGCAAATAAAAGAACAGACGTGTCAGCAAGGCAAGTTTAACTTACTTCAAAAAGAAAAAGTGTGTTGCAATCAAAAACCTACAGTACTAGAAACTTCAAGCTCAATTTAGATGAGGTATAATGACATGAAAAATAAAATTGCCCACAGAACTTGGAGGCCAGATTTTCCCTTATAGTTTTTATGTTATAGCTATACAATGTTCTCTAATGTATGCTAGGAATGCTTTCTTCCTTCTTCTCCTACACGGTTACAGGTGAAAAGGTTGTCAAACTTCAAGTCAGGAAACAAGACTAGTGTGGCATATGTGTGTTTTGAACATTATTTGTAAGAAAAACTGGAGGAATATATGTAGGTTGCTCCAAAAGCAATGCTTCCTATTTATTTCTTTGGAAACTCTAAGAGATACAAAGAACAAAATAACACTACTCAATAAAGCAGATTCTCAGCTATTGTTTTTTACTGTTCACTGTTTTTCAGTACTCGCCACCATTAGCCTATTCACACAGATGAGCTGATAGAGATGCTCTTCATTTAGGTATGCCATTCACAGGGACCTAGAGAGGCTAGAATGGTGGGCCTGGGTGAACCTGATGAGGTTCAACACGGCAAAGTGCAGAGTTTTGCACTTGGGCCGGAGGAATCCCAGGCATCCCTACAAACTGGAAGGAGCAGTCCTTGAGAGCAGCCCTGTGGAGAAGGACTTGGGGGTCTTGATAGATGAAAAACTTAACATGAGCCAGCAGTGTGCCCTTGCGGCTCGGAAGGCAAATGGGATCCTGAGCTCCATCAAAAGAGGGGTGGCCAGCAGGGACAGAGAGGTGATTGTTCCCCTCTACTCTGCTCTTGTGAGGCCCCATCTGGAATACTGCGTCCAGGTCTGGAGCCCCCAGTACAAGAAAGACAGGGAGCTGTTGCAGAGGGTCCAGAGGAGGGCCACGAAGATGATCAGGGGACTGGAGCACCTCCCCTATGAGGACAGGCTGAGGGAGCTGGGCTTGTTCAGCCTGGAGAAAAGAAGGCTGCGGGGTGACCTCATTGCAGCCTTTCAGTACCTAAAGGGAGCCTACAAACAGGAAGGGAATCAACTCTTTGAAAGGGTGAGTGACAGCAGGACAAGGGGAAATGGTTTTAAGTTGAGGGAAGGGAAGATTGAGGTTGGATGTCAGGGGGAAATTCTTTACAGAGAGAGTGGTGAGGTACTGGAACAGGCTGCCCAGGGAGGTTGTGGATGCCCCATCCCTGGAGGTGTTCAAGGCCAGATTGGATGGGGCCCTAGGCAGCCTGGTCTAGCATTAGGTGGGAAGGTTGGTGACCCTGCATGTGGCAGGGGGGTTGGAGATTCATGATCCTTGAGGTCTCTTCCAACCCTGGCAATTCTGTGATTCTGTGAGTTAGTGGTGTAACATCTGTGCATGACCACATAGAACCTGTCATATTTTTCACATCCCTGTTGCTGCTCACTGTGTTCCCATCCTCTGGTCTCCAAAAATGTTCAGCAAGTGTCAGTGAATGTCAGTGCATGACATTTATTTATTTATTTTTTTCTGAATGGAAGAATACAATTTCAGATCTTTGCTTCATATGCACTCCATGTCAGATGTCATTTTGTCAGACTGCCTCTCTGCTGCCATGGGTCACATGGCAACAACATGTAATGGAATATAGATGGGAAGGTTCAACCTCTGCTGCCATACCACCTACACTGGCCTGTGACGTTGTGGGCCAACATAACAAAATAAGAGGTGTTACTTTTGGAGAAGCCCTCCTGTTTCCTTCTTTATGCAAACTTCCAGTGATCCTAATCCTGCTGATTATCAGACACTTTTGGAGTGTAGAGTTCTGCATTGCTTTTTCCTGACATTCCTGGCTTTTTTGATGGCAGCTTTATAATGGCCTGGTGTTACGTCCAGAGAGTAAAAACAACTTTTCATTCCAGATCCCTGTTACTTTCTCTCTCTCTCTTTTTTTCCTCTGTATTTCAAACTTGTGGCAAGTTCTAGGAAGCTGATAATTTCACAGCTTGATTTGTTTCAGTTGTTCCACAAAGTGACTTTGGTGTACTTTCCAGGCTTTGCAGAGGAAGAGAAAAAAGAAATCGTAACACCATGTAAAGGTATATCTTTATTAAATAATGCAGCTCATGTAACCAACCTTTTGATTGCAATGTGATAAATCATGCTTTCCTAGTAAGAAATGAGTAACACTGTTTCAGATATAGTCCTAAATTCTTGTAAGGATTAAGCTAATTTTGTCATTTACAGAAAGCTCCAAAGTGAATATTACTATGGTGGAGATTCTTTGGTGATTGTGGTTTTCTTTATTAATTTTTTTTTAAATGACAGTCCAAATTCTAATTCAGATTTAGTTTGAATATTTATGTGAAGTAGCTAGCAAAAAATAATCTTTTAAAAGAAATTAAGTCTGAAAAGGATAGGCTGTATGTTTCTGTGGAATACACTGAAAGTATATACTTACACCACTTTCACAAAGATAAATTTTGTTACATTTCCTGTGAGTGAGAGAATTCTCAGGTGTTACTTAAAAACAATCATCCATAAATGTGTATTTGCTTGCCACTTCTCTTTCAGCAGCAGGACTTTTATACTGCTCTTCCTCACCTTACAGTTTAAACACTAATAATTGTGCAGAGAGATAGTGGTTGCTGGGTATATTATGTACTCTTCCTTTTTTCTGTCCTTTAATGTAACTTTTCTTATTTCTATCAGTCTATCACCATAGTTGAAATTCAGCTATAGCAATGTGTGTGCTGCCAAATTTAGACTGTTAACCCACAGGGGACTTCATTAGTAGATAGCTTTTTTTCAGTTCAAAGATTGCACTTGAGAGTTTTAAAACTCTCTAGTTTACTAATTAGCTTACCTCCAAGGACTGTGCTTAATGGTGTACAAACCTTTTTTATTGATGTGGGCACTTGCACACATCTCATTCAACTTAGAGCATCACCATCCTCTGTTGCATTCAAGGACAAATGCTTTTAAACTTTCGAGTGCAATAGAAGGACTTTCCCTTGTCTATTAGCTCTGATTTTGCAGAAATTTTTCTTTTTATGTGAGTACATGAAATAAATAGTCTAATTTTAAATAAATTAATGTCATGTATTGAATGTGTTAAGACAGTGTTACTGTTGCAGTGCAAGAGACTTCCCACATGGTTTCATTTTTTGAAAGTTCACGTGTAAGTTAATTCTTATAATTGGAATAATCAAATCAATCCCTAACAGAATACTAATCAGAAACCTTGCCACAAGACCTTTCTCAGAAGATATTTTTCTGTGGGCTGTGCAGTTTCCAGGTTGAGTAACTTTGGTGATCAGGTCTGCATAATCAATTCCAGTCTGCAGGAATCCTAATTGTATGGAAACTGAATGATTTTTTTGTTCCATGAATATTCACTATATGACAGTCCCAGGTTGCCCCTCCATTACAGTGCTTTAGCTTTTCAGAGTCTTCTGCACAGACACCATTTAGATAGACATCCATAGCCATGCTGCTTTGCTCCACTTTCCTATCAGGGGCAGGCCAGGCTCAATCAGCCAGATAGTGCTGATGGACAATTTTTGCATTGTTTTGAGGAGTTTCTCATTAGTTACTCATCTTCTTTTAGGTTGAGAATATGCAGTTTACATTTTTTTTTTCTAGAAATTCTGGCTTCTTTTCTTCAGATTTCAAGGCAAAGACAGAGTCCTGGAGGACTGTGGCCTTACAGTGAACCTATCAGTTTTTGTTATACAGAATTACACATACAGTTAAACTAAATACACACTTAATAGAAAACAGTTTATTGTATTGCCAGTTTAAAAGATCATTTGTTCTAGTTTCTGTTACTGTGAAAGCAGAACCAACCATCAGTGCGCTGTCCACTTCTAACCAACCTGATCAGTAGACTTCATCTTTTTTTCAAAGTTCATTTTGCAGAGTTCTGCTTAGAAGCACACCCATACCCTCAATATTTGTCTTTGCATAGTTCTTATAGCATGTATTTAGATGAAGATGTTAGATATAACCCAAAGCAAGTGCTATCTAAAAGCAGCATATCTTCATGCATTGCTTTTCTTCTACAGAAGTGGGAGAGGACATAGGTCATGTCTGCTTTTTGGGTTGGGTAGGTACTACTGATCTGACTTCAGTGAAACTGTCTGCTAAATCTTTCTTGCCCATCTGTTTTTCTCACGGATTGCATGTGAGAGAGCTGACATCTTTAAATGCTCTTGTTTTTGGATCCAGAAGAGTGGATACAATATTTTGAATAGTTTCCAGCATGAAGTGTAATTTTACTGCAAATCATTCACTCTCTGCTCCTCATTCTTGTGTTTAGTTACACGCACATGCACACACACACACAAATATATATATATACAAATATATATATATAGGTATGCAGAAATTTATGCTTCACCTTGCTTCAGAGAATGCTGGTGCCAGCTGGCTCTACTTTCTGAGCTGTTGGACCACTGATGCACAGTGAAGTCAAAACTGTGGTCTGTTGAATGATCAGGGAGTTATCATGCATATTATAGAGATCCTCCTTAGCTGAAAAAAATATTTCTCCTTCAGTCTTTATCTGGATCTGTAAAATAGCAGTTGTCAACAGTGAATGTATTGCACCAAGTCTGATGAAGTTCACCATTCGACATCTTTTGAAACCTGTGTGACTTTGCTGTGCTCATACATTATGTATCTATCTAAATACATGCACACATATATATGTATACACACACACAATAAGCATTAATAATGAATAATTGTTCCTCCTTGAAAACTAAACAAACACAAACAGAAACAATCTAATAAGGTCTATAACTGGAAATCCACCAGTAGTATTACACCGTTTTCCATACTTGTTTCTTTCTCTTGTTAGGCTAATATTATGCTCTTTGATTTAAAGGAAGTCAATGAGCATGTGTGAAAAACTAACTAACATATTAAGGAATTGAGTTTCTTATAATGAGCATTGTATCCTGAGCACTTTGATTTGAACTTACTTTATTTCTGTTTTGCATACCATGCAAAATTATTTACTTATGAAACCTTTTACAACAGTAAAGAAACTTGAACACATAAGAGAAATATAAACCAGATAAATTATTTCTGGAAAATAGACAGATTTTTTTTTTTTTTTCTGCTACCCCACATCTTGGGATATCCTGAAATTAGACAGCAGATTAGGGATGGATTTCACCAACTCTGATTCCAGAATTTAAAATGGAAATATGCACCTTTCCAAACCTTCCCCCCCACTTGTTTCTTTTTGACTAGCTCCTTTCTGTAATAGTCCTGATATTTGCTTTCACACAGCCTGTTGTTCAAGCAGACAGAACTTTTCCCTCCTCTTGAACAACTCTTCCATTAACTTAAGTCACTCAAACAGATATTCCTTCAACAAATCCAGAATAATTAAATCTTCTAGAATTTATCATTGTAATGCATCAACCAGCCAACTTTCTCTTCCAATTTTTCAGCTCTTTTCTTCAATGTAAAATATTACTATTCTAAAAGTTAATGAAAGTTAATGACTAGGCAGACTTAATGCTCACATATTACAACAACAGGACAGTACAAGGGCTGGAATAGTACAGCATGTTGTGTTTGTCACAGTTAAGACTAACCACAAATTTGACTGGTAAATAGAGATTTAGTTATATCCCTTTTATGTCATCTTTCTAAAGGGCCAAGGGACTAATAGTTAAACTTCACGGTCAACATATTTTTAGGATTTTGCTCAAAACCTTAGTTTGCAGTGCTATTCTGCAGGAAAAAAAAAAAAAAAAAAGCCAATAGATAATCCTTTTTGTTACTTGATTTGTGTGCAACAGGAATACTTAGGCTTTGCATTTAGTATTTATTTTAAGCAAGCTGGAGAAAAAAAGTATTCCAGAATCTATTTATATTAGATCTGTGGCATTCATTTTTGAATGTCCAAAAAAGTAATTCACCTAATGGAATCTTGTTAGAATCTGAAAGTACCTTCTTATGGCTATTTTTTTTTTCTCCAAAACATAGTAATGCAGAAAAGTTCACTAAGAATCTACTAAAGGTGGTCACTCTGTAGGTAATATATCACCACAGTTTCACCTGTTATTGAAGTTTTATTTTCGAGTTGCCAGTTTCAATTACAAATGCCCTCACATTCTTATTGTAAATTATGGCTTTTCCTTGTAGTATATATTGGATAAGAGTCAATTGTATAGCACATCATTCAGGATTGGTGTCTTTATGTCTCCTCTTAAGTAAAGTAGGTTATAGAAGGTAAAGCCCAGTGTCTTGAGAGTCACATTGGATTTTGACTCTTTATCATTGCTCTACAGATTCCTAAGGTCTAAGGCCAAATCTAGCAATTGTATTTTTCATGCATTTTATGGTACTCTAATTTCCTTTGCTCTTGAAGAAAAGTACTTCAAGTAGTAGAAACAAGGTGCAAGTGAACAGTTTTTCACTTCAGGAGCAAACCAACATTAATCTGAAGGATTTATTTCCAACTTGCTACTTAGAAAACCTTGTGTTGGCCCCTATTTTTGATCACAAGTACTAGAGCAATAACTGTTTGCATTATCTTCTAGGAAAAACATTGGCCACAAAATATTACCTCAGAATAGCATAGGCAGATAGGTAAAGGGTACTTTTCTGCAACATTTTTATAATTTCCTGAACATATACTTTATTTGTACTAATTTATGAACAGATTTTAAAATTGGCTTATATTTATGATCGTAGAACAGATTTTGCAGTTTGCTTCCTATTAAACTTGTAGATAAATTCCTACTCAGGAATATATAGCAAGGACACGCAGCTGTTGTTTCAACAATAGTGAAATTGTGGTGACATGTTACATGCAGAATGCTCATCGTTAGTAAATTCTTAGTGAACTTTTCTGCATTACCACATTTTGAGAAAAAAAAATAGTCATAAGGAGGTACTTTCAGATTCTAACAAGATTCCATTAGGTAAATTACTCTTTTGGACATTCAAAAATACCTAAAGTATTTAAACAAATATGTAATTGAAATGCTTTATGCTATTCAAGTAGTGTTAACTGTATTAGGCTTGGACATATCATCTCTGCTCATTGAAACAATATTTTCTTTGTATTTGTTCTTATTTGTGGTTTTATATTCATTAAGTGGTTCAGGTGTCTCCTAATTTAATCTCTACAGAAAAATAACGTAAAGCAGCATTTTAGAGGATTTCTGATTAGACATTTCTAGCAATTTAACTACCAGTTTAATTAATTCTTGGTGACTGAATTGTGCAAGCTCAACATGTTGTACTTTTTTAATTTTGAGTGTGTGTGTGTTTGTGAGTAAATTAATTACTACAAGGCATCTCTAAGGTAGTTAAGATAAACACTCTTCAGAATGGGAATGAGTTTGGAAACATTTGTCATCTGCACTTCAGACTTCAGCCTGCATGCTGGCCCTTTCTATAACATGCCACTCAGTGGGATTAGCAAACATTTGTCATGATACCGAAGAAGAATTTTAATGCGATTCAGAAAAAAAACACCTGAAAAGGCATTTTTAATTTGTGAAAATACTAGTTGAAAATTTTAGCTACTATTATTTTGTTTTTAATCTGTTAAAAAAAATATAAAAACGTTCAAAGAAAGCTGTCTATTTGAATTAAATGAAAGAGCAATAGAGCAATATAGCAAATGCTGGCAGATTTCTCACACTCCTGCCAGGAGTCTCTG
Source organism: Phasianus colchicus (assembly GCF_987193195.1). NCBI lineage: Eukaryota > Metazoa > Chordata > Aves > Galliformes > Phasianidae > Phasianus > Phasianus colchicus. The sequence continues at coordinate 62,056,004 of NC_143437.1, read as the reverse complement.
TTAAGATGAAAATATACAGTTCATTTTCCAAAAATGAAGTCCTGATATATGTATATAGTAGTATCCTTTCTGGTACAATTTGATGGTATGCTGGACATACAGGAAGGTAGTCTCTTCATCTCTATCTCAAAATCTTCTAATTGAAGGTAGTAAGATTTTCTTAATTGGGTTGCAACTGCACAGGTATTGAAATCTAACTTTGTGCCCAATAGCCCAGAAGATGTAAAATTCTTCCTTTGATGCCATGGGTTGCCCAAGTAAAACTCAGTGCATGACCCTGTCAATTACTGAAGTCCTTGAAGTGTATTTCTAGGGAGGAACTACTTCAAAATATGAAAACAAATCACATCATGTAACAAGAAATACAGGTTCCTACATCATGAGTGTCACCATGCTGGGAGGCTGACATACTTTTGTTGAGGGACTGATTGTTCCTCTAAAATTTTTTTTTTTTTTGCTGACATTTAAGCCTGTTCTCCACATATTCCCAGCAATGGTGAAAGACAAAAGCAAATATTAAATGATGTTTCTAGCTATATATTAGGTTTGCCATTATCTTCACTGAATTACTCAGTTGAGGTCCTATCTATTCCTCTCAGATACATTGTGTACTGAGTGTGCATGATTAGCCAAGACTGCTGTGCTTATTCAATGAATGTGCTTTTTCTGTTTCTATTACTCATACAGCCCTGTTTCCTACAATCAGTGAGAGTGGTCAGCTGATAGCTCTTTTTTTTCTTTTCTGCAAATGCATTCAGATAGCTTTGATCAAGTGTAAAGAGACATGTGGTGCCAGCGCTTGACTGCTGGTGCAGAGAGGCATCCTGCAGCAGGAAAGGCATTTTTAGTATTGAGCAGGCTGCTCATCTAAGCCTGTTATTGCATGCCACGTGTACCCTACAGCAGCCATCTGACTGACTTGTAGGCAGACTCCATGCCATCTGAACAGATGGGCTTGAGTATAAGCTGACAAGGAAGCCCATATGTTCCTAAATTGTGAATGTTGAGGAGGGGATTCTTGGCCAAGAATGTGCAGATGACTGTCTAAGTCTTATGTGGATGTCATTAAAAAGAGACAGAATTGCCAGGAGGAGATCACCCTTTGGAATTAAAAATTTGTAATGGTGCATGTGTGGTATCATGGAGTGAGTTTCTGGTTGGAACTGGGCTAGCTTTTTCCCTGGATTGCCATTAGCCATCCTCAGACTTGAATCTTGCTTTGAGATCATTGTGAATTTTGCACAGTACTTTCAAGTCTAGCCTGTGCTTGAGAAGCCAGGTATGTGAAAATATATATTAAAAAAAATAATAATAATAAATAAATAAATAAATATTTTTTTCCAAAGAATAAAATGCATGCCTGCAGAATTTAGGTCAGGAAAAATCTCAAATCTTATTTTCTGTTGTGTGATCCTCAGATGCTCATGACAAAACACAGATTATAATACTGAGTCTAAGGACCTTGTATGGTTCATCCACTCAAAATAGATGTTTGAGTACTTGGAGACAGTTAATATTTTTAATTACTGTAGTCTGATTATGGATGACAAGTTTTACCATGCTTGGCTGTATTATCAGTAATCAAAGGTACAAGAAGTAGAAGAAAATCTTTACAGATTACACAATCTCTGAGGTTTTTAATTTTTTTTTTTTAATGGTTCTGCTGGATGATAGGTAACTGTTATATGTAAAATGTTATAGATATGACAACTGAGTAAAAGCTAACAAGTAAGGTTTTTGAGGAAAACTCTCAAATTTTCAGAGGAGTTCTATGGTTTAGATTAAGAACAGATATTATTATTTTAAAATTGTATGCACTTAAATGATTTATTGTCATCTAAAACAGAATGTTTATTAAACCACACTTCATTTTGCCTGCTGCCAGGTAAAAACTAAAAACATAGGAAAGTGAATTTCTATTTTGCTGATGTCAGTGCTTTCAGTCAAATTTTCAGTGTAAAGTTATTATTATTATTCAGTGTTTCTATTGCCAAAACGAAAAAAGAAAAAAAATGTAAAATCAAGACAATATAACAAGATTTGTTACAGATTAAAGAATCAGTGAGTGAGAAAAATAAAAATATTATACAGAAGAGCAAATCTTTTGCAAGTTTTTGATTAATAGAAGATCAGCTTTAACTACTATGTCATTATCAGTAAGTTTGAAACAAACAAAATTTCCTCACAGAAATAACATCTCACATGTGAGAAACACCACCTTCACCTTGGGAGAAAAAATGAGTTTTGAGTTACAGCTGGCACTTAGTCATTGGTGGCAGAAATTTCTGATACATTTGCATACAGATATCACATATGAGCCCTGGTACAGCGCCACATTTCTTCTCTGAAAATCACGTTTTGATTTATTGATTGGCCAAGTACCACCTGGTGCCTTGGCAATGCCAGTAAAGTCCCATGTAAATCAGCACATCCTCAAGTTCCTTGATTGGAGCTATAGTAAGGCGAATGGTAATCTCCTGAGCTGAATGCATGCATTTGAAAAAGCATTTTCCATGATTTGTAGTTTGTCACTAATGGCATGAACCAGGAGCTGCAACAGAAGTTCTGAAGTCTTTGCAGAGTTGCCTGTGCTTGCTCAGATTTCATGCTGTTGTGTGAGTAATTGCTAGTTAGCAGCACAAGCATTTCCAGGCTGCTAACACTGCGAGGTTGACAACTGACAAGTTTCACTCCCATGCCATAATAACCTACAATGAAATGCAAAGCAGACAGCAAAAATTGCAGCTTAAAAATAGACAGGAAAAACTTTAGTAAATTTTTACTCTCTGTGGCTAGAGCATTGTTAATTTAGTTTAAGGAAGATCATAGAATCACCAAGGTTGGAAAAGGCCTCCAAGATCACCAAGTCCAACTGTCCGCCTACTGTCAATATTTCCCACTACACCATGTTCCTTAGTACAACATCTAAAAATTTCTTGAATACCTCCAGGGATGGTGGCTCAACCACCTCCCTTGGAAAGATGATTATAGACAAGAGGAAGATGACTGCTAAAAGAAGCACAGGCATACCTGTGTGCTATAAAATATTGCTTTGTTGATACTTAATTTGATGAATGTTTTTGTACTGAAAGGTGGACTGTGGATTTCACTTTGTCTCTCTTCACAGCATTAGTAGAAATACAACATATTTATGAAAAGTTTGTTTTAATAACTCGATAAAAGTTAATGTAGTGGATAATGAACTTTAGACAGATTTAAATCCGGCGTTCTTCATTCACTTTTCAGTAGGGTTTTGTGGATGAAAGAAGGGAAGAATGAAGTGTTTCCTGAAGGAGGTTATCATCTCTTTTGCCAAGCACAAGACTAAACTTGTTCTCATTTTATTGAACCGGGTGATTTTAGATCTTCTGTCCCAGTAAGGCACCTTGCCAGTAGCTACATCATCACAGCATTGTAAACACATTTCAGCTTGCTTTGTTTTAATATTAAAACAGTAGACTCATAACTGTTGTCTCTTTGGAGGATTTATCACAAATACCTTTTAGAACTCCGCAGTGAGAGTTCTTCCTGCTCCTTACTCTCTGCATTGCAGCAATATCTGCTGTAGAGACTGACCTGAATTTCTTTAGGAGGCCATTAAAACCCTTCTTGGATTATTGTAGTTTCATGCTTCCCTAAGAAGACTATCTCTCCCATGATTGCTTATCGAGGGAGAAAGAAAGAGATGTATAATTTTGTATCTGTCTGTTCTTTCCGTATTCTGAACTTAGAGAGATTTCAATTTTTCATAAGCTTGAAATTGTAAATTAAGCCCTAATTTAATCATTTGCACTGTGAAACCATGGTCTTTCCATCTTGCAAGCAATACGAAAAAATTAGTAAAAATTCTGTTATTTGTAAAATAAATCCTTGTCTACTTCTTAAGCTCTTTTCTGAATTTGAGTATCTTGCAGGAAAGATGTTGGGGAATACTTTGGACTATTGTTTGGTTGGAGAGGCCTATGAACAGAAATATCTTTTCCCTAAAGATGCAAAAGGGGCAAAGTGATTATGAGAGGCTAATTGGGTGGTGCATTATCGCAATTACTGTGTGCGTATATGAGTTTTTGTAGGACACAGTAGCGATCTTGTTTGCATTATAGTTCTAGACTGAATACTCTATGCTTTAGAACTTGCTATTCCTTTTCAGTTTTGTATATTTTTTTATCATTGCCTCATCACAGGAAAGAACTTGTATTACCCAAACTACATGCACGTCAATACTCTTGCTTAGGCTTAGTAGTGGTGTGAACTTTAGGAGGAAAGGCTCCCTCTAACTCCTTAGATTTAGACCAGTGTTGTCAAAGTGCTCTAACATATTTACTTCATGGCATGTTCTACAGGCTTTTTCTTCACCAGTAAGGAAGGTTTATGGAGTTTTTGCTGACACTTGTTTCTCATTTTGTTTTTGCTAATTTTTTTAGGACTATGGGCTAAACTCCATTAGTGAGCAAAGATCACTAAAGCCCTTTCACTGAAGCCAAAGCTAAAGCTGTCTTGTGTCAGCAAAGCCAAGAGTTATTTGGAATTGTATGGAAGGGAGCAGGATAGATCCAGGTAAGCACCCAGTTAATCTTACAAGGAGGAAGTAGGGAGATGTGCCAGCTCTTTTCTTTATGTGCAGGGCATCTAGACGCAAGATCTGGGCTCAGATTCAGAGCTGCTTTCAGAGGTATGTGTTAAGGTTTTACACTGATATTTCTGCAGTGTGGCTTAGCCATGAGTTGCCCAGTGCAAATGCTTAGATTATTTGTTAGAGTGAACATCTCCCAGAAGACCAGCAGTTTTGAAACACAGCTTCCCCTAGTCCCATACAATCTGATTTGAAAGCTAAAAACTTCTGTAATTTTTTTAACACAGAAAATGTAAAATGGTTAGCAAAAGCAGGACAGAAAGAAACAAAACGAACATACAGCTCTCCCCCTGCCCACTTTCTCTTGGCAGGTGAGTATTTGCTTCTATGCTTGGCCTTATCTATCTCAGCAACTTCACACTGCAGCACCACTATCTGTGCCCTGCCTGGCTGCTTCCTGCTCCTTGTCACAATCTGGTTTTACACAAGCTGCTTTTTCCCCATGTCACCTCCTGAATCTACGGAATCTTATAGGATCATAGAATTGCTCAGGTTAGAAAAGACCTTAAAGATCATCAAGTCCAACCTTGCTTGCTTTCCATGCTCAGTAGCTTTCCCAGGGGAAGTACAGTGGCTGCCTTCTCCTGTGTCCTTTCTCCTTCTCCTTTCCTTAAAGAAACACCCTGTGTAACTGAAGGCTAGCAGAGCTGAGTATGAGTGGCTCTGACACATCCTGCTGTATGTACAAACAAGTGTGTGTTTCTAGGTGCAGCCATGTATCACTTTTCTCCCCCCTCCTCACACACCCTATTTCAGTGTTCTTGTACAAAACATAGTAAACAAAGACATTTTCACCTAATATACAACACATAAAAGCCATATTTATTTGGACTTTTTTTTCTGATTTTAGAGCAGTTCTTTATGTTCTCATATGTCATAAGATAAAAGCAATTGAAGCAAGCTTCCTTTACAGTCTCAAAATGATTGAGAGGTATTGGAAACGGCTCTGAATGAATGGTTCATAAGGCTACTAATTTAAAAATCTAGTTCAACAGCTGTATTTCATAGTGTATTTGGATCATTGTTAAGCTGTTATGGTAAAGTTTCCCTTGATTAGTATCACAACAGTCAATTCTTCACAGCACCTTGCTTAACAATGCAGAGATTTTGAAAATTCAAAGAATTAGTGATAAATGTATCTACAATATATGTTATTTCTCCCTCTATAAACTCATAAGTTTTAGAACAGAGACATCTCCACAAATTCCCATCTGAAACAAGTTGATTTTGTATCACAAAATGGTGTTATTACAAAACAAAGTTAGGGCTTCCAAAATTTATGGTTGTTTTGAAGGGTAAAATCAATAAAACCACCTGAGTTTTTCAGTCTTGGTTATGAAGGATTGTGTTGAGTTATTACATCTTTAAAAGCAACTTTTCTGTTTGTATCAAAAGATATCACTTACTTGTAAAGCTCAGTATTATTTCATTCAAGCTCCAAAACAGGAAGTTCAAATAGGTGCGTCTGAGACATGAGAGTATCTAGATCATGATAATTGTCATGGGAATCTTGATAGAGCTTGCAGAATGTTCACTATTTTTCCAGGAGATGTTAGGTTCAAATATAGGTTATATAAGGAGAAATTGCAGTCTGGAAACAAGATACTAAAAAGGATTTGGAGGTCATGGAGTATGAAGGAAATAAAAATGAACTTTTCTGCTTTGATGCAGCAGAGAGGGACTGATGTATTAGTGTGTATAGACAAGAGCAGTGAGATAACTTGACTACCATAAGCAGTACAATACTAAAATGCTGAAAATAACTGATAACAGAGTTTGAACGTTGATTTGAATCGATTTAACTCAAGTTCAACTTTCTGAGAACTGAGTGTGTGGTCCATCTGAGTGGCCTCAATTCCTGCTGTAGTACATGGAGAGAGAGGCTCGCATCCAAACTGTCATTATCTGACCCTGCGTGAGATGTCTAAGGAATTAGCATGCTCTCTGGAGTTGCCTTCTTTACTATGTGGATCACAGGAGAGCTTGCAGGCCTGCCTAGGCTGAAGGCTCAGCTTTTAGACAGCAAAAATGAGATGAGATGAATTGAAATGTTGAGAAATATGCTGAAAGACTGGCAGCACAATCTTATAGTATACAGAAATAGTATAAGGGTTGAAGATAACACGAGGATGAAAGACCGAGAGAGCTTAATACGTTTTGCTTTTCTCCCCAAGGTAATTAACACCTACCTTGATTAATATGGGTAAGGGTTTTCATGTGAAGAAGTTACTGGATACCACAGAACTCTTTAATCTAACAGGGAACTGCATAACACGAATCAAGAGAGGAAGACAAAGCCAGACATGGTCCAGCTGAAAATGAAATATGAACTATTAAGAGTAAGGATGACTAAACTGGAAAATATAGTCCTCCTCTAGTGTCCCTTCAACAGTCGTTTGATGCTCCTGGGAGCATTGTGCTGATCAACTGTTAGCACTTTTTGCATGTCTCTTCAGACTCCCAGGAGCATCATAGACTGTTGAAGGGACACTTCTCACTAGACCAGATTGCTCAATGCCCCGTCCATCTATCAACAACCTCAGTGGGCCTCCAGTGTCTCACCTCTCTCACAGTAGACCTTAGATCTTCTCCTGACTTTGTACATTTCTTTTTCTTAATGATTGTGTCATACTATGTTGTTTTGCTGCCTCTAGCTTCAGTGTACGTATTTTTTTCTTGACGTGAAACCTGGTGCTGGTATGAAGGTTATTCAGTTATTGTGGTTGAAGACAAAATCAAGAGTCAGTTTTCCATTATCTTCCAAAGACTACACACTTGAAAGTTTCCTCAGATGCAAATAACATTTCATTAGTTCATCTGTTAATCCTCACTTTTTTGTTGATCTTATGCCTTCTTCTTAGGGACAGAGATGGTTACCACGCAGATCATCTTGCTTTGAGCCTCATTTGTAGTGGAAGACAAGAGTCTGGCAGAATCATTTGTTCAAATGTGCAGGGCAAGTAGGTGAGTTTTTCTGTCTTCCTCACCTCTACTTCCTATCAGTTTTCATTCTTGCGTCAAACACATATATCTTTTGCTCATGGCATCTTCCTTGACTGCAAAACTTTGGGTGACAGAACTGTGAATTTTACAGTGAAGTCTATAGTCAATACATATTCCTGATTCTGATGTAAATTTTAGGCTTTCACTTACAAAGAGAATCACAATTCTTTTGAGAATTCAGCAGCTGAATGAGTAACCATTAATCTCCGAAAGGGAAAGTGGTGCAGAATCTCTTTAAGAGGATGCACATATTTTGTGAAATTTCTTCTCATGTTCTACCCTTTTGGAATCTGAAATCCTGCACTCATGTATGTGTACTGCAAGTACGATCTTTCTCAGTTTTTATATTTAGCTGTTGTTTTTCTGCTATTACTTCTCCCATGAAAAATGGCAGGAGAGATGAAAGAATTAATGTTTAAAAGGTCAATTACTGAAAATTCCAGGAGTGCCAGAGGTAAGATTTCAACCTTGTCATCCCATTTAGGTGTTCATGCTATACAGTAATCTTTATTTGGATCATGTTTTCTCTACCACGCCCTGAACATGGTATTTTCAGTACACAGATGCAGAGTGCTCTCTTAGTGCTGTGTTTTCCTGTCACCAGTCAATGAGTGATGATAGGCCTTATTTCCTGATTGTCAACAGTTTCCAGAGAAAATTCATGACCCCAGGTGGAGCTGAACCAGGATAAGTAGAATTGGCAGCCTGACAATTTCTATTGTTACAGGACAGGTGGTTAACTGCCTGACAAAAGAGTTACAACCAGATATGAGGTCATAGTCAAAGGAGAAAAGTGAAATAGTGAGATAACTTGCGATACTCAAAAACAACTTCGAGGGCAGGGCCTGGCATGGTGACTTCAAATCATTGCTTTGTGCTTCATCAGCTTGAAGACAGGCCTGAGAAAACTTGCTTTGCTGAGTAGGACTGTGCCGTGGTACCTACTGGTCAGTGTGCTAAGAATTGCTGCCTCTCCATGTCCTTCCATGCTTCTGGAAGACATGGAAACAGGAAGTGATGAGCAGCCAGTAATTTCTTTTCTAAACCAGCAGAAATAGATAAATGCTAAATCTGGCCCTTGTTCGTAAGAACCTATGACTGGAACTGATTACCATGGTCTTAACTGTAGAGATCAATTGCGTCCAAGATTACAACCTAGCCAACCACTGTGAATGAAGGGCCATAAAGACCTCGTAAAGGTCTGTGATTTCTATACTAAAAATAGCAATCTTCTTAGTTCAACAGATGAATTCTGACGTAGATGACAGCACCTTTAGTGGAGTACACATCACCACTTTATACATTCTTAGTAACTATAAAACCTGTATTACTGATATATTGCATTTAGTCACTGCTGGAAGCCGATGGTGTATAAAAAGAAGACCATGCTTTCACAAACCTCTGAACAGTTTGGTTGGCACTCTGTACCTTTTTCATCATTTTTTTTTTTTTTTCCTGTTGCAAAAGAGTTTTACTGTAAGGAGCATTATAGTGTCTGACTAGTCAGCCACCTAGCCAATCTGCTAGCTTTCTAGTCAGAAAAGTGGGAAAATGGGAAATTGAAAGTCTAATGAACTATGATCACGCAAACAGTGATGCTGTCTCCAGAGAGTCTAGGCTGAAAGTTGTGTCTAGTTTTTCTCCTACAGAAGATTGGATGCAAGAAACAGTTTTCAAGAAGTCTTGAATATACTGTTTCTGGGTGTATGAATTGGGTTCAGCTATATGTGATGATACTTAAAGACAGAAGATTATTAAATGAGGCATCTGTGGGCCTGTGTCTTGCAAAGACATTCTAGATCACCTCATGGTGAGTCATTTGGCTACCTAAGGAAGAATTACATTGGTCAGTTTTAAACCAGAATTATACTGTACTAGATCTTGTATTTTGCTATCTTGTTTCTGACTTTGCAGTCCAGATCTTGATCTCCTGTTCTGATAAAATATGTTTGAAGTATTTTTCACTCTTAAGTGTCTCTGTTAGAGGAAAGTCCAGGTGAAACAGATCAATTTTTTTTTTACAAGCTTCTTCAGAGGAGACAAATCTAATCTAACTGGTGAAAGCAAGCAGCCATGGGGAGTCATGTATATCCATTTACTGGGACAAACTGAGAGGATTTAAAAGTTAGAGGGTGCTTCTTGCCATATTACATAGACACACTAAAGAGCATATTGTAGCCAGCATATTGGTTATCTCAGAAATTTTCCTGCACAGTGAAGTAAACACAAAGCAGACATAACTTAAAGTTCCTGTGTCATCGTATGTACACACTGGGTCATTTGGACACTATTCACTAAAAGAGAGAAAGAAGAGTTTCTTTTGCCCTACAAGGCTGAGTAAAGGGCTATTTGAGTGAAGGAAGGCCCTATTTCAGACTCCTTTAGAATAAGAAGTAGTACTAATTATCACATTACTAGTGAATAAATTCCAGAATATATTTTAATTCTTTTAAATTGTATCACCAGAATAAATGACTAAGTAAAATTCTGTTGTTCACAGACATGGAGTACAGCTTGCTGAATAATTGCTAGCACTTGTTTTGCCAGTAAGCAGCATGACAGAGCAGCATAGAAAAGACCAAGCCACAGATGTGTGGTTGAGTCCTTTAGGCAAACACTTGTACACCCACTGATGAGCACACAGACTTCTTACTTCTTGGAGAAAGAACCTGTCAAATTTAAAGGTTAGAAATGCACATATATTAATATATTTATGTGCCAAACATACAGGATAGTCTACTTATAATGTCTTGACTCTTATATAAATATATTTGTCTTCTGTGATTTCCTCAGATGAGCTGTAGTTGTAAATCCCTCTTTATATTTTCTGGAAATGGAAAGACTATTCATCATGCTTTAAAATTTAAAAAGATATTTTGTCCCCTTTTGGCTCTGGTGCTATTGTGAAGTGTCCTAATCTTACTGAGCTGATATTATGCAGGCAGTTTTTCCCAGTTTCCTTCAAAGGTTTTTACACCTCACAACTTTCAGGTTTCTTTCTAAAAGGAAAAAAGTTCAAGGGCTATTTTCTTCCCTCTGTTCCCTTCTCCTCTTTCTTCCCTTTCCTTCTCAGTTCACCTCTACTGTAGAGATAAGCACTAAACTCCAATTAGATTGGTGATGTCGTGGAAACTAAATGAAGCTGCCTCTAGTGACTCTGCTTTTTAGTAAGAAAAAAGGTGCACAATAAGTGAACAGATTCCTTCAGAGAAGGCTGAACCTAAGCAACCAAATCTTCAGTCACCAAATACACAAGTAGCTTTGGATAAATCAAAGCGAGAAAAAATTTCTTCCACGTCCACTCCAAGGCCCCATTCCTTATTTCTTTAGCTGTTACATGCTTCTGCTAGGTCTCATTATTAGTGCTACCAGAAGTGAGCAATATTTTTGGATATCACATTGCTTAATATCTTGTTTATACTATATGATACCAATACCAGGAATAAAATTGTTTCAGGTAGAGGAGCTTAATTTTAGGCATGCAAATCTGGCAAAATGGTTCCCGCATATGTAAAATGAATTCTGAAGAATTAAATATCAAGTTGTAGTCCTTTGCCAATTCTGTCAGAATGGATGATGATTGTATGGCAAGTTATGTCAGTGCCTGGAGTCGTGTGAAAGTCACTCTATACATGAGGCAGCGGAAACTGTAAAGACTCACATTTACATATTTGTTGCCAGGTTATAAGAATCTGTCTTTTTCTTGCTTTTTGGTATTGGTTTATTAAAAGCCTTCATGTAGACAGTAAAAATTGGAATGAATGCAATGGAACTCACAGTTGTTTGTCATCGCAAGCCACTAATTTGTTTTTGGCAGGACTTTTACTTCTTTATTGATACACGAGGGAGGATATGTACTAGACTTCATTTTGGATGTCCAATTTAAAGAATGATCCTTCTCTATAGCCCAGAGGCATGTCTCTGGGAAAACTACTCTATTATGTGCTTGTGGAATGCAGCACAGTTCATCAAACCACCCAGAAGCAGAAAAATATGAGCCGACATCCAAAAATTTGTTTTAGTTTGAGGAAATTTCACATATTCTTCTGTGGGAAAAATGATCTCTTTTCCCTTTTCTTTTCCCTTTTCCCTTTCCCTTTCCTTTCTTCCTCTTCCTTTCTTCCTCTCCATCTCTCCCTCTCTTCCCATCTCCTTCCTTCCTTCCTTCCTTCACCTCCCCTCTTTTATCTTCCCTTCCTTTCCCTTTTCTCCCTTTTCTCTCCTATCCCCAAATATTCTAATACTACCTGTAAAACAGGGAAACAGAAGTGAATCATTCTGACTATGGAGATTTCTTTTAACTGGAGAATTGCTAAGTTATTTTGCTGCTGTCCATGAGAAATAAATGTGATTTTCACCCTCCAGCTGCAAATAGGAACAAGTATCAATTGTAAGGGATTTGTGGACCTTTCATAACATAATGTTTCAGGTAAGTACAGGTACATGTTACTGTTTCTATCTGCTGGAGCCGGGGCATGAGACCTTAGGAGAGGAAATCAGACGCTCTGCTATGGTGATAGCATTCCTCTTCTCCATGGATTCTAATTTATTTAAATTGCCTTGCCTTCCTCTTCCTCTGAGCTGTGCAGATATCCTGAAATCATTGCCCTTGGTTGTCTGAGTTTAAGGTGGCTATTACCATTTTGATGCTAGATTAATATTTGCATTGGTTGCATGTAGGGTAAGGCTGAACTTGTAGATGAATGTGATACTGTGGAAAAAAACATATCTGCATGAGAAACATAAAAATGATTTCCTAACATGAAATAATGAGCATTTCAGGGCATATTTCTGGTTATGCCTTTGTGTTTTCCAAAACTAAAATTAACTGCCTTTTTTGTTTTGCCACAAAATTTTCCTGACATTTCCATAGTAGATCTCTGAAAGAAGGGTATAACTTGAGTGTGGTATGGATTTATTTGTTTATTTTTAATTGTCCTGTTACCATCAATGAATTTACTAGTTATGTGGAAAGATACTGTTATTTTCTCAATTTTGTCATTGGTTGGATTCTTTTTATAAAAAAAATATTTTAAAAAAATTGATATTTCTGGAGAAAGTTGATAGATCTAGCTTACAGATGGAATACATTTGCAAAAAATGTTGACATTCTGTAGGCTTTATCAAATAGTTCTTTAATAATTATTTAAAGTAACTGTAGTAGGCGTGGCGAGGAGACGGTGTGTGACGGGGTCAGGTTCCCTATGCTCAGGGCTTGCCAGGTGCTGTCCCATAATAGGACAGCGTGTATGCAAGGGGTGTAGACAAAGCGGGACGAGAATATTTAAGTGCCTGCTACATTTTAATAAACGCCATTTTGCTTCACCTATACTTGGGGTCTGTGTGAGCATTTGGCCCCGACCTGGTTAGGGGTCGGTTTCGCTGGCAAAGCAGCATCTTATGGGGTGGAAAACGAATGATGCAGAGAGAGCGGCAACAAGTGGTGACCCCGACGTGATCTGCCCTGTGAGTAGTAGCTGCCCGGCGTGCCCGTAAGGCGGTGGAACCTGTGAGGTGGCGGCAGGTCGCCTACGGAAGACACACTGCGGTGGAACCTGTGAGGTGGCGGCAGGTCGCGTGTGTAACTAAAATTAAGGTATTTTTACATTTCTGTAAAAGTTATTGCGGTAAGACCGTTCCTTCTAAGAAGGAGATCGCGGCCGTGTTATCGCGGCTAGAAAAGGAGGGTGAGCTGGACTCCCCTCAACAGGTGCTCGATTCAAATAAGTGGGACTCACTTACTTCGGCGCTGTGCCAGCGCGCCATGTCCGACCAAAAAGCCTCAGAGCTTAAAACGTGGGGCTTGATACTTGAGGCTCTCAAAGCGGCAAAGGCAGAAGGAGGGTTCGGGGAGGATCGGAGCGTGACGGGGGCTGCCGGGAGCGGGTCTTTGCTTTCTCATAGATCCGACGAGGCCAAGATGGTGGCGACGGCAGAGAGCGGAGGCAGAGAGACGGAGAAGAGGGAGTCGCCGAGTCAGTCATGTGAGCCGACAGCTCCGCCCCCGCTTTACCCTGCCCCGTCTTTATGCCCTTCTTTGGACAAAACGTCTCAGCCAGAACCGCCCCTTGAAGAACGCGATAGGGCGGTGGGCGGAGCGGGGCGGGGGAGCCCGCGGCCGGGGGGGAGCCCGCGGCCGGGGGGGGGCCTGGTTACTGACTGGGCTAAAGTTAAAGAGAAAGCGAAAGAAAAGGGCCTAGCGAATCCAGCTGCGTTTATAGTTAACCCTACAAACACGGGCGCTTTCTCTATCGCATTGGGTTATTGCGGAATCCGATTGGCCCTCTACATGGCCTACAGGGGCGGCACAGATGATAGCGGGAGTGGGAGGAACAACGCCCACCCGGAGGTCCGCCCAGATGGTTGAGATTATCGTAATCAGCAGGGATGGTTCCCTGGAAAGGCCTGTTCTGCTTACCCCGTTAGTGGCGCAGGTGCCGGGAACCCTCTTGGGGAGGAACTTTCTGCGGAGTGTGGCAGCAGGCATAACAATTTATAGTGGGGGCCACGATCTGCCAATTGTCGGCGCAGTATGCGATCCCACTGCGCTGGAGACAGGAAGTGCGACCTGTCTGGGTGGATCAGTGGCCCTTACCGACAGAATAGCTTGTAGCGCTTCACGCATTAGTATAGCAAGAGCTTCGCTTAGGTCATATAGAACCCTCTCTTAGTCAATAGAACACTCCTGTATTTGTGATAAAGAAGCGGTCAGGATCCTATCGCTTGCTGCACGACTTGCGCGCAGTTAACGCTCAGTTAGTGCCTTTTGGTGTAGTTCAGCAGGGTGCGCCCGTACTATCCGCCGTGCCTGCAGGCTGGGGGGTTGTTGTTATCGATTTGAAGGATTGCTTTTTCTCCATACCCCTGGCTGAGCAAGACAGGGAGGCTTTTGCCTTTACGGTTCCTGTCCGTAATAACCAAGGCCCGGCTCGTCGGTATCACTGGCGAGTGCTCCCACAAGGGATGGCGTGCTCTCCCACGATCTGTCAGATAGTGATTGACAGAGTTCTGAGTCCGGTCCGACAGTCCCCTAGGCAGTTCCTCCTGCTGCACTATATGGATGATCTGCTGCTATCATCCCCGACCCCATCGGGGCTCCAGTCATTAGAAGCCCAAGTGGTGACGCTCCTGACATCAGCCGGCTTCACTATTTCTGCTGAAAAGATCCAGAGAGGATCGGGGGTCCAGTTTTTAGGATATCGGCTGGGAGACAAAACTGTCCACCCAGTCGGGGTTGACATCAAACCCCGGATACGCACGCTATGGGATGTGCAGAAGCTAGTAGGAGCCCTACAATGGATTCGAGGGGCACTGGGGATCCCTCCTCGCCTCATGCAGCCATTTTATGAGCAGCTTAAGGGCTCGGATCCGAACGAGGCGCGTTCCATCACGCCCGAAATGGCAGAGGCATGGAAGGAAATAACAGAATCCTGTTGTCAATCGGCTCTGTCTCGATATGATCCTGGAAAGGAGCTGGAAGTGGCTGCCTGTAAATGCGAGAGTGGGGCGGCTGCTGTTATAGGCCATGACTTGGGAGCCAAACCGCAACCATTGTGGTGGCATTTTTCCGTTCAGCCCACGCGTGCGTACTCCTCCTGGCTGGAAATATTGGCTAGGCTTCTTCGTAAGTGCCGTCATACAGCTGTCAGAACCTTTGGACAAGAACCTTCTATTATCTATCTCCCTACATCATTTCGTGATTCTTTACCGCTCCCAGAGCCCATCTTGCTTGCTTTGGAAGGGACGTCAGCTTCCCTCACATTTGCGGACTCGCCCCCTATTTTCGAACTGGCGAGACCATTGCAGCTGTCGTTACGGTGCAGGGTGCAAGACTCGCCCGTGGAAGGGCCTACCCTGTTTACCGATGCATCATCATCAACGGGGCAAGGGGCAGTAGTGTGGGAAACAAATAGTCGCTGGGATTCCATAATCTTCACAGATCCGGGCGCCAGCGTTCAGATGCTCGAGGTCAGGGCTGTTGCGATGGCGATTGTTTATTGGCCCTCCCTTCCCTGTAACATAGTCACAGATTCTGCTTTTGCAGCTAAGCTCGCTTTGAAAATGGGCCAAGAAGGCATCCCTAGTACGGAAGCAGCGCTTATCTTAGAAGATGCTTTGTGCACCCGAGTAGAGCCTATAGCAATTTTACATGTAAGAAGTCATTCGGATGTACCAGGATTCTTTTCAGAGGGCAACGCAGCCGCAGATGCGGCTGCAGGGTCCCGTGTCCTGACGATCCGGAAGGCCAGAGACCTCCACTCCACGCTTCACATAGGCGCCCGGGCACTCGCTCGAGCCTGTGGTATTTCCATTACAGCTGCAAGGGATGTGGTGCAGGCCTGCCCTCACTGTAATTCAGCTCCTGCTATTGGGACGGGGGTCAACCCCCGCGGCTTAGGGCTGCTGCAAATATGGCAGACGGACTTTACGTGGGAGCCGCGAATGTCACCTCGGTCGTGGTTGGCAGTTACTGTTGACACAGCCTCCACGATGATCGTGGCTACCCAACACGGAAAAGCTAATTCTACCTCGGCCCAGGCCCACTGGGCTGTAGCTATTGCGGTCCTTGGCTTGCCAGTGCAGATTAAAACGGACAACGGCTCATGTTTTACATCACGGTCTACCAAGAATTGGTTAGAGGCCTGGGGAATTCAGCATACTACGGGTATTCCGGGAAACTCACAAGGACAGGCCATTGTTGAAAAGGCCAACCGCCTCCTCAAAGAAAAGATCTATGTTCTTGGGGAGGGGGAGGGATATAACGACAGAATCCCAATAGCAAGACAAGGAGAGATACTGGCCAAAGCTCAGTTTGCCTTAAATCACTATGAAAGAGGGGATGCCAGCAGGGCACCAGTAGAAAAGCACTGGCGACCCAGAATTCTAGAGGAAGGCCCTCTAGTCAAAATAAGAACGGAGGCAGGAATATGGGAGCCAGGATGGAGGATTCTAGTATGGGGTAGAGGGTATGCTGCTGTAAAACATGTCAATACGGGAAGTGTCATGTGGATCCCGGCGAGAAAGGTCAAACCAGATCTGATGAAAGAGAACAGTAACGAGGGACTCTGAGTTTTGCAGGTATGGCTCCTGTGAACGCCGAAGAAGGAGACAGCCCAGGAACCCCAAAAGAAGGCCGGGAGAAGCGTGGAGGAAACTCAACCGTTGCTGCCAACGAGAAAACGCGTTTCTAACAGGCAAATGCTATGTTTAGTGTGTGTGGTGGTTATTGCTTTATCACAGGGAGCGAGGGAATTCACCTTTTGTCACTGTCAGGGAATTTATGGGTTACTTAGGTAAATAAGATGAGCCAAAACAACTTTTGCTTTAGCTTGCAATCGGCAACCTCACTCTTTTGCACTTGCCTAATGGGCATCCCTCAATACACGTTAGAAGCCTTTGCGAGGTACACTACAAACCATTCCAGCTGCCGTAACAACACCGATCTAGCTAGCCAAACGGCATGTTTGATAAAATCTCTGAACGACCCTGGGGTTGCTGCAGCACAGAGCTTGGCTCAGATAGAACGCCTAGCATGTTGGTCAGTTAAGCAGGCGAATTTAACAACATTAGTATTGAATGCGATGCTAGAGGACACAAACAGCATTCGGCATGCGGTGCTGCAAAACAAAGCAGCCATCTACTTCTTGCTCCTGGCACAGGGGCATGAATGTGAAGACCTAGAAGGAATGTGTTGCTTCAATCTTAGCGACCACAGCGTATCCATCCATAAAGCGCTGAAAGCCCTGCGAGACCATACGGAGAGGATCCAGGTGGACGACGACCCCATCGGAGACTGGTTCAAGAAGACGTTTGGCAACTTCGGGAGTTGGATTGCGAAGATCGTTAAGGGCATAGTATTAGCACTCTTAGTAATTGTGTGTATTGCCGCTATTCTGCCGTGTGTGATTATGTGCTTTCAGAATTGCTTGCTAAGGATTATGTAGTAGCTTATGGACCAATGCATAGAGTATAGAGTATCACGGGTATCGGGAACAATTGTAGCGTTTGCGTTCGCGCTGTTACGGGATATTACTGAGCATAGGGAGGGGGAGATGTAGTAGGCGTGGCGAGGAGACGGTGTGTGACGGGGTCAGGTTCCCTATGCTCAGGGCTTGCCAGGTGCTGTCCCATAATAGGACAGCGTGTATGCAAGGGGTGTAGACAAAGCGGGACGAGAATATTTAAGTGCCTGCTACATTTTAATAAACGCCATTTTGCTTCACCTATACTTGGGGTCTGTGTGAGCATTTGGCCCCGACCTGGTTAGGGGTCGGTTTCGCTGGCAAAGCAGCATCTTATGGGGTGGAAAACGAATGATGCAGAGAGAGCGGCAACAAGTAACTTATTACTTCAATTTTGCATCTCAAGATTACCACACTGTTGGCAAAGTAGATTCTGTTTTTTGTCCTTTTCACACAGAATGTAAGCACCCAGCTCACTATTAGACTGTTTATTGTTATTATTAATTCCTCTTTGGTCTGGTTGATGCCTCAAAATTTATTGTACACTGTTCTATTTTTTTGTAAGATCTGATCTGCAGTTTTTACAAGCTGTCTTGACCCCTCTAGAATGCGCTATCTGCTGAAGAAACACTACTTTTCTGCCACCTTTTTTTTCAGATGAATGGAAAGCACTTGTAGTTGTTATTTTGTACTTTTCTTTCTTTAAGGTAGACTCTATTGCTCTGTTGCTGGAGGCTAGCTCTGATATAAATACACAAAGGGAACAATAAAGAATATATACTGCTCACAGAAAAGGAAGGCACTACAAAACTCATCTCACCTTAATGTTCCATACATTTGGAGGAGCTGCATTTTACACCCTTTACTGTCCACTGTTACAGGTTTTGGCTGTACAAGCAGCACATAGAAAATAAACCCAGATTTGTTGAAAAATTTTAGAATTTGCTGTATGCTCTAGTACTTTTTTCTCCAAAACATCTTTATAATCACAGGTATATACAGTGTCAAGGAGAATTAAACCAGTTGTGACGTCACTTCTAACCTAGGAGTCTTCTAGAGAACATTAGGTAATGAACATACATAGCCTGGCGTCTGGTGTTGCTTTACAATGTTGTTTTATAATGGGAGCAGAAGCTAAGTGTGCATGTACAGCTCTCAATAGCTCTCTGTAAAATTGGAAGTGCAATATTGCAAATAAATGCAAAAAGCCACTTCTGCCACCTTTTAGCTTTCTTCTTGTTCCATAACAAGGAGTATACAAAAGTATACTCCTTGTTATATAAGTGTGGAATTGTTGATTTATTTATAATGAACATAAACCCATCCTGTCTTTGTCACTTTATTATCTTTGCAGAATACCATGGATGCAAAGTAAAGTTAAATTAATCACCTCACGTGAGAGTTGTTCAGTGCGATAGATTGTGGCTTTAGTGTATCATCAATCTAATGACACATCAAAGGAAAGGTTTTTGGAGCAATCAAGTGGAGAACAATAAATGAGTTTCTTGGATGATTCAGAAAAGCTTTTCTGAGAGGGTAAAGCATAATGTAGAGAGAGGGGGGAAAAGGAGTATGTTTGAAAATGTAGGACATCCAATAAGGCTGATTGGAGCTGATTGGATTCAGCATCTTTAAACCAAACAGGAGATAATTGTGGGGATTGAACTTAGTTGTGAAGAGCCTGTAGAGAGATGGTAAATGTCTGATGTGCAGTGAAGAAGATGGCAAAACTGAGGAGGTGATTCAGAAATGTGAGAACTAGTAGAAATGATCACCAAACATGACTACTAATTAGATTTTGGAGAAGACAGATTTATTTCAACACTATTGGAATTGTCTGTGCTATTTAAAGTATGGAATTTTGGAGATTTACCTCTCAGTAAACAGATATGTTATGCAAAAAGAAGTTATAACATGTAGCAGTGATGTAAATGTGAAGTCTAGAGAGGTTCACTTTGAAGATGATGTTCTGTTTATGATCAGCATAGGTTAGTGTAGGATGAAAGTACCCTTGATAGTTGAGAAATAATGTAACAATGCAGGTCTGCAAAAAAATGCTGATAGGTCTCTTATATATGTAAGCTTGATTTGAAATCAGTTAATAGAATCACAGAATCATTAAGGTTGGAATTAATCTCTAAGATCATCAATTTCAACCATCAACCCATCACCATTATGCTCACTAAACTATGTCTCTAAGTGTCACAACTACACGTTTCTTGGGCACCTCCACCACTTCCCTAGACAGCCTGTTCCTATGCTTGACCATTCTTTCTAAGAAGAAATTTTTCCTAATATCCAGCCTGACCCTCCCCTGGCACAACTCGAGGCCATTCCCTCTCACCCTATCACTAGTTACCTGGGGACAAGAGACCAACCCCCATCTCACCACAAACTCCTTTTAGGTAACTGTAGAGAGTGATAAAGTGTCCCTTGATCCTCCTCTTCCCCCTCTGCTGCCCTCTGTAAGACATGTGCTCCAGATCCTTCACCAGTTTGTTGTCCTGTCCAGTGTCTTAATGTCTTTCTTATAGTGAGGGGCCAATAGATTAGACAGATAAGATTGTATTTTGAAATCAGTAAAGTAGAACTATAGAATTAAGATAGATCTTTGGATAGTCTGTAGGGGGATGATAGTTACATTAATGTTTGTAGATGAGATTAGTCATCTCTAAGATAAAAGGGAAACTGGAAGACAACTCTCAAAATTTGGAGAAGATAGAGATGAACTAATCTAAAGGAGATAATGTACACGTGGGGCATGAAGCTGCATGAACAAATTACTTGCTGGTTTTCTGATGGAAAAGTAAGGGAATATAGCTTTTTGAGATTACAAGTAGAGGTTTTCAGTTTTTCAATTTTGCTATTGAAACAGTGTCAAGTTTTTACATTTTATGTTTGCTCCTTGTGATCCAAAAGAATATTTTCTTTGGATGAATATTTGAAATTTAAAAAAATGAATTATATTTACAAGTGGAAGCAGTTCCGTGTGAAAGATCAACCATTTCATGTTGAAATTATTGTGATAAAAAATGTTGACTCTTTCCAGAAACATCAGCCAAAATAACTTTATACAAAGTTATACAAATATTTTTCTCTGCTCTAATTGAATATAAATCAAGGAAAAGAAGGTCATATTAGGAGAATGGACATTTTATGATGTTGTATCAACAAGGCAGATGAAATTGTAGTACTGGTATTACAAATTGACTGATTTCTTCTATGTACTACTAAGTGCATGTATGAAAACATTCACAGAGACATATATTGTCAGTGAATACATTGCTCCTTCAATGTCTTACGGATTGGCCGTAGTGAATAGTTAGGAATAGACATGGCTTTGTCAAAGGAAAGTTACACTTTTATTGTCAGAAATGACTGATTAATTAAGAATGGTTTTTATTTGCAAGTACTTATCGTGTTTTACAGAAGCATTTTATTCTGGTTGGACTTTCTACTTCAACAAGATTGCTGATCAGTCTCTGAATTATTAGCAGTCTCATGGCCCAAACACTGATTTGGAACATATGTGGCCTAAATTCAAGTTCCATCACAAATTAAAAAAAATAAGGACAGATTCCTTTGCCAAAAATAACTGTCTTTACTGACAAGCTGTCTGGATGCCTTTGGAGTCTCAGTGTCTTATTTTTATAAAAAAAAAACAAAACAAACAAACAAACAAAAAACAACAACAAAAAAAAAACAACCCAACCATCAAAACGTTTTATGGCAGATTATTTTGGCCTAAAAGCTGTTTCTGCCCAACTTGATGCATAGTGTTAAACCTACCTGCAGAACAGTAAAAGCTAAGAAATAATGCAATAGGATTTCTTATTTACATCATTTTTTATACTAAATATTATTTACCTTCACATGTCAACTGTAAAGGTGGTGAAAAATACACTGAAAGGAGGAAGTTTTGGAACACAAACTAATGACTACATCTGAAAATTTATCAGCTTATATCAGCATACTGTATGTATTGAAAGAAAAATAGCTGTATGCAAATTCCTGTGTTGGTTCCATTTTCTTGTCCAAACTGATTTGTGAAATTTGATTTTACCTGCAGTGTTCATGAAAGAATGTAAATGTTGCAGTACTGCAAGGATCCAGTGGCATTGTATTCAAGCAGTAAACGCTACAGTGATTATGAAAACATGATTTTTCTTTTCCCATGCATTTTCACATACTTTACAAAGACAGCATTATTTCCCCTTTATAGATGAAGGAATTGAAGTGTAGAGAGGTTAAGGGACTTGTCTGACATCTCAGAATGAGTCAGAGGCAGAGATTGAGAGAGTCTGGATTTGATTCCTTGTTTATACCTTTATTCACTGGACCATAGTGTTGTTCTCAAGTTCCTAATCCCTTTGTAAGTAACAGATGAGCTGGCTGTTTTCTGTTTTGGATGGTTGGCTGGCATGCATCATTTGAGTGAAACTGCATTTTCCATATACAGACAGTTTATAACATAACATGGCTTACTGGGTGGGCATTTATGTCTCTATAACCAAGAAAAGTAAGAAACGAGCCAAGAGAACAGCTTAATCCTTACACTGAGACAGTGAATATTCCAGTTCTTAATAGCTCTCCCTCAAATCCTTTTTTAATTTATCTTTTATTGAAATATTTCTGTAGGAGAGATTAAAAACTCACAGGGGAAATAATTAATGGAAACAAAAAGTACATACATTCCCATAGAGCAGAATACTATTGGAGGAATTTCATGTCTGGGTCCTGTGCTCAGCCTCTCTTCTGTGAAAGTGCATCCCATGCACATTTATGTTAGCTATTGAAAACTGCTGTTGTCACATTGGTTCAGCCACATTCTCTCTGTTGTCAAATTGGTTCAGCCAATGATTTAAGGATATTTTAAAAAGTGTTAGTTCAATATGTATTATAGATAAAAAAATAAATTATAATCACTGATCAATGGTGTTAAAATTCCTTTGATTTACTGCTGATGTCTCTGCTCGTAAATTGAAAAGTATCAGGGTACAGTACCATAGGACTAGGGATTTACCTATAAAACTGATAGATAGGTCCCTCTCAGCTTTTGGCCCTAGCTGAACACCAGGCCAAAGCAGTTACAAGGCAGAGTTTTCAGTCATCACTTTGAATGCTTTTACACATTTTGAAAATGAAAAAGTAGTGACTTTGGCAGTCCTCTTGTTCAGAGGCTTTTGGTCCACTGGGCCAAAACTGAGTCCTGGCACTGCTTGGTTTGCTGGTATTGATGTAACTGTGAACTGCATTATCCTCAGGACAACCAGAGCTTAACAAGGATGTGAATGAGGGATGTAGCCTAGTAAGAACTTGTGAGGAAATAAGCAGGAAAACACCATCTTTGAGGAATTTGGATTTTGATTACTTAATGAAGAGCTGATGCCATCTAAATTAAAAAAAAAAAAAAAAAGTGTAGCTTTTAACAGTAAAATCTCTATAGGAAGTAGCAATTGTAAAATGGTTTTAAGTTGAGGGAGGGAAGATTTAGGTTGGATGTCAGGGAGAAGTTCTTTACAGACAGAGTGGTGAGGTGCTGAAACAGGCTGCCCAGAAAGGTTGTGGATGCCCCATCCCTAGAGGTGTTCAAGGACAGATTGGATGGGGCCCTGGGCAACCCGGTCTAGTATTGAATGTGGAGGTTGGTGGCCCTGCATGAGGCAGGGGGGTTGGAGATTCATGATCCTTGAGGTCCTTTCCAACCCTGGCCATTCTGTGATTCTGTGATACTAGAGTTAGTCAATTTATTAACTAAAAATTTTAGGGAAATACAAGACAAAAACTCCGTAGCAAGGAAAAATTTGTGATACCTCACAACTCTTGCCGGGAAATAGAATTTGAATGTAATCTGTTTATGAATTGTTTTTAACAAAAAGTGCAGCAGCCTTAAGAACCGGATTTGATTTTATTGATAATCATTTCATGACATAAAGGAGAGATGCTGAAAGGCAATGTGTTCAGCCTCTGCATCATGCAATATTGCAAAACTGCTGTCTTTGCAGTGTTTTCTGTAAACCAGGAAATAAATGAATTTAAAATTGCTTGAGAACAAACTTGACAATGAAGGGATTTTGCAATATGCAGAAAGATACAGAATGCTGCTTGAGCGGCAGAAGGTGGAGGGAACTGCTTTTTGGGCTGGTTGTGAGATTGTTTGGAGGCTGGAGGAGGATTGAGGAAGTATTCCTTTAAGGACCTCGTCAGATAATAGTGAAAATTTATGGATCTTATTGAAAATCAGACCTCTTCTGTCCAGAATTTCTCAAAAAGAAGTAGATGTATATTTTTTGTAAAATATACTAAAACTATATGATATACAGTTAGCTACCAAATATTAGCATTCTTGGAGTATAAAAACTTGGACCATAATAGTTCATTTTATTTTTCCTTTTCTTCCTTTTCTTCAAGTCTGAAGGAATCAGTAACTCCAGGGATTACACTTAAAACAGCTCCAGACTTCTTAATTACCAACAAAGTCTTTCTCCTCTTTTGGGCGAAGTGGTGTGTGAATCAAATAATTCCAGTAAAGTCAGCTTTTTGTATGAGCTGTTGATAACAAATAAGAAGCTAATAAGGAACAGAGGCTTCAGAAGGGATTTATATGGTCATTAAGCAGCCTTGTCAATTAAAGGTACTTGCAGAATATTTTTTTTTCCCAAAAGGCTCCTCAAAACATTTATTCTGCATCTCTCTCTCCTCTAAATGCCTCTCTTTCTCAAACTGGAAACTTATTCCTCATAGCAAGATATTTAATGTTTCAGAGACATGCCTAAGGAAGAAACCAAGGCCACACTAAGAATTGTAAGATACTTTGACTTTCCCAGCTGTTCACAGCAAGCAAGTCATACCCTTTGATGCTAAGTTTGGTTTCCATGTTTTTCAGAAGGAATGTCTTTTTCTTACTTTTTCAACCAAAGTTTAGCTTTTTAAGTGACCAGGTCTGAACGTTTTAAACTCCCTCCCTCCTTCCCATCTAAGGCTCCCCTTCCCCTTAATAGGAAACGTATCACTTCTTGGAAGTTAGTAATAAGACCTGAACATAAGTAGCAGCCATTGCTTTTTCTATCACTTTTATTTAATGCCTACCTCACTGCATTACTGTAATATTAATCTCACTATTCCCACTTACACTTTTGATCAAATGAAACTACACAAATGATAGCTAAGCTTCTTCAAAAACAAATCAAACATTCTAACGAAATAGTGAAATGTTTCAAACATTGTTACTAAAGCCTCTGAAGGAAAATTTTCTTCATGACTTGGAACAAACATGTCTCTGCTTCAACCTTTACAGATTCTTTGTTAGTTTTTGTTTTTTTTTTTTTTTCCATCTGTGTATATTTGCAAAATCACTGGAACTTGTTTTTCTTTTCCAAATGATGATAAAACAAATCTAAAACTTATCTTTTTCATAGTAGACTCATCCCTTTAAGTCCTTCAGAAAAGATATATTCATCTTATTTTCTTATTTTTATACTCATTTTCAAATGAAAGTTAAGGATATAAAGGAGGCCTACAGAAAAGATGGGGAGGATCTCTGTGTCAGGGAGTGTGGTAAAAAAACAAGAGGAAACTTAACGAAGTTACATTTAGAGTAGATATAAGGAAGAAATTCCTTAAATCTCTTTACTTAAATCCCTAAGTAAAGAGAGTGGTGAGGTGATTGAACAGATTGCCCAGAGAAGCTATAGATGACCCATCCCAGGAGGCTTCCAAGGCCAGGTTGGACAGGGCCCTGGGCAGCCTGATCTGGTGGATGGGAGCTCTGCCCAAGGCAGGGATTGGAACTGAAGGGGTTTAAGGTCCCTTCCAATCCAAGTCATTCTGTGATTCTATAATTCCATGATTCTATGATAAAAATTTCCCACAGAATACCTGTTATCTCTGGATGCCTTATTTCAGTGTAGATTTCTAATTGAACATATAGACAGCCCTGGTTACCTAAGGATTATCAGTGATTCACTGATGCTTGAATGTTTCAAGCAGCCTCACTAGTATGATGTTTCAAAGTAAATACATGAAATCAAATGAAAGAATGAATTTTTGATCAGCTGGGTATTAATTTTGCAAGGTTGAATCAGACAGGAATCATCATGTCAGTTTGAAAAGTTCTCTTGTGTTCTTAAATGACACTATAAAAACAATAATTCCAAGTGCCAAAACTTCGCAATCCCTCAGAACTGCTACCCATTGCAGGTGATTTAATCCAGGAATCATTTAATAATAAGAATTATTTAGATTTGGTACTGTACACCTGATTTCTTCTGAAAGCAATGGAAGTTGTATACATTGGAGACCTATTTTAATTCTTGTATGCTTTATGTGCAAGTACTACAAATACTCTCAATTCCTATCCAGAAAAAAGGCAATGCAGAACAGAAGGGATTATACTAGTTTACCTTGCTATCTGCAATACTTGACAAATCTATTGAGCTTCACCTTTCCCTTAATTATGGTGTTTTCCCTCTCTACTATCACTGAGAGATTTCCAAAATTCAGTTCCTTTAGTGCTAGAAGTTTTGTTTCACTTCTAGTTGAAGTTTACTCTTGATCATTTTATAACCATTTGCTTTTGTGTCAGCATTGTTCCTGAGTCTGAATTTTTTTTTTTTTCTCTTCCTTCTGTTTACCTTTTGGTACATTTATGCAGAACTTTAATATCCACTCTTAGCCTTCATTTCTCTGGGCATATTACCTTGCTTCATTTTAGCCTTCCTTAGTAAAATCAGCTCTTCATTCCCTTGATCCCCATAGAAGTTTTTTTTTTCCCAGAATCTGCTCTAGAATTGATGAATTTTTATTACCCATGAGAAATGAGGATTGTACACAGTATTAGGAATGACTTTTCACTGGGGCCTTATAAAGGAAGTTAACACTTAAAAATTTTATTGTGCCACATGTATTGGAACTGTTAGGCCACAACCTGAAGGAGTGATTGAGCAGCTGGTGAAGAGGCGTGGCCAGTCCCAGGAGCACAAGTGGAAGCGGTTAACCTTTGTGACCCTAACCTCATTTAAAGGCTGGATGCCACAAGGGAAGTGTCTCAACTTAGAGATGACCTCCTTTGGAGTGTTTGCTAAGCCCTGATCCTTAAAAAGGGGTAAGGGTTTCCTTCTTTATTACTTTATTTATGACTTCTATATTTCTTGGGTGATCCAAAACTGATTTATAGTAGCAATATCTGCTTTTGCTTGTCCTTACCCCCACGTTATCTACTTCTGTCCAGTTAATGCTCTCTTTTTAAATAAAAATGTAATTTCTGATACTGCTTTTTAAAAACATGAGCCCAAATGCTAAAATATACATGTGCCCTTCTGGTACAGAGAGAGGGACAAAAAGAGTTTAAATAATCTTTTAATAAAAACAGCAGTTGTTCTTCACTGGTAATTTGCTTCCATAGATGCAAGAATACAATTAATAACAGTAATTTATTCTGTTTACATGGAGAACTCCACCAGTGAAATAAATATTACAGCTTTTTGTATTTGCAGACTCTATTGTACTACTAGAAGCATCCCCAGACCATTTTGCTGACTTCTGAACTCATGGTGGAAAGAGAGGAAGAAGTCTAGAGTCCTCCAAGTTGTAGTGGTATCTGTGTCAGTATAAGGAAGAAAAAAATGCGTAAGTAAATGAATGTTGTCTAATGAAAGCTCCTAGATCTGTTATGGCCTGAGAGTTAGAATAAAGGAGGCTGAAGAAATGGATAAATCTTGTTCAAATGAGAGAGTAGGTAATTGCTTTCTGGATTTGTCTGGTGACTTTCTGAGGCTTGTAGAAGCTATTTGCCTGGTATCTAGTATGAGGACTAGTAGCTCCTGGGCATTGTTATTATAGTATTTATCTTTTATTCCTACGATAAATATTTTCTTTGTGTAGGAGAGAGTGGACTGCAATCCAGCTCCCTGGCAGGCTGCCTGCCATCCTGACCTACAGGAAGCAGTTAAAATATGTTAGAAAGTTTTCATCTGTCTTTAAATCTGAGCACTTCTCAGAGTAAGACTTCTTCTGTGAAGAGGATTTCCTAAGTAGTCTAACAACACAGTTCCAGTTACCTTCAGGACATGAGGGTAAAGATTTAAGAAAATAGCTTTTCCCATCTGAAATAAAACCCTGCAAAGCTCTTGGTCAGGAGTGTGTGCATAAATAGCCCATCTCTTACAATATGATTGTTACCTATATGCCAGATGCTACCATCCACTTGGAGAAGTCCTGGTTCTCTGTTGATGGAACCCTTTGAGAAATGTTTTAGCCTGCCAAGCAGTGATTTGTTATCAGATGCTGGAAAAAGTCCTGGCATCATTGTGGCTGTCTATAGCCTTACTGAACTGCATTTTGATAAGCATCTCAATCCCTTTTCAAGTTCTGTCCCTTCAGACTTCCTCTTGGGTCCATCTTTCCAGGCAGATCCTCTATCCTCCTTGTAGCACAGGTGATAAGCAACAACAACAACAACAAAAATATCTCTTTTCATGCTGTCACACCATTATAGGCTATCTTCCAGCTGCAGGCAGAAACAAACATATCTGACCTGCTTGCCTCTTACCTAAACTGTCTTCTGACTTCAAGTGGAGCTACTATTTAGGTGATGAATAACTAGTGTAGCTAGTCTTTTTTTTTTCATGGTAAATCTGGTGAATGCTTAACAGAACCCGAAAGCCTCGTAGCTTTCTTTCCTTTCTATCCTCCAAATGACTAGGTTGAAATTTATAAAGTAACTGTAATTGGATAAAAGTCAAGACTGCAATCTAAGTCTTTGAGAGTTACAAAGGCAGTTCTGGGATTAGGAAAAAGTTGACAGACTTCTGTAGCAATTAATATTTGAATAACTGCTGTCAATATATTTCCCTTAGTAATATATCATTTCAAAGGGAATTTGAGGTGTTATATTCACCTCAAGATAAGCTTGATGGCAGGCTTTTCAAAGTAACTAGAAACTGATAGCTTATCTAGAAATGCCCTGGTTAACTAGCTTAACCAGCTGCCTTGCAATGCTTCTTTGCTGAAGTGTTTTACTCTTCTTGATATGACTATATTTCAGAAAAAATCAAACAAAATGTAAAACTGCCCTGAGATAACAGGATAGAAGGGGAAGGGAAGGGGAAATGGTGCTGCCAAGCATCAGGAACCAAAGTAAGGTTCTGAAGCTAGCACTTCATCACACTAGGGTCCCCTTATTGTCCATACAGGGCAGAAATGTTATCTTATTTTCTCTGAATGCAGTGATATTGAAGATGATTAGACCTCACAGTTTAGTGCCTGTAATTTGGTTGGTCTCTTTGCACTCTTACTGGCCAGATATGCCTTCCAGAGATAGGTGGTGTGTCTTCAGTGCAAGGCTGCAGAGTGTAACCACAATGGGGACTAAGGGTTAATCTGTAATAGACCACAACAAAAGCAGAGGAGTTATGTCAACTAAAGCTGCAATATATATTGTTTAGTAGGTCAGTCATCCTAAGGGTAAATACTAGAAGTGTCACCATAAGTAACGTTATATGGCTGTTTGTATATGGAAAAGATTCATTAAGAATAAGATACCCAACTGTAAAATCTGTGTTTTTTGTTCTATTAATTTTCAGTTTGCTTTATGCATTTATTCGTAGGACGTGAGATGTTAACTTAGAAGTTACAAGCATTTGTAATTCTTAGCAGTTGGGTCATATTTCTGTTCCTAAACACAGACCTTGGAATTAGAAGTGTAGATCCCTTTCTCTGTTTGAGATGTGCATGGTGTCTACTCCTCCAACTCCTTGATGCTTTTTTGTAAAGTCACTATGTTTGAACAAAGCATGCTGGACTATGCTAGTGGTTTGCATTGATTTTGCTCTGACATAGATTACCAATGTGAGCTGCGAGGTAACAAGGAAAAATCAAAGCAGCAGCCCATTAACATGGGGGGGGTGAAGTATAAGCATCCTGATCTTCTATAAATGAATTTCTAGCTTTTGAAATACTTTCAAGGTTTATTCTTCCCATGTTCACTGACTGACAGGTTGCATTTCAGATTAGATAGAGTCATACACTTCAGGAGCCATTCTGAAATATTTAACTTTCCATTTTTAAGATTATTATAGCTCAGGAGTTTGCAAGATAATTAGAAATTTATTGCTGAGCTGGAAGTAGCTAGATAATGTTTCTTAAGGATAGTGGAATTTAAGGTCTTATTAACAAAGGTAGGTCAATGTCACAGAGCTATACATTAGATGGAAAGAAATAATTTATCCTAAAACTCTGGTGAGACCACTGTCATCCACAAAATACTTTTTCATTATTTATGATTATAAAAATAATGTCATAGATTGCCACCAAAGAAATGTGAAGACTGAGGAAAAAGCACATAGCATTCTGCAATTCAGAGGTGTCTGACTCTACCATCTAACTTGTAACCAGGATAGGGAATTCTGCTAGATAAATGATTGTCACAGTGGTTTTTAATTTATTTTTTTATTTTTTATTTTTTATTTTTTATCGTTGTTCCTTTGTGTTGTAACTTCTGAAAGACTGGCTTCTGCTGCTGTTTGTCAGGGTTTGTTCTGCAATCCCTGTGGTGTACAAGTCACCTGTCTAGCTTAATTTAGTTGAGAGAAAGAAGTGTAAAATACTTATATCTATACTCTGGCAGCTGTCATGAGAAAGAAAACAAATGTTATTTTTATTAGTAGTCAGGTTGCTCTTCCGGTGCAGTGGTTGACATTTTCTGTTGTGGCTTCTAGCTGCTGTCAGCCCTCCCAGCAGTGATTCAGGATCTCTGAGTCACAGCACAGGAGTGGGCTGGGGATTTCTGCTGGCTGGTTCATGTGAGTTGAAGGTTTATATCTGGGTAAGATCCAACCACATTGAAACATCAGAAATGTAGGATGATGAAGGGAACTTAAGCAGTACTTCTTGAATTAATAATAAAGCAAAGATGTTATATAGACACTGTTTAACGCCTTGGCTGAAAGCCTACACCAGACCTAAGCTGGGGTAAAGTTTGAACTATACTGTCAAAGCAGTATTTTCATCTAATTCATAAACAAACAAACGAAAAAATCTTATAAAAGTGCTGCAATTTAGTCACTGTATAGTGAATCTAGATGATGAAGTCAGTGTTTAAAGAAAAATAAAAATCTTATTGTCTCTGAGTTGTAGTTGGAATGGTGTGGAGATGAAGAATTGATCTTTATGGCTTGGTGAATATCCAGGGGGAGTTTATCAAGGCAGTCTTGTCTACCTGGAGTTGAGGCAGGAGGACTGCCAGATCATATGGTGTACTCTCTGCTCATAAAGACACAGATTTTTTTTTTAGCAGTTTTGAAGAAAATTGAGATAAATGTCTCCTACTTAAATCTTATGTGAATGAGAAATACAGGCTTCTACAAGTACTAAGATGTCATGGTATGCAATATCAAAAGAAAATGAATTCTGAAATAACCTGGAGAACTAAGGCCCACAGAATCCAGATTCTTTTCAAATGGAATCAATGCTTAAGAAAACCAGTAGTTCTGGTAGTAGAAAGAGTCTGAAGAATATGTACAAGTTTGGATTCTTGTGCCTATATACTTTGAAAGAATCAGGAATACTTTCCTTTTAGCTTAGTGACTTATACCTGATATTCTACAAAAAGGATCATTGAAAATACGTAGTTTCAAACCATTATCAAGATACATTTTAGTAACATCATCATAGCCCCGAAATGAGTCCTAGAATTCCTTAACCTTGTTTTTAAATTAACCTGATTTAAGTCCTTTAAAAGGGAAGTGAATAATGTACTTACTGGAACATGAATAGAACATGTTATTTCCAGTGAATTATTTTTATCATAGTTTTGTCATCTATTTGTTTCTTTCTTTCTCACTTTAAAAAACAAAGCACAGAGGAGAAGAAAATATATTTTTTCATACTGGACTCATATTCTGAGGGCTTTCAGATAGCAGTCGAGAACAGATGAAAACAGATCAAAGTGCTGAAAGAAAACCTGTGAGGTATTTGTGTGTAGCTTTTAGTAATGCCATTATAGAAAGCTAATTAACATGCTCGCAACAACAACAACAAAAAAAAGTAAATAGGTTGGATGTTATTTTATAGACTATTGGGAGTCTCATTACTAAACTAGTACTGTAGGTCTTCTCCTAATTTTTAACTAGGTAACTTCCTACACATAAATACCGATCTAAAAATGTTTTCAAGTCTCTTGCCTGATCGGACTAAAATGCCTGTGCTGACTGAAGAGCTTCAACACTTCAACGAGAAAAGAAACATACCTTTAATTATACAGACCTGGAAGTGTTTTACTGTCATTATTAACAAAGTTACTTTAATGTTCCTTGAGAAATGATTTTTGTAAAATAAAGAACAAACTCAGATGTATCTCTCTTTTTAAATTTTTTTAAATGACATTTTGGAAATACATGCAGTATCACGAAAGGTCTTCATGACCTCTAATTCTATTAACTATAGCATTTTGACTATCTCGTTGCTAATTCCTCTGCATTGTCTACAAGTAATGACTGTACCCTCATCTTACTAACATTTCCCTTCTTCTTCTTGTGATTTACCCCATTTCACTAAGGAACTAAGTAAGTTTATTCTAACTATATTTTTATTATCCTTGTCTGAGATGACTTTATGATTATGAGCTCCCCTGGTATCTGCTGGAAGATCTTTGTTACTTGCATTCTATTGCATTAAATCATAAAGTTCTACATCATGCAGATGAATGTATTGCTATGTAATCAGTATACAGATTTATCTCTTTTCCTCACTAGATTTTAATTTGACATTTATTTAGAGGATGATTCAGTGAAACAGAGCTGGATGTTATAGGGGGTGGAAAAAATGTCTTAAAATTCTAGAGCAGCTAATATAATGCTGATCCACAGTTTGTCTGCATCAGAAAAGAATCCATTTCCCTTATTATTTACTATGAACTGGTAGGAAGATGTGCTTGACCGATATCTTAACATTCAATATGCTATGGCTAAGCTTGCAATTTATACTTCAAAGTTTTATAATGTCCTTGGTATTATTATGGATGATTTATGGAACATTCTGTTAAAGTAAAAATTGATTGCATCAGGAAGTCCTTTCAGAACAAAAGAAAATGATCAGACTTTAAGAATAAATCGAGATGATAATACAGAAATATTTATAGCAAACAGAAGTCAAATTTTGTTTGTGCACAAAGTGTATTTATGTCTCAGATACACTTAATTATAAATATGATAATATTTCAGAACATATTTATTTTTACATGCATCTCCTGGAGGCACCGTATTTTAGAGATGAAGTTAGTATGTATCAGCTAAATTTACTGTAGTCATCTTTACAAAGAATCAAAAAGGTAAACCATGAAATAGCTAAAACATCAAGAAAGGATATAATCTCAGAATTATATTGTTGCACTTGTCAATTACAAGAGAGCTTTCTGGAAACTTCAAGCAAACAAATTAATCACTTTCAGTAAATAGAATACGAAAATAGGAGAATGTTGAATTTCAATTTTAAATCTGCTTTGGAAGATTAAAATAGCCCTGGGTATGATTGTGGGCTGTGCTTGAAGCTTACATAATTTGCACACAGTGATGCTATAAGAATAGGAATGAGAGACACAGAAACTTTGTCTTGCACTATCGAAATTCCAAAACAGAATATTGAAATTACTAGGTGAATATCACAGGAATAGAGGAAAATATACTCTGGATTATACACTTCTGGAAACGTGTCACCCTCCCTTAATTCATTTCCAAAGTACAAGATAAATGCTGTACACTGAGAAAATTTCATTCTCAAATAGGCGATCACTAAACATTGTCTATTTCTAAGGAAATAGAACCTCTGTAGTTCTGTGTATATTTCTGTACACACTCATATCTGAGTGTGTTTGAATATGTTCATGTCTGTTTTTTCTTTAAAATGTTTTAAGCCTACTGACATTATTTGGATTATTTGTGAATGGCGATCCAAAGACATTGTTATCTCTGCAAGCCCTGTGACATTAGTAAACAAGGAGATGAGAAACATTATATATGCTCTGAGAGAGAGCAAGACTCCTTGAAAGCACCTTAGATTTTCAAGGAGACCACCTGATTTTTAAATTTTGTTTTAAATAGGCTATTTAATATGTATAGTAGGAGGGCTACTTTAGCATTGTACTTTTGTCTCTTTTCTCTGTGCATCTTTTAAAAAATATTTTAGATATTGATTATCACCTTAAAACTTTTCAGATATGTTCATCTATCAAAGTCATACCGATCACACATAAACAAAATGCATTCACGTTCCCTTCATCAATGACAATTCACTTGTAGTCTTTCAGAATAAATCCAATTTTTTTTTTTTTACTGAATTTTAAATTAATTTTACCAATGCTGATTTTATCATTTATTTTGGATATTCTTGACTTTCTGTCTTGGTCTGTGTGAATATGGTAGCAATAGAGTTTTTTTTAAAAGGATTCTCTTTTAATTCTTCACTTCTTAGATTTCATATCCTTAGTATTTATAGTATAGTTGTTGTAAGATAACTAATTATAAGTATTCACCAGTCTTCCCATTTAATTTTCACTGACTTATCGCAGCTTATCGCAGACAATTTTTCAGGTCTTCTCTATTGCCAACTGACAGATAATGAGTTTCATTATGCTAATTCAAAGCTTTTGCTCCAGACCCAACTGTGTGTGACTCCTCTGAAAAAGTAACTGGCGTGAGATCTTGTCAGTGTGTAGGATCTTGAAAATCTCTGAGAGATTGAGACAATTAAATAATGGATGCTATTAAGTGTCATGATTGTTTATTTTTTCAAATTCAGTGTAAACAGCATATATTCAATAATAAGAAAAGTATCCTGGAATAGGTGTTTTAGGGCTTCTTGTTATGTCTAGTAAATAAATAAATGTGAAGTGTAAACTACTTATCTCTCAGGACAAAGATTGAATGTCTCTATTGTTACAGCCTCTGTACCCTGCCCTGCAAAAGACATAGATCAAAAAACCTATCCTTGCCTTTTATTCAGAAGTATTCTCCTTGTGAGGCTCTTCCCTTCACCACCTTCATATTTGTCTCCCAATTAATTATTTATATTTGTTGTTTTGATACTTTGGTGTATGAAGGAACTTTATAAATTTTGTTGCATAGATAACATTTCTGAAAGTGTAAATCCACTCTCACTCTCAAATTCAGATATTTTTCTGTGATACTTGTGTGTCACATAATTACAGAATGGCTGACACTGGAAGGGACCTTTGGAGGCCATCTGCTTCAACTCTGTGCTCAAGCAGGACTGGTTATGTCATTTTGTTCAGGACCATGTTCAGATGTCTTTTTAGAGATCTCCAAGGAGGAGACTGGATGGATTGGGTTTGCTCCAGTATATTCCACTGTATACTGGATGGCCCAGATCTGGACCCAGCATTCCATGTTGAAGCTTGACCAGCGTCAATCCTTCCATGTATTATGGCCAGGGAAACTGTGTCTGGAGATGAATATCACCTTCCGTTCACTGGAAGTGGTGATTGCAAAGTTGGAATATTGCAAAATTTGTTCCAGATGAGTTCTCTGAATACTTGCGCAGGAACAGAAAGAACTGTGTGTGCGAATTTGCAGGACCTATTGAATCAACATGAGGCTGAATGTGACAGTTTCTTGGATCTCATTGTTAATGATGGCAGGATGTGGTGTGACCATTATGAGCTGCAGTCAAAATGTCAGTCTGTGGAATGGCAAGATGAATTTTACATTGAAGAAAAGCTTAAAGATACTAATCTCAGTGGATGAAGTGTTTTCTGGGATATGAAAGGGTTAATGCTTCTCAGTTTTCTGGAACCTGGACCAACCATCAACTCTATGCTATGACTGCTATGCTGTGACACTGACTAAACTGGAGGCTAGAACTTCTGGAGTCAGGCTCGTGAAGGTTACAATTTTTCACTTACAACACTGTAATGCCAGGTCCCATATCAGTTTGAAGACCATGGAGCATGCTGTCAAACTTGGCTGCGCTGTCCTTGCACATTCACTGTAATAGTACAGATTTAGCTAATTTCTGTCTGTTCAGGCCAATGAAAGATAGAGTGCGCAGGCAATGTTTTCCTAACAACTATGCTGTCATAGCAGCTGTAAAAGTGGGTCACCTCTGCAGGTACAGATTTTTGAGTTTGGCATACAAGTTCTTGTTCTGCAGGTTCTGGTAAAAATGTATAGCGAATAATGATGACTATGTTGAAAAACAGTATTTTGTAGCTGAGAATTTGCTTTATCAGATAGGTATAATGAGCATAATAAAACTGTTGCAGTTTCCATAGAATAAAATAGGAGGCATTACTTTTGGAGCAACTTATATGAGGGAACATAGCATCAGGATGAGATATGCAATCCTTTTAACTCTGTTCTGCAATTTTAAGGCATTAGCATACAGCTTGCATTTATATCCATAGAATAATTAAGGCTGGAAAAGACCTCTAGGATCATCTAGTCCACTTGTGCTTAAAGCTGTGGAGCAACTGGAGAGAATCTGGTGGGAAGAATGAGAGCAAAGGAACATTATCTTGGGGGAAAGGTCTGTTAACTTGAAAAAAGGGCTAAGAAGGCAAAGGTCACGAATAAAGACATATTAGAGGAAAAAAAAATTCTGTGTTAGTGATCGATTGTAATAGTAATGGGCTTACATTGTATCACTGGCAAATTCAAGTTTCTCTAATGTAATTGAATTATATTGCTTTTGGAGCTGTGTGGTCTCTTCTTGCACATATGAATGGTCTATAAAACAAAAATATGTCAGAGTTGATGTAAGTATTTTGTGCAGGGGGCTAAGCAGATGTCATCTCGCGTGCTATTCTGATACCATGGATTTCTGAAAGACACCCTTTTGTTTAAACAAAACTGGAATATTGAGTCATAAATATACACAAAAACTGTATGTATGACAGACTGAAGAAAAATCATTCTGTGTTCCTCACTCTGTTTTTACTTTTGATTTGATTTTAAAAGCATTTGTTGACTGCTATTGTGGATTTCCAGCAAGGGCTAGAAAATAGCAGTTGGGTCAATAGCAGAGAAATCTGAAATGAAATGTCTCTCTCCCAGGATATTTACTTGAAACTTTGAGACTATTGTTTCCCGTTTGCACACAGTGAGCTGCTCTGCTGGCATCACATGTGTAAGAAAGTTTCTGTAATGTTAAAATTGGGAAGAGTTACTGGAAAGTATGACAGAATTATTTTGCTCTTGGGGAAAGTATGAAATTAAGAGTTGAATTTTGGAAACTTGTTCCACTCTGCTGTGCCATAGAAATATTTTATATTTATTACACCATTTAGATGTTATCTTAGACTAGTCACAACACAGAGTTGATCAGACTCGGTCCTAAAGTGTTTTTATTCAGTCTCCTTTCTCAGTAAGCACTTAAAATGGACCAAATGCTGTAGCTGTAGTGAATTTTGGATCACCTCTGAGTACAAATAGATTGAAAAGTATTCTGGTATGCCATAATATACAGAAATTCTTGTTTATAATCTCTGACTTGGAACTTTATTCCTACTTTCTATGAAGGTTGCTTTTTTCCCCCCCCTTTTTGTAATACTTATGCTTCAATTAGTGATTTATTCAAATTAAGCCTCCATCTGTAGATTTTTTTTTTCCTGTTATTCTAGGAAATTATATTAGTGGATATATCAACCTGAGTAGACGTTGACCTCATGACTTTGCTTTGTAAATGTTGGCATATAAATTAGAGAAACAAAAAGGGCACAAACCTAATCTGGTAACAAGATATATCTTTTTTGTTTTGTTTTCTGATAGTGTCTTAGCAGGGAGGAATAATGGGAAGAGAACTCCCCTAATTTAGTACTTTTAGGACTTAGAACACTTTTTATTCTCTTTCATTAGCATCTTGACTCTTTCCTTCCAGAAAACTTTATTGCACTCTGGATTGCTGTCTCTGAACTGGAAAACACATTTCAGAGTAGTTGTAATTTGAAATTAAAAAAAAATTCAGAATTTTAAATGTGGCAAGAGGGCAGTGATAAAAGTATGCCAAAAAAGCAGCATGCTTCAACGGTAGCAGCCACTCTGAACAACGAACTACTAAAAAAGCATCACACCTGCAGTAAGCAGTTACTGGTTTTTTTTATGTTTAGGAAGACGGTCATTCATTTTGCTTTAAGAGCTTGCATACCTATATATCCTCTCTGAGTTTTAGTTAAAGGTGTTTTGAAGCTGGTATAGGATAACTCATAGTGCTGTTCATTATTAGTCTGTGTTTTTTATGTGGATTAGCCTAAGTCTGAGAACATTAAGCTTCATATACTTCCCAGAAGCAAAGGTGTTCCAACAGTTTAGACCACTTGGGCTATTTTTGCATGAAGAATGTGCTGAAGATTATTTCATTCTGAATTTTTTTTTTTTTTGTGATCTGGAAACACAGAGAAAGAACTGCAAGAACAACCAGGTTTTTTTTTTTGTTTTTTTTTTTTCAGTGTTGTCCTTGTGTAATGTGGAGTTTTGATTTTAAATTTGAAAAACAAATAACATTTGACCATTAGACCATAAATCATCTTAAAAGTTGAGTTTGAAGGACAGATCTGAATGTTGTATTGATTGTTATTTAATCTAACTTAATCTTTTCTGAATATAGCATGGATAGGCATAAGTCAGACAAAAAAAAGCAAGTGTGAATTGTTTATGGGCTGGTTCGGCCTGGTTCCATGGCTAGCAGGGTGATGGGACTCATGGACATGTACATATGCACATGTATGTTATGTATATTATTGTATGTTGTTGTATGGTTATGACCTATGTGATTGCTCTCTGCTGAGAGATGTTACCATGTAGCTGAAGCAACATGGCCTGGAGAGACTGATGACAGCTCACTACAGCTGGCAAGTGTACCTTACTGATGCTTTGGAGGAGAAATGCGATCTTTTAGAATTTCAGAGGGTGGAGATAACACAACAGAAATAATAACAACTTCAGCCAGTTTATGAGGTAGAATAAGATTATCCTGAAGCCTTGCGGTTCATACTGTCTGCTTAAGTGCTTGAGAATGTCTTGAGTCCATGCAAGTTATTTGTGGAGTCTACTAGAAGTAGCAGTAGTTGCTATCCATTTTGAAAAGATCTGTGGGAGTATGAAAGTGTTTTACTGAAGAAAGGATCAGTTGCAGAACTCAATCAGAAGCCTTGCAGTTGCTGTGACACCATTTCCTTTCTCCTTCTGCCCTCTCCTTCCTCTTCCTTTCAGTTCATTCAGGCATGATTTGGGGTTATTGAAGTAGTAAGATCTGCTAGAAGAGCAATGGAAGCAAAAAAGAAAAAATTAGAGGGGAAGAAAATGAGGAACAGAAAATGTGGAAAAATTCCAGGAATCAGAAAGAGGCAAACAGAAGAAAGGAAGTAGAGACCGAAAAGGAAACTGGCCTTAGCTATTATTGAACAGGTAATGCCTGTAAAAATATGTGATCACTTTGAGTTATTTCTTAAATTTTCTTTACAGTTTCAAGATTCAAGTTAATTGTTAATTATTTGTATTCTATACTTAAATGATCCCTCTTATGTAGTGCCCTTGAATAACAGAAATAGTGATGCAACTTTAAAATGGAGATAAATAGCTCTGAATAGTTTAATTGCTTAAAATTGTTCTTAGATTTGTTTTGAATGTAAGAAATATTTCTATGTATTGGTGCTCCCCTTTTTGCCTAGGGGATTTGATTCCTCCTCTGAATGATGATTTTCCAATGTCATCATACAGGACTGAAGGGATAGGTGCATTTATTCTACGTGTTATGAAGTGAAAATGAATCAAAATTTATATATATTCATTCAGGTGATGTCAGATCCTATAGTTGGTTCTCTTCATAGAGAACTGAAAAATCTCTGTTTGTATTCACCTTTACAGTTGCTGCTCCAGACAGAATTCTACACACTATCCTGTAGTGTATGCATAGGTGAGCTGCTCTCTGTATTGTCTGTTGACTCTGCTTTGCTTCGTGATGTGCTGCATGTTCAGGGACATGAATGGGAATGTACAACGTTGCTACATCCACTAAATTATAACATCATTCTTCTTTTATGGCCCAGTGGAAAATTTAAGTGTCTTGTAAAAAGGCAGAACATATTCAACAGGAAATACTGGAAATTCTCCCTAATCCATGTTTGATGATGGATTAAGCTCTTTCAGATAAGGGAAGAAATATAAATTGGGTTTTCAGCAGAGCAAGACGAATGCTGAAATTGTTGTCTGTTATCAACTCATATGTTCTTGTGAACAGTGCCCACATCCTTTTCATTTATGTTGCTTTCTTTTGGTATGGATACCTCAAGCAGTAAATAATCAAGTTCCACTACGCATTTTCTCTGCCCACTACCCATTTGTGATAATAAATAAAAAAAAAACAATGTATTTTCTGAGTCATAATCTTGAACAAGTTAATGTTCTTGATGATTTGGTCATTATAAACGTGTTGTTGTTATTGTTGCTTGGGGAAAAATTATGAATGCCCTAAAGCTCCTGTCGACTGATTTTCTATAGGTGCATAAACATGCTCAGGAATGCTATAAATAGGGAAGCTAATTTGTGAGGAAGTGGAAATTGAATTTAAGTGTTGTTGAAGCAAATAGAGGGCAAGCAAGCTAGAAGTTGTGAATAAAATGAGATAAAAGGAGGGAGCTGGCAAGAAACTTTATTTATTTTTGCAAATTGCAGTTCAGTTATTTTCTACAGTAAGTAGACCTTATGCTGGAGATTACAGTTATTTTTTCCATTCTGCACTTTTCTGTTTTTTCTTCTGCTTCTTTTCCTTCTCTTTATTTTGCTTATAGAGCCTGACTTTCATATAATTCTATTTACCTGTTGTGAAATATATCTGTGTACTTATTTAAAAAGTCAATTCCTTCTGTAACTACAATAGTATAGTAATAATCTCCTTTAGCTGGATTTTAAAGTATTCATATAATCTTGT
Source organism: Phasianus colchicus (assembly GCF_987193195.1). Classification (NCBI taxonomy): domain Eukaryota; kingdom Metazoa; phylum Chordata; class Aves; order Galliformes; family Phasianidae; genus Phasianus; species Phasianus colchicus. The sequence goes on along the minus strand of NC_143437.1, from coordinate 62,015,471 downwards.
GATTTTTTTTTAAAAACCAGCCTTTGTAGCCAAATCATAGCAGAATTTCTGCGAATGTCTTTGTATTTGCTGTTGAACTTATTTCAGTCAGCTGTACTTTGTTTATCCCTGTAATTGCAGTCTTTCTCTAATAACCTCATTATTTGGTAGTTTTTTCCTTGTGATAGTCTTACTCTTCTCTTGAATTTCTGAAATATTAGTGACTACTGTTTGTCTGAAGAAACTTGTGCAGGATATCATGTTGTCATAGTTGTCACAAAGGATTACTAAAGGTTAAATCCATTTGTGTTGTTGGTATTTTATGTGTTCTAAACTACAGACTTAAATTCAACTTCTGCTACCTTGAGAGTACGTCTGTGCAGTATTTGTTTAAAGCTACCTATGGCATTCAAGGGATACGTAATTGAAGCCTTTCACTTCATTTTTGCTGTAACTTATTTTGGCCAAGTTAGCGAGTATGACTGAATACTGTCTACTGTCTTTTCCATATCTGCTGAGATGTTTATCTAACATCAGTTTTGTTCATGGAGGTATTTGCAGAGACGGTGCTTTCTAGTGATGTCAGGAAAGTGACTGAATGAGAAGAGAGATTAAACTGTGGTGTGCTTCATTGTAGGTGGGAGTTGCCTTGGGAGCTCTCATTTCTTCCTGTTAGGTACTTACCTCTTGAAGTCACAGTGCAGAGCTCTAGTGTTCATATCATTGGAGACCTGAAATGTGTCAAATGCAGAAACGTGAAAAATAGACCACATGAATGACCTAAATGAATTTGAAAAGTACTACACTCAATATTATCTGTAGAGTTTTCATTTAGAGACTTGTCACCATTAAACTTAATCATTGCGAACTAGGTACTGCTACCAGATTTTCTTATGTCTTTTTGTATGGAGCATGACAACACACATTACTACAAGAGGATCTTAATCTCAATTTCGGTTAGTGCAAAAGTGCACATCATTTTGCTACACTGAGCAAAAGCAGGTATTTGAGTTTCTTTTTTCTTCATGAAATGGGAGACACTAACAACTTATGGTTTATGTAGTTGCATAGGCTGTTCAACACAACACAGATAGTGTTGCTGTGGAAAGCAAAATCTTAACATTTTGTCTTTCGTGATGCTTAACATCTTAGCTTTAATATTCTATTTTCTTTCTTCAATTTATCTCCTCAGTGCCTTTGGTTATCTTCACTTGTCATGCCAAGTTTCTGAAAACCATGCAAATCATGGTCCATGCCTTTTATTTGTCCTGGAAGACACCCAGCATGCTTTTGGGAACTGTAAAAATAGTACTTTTAAATGTGACACCTAACATGGATTAACATCAGCAGCAGATCCATCATCTGTATCATCCAAAGTCTGTTTGATTTCATAGGTAGCTGCTTTTCATTCCATATCATAGAATTCTGCTCTTCTGTGCTATTTTATATTACACAGACTTTTCACTACCTTGGTTATCTCAGGGAAAGAGTGTATTGCACTAAGGGAGCCATCTAGCATCTGTTATGCTTCATCCTTTCTTCCACTACTTCCTTGTGGAGCAAATCGCATGTGTGTGAGATATAAGACATTAAAACCTGCGAGTAAGCTTTATATTTTATAATTATATGCCTATTTTTTATATATTCATTTGTATATATTAGTTATACAGACATCCTCCTCAGAAGTCCATAACATTAAGGGAAGGATAGGCTGAAAATGTCTAAAAGCAAAATAAGCTGAAATGTTTACAGATCATCAAGGTTTTGTTCTAAGTCTCTTCCCTACGTATGACTATTTTTCCATTTTGAAACATGAAATTCAAGCTGTTTTATCCCCTAAAGTGCATTAAACTATGAAGGCTATGCACAATTCAGAACTCTGAAAATTTCAGCAATGCTGTTTGAAGGTTATCCTTGCCTTCCATATTTGTATTATCGCATCAGTTGGTTTGGATGGAGACAATACTAACATGACTGTTTGGACAGGGTCTCCAGAGTTATTGTCCTTTACTGTTCTGAAGTTTTTGCAGTTCTTAGCTGATTGAGACTTCAAATCTTGGGGACGATGCAGCAAAATAGTTCTGCTGCAGTGCTGGTGAGGGAATGTTGTGGAAACATGCAGTTACCTTATGCCCACATTCCTCTGCTTTTTGGAATGCCTACCTCTTCTGTGTGAATAGGAGAAATAAATAGTTCATGTCCAGCAGGGGTTGATTTTCTGCATTCTGTTTTGGGTTCTTAAATAATCTAAATTCTCTTCCAGGAAAAGCCTCAATTAATGGAAATATTTACATTCTCTGCTGTTGGATATCTTTGAGAGGGTATTACTCTACTAGCCTCTAGTTCTAGACTAGCAGCTAGTGCAGGAAGAGCTGATGTGGCACAGTCAGCAATGAAAATGAACATTTTGTATTTATAGTTGTCAATGAAGACATCCTCTACACCATTCTGATTTCCCTTTGCAGGTGTTTTTTCTCCTCGAGGCATGCCCAGTCATCAAGGTGCTATTTATTACTCTCACAATGCCACAGCAGCAATTGGAGAAGATCTAGAATTTAAAAATGGAAAGAATGACAGATAGATAAGGATAGAAGGGAAATCAAATGTGGTAACAAATGCACGAAGTACTTGGAACAGGTACTGCATCACAGCAGTCTCTCATGGATAAACAAATTTTTATCGAAGTTCAAGCAGTAGTTTCACATGCAAACTCAGCTGCTGTTTTAATTTATCTGACAAGATGTGAGAGGGCAACTAGTAACAATCTGGTTACATAAAGTATTTCAATAATGAGGGAGGGCTGCTATGAAAATAATGTTTATTATGTTGGCCTAGGACATTAGAGGTGGATGTTGGTAGTATGACAGTAGAGGCTGTACATTCCCACCAGTATTCCATTACATTTTGTTGCTGTATGACAGATGGTGGCAGAGGGGCAGTCTGACAAAATGGCATCTGACATGGAAGTATGTATGAAGCAAATGTGTGGAACTGAATTTCTCCGTGAAGCAAAAATGGTGCCCACTGTTATTCATCAATGCTTGCTGAAAATTTTTGGAAGCCAAACAGAGAATATGAGCATGGTGGGAGGTGGGTGGTGTATCTCAGCAGTGGCGACAGTGAGTTACCTCCACTGGTGCAGAATCTTACAAGCATAGCAGGCAGGTTCTTGCTCATTGCTGGTGGAAAATGCATAGCTAATGGTGGTGTCTATTTTGGAAAATAGTGTTTTGTACTTTAGAATTTGCTCTATCAAAATAGTGTTATTTTGCTCTTTGCATCAATTGTAGTTTCCATGGAGAAAAGTGGGGGGCATTATTTTTGGAGTGACCTTTGTAGTTCCCTGCATCAGGCTATGTGAAGGATATAATTATGCTTTATAAAAGATACCTTTTTGTACTATTGTTTTCTTTGGAGTCTTTTGAAATGACATTTTATGTTTTTTATATGTTTATGCATTCTGTGACAATGCTACAAATAGCTGCTGTGAGATTCTGCAGTGTGTACGTTGGGTGACACATTATCCTGGTAAATCATTGGTTCTTAGAATAGGCAGCAATTTTCTGCAGTGGAGATTAAGAATTAAACCATGTCATTGCTCTTCTGAAAATCAGACTGGGTTATCAGTGCCAATTGCTGAATCAAACCAACTAGCCAAGTATTAGCAAATTATCCTTGGAAGTTATACTATCACTTTGTCAAGCCTGACAGATAAGTAATTTATTTAGCAATGGGTATGATGGCAAATTGTATTTAATTTCTTTTCTGTGCTATGCAGAGAATTTAAGTTGTAAGAGGTTTGGTGATGTTCTCTAAAATGTTCAAAAGTAGCGCAGGCTCTTGATTAAATTCCACTGGTCTAAGGACAAAAAGAGCCTATTGCTTTTCCCTGTAGCATGTTTCCCCCTTTATTCATGCATGACTTTTGCTTTTACTGCAACCTTCAGGATTAAATGTATTGCCACCATCTTGGCATTTCTTGTTTCAAATAGTGTAGGTTGTTTTTTATTTCTGGTTATTTCATGTGAATCATTTTGTAAGGATATTGAATGTATATTTTTCTCTCCTAGATTTATAGTCTGCTAAATTTTGCACACCTTTGAAGCCCACCAAGAAATCTGATTAAATTACTGTGACATCTTTGGTATATGATATTTCAATAATGGTATTGATTGATATGTGGTATGTCATTTTGCTGCTATTACTGTCTTAAAACGTATTTGAGTAAAATGCGAAATAGAAGAAAGTCCATGTTCCTTGCTGTAACATTGTTTACCTACAAAATAACATAGGCCACGTTGCTAGATGGATATTGTTTATTTAATAAACATCTGCCTTAAGTAATTTTAAAGCCATCTCTAGGGCTTGTATTATTAAGTTCAGCAAACTAAAGTTAATCTCATTCTTTTGAAATTTATGGCAATTGTACTAGATGATCTTTTGAAGGTCTCTTCCGACTAGACTATTATTCTGTTGTGTTGTATCATATTGTATCACATCCTATTCTCTTCTAACTTTGTCTCTCTGGTGGCCAAGTCAAAATAACTCTTTTCAAACAAGTGTGTTTTTTTGCATTGTTAAATTTGCTGTTGGCATTTTCCAGCAGGATTTGGTGACCTATATATCATGCAATAATGTATCTTTGAATATGGTGGATACATCAGATTTTCATACTTTCTCCCATGCTTGTTGTTTTGAGAGGACTTTAGTGGAACAGGGAAAGAGATTGAATTTTCTTTCACTGTTGTATCAGTAAGTTGGCTTAGGACAATAAACCTGCTTTATTTGTAGAATATTTTATAGAATACTTTCAGTAAAACTGATGCAACAGTGTGCTGTGATTAAAAGACCAAAGGAAAAAACTAAGCTCTTTTGCATCAGTTTCTTCTTTTTGCTCTTGAGAGTGTTTTTAGAGCCTCTCTCTTCTTCCTTCCCCTTCTTCTCCCCCCCCCCCCCAAGCCTCAAGATATCTGTCTGTAAATGAGTGCTTAGATTGTTGAATTCATTATGATAAAAAGGCTGTTTCTTTCTTGTTTAGCTATTATTAACTGAAAATAAACAGTATCAGTTGATTAAGAGGAGAAAATTAGTAAAATACAATCCTCCTTTGGTTTGCTGTTAAATATTTGTTGGTCTCCATTAAGACGCTAGCTAACATTGCTCTTTATTGGGCAAATGTAAATTCAGACTTAAAGATCCAGCTCCTCAAACATATTAAGTACAAGATTAACTTATCTTTGTTTTTGTTTTTCTTTCCGTAGGAAACTGGAATCCAAACAAATGGACAATCTAGTGGTTCATAACTAGATTGGGAACTACTGAGGGATCAAATGAACCAAACTGGATGGAGGGATTATTGCTGACATGAAAGCTTATGGGAAGTGGTGCTGATGGATTTTCTCAAGATTAAATCAGACAGCTAATAATGTAGTCCTTTGCAACCAGGCTAACTTGCAGATTCCTTCTTTCTGAAATTGCTCTGAATAAAGAGAAAAGCTAAAAGGCAATTCTGATTTGCTAACATTTTACATGTCTCCAGTGAAATCATATCATCTGAAATTTTTTGTGTTGTATGTAGTAGAGATTATGACGTGCAGATGTGTGAAATACTATGCATGTGAACTGTTCAGTTTCGTGGAATTTTTTAAATGTAGTTCAGCAGTTTTAGTGCTGTGGATACTCTGATGTTTTACAAGACATAGATTGAGGTGGAAAGGAGAGGATCATAATGGAGGATAACATTGTGGGTCAGTAAGAGTCCATAAAATTCATCTTGGGATTCTCCTGATCATTTTGCTTGGAGATACACTTTGTACTTGACTTGGTGCTGTGTTCTAAGGAATGTGAATCGAAGCTACAACTACAGATCATGGAACTGCTTGCAGAATGGCAGACTAGAACTGGTGTTAAAAACACCCTTTAACTTTTTTCTGTGTTTTCCTAGGTAGACCCGCCCACATTCCCAGGTAATTTGCTGAGTTGTAAGAAGAAAAGCAAAAATAGGTGCCTACACATAACTAGTCAACATTTTTCCTTAGAAAGGAATTTAAGTATGCCACTATAAGCTAAAGGAATTTGGTACTTCTTTTAGAAGAAACCCTAGACAATATGATAAAACTATCCTTTGCTACCTAATATGATGTCCAGTGCTTTAGTGCAGTAAAAAATATGTTGGTGAGAATTCTTCATTAAGGAAACCTACTGAGAAAACAGATTTTATCTGAAGACTAGAATGCACACATGTCCAATGTATATTATTCTGAATATGGGTGTCAATTTAAAGTAGGGTTGATTGAAGGGTCTCTTCCCATACTATATTCAGTCTCAAGCCTGCGCTTCAGTGACTGACTTCCAAAATGCTTGCTTATTGTCTTTTCTTTAAGATGTAGTTACAGGTGGCTGCCTTAGTGTGAAATTCATGTTGACTATTTCTTTGTCTGTGATATTTTCTCCTCATGGTAGCTACTGGAGTCTCCACAGCATGTCTCAGTGTCCTTTAATTCATTTGCAGAAAGGATGTAATGCTATCAGGGCAGCACCTTGATTGAAATTAGACTCTGTGACTAAATGATGTTTCTATTGAATTCATACTAACATTGTCTGCAAGATTTATTTTTCTGGCCTGCAGAAGAGTTGGCCTTTGTATGCCATCTGATTTTCCATTCAGACTGCAGTATAGTGCCAGAAGCTTTCCTATTTCTGTTAATATCAAATGTGCATAATACCCATTTTTGGTCTTCAACTCAGCTACTGCCTAGAGGTTGCAGCTGCTAAAATTCTGCAGAAGAGTTACTTTTGCAAAACTTCACAGAATATACATTAGGGCAATATTTTATTATTGTTATTACTATCATTTTTAACTTCTAGGTTAGAATTTTAAATAAATAAGAAGTTAGGTTTATCGGACAAGAGCAAAATGAAAGCCCAAGATCTACTAATGTTAATATTAGAGCTAAAGAATATTATGCCTCTAGTCAGGAATGTGCCCTAAAATTCAACAGAATTTGGTTGATTTACAAATGAAATAAAGCAAAAGAGTACTTTTGTTTGTTTTTGCAGAAAAAGAAAAGCAATAAGTGCTGCTTTTTGAATCCTACATGATCTGTTGGGAAAATTCTCAACACATTTTTCTCCTGGACATAAATATCTGACTTGAAGTTTTGAAATAATGCTCCTTTTCATTACATGTAAAATTCAACATGTGTCAAATGCTGTTCTTCCCTACCAATTTTGCCAACAATGAGAATTCTTTTGTAGAACCTACCATCAGCAGAGATAATTTTGGCATTTCTTTTTTTCTTTATAGCAAAAACTGCATGTATTTCTTTCACTTGGGACCACCAATTGCTGATATGTTCAGTTTTGCTTGTTATCTGTTTTGCAGTGTTCCTTTTCTTTTTCCATTAAGATACTATACAAATGCATATTATACTGTTAGAAGAGTTGAGTCAAGGTTCGTATGGAAAATAGTGTGATAAGGAATCGTGAATTCTTCATTTATACTGCACTGCAGTACTGTGTTGTAATGGACGGGTTCATACACCACCGGATACCTCCTGTAACTCCTTCCTCCATTTCTCCTAGTCTCCTAGCAACATTTAGACAAGAAAACACCTTTGTTGCAGCAAAGTCTATAGTTTTCAGGACAAGGCAACTATTTGACATATATCCAAAGCTGGTTGTGCTTGTCAGCAATTGTTTCTCTAGGTGGTGCGTGATGGCCATATAGGAGGAAGGAGGTGAGTGGGGTCTTCACAGGTGCAGCAGTGTTTCTTTTGCTTTTAAAGGAGAGTAGCACCAGGCTGTGACTTCCTGCCCTCTCACAGACACAAAACATAAGTAGTTATATATTCCTCTTGTCCTCAAAACCCATATAGCTTTACATAGTTCCCCTCCTTTTCTGTAGTTTAACTGTATTTTTTGTCTCTTGCCTGAAAGAATATTAAAGACCATGGGGAGTCCGAGTCCCCTTTGCCTGATCCTCAGCACAGCAGTGCTGAGTACTCAGCAGGTTTTCTCCTATCAGCTGTAGAGGAAGAAATACCCGAGATTGCAAGAAGTCACATTTCCAGAAAGACAAAATAAATGAGAGATTGCAAATGTTAGAACTGACATTGACTAGATCCAAACTGTGTCAGTACTGGGAATAGGATGCAAAGTCTATTTTGGGAAGAAGGGAAGGCTTCCAAGGAAAGGGAAAGGTAATACATATAGAGGAAAAGGAATGCTTCTCTCTGAGATGAGGGGAGAAGGAAGTGAAGGTTAAGTTGCAGATGTTAACCCTTTCTTCTTTGCAGTGAAATAACGTTTCTTGTTTTAAACCATTGCCTTCAGTGCTGTTGAATGCTAGTTCCTCTGCAGGCCTGGGAGACATTTACCCATGTCCTCTCCCATATCAGATAGCTGTTGGCAGTATCTCCATTTCCCAAGTTGTTTGATAATTCTATGGGCTTAAAGGAAAGTCAGTCACATGATGAAGAAGCAATATTATGACATAATTGATTGTTTGTGACTTGAGGTTTGTGAAATGAAAATCAAGATGAAATACAGGCATGATCTAAGCTGTGCAAAAGATGCTGAGGTATTGAGCTTGTCAGAGGGAGTGAGAAGTTAGCATTGTTCACAGAAAAGATAGGGAGTGCTAGTGTGCTGAGAGAACCAGAGGAATGGAAAAAAAAAAAAAGATTAATATCATGTTGTAGAGGCAGATTGTGTTAAGAAAATACAACTGTATTTCCTTAATGCATACATGGAAAAGTTAATGGAAAAATGAGGAAGAGAAGTGGGTGGCTTGACTAGGATGCCACCAGATAATTTCAGAATCAAAACTTCTATTAAGTCAAGCTTAAGGAAATGGAGGTCTTATCTTAATCTTCAGATATTTGAGTTTAGGAAAGTTGCTCAAAATTACACCTGAAATGCAAGAGTTAAATCTAATGCTCGGAATGTCTGCTCTCATGAAAATTTGTCATCACTCAGAATAGCACTTGTTTGAGTAGCTGTCTGCTTTCTGTTGCTTTGTTTGGCTGCAAAGCAGGAGGATTGGAGTAGTGAAATAGATATTTTAACACACACGCAGGCAAAATTCCATTTGCTTTTTCATCCAAAATAAGTGGCTTTTTAGCTGTTGTGATAAGAAAAAACCTAGATATTTTCCTCAGTTTTAACAGGAACTAGAGGCAAAGATCTTCTAAGCCAAATATTCAAAATGGTCTTACGCTGTCTTAATTCTTGTGATTTAATGTGGCTATTTTGGTTATTTTGCTGTCCTCAAAATAACTAGTTATTTTTCTTTCTGGACAAGAGGCCAAATGAGTGATATTCTATGACTGAAAATTACCTAAGGAGGGGTGTCTAATGTAGAAATGGTAGGAAGTAGGTAAACACCTTGTATACAATGGAGCTGCTGCCAACATAGCCAGTGACCAGATTAAGGATCAGAATTTTGGAGGTAAGTATGAGGAAATATATGTCCCTAAAGAAGGATGATTTATTTTGGCTATTATGTTTTGTTTCTTTTCTAGGCCTATGTAGAAAGCTTTTTTGTGGCTTTTCTGTATGGCATCACAGAAAAAGGTAAGGTAATTAAGGAGAAACTGAAAATGTAATTTGAAGTTCTGATCTTAAATTATATCATAATTTGGAGTTTAGTTTGCTCTTTATCAGTTATTTTTACTCTTTTTTTTAATTTAAGGTGACGGTAATTTTCATTAAAACTTGAACATGCCACTCAATCTTTCAAACTTAGTAACTTCTTACTTGACAAATTAGTTAGGTCTTTGAATAACAACAGTAAAAAAAAAAAATCCCTATCCATTAATTCAATTATTTTTCTTTCCAAACTATAACTGAAACACTTCAGTTCTTGTCCTAACAATGCAGAAAAGATTTCCTTACCTCTTAAATTGTTTTATCTCTCCTTCAGTAACTTTTAAATCTGATCCCCTGGTTGGAAATGAGCCAGTCTGGGTACTTGCAGCTCAGAAAGCCAACTGTCTCCTGGGCTTCATCAGAAGTGTGACTATCAGGATAAGAAAGGTGATCCTGTCCCTCTGTTCCACTCCTGTGGGATCCCACCTTGAGCCCTGAGGCTCCTAACGTAAGAGAACATGAACTTGTAGTGAGTCCAGAGGTGGGCTGCAAAAATAACCAGAGGGCTCCAGTGCCTCTCCTATGAAGACAATGGGGACTGTTCAGCCTGGGGAAGTCTCTGGGGAAACCTCATTGCAGCTTTTCAATACTATAAGAAAGATAAGAGTTGTTTTTACAAGGGTCTGTGATGATGTAATTGTTTTCCAACGCTTAAAAAAGAGAACAGATGGGAATTTTTTTTCCTTTTGCTTCTGCCATTATAGCAAGTTGCTTTCAGCCTGAAAATACCAATGGAAAAATATATTGCTGAATAGTAAAACTCATCTACTAGACATAATTGACTGGGAAACATTGTACGTAAAATCTGGTTGTCAAGAATATGTATTCTATCTTTATGTAAAGGCTTAACAAGAACTTAACTGTGAAACGCTGCTGAGACATTCAACACAAATGAGCTTCTTCATTATTGTGTGATATGCCTCAGAAACTCTGCTGTCTACTCTTAGACATTATGTGAAGGATTAGTCAAGTCCTCAGCGTAATGCAAATGGACAAATTTAAAAACTACAACATGGTTTTATTTTAGTACCTTTCATTTCTCCATTGTATAAAAGTACTTTTGAAAGCAAGGAGCTGAGCTGTGATCATTGATTCACTATGCATCTTGAAAAGAAAACATCATTTTGCACTCAGCAGTAGAATGTGGGGAAACTTGAGTACGAGAATAGAATTAGGGGCAGTGAATCAGACTGGAATTTTGATAGTTCTCTGACATTATCCCTAGATGTTCTTGCAAAAAGACCCAGTTTCTAGATGAGATGCAGTTCTTATGGACGTTCTGAAATGTTTCAATGTGTTTTCCCTTTCAGTGTATTTTCTCATTTTTACAGCCCTCTAATTTTTGGGAAGTGACCTGTAATGTAAGTGCCAAGATACCTTGAGAGATGCTGCTGTTGAGAAGTTTCCAGCTGAAATTAGAAGTGTTGGGAATCTTGAACGACTGACAGTTGCTGTATTGAATCTACTCTGATTTGCACATTTGAAAGGTTTGAATTTCTTTTATTGTGACCTAACTCAGAAGTAGAGCTACCAAATTCAGTAGGTGTGACACAAGGTCAAATCAGTGTAATTGAAACCTAAGTCCAACTTCAAGGGATTTGATAATATTTAAAATTCAGTATGCTTGTCTATATATATATACATATGTATGTGCAATTTTTATAAAGTTTTCCTGTTAGGTAGGGAACTCTTTTTCACTGGAAACAGGAATGCTGGCAGATACATAAACATTATTCAGAATAATTAGAATAATTCAAAGGAAAAAAAAAACACAACAGCTAATAACTTGAAGAAATTATATTCTTCCTTTATATATATATATATATATATATATAATAATCACATAATCACTTCCACCTGGAGAACTAAAAAGTTGCTGGGTCAAATTATACTAATGTGTTCTTCATTATGTGAATTTTTGTGTAAATTTTAAAGTAGTTTTCCAGAGGTGTATGCAGACTCTGAGCACTGTTTAGAAATACTATGTGTTTTTTCTCATTAGTTAATGTTCAGATGGAGCAAATCAGCTTTTGATGCATTTGTCTCTCTTTGAGAGATCTAATGCTCCACTTATAAGCAACAAAACTACTTCCATTAAAACCAACCGTCCAATACGAAAACACTTCCTGAAAGGGAGCCTTTCTCTACAAAAGGGAAAAGAGAGGCAGAGGGAGAAATAGAATGGAGTGTTTTGGGATTGTACTAATGCTACTAAATTTGCATTGATGGGTCCTAGGCTCATCAGAGCAGGCTAATGATACAATTTAGTAAACTTAAATTTAGTAAAGGCTAAACGTATGATCTCTTATATCTTCACAGATAATTTCAGAAAAGAGACAAGCATGAGTTCAAAAATAATTTTCTTATTAGAGAATAAAGACAGTATGACAACTATGAATGAGACTGGAAAGAACTAGAATAGTATTTCCTGTACCAAGAGTTGTGTCAAATTTATGGCCTTTTATGGATTGCTGATTTTACTTATGCAGCAGGATTAGGACAAGTAAAGCAGGTTGTACAGCATTAATGTAGTTTCTTTATATGAAAATTTTCAAAATACCATTGAAAATTGTGTATTCAGTAAAAAATGGGAATTTAACATGTCAAATAGTAAAAATTATTCAATTTTCAAGAAGTTATATTTCTCTTTAAAATTATCAAATTATTACTTTCTAAATTAATTAAACTTTTAGTCGACCTTGCACAGCATATATCTTCCAGACTTTCTTCTGTTTCAACATTCAGAAAGAACACACTTAGAACACAGCTACGGGTACTAGATGTGACTGGGAAATGTCTTGTAAATGCTCTAAGTTCAAGGGCTTTTTTCTTCCAGTGTCTTAAAGTTTCCAATTTAGATATAACCTGAAGATATATCAAATACTAGTCTTGCATTTTCTTTGAGCTGATAGAATGATTTTTATATTGGAAGACAGATTTTGTCAGAATCAACACATCATCTTTCATGTGAAAGATGTGAATGGCTTATCTCACCAGACAGTCAGATCTGAAAGGGATGATAGAATTTGCAAAATCTTGGATTTCTTGCTGTTAGATGATTTCCTAGATTTTTTTCATGACATTTGAATTAGTTTGTAAATTATTGCTGTGTAAATACTTTTAACTTGCAGTTTCCCACTGTGGTATGTAGAGTACAGCTATATATTTGGTGATTCTAATTTGTTTATTTATCTTATATAATTTCCTTTCTTTAACACATGCAGTAGTATAGATTACGTTGAGTTGTATTGAAGTTGCACAGTTGAAGTTCAATTAATTTTTTTCAAAGCAAAGTAGTAAAATTCTCTAAAATACTACTTAGAGTATTTTTTAGAAAAAAAAACACCATTCTATTTGATTAAAAAGTATAAGAAACTAAAATACAATTTCCTTACATTTTAGTTTTTACAGTTCTGCAATTTCAGACTGTAACAAGATCTTCCTTCAAAAACATTATACTTCAGAATTGCTTAATCCTTGTCTTTCTCCACAGCTTCCTGTCATTTACAATGTTAGATGTGAAACTGACATCCTCATATTATCTTTTTATTTATTTCTTTATTTATTTATTTTTGAGAGAGAGAGGAGGAATAATGGATGAAGCAGAAAGGTATTTGGGAAAAAGGACAGCCAGCGTGTGAAAGGTTGACAGTGCAACAGCTGGACTTGCTTTTATGTTGCATGCTGTGTGGTATATGTCAGTGTGCTGACATACTTTTCAGAATATGAGAAGTAGTGGTTGTAATGTCTTTAGATTCACAATACAATTTCTCCCTGCTGAAACACACACAAGACCTGCTAAGTAGTATACATGGTGGGGATAACAGTAGGCCAGAGCTGCGTTTCAACTTCCTTGTCTGTAGATTTATCTTCACAAAAGATAGCTGATTTTCTTAAAATGGATACACTAAGGAATCTGGAACAACTAAGTAACAGGTCATTTGGGAAAAAATAAGCTCTGTTGTCTTTCTATTTGACATTTCTAGTTTATTTTGTTATAGCTAGGGACAATGTTTGAGAATAAGACTGACCTTTCTTGAGATGCTTTCTTCCTGATATGATCTTAGTAAGGATATATTCATACTTAATAGGAATAGCATTAGTCCTGATACAGAGGAAAATACATTGAAAGTGCCGGTGCTGGGAACATTCTGTCACCCTCAGAATGAACTCAAGTGAGTATCTCTGTTGCTAATATGTTGATATTGTATGAGAATATTTGCTGTTGCTTGGGAAGAATGACTATTTGTGTTAATAGCATATAATAATTGATGAAAGGTTTTTGAACACTAGTTTTTAACTAAACTGTTCTATCTAAATGACTCATCCCCATGGTTCACCTATACTGTGAACTGTCATGGTCCATAGAACATTACAAGAGTAACAGTGAAAAAATAAGCGATGCATTTTGAAATTAAAAAATATACAGTAGGGACTACTATTATATTATTTTTGTATTTATTACTAAAATGAACATTCTCTACATCTGAGGTCAACAGCCTTCAAGGTGCTGTATATTCTGAGAATCTGGTGGAAGAATATATGTAGTTTCAAATGTATTGCTGTGTTTTGGTAATACTAGATTGCCTGTGCTCTACTCAGAAAGTGAGACGTGATACTGATTTGCTTGAGTGATGTTGCTCTGGCAACAAATTCATTGTCATCAAGTGTATCTCCCCTTTGATCATTTTCATATTTATATCAGTTTAACATACTGACCTAATCTTATCTATGTTAATATATTTATTTTTATCATTAATGTTTTTCATGGTCTTTGAGCTATTTTTAATTTATATCACTTTTTCATCACCCAAGTTCATATGATTCAGCATTTTAAGGTATAGAAATAGATTACATGCACACTAATAGAGTCATCTATAACTAGATCAGGTTGCTCAAAGCCTGGTCCAACCTGACCATCAATGTCTCCAGGGATGGGGTGTCTACCACATCTCATACCTCTGGGCAACCTGTTCTGGTGCTTCACTACCTTTATTGTGGGGGAGGGGGGAGGGGGGAACACAAAACGCTTCTTCCTTATATCCAATTGAAATCTCTCCTCTTTTAAAGCATTTTCCCTTGCCCTACAGTAACAGACCCTGCTAAAGAAAGTCCCCTTCTTTCCTATAGTCCCTCATCTGAACACTTCCTTTTTTTCTATTGTGTCTTAATCTTGCTGTTGGGTATACATACATCAAAAGAACCTCTTCTCCCTCCTATAAATTGGAGAGAGACACCTCTTCAGATACTGAAAGGCTGCTATCAGGTCACTTCAGAGCCTTCTCTTCTCCAAGATGAACTCTCTCAGCTTGTTCTCACAGGGAAGGTGTTCCATCCCTTGGAGCGTTTTTGTGGCCCTCCCTCTGGGAGCACTCCAGCAGGTCTACTTCTCCTGCTGAGTACTGAGGACTCCGCATCTGGACATGGTACTCCAGGTCAGGCTTCACCAGCACAAAGCAGAGAGACAGGAACACCTCCTTCACCCTGCTGGTGACAATTCTTTCGATGCAGGCTAGGACATAGTTGGCTTTCTGGGCTATGAGGGCACATTGCTGCTTATGTTTGGCTTCATATCCACCAGTACCCCCAGGTCTTTTTCAATAAGGCTATGTTCAATGCCATTTCAACAAGTTCAGATATACAACACTATCATTGAGGAAATCCTAAGACATTGATTATTTCTAGATACAATTTCACTGTTATGCATGTGATCCTGTCTTCTACTTCTTCCAAGGTTTTTATGAATGTCTGTCCCAGCTTATAAATTTAAGACTAGGAGAGCACAAAAATAGAATTGTATAATCTTAGAATGGCTTGGATTGGAAGGGACCTTGAAGACCATCTAGTTCCAATCTGTGGTCATCGATTTGTTGCTCCCTACCAGCTCAGCCTGCCCAGGGTCCCATCCAACCTGGTGTTAGGCATCTCCAGGGATGGGGGTACCCACAGCTTCTCTGGGCAGCAGTACCAGGGCCTCACTGCTCTCTGAGTGAAGCATTTCTTCCTAATATCTAACCTGAATTTCTTCTCTTTCAGTTTAAAGCTATTCCTCTTTGTCCTGTCACTATTATTCCTTGTAAAAAGTCAGTCCCCCTCCTGCTTATAAGCTCCCCTCAAGTCCTGCAAAGGCCCAATGAGATATACCCGGAGCCTTCCCTACTCCAGATTGAGCAAGCCCAGCTGCCTCAACCTCACCTGTTTTCATAGAAGAAATGCTTCAGCAGTCTGGTAATCTTCATGTCCCTCCTCTGGACCTGCTACAACATCTCCATGTCTTTCTTGTACTGGGGGCCCCAGGCCTGGACAAGGGCAGATGCAAGGGCAGAGAAGAGGGTGACTATCAGTTTCCTTGCCATGCTGCCACCACTCTTTTAGAATCACAGAATCCTTAGAGTTGGAAGGAACCTTTAAAGTTCATCTAGTCCAATTCCCCTGTGATGAACAGGGATGAGCACAGCTAAATCAGGTTGCCCAGGGCCTGATCCAGCTTTGCCTTGAAATCCTCCGGGGAGTTTTTTTTTGTTGTTTTAGTGTATATATTCACAATTCACAACATGTTCATGCTTTAATTGTATTTTGGTATGTTTTTGTCTATTGCAAATTCTTCATATCAAATTGCAATATTTATATTTTCATGCTACTGTCAGATGCTTAGAAATATTTCATGCAAGGTAATTATCTTTTGTCAAGGGTCTTTCTATTTTGTACTCTACGGAGTTGTTTTATTTCTAGAAGTGCAGTGAAGCAGCAATCATCTTCCAGTATTTTTGTAACAAAGTACAAAAACTGATCAAAACCTTCTGTTCTAAACCTCTGATGTGTCAAACAGCTAAGTCTTAGCCTTTCATAAGCAATTTTATTCACAATTTGCATCTTAAATCAAGCTACTGTAATTCCTTCAGTAGAAGTCATAGGTGCACCTATCTAAATAAATAAAAATAACAAAACAAAACCTAAATGTATAATACAGCTGGATACTTCTGTAGTGGTGCTTTTATTTTTGTCTCCACTATTGGTGGCCTTGGTGGAGGCAACAAAATTTGCGATAATACCTTTGCTGTAAGAGAAAATATTCAAGAATAATTGAGAATTTAATTGAAAATTTTACAGGAATGAGGCAATCACTTTAGCTCTGTGGAAATATGACTGGAAGAACTTAGACTGAAGAAGTCTGTTAATCTAAAAGACTTTTACTGTAACTATACAGCGTGTATTTACTCACCTGAATGAGGAACGATCTTGATTTTGAATAAAAAGGAAAATAAATTTTAACAATTTTTATTGTTTACCTAAGTTGCTTCTAGGTAACAATGAAGTAGAATATTGAATATGATAATAATACAACCATAGTATTATGACAGTAATTGTGATGCAAGGGCAACAAAAATGATGTATGTAAGGCAAAAATATATCTTAATTGATGTGGTTAATGGTTAAGAGATGATTATGACATTATGCAAGCAATTAAAATATGCATGGAAATGACATTTCTTTAAAGCTTTCTTCAAGATAATGTCTGTTTTTGCAGGCGAGACTGATTTGAACAAATCAAGATCTAAGTAGCAGAGGAAAGCTCTTAATTTAAAGAAAGATGTTGAATTTACCATTCACAGCTTGATCTTCAAACCTGTCTGTGCTTTCAGCCTGGTCTCCACTGATTCCTCTGAAGCTGTGGTGAAGCAAAGTCTCTCCTACCTGTTACTCCAGGAACCATGGATTAACACTGCTCAAGATCTCAGCATCAGTATGTTCATATTTATTTGCTCCTTTGCCTCATCTGTAAATGGCTATATGCTTTCCATTGGTTCTTTAGACATAATATTTTTCAACTGTTCTACTGATTTCTACATTTAAATTGGTGCAAATTAGAATACACTTTTTATGTGCAATTTTGCATATGGATGGTACTAAGCCACGTGCCTCAGAGGAGGAGGTCATCAGTAGGTTCAAGTGTTACAGGTGTGCATTCTAGGGCAACACTATAAACCATTCTGCTTCTCAGAATGACTAAAGACAAAAACAATGACACTTCTACCACTAACATATAATTCTTCCTGATTTCTGTAAGCCCTGAGTTTTCCATAATTTGGTAATAGTAACACAACTTAATTGGATGTAACAATCAAAACTGAAAGATAAGAAGTGTATGATGGATGAGGAGCCTCTAAAACAGCTGTTCCAGGTTTGACTACCTGTCGGGCTAGAAGCTAGATGTTTTCTCATCTCTTAATAACAATTTACATCCTATTTAATGACATTTATATTCTAAATTCAAGACTTGCTTGGATGTCTATCTGTGCAACCTGGTCTAGGGAGCATGCTTTGGCAGAAGGGTTGGACTAGAAGATCTCTAGAGGTCCCTTCCAGCCCCTACAATTCTGTGGTTCTGTGAAATTAAGTGTTCTTTTTCCTTTGTTGCCTATGCTAGGCTTCTCCTGATCTTAGTTTCACTGGACTGTTCCAAAGTCCTCTTATTCAAAGCAATTGAATTTCATTTAGCCTCTTCTCATTTGGTGGACTAGTTATTGTTCATTGTATGTTCTCTACAGCTGTTTAAGTTCAAGTTCTTTGTATCTAAATTTGAATGGTAAAAACTGTATTTTAATTTAGGCTTCTCACTGAGGTATGCGCATGGCATTTATGGCCACCTAGTTCAACCTAGTCAGTTTGGCTGACTCACCTTTTAATCATATTTTTCAAAGTTGCATCTTTTTGCCCATCACTGGTCTTGCTGTGATTAGTTTATGTTTCTATGACTCTTTTTCTTTCAGTTCTCGCTGATGCCCTTGCAACACATGATAGAAAATTCTGTTTCTTCAGTTAAAGAACTTGTATTTTATTTTACTATTTCATATTCAAAACTCTCCTGGATGTTTTCTTATGCAACATAATCTAGGGACCTGCTTAAGCAGCGGGGTTGGACAGGTCCTTTGCAACCCCTATTACTGTGATTTGTTTCTTTGTGCCTCAAGGACACCCAGTTCTTTACAGATCATATTTCAGTTACCTATTTAACTGATTGTCTTCACAGCTTTGCAATATGGGCCAGCTTCTCAATTTGCTCATAGTATTTGTGTTGAAGAAATTAGTGAAATAGTGAACTAGGCATTGTTCTCTTCATATTTTTTCCACTCCCATTCTTTTGTTCTCTCTGGCTATTTTGTCTGATCTTACATTCTGCATCATTGTCATTTCTGAAAATGGGCAAAGCAATCTACTTTGTAGCACAGAAAATGGAACTTTCTTCATGGTTTTTTTTTTTTTGAGAAATACAATGGTGCTGGCAGGATATTAAGACTCACATTTCGGATTCGTAACTTCAACCTCCATTTTTGTAGCATACAATATTTTTCAAGAGAGTGTAACTTCAGAAATTTCTAAACTTGCCTACATTTATGTCAACCAAATCTTTCTCTTTTATTTAGGAAGAAAAATTCAATTAGTTAATAACAGTTAGTGTCTTTTCACTTTTATTCCACAGCTAATCTCTGTCCTAGACTTATGTTAGCTAATTCTGAAGTTGTCATGCTGAACAATTTTATTCTTTTCTGTTGGATATTTTGTTTAATGATATATCTCAGCAGGTAGTTGCTTAGTTGTAGTGGCCATGTTCAGTAGGTGTCTCAGTAATACAGAATCTGTCAGAATAAAATCAGTATAATTCTGTGTTGCTACAAGTTCTGTACACTTAAATACAAGTTCTGTATCCACTTAAATGGATTTTCTCTCTCCATTTCAGGTCAAGCTAAAGCAGAAATGTATTAAATGCATAATTTGTTACAGTCCCTCCAACAGGCCAGTTCAGCCAGCAGATCTACAATTAGAAATAGATTCTACTTGTTTCTGAACATGGATTAAAGTTTATCTCAAAAACAAAAGATTAATGTAACACATCAACTAGATGTTGTGATTTATATTGTACTTTATTATGTTGTGGAAGGAGTTTCACTTTCCCACAGGAGCTTATTTTGCATTAATCAATCCATTTGAAAGTATTTTGAACTATTTCCATTCCTTACAACTTGAGTCTATTCTTAAAAAGTCATTGTATTTTTCTTGATATCAATAATACTGATTTTTGGTAGTATTATCACTAGTCACAGAACTTTTAGTTTTATTGTGTAAAGCCTTATGATAACAGGTAGGTGGGTAGCTGCTTAAGATAAGAAGATGACTCTGCTACCTGTGCTGCATCCTGTAGCCAATTGGAAATCAAGTTCTTGAACAACGTTGGTATTGAATACACGTGTTGAATTCTCTCTTCTCTCTCATGGTGCTGAATGCTGGATGAGAAAGATGGCAAAGCCCTTTTCTGCCTCTGGTCTATGCAGGCAGTGGAAGTGAAGGCAGTTTAAAAAAAAGTTTAGTACAACCTGATGCAATATAAATGAAGACAAATAAACACTTGGTGATATTGTTAGTTCTTAAAGTTACAGAGCTGATACTTTTTTGTGGTAGCTCAAAATGAAAAGAGATAGAAGCAATCTAATTTTATTATGATATTAATGCTGGATCATTAATAGTTCAAATTATTTAATTTTGGGGAGATTCATGAAAAGCATATTAGTTAATAACATTCATATTAATTTATCTTTGCTTTGGAAATCATTGTCACTAAATCATATTCTTCCAAATGCATCTGAGTCTTGAATGTTGTCAGTGAGTAACAAAATCACATTTATAATGTGAGCAAAAAATATACACTAGGAATTTGCTTCCTGAATCATGTTAATAGGAATCAGAGGCTGTTTCCATAATTTAGAAGTAAAACAGTTTATTTTAAAATATCATAATTGTACATAACAGAAACTGGTATGGTTATTTTCCTCTTTCCCTCTGCCTTTTCCAAGGATATAATTGTGTGTAGATGGAAAAAAGGTGATTTTCTTTTTATATTTTTGTATGGTCTGCTAAGTATTTTTTAGAAGAGTGAAGTTTATGGTAGTTGGTCTTGAACATAAAAGGTAAAGCTGGTAGGAGTTGCACTGGTGCTTAGATCTTCTAAGAATGTTTTCAACAGTCTTCAACTTGCTCTCAGCAGTATTTTGTCCAAAACATAGACTTCATTCATTTAGAAACAGGCAGCCTGCTTACATTTTGTTTGTTTGCCATTGTCCTTTTTTAAAGGAAAATCAGTTGGTTTTCTTTGTTTGTTTGTTTTCCAGGGACCCCACCTCTGAATGATAAAGACCAAAACTTGATCAGTGTAGGAAATTGTGCAAGATTATTTAAGGGAAAATATAATGTAATGTTACAACCAACTGTAGAGAGCAAAATTAATTACTTCTCCATAGATATTACTGCATGATAAAAAATTTTCTATTGATGAGGAATCAAATATCCTTAAGATTCTTGAATTATGATTGAGATGATGCTTTATTAAATAGATGAAAATATTCAGTTTTGCAAACTTTGTGCTTCTGACCACCTCAAAGTATAGTCTTTATTTTGATCAGATTTATTTTCAAACAGCTATTCATCCATCAGTTCATCTTTATCTAAAAGTTTATTAATTTAGTGACAGCAATATAGCTGTATGTTGCGAAGTTCCGTAAACACAAGTATGTATCACCACTGAGTATATTCAAATTTGAGTCTGTAGTGTCTCATCAGTTCTCTAAATAGTAAAAATAAATTATATTTGTAATTCTCTGTGAGTGATTTGTCTGAAATGGGAATATATTACTTTTGCTGTCTAGGTGTGGTTTCCTTGGAAGAATTGAGTTCTTATCTCAAGAGAATAGCTACAGTAATCACAAATGAAATAGAATTATTCAGTAGTTCAAGCTATGAAAGCTAATGGGTCAGAACACAGTACAAAATATGAAGTAATTCCTCAAATGGCACACTTCTCTCTCCTGGTGGAAACACTGAATGATGCTGTGTGATCTCAAGAAAATAAGAATAGTCATTGACCTTCTATCTACTGGATAGTCAATAGCATGGCTCATGTGTTTTTAGTTCTGTATGTGATGTGTATAGCATAAAGATGAAGATAATGGCTACCTGAGGTTTAAAAGCACTTCTCTGAAATTATTGTGGAATAGGAAAGATAGTAGCTAGCCATACCAAGTGAATTTCAAAAACGTTTCATCAGAGCTGATGAATAGACTTCCAATTGAAGGAGGAAATATATTGGGAAATACTACTTTTCTGAAAGAATGTTCAAGCACTGGAATGGGCTGCCTAGGGAGGTGGGGGAATCACCAACCCTGGAGATGTTCAAGGGACATTTAGACATTGTGTTGAGGTAGGTGGTTTAGTAAGAGCTATTGGTAATAGGAGGATAGTTGAACTGGATGACCTTGTAGATGTTTTTCAGCCTTGGTGATTCTATGAAAGATTTCATCAGTGAGAGGGTCCATGAAAAGAACTATCTTCTGCTATTTTCTTATATGATATTTTTATTATCTTTTTGTTAACAGGAATACTTATCCAGTTTAAAACTCCTGATTGATTTGTCAGAATTAGTCTGATAAGCATCACTGAACATCTCTTACTGGTTGGTTCAAGAACTGAGCAATACTAAGTCTTTGAATCCTCCTGAGGGAAGTAGTAGTTAAAGAAGATGAGGAAGATAAGTAAAAGAGGAAATTTTATATAGCTGTAACCCTTTTACTTTCTTTTCCACAGATGATTTGTTTAAGGAATCTTTGTAAGAAAAAAAAAAAATAGGTTAATGCAAGATTTATTGGCTGTATTTATGATTTTTTTTTAACTTATTTGCTTGAAATATTGAATGAGGGAGATGAGAAATGCTTTCATATTTTTCTGTTCCTTAGAGCTTTGATGTTTCTGTATTGGGTACTACCAGAAAGGGAATAACCTGCCACATAATAGCTTCAGTGTGCAGAAGCTCCAAAACTTGCATGGAAGTTTTCTAATGACATCAAGATCACTGTCTCTGAGGCTACAGTGAACACACCTTGGTTCTTAGATAATTTCTTAATAAAATAGATATGTTTCTTAAAGCAAGAAATTCAACTTTAACAGACTTTGGTGAAAATTCATTTTGTTTAAAAATTCTTGCCCTGTGTACAGTTTGCAGAGATGTGCTTTGTTGTTTGTTTAATTATCTTTGGTGTTAATTTTTGTCTAGGATCTTGGGGAATACAAACTGTATTATCTTAAGAATACCTCATTCAGAGATAATAAGCCAAGAATACTTACTCTATTAGATGTCCTATAGTTGACAAAATGAGGCTGAATGCTTGAACATGATCTAAACTAGAGTATGTGAAATCAAGTTCTTGTCTGGGCACAAATGCTTTCGGACCAGAAAAAGCTTGATTTGAGGGGAAGAACAGGAGTTATTGTAGTCATAAGCAACAGAACTCTAAACTACACTAGACTGAAAGTGATAATTTCCAAAGACCACTCACAATGTGTGAACCTCATTATCAAGTGTTTTGCCTTTAAAGATGAAGACAAAGATATAATATATGTGCTTCTATCTTATCTTCCTTTCAACTTCCCTGTATCCTGGGATGAACAACCATACACAAGACTGCCCCTGTGCATGAAGAGTGGATTTAATAGTATGCAAACAACTGTCAATAATTTTTTTCTTTTTCTTCCTGGAGATAATTATTTTTTAACTCACAACATAACTCATAATAGCCAGAAACACAAAGGAAACGTAAGGAACAGAAGGCAAAATAAAATTACACCAGGCTTTTGCATGAGCAGATAGTGAGTGTCAGAAAGTTCTGGTCTGAGATTCAAGGCACTGAGGCAGCTGATAACATTTCTATAAAGAGAAAGTATTCCTTTTTTTGAAGCAGATCCCTTGGAGTGACTTTCTTTATCATTCTGTTTGTGCTTAGATCAGCAAGATAAAGCAGAGGCCACTTGTTATATGCTGCAATAATTCAAGATTAAAAGGTCTCTTTAAAAAATAAAAATCTCATGTTCAGACAAGCTTAATTTCATCATGCTTATTCTAGCATTGTTCAATTTCTATTGTATACAACAAAGGCAATAAAGAATTTAATGGAAACTGTCACCCACAGCACTCATCTTAAGGCTTGTAGACTTTTAGAAAACTTTGTGGCTGAAGTAAATTATTTCTGTGGCAGAGAGCAGAAATAGGGCTATGCCATTGTAAAATAATCTAATTCATTTAGGTGCATTATTAACAGACCAGAGAAGTCAAAAATGGATAATTTGACCTGATGTTTCCAGAGTTATATGAATATGAATTGTTCTTCATTCCCAAGTGTACTGAGATGTAAAATGCGACAAAAAACTATCCAGTCAGATTTATGAAACATGCAGGTCTTAAAATACACCAATTGAAAACATGTTATGAAAATCAGTTTTAAAGCTCATTGTCCAAAAGGAGATGCTTTGAGGTCTATTGATGAGTTTCCTGACATGGATAGTATCACTTGTATCCATACAGTGCTAAGTAGGTAAGACAGGAACTATTTTTGTTGATATATGAAATACTCTAGGGTAGATTAGACATCTACAAAGGACTGTGCCATTCTGAAAGAGAGGCTGCAGGCCAGATAAGTCCAGACAACCTAGCATTATCTGACGTCCGGCAGTAGGTGTATATAAGATCGGATTCAGTTCAAATGTCTAAATATTGATGTCTATCATCAGGTTGCCCAGACTCTGACATAAGTCAATACAAAGCTACTCTATAGGGTAATGAAAGGTAGAGGATGATAAACTTTATGCCAGATAGGCAGCTTTTGGCTGGTCAAATGAAAGTCTATAGACTTAATTGACTATGTGCTTAGTCTCCATTGATTGCAGTGGACACTTGGGCATACAGGAGCTATGCGTATGTTTAGGTATCTTAACTTTGACTCGAATTCTATCCAGCAAGTCTGAACTGGTGCAAAGACCTGACTGCAGCAGTGTCGTTGGAAGTTTGTTCTCTCTGGAGGCTCCCAAGTTGTGCAACAACTCTGTGTCTGTGTAACCAGCCAGGTGCGTCCAATGATCTAGACCCTGGTTTTGGTTCCTCCATTCTTCAGACTAATAAAAATTAGCAAGTTTTCCTCCCTGCTAATGGCCAGTATTTCTTTTAATAAAATGTCTGTGTGACAAGATGCAGTGCCTTTAAGGTCCCTTATCATACATCTGTGGCTGGATATGCTATGGAGTGCATTGCTGTTTGTTTAGTAGACATGAAGGCAGAGAGAAATTAACAAAGCAAACTGTTTACTGTGTTTTATCAAGTTACATACAGAGGAAATAATGGAAATGCAGATCACAAATAATGAAATTGTGATGAAATCTTCTCATTCAAGAAATAGTTTCGCTTTTCTCATAACATGTCTAGGGTATGTCATAAATAGAACACACAATATAATAAAAAAATTCTAAGAAAATTTACCTTGAAATTAAGATCAGGTATGAAAATTCTATTTCTGAAAGAATGTGTAGAAGAAAATTACCTGCTGGCTATTTTCAGAGAAGCCTATCTATTTAGGTCCCATCCCCATTATGTTTTTTCAGGGCAGAAGAGATTGTTTCTCCTGTTTATAGAATACTATAAAATTTATTTGTCTTATTCTGGTGTGAAATGAAAATTTTTAGAACTTCAGAAAGTTTTGAGAGAATTGTCTGTCTGTCCTTTCTTTCTTTCTGCTCCCTGTCTGCCTCCACCTTTATGAGTGTGCATTTCCCATTTCCTGAAGTGTTCGACACTTTAGACTTTGGCCATCGTAAGATACAGTGGGAAAACAAGCAAAACAAATCAGTATTTCTTCCCATGCCCTTGCTGAACATCCTACACATAACCTGAGTTTCTTCTTTGCATAGCTCTTCTCCTCCTAGAGCGTACATTTAGTCACTTTTTTTTTCTATTTGAAATAATAGACTATTTTCTCTTCTCTTCTGGTATTCAGTTGTATGTTCTCATATTAGTTAAATTCCTTAAGAGGAATCATTAAGAAAAATCTTCTTGTCTTCCTGTCTCTCATTTTCCTATTTCTTCAAAAGAGTAAAAAAACAAGGGGGAAAGGTCTGCTTTATGTTAAAAAAAAAAAAAAAAAAAGTGATTTTTTTTACCAGTCTTTCTGAGTATTTTATTATATTGTACTTTGGTGGGGCAATAATATTCCGTATGAAGCAGCATATCTAAGTAAAGGTAGGTCAGAAATTGATGATGCATATGGAAAATTAATGTATTACTTTCTCATCTATGCTATGTATATTATTATTCCTTTGTACAGATCTTTAGTCACATAACATCTTTACAGCCACTGAAACAAAAGTAATCCTAAAACTTCTAAAACAGAATGAATTTCAGCATCATGTTACTGCTGGAGATTTTCTTTTCTAACGTTGGACTGAAATGAAGTCTGTGACTCTGAGGAGCTTTAATTTTTTTCAGTATATACTCATCAAACTCTGCATGGAGTTGCATACCAGAGAAGTCTTTCTTTTGCTCTTGCCTCAGGCTTTTATGTTGCACTCTCTTCCCACAGCAGACACCAGAGTAGAGCATAATAGAGGACAGACAAAGTCATATTTCAGTGTAATCTGAGAGAACAGAATATGATAAGATTTTTTATCAGTGCACATTTATTAATGTTGTTTTCATTTTTCACTACAGGAGTCAAGCTGAAGCACAGATACAGGACTCACATTTAGACAGGCACCAATTTAATGCCTCTTGCTGTGATCACTGTTTTTGAGATACAAACTGATGTTATTCATGAAACAAGACATTTAAAAGTGAGACACAAAATAAGTTATTTAAATTTAAATATTTATTCTTCCAATATATTGGTGAAATTGTTTTTCCAGCATGCATGTGCTTAGCCTGCTCTTTTATTTTCCAGTTTATGCTGATGTGGCAGGGGGAAAACATTATGAACCTATATGGATCATGGTATTTAAAAAAGGGAAAACACCACCACTGCAACAACAAAACACCCCCAAACGCTGCTAAAAATGATATTGAAATCTTAGGTGTTAAACTAGAGAGTAAGTAATTGATGAAAAACTCCTGTTAATATAGGAGAATTATGGTGAAGGGTAATCAGAGGGGAAAAAAATATAGAATTTCTAGTTCTTGTTACACCTTATTTAAACTCATTATCTTGAGGCAAAATTGTTCTTGTGGTTTTATTAATAAATATTCAGATCAAACTAACTAACTAAACATAAGATAATCTGTCTTTTTGTGTGTTTGAGAATGAGACTTAGCATTTGAGTTAGATTCTTTGCGCTAGAATAACCCTCCAAAGGGTTTGCTAAGATGTTACATATGTCTGCACTTCTGTGGTGAATCAGTAACTTCATTTTGCACTGGAAAAAATAGAAAAACACTGAGTGAGAGTGCCTCTTCCATGGTCTTGCAAAGAACTATAATAGGTTAAGAATATAATTTCCTTTGCAAGGATCTTGATTCCCAGATCTACAGTATTTAAAACCAGGCTCTGTTCTGGAGTGCTAATAAAATCTTTATTTTTTATGTTGTTTGAAAAAGAGACTTGGAATGCATATTTCAACATCTTCTTTAAAAAACAAATAAATGTATTTGTGCCAGCATATCAAGTGAGAAAAATATACCAAAACAAGATTCTGGGAACAGGCCATCAAATGCAAGTTTGCTTATGCAGAGAACTTTTATGTAGTGGAATCTAATCAGGATAAATATAATGGATTAATATATTTCTCTGTTTATGATAGTGCAAACATTGACAAACCTTAAGTAGATTGTGTATGAACTACATGTCATCCTCTGGGAACAGCACAGATGATGATGGATTGATTTGATTTGAGATTGCATTAAATGAAGAGCTGAAAGAAACTGCAAAACAAAAAAGAAAATGCTTATTTTCATTTACATACTGGGTTGTTGTTTTATATGTCGTTTAGTTTCACTGTCTACATTTCAAGTTGCTAGGTTGGTTTTCAGAGTGGATGGTGTTCAGTAAAATAGAAATTTCATTTTTTTTTTAGTAACAAGAATTAAAATTGTTGGTTGTGTCAATGAATCACAACCAATAACAACTGAAAACCACTGTTAAATATGAAATATGTTATTACATTGCTGCTTTCCATGTCTGTCAGTTGTTTTTTTTTTTTAATTGTAGATCTTGTAATGTATTTCCATATTTCCATTTCATGATTCAAAATCTAAAAGTTGTTCTTGTACCTTAATTTTTTGTTGTTGTTGTTATTTGGGGTAAGGATAAGGAAGAAGTTTTTTAAACATACAGATTAATTTTCAAATATGTAAAAATTGGATATTCAAAATTATATTCTTTTCCAGAGCTATATAATGTTTTGTCTGTATCTGTTCTTTGTCTGCCTTAAGACTGATGAAATGCACTGCAAAAACAGATGTTATATTTATTATCGTCTGAAAATAAATTTTGGCCCTATGTCTCAACTTTTCTGAATCTTTTTGTCGCTGTTTTCAACTCAGCACCTACATCTAGTGAAGTGATAATGAGTGATTATATTGTTAACATGAGATTTCAGTACTACTGCAAATCTAGCTATGAAATTGATCAAACAATGATGTACATTTTTATTGAATAATTGCTTGAAATTCTTTTTTTCTTACCACAAAAGTATAAAATAAGTTTTAAGTCATTTTTCAAAATATTTTATTAAATGGCTTATTATGCTTCTAATCTTTGTCTATTTTTGACAAAGAAATGAAAATAATTTAAGTCTTCATATCCATAATTTTACTTTATACAGTTGCAATTTCCTTGATGTGTATGGCTATGTATTTATGCCTTTAACTTAAATATGTTCTCCTGATAAGAACTCTAGTGAATACGGATTGTATCTCACTATTAAGAATCAGTTTTGAGTGTCTTATGAAGATACTGTTATCTGATCAAAGGATGGTAGCTATCTCATGATTATTTCCCACTACGACCTTCAAATTGAACTAGAATAATTTTGTTTTCCTTTCCTTTTTTTTTTAAACAGTCAGAGGTGAGAAATTGGTCATTTAATAGGGCTTTATGAGATAAGTTTCAATATATGAGCAGGTAAGCATATATTAAACCAAAATATCCCATGAACTTTGTTGACCTATCTTCTGACAAAGTATTTAATTGATTTTCATATACAAAACTCTTCATTTAAAAAAAAAAAAAAAAAAAGAGAGAGAGAGGCAGAGGAAAATCTTTCTAAGAAGAAGTCTGGCAATTTCCAGTTTTTATTCTTGCATGATTAAAAACTCAGCTCCAAAGCTGAGCATTTCCTGTGAGACAGAAATTCTGTTTCACTGGACCATGGGGAAGCAAGGGTAGCTGGCTAAAATGTCAATTTTGCCACTAAACAGTGGATGGTTTCCAGTCTGTGCACATGCATTAGGCTACATATTTTTTTTATTATCTGAAGTATCAACTATCTAAAGTATCAAAATATTATCAATTCTAAGAATAAAATAGGCTAAATTCTCATTTTTTCAACAAATTAATCAAACTTATACTTTTGGATTGAGCTGGGTATTAATTCTTTATTTAGTCAAAAGTTTGAAAGAATATGAGCTCTTAATCTTCTGTTGTGCTTCTGAGGTTATTAAATCTGCTGAAAACTACTGGCTAAAGTCTCATTTCTCAGGAATCCTCCAAGGTATATTTGTGCAATGAAAGTGAAGCAGACCATTAGAAAACTAGCCTAGAATTCTCATCCCATTTTTCAGTATCCTGTATACTCAGCAGTTCCTGACTATAGTACCATACTAACGAAAATATACTAGGAAATTAATGTATTATCCTGTATTCACTGACACTCTGACCCTTCACTCCTTATTTCAGTCCTTCCGATCATTTTGTTATCTGTGTTTCCTTAATACCTGCCTAATTTTCCCCTGGCCACTTAATCTATTGATTGCCCATAGTCCCCTTGTATTTCTCACAACTGAATTCCTGTTAAGAATGTTATTATTCCTTGCTGCTTTTCTTGTAGTCTTATTTCTTATTACACCTTTCTGAAAAGTCACATAAATTTGTTGTGTTCACATTTTACCAGCAGTCAAAAAAGGTAAATTTAAATTATGGTTGTTACCGGGAAGAATATTTTTTATTTTAGAAGATGGAAATTGTAATGAGCATTTTCTGAATCCTCTGTCATTTCTAAAATAATTACAAGCTATTTGGTAAATCCCTTGACTAAAAGGCTATTTCAGTCAAAGCAGTGACAGAAGTATATGCTCTGAATTTTCTGCCTTGCGGAGTTATACTTTCCCAGATCTTCGCCTTAGCTAAAGTGTAACAGTTATTTTTAGCTGACTTTTAAAAGTCTGATACATTTCATTTTATATTGTTTGCATTGTCGAAACTTTTAATACATACCCTATTCCTATAATTTAAACTCAAACAGTCACTAATTTAATGAACTCTCATTAGTTATTTCCTTTGCATTATGTTTCCTGTGTAACTTCGGAGATGATTGCTGAAGTAAATTACTTGTACAGGCAGTGGCTTTAAGAGCTTTTCGGCTTCTTTCCTGCTGCGGTGACAAGTGCCTCATTCAGTTGTTTCAAAATGGATGTTTTAAGTGGCTTTTCTACTTTTTGAGTGTCCTCTTCAGTTACAAACTTCACTGAAACTAAAACTTTGATTTGTAGGATCATTTCTATTCACTAAGATTTACTGCAGGATTTTGTTTTTCTTGAAAAAAGTGATTTTCTGAAAAGTAATTTCTTCAATGACATGGTTCTGGAACAAATTGAAAATACAACATCTAATAGCTTTCTTGCCTTAAATGTGCTAGGCCTACAAAATAGAACCAAAAATCTTATTTTGGAGATAAAATGTGGTCTAGTCTCTATGTGGACTACTTTCTCCTCTGTAATAGAAAGAATGACCTCTCTATCTCAAACCGAGGTCTATATTGGAAAAGAATTACTATCATTACTTAGAAGAAAAAAAAAACAACCCTGCGATTTCAGGCTGAATCTCAGATCACCAGATACAATAAAGCAGAACAAGCACACTCACAATGAGAATTTTTTCTTGTCTGGATTCATCATGTTCACACAATATGTTGCAAACTGGAAAATACTTCATTTTCAAAAATATATACTTTAAATATTCGTAGATAGTGAATGTTTCCTTCTAGGAAGAAATAAAAATATCTCCTGATCATTTAGTACACCATTATTTAAGTAATTATTCAAATTTATTGGTAATCTAGTTGCTAAATGAAAAGTTCTGCAATGGCTTTCTCCAACTGATAAAAAAAAATCTAATATAAATAATCAATTAGAACAGATTGATAATATTTGAGCAGTGGCAGGTTAAAAATCTGAAAGGAAATTTCTATTTCTGTGATCATTAGTCTCCACATTGTGAACGAATGTGGAGACTAATACAAGTTTGCTGATTAGTCATAAATACAGTTATGAGAATGCTTAAACAGACAAAGCGTCTTCAATACAATCCTAATACTTTGTTTTTGTTACTTATTTTCATATTTCTCTTTCCTAACTTCGAATGCAACTGATGCATAATGTAGCAAGAATTTACATCTTTTTTTTCTGATTCATCAACTAATCTTTAACATACATCAAATTCATGACTTTCTAATAGAAAAAGGAACTGGAGAATTCTTAACATTGCATTAGAAGAATTAACAAGAACCTGATTAAAAGTGAATAAGGTTGCAAATGATTTTCGTCTTTTTTTTAAAAAGTCTTGCCTGGCTTTTGATATTTTGTATATGAGTAGTCAGCTGTGGTGCCAACAAAATGATTATAAGGAACAATATACTTGTAACACAAAAAACCATTGGTGCACTTTTTATGTTGGTTTTAATTTCTCTAGGATGGTGCAAATGTCTTCCTTAACTTTTGTTTATATTGGTTAGATTGGGTTTCCTGCATTGAATATTGGTTAAATACAACTGTATTCACTTTAAAATGAGTTTACTCTTCCATTGTAGCATGGTTTTGGAACTTATTTCTGCAAACTTCTATTTTAGCTGTTCTTTGAGGGACCTTTTTGGTGCTGTGTGGATAACCAACAGATTAAGCTACAGTAGTGATCTCCTTTTAATATACATTAAAAATGTGATTTCAAATTCTTATCTGCTCCTAGAAAAAGGTAGATAAAAGTTAGATAGAGAATAGGAAAATGTAGGGATTTTGTCACTAGGATAAGTTTCCTAGCTGACCATGAATGGTAGAAGTATTATTCTGCAACTTTTGACGTTTTCATCATGATTATCATTTACCTTTTATCATTATCTTTTGTTAATATCATTATAATCCCCCTCTTAAGAGTTCACACTTAAACATTCAATAATTAGCATTTGTATCAAGGGAAACTAAAAATTACAGGCAGCATAAATTACTTTAAGATCAACTGGCCTTACTATTTTATAAGCTTGCACTAGTATTAAACATTCTCATTACAATATAGAGTATTTTAATATAACATATAGAATTATAATTAATGATTAATTAGATATGATTAAATAGTATTCAAAGACTATTTATTCAATATAACTTGTTCCAATAGAAACAAGGAGTAAAATATTAAATTTATTCATACTTTATGGCAAATAAATATTCTTCTGCTGTGCATATTTAATTATCCCAACTCTGTCTTTCTTTTTTAAGAATTTTATGAAAAAATCAGTAGGCAACTAAATGCAGGATTTTTTTTAGTTTTCACATGAACTTTTAGTTTGTTTCATTATGGAAGAAAAAAAAAAAAGGCAGAACAAAACAAAAAAGCAGCGTAAATCTGTTTGTGTACCAGGAAGAGTCACAGATGGTTTCTTTGTATTGATCTTCAGAAATAATGATTTTTAAGCAATGAAGAAGTGCATATGGGAATTTTTTGTGAAGGCTAAGGGAAAAAAAAAGCAACACAACAAAACAGAACATGAAAAGAAAATAGGAGGCTAAAGAGCTGCATCAAGACTGCCAGCAGCTAGCACAGCTTTCATTTCATGCAAGTACTGTAGGCTTGTGTTTGCAAAACCTCATGATTTATTTAGAATTTTAATTAAAAGAAAGAAGTTATTGGAACAACATCCTAGCAGTACCTAGCATCTGCCAACCGTGGCTAATGATTTTTACAACCTCATCTGCAAACACTCCATTAAAGAAGCTAACCATGACGTGTGGCACAACTGAAGCAAAGGAATGAAGGAAAACAAACCTTGCCTGCAGCTACTGGTAATATTAGAGGCAGAAAAAGGTTGAAAAAAACATCCTATGTGCTTTGTGTAAAGTGTTGTAGCTTCAGGATTCATTCTCAAGTCCTCTGGAAGAAGGATCATTATATACTCATGAACATGTACAGCATTTTGGATTCTAGATGTTCCCTTGAACAGATTTTTTCAGAAATAACATTAGTTTTGTGGTTGTTGCCCAAAGAAAAGGAAAAAACAAACACTTTAATTTTAAAAAGTGTGGCACTACAGAATTTTCCTTTGCTTGTGCTTGCCATTTGATACCTTGTAGCTCCCTAAAAATGAATACTTTATGTTTGGTTGAAATTTCATTGGGCACGGTAAAGCAGAAAAAAAAAACAACTATAAAGGCAGATTATGTCTAGAAGTGCTTATTGATGGGGATTAAAAAAAGAACAATGTGGCTACAACTTCCTTACTCAGTAGCTGCAGCTTTTCTTCTGTGGTTAAGTACTCTGTCTTTGCCTTGGTTTCAAGTACATTAAATATTGCAGCAAACTGGATCCAGTCAAGATTCTTTTCAGAGATGTTCCTTTGTGATTTGTCCTAACCACCAGCAGTACTAGCATTTACCCTGGGGGAAAAAAGAGAAAGAGAAGTAACTACTACAGTGTTGCCTGAGCTATTTCAGATTCATTGTGCTCCCTTTACATAGTTGTTGGAGACTGGAAAGAGCTAGTAAGTGCTGCAGCAGTTTTCTTCCCAGTTCAGGATGCTTTGCAGCACTATTTTTTTCCAGCACAAAAGTACCACAGATTACTGACGAAGTCCCGAATCTTAGAATTTGGGCTCTTCTCCAGGCCAATCCAAACATGTGACCATACAAACATGCAAAAATAATGCAAGTGTCTGCAACAACAGCTAAGCACCTCCTGATAGCCAAGTTTGTGGAAAGCATTAAAAAAAAAACCACAAGGGTCAGGTAGTGCATACTTCACTACTTTAAGAAGGCTTGAAAAACTGACTTGAATAATAGAGAGCCTCATTTGAGGAAAATAGCTTCATTTGGCACGGAATCTTTTAATGGGCAGGTACTTGTGAGAGCTGAATCGTTATAAAGCTTGACATGTATTTTTGATGTGTTATCACAAGTTAAAAAATATCCCCCTGCTGCTGCCTAAAGGCACTCTATAGCTGAGTGGATTTAATGAACGTATTAAATTTGTGGGTTATAAGAGACTGTGTAAAGAGTAGTGATACAAAGAAAAGAAACATGCTGAGTTTTTTCCTTCCCCTGTTCCTTTCCAGCAGTAGGAAAGTTTCTGATCACTGAAAATGACTCTACAGAAAAAGATCTCCTTGGGGAACTGGCAGATCTTTTCCTGGCAGGTCTGGGTTTTATTCCAATCCCAAGAAGAGTGTAGCAATGTTTTTTATTGTTCTGGAAGAAAATATACCTGTATAATAAGTATTCTTGCTTTTAATACAGTCCTTTCACACCAGGAGTCTTTGTTAGTTAACATGCACTGGGTTTTGCTCTATTGTCTCGTTGGCAGGCTTCAGCTGCTTTTTGTAATACTGCAAGAACATTTAAGTCCTTTCACAGCTCAATTGAAAATCCTTAAGCTTTCTTTTGACTGCCAATCATTCTGTATCCATTGAACTTCTCCTAAATACTATAATTACGTGTATTTTTTTGTGTCCCACATCTTCTCAGTATGTTATCTTTAAATAACGTAGGTATCATGGAATTGATTTGCTGAGAACTCGTGGGATTTCAGAAATGTCCTATAAGGGAGTACATCATAAAATGCTGCATACAGAAGCATTCAGAAAAGTCAGCTGAACTTGTATGAGATCTTAAAAGACTTAAAATAGTTGGTATTGATTTATAGAAAACTTGCTGGACTTATGCTGCTTTGTGCAAACTGCTGACAACTTTCAGACAGAAAATAGAAAAAGTCATTTGGATACAGATCAGAAAAAAAAACTATGTCTACTCTTACTGCCCATCCTGTGATTTGTTAATGCTTCAGTTGGGTATTGACCTCAGACACATTCAGACAAAATAGCCTTATAAGCCACTGAATTGGAAGAAGCAGTCAGAAGTTCAAGTGCATCTATGCTCTTAAGCCAAAAATCTCGGACTCAGGTATTTAAAATTAGTCATTTTACTCTGTAATTAGAAGCTGGAGATATTTAATATGAACTTTAAGTATCTGCAGCTTACACAAAATTGAATGGAGATTTCAGATACTCCCAATTATTCCCAGCTATAGTTGTAGCAGCTCTGAAATAAAATGGGTCTTCTTATGCAATTGTCAAAATATGTATTTCAATATTTAATTTGAGACACCTAAATGTACTTTGGTTCATTGGTTTCTTTTTTCACTGTATGAAGCATATCAGAAGACATATTGCATTCAGATCTTGCTTTCTTACCTGGCTGGACTCTATGCAGCTGGTCACTTAGTTCAACTGTTTAGGGTGGTCAGAGATATTCATGTTAGCCGTGTTAAAAGTGTGCAGGTATGGTAACAGGCCTGATTCTCTTCTGTTTGTTTCTTACCTTTCCATGATTTGTTGTCCAAGCATGGATTGATGTACTAGAAACAATTCATTTTTCATATTCTTAGATAAGTTGAATGGGGCAAAGAATCTGTCTCTAATTGAAACTGAATTATTGTGAGACAGTAGAAATCTGTTTTTAAAGCAATTTTTTTCAAACTTCTCACTTAAATTTAAAAGTAGATTGACTTATTGGCTTTAATTAGGTAATGTTTAATCTCAATTTCTGGATTTCAATATTATACTATTTGATGATCCAGATGGGAAATTGAGACCTCACGGAGCTATAAAACAGAAGAATTTCCAGAGCGCACCAAGCATTCTCCAGCAGATTCCTCGATTCCCTGGTTGAAGTGGATGTAGTGCAAAATCCCTGGGAGAGCAGTAAAGCATTCTTTTAATATGTGCCTCCTGTAAATGGACAGAGAGCTGGATCAGCATATAGGAATTGATAGATGACAGCCTGAACCAGGGGTTGAGCACTAGGTAAGAAGGTGTGGCTAATCCAGGGCACGCAGGTGTAAGCAATGCACCTGGGCGACTCCTTACTCTCATTTAAGGGTTAGCAGCCAATGAAGCTTCTATTCAAAGTTTTACCCCTTCTGGAGACTTCAGTAACCTTTGGAAAGGGTAAGCCTGTTATCCCTGTACTATCTCCTGGATTATATGTTGATGAATACCCTTATGAATGTGTTTGTATCCTGGCAGAAGGCGATATCATTTCCTTCCCTTGCTCCACAGTCATGTAAGGAGAGCAAGGGTAACAAGGTCCTGGAATAGGTAAAATGATTACAATGCAAGTTATCCTTTGAAAGTGAAATCCTATGCCAGATTCTTTTACATCTCTGCTGCCTTATATGAGAATATATAGTTTATTGTCTTTGAGAAAATTATACTTTACAAGCTATGTTCCTAAAGAAGAACTTCATGAAGTTCTGTGAAGGACCAGTGATTTCTATAGTTGGGCCCCTGTCAACCACTAGTGAGTTATCTTAAAGAATTATAGAACATAAAAAAAAAAATATATTTTCCTAATGCTTACTTAATAATTTTTTAATTATTTCTAGTTGGCAGGTACATATGTACAAACTAGAATAATACAGCTTTTCCCCATAAAAACTCAACCCTATTGTCACCATAGTTAATCTCAAGGCAATCAACGTCATCCCTGCCATATATTGCTACCTCACTGCATCTCCTTCCTAGCTTGTTCCTTCTGTCCTTTTATACCATCTATTGTGGCAATCCAGTCATATGAATCATCCCGCTATATTTCTCTGATGGGAACTATATCACAGTTTTTCTGCTGCATGATGCCTTGCAGTTCTTCTATTTGACAACCATACTACGTACATTGGTGTAGATTTGCTTCATTTTAGCTAGTGATTTTGTCATTTTTGTGAGGAAAAAGCCCTGATTTCTATGTGACCATTTTTGGGCCCTTCCGTGATTTGTAGCCCATCAATATTCCTTGTGTCTTTGCTGTTGAATGTCTCTCCTTCCCCTGCCTCCACTGCAATGGCAGACTGAAAGACTTTACTAACACACCCTCTCACAAACAGTGGCTTTCTACCAAAAGGCTTGTTTCTAGCACTCCTGGTTTTATCCTTTTCCCTCTTTCTAATAGCTTAAAGGTCTTTAAGCGAGCCCTGCTAACTCCTGTGCCAAAATTATTTTCCTTTTGAGAAAGATGTGCTCTGCCTATTGCCAGCAGTCCTGGTGCTGTGTAAAACAATCTATGATCAAAACCCCAGATTTCTGCAGGTGGCACAAAGCTGTTGGTCTTCTGGCTCTTCATATTTTTCTTCTCATCATTCCCTGTTGACTGGAGAGATAGTTGAGAACAGTACTTATGTTCCTAATCCTTTACCAGCTGATCAAAGGCCATGAAATCTCTCTTGATTGTCCTAGGACTTCTTGTTGGAAATTCATTACTGCTTACCTGCAAAACCAATAATGATAATGGATCTGAGGGCTGTACATGGAAAGGAAGCTCTTTCTTCACATTTTTAATCCAGTCCCCAAGGAGGCAGAATACAGCCAGTCAGTATACTGGACTTTCTGTTCCCTCCAGAAGGGAGTCTCCTGTGACAACGACTCATCTTTTTTAATTTGTGGATGCTTTCTTGTTGTAGGGTATGGGCTGACTCATTCTCTGCAACACCTCCAAGCTAGATGAGTCATCATCTTAAGTATTGTTCAGTTCCGTTTGCAGAGCCTCATATCTGTTATGCAAAGACATCTAGGAAAGTGGAGTAGTAAGTGGGAAAGTGCAACTGCTGCACCAGCCAAAAACTTATCAACACTGCCCTTTATCCTTTACATTTCTGTATTCAGCCAGGTGGAGAGAAGATAGAAAACCCTCTACAACATGTGTCATATCTACTTGTTTGGCCTGTCTCAGGAGAGGTAGGGTGTAATTTCCCTAATACTGCTCAATTTACTTGTCCCCTCCCAGAGTCTGTCACTAAGTGAAGGAGCTTCTCCACCTGGCTTTATCTCTCACAGGTGTGCTCAGTGCAGCCATCCCGTAGGGCACGCCCTGCACTTGAGTAGCAGTGTGTTGCCACTGGAATTATGTCCTTCCAATGAAGGAGGAATTCACTCTGGAATTCTCTGCCTGGTCCCTAGAGATGTTCAAGGCCAGATTGGATGGGGCCCTGGGCAGCCTGGTCTAGCATTAAATGAGGAGGTTGGTGGCCCTGCATGTGGCAGGGGGGTTGGAGATTCATGATCCTTGAGGTCCCTTCCAACCCTGGCCATTCTGTGATTCTGTGATATATATACACACACACATATACGTGTGTGTACATATATGTATATATACATATAACCATTATGACAGAACTGAGTCCGTTGTGGTGGGTACAGAGCTCATCAAGTTTGTGGCCGTGTGCCAGGGGAAAACAAGCACTCTTCGTGAAGCTCACAAAGCTTCTGCACCCTCCCACACACAAAGCGCTGCATCACAGTCCTGGCATCTTGCACTCCCTAGGGCTGCCTTTTATGTATGTGGGAAATGGCTGCAGTTACTCTTGGCCTTGCAATGTTGTGTCAGAAATTGAGAGCTACCAATCCCTGGAAGGTCTATGCCCCCACCTTGGAGTCTCCCTGGCTCGGAAAGTATGCCTGTGTATACCTCTTTCCAGCCTCTGCCAGAGCTATCACCTCAGAGATGTATTATGTTCAGGGCTTGTTATATAAAACATAATTTTCTTTTCTGTAAGCCTTATTGTAAATTTTCAGGAAACATTCAACCTATAGTACCCTAGAGAAAAAGAGAGAATAAAATACTGGGAAGACTTCTCCCATTAGAAGTCACCTCTTGTTTTGTCCAGTATCTTGAACTTATGAAACGATGATGTGCTCTCCCTCAACTTTCTCCTTCAGTCTGGCATTACACACAAGGCCTTGCTCAAGCAGATAATGAGCACAGTGCTGATTATACTTGAGTCCTTGATAAGACAGATAGTGACTGCAAATCTGTTGAAACTGGGTTTTGAAAGAATTGATGACAGATACCTGGTTGAACAACTGAGGGCAATTGAACTTTTGCCAAAAGCTATAAATGTGAGTGAATGGTGTTATTCTATTAACAGTGAGCAGCTCAAGATCCCTTGAGCTCCTTTATGTAGCTACTGGCTGTGATCTCACCTTGAGTAGGGATGTCTCTTGAGGTTGTCTACTGCAGAGATCCCTTACATCTTTATGTTAAGATGCCTTGCTGACATAGATTCTGGGTCAGTGACTAATATTTCATGCTTTGTCAGCTTTGCTATGATTACAGCCTAAGTTTATTGCACACATATAATTCTAGAGGTAAACCACCTTTTTTGTGAATGGACAGTTCGGATTCTAAATCCCAGTTTGTCTTGTGTGCTGGAAAAGAGAAAGATAGTAAAGTAGTAGGCATGATTAGTACAGAATATGCACACAGTATCTGCTTGGACAGAGACATGCAAAGGTGCTCAAACTGTGTCTCCTACTCTGTTGCATTGGTCTGTGAATATATTAACTAGCCACTTGCTTTAGTGACACTGAATGGAACAAAATGACAGTGCTAATGTACAAGACACATTCTCCAATGTGCAGTTATTCAGTTTGGTAATGTATGTGTTAAATAATCTTTGTAAATGCTTGATAATACAGCTTAATGAATACCCACTCATATGCTTGAACATAAATGATTACAAAGATTTCATATTACTACAGGCAATTAACTTATACTTATTTAAGATTTACTTTTTCATGGCCAGCAGGGATACATCCCTCCTGGGCTGTGACCAGATGTTTAAATATGCAGACTGTAATTTTAGTTTTTATAGCAAGTATATGGCTCAGTGGTAATGGATTTGACACTTTCCAGCAAACATTTCAAATCCTGCAGTTTGGTGGTTGGCTTAAGTATAAAGAAATACTCTGCAAATGAGTAAAAACCAGTCTACGGCTCATATTGGTGGATCCTATGGAGCCAGTGCATAACTAATGAAATCAGCTGCTGGCCTTTTCACCCACAGGCAGCACATTCCCTTACAATAAAATAACTGCAATTCCACAGTCTGACATAGTTTGGGAAGAAGTGAATGTTGGACTCACTGAAGCACAAGCCTTTCAAGCAGCATGTTTGGTTAAGAATGAATGAGCCCAGCTCATTCAGAATCTATTTGCATCTCTGCCTTTGATTCCCAGCAAGAGCATAGATGCATTCAAGTGCTTGAAATACACTTTTTTTTTTTTAAGTATTCATCTACAGCAAGCTTTATTTAATAAACATTTGTTTCTACAATAACTCTATCCCTAGTTTTATGTGCTTGGGAATCTAAGGCACTTGAAGATGCGGTTCCCAAGACTATGTCTCTCTCTGGCAAAAATTAACAACCTTAAAAATGACATATGATCTCAAATACATGCAACAAAAACGCTATCTAGATATAGCAAGATTGTGCTTTTTTTTTTTTTTTTTTTTTTTTTTTTTCCTAATCCATACAGAATTACATCCTTGGAATTTTTCAAATGTCAAAGGAGCAATCCCTGCACTATGATTATTGTATGATCTGCACAGTATGATCTCTGCAGTTGGTAACCTCTGTATTCCTCTGCAGACTTGTATTGCTATATGTTAGACACTATTAAAAAAAAAGACACAGTTCCCAGTCCTTTCTCTTCATTTTCTTGGAAAATATAATGCATGGCAAATCATGACTGACTGAATTGATGTTACATCAGAGTCAGACTGAAATTTAAAGGAACTAACAAATCCTCAAAGATCTGAGAGTGGAGCATTTATGCTTCCTGCAAAAAAATAAAGAAGCAGAAGAAAGTTGCAGAGTCAGCTGTTCTAAGAAAGCTGATTTCTGGCAGCTCAAGCCATGTGTTATCACTGTGCTCTGCATGGACTGGGCTACCTTGCTGAACGAACACTGAGCTCTGGCAGCTCAGCTATCCTATGCTGAATGCATAGATGTGGAAATGTCATTTTCTAAATGAGAGCAGTGTATAGTTTGAAGCCTATTTTCCTGTTAAAGAGTATTTCTGTGTGATCTTAAGCAGGAGTTTCTTCTTTCCTAACCCAATGGTACAGTAAGAAAAGTACCACCTTAGCCGCTCTGTAACCATTTCTCCTCTGCTTCATCCAGAGCTATCCTCCAGCAGCCCAAACCCATATCTGGAATGCACTGGGCTGTTGGGCTGCTCTCTTCCATTTGTTTTATTTTGAGGGAATGTGTACTGATTGGTGGCAGTGGGGGAAGTCCACACTTGCAGTGCACTTGTGATCGGATGCATGGGCACTGGATCTGGGATGAGAGGTTCAAGATATGAAATAACAGCAGTGGGACCGATTCTCTCTTTTGAAGCAAGGCAGTGTTAGATTAACTGCTATAAAAGAAATAGCTAGGTAAGAAATAACAGGTGAGGTGGTGAGATAAATTATACCATATCATTTAAGAGCTAATATCTCATTTTTATAGTACTTCTTTGTAAAAGTGTAAAATTCTTATAAGTGAGGAAAAAAGGGTTTTTCATTGTTTTACAATAAATAACTTCCTCTAAAATGAGCACTGGAAATGGAAAGTGTTTTGAATCTGTGCTCAGCAAGGCACGTCATTTGCTGTCCACACAGTTAAGCTAAGCCTCTCAGAGTTGTGTGCAAAGCTAAACCTGCCATCTTCTGATTACTATGTGGTTACCTAGCCACGGACAGTCAATCTTGCTCTTCCTGCAAGGTTGTTTGGATGTTACTCCTTTCTCCTGACCTGTGGATCAGCTTCTCTGTCACCTAGGGGCAGCCCAGCCGCCAGATCTGTAGTTATGCGCAGGCTGTGCTGAAACAGGCTCTCTTCACAAGACCTCAGCTGCTGACCTGGTCTTTCTGCTGCCATAGTCAGAGCATCCTGCTGCCTATACCTGAATTGTGACTTGCTGATATAACATACCAGTACAGCTAGCAGGGAAGGCCATGATTAGAGTTTGGATGGTTAATTTACCTTGAAGATACCTTTCAGGTGCAGAGTCCTTTTTTGAAGTGTTTCTGTCTGAGCAGGTTGTGTGTGTTGTATGTGGGGTGTGCTAAGGGGAAATTTTCTTCTCTTCCTATCTCTTAAAGACCAAGGTGGCTCCAGCTGTTTTCATGGCAGCATACAGAAGAAAGTTTCATTTAAAGAAACAGAAAACAAATGAAGCCTGGGATAATTCAGAGTGAGAGAACAAAGCAAACAGAGCCACAGAAGAGGTCACGCTCCACTCTACTTTTTATCTTGACAGCTGAAGAATAGCAGTTCATGTTGACTTTCATCTCCTTGGGATTGCAGCTACCTCTGTGTGGTCAGGTGGGAATTTGGGCTTTGAAAAAAAAGTTTGCAATATTG
The DNA here is from genome assembly GCF_987193195.1 of Phasianus colchicus. Classification (NCBI taxonomy): domain Eukaryota; kingdom Metazoa; phylum Chordata; class Aves; order Galliformes; family Phasianidae; genus Phasianus; species Phasianus colchicus. The sequence continues at coordinate 61,973,325 of NC_143437.1, read as the reverse complement.
TACTGCGTGCACAAAAATGTCTACTTCTGACCTAGAGTCTATCAAAGGAGGAAAGCAATAATGGGAGTGAAAGAACTGTTGGAGTGGCTCTGCTCAGTAATGAGGAGATGCTCTCTGTAGTGATGCTGGACACAATTCCCAAAGCCAATTAGAATAGCTGAGAGGGCAAAACTAGTCTGTGTCACTTCTAATTTTTTTTTTTTTTTAACCTTCTTGATAGCATTAATGCATATACAGGTCACAAATGTAAGCTTTTACTAGTGACGTTCTTAGGCATGCACACATTGGACAGCATGTAAAATAAGAGGCCTGATACCTTTAAATAAAAAAATACATGTATATACATTTAACATCTTATCTCAGGGAGAATAATGCTTACTTTTCACAGCACTTAACTGATCTTGGATAAACTTGATTAGACAGTAGTAATTTAATACTACTAGTTTTAAAATTTTAAAAAATACATTTTTAAAAATTTATTACTTATTTATGTATTTACACAAGCATTAGATTCAGTTGAAAGCAATTTTGAAGCTGTACATTCATTTCAGATGAGGACTGATATTTGATTTCTGACACTGAATCCCTTTAAATGGGTAACAGGGCTTTTTTTTGTTTGTTTGTTTTTGTTTGTTTGTTTTCTTGTTTTTAATGGGGGTGTGGTATATTATTCTAGAAGAAGTTGTTTACTGCTAAGCCAAAGACCAGGGAATTCATCTGAATAAGAATAAATATTTTATTTATGTGACATATGACATTATGTGTCAGTAAGAACCAACTGAAATTTAAATAAATTAAATCTTTCTCTTTAATGCATGACAAAAGGTTGAGATCCTTAACAGTCATTGCTGTTCCACTTGAAAATTTTGTATGATTTATACCTTTTTTTTAAACCTCTCAGATGTTAGGAAAAAACTCATCTGTTGCAGACAATCCTGTATTGCTATGAAGGTTGCTCTGAAGATAACACCCCCTCTTGATTTCCATGGAAATTACATAGTGCATAATATTATTTGACAGAGCAAATTCTCAGCTACAAGACACTATTTTAGAATGCAGCCACCACCATTAGCTGTAGGTTTTCACCAACAGTGAACAAGAGCCACACTTGTGAAAATCTGCACCATCAGAAGTGACCCACTGTCACTGTTGCCACTGCTGAAATGCATCACCCGCTGCCTCACTGTGCTCGTATCTGCTGTTTGGTCTCCACAAATATTCAGCAAGCACTGATGAATATCAGTGGATGCAATTCTTTTTGCAGGTGAGGAAATTCAATCACAAACCTTTGCTTTATCCACACTTCCATGTCAGATACCATTTTGTTAAACTGCCCCTCTACTGACATCAGTCACGCGGCAACAAAATGTACTGGAATACTGATGGGAAGGTTCAACATTCACCTTTGTTATTGTAGATCAATGTAATAAAATAGGAGGCATTACTTTTGGAGCAGTAGAAGCATCTCAAAGTTTTTCTGGAAGCTTCTAGCCATGCTGATATTAGGATGTCGACGTAGATAGACTCAGGCCACCTCTAGTACAGCTTAGCTCTTTTGAGAGGAAAACAAAATCAAATAATAAGCTTACCTGAAGGAAAGAACATTGCCGAAAGAAACAGAAAGAGTAAGTGGAAAAAGGAGACAATGAGAATGGACGAACAGGCAAAATTTGAAGATTACCTTTCCAAGAGCTAAGGTAAAGGCATCCAAGCAGAACTGATGCTAATACAGAAGGTATCTGCAGGCTAGAATCTGCCTCAATTGCATGCAGAGACAACCCTGATCATAAATGCAAACCTTTAAGTGTGTGTTTGTTTTCCAGATCCTGAACAGAGCTCTATGGTCAACCCATGATAAGAATAGTATGAAACCCAAATCTATTTGAAACTTTCATAAACTGAAAATCTTTCAATTTTAATACTGTAGGTTGGTGCCATTGTAAATCTAGAAGAGAATGGCTGCATCTTCACACTGTGGAAAACATGAAACCACTGCCAGTTCTGGTACTTGTCTGAACATTAGGTTAGAAATCCTAAGCGTTCTTTTTACATATCTTTGAAGTTACAAGTTAATTTCATCTGTCACGTAAAAGTCTCAACTGCCACTTAAAATTAAATAGCTGTAAGTTTGCGTGGTAGTTTCTTTTAATGAAATCATTAGTAATTAAACAATGCATGCTTTGATCAGCTTATGCTGTCTCTGATGTATGTAATTTGGTTATCCTTTATCATTTCTAGGGACAACATTCACAAATACAATTAGCGTTCATACTAATGTCCAGCCCTTTTAACAGGCAATCCAAATATAGGCTTAGTGGCCATTTTCATCAATAGACTGGATAGGTACCTGAGGCTTGTGAAGAAATACTTTATTCTGGGTTTAGAGATTTCCTTCAGCTACAGTCTGATGTCTTTTCTTTGATATTTAGAAACATGTGTTATTCAGAAAAATCTTAAGGAAATGTGGAGAAGTTTCTGTTGGTTTCCAGCATGTTTCTGAATTTAATAACAAACTTTCCTGGCATTGCTAGATATCCTCTTATACAATTATTTTTTCTAGAAAATGCAGTGATAAATTTGATGACATTTAGAATCTATTTTCTTCTCATGTCTTGTTTAAGCACTCAGGACTGTCAGAATCATTGAATGATCCCATTCATCACCAGGTCTCATCACATAGAATACTACCTGGTTTTGAGAGTCTGTTACCAAAATGTGCCAGGCAGAAAAATTCTTCTTGCCTCAGTAACAGATGATTCTCCCAAACAGAGATCTTTCTGCCTATAATATACTGTCTTTCTCCCTTTGACCTGTTTGCTACCTATATGCTAGGCAGCTTCAGCTCCATCAATATGGCATTGTTCCATCAGGCTTGACCCGGAGGTGAGAATGCAAGTTTTTGCTGCTACTTGGCAAGGCTAGGTCAACAACCAAGGGTCTGGTTCAGAAACTGTACTGTCACATCATTTGGGCACTGTATCATGATATCCAGCTCTGCCTAATGGGCTATACCAGTTCAAGTTCCACATTATGTGCGTTTTGGGGATTCAAAGAATTATCCTTCTTTTCTCTGGCCACTATGCTGCATGGCCTGACCTGTTCACCTGGATGCAGCAGAACATGGACTGTTTTTCTGTACTCTGGATTTCTGAAGTGGTGAAGTTTGGGCAGCGTTTTCTGCCTGTCCAATCTTTCATGTCCTACTTAATAAACTTTGAATCCTTTTGTTATTTTTGAAGTCAGACAGATGAAGAGACTTCTCAAAAATATAAAGATCCTAGATGTTTTCTGGAGCAGAACACTGAAATGATCTGAACAGAGACACTCTCATATTGTTGCTAGTGAAGGAGGCCTCTGATGTCAGTGACAATTTTATGATAGACATCTTAAAATTTGCATATATGTAGCGTAAGACGATAAAGATTTGGTAAGATGATAAAGCTTGGTCTTGATCTCACTGCATGTCAGGAATAATAATTTTGTTCTTTAAACAAAGCTTCTCTTTTTTTTTCCTTAAAATTTAGGATTCCTTCACCTTCTAGTAGAACCTCTTAAGGATCTTGACATTTTAATGAGAAAATTATACGGCACATTTTTCCACTCATCTGGCATACGCACAACATTGCAGGGCAGTGCCATGCTAAAGCAGATCTGTCAACTCCTTTATTCTTGTAATGCATTTAGCTAATTTAGCAGAGCTTAATGCAGACAGATTTTGTTGGAAAATAGGTTAACATTATGCGTTATTGTATTCTGAAACAATCAGATCCATGAAAATTCTGTAATCATGTTATGTGAAGCATCCTGTTTGCTTGGGTAGCCAGAGGAAATGTATTAATTAAACCTTTATCCACATCCAAACTTTATTTTTAAACCATGCTGAGCGGCGTGAATCCTACCAACTAGCCTAAGCAATGTACTATGAAGAAGGTTTGCAGGAACTCTCTTAGATAAGTGTTAATGTATGTGTCATGTTATGCTTCTATCTTTCCATAGTACTTACTTATTTTTCCTTTATCCTTCCTATTTTAAAATTCTACCTTGAATTCTAGCCTGAGAAGGTCTGAGACTTTGAACTGAATGCTCCAATGAAACAAGGAGGAAGTACACTTCCAGAGTATAGTGGATGTCTGGCAACCTTGTTTTCAAGCATGGCATTTCTTTTCCCCATCTAGAAAAAGAAGAAAATTTTGAAGTGGTATTGTAAATCATTACAGTATTCCTGTTTTCAAACATTTTATATTTGTGGGACTTAATTTTATTTGCTTTTATTTTGATAAAACTTTGATGAGAGTATTCAAAATAATAACTTTTGAATGCGTTAGCAATTTAATTGAGCCTAACAATTTGACCATATTTTTTAACCATGCATTCTGTGCTAAAGGTGTGAAAATTTAAAGATACAACAATTACAGTCAGTGTGTGATGCACCAAAAGGCTGCCTACCATTGAATGCTCTTTATAATGAGACCCGGTTACCCGCTACACCTATTTCAGAAATGAAGGATTTGCCATTTACATAAGATACATATAGGAACATGAAATAGTTTATAAGTGTCTTTTGTTTGCCTATTCTGATTTTCCTCAAATCTGTGCTGTTTGCATAGTGGTTTTAGTAGTGATGAGCCAACTCAGAACTTCAGGTTCTTCATGCACAGATTATTCCCTCGTGTATTTTATTTATTGGAAGAAAATTACAGCTTAACATTAACAATTGATAGATTAAATGTAAGTGGGGGAAAAGAAGGTAAATAGCAGAAATATAAAGTTCTAATTATATCTGGAGGATGTGTATGCACACAGACATTGTGTAGGACTGACATTAGAAAAGGCAAGAGAAAAAGAAGTAAGTATGGGAAAGATGAATAAGCAAAACTGATGCATTCTTTAAAAAAGAAATCTCAAGGGACGTAAAAATCCTAATGTATTTTCAAAGTAGCACCCCTAAATGAAGTCATTATCTACAGCTCATTGATCACCAAACAGTGGAAGCAAAAAGTAATAAAGAAATTTTTTTGCTGGGTAGATTCCTAAAGGGATTAGTCAAAATTAGAGTTATCCAGAATCCATAAAATGCGGGGGGAAAGATTAATTCATGTAATTGATATTTAAATATTATTAATCTACAGCCCAATAAAAACCCAATGTTCACTAGAACAATTACTTTATATTAAATAATAATTTATTCCCAACACATGGCAATGGAAGAACTATTATCATGGGTTTGGTATGTACTCCTTAATTTACCATTAACTACTGTAGATGAACGTCTTATTGAATATAAATTAAATTGAAGTTTGAGGACTTTCAATAATCTAACTTTATTACTTCAAATAGGATTCTTTTATATCCATTTCATTTCTCCCTTCTTCCTATACTTATGCTTGATATGATTCCTATGTTTATGCTTACAGCAATGGCTGTGAAGTGACTAGAAATTCCTAAGTATAATGGGCAGATTGTAAAATCTTTTCTTATTCCTAAACTGTACAGAATGTGCCTGTGAATAGATAAATTCAATAAAACAAAGCATATTGACTGCTTAAGGGAGGATTTCTTTTTTCCCTCCCAAACTAATGTTGCTAGAGCACTGCAGGAGGCTGTTTGAAGTAAAGTTACCTCTTCAGACAGCTGTCATCTGTAAAAGTAATCTAGGTATTGAGCACAGCTTATTCACAGATAAAAGGATTTTATTGCTGCAGATAATGCCAACATAGCTGCTTTGGTAGGGTACTACTCTTCTATTTATTACTTTAAGTTAATTATTTCTTGCTACACATGGACATGTGACCAGCTTCATTTTTTATGGCATTTTGCATCTGAGGATCTCAAAACATTGTATCAGTGGTAGATATAGTTAAATTAAGTGGCTTACTTCTGAATACAATCCAAAGGAAAGAATAGACAGAAAACAGATGTCATGCTTTGTGAAACTAATCTTTCAAATCTCACTTTTGCTTACTTGAAGTCAAGCACTGAAGTTCTGCATAGAAATAATGTTTGGAAAGAATTTGAGCATTACAACATGGTGTTCAAAGTGTGAAAATCCTTCCTATACAGTAGATTTGTAGACTATTAATGTAATATGTGCATATTTCTGATTAATATATATATTATATTATATATATTATAATATAATATAATATAATATAATATAATATAATATAATATAATATAATATAATATAATATATTATAATATATATTATATTATTGTATGTAATTAGTAATAAATTTAACATTAATATTACAGAAGTTATAGCTTGTCCAGTGTGTCTAAACAAAACATTTCAGTATTATCCATGTTATCAAAGCAAGAAAAAGGAAATTATTTGTTTTGACACACTTACCACTCAAATATTGTCAAATTGGGTAGATTCTTCTGGGATGTTTTCATTTTTATATAGCTGCTGTTTTTCTGATTAGACATTCTGTCCCACCAGCAGTATTTACTTAGCTTAGAATTGTTTTCTGCTTAAGTGAGACCCAAAGGACGCACTTTCTAGATCACACAGGAGCTGGTGATTCTTGCATTAAACACAAGCTCCTGACTTTGCAAAACTTGTTTACATCAGAGGAGAAGAAAGTCAAGTATATTTGTCTCAACTGCATTAACCATGACTATTCTGTGAATATAAAAATTGTCTCAGCATTCAGCATTGTTCAAAATGTGAAAATATGTCTGCTCATACTCTTTTAAAATTAGCATTAGTTTAGAAGTAGAATAGCATTTGTTCTGATTTCTCTGTTCAAGTAAGTAGCTTGGCATCTAAAAATACAAGAGACAGCATGATATTTCATAATAGATTATTCTGTTCTACACATATATATATATTTTTTCCCAATTTGAAGAGAAGTGCTTCCAGGTGTTCTTGTTTCCTCTAGGAACTTTGATTTATTTGATTGGTACTATTTTTTCTTGATAACGAAAATGAAACTGACCCATGACAACATGATATGTGGTATATTTCCCTTCCTCACAAATATAACAACACGTCCACTTAAACAATTCTTATATGCTCTTAGAAGCTTTGGAAATTCCAGTTCTCAAATGTCATGCATTCCAGTTTAAAGATCTTCTACTAAGAGCTTCTATTTCAATTAGGGTTGATGCTGTTATTGAGTAGTTGCTGCAGTAAATCTCTTCAGTAGTCTAAGTTCAACCAGTTTGATATCCCCATTCATACTCAGTATAAATACTTCAAAATTATAATCAAATAATTCTCAGAATCTACTGTCACATTCACTTGGTGATTCTTATGTTCTCATGTCCACATGAACAGCAGTTACTGAAGGCTGAGATACAGCTCAGTACAACAGGTAAATGTAGTTCCACAACACCGTTAGAAACTGATCAAGGTTCAGCATGAACATGTTCATGTACTCATTTTCTCAGCAACTAGAGGCTCAGAAACACTATTCTTATATGGCATTGAAGGAATGAGAGAAAAATAGAATAAAGGGGTGGTTCGCTAACGCTTTGCCATATAACAGCTGAGCAAAGGAAATCAGTGTCGCCTTTTCACCTAAGAAATATTCATGTATACATAACTGCTTTATGTAATGGTTAATGAGAGAAAATCATATTTATTTCAGCTTTGCATTCAGACAATAAATCCATCAAAGCACAGGAAGATTCACATTGCTTGAATCTACTAAGTGATAAATACTTTGTTCAGTCACTGGTCAAATTAATCTATCTAGTTTATATGTGCAAAATATATTTAAATAATTAAAATTGGTAAACAAATCAAATGAAATTGTATAAAATATAAAAACCCAACCCCATAATTGCATAGCTGATATTTTAAGAGCAGAAATCTAATGTGAGCATGATATTTGCTGCAGCTTATGTGTTCAATTAAGACAGAAAATGATAGTTATGGCCAGAGAGTTTTATCAAAATGGGATACATGATTTCATTCAGGCTAGAGAGAACTGGAAAAACATCAAATCTTGATCTGCATATGACAGAAAATCTAATGAAGACCTGTGTGTGTTGTGGTAGTGGCTAGATACTTGCAAGTTGTGACCTTGAGATCTGCCCAAGAGGAAATAAACTTACACTGCTTTTTTGAATGAGATGATTTTGTACTCCTATTTCTCAAGACCATTCCCATGTTGTCTCCTTGTTCCTCCATTAGCATCAGTGTCAGCAAGAAGTAAGCTGTTTGAGCAACCGAGTCAGGTTAAAAACAACATAGAAAAAGAAAACTTAGTGTTCAGCTGACTTGGTCCGTAGTTCCATTCACTGTATGTGTTTTCTCTTGTTTCCTAATTATTGTCATAAATTGGTGCAGGTACCTCTATGGGTTTTCTCAATTTGCGCAGGTGGAAAAAGAGTTACTTATTTTTTAATTAGGAATTAACAGATATTTCAGTCCAAAGTATAGATGTTGACTGCCTTTGTTAAAATTCTCAGTGATCCTTTGGGGGGACTTAAAAACGTTTAAGTTGCTTATCTTCAGAAATGCCACTTAAGTCAACACCAGGTTTAATGACTGTCAGGTCTGTTCCATTTGCAGACTTAATCTGAACAATGCAACTCAGATTTCAGAGCACAGGTCAGGATTATAAAAGTAAACTCTTCTTTCGAGGAAATGGCATTGTTTAGGCTCCTATGTCAATTCTCATAGCTCTCATTGAAGCAAAAATGAGGAAGTGTAACTGGTCTTCTGGCTGTTAAGTTCTATGTCACCATTGATGGGGCTTGAGGGGAAGCTGAAACAAATTTTAGGAAGAATTTCATAATTTGTTAAAGTTATGGAGTGTCACTATACATGATAGCTGGCTGCTATCTGAAAATTATGTTGTCATGTCAGTGTCCCAGTATTTTTGATGCTGACCAAAATGTTCAGTGGTTGGTAGGTGGATTTAGATATTAATCTATTTTTATATTCTCACTTCTTTGTTGTTAATGCTTGTTTAAAAACTATTCCTAGTCTTCACAATGTCAGGGTTATTCTTTTCACCTGACATTTTCTTTAACAGATATAACAGCTATATAGGTCACCTGTTGATGATGACAACAATGACTTGAGCATATGTTTGCTGAAAGTTTCTCTGATAAGGTGTCATGAGTGTGCTTACCTGTTCCTTGGAGGTGTTCTATTTCAGTGTAAAAATAAGTTTTGTTAATCATGTTGTGGAATGTATCAGCAAACATTCTGTCTCAGGTTAAAAACAGCAGTTAAATTTTTCCTCTAGATTAACTATCCCAGCCAAAACCATGAAAAATATAAAAGCTTTGTATTATGTAAGTGGATGGCTTCTGACAGCAGAGCCTCTTTTCGCTACACATCTTTCCCTCAGTCTACCATTATTCAGTTTTAATCTTTACAACTTCTCATAGAAATTTGCTAGTCATTTAAAAATATATGTACATAGTTGCCACTTTATGCTTCAGTGTCTTTGTAGTTGCCATATGCCTTTTCTGTCAGAGTGATGGCATCAATAGGCAGAGGAAGAGCAACTGATGTCATCTTTTTGATGTGATCCCACATCACCTTCTTAATTCTAAACTGGAGAAATACGCATATGAAGGCTGGACTATTTGATGGATAAGGAATTGGTTGGATGGTCACAAGCAGAGGATTGTGGCTGACGGCTCTATGTTCAGATTGAGGCTGGTCATGAGTGGTGTCTCCCAGGGGTCAGTCTCAGTACTGATTCTCTTCAATATCTTGTTAATGACCTGGAGAGAGGAATAGAGTGCATTCTTAGCAAGTTTGCTGGTGATACCAAGCTGAGTGGTGTAGTTGATACAATAGAAGGAAGAAATGCCATCCAAAGGGACCTGGACAAGCTTGGACAAGCCCAAGAACCTAATGAGTTTTAACAAGGCCAAGTGCAAGGTTTTGCAGTGTGATCAGGACAATCCTAGATAAAAGAATAAAGTGGGAGAGCTCATTGACAGTGGCCCTGACAAGAAGGGCTTGGAGGTTCTGGTGGATGAGAAGCTGATCGTGAGCCAGCAGTGTGTGCTTGCAGCCCCAAAGACCAACAGTATCCTGGGCTGCATCAAAAGGGAGGTGATTTTCCCCCTCATGGGACCCTATCTGTAAAACTGCATTCAGTTTTTGACCCTCCAACACAAGAAAGTTGTAGAGCTGTTGAAATTGGGTCCAGAGGAAGATCAGTTGATCAGAGGGCTAGAGCACCTCTCTTCTGAAGAAAGGTTGAGTGAATTGGGCTTCTTTAACTTGGAGAATGTTCCAGTGAGACCTCCCTGTGGCATTCCAGTACTTTTGGGGAGCTTGTAAACGGGAGGGAGACTACTTACACAGCCTAATAGCGATAGAACAATGAGGAATGGCTTCAAATGAAAAGACAGAAGATCTATGTTAGATGTTAGGCAGAAATTCTTTACTCAGAGGATGGTGATATGATGGAACAGGCTTATCAGAGAAGTTGTGGATGTCTCATCCCTGGAGATGTCCAAGACCAGGTTGGATGGGGCCTTGGACAGCCTGGGTAGGTGGCAACCCTGTCCTGTACAGGCGGATAGGAACCAGACTATATAGATGACTTTTAAGGTGCCTTCCAACCCTAGCCACTCTATGATTAAAAATGCTGACAGTCTTGCATTTTTAATCCATGAAGCTTCACAAGCTAAGACTCTAGGTTACCTTCAGGGATTTGGAATTTAAATGATCTCTTACTAGTTTTAGTGTGACTGTTATGACTATATCTTAAATCAGTGTTAACTTTTATCAAAAATTCTTTTGACAGGCTGATTTTTTTAATCATGCGCTGGGGATTGTGTACAGAGGCAAATGAATGAATCAGTGAAGAGCAATCTTTTTTTTTTTATTCTTGCCCTTACTTGTGTTTCACTTATCGTCAAGAAAAAAAAAAAAAAGGCATATGGCATTGAATGTTTCAAGTATTGTTAAAAATGTGAAAAAAAGTGTTTGTTGCTTCTCTGCTCTGTTGAATCAGAACAAAAAACTTGGATGCTGCTTCCCCAAAAAGTTATTCCCTCGTGGTTTTCCATGCAAATGGAATATGCATACACTCTGTAAAGTTTCAACCACTGTAAAATTTGCTCATACCTCATGTATCACTATTACACTACGAAGCAATATGAATAGAAAGAAAATCTGGGGAATGCATCAGAGCAATAACTTTGAACATTCTGTTTGATTGCCCCTTCGTTGCTAGTTGTAGAATCATGGAATGGGTTGGAAGGCACCTTAAGGGTCATACAATTCCATCACCCCTTCCACCTACTAGGCTGACCAGAGCCTCATCCAACCTGGTCTTGAATGTCTCCAGGGATGGGACATATATAACTTCTCTGGACAACCTGGACTTCTGGAAGGAGAATATCCTGCAAGGTTGAAAACAAGGATCTTCAGCTACTTTAACCTTAAGTCTTACCTTTACTTATAAGAAGTAGGCATGATCTCATGAAAGTGACACAAGCAAGCAAAATTTACTAAGCAGAGTTAGTTATTTTAAGTCTACTGCGGTACCTTTATGTACATTGCAAGACATTTCTGCATAATTAATTTAGGTTTTGATAAGCCATTGTCTCCATGACGTTTCTAATTCAGAGGTTCTGAAGTCAAGAGATTTTAGCATGGCCAGGTCCTGGGAGGCTTTACTTCATGCTGAGGTTTTAATTTTGATTACTTTTATTTTGTTTGTAATACTATTATTATTTTGTATTAAAGAAATGTTGGAAGTGATTTGATTTTAATAAATAAATTTAAAACAACAACAAAGAACACTATAAGAAAAAAAAAGAAAAACCGGACAAATAAAACATGATTAACCAAAAGTTTAGCTGGTGAATTTAAAACATAGGATGATTTACTTTTGATTAAAAATAGCATACAATTTTCCATAATTACATTACAAAGAGTAAATCTTTCTTATATATTGATTCTTTTTTTTCAGTGTGTTTTGACTAGGTAGTGAGAGAGAACACTAAGGTATTATGAAACAGTACTTAGTCTTGAGTAAAGATAAACACAGAGATCAATAGTGAAGTGCTTTAAAATGGAATGAAACAATAAACACTAAATATTCCCATTGCTCTTTTGGGTTGGGTTTTGTCTATTCTATACAGCTTGCAAGAGAAGCTCTTTATACTGAAATCTGTTATATATACGTGATTCATTCAGTTGTGAATGAGTTGTTAGAGCTCCTCTGCAACTTCCAACTCTTTCATGAAAGGGGATAAAAGAAAAACAGCGCATGGAAGAAACTGGTGACATTGCCACAATAGCTGTCCTCATAACTTTCTTCAAGGCTTTTCTCTAGGCCCTATGTTGCTTTGTGTCCTTTGTTTTCATAAGTAGCAACTTTTGCTTTGCTAATATCTCTTTATATGTGATATCTCTTTGTAGTCTGGAGATTTTATTATTATTTTAATATTTCTTCCCCTATTGCAGAAAAGACAGATTATAGTGGGGGCACCAAATACATTGAGCATTTGTTTACATAACAGCCAGAGTATATATGCAACAGGCACCGGCTAGGCCCCATTCACCATTCTGTTGCAGATAATTGTACAATATAACTCCAGCTCCAGCATCTGTGTTTGTAGCAAGATGGAATCATGCTCCCTCTGTTACATGGCCATTATAATTCACAGATGTTTGCTGGTGGCTAGTGCTATACAGGCTGTGAATCTTTATATTAGGATTTCAAAGGACAATATTCATGCTGAAATTATCTCTGCCTAAAAAGATCAGTCAGTCCTGCAATAGATGTAAAAATCCTAGTCTGCATAGTGTTCTGTCCTGAGTTGATGCTACAAAAGTCCAAAACAATGTTTGTAGGAATATTACCAACCTGTCTTCCATTACACCCTGATGAACCTGGGTCAAGTTTAATAGTGAAGTATATAGGACCACAGAATTAAAATCAGTAGAGGTATACATATTTCATAGAACAGTACAGAGTGACTGTTGAAAATCCTGTGACGACAGTCTAACCATACTAAAATATACATACATATACACACATATATACCTATCTCTCAGCATCTACTTCCACTGAAGCTTAAGAACTCCATCTATGAATTCACATGCAGAAATTAAGAGCAAGATATAGAAATCACTTCTCCAATCAAAATGTAACATATCATCATGAAAAAAAAGGAGTCTCACAATCAATCTCTCATTGTACTCAGGGAGTTTTATAAGATAGCATGCTTGTAAAAGAATTGTTCTTCAAAAGTATGAAGAATTCAAGGTACTCTCTAGAGAGATAAAGAATAATCATTCATGACTCATTTTTATATGCTGTTTCTCTGGCAACAGCAACACTGAGACCTACAGAACAAAATTTATGAAACTACCTATTAAGATTTGTCTAAAGTTGTTAATGAAACTGTAGTTGCTTAAGTCAGATGTTGGTATGTTCAGTTTTTATTACAACCAAGATGAATCTGAAATGAGATTCTCAGATGTATCATAAAATAAAACACTATTATTCTATAGCTCTTCCCAGTAATTTGTAATACCCTGACTTGATTTCAATAGCTTCTATTATATTCCAAAATTTGACTTTTAATACTCAGTTTGCCAGTTAATTTTGACTTAAAACCATAGAACTGTGAAAAAAAAAAGTGTTGCAAAGGATTTTTGGAGGTCATCTCACCAAACCTCCTGCTCAAAGCAAAATTAATTTCAAAGTTTACGTCAGGTTGTTCAGAGCTTTGTCCAGATGAATTTTGAAATTCACTTTTGATGGAAACCTATTCCAGGGCTTAACTATAGTTATTGAGAAGAAAGTTTTCTTTAAATCAAGACTGAGTTTAACTTTATTTAACTTATGTCCTTTTGCTGTACACCTGAGATGAGTCTTAATTCACCTTCTCTACAGTTTCCCTTTAGACTGTGGAAAAGAGCAATTAGAGTTTCATTTGGTTTTTTTGCTCTCCAGAGTAATTAAACCCAGTTTTGTCAGGCTCCCCTCATACACTGTGTCTGTGTCCCCTGAACATTTCAGTGTCCTCTGCTGGACTCTCTCCTAATCATGAGTCATAGTTTTTCACAGCAGAAAAATATGCAAGTCTTCAAGAATGACTACTTGTAAAAAAAACCACAACAACTCACCTCTGTTTATGGTACAATAAACTTCTTTTAAGTGACTTTTGTTGCTGCCTTTTGTCCTCTGATGGTATCAATTATCTGGATGTTATCTACGTGCTGTCTTCCTTCTCTATATCTATTATTGCACGAGGAGCTGAACACAGGAAAACCAAGGGCTGTAATATACGGCTTATTGTAGTGAAACAGAGGAAAGTGACATTTTTGCACTGATTAGAAATTACTTTGATTCCTTGAAATATTTGAAGGGGTTTTTTTTGTTTGATTTTGTTTTTTTCTGAAGAGTACCATTGTGTACCATTTCTTAGAGTAACATTGTGTCATTGTTATATTAATCTTGGACTTGTTCTTACATTCTTTATTACACTGAATAATCTCATTTCAGTTTCATATCTTTGCTGTTTTGTTGCTTGTTTGGACAGCCATTGTAGACAGATCTATGAATCTCAAATGATGTCTGGGTGCTCTACTGTCTAGGTATCTGAAGTAGACAAATGATAAATTAAATTTTGCTACAACATACTTTTATTTTTCTCCATAAAGTGACCTCATATAATGTTTCCATGACAAGGAATTTATATTTTACTTTTTTTTTTCCCCCCCACAAAGTCTTTAGGACAACTGGAATCATTTATTGTGCCCAATTTCTTCCCCATTTTTTTCCCTTTTGTTTCTATTATGCTGTTTCCCCCCAGATTACTGTCAGCTGTCTAAAGTTAATTGCCTTTTTGGTTGGGAGATCATGAATCAAGCATTCCAGTAGCAAGCAGGGGAGTAGAACTGGATGATCTCCAGAGGTATCTTCCAACTGCTATGATTCTGTGTGAGTTCTTCCTGTGGTAAAAGACCTTTCTGCCCTCTAACGTGTGACCACAAGGACTGAATCCCTGCTGTATTGTAAAATTAATCCAACCCAGAACTTATTCTTTCAGAGAAGAGAATGACAGTGAGCAGGTTATCAGTCTTGTTACTTGTCCTTGTGATTCTCAAAGACTACTGAAACTACTTCTGTCCTTAAGTGAGGTATATGAAATACAGCCCAAAGGAAAGAAAGAATTTTAAAATAAGTCTTGTTTCTGAGAATACTTGTCTCCTCTTGTAGTATTTTGGATTCTCTAATGTGTCCATATAATTAACTTGTCCAAAGTCCGTGCTCTATATGTTCTTTTTGGGATTGTGTCACTTCTTCTGTATGACATGCTTATTTAACTGTGTCTTGGGTTAATTGGGTTGTTCTTTTGACATAGTTAGAGTTACAGTTTGCTCTTGCTGTGGACTTAATTTCCGTAAGCAATGCAGCAATTTGCTTTTCAGTTTTCTCTTACAGGAATTCATTCTACTTTGCTTCAAATAAGCACATTTAGTTTTTATATGCATGTAGATAGGTAAAAGTTCAAATTACCCTAGAATGAGATAATGGCATTACAAAAACTAATAGGTCACTCACATAAATTCTTACTTATGCAGTGCCACCTTCCTTCCAGTCTATGAGATACTGAGTAGCACTGCTTTTCTCACAGATGTTTTCCAGTATTTCAGATAGGTATTTTAAGAGAGTTTAGACAAATTCAATTTGCCTATGATTGCCCAGCATTCATTGTCTGTCTGCACATCAGTTCTGGCTAGAGCAGATCAAGAAGATCAGGATGCTGGGAGCATTGACTTTCTAGGGAGTTTTTCTTGTTGAATAGTTTACAGGAAGTATGAAATTATCCAAAAAAATCTATCTATTCTGATTGTGATTACAATATTCCTCCCAGCTCTGATACAGGTCTTAGAAATTTCTTTGGTTTTACAGTACTAGAAGAGGAGTTAGAACAGCATAGGATATGAGAGGTTTCAAGACATATTTATTAGGAGGAAGAGAGACTTTTCCTTCCATTCACTCATAGTGTTCATTAAACTTTTTCTCACTTAGACAAAGCTGTCATTACAGGAATCTGGCAGTACAAAGGATGCAGTATACCTCCCTGTACCCATTAAGTTGTTTCACAGCTTTGCTTGAGTGGTGTAAAATAGTGAGAAATAGTCTGGCCCAAGGATAGAAACTGGTATGAAAGAGCTAAGTATTGGCAATTACAGCTGGCCTGTGGATGTGTAAAGATAATTATGTCTTGCAAGGTGTACTGTACACATCAGGTACAGGTACAATAAGCACTACTTACCTACTACATACAATTTTTCTGCAAACAAATGATATTCAAACCTCTTGGTGAGTTTGATAAATGTTTTATTTGCACTATGAGATGTGAGAGAGGCAGAAGCTGACACAACAATATGTAAATAAAACATTTGTCAGATATCTCTAGTGATTCTGATAGTTCTCCGTTCATTGGAAGAGCAGTCTGGGAGCAGGTAAGCAGAGCTATCAGTGTTAATAATATCATAACACAAACTGATGTGGACAGATGCCACGGTTTATGTCATTTCAAATGATTTTATATGTGTGTATGAGAACCTTAGTTTTGTTAAATGAGCTTTCATATGTTTGAAGCTTTTATTTCTTTTTCCACCTGACAAACTGCTATGCTGTTACAAATTAGATTAGTGACACAGGGAGTACCTTATGTTTCTTCCCACAAGCATTTTGCAAGGTATTTTGAGAAAGAAAAATTTCTGAAGGGGCTTGGAAATGCCATGCTGTACTGAAAGAGCAGCTTTCAGTGGAACAGAACAGTGTGCCTACAAGCTGCAGCCATCATTTGTTAGGTTGTTTTTTTTTTTTTAAAGCTGTGCAGGATATAGCAGAAAATAGAAATACACAACCACTGTTTCTTAAACTTTCTAGTACAGAATTATTAACAGCATTTGTGTTTTGCAGAGTTATCAAATCTTGTTTTAAATGTGTTTCTTAAAATCTGTGATGTCTATTTGTCTGAACACATGCATGCACATGCAATCTGAGCCCTTTGTCACTCTCTGCTTTAATGAGTAGATGAGTAGATCAGGCTGGAAAAAAATGTAAGTAGTGTAGTAGTGTTAGTCTTTTGGAATATATTACATTTCTTAGGTGAAGTACCAAGCTCAATGTACTTGTATTTTAAATAACATAATGGAAGTTTTTATAAACAGATTTTCATATAACATGGACACATACAGTGTCTAGCCCTGAGCACGGGAAGACTGCTCTAGCCAGACAGGACAGCATGGAGTCAGTGAGGACTGTGAAGCACACCTTTGGCTTTTATCTTCATATTTACAGGAAATAGGTAGAAAGGGTGAGAGGACAGCACTGTTCAACCCCCCAAGATATATTGTTACTGTGATGAAAACACATTATTCAAGCAGACTGCAGAGCTGTGAATTTAATCAGTGCATTATACATTCTTGTATCTACATAGAGATAAGCAAATGATGAAATGAATGGGAACTAGTTTGTTCTAAGGGATGCCTTTGCAAGGATGATTTGTAAAAGCATAGATGAAAAATATTCACAAATCCCTTCTACTTAATCATACTTTCTCTGTCTTTGAAATGGTCATGGTACTGTGATGCTGTTGTTTGAGAAAAAATGTTTCTCATTCTTGCCTGTGTTAACAATCAAGGTCATAACATCAGTCTGAGATTCCATGATTACGATTAATTACCCCCACCCATTTGTGTGTTTCTGTTATTTGCATCACAATACTGTCTGTGATTATTTAATCATGCACTACTACATCACCTACATAAATCTTTGTTTTGCAGGAGTATAGAACAGATGTTTTTTAGGAGGTGAATCAAAGGTTTGTAGTTAAAAAGCTTGATGTCCATAGCTCCTACCTAATTTGCTGCAGATGCTAAAGATGAGGCAATGATTAAAACAGTGAATATGGATTTGGAAATGTGTTTGTTTTTTTTTTTAATATACATATTGCTCTATTTTTTCAGAACACAGCAGAAAGATTTTGGAGTAGTAAATTATTATTGCAATCAAAAAGTAAAACAAATAAAAGGTACCTGTATATATAAAGCTATATAAATTAACAAAGCGTATCTAAGTCTTTTCTTGCTGATGTAGGAGAATTTAGGAAGGGTCAAAATGCTAATATTTGAATGCTCCATTTCTTTCATGTGATGCTGTGCACTATTACTTTGTACAGATGTATTCTGTTTAAACGCCTCTCATGACCTTTTCTCTTAATCTCTTCTTAATTTATTGACTATTTATTTACTCTAGAACTATGTTTTCTGCCACATTTTCTACTTGCTAAGGAATGACCTGCAGACATGAGAATTTAACTGTGCAAAGAGAAAGTCTACATGTTTTGCTTCAAAAATGTCCAATCAAGTTTTATATTCCTATTCATTCCATATTTTTTTAATATAGTTGTGGAAGTCCTACCCAGTTTTCACAGATGGCTGATAATATTAAGTTATTTTGTTTAGTTACCAGTCTTTCCCCACCTGCTATTTGATTTTCAGTAATGCTCACCAGCTGCTTTTTGTTGTCAGTGAGAACTTTCCCAGTGAGAACATATACAAAGTAGTTTAAAATTTTAATTACTTCATTAAGTCAGTCCTAAGTCTTCTCAAACTGGGCATCCTGAGATAATGACAGCTTTAATGCATTCAGTTTTAAACTCTGAATCTCAGTTTCACATATGTTTCACAAATATATTCCTTTATATGGGAGGTGAAATATATTACAGGCATACTGCAGAAATGATTGTTGAAGAAGAACTGACATCTAAACTGTGAAATCTCGTAATGTCTTCCTGCTCCATATCTGATGCTAAGTTTAGACCAACCATACTGTTTCCATGAAACTTTGGTGAGTAGTAGAAACAAACACCTGACCTGTAAGAAAATAGTTTGTGCTCTGGCTTGATGCCTGATTTAGTTAATCAGAAGGATGAAGTCACAGAACACAGTCTTTGTTTAGCTGGAAAGAGATAATTGGCTGGATGGTCACACTGAAAGAGCTGCGGTCAGCAGTGACAAGTGGCGCTTGTCAGCGGTCCTGCAAATGAGGAGTTAGTGATTTTGGTGGATGAAAAGCTGAATGTGAGACAGCAATTTGTTCTTGCAGCTCAGAAAACTAATTGTATCCTGGGCCGCATCAAAAGAAGCATGACCAACAGGTTAAGAGGGGTGATTCTTCCCCTTTACTCTGGTCTCATGAGATCCAATCTGCAGTACTGTATTCAGCTCATGGGGCCCCAGTATATGAAAGACGTGGACCTGTTGGAACGGGTCCAGAGAACTGTCACTGAGATGACCGTGGACCATGAAGAGCCTGGAGCAGCTCCCCTATGAAGACAGGCTGAGAGAGCTGGGGTTCTTATACAGCAGCCTTCCATTACTTAAAAGGGGCCTATAGGAAAGATGTGAAGAGACATTTTAAAAAGACCTGTAACTATAGCAATTGTTTCGAACAAGAAATAATAGTTTTAAAATGAAAGACTGTAGTTTTAGATTAGATATAAGGAAGAAATTATTTGCTATGGGGGTGATGAAGCTGTGGAACAAACTGCCAGGAGAAGTTATTGATTCCTCATCTCCATAAATGTTCAGGGCCAGGTTTGATAGGGCACTAAGGAAAGAGATGATGGAATTAGATGGTCTTTAAGATCCTGTCCAACTAAAACCATTCTATGGTTTCATGTTTCTGTAATTTGACTCCCACGATAGGTTTTCAGCTCTGGACTGGATTTTTAGAAGCATAAATGAGATCAAGTTTTACTTTCCTGAAAGTCAACATAGTACAAAAGTTTACCACTGTTCAAAAAAATTAGAACTCCTCTAAGCATGACTGGGAGACTGTGTCTTGAGGACATAAATCAGCATAGCAAACTCAGGGGTGGAGACCCAGAGAGTCTCTGGTGTGTGAGAGGTATTGCTGCTCTCTCGGGCAGGAAGATCAACCATCACTGAACATGCAGGGTATGTGGAGCTGGCTGGCAGTATCAGCGCTGCTCATAAAACCTCACTGCATTAATCAGGGTGCTTACTGATCACTCGTGTGACTTGAATGCTTACATACTTCAATAGCAAGGTGATTTATTTCAACAACTGTAGATGGAAAAATATTGAAATCTATATTGGAGGTAGTAGTGTAGCCTTGTGTGTTATAAAGTCTGCTCCAAAAATACAGCCTCCTATTTTACTATGTTGGCCACAACATCAGAGGCAGATGTTGGTGGTGTGGCAGTAGAGGTTGTACCTTCCTGCCAATATCCTGTTACATTTTGTTGCCATGCAACAGATGTCAGCGTAGAGGCAGTCTGGCAAAATGGTGTCTAATATGGAAATAAATGTAAAGTAAGATGTATGGAATTGAATTCCTCCATGTGGAAAAAAATGGCATCCAGTGACATTCATTCATGCTTGCTGAATATTTAGGGAGACAAAGTAGGGGATGTGAGCACAGTGAGGTGGTGGGAGGTGCATTTCAGCATTGGTGACAGCAACAGTGGGTCATCTCCTTTGGTGCAGATTTTTACAAACAAGGTATGCAGGCTCTCATTTATTACTGGTGAAAAATGCACAGATAATGGTGGTGACTGCATTGAAAAAGTGTCTTGCATCTGAGAGTTTGTTCTATCAAGCAGTGTTATTGTGCTCTTTGCATCTGGTGTCATTTTCATGGAAATTAATAGGAGGCATTAATTCCAGAGCAAGCTACGTATTTCACATGTGAGAAATGATATATTCTAGTTTAGCTGGCTTTTTTTAGATACTTGCCTGAGATCCAGCACTTTGTGCCAAAATAGAGCAAATACAGAACCGTATCTCATCTAAAACTACCGTGACCATAAGAGAAATAAGCACTTTTCTACACTCACATGGTGAACAGTAGGTAGTAAATATAGCCATATAATAAGTGAGTGAGGAGAGACTAGGACAAAAACTTATTTCGTGAGAACCCCCTCTCTCTCTTTTTTTTTTTTTTAATTTATTTAATCTCAGTTGCATCAAGATAAACTGGGTTGGATGCTTCGAATTGCCATTATCTATTTTTAGGTTCACAATGTTCAGGTGTGTGTTACTTTTCTTTGTTTTCTCTTGTCAAGGAGAATACTTATTTGAATAAGTGTGTCAAAATATAATTTCTGCACTTTTATGGATATCAAGTCAAAATATAAAATACTAACAAAAGTTGTTATAGCTAAATTCAACACAGATAAAAATTGCAGTTTTTCATCAGTAAGGACAGCAGAAAACTGGAACAAAAAGTTTTCATTCAGACTATGCTTTATGATATCTTTCTGCCAAAACCAGCAAAGACAATCACAATTGACTGTACTACTTGAAAAAGAAATTGTATTGATCTTTCCTTCTGCTGCTAAGTCCAAATTAGTGAATTGACTCCATAACATCATGAATGTTGTTCTGTAAGTTCTGTGATTTGATGTTTTTGTCATATGTTGATTTACACATACGTATGAAACTGAAAAGTGATGGCACTGCATCATTTTAGCTAGCTGTCAGTGTGTGTTATAGCTAGAATTTTGAATCTCAGTTATGAACACTTGTTTCTGGAGACTTTGTTGCATGTGAGAGAAAATAATGACGAAAAGAGGAAGGCAAGATCAGAGGTTAAATGTAGGAGATTTCTCTTTTATAATGTAATATATTGTGTTCCCTCTCCTCATAAATTTTATCTATATGCCACTAGCTAAATGTTGACATCAATGTAGCTGTAGAAAACAGTAGGGAATGTATGCAGTGCTGGAGACCACAATGCCTGGATGCTCTGAAATTTTTCATTTCTGCATTCAGAGCACAATGACAGATGCCAGATGTCCAATCATTCAGTGATCGTATCTCTTGCACTTTCTTCTTCTTTCAGTGTCAGCCATTTTTGCTTATCATTGTTTCTATGTGAGAACTACTTAAGCCCATTGTGATGAAGCCAGGGAGCAAGAAGAGAAGCACTCATTCATTCTAATAAAAATATATTTTTATCCCAGGCTCTAATTTCTTGTTTTTGTCTCCCAAAATCTTCAGAGAGGAGTGGAACTAAGAGCTATTAGAGGTTTTTTACTTTAAAGTACACAAGTACAAATTGTACTACTATTGAACAGCTTAATAGTTAAAATTAAAAAATTTAAATGACTGGATTAGGAATCTTCTTATGGGGGTATTACATAAAATGTCACTAGCATCACTCATCTCTTACCTTTTAAAAAAACAACAAGAAAACAAACAACTGAGTATTAACAACTACTATATGTTGTGTCATACTCAGTGGTGTCATTGCACATTAATCTTGCTTTGAGACTTCTTACTGAATCAGAACTGGGGGCTGAGGTATCTGTATATACAGTGAAGTTTAAGTGCCCATAGTATGTGAAACAGCAAGTTTTCTTTTGTAAGCGTAAGAGGTGATCGCCTCTTGAACACTTGTGCGTGTTCTCTGATTTATAGCCACAAACTCAGGTGCAGAAATTCATCTATATTATACTGCTGATGCCAAAGAGCTCTTCTGGACCTCACTGCATGGTTCAGAAAAGAGTGCCAAGAACTGTCAAGTTAGAGTTGCATGCGAGGGCCAGAAGGGTCTTATCATCATCTTACTTTTTCTTCTGTGAAACTAGCTTATATTATTTTCTGTAGATTATAACTTTTACTTGAACAAAATATCTAGTTTTTAATGTAGACATCAGGTGATAACAAGTCTGCAATATCACTTTGTAACTTATTCAAAAAGAATAATATTCTTACCACTGCTTATGTATGTTTAATCATTAGTGAAAGCATTGCCTATTTAAAAAAAAAAAAAAAAAAAAAGATTACACATGTAAACTGCTAATATGTCAGAACTTAACCTGCTCATAAATAAACAAAAGAGATTTAACTTCTCACTGTAGAATATCAAACAATTCAGTTTGTTCTTTTTAATTCTTTCAGTGTTTCCAGCATTATTAGAACTGGACAGAACACCAGTATAAAATTAGAAAAGAGTGAATTATTTTCTATAACCTGTATCAATTTACATAGATCTTTTTCCATGCTTCCATTTTGTGAACTATACTCTGGCAGCACATAAAGGTGAAAACAAGGAATCTGAAGAGATGAAATTTGAACTTCTCTCGGGTGATATTCACAAATAGAGTACTGCCATTAGAAGCTCTGTTATAAGTCTTTTTAATTTAACTTACTATTTAGGAATGGGAATTATTTCAAAATGAAATTTGCTACTCTGAGTGTCATAGGGGTGGAAGTGATAAAATAAATTCCTGTAATGGAAGTAGAAAAGCTACCAGAATTTGAGTTTTTCTCTCAGTACTGAAATATTGAAGAGACTGCTGCAGTTATAAGCTGAAGATTTTTACTCAGACAGTGATTTGTATTGATGAGCTCAGTACTAGTGATTCGAGGTTTACTTTGTCAGTAATCCAGAATAGGCACTTTATCAAAGTGGAGTGTTGGCTTTCTTACAAGATTATTCAAAATCTTCAAAACTAGCATTCTTGCTACTACTAGTGGCAGAGATACTGAAGTTAAATGATTAAAACTTATCTCGAATATATTTCCTTTGTGTGGAAGAGAAGAAGACTTTAATATTTGAATTAGGGAGGAGTCATTTTTCCTTAGGAAAAAAAAACCTCAAATGGTATTGCAAAAACAAAGTGAGAAGTTCATAAACAGGAGCTATTTGGAACCAAGGACTGTAGTTTAAAAGTCTCACTTTTAGAATCATATGATAAATTAAATTTATCTACTGAATGTAGATTTTCGATGTGGGGAAGAGGCATATGTAAAGAAAGAAGGTTTCATAGGGATAAAGAACCAAAAGACGGGACTTTATACTGTTGCATTCCTTAATGCACTCAGGCTCTCCTGGACTTTGAAAAATTTCTGGTGAACAAATACATAATACTGTAAACCTCTGCATTTAGCCATCTCATTTTCATGTAATGCAAGTTAGAAGAATGTGAAAATATAGATCTTAGCTGTTGTAACCTTTGTAGTTTCAGTGTTGAAATTTCTCCTTGCTTTACAGCAGAAAAGCATTTTGAAAAAAAAGTTAACTTTCTCCTTTAATGAAAAGAATGCCTTAATTGAACAGCAGATACTAAAATAGCTACGAGTGCTGAATATCTTTAAACTGATGTTCTAATTCCCGTAAATTCAGGCATCTGCCATTCTTTTTATACCAAGGTTAATTCATACACAGACCTTCTGAGAAATAATTATCTTTTCATTTACTTAGGTAGATCAGCTCCATGGATCTTAACTCACAGCTATCATTTGCAATCTGCTGTGTAGTTTTCTCACTATTTCAGACCATTTTTGTATTGACCTTTAAGGCAACAGCATAATTAAGATCACTGGTGCTGTTCTGTAACTTTAAATTCACTACATCAACAAGTCCATGGTGTAAAAAGGCCACTAACACATCCATTAGGTCAATCATGGTCTTTTGAAATCAGTAACAAAAGTCACAGTAATGTCAGACATTGGAAGTTACTTTAATTCACAAAATCACAGAATAGCAGAGGCTGGAAGGGAACTTTGGAGGTCATATATACAAACTCCAAGCTCAGAACATAGAGTACTTGTATGCAGTTGGGTTTTGAGGATCTCCAAAGATGAAGAGTCCAGAATATCTCTCAGTAACCCAGTCCAGTATTCAGACGCCTTCACAATTTTGAAAACAAATAAAAAAAAACCCTTGGTCTGTGCTCATTGCTTTTTGCTTTTCACTAGCCACTGCAGAGGAGTCTGGCTCAGTCTATTCCTCTCATCAGCATACATACATATGCATAAGGTCCACCAGAACTTTCTCTTCTCCAAGCTAAAAAGCTCAATTCGCAATCTCTCCTCATATGAGAAATTTTCCAGTGTCATGATAATTCTTGTATTCCTTTGCTGGATTCATTGCATGTCCATGAATCTCTTGCAATGGGGAAATCAGATTTGGACCTAGCGACATAGGTGTGTCCTCACCAGTATTTCATAATGGAGCAGGATTGACAAACTTGGCCTAAGGCAGTCTTCCTTATGCAGCCCAGGAGGCTGTCAGCTTTCTTTGCAAGGAGGTCATACTGGTGGCTTGTGGTCATCTTGTCATGTGCAAGAACCCCAGGGCCTCTTATTGCCGTGATAAACACCAGATTTTGGCAATAGTTTTTGAAGAATTTAGAAGTAGGAAAATAAAAGATTTTGCAAATATATTGGTTATCAGCATGTTTTTCTCCAGTTCAAAATAATTAAAAAAAAAATCTGAAACTAGGAGATTAATAACACATTTAAGCTTAACGTTCAACTTACACTGTTATTTCAATGTGAATACAAATTGCCTGGTATTTGTTTTAAAACTTATGTCTATCTATTCTCTTCCATGCATCTACTTCCATCCTGTAATTTAGTTTGCTAGGATTTTTCTTAGGAGAAATAATACCAATAAATGCTTTTAAAATGTAAAAGACAAGATAAGGAATTGGATTAAATTTATATAGATATAAACCATTAGCTGTCAGACTAAGACATCACAGATTCTGCTTGTCAAGAGAGGGAAGAGAATGCATTTGTAGCTCCTCTACCTGATTAAATTTCATAAAATAATCAGGAAAGCTTTTCTGCTGGAAATAAAAGTTACGTTTTGAACTTAATTACATATCAGCACTAAATGACATCAATTAAAGTCTAACAACCTGTAATGCACTTTTAACAGAAATCCTAAAAACCTTTAATTTGCTAAAAAGGTAATTTTGTACCTAAATTAAATTGTAATTATTTTACACACATCTTGTTGATAGAAAGCTCATAGAGGTATTGCATGTAGCTTGAAGGCTTTTGTTTGTTTTTTGTTTTTTGTTTTTTTCCCCTAAAATGAATTTATATTTAATTTCTCTAGGCACACTTACTTTCTCTTGTAAATGTTTCAAATGTTTCTTCGGTATCTTTAGCAGACAGCTTTGGCAAGTGACACTGTTTTTTTGGATAGTAACACATATAGAACAGAATACAATGAGTTTGCCTTGGTGAGCGCTCAAAATCTGTCACAAATGACATTGCACTTGGGACTCTTTTGACAAGATTGGTATATTGTGATACCAGAGATCCTTGAAGCAGCTATACTTGTTGGCAAGATGTGTTTGTGTTGGGAGCTGAAATGTTTTTCTCCTGGCTCTACTGTGGCAAGAGCCATGTGTAGGGGAGGCTTAATATGGAATGAAGAATAGTGAAAAGGAAGAATGTCAGTTATGAAAAATATGAATTTTGTATACTCCAAATCTGTCCATCATAATTGTGAATAGCTGTCTTTGATTTCATCATGACTAAGGCTGAGAAGTTCTCAAAGTTTGCTTAGGGTGTGGACTGAGAATTTTTTAAACAGTGAAATCAGGAAGAGATCCTTACAAGCCTCCATCTTTTACTATCTGTCAAGTAGAACCCTCTAAATAAGAAGAAGAATGCAAAACAGTTACTTTGATTTTGAGAAAAAAGGTCAATTTTGTTCCAGATATTCTGAAATTGATGAATGTTTTCACTGAAAAAATAGGGAGTTGGATTTACTCAGTCTTGAATATTAGTCAGTCTTTACATATTTCTTCTTTATGCTTTTAAAGGTCTGACTGAATTCCCAAACCTAGAAGGACCAGGAAGTGCTGTGAATTCCTTTATTTCTTTTATTTGTTATTCTCAATAAAAACTTGTTAATATTTCAAACCACTGGCAATTCCCAAGGACATATATCCAAGAAAGGAGATTTTTTTTTTTTTTGTAGGAATGGTTTTGATCAAAATCATTCCATTTCCTTCAAAGTGCTGTTGATGAGTAAATTGATAAGATGCTTCTAAAGCATTTGAAATTACTTATCTCTGAAAGTACTAGTATTACTAGTACTACTAGGTGTACTATGAATAAGAAGGAAAACTTTTTGGCAAATACTCCACATGAGGCTTCTACTAACTAAAGACATGATAATTATTTATAGTATATTCCATCCTACAACAACGGTTTCCTAGGTGTTAAAAAAGAATAACTTAAAAATCAGTTTCTTACAATTCAGATCCCCTACTACAGTTAAATTTTAAAATCCACTCTAAGCTTCATGTGCGGGGTCACCAATAACTTGCCCTTATATATAACGGCTTTTCATTCATTTTAGGGAGAAAAGTACTGCAGTAAAGCAGTAGTATTTTATTACATTATTTTAATGTGTGGTAAAGTCTAATTCATAAAAGGACATTTTAATTGCATGGCAAAACAAAAATGTTTACAAGCACTTTCTGGAAACAAGCAATTGCTAAATAACAGCAAGATGTCCCAGCTTTTCATTAGCCACTGAATAAAGACTCCTTCCAAAAAATGAAGTAAGAATTTAGTAAGATGTATGTATTTCAATATTGTAGTTTTTACTGAGACAAAAATTTTGTTTTGCATCAAGAATAGTTTGCTGACACAAACTTCTACAGTTTATTTTTCAGGAATAGACATGAACAGATAGGAGACAAAAGGCTAAATACATACATAAACTTTCAGAGGGGGAATAAAAGTTTGTGCATCTCCTTTCTGCTACAGACAGATTATTGAATGAGACTAGTGAAATAAAGTTTGTTGAAGTGGAGGCCCAAAGTGACCAAATTCAAGAAGAGATTACAGAGCCAAATTTCCATAGTGGCAGGTGCTACTGGAATAGCATAATCTGGGGAAATTATTGTATTTCAGCGTTTGGAGAATTTTAAGGCTCAGATTGGAAAAGCCTCAGCGGTCCTTAGTCCTGTTCTGCATGGGGAGGTGGAACAGGGCAAGTCCTGAAGCACCAGTCTAGATAGCAGTTTTATCAGTCTCTGGCTACTTATTTTTTTTATGCAAAAAAATGCCATGTATGGAGGACTGAGCACAGATCTTCTTCAAAGGCTCTAATCAGTGTATTTGTTTGAGTGAGAGAAAGGGGAAGGAACAGATTTGCTGAAGCTCTCCATGAGGATGTAGAGATAGAACTCAGAAGTGTTCTGCTTCCTCAGTGTTTGATTACTGAACCAGTAGAGAAAAGAAGGGAATATCTCTGTGTCTTTCTCTGATAGTGTTACCAACCCAGTCCTGAAAACTTCTTCTCATTTGGGAATTTGGTTAAACTCCAGTTAAAAGTATTGTTTAAGATGACAGAAACCAGATTTTGGTGGAATTTTCAAATATTGAATATTCTTTTTCTGGTTTTAGTGAAAATCTATGGAGGGTTATTCAAAAAACATTTACAGAAAAGCTGCATTTATAAAAACATTACATATACATTACCCGTCAAACAATATATACATTATAAATTCTCTTAATTGAGGATACACAGCATTTCAAATTATTGAGTTTCCTACAGATATTTCAATAAGCATGATTTTGAGAATTTTTCCACATTTCAAGATATGGTAGGTACTTTGCTAATGAAAATTTTGCAAGGCTAGGATTAACAGACAGCTGGATAACACAAAATGAATGAATGGTGCAATAAAATCAGTCTTATTCCATTTGGATTCATTTTAAATTTACAAAAAAAAAAAAAAAAAAGAAGAAAAAAAAAAAAAAGAAGAAGAAAAGAAAAAACAAAAACCCGAAAATGTACAACAGTAAGGAGCCTTATTTGTACAGGGCAGGACTTTTTTCCAGACTAACAGACTGAAATTTTGCTTCCTTATAGTCTTTCATTTCTCCCCAGATTCTCTGCATTCATGAAGTGTCAAGCTGGCTAATTTTATTTAACAATTTGAATAGACTATTTCCCCTTGACATTATTCACACACTTCAGCTCATAAAGAGGAAAATAATAGCAACTTCAGCACCTGAAAGGTGATCATTTACAGGCTGTGTTGTACGACCTTTCCTGAAGAAGAATGTAATAAGTCTATTATATTGAAACAATGAAGTGTGTGGGCCTAAAGCTCAAGAGAAATAAGTGCTGCTTTTGTCACAGTCATCCAGGACTCACTGGAAACAATTAGTGAGCAAGACATAGATCCAGTTTGAGAGAAAATAGCTGCCAGTAAGGCAGCACAAATTCCTGAATTTATTTTGTAAATGAAAGAGTTCTTACCATGATTCACCAATAGAAATTGTTAGGCTTTTTTTTTATAAACTCCTTGCAAAATGTGAAGGTTCTTGAAATGGAGGCTTTTCATACAGAATTTAGCTGAGGGAGAGAGGGGAAGGTAAATAGTAGATGACAGGAGATGTTTGGACAGAAAGCCAGGTAAGTTCCTACTGATCCACTGCTCTCAGTTATGAGTTTTTGGCATCATCAGCCTGGGCATCCCCTGGCATTCATCTGCATTCAGCACTCTGGTCTGCAGGGTCTTGCTGCATTTCCAACATCTTTCCTCCAGAAAGGATTTTCACCTTCTGCTTTCTAGGCCCCCCTTCTTTCTGAGAGTATTTTGGCACCAACTCTTCCTTCTTGGCACCCACGTCCAATATTTTCCTAATCTATACATGGAAGCACAATATGTGATCAGCTTCCTAGTTGGTGACTCTATCTCATATGTTCTTACTTGTTGAAGGATTCAGGATTTCCAGGTATCATCAACATTTACAACCAGCTCAAACCATCTGCAGCTAGCAAGCAGTAGTCTTCTGCCTGAGAGCTCAACAGCTTGGTTTCAGGCATTCACTCATGCAAACATACACTCAGTTTCTACTAATTGCTAGCATTCAAAAGATAAGCTATTTTTCCACCTACAGATTTATACTTGGAAGGTAAATTTCCAAGTCCTGTCTTAAAACATTTTGAATTCAGCTATCCCTAGTGTTGCAGGAGGGGGTCTATCCTCTGAACTTTCCTGGGATGACAAGAAATCTGAAAACATTGTTATCATCTCAGGTTTGTTGGTTATAAAATGAGAATAAATGTACAAAGCCTTGAATCTCACTGCAAAATTGAATTCAGATTTTTTGTTAGCCTATACAGAAATCTCTGAAAGAAGATCTTCTCGGAACAAATCCTGAAAAATGAAAGCACTTGATATTGCAGCAAAGTATAAAATGTTTGCATCCATTGTCTTTGACCTTACAGATCACTGTTTCCTTTTTTATTGCCACTGAGTATACTCAGATGGAAGTGTAAAGAGCAATAAGTATGGATTGATGGTCAGCCAAAGCTGCATGATGCTTGAGGACACTGAATGCATATTGTAATTTTCTATGTTCTGATTGAGATGAACTGCCTGGATGCATTATGGGTACAAGAAGAAATTGCAAAATGGTCCTATGGGTTATCGGACTGTCAGCTTTTGACTGACAATAAATCGTTCGCCTGTCTGAAAAATAGCAAGAATGGATTCCAGTCAGATGTCAGATTGTTATTCAGCAATTTGTAGATAACACATAATCACGAAAGAGCCTTGGTACAGTAATTGTCTCTGCCTTGTCTAGACTCTGAATATTATTATTCACATTAGCTTTACAGAAATATCTAGAAATCCTGACTGGAAAGTCATACATAAGTAGATAGTCTCTGTTCCAGAGAGCTTGTAACACAAAAGGAAAGAGAGGTAATGGCTGAGTGTGATGAGAGAATGGAGAAGAAATATGAGAGATAATTAAGATGAGCTCACACAGTGATATCAGAAAGCTGTGGCTCTCTATTGGCTTTAGCTGAACATATGTCTTTGTAACTACAGCAGAGTGAAACTTATGTGGAGTCACAACGAGAACTTCATTGTTTCAGGTATGCTGTGTAGTTACTGAACCAGTCCTCTTAACTGTTCACAGGATACAATTCATAATGTGACAGAGGATTTTAAAAATTCTGAGGCATATTTCCAAACAACAATGATGTACTTCCTGCTCTCCTGGGTCACTGACCATCTAAGACTTCCTGAGTAATCAGAGATGACATGAAATAGTAGTATATACATTACATAAATTGCCCCGAGGATAACTGATCTGCCTATTAAAGGATGGAAATTCTCCTTGGTTCTTCTCTTACCACTGATATATTTGTAAAAGGATTTCTTATTCTCTTTTACTGCAGAAGCCAATCTGAATTCAAGTTGGGCTTTTGCCTTCCTAACTTCCTCCCTGCATACCTTAGCAACTTCCTTGTAATCTCCCCAAGTAGCCTGTCCCTTCTTCCAGAGGGCATAGACTCTCTTTTTCTTCTGGAGTCTCAATAATAGTTCCTGGATCATCCACACTTGTCTTCTTCCCCTATGGCTTGTCTTATGGCACTCAGGGACAGCCTGTTCTTGTGCCTTTGAGATTCCCATCTTGAGGAGTGTCCAGGCTTCCTGGACCCCTTTACCCTTAAGGAGCAATTCCCGAGGGACCTGTGCTACAAGTGTCCTGAACAGGTCAAAGTCCACCCTCTTGAAGTTAGCAGTTTTGCTGGTCACCCTTCTGACATCTCCAAGAACAGAGAATTCTACAATTTCATGACCACTCTGCCCAAGACAGTCCCCAACCTTCACATCACCCACCAGTCCTTCACTGTTAGTGAAGAACAGGTCTAGCAGGGCACCACCCTGAGTACCCTCAGTAGTACCCTCACACACATATGTAGTTAATGTGTTGGTGTATGCTGTCATTTTCAGCTTCCAAAATCATCTTTTCCTTCTATTCTTTCTTTGTTAGTTGTATGCTCCTGTTAATTTCCTTTTCCATATAGTGCTTTTGGCTTATACTTCAACTACATACAGTTTTGCAATGGAATTAAATCCCAGAATACATGAAGTATCAGCAATTTCTGGTGACTCAAAATCTAGTGGGAAGACATTGCCTGTTTTTCTCTGCATTAAAAAAGAGAAGTTATTATACAGAAGAATTAATATGTTCAGGTGCCTTGTAACCTTTCCAAGTGATATGGCAATCTCCATACATTAGATGGGACTTTCAGAGAAATGCAATTTCTTTTGCTTACTGATCTATTTCAGTAAAGATCAAGGAACGATTCAAAAGTCACTCACACCAGGTGCAGCCTTAAAAATACTTCAGATTGTTATATAAAAACATCAGTATACTCAATCCTGTTGACCTTTAAAATGGCTACAGACATTTATTCTGAATACTTGTAAAGGTGAATTCTAAATAAACATTTAAATTGCCGCCACACGTATTCCATTATACAAGGGTTGCAATTCTTATATAAACCTTAGCTTGTTAGTTTTTCATGTTTTTAACTCATTGATTGATTATTTAGTCTTTTGATTTGCAAATGCCTAATTATCTAATGAAAAATAACATAGGAAATCTGGGCTGAATCATTCCTTAGAGGGGGAAAGATGTTAATTTAATTTTCCTTTGTGTGATCATGCAATTAAATTGGGCATAGGTGAACTACAACTACACTGTCAGTCAGAAGAGATCTCTGCATGTACTTTACTGTCTTGTGAAACTTTGAGAACATGTGATTCTCAGCATGGAAATCTGCTGATTTAAACAGGATATTGAATACGTTTTTTTTTTAATTTTAGAATAAAATCTGTTCTTCATTTAATGCATAGAAGCCCGAAAAGCAGCTGTATCTTGTTGCCTGTTGTTTGAATTTTGCACTGTAAAACCATTTATGTATGATGAGTATGTAAATGCTCCTTGCATTTACAACATACTTCTGTATGTGATCATCTCTTGTAACATAAATTGCATTTGCCACTTGTGACACTCAATATTGGGCTGGCTTTTAGCTGTTTAATAGGTTTAAAATTTATTATTTTTAAATCCTAATATTAGATTCATTTACTTATTTTAGACTGCTCAGTACATTTTTATTTATTGTAGTTAATTTTCATTATTGTAACTCAGAATTATTTTTTCTCTCCGAGAACAATAAAATTCATTTTTCATACCACACATAAAAAAAGATTTCAGATGTTAGCTTGCCTAGTAACAAAAAGGAAATCTGTTGTATTTGGACAAATAGATATGTAATTATAGAAGTAAAAAACAGTTTAAGGATTAGCTAAGTATTGTGTAAGAAATACCACCATTTTGGGATGCAGTTATGTAATTTTCTTTTTTCTGGATGTCGTTGCTTCCTAATTCTTTGGATTTTTGTAATACACTATTCCTTGTGCTTAAATGTGTTAAATGGAAATTCAGTCAAAGGAAAATATTCATTTACCTTTTCTCAAATGACAGAGGGTATACGTGCTTTGAGTGTGTGAATTCAAGCTTTGGGTAAGTTTCAGAGTGCATCTAAGTGATGGATAGTCTACCATTAATAAATACATAGTTTCTGTCACTATATAATGATTTAAAGTACTGATATTTTTGTATAGTAAGACAAAATTATTTTTCAATATCTTTTTATTTCTGTAGCTTTTGAGTACTGGGTCTATTTATTCTTGTTTCTCTCTCTCCATAAAATTGATTTTCTATTTTATGTGTTGTATTATTTTCCCTTTGCAGCTGGTGACTTAAGCATTGTGCTATTACAGAATTATAGAATGGTTGAATGTTGTGGTAATATTCTGTGCACCTGTTAATTCTTGGAATTCTGTGCATGGTAGTGACTGTAGTGTACATACAGACATATTGTGTAATTCATAGAAATGTGTTTTTCAAAAATTCCAAAAATCTTTTAGGATCTACATTAGCATTTCTTTTTTTTTTTTTTTCTTTTTTTTTCTTCTGAGGTACCTTTAAGTGTAAATATTCATGTATGAGAGTCCTGAGAGATATGAAAGAGTGTTTTAATACAGATACAATATACATTTATATACATTTACAATATACATTCATGGGAATGAATGTATATACAATTCATGGGAATGTATATTCATTTGTGGGAATGTATATTGGTCTAAAAATACATAGCTGCACTTTAGGGCTGAGGAGTTCTAGGTGGCAGTTGTTTCATTTACCACAGCTATCTGGAACCAGTAACCCTGGTTCTCATCCACCACAGTGAATGAAGAATTACTTTAAAAAATATTCCTAATTATTTCAGATACATTTTAATGTGCAATAAACTGTGCTTCAGAAGTGTAACACAGAAGCATGGTGTTTATTTGCTATCTTCATTACTAACCACTATACCTCTAATAAGTGGCACAACCTATATGTTTCCATTGCTTTTCCCCACTCTACTATTTTGTATTACATGATATTTGTCCTTGTATCATGTTTCTTACAATTTTTAATTTGATATGAAACTTAGGAAAATTAGTGTTCAAGAAGTATGATTTTTGGCAACACACTGTTATCAAACCCCGTCTTTACTATTTCTGATTCTACCTATTTAGGCAAGATGTTAAATTCCAGTCGTTTGTTCAAAGTCATTTGAAGCAACCACTCCAAAATACCTTAATGAAGGCAGAGTAGATATATAATAGTTGTACAAATTTATTCTACGTAAGATTTCTGATAGCATTGATTGTTCATCGAAATGACACTGAATATTTAACCTTCCATATAGTGGTGAATTTCTTTTAAAATTTCAATAGAAGTTCAAGCAAGTTAAAATAATAATATTTTTTTTAAAAAAGAAGTATGTCAACTATATATATGACTGCTTCCTCCTCTCTTTTATCATAAATGATAGCATCACTTTTAACGCTTAAGTGTACAATTAGCAAATTATTCTGGTAATGTAGAAAATAATGATAGTGTTAAAGAAAAAGTCCCAAGGATTTCTGTAAACAAAAGATATTAGCCACAGGCTGCAACTAAATAGAATAAACTGTAAAGATCTGATGTAAAGAGGCTTGGGAAGCTATCTCAGATTCTACATATCTCAGGTGGATGACTTTAGGGCCGT
Organism: Phasianus colchicus; assembly: GCF_987193195.1. Lineage (NCBI taxonomy): Eukaryota > Metazoa > Chordata > Aves > Galliformes > Phasianidae > Phasianus > Phasianus colchicus. Next base: position 61,938,640 of record NC_143437.1, on the reverse strand, counting down.
GTACCCAGTGGTATATTGAATGAGGCATTGGCCATAAGGAAAGGATTGTACAATGAAAATATATTTGGGTGGCCTTGGCAATAACTTCATGGATGAAATAGTCAATTGCAACCAGAACTTTAAACCTTTTTATTAAATCTGAGTCTTTTCCCTCCCATGCTAAGTACATGCAGACAGGGCACATGCTGGTAGTAAGTTTACATTGTCACTGAGTAATAAAACTCAATAGAGATTTGATTGTTTACCTGCAAAGTCATAAAGAGGGCCGTGCAGCAGCATGGTCAGTGACAAATGAAACAGAATTAAGGAATCCCAACATCCTGACTGCCTTGGGACTGTGTTCATAAGGTAAGTAGTAGGAATTAATGTTTTGACTACTTTGTTTCTTTGTGACAAAATAATATTGAACCAGTGTGAAGATTCTCAGCATCAGAGCTGCCACACGCAGATGTGCACAGTGGCAGTGCAACAGCAATTTTAACACTAGAATTTTGTAATTTTTCAGTATTTGATTTTGTAATCTTAACATTTTTTTATACCTTTCAGTGCATGTGAACATAAATAAAAAATTCTTATGTATTTCCAATAGAAGGAAAAAGGTCAATTTCTGTAGTAAATTCTGCTTGCTTGCTCTCTTTTGATCTGATCTTGTAGAATCGCTTGGGAGGCTTCTGTTTTCTCCTTGGTAAACTAATGAAATCATGTGGTATTTTTGTCTAACGTTTCAAAATGGCAATACTTTACACATTGAATTTCTAAATGTAATCTGTCTTCTGTTTTCCTCTATTTTTCTGATGCCTTTGGAAAAATTTATTGATATATCCTGGAGAGGTTGCTTTAGCATTATGTTGTGTTCAGATACGGAATTTCTATAAATAATTCAGTATTACCTGTATATTACTCCTGTAATAGGAGTGTTTTCATCTTTGACATTTTATATGGATTAATATATATTCTTTTTTTTACTCAAGTTAATATCTAAATTTCAAACCCTAGAGAAAGAAAAAAAAAAACAACACAAAAACCAGAGAATACTGTATGATAGAAATTTCACATAGCTGGGATGATCAAGTTAAGCAAACTAGACATCAGACAAACTAAACAAAAGAAAGGTGCCTGAGGAGTGATGGCCTCTAAGAGTAATGACAATGTTTTCTGAAGAGGCAAACAGAATACCAATTTAACCAGATTTAGGTAAGGAAGATATAATACTTTGAGTTTACAACAGGCAGTAGAGAAGGAATGAAACCTCAAAATATGTTCAAGGTGAACTGAGTAAATTAAAGATATCTTATTTTTTGAAAACAGAAAATTTGTATTTTGAAAATGCAGTTTGAGAGGACAGTTACCCAACTGAGTTGCCTTATTGGAATGGAGAGAGCTGCAGTCATTTCTGTATGATGTTTGGCTTGTGCCTATCTCTCTCTGTGCCTATTCTAAAGCGAATAATATCACTTGCTAAACTCTGCAGAGTAAAACTTATAGTATGTTCATCTTCCAGTATAATTAGGGCTTGCTGTGTGCTGGCAATAATGGTGATTCTGATACATTAATGCTTTTCTGTGTGGAACAGTCTCAAGCAATTGAATGGAACACATCATCCTAAACTATGTTTGCAAATTCATGTCATAATAAAAAATATAATACCATTCACTCTAACTCTAGAATGTTATAGACGTTTCCAAAAGGCATAAAAACCACCTCTGAAAACTTTTTTTTTTTTTTTTTTTTTTTGGCCTGATGACACAACACTGGTGTAGGGATATCTAATGGATGAGTAAATGGCAATTTTTGATTTAGGAACTGTATTTTAAGATGAGTCAGTAAGTCATAGAATTTTGAATTGGAAGGGACACTAAGAGGTCATTTAGTCCAACTCCCCTGCAATGAACAGGGACACCTACAGCTAGATCAAGTTGCTCAGAGCCCTATCCAAACTGACCTTGAACATCTCCAGGTATGGGGTATCTATCACCTCTCTGAGCAACCTGTTCCAATATCCTTATTGTAAAATTTTTTCCTCATATCCAGCCTAAATCTTCCCTTTCTTAGTTTGAAAACATTTCCCTTTGTTCTCTACCAACAGACCCTGCTAAAATGATTTTCATAGCCCCCTGTAGGATACTGAAAGGTTGCTATCGGGTCTTCCCAGTGCCTTCTCTTCTCAAGACTGAACAGCCCCAGGTCTCTCTGCCTTTCCTCATAGAGATGTTCCATCCCTTAGATCATTTTTGTGGCTCTCCTCTTGATGTCGTTGATGGAAGATATTAAAGAGCATCAGTCCCAGTAATGATGCCTGAGGAATAGCACTGATCTCGATCCAGACACTGAGTAATTTACCTCTACTCTCTGGTTACAGTCTTGCAATCAGCCTAGCAAGTCCCAGTAAAGGTTATGCAATGATTCTGAAGAAATGGTCAAACAGGTAAAATGGACTAATAATAATGTTGTTAATCACCAGTGGCCAGAAAGAGTACTCATAACAAATGCTTTCCTAATGTGAGTATTGGGTCATTGTACATTGTTTACTGCATGCCAGCTATCTGAAGACACTTTCTTAGATAACAGTCCTTTGATTCTGATCTTTAATTTCTCTGAATTATTTCAGCTTTAAAGGCTTGATCCCACATCTGTTGAAGTCAAAGTTGTAAGTACAAAATCGTTGGGAATAAAACAGTCTTTTGATAGCTCTTCATAGGTTACCCAAGTGTCTTTTGAAGATACTTAAAAGGGCAACAAGAAAACATAACTGTAGTGTTTTGAGACACTGTTTTGCAAATTCCATGTTGTGCTGAAAGCTTTAGTAGCTTGATTTCTAAAGTCCACAATCTAGATTTGATTAGCTAGATCAAATTCCTAGATTGAGAAAAAGCAATGGATAGGGAAAAACGCAGAGAAAAGAATAACAGCAACAATAATAAAGCTCCCTAGGGCTTTATGTTTAGATCAGAGTGTTTGAATATAAAATTACAATTGAAGCAGTAGTTGAAAGAGAAAGGAATTAAGAAGGGAGAAAATATTAAGTGAATTAACAAAAGGACTTTTTGACTGATTAACTGTTTCCCAGTTAGAAGAAACAACTTTCAAGTCTGAAATTAAGGTAATGTGATTAATAAAGAAGAAAATGTTCACAGTTCTTATCAGCCTAAAGGCAAAGTAAATGTAATGGTGCACTTGCTGCTGTGATTATGTAAACTGCTTATCTTGGCTTGCAGTGAAAAGGCAGGCACGGGGAGATTTTATGCAAAAACTGTGTAGTGAAATGGAAAAAGAACAGTAGCTGTAGGGTTAATACAATGTTCCTTTTTCTAGTCAAGTTCTTTGTTCTGTGTTTGAAGAATGCAAATATTTCAGTGGCTCACTCCCAGTGCCATGTAGCAGATGGTAGATCTAGAGGTGTAAATGAGGAAGAACACATGCCAGTCACCTCTACTGAGACAAATTTGACCATAATATTGTGGCATAAACACTCCCAAAGCCTAAAATCATCTGCCAGTGAAATAACGAAAGAAATTATAAATTAGGCAAGAGAAATTGAGTAGAAATTTCTGACTGAGGTTGGTTGATTTTTTGTGTGTGTGTGCTATTCGTTCATTGAAAAGTTGTTTTCTTCCTGCTTCAGGAACATCAGTGTGCTGACTGCCATTTTGAGATGTACAGTGAAATCAGTTTCTACCATTTAATTCTTTCCTGAATTAAACCACCATTTTTAGATTTGTGTAAGATCAGTTCTTCTGAGAATGTGAATAAAATATTATCTTATTTTAGAAGGAATTTAATCTCAGCAAAGTTTGAATTTTTTCAAAAAATATGGAATAGACAGAAGAGTGAGTACCAAAAGCTCTATTACCAAAAAAATTAACAAAGTACAGGAATTCTTGTTGTAATATATATTCCATGTGTGGTCTGGTGAGTGGGTTAGTGAACGAAGTTTAGCTTTCTTATTCTTAATTAAATTATCATGTATTTTAAGGCTGATTCAAATTTCTTTAATATATTTTAAGCTATTTTTTCCGTGTTGATAGCATTGAAACTTACTTAAAATTGACAGAGTTAAGGATCCCTGCATTGTTCTGAAAACATAGATGACACTAATTAGTAAGCTGAGAGAATAACTTCAACAATTTATTTCTTCATGAATATAGTTGATTTTTTCTTCCTATAATTTACTGATTACTATCTAAAATCATGACAACCTATCAGTTGTTGTTTTGTTTGTTTGTTTGTTTCTAATTTATTGTTTTATGCAAAAACTGTAGCAAGCTTTCACTGCAATCAACACTTTAAGTGTACAGAATAAAATGGACTTTGGTCTCCCAGTCATTCTCTGTTGGATCTATGTTTTATCCATAGTTTTGAAATAAACATGAGTTATGTTATCAGCTTGTGGCAAAGTCTGATAATTAGAAGCACTTCTAGTTTGGTGCATTTCTGAGATACAGAGACAAATGCAAACAGGCCCAGTTTTCTCATTAGCAGTACTCACTTCTCTCACTGCTTGGTGTGTAGCAGGGTAGAAACCAGCATCTAAGAAATGGTTCAATCACACATCACATCCAAACACTTCTCTATCCAGATGCTACTTGTGGGATTAGTTTTCTGCTATTGCCTTTTCTTTTGTCTCTTTTTGATAACTAGGTATTTCTTAACATTACGGGCCTTATCTCTGGCAATGTCAGTTTCAGAATGGCAATACCAATGCATTTTCTCAATTGATTGTCAGACCATGTTTTATGTCATCCTAACAGAGGAAATTGCAGTTTGTGAACTGTATGTATATTCCCTAGGTGAATCACATACTTGCATGAGTTTGCACTTCTTGAGTACAACATATTTATTGCAAATTTGCAGGCCATCACTGCAACACTTTTTTGGGAATTCCAAAAGTACATCTGAGAAATAGCAACCTTATTTCATTCTCCTTACATCTGCCCTGAGTCTTTTGCATCCAGACCACCTGCATGGCCTATGGGGAGATATGTCAGTCATACAGCATACTGGATGCTTCATAGAAGATCGTGCTTGAGTATCACTAACTACAGTGCAGCTTTCTGATTCTACCTGGGAAAGATTTCTGGTCAGCGAAAAAAGACAAATATGTATGGCAACTTCAACTATACCAACAGTTGCTATTTTCTGTGTGGAAAATAGTACAGTTTCTAGTGTGGGTCAGTGCAGAATTGGCATAAATAAACCTTGCTGGTGTCAGAGTCCAAGGAAGCCTTAATTATTTATTATGTGCCAGTGTAATTACTATCATAAGCATGAGTTAAACAGCAGCACACTGTGAGGGACAGTCCCCAGCCACCAGCTGATGTCATTGTGAATTAATGGTACTGAATCACATGGTTGGCTAGTTAGAGAAGATTCATTAATTACCCATATATGGATCTAGTTGAACTGAGTTCAACTCTCCAGGATGTAAAACTGTGCAGTGGCATATTGCTGGGGAATATTTCACATCTCTCTGCTATGAGATAAGAATTAAATAATTTGATTTAGAATCTCTGCGTTCCCAGTTTTTCTGGCCCTTGACATCCCAACTAGAACTTCTATCACTGTTAATAGCTTGATATTCTGATATATACATCACAACAAAACTTTCAATGTCTGAAAATACTGCTTCCTATTTATAATACTACATTAAAGTATGTCTCTAGTCCAAAAATCTCACTTGTTTCAGAAGAAGTAATCCTATTTCAAAGTGATTATTATTTGAAATTATTTACTGCAAACTTAGCAATAAAATAGGCTGCTTCACTCTAGTCCAATGCTACAATTTGAATGCCTACACTCTCATTATCCATTAAAGTAAGCTGTAATTCGTCCAGGTATTTCTTTGTAAGCATGTTCTGAAGGGTCTCTTGAAAGCTAGGACAATCCTGAAGGGCAACATGGTGTCAACTAGACAGGATCAGATAGCTTAAAGTAGCTCTGCAAGGGAAGAGGGAGCTCTGCAGAAGACATAGTGTTTCTGTGCTGCTGTTGGGCATCCTCTTCCTGCTCCCCCATTTTGCGCTGCTCTGAGGCGGAAGTCTCATCCAGGTGCTCCCCATTCAACAGTAGCTTCCTACCATGCAGCCCTTGTTGTCTCACATGCTGAGATGGACCATTCTTATGCATGAAAGCTGAACAGATCTGCTAGACACCTTTGCTCTTCAGGACAATTTCCTCTTGTACTGTGCTCCAAGCAGCATGCACTTTTAAACCGTAAATAGCTGAAATTAAAGATCAAATGCTATGATGTTTAACCCAATGATTGTAGGCAATGATTTGTTTGAGAGGAGCTCCAACATTGCTTATAGATACAGGAAAATGATTCTGTTGTTGTTAATAGAAGACTGACACATTGCTGTCTATGATTCTGTATGAATATTCATAAATGTGGGCCAACGGTTTAATGTTAACATCTTACAAAATCAACTTATTTTCCTATAGTCAGTGTGGAATATTTCTGGAGTTATTTCCTTAAAAGAATGGCATCCAGATTTTAGCTGCTTTGCTGTACTTTATTTGGAGAAAAGTAAATAGTATGACAAAATAAATCAATAGGAAAGTACTCAGCTAGATGTCTTTTTCAGACTTTCATCTTCCAGTCATTGGAGAAAGCATCTTTTAAATTATATCATTGTGATAAATTGCCATAAGAGAAATACAGTGGACAGGAAGCTGTAATTTACTATGCAAAACAATACAAACAATCCTGACACTAAATGTGTGAATTATGTAAAATTTTGTGATCTTTTGCAGATTCAAAATCAAAAAGCAAATATTGCTGATAGCTTTGTTTCAACCATGTTTGCTCTTTAGTCCTCCCTAGTGGATGTCAAGGTCTGATATCACAAGCATAAAACCTAATTCCCAGTGATATGATTGTGGGTGGGAAAGATGATGGTCTTGGCTCTAGAAAGTTTAGTCAGCACCTTAGATTTGATAAGGACTAGTATTCTCTCTGATTAAAACAAAAGCAGTTCATGTATGTGATGTCAGGGGAAGTAAATACTTTCCAAGCAGTGAGCACTTGCATTATTATAGTGCAAAAGAAAATGCCGGGAATTATTTTTCTCAATTGGTGAGTTTTTCTGTTTGATTTTCACATAGGAAGAGTTTTGCAGATGCTGTAGAATGATCAAATAACCACAAGGCAGCAGCCTGATGAGAAATTCAAATAAGATACATTCATTTTCAACATCCTGATGTTGACCAAAACAGAGAGAAGTAGTCATTAAGATTATAAGGCAGGAAGGAGTCACAGGGAGAGGATAGCTGATGACAGCTGTCTGCTGTGAGTGCAGACCAGTAAAATGGCAGTTTTTTAGGGAAATCATATGATGCTATTCTAAACAGGAGAGAAGATTCCTTCATTCTTAATGCAGTTGATTCTTGGGAGTGTAGATGGTTTAAGAAAAACTTTTGGCTTAAAATAGATTTCAGAACAAATTTTGGTAGTTGCATCAAACAGATCTTATTTTGTAAATATCAATATTTTGTTAGCGTAGAGAATGTGTAGTGCAGTTCTTTCCCTTAGAAAAGCCCACTGTCTAACAGAAAGGAAACTAAATGTCAGAGAGTAAACAAAGGGGACAAAGTAAGCAATTGTGTCAGCAGTGATGTTTCATTAATAGTTCCCTTTAGTTATAAGTCAAATGTACAGAGAATCTCCACAGCATGAGCCTGGAAGGTTGGTTTTCTCATTTTTCAGTGTCTGTCAGTAACCACTGTCTCCTCTTCCTTCTTTGAAATTGGCAGCCTCCCTGTAGTACCCAACTCAGCTGTATCTGCAAGGATAATCTCACAAACATCTCTTTCCGCCAGAGTTATATGTAGTGGCAAGAGCTAGAATGACATTTAAGAGAAACTGCCGAACTACTTAGTAATTAACACCACAAAAGTGGGAAAATCATAGAATAATAGAATGGCATGGGTTGAAAAGGACCACAATAATCATTGAGTTTCAACCCCCTGCTGTGTGCAGGGTCACCAACCACTAGACCAGGCTGCCCAGAGCCATATCCAGTCTGGCTTTGAATGCATGGGGCATCCACAACCTCCTTGGGCAACCTGTTCCAGTGTGTCACCACCCTCTGTGTGAAAAACATCTTCCTAATATCTAACCTAAACCTCCCATGTCTCAGTTTAAAACCATTCCCCCTAGTCCTATCACTATCCACCCTTGTAAACAGCCATTCCCCCTCCTGTTTATATGCTCCTTTCAAGTACTGGAAGACAGTAATGAGACCTCCCCAGAGCCTTCTCTTCTCCAAACTAAACAAGCCTCAACCTTTCCTCATAGGAGAGATGCTCCAGCCCTCTGATCATCTTAGTGGCCCTCCTCTGGACCCGCTCCAAGAGCTCCATGTCCTTCCTGTGTTGGGGGCCCCAGGCCTGGACACAGTACTGCAGATGGGGCCTCACAAGAGCTGAATAGGGGGGGACAATCACCTCCCTCTCCCTGCTGGTCACTCCTTTTTTAAAATAGGGCAAATCCTTTCAGAGGATGACTCAATTTGATTAAAAATCATGGAAGTCCTTATTTCCTCTCATCTCCTGCAAAGAACACAAGTATTTCAATTATCATTCTTGTAAATCTTAAAATATTCTTACTACACATGCCATTTCATATACTTAGCCAAGAGCAGTAAAACATTATAATAGATTCATCATCTTTTCCGAAGTGAATTACTTGTTATTGCAAACCATTATAGACTCTGCCACATATGTTCAAGAGTGAGGTACACATGGTAAAGCAGAGATGTGATTCCCATTTATCTCAGTGTTTTTAACTGCACTGCCAAAGAACAACAATCTTATAGCAGATGTCAATTAAAAGTATTATCTTTTGTAATGGTCAAGTCTGTGTGAATGAGAATTTAGGCTGAGATCATCATCACTTAAAAGAACAACTGCAGATAATGCCAGACAGTGTAGATACTGTAAACACTGTGTACTTGGCTTCAGTGATGTCACATTGTCTTTGGACCATGAGTGTAACTCACAGATGACAGTTTTATGCCTTTCTCCACAACTCTTTTTTCTCTCTGTGGGGCTGTCTGCCATCTGTCACTGAGTTTGATGCTTTTGTTTAAATGTCCAGTGCTTTAATTGCCAACAAATTATCCCATATATTCACCTCCCCAGCCTCACAGACTTGTTGCACCAGCAGTCCACATGATACTCTTGACTTCACCTTTTTCTACAGTGATGATCTAGTAAGACAGCTTAATCAATCATCAAACACACAAGGAATTTGGTTAAGGAATCCGTTGCTACTTCTAACATCTATTGTGTACTTAGCAACTACAGTCAGCTAGCTTTTGGGAATAGGCCTGGTGAGGTTGATTGCTGTTGTATTCCTGGGTGACCTCAGATAAATCATATTATTCCATCTGTGTCTCAGAGAAATAGCACAGTGGAAAGCTTACATTTCTTGTATGAGCCTGAATACCAGCAATTGTCTAGGCCACAAGTAATGATATTTAAAGTCCCCTGAAGCAATAAATGAATGTTACAGGAAGAAACTGCTCTCAACAAAATAACACCCAGCATGTCTATACCATCAGTTAAGTACATGTTTTCCAGATAGATTTCCTCACAACCCTGCATTATAAATCCTGGCTTGCCCCTATTGTTCCTCCAAGCCCAAGCTTGGAGTGCTCTTCATACTGGCAACTCAGGCAAGACTGGCCACTGATTATAGGTATAAGATTTCTCTGAAGTATCCTGGATAGAGTAAGTTGGGATGAGACAATCTGATACAGGTCAGCTTTTCCAATTTAAGACTTTTTTATTTGAAGCTACAGCTGGCAGAGTAGACTGAAAGCAATTGTGTGCTACTCTTGAGCTTCCTCTTCTCTGTAAAATGATGACAGAATCCAGAGTATCCAACGGTCTGGGGTTAGTTGCTGTAAATTTGCTTCTACAGAGAGGACATTTGAAGATAAAAAATGTAGCTCTCTGGGAAAAAAAATATATATATATATATGAAGAAGAACTCACCATAATATTAATGCAATGGAACTCAGTCCGGGAGCAGGTACAGTCATACCCATGATACGACCTGCACAATGCATCTCACTCCAGTGTTCAGTGATTCTGGAACCTGCTTTTAATGCTAAATACCTATGACTGTTTTTGCACATATAATCTACATTTGCTAAAAGGAACAAGGCTCAGAAAGAAGTTCCTGGGCTGTGGTCCAGAGCTTTTGAAGTACCCAACAGCAAGACAAGTCAGGGTCAATTGTCACTTTCCTGCACATTCCTACTCCTGATATGAGTTGAGAGAAGAAGTGATCTGGCTTGATGATAAGATAACATAAATTTAAAAAAAAAGGGGGGGAAAATCCATGGGATTATTTCCAGTTGGATCAGGTCCTGGTTCACAGGAAAGCCTCTCAGACAGTAGTGCCAGAACAACTTAGGAGGTAATGTGCTGTGACAGGAGTCACCAGTGCTGAAGGCTTTATTTTATGAAATTTGTCTTGCTTCTGTCTACAGTTTGAGCAAGGTCAGACTCTAAAAATGATTGCTCTGTTAAATGATCAGTGAATGGATTCACACTTCAGAGCTAGTAGGGTCTCAAAAGAAAATGAGGTACTAGGAGAGAAGGATTTATTTGTTCATCCAGTTACACTTTTATTTTTTTAGCTCTTATTAGCTTGATTTTCTGTGAAGTTTTGGCCAGCTGGTGATCAATTTTACATTTGCGACTGATCCATGTCAAAACCTTGTCTTGTTTATATTTCACTGAGAGGTAGTAAAGCATAGTTTTGTCAGGTATATATTACATTTAGTTGAAACTGTATAAGATGTTATAATTTAAATTTGTAATGATAGGTTTATAGTTGCATCCCATATGGGGACTCATGGAAGGGCTTTAGAGTTAAAATGTCAATTTGAACATTTGTAAATATAATGACAACATTTCAGGTACTTAAAAGGAAAGAAAAAAATAAAATGAAACAAAAATAAACATATACAAAAAAAAATCTTTATAGTATTTTTATGCTTTTACCTGAAGTTCTCATAAGTGGCAAACCAAAGCCTGTGGGTTTCTTTTTGTTTGTTATTTTTTTTTTCCTATCAGCTATCTTGTGAATTATATCTGAAAATATTGCAATTTAGCTAAGAATAAACAGACTAGAGCTCTCATCCTCTACCCTGCAGAGCTGCAGCACGAGAAGTCCTGCTGATGGATGACAGAGTGCTTTTCATGGGAGTGATGGATGCTCAGTTTTTCTCTCAGCCACTGTCTGCTACAGCTAAAGCAAATGGTTGCACTTGCTTAAGAGGCTACCAAAAATGAGCCAACAAACACCACCTCTTGGATGTGTAATGAAACTGTTCTGTCATTTGTGCTTTGTGTCTGAACTGTCTCATCTGATACTTTAATCCCAACTTGCTCCTCTTTTTCAGATAGTGAAAGTGTGCTGTCCTTCTTCATTCTTTTCTTTCTTCTTTTTCTTCTGCTCCTTCCTAAATTACAGAGTTTCAGGAGAGGATTTTTAGGTACTTCACTGTGTGAAACTTAAGCAATGATATGGAGTCTTTTCGTAAAGACTTTTAAAAGTGAAGTCTTTTTTAAAAAGAAGGAAAGCAAAAAGCTTTTATTTTCATCCAGGGCTTCAAAGTGACTGAGCAAAGGTGAGTAAAGGTGTCTCAGAATAGATAGATTTCTAGGTCAGGCTCCCAGGTATCTTTGACCATCTATAGACATGTACAGTAGTGTAAAGTCTTTATGAGAACTTGGGCTATGTTTTGCTTACGTGGCAGGACAATAGTCAATTGTCTGTGGAGTCAGAAAGCTGAGGCTTCAGAAAGAGGAATACCCTTACTTTTCTGTAATGGGTCGCCAGCATATTCCTGAGCTTTGAAACCATTCAGGAGCAGTGGAGGTCAATCTGGTCTTATCAAGAAAGATATTATTGTGCAATCTCATTTTAAAGTGTAGAAATAAATTTTGCTATGGACCACTTGGAGAATGAGAACTGTCATAAAAGCAGTGTCTCATATCTTCTAATTCAAACCTCTTTTACAAGCTGGGGAGCAATGAGATATGCAGAATCACAGAATTGTAAGGGTTGGAAGGAACCTCTAGAGATCATCTAGTCCAACCCCCCTGTGAAAGCAGGCTCCCTAGACCAGATTGCACAGGTAGGCATCCAGGTGGGTCTTCAACATCTCCAGAGAAGGAGATTCCACAAACTTCCTGGGCAGTCTGTTCCAGCACTCCATCACCTTTACTGTGAAGTTCTTACACACATTTGTGCAAAATTTCTTATGCTCTAGTTTGTGGCCTTTAATACAAGAGTACAACATGATGAGCAGCATTTCACTGTGTTGCTAATGTCTCCTTAGGATATACCAAGTGGTGAAGCTACATTTCCTATCTGATCTCTCTCTTTTTCTTTTTTCTTTTTTTTAAATAATTGTCTTCCAAAAATGTCTACCTGAACAGGAAACTTTTACTAAGAGGAAGCACAAAAGTGCAGTAAGAGAAAATGAGTGGCTGTTTGCACATCATAAGGCATTCTGGTGGAACTATGAGGTGTATTTTTCATTTGTAAAATCACCATTTATTTATTATTTTTTTAGTGAAAAATCAAGCTAAATCTGCTAAGGATGTACAATGGGATGCAGAAAGAAAGGGAAAGAAATATGCAGAGAAATATATATAAGAACTTGGCTGTACATTTTGAGCCTGAGGCCTGAATTGCTTATTTTAGTATAAATTATTGAAATGAAGTTAAATTAGCTTTGCAAAGATAGTAAGGAATTGTATAGCTCTTTGTGCTTCTGCAGTGCTTCTTAGAATATCTGAGAACTCTTACTGATATCTTGGTTATTCAGCTCCATGATATTCCCTCAACAACTATCTATGTCTTAAGTACTGCTCTCTTTCAATTACTGAGTAGCATAACTCTACATTTGGGCTTCTATAAACTACTAAAATAGATAAAATGCATAACTTGCAATCTTTCCTTTAGCTTTTTCTTTCAACAGTTTCCTAACCTGCTTTACTTATTGTCTATTATATAATATTTATATTGAGTCTTTTTTTTTTTTTTTTTTTTTTTTTTTTTACTCCAGAGGGCTTTCTGTCATAGAATGCTTGAATTTGGAAGAGAGCCTGAAGATCAACTAGTTCTACATCCTCTACCGTGGGCAAGGATATTTCCAATCCACTAAGTTCTGAGTATTTTTGTAATGCATTTTTGAATTCTCACACTTAACATTTTCTGTAGATGTTGATTTCTGGTCTTCTAGGTCATGTTCTCATTGTTCTTAGTAACCATTCAGGTAAGACCCACATACCCACCAAAATTCATTTATGGCCTCTTGTTTTCAATCACACCATATACCTGGCTCTGAGCAAATCCCTTGTGCCAGCATGTGGATAATCAGAATATGTGAGCTGGATTTGGGCATGAGCCTTACAGAAGTCATGTTACAGGCATTCTTGACATGCCAGCATGGTATCTGACATATGTACGGGTATCCCCGTGCTTTTAGCACTGCCCACATTGTCTTCTGTCTGGCATGTCACAACTTCTTATGTAGACATTGGGCAATGTTATCTGCTGGAGAATCTTCTAACCATCTTACCCAAGCTAATTAATGTGTTCATCGTTTCCTGGTGACTGCATGGGCTGGTGTCCAAATACATGGTAGCCATATACTGTTCTTTGCCTAACCACATTCTGGATAACCAACCATGTCTCTGACGCAGACTGGTTGGACATGGATAGTCCAATCCTGAGTGACCCACTGTGCAATCCTAAGTGTAAGTCCTTGATAGACTACACAGCTATCTGTGCAGAGATACAATGCACCATTACCTGGTTCATAATCACCCACACTCCTCTTTGTTCAGCCCAGTGGCTACTTTGTCCATCCCCTCTGGTGGAGCAATAGTGTTCTCCTCAGGGGCATCACTATGGTACACCACTGTACCTAGTATCTTTTGTAGCTCTTCTTTTAATGGTGAGGAGGACAAGTGATTTCACTGCCCCAGATAGATGACCCAACATGCTACAGTTTGGGCTTGGACCCCCCCTGTCATAGGAATATGTGATAGGCCTTTTGCCCATCCTTGAATAGGTAACGTTTTTAGTACTAACTACCTCTGGTATTTTGTTATTGACTCTACTATCTACAAGGCAGAGTAGATGGCCAATAACTATTTTTCAATCAAGCTATACCTTTCTTCTGCTCCGTGACAAAACTGAGACCAGAAATTTGGGTGTGGATGGAACACTGCCACAAACCCCACCCAAACCCTTCCTGGATGACGTCTACATCTAATGCAGCAGATAGAGTGGGATCAAGTATACAAAGTGCCAATGCTTGTTTGACAGCTTATTTGACTTTCTGGAAAGTGTCTTGCTCCATCTTTTTCCAGTCCCACAACTGGCTTTCTTAATCTGTACAGAGGCCTAAGGATCTGTGAAGGTGGGGCACAAATGTCCTCCAGTAGTCCAGGATGCCCAAAAATTCTTGTAGGTGTTTTGCTGCGGATTAAATCTCTCATCTCCACAGTGAATTTGGCCAAGTCAGGACTCTCAAAAGTGAATGGCTTCCCTCATTCCTATCTCTCACATGTAATTCTGGAGCTCTTCCATAGAATTCTGTCAGTGCTCAGTTGAGTTAGATAGCTCTCACAGTTTCTTGTAGCATCAGAATAGTTCTCCGAATAGTTCTTCATACGCCTTATATACCATTCACTTACAAGCAAGAAATTCCTGTCCTTCTAATCAGTTAATCGGCCTAGCTTCTGTGTCCAGGTAATTCCTTTTCCAGGAAAATGGATTTCCTCCTATCCAAACCATTTTGCTACACCTTTTAACAAAGACATCTCAGAATTTATTTTGTCTTTCATAGGTGCTCCTGCCTAGCTTGCCAAATGTAAAGATAGGTGATTGGACATACAGCTGCTTTAAACCATTTTCAAATCATTGAAGAAAGGTAGAGGTTGCAATCCAGTAATAAAGGAGGAATTGCTTACCCCTTTCTAAGAATCTGGACTCACCGAAGACTCCAAAGGAAGAAATACTTCCCTAGTTGCTGTCAGCACTTAGATGAGGTTAGGGAGGGGCAGACCTTCAGGTCACAAAGGTGGATTGCTTCCACCTGTGCTCTCAGGGCTGACTACACCACTTTGCCAAGTATTCAATCACTGGTTCAGGCTGTGACCTAATGGTTCCCATACAGCCTGATTCTTCATTTTCCTTAGCCTTTTCTAGTTGTATAAAAGTACTTCTAATTTAGAAGATGTCCACAGTGGGAAGTACTTCTGCCATGAGATCCTGATTTATGTCTGTGTCAGAGAGACTAGAAGACCCAAAACTTGATCTGACAGAGCAGAGATGTTATATACCCACTTCTCTGTTCTTGTGGTGATTTGTTTTCTGTCTGGATGGGGAAACGATGCTATCTATTATTGTGGATGCTGTTTGAAAAAGGAAGAGGCCCTGAAGTAAAGAACTTTTTATAGCATTTAGGTTTCTTCTACTCATTCAGCATCAACTCACCCCAATGTATCTGTTGTCTTAGACTTTGCTTTCTGCACAGAATGTAATAATATCATAAGTTTCTTGGTGTATTTCTTTTTTGTATTGGGATAATTGTACACTATTTTGTCACTCTAATATGATTCACATCAGCAGTGTAACCAAAGATGTTATTATTCTGACACTGCTATCTCATCTTTTAAACTTCTCAAATCTTCTTGAATACATTTTCCTTCCAGGCAGCTTAAAACTTAAGAATGTTTCTGACCATGCTTTTTTTTTTTTTTTTTTTTTTTTTTTTTTTTTTTTTTCCTTCACGTTAGTTGGTTTAGAGTAGGAAGATCCATTTAAAAGAAAAACAAAACAAAAAACCAACAAACCAGAAACCAACATCAAAATGTTCTCGAGAGCTCATGTCTGATGGGACTTTATCTTAGTTCTTCTTCAGCTTCATCACAGGCCTTCTCAATTCACTTTTGTGCTAACCACAGTATTCCCATTTGAGGTTCTCAGTTTGCACTACTACAAAATCTAGGATGTACAGCTGGCTAGGGCATAGCAATGATAACAAAGGGAGCCAGAAGGCCCAGAGATGGCTTTCTTTATTATCTTCTTTCATTTCATTGGCTTTGTTCCCTGTTACTCCCTATGCTATTGACATGAAAATTTAAGCATGAATAATTTGTACAGAATAGAGTAATACTCAGTTACAGATGTAAGATATTGTATCAGAAACACTTCTATTCTGCTTTCCTTAAAAGCTGTTTACTTGTACTATTTCTATCATGGATGTATGCACTGAAGAAAAAAAATAGCATGGCCCCAGAAATATTTATTTACTTAAAGGAAAAGTTTACTTAATCTAAGTTTATTTTACTTAAAAGAAAAGAATATTTATTTACACAGGAAAAGAAAATTTAAGTAACCTCAGAATTAATACTACAAATCTAGGCTAGTGTTCTTCAGCTGGGTCACATCTTCTCAGAGAAATTGTGAAGAGCCACCAGAAGCACCATGGGAGACAAAGTTTTATTACAGATCTAAAGAGAAGAATATTTGGTTCTCTTCTCTGTACACTATCAGTTTGCATTGGCCAATGTTCTCTGTCGACTCTTTGATAAGGTGAAACAAAGTTTTTAGCTTTGTCTGTAATATAATTTCTTGTTTCTTTTGCAAAGTTACTGGGAAATACTGCATCAAGGTTTAGTCTCTTTCCTAGAAGAAATCTATATCCTTTGTATTCTTTTCCCCATATAAATCCTTAGAGAAAATAGGACAATAGCAGTACGTCCTTTCCACTATGCTTAGCACTTTTTTTGTCTAGTGACTAATTTCTCCAAATAGCATAGATCCAAAAAGGAGGAGTGACCCTCTAAGTTATCCTGTGTGATACTGGAGTCAACTGAAAGGTGAATGTTGAGAGCTGCTCTTTGCCTCGCTTATGTCATGCATATAAATAAAATTCTCTACTCCAAATATCTGTTCATGAGGTCTGGACTCAGAACTCTAGAAAGAAGTGAAATTGGAATTGTAGACAGAAGTTGCTGTGCTAACTTCAGCTCTTCACCAGTTTGGTGAACCTTATTTTTCTCTTTGCTATGAATAAACTTTCAGCCAAAATATTTGAAGTACTTAGATTACTAAATAATTTAAAAACAGTTAGAATTGTCTTGATTTCAATACTGAAACTCAAAAAATACTGACAAGAAAAAACTTAGTGTAGTTGCTGAATTTAAAAGGGACAAACATTAAGATACTTAATTTCTAAAGCTCCTCTATAAACATACCAATGTAGAGCATGAAACAGTGATTGATCACTGGATAGGAAGGCAGGCCTAATCCAGAGGAGCTCAGGTGCATGCAACGACCTAAGTGCCATTAAGCAGTGGAGCAAGGATCAATAGGGAATGTGGTTAAACACAGGATTGTACATTTCTGGCCACCAACCCCTACAGTTACCAGGAAATGATGAAGCAACACAGTGGTCTGAGTCCAATTGATTGAGAATTTACCATTGGAGAACATCACCAGTTGGTTACATCAGAAGCTGCAGCACACTGTACAAAAGACAATGTGGGGAGCTGCTAAAGCATGGGGGCTGCCCGTACAACTGGCTGTTACTGTCTAAGCATGCTGAGACTGTGATACATGCTCCAAGATGTGACAGAAACCGTTACCTGAAACAGCAATCCATTTTGGTAAAGTACACAACCCCCTCCAGTGATGGCAAGTTGACTAGATTGAGGCCGTGATCTGTGTCAACACAGCAAGCAGGCCTATCCAGCCCCAAGAGTGAATGAGCCATATACCATCAAGGCACTCAACAAGTTGATGGCCACCAATAGGACATCTCCTATTGGTCATTGAGAGCAACTAAGAGACTAATTTTACTTGTGCAGTGGTACAGCACAGGGCAATTCCACCTGCCATATAGTCTGATGGGGGCAGGCCTTATTGAATGCTATAACAGTATTGTTAAGGCTGCCCTGAAGAGAGACTCACAGCCCCTGCAAGGCTGAACAAAGAGATTGTATGAATAGCCAAGACACAGTAAACCCAGTACCCTGAAGATGCTTCCCTTTGGAGAGCAGACCTCCATCTTCCAGTACCTCCGAAACACATATATTACTCCCTGAGAGGCTCTAAGTCCACAGAACCATCAGGAGAGCAACATGACATGAAGATGCTCCAGTGTCCCTATAAGATCAGCATGAAACCCAGTGACTCAAAAGGCAGTGAGGAAGAAGGGGGCAACAGATGATGAACAACAGTTTGAGCATCACTTCTAAAAGTACACATATATCTGTAAGAACTATTATTCTAGTTTTCCATTCTATGTTTCTCTGTCTTTGTAAAGAGTTATCTCAACCCACAAGTTCTACTTCATTCCCCCTCCCTCTCCCCCTTATCTCCCCCAAGAGAGGAAAGACAAAGAGTAAATACTTTAAATAAAAGATGTAAAATGTGATTGTTTCTGAGTTCTCAGGCTTTTAAGCCCTTCCTTAGAGAAGAGCAGAAACCACCTAATTCCATACTTCATTACTAATCATCTGGTTATTTAGAGTGTTTAAAAAACTCATATGCATTTATCTTCTTCCATTGCTAATTATTCTTTGAGGAAAAAATGAATCGCTGTGCTTTTCACAAATGAAATTTGTGAAATTTTTACTTACTTTTTACTTCTTACTTTAGGAATTGGATACTGGAATAATGAGATCAAGCTGAAAATTATCTTGTTCAAGTGGAGCCTTATATTCTACAGCTAGAAATAGATTCCATTTATAATATTAGCTTATTATAAATATGTGTTATTGTTATTATCATTATTACAAGCTGTTACTCAGTGAACAGCCAGACTGAGAGTTTTTAGCCACTCAAGTTGTCATCATGCTTAGAAGAGCCAAAAACAAACCTTCTGCTGTACACGGCTTCTATCCTGACACACAAATGCAGGGTCACTGGCAGCCACATTTTTAGGAAGTGCTGGGAAGTGCTAATTGATTGCAGCCACAGTCCAAGCTCTGCAAACAGGAAAATGAGAACAAGCTGTCATTTCAGGCTTCAAATGTTTATGCTGTTAGAAAAATGGTTGAAGCAGCTCTCTTTCTTCCAGGGTTTGTAGGTGTATATTTACATCTGCAGCTTGTAATTGCAGTCTGCTTCCACTGTACATCTCCTCTCCACTGAACTGAGCTGCCACAGAAAACAAGTGAAACAAAAAACGTGAGTAACGTACTGGACATTAAATGGGATTTTCACCTACAACTCAGCTATATAAACATGGTATAGTGCTAATTTATAGATGGAAGATTTGTGGAAATAAAGGTATTTTCAAAAGTGAATTTTACATTCTCAGCAGCAGAGTTCACTCAAGTGAGTACTGTGATGAAAGAGAGAGAAAGAAATATTTAAAGGAGTTTAAAATATTATTGGTTACAATACAGAAATGATAAATGTTAAATTAAAACTGAATTCTGTTAATTCATTACTAGTAACAGCTCAATTTCTCCAGTGTAATGGAGTACAGAGTAGCTGCAACTGCTAGTTGCTACTGTTTATACCATTCAGGGAACAGCTAACGACCTCTGATTACAGGCACCAGCTTATCTCCTGTGTGATGGGGGAAAATGAACTAAGTTGTTCCCAGTAATTACATCTGATTTTCCCTCCCTTACTGCCTAGCAGAGGGGTTTCTGCCAGCAGTCCAGGGTAGTAGCTTTTCCTCTTTGTGGGGATGGGGATATAGCACAAAGGCAATGAAAACCAGAAAAGGTCAGGCTTGCAGGGAGTTTGAGAAAAGCTGACTTACTATCATCAGGTTCCTCTAGGGGACAAATCAGGTCACCTGTGTTTCAGAGCCTGCTCTCAGTTTCAGTTGCCCTTCAGAGAACACATTTTCCCTCTAAACAGGGAGAATTCTGGGAGATTTTCTTTCCTGGCTTAAAGAATCACAGAATCACCAAGGTTGGAAAAGACTTTCAAGATCATCCAGTCCAACCATCCACCTATCACCAGTAGTACTCACTAAGCCATGTCACAAAATCCAAAGAAAGCCTTTTCAATTACTCCCATAACACCACCAGCAATGGGTTAACTATTTTGACACTTTTTCTTTTCTTTCTTTAAGTGTCTTGATGAAAATTTTCTTCTGAAAGCAGGAGTTTGATTTTTAAAAATGGGAGTTTGATTGTTTCCCAAGCAGAGGCAGCTTTAAAAGTGCAATACAGAAACAGATAGTTTAGTAGGCTGAAAAGAAAATCTGCTTCTTCAGCAAACCACATTGCACTGTCAGGGGTGAGCTGATGCAGAGATCATTGTACTACTACTACTACAAGAGTTTTTCATAGTAATCATGGAGAAGCATCTTCCGCTGGTGGCTTGTTAATCGAATACTTGATGCTCTGTTACTGTTCCCTTGTGTTCTGTATTGCATGTTACATGTGAAGTGCTGTAGTAGATTTTTGTGCTCATTTCATAAGTGAATGGCAATTGGGTTAGATCAACAGTTACAGTGATATTTGTGTTGGAAAGCACATAGACCTAGAGATTCAATGGCACCTGGGCTCCTGAAAGTGTAGAGAGTAGGTACTGAGGTCTTTAAAAGTCTCCCTACAGATACAGATGTATCTTTCAAAAGGCAGCAAGTAGTAGCCAGTTATGTTAAGAAAAAGCATTATTTCTCTCTTTGTCTTGCTAGATAGCAATCCTTCAGAAAATATTGTTGTGTCACTGCAGTCAAAATACTAAGGATAGAATTTTGTACTTTTCTTGATGTTGGTATGTAATTTGGTGCTGCGGGAGCCTTGAGGGAGAAGGGAAATGTATTTCTTTCACTAAGGTATGTGAAAGCTTGAAAGGGAAGAACTTTTTATGTGAGCAAATAATGTTTGCAACTGTTTCACTGAAGATCTCCGATTCAAAGAAGTTAAATATTTTGTTAAATAGTATACTATCTTACTGAACTGTTAAAACAGCGTGGATGAGAAATTCATTTTTTAGTAAATTTGAAGGCTGCCTGTGTTTCAAAAAAGAATGCTTACTAATAGCAGAACATCAAATATCTCAAATCAAAATAATTGTGAGGGAAAGACATATTTTTCATATGCACTATTACTCATAAAACTATTGTTCCTTGTCTATCCTCAAGCAAGTCTGAGACCATTGCAAGAAATCTGACTTGAATCTAATGAAAAACTGTTATTTTCATTGGGACTGCAACTTGCTTCAGTGTGAATGGTTATGTAACTTCTAAAACTGAGGGCTCGGAAAGACAGTGTATAATAAACAATGGTTATCACCAATCACCTCATCTTTATTTTCCATGTGCCTTAATAGGGCCTTCAGGAGGACCTGTTCTTTGATCTTGCCAGGCAGAGGGACTGACTGTCCTGTAGTTCCCCCTATATTCTTTTTTTCCCTTCTTGAAAATGACACATTTCCATTTGAAGGGAAGAAAACAGCAGAAATATTAATTAGTAGGCTGAATATCGATCAGATTAACTGAGATTGTGATGATAGTTTGGGAAAGTAGCCAGTGGAGAAAGAGGAAATAATCTTAGCTTCTCTATAGGAAGAAATATATCTGCCATTTCTTAACAGTACTCATTGCTTGGATGTGATTATAATCTCCCAGTTACTATTTGACAATTATGTCACATTTGCATCTCAGATAGTCTGGAGTTACTGGTGTTTGGCTAAGGAAATTTGACCTTACTTTACAGATACAGACATTAGCAGTAGCGTCCAAGTCTTACTTCCTTTAATTCCTTTAAGATTAAAATATTTCTAAACATTTAACATTTATAGAGAAGCTAATGGGGATTGTGGCAGTTTTCTTTTGGGAGATAAATTTGATGGGATCTTGGTTCCTTTCAGATCTGTACAAGCTTCCTGTGACTATGAATAACCCAGCTTTTTTTTTTTTTTTTTTTCTTCCCCCTCCCCCCCCATATAGCTGCAGTTGGTATCACTTTGTAGCACTGATGGAGATTATAT
Source organism: Phasianus colchicus (assembly GCF_987193195.1). Classification (NCBI taxonomy): domain Eukaryota; kingdom Metazoa; phylum Chordata; class Aves; order Galliformes; family Phasianidae; genus Phasianus; species Phasianus colchicus. The sequence goes on along the minus strand of NC_143437.1, from coordinate 61,916,637 downwards.
CAATATTCAGGAATATGGTTTGATATTGCCCAAATTTGGTCTAGTCTTGGTGAAAAAGACTTTTGGATACTCTTGAGTACACTGCAAGGGCAGTAAAGAAGATGGCATTTTTGGGAAAAGATAACTTTGTGGGTTACTTATTCTAGGTCTGAATGAAGTAGTTAATTATTTCACTCCATTGTGAACAAGAGCCATCTACAGATGAGAAGTGAAAACTTTCATCTACCCTCAAGCCTTGGTCTCAGGTTCCTGGCAAAACATTCTTTGTTTATCTGGAAAATATGAACTTCTATTGGCACAGGTATTCTGTTTAATATTATTATGCAGACCTTACAGAAGTCCAGAAAATGTAAGCACTTCCTGGCATTTAGAAGCTGCATGAGTGATCTATACATTTATAGGAAGGATGAAACTGGAATATGTGTCATAGGACATCCCTGGGTTGAGAGCCAAGAACTGTGCCAGCAGAACAATAATGCATCATGGTAGTTGTTGATACTGAGCAGTTACTTTAGAAGAAGGTTATAATTTGCATTAGAATGCAGTGGAAAGAAGCAAAAGAAAGCCTTATTACTTTGTCTTTCACTCCCACCAAAGGAAAGAATTTCAGGAATGTCAGGTTAGCTGTTCCCTCTTCCCTTATTCTCTCCTAATCTTATTCATGTTGCAATCAATATTGAAGGGAGACTGAAAAAAAATAAATGAAGGTGATGAATAAAAGGGATTCTGTATAGTGGTTGCTTAGGACAGTTGTGCCTTACCTCTCTACTGGCATCATAGTAGAGCTCTAGAAGAGCATGGGGTTTTATAAGATCTGGAAATACCAGCACTAGACTTTTGGGTGCTTTGTTTGCTTATATTCAAATGACATTTCTTAGGACCACAGATATAATAAGAAACCTCAAATTTAAGCAGCTGGTAATGTGAAAAGTTTGGCAACATCATCTGAATTGTACATGAAGCATCGCCTCTGGTTAACAGAAGTAAAATGTTAATTTAGTCTTTGATAGAACATATTAGCATGATAACTCACAAAACAGTTTTGGTATGCTAATTCGGGAATAAAAATGTGTTCTGATTAATGCCTGAATCAATATGAAAACTGCCGGATGCCTGAAATGACAAAGCTGATCAAAGTTGCCAAAACTGTGTGGCAAACACACGAACAGTAATAGAGGCTATTTCTTTTTCTTCCTCTCAGAAATAGTGTGAAATTTGACTTTAAGTGGAACACATTTAAATACGTAAATCTGAAGGATTAAACCTGTATTCTGTTCTTACTTTAATACAAATATTATTGAGGTTCCCTGGCACAGATTTCATAGCTAATGCTTCTAATCAATTGTCAGAAGTGTTATGCTCCTCTGAACTGACAGTAAGGATTTTCTTTAGAACTTTGCTAGCTATAATTTCAAAAACTATTGCTGTGTTTTTTGTTTTTTGTTTTTTTTTTTTTTTTTTTTTTTTTGTTTGGTAAATTAAATTACTAGAGCAAAACATTATTGGCCCTTTAGGGTATGGATGACTCACTGCACTTGTAAGACGCAGAAAGACCCATTGTCTGGAATGTAACGTGGCAACGATGTGTTGGATATCCCATTCTGGATTTTTTGTTTTGTTTTGTTTTCAATACTTAAACTCTCTCTGACCTAATACTGCATTAAGTACTTGGTGATTTACAAAATGCATAAAAGAAAACAGTGTCTACCTTGAGAAACTTGGTGTCTGATAGCACCAATTAGAGGGAGAACAGGGAGGCACAGTATAAAGACTGTTTGAGGTACAATTCAAAGCACTATAATATGATGAAAGACTCTAGATTTATTTTCTGAATATTAGCAACCAAGGTGAGTTTATTTCAATATTTCTAAGACTGTAGACTTTTTACATTGTCCAAGATTAAGCCTTCCAGCATGCCTAAGGTATGCAATAAATTATACTTTATTGTAGACAGACATGCTTATGACCTGGAAACTTAAGAAAAACCGCTTTGAAACAGCACTTGAACACATTTGTTTCAGTTGTCTTCGTATCTAGGCTAAGTGATCATGGCTGTGTACATGTTCTTCTGAATTGACTCATGAGGTATTGTTGCAGGTGGCATAATGATGACTGTGATAATATAAAACCTTTCCAATTCAAGAGTTCCAAAAAACCATCACACTGCATCCTTACCATGTTATGATCATTCTTTGTAATTTACCTGATGTATGCATGGTATATCTTATTAAAGATATGCTAGCACAATTTACATGCAATTAATTCTATACAGTATAATTGCAGTATAGAATATAAAAATGTAACAGTATAAAGTACAGTAATATAATTACACAGTAGCTTATCCAAGCCTCGAATCAGTAGAAATTCTTGATTCAATTTCAGTGATGAGTGGGAAGTAAATGAGAATATTTCTACATTGTCATGGTGTGGTGCTCTCAGGAGGGAGGACCAACAATTGCAACGTGTCATCCCTCCTGTGCTCCAAAGGAGGTCTTTCTGGCTTAATGAGTGTTCAGGGAGTCTATACAAATGAAAATAATCACTGTGCAGCTCAGAAGATTCTTACTGTGCTGAGATTAGGCACTCTGTAGGGGGAGAGATTCAGATGTTCTTAGCTTGAAGCTGAGACTGAGAGTGCCCAACCCGTGGTCTTGTGAGTGATAGATCTACTGAAAGAAAGAGAGGAAGAAGAGAAAATAGAGGTTGTGCTGAAATTATGCTCCAAACTAAGATGTTTCAAAGAGGTGCAGTGGAAGGAGGTTGACTGTTTTTGAAAAATTTCCCCAGTTAAGCAGTTTAATAATTTCACTCAAATAAAAAATACTGCTCATTCATAACATTATTCACCTTACTTATAAACAGTGAAAGCAAAGACTCAGCAGTAGGATGATTTGAAGCAGTCACTCCTATTCCTGAAGGAATTACTGGGACCTCTGACATGACTGGAAATGGAAGGAATATCAACAGCCTTTCACATGGTGAAATCCTTCTTCTGAGACCAGAAGAAGAAAGAGACAGTCGGGTTTTGTACTGTATATTAATACCATTTTTTACTTTACCATTTCTTCATTTTATATGTGGTTTGTACAGATCTGGAAAAGGAAAGACATGAGGAGGAATAGAAGAAATGAAGATATATGTAGAAAAATGATGAGAAGTTTGGCTCTGGGAAGATAAAAGAAATGAGAGAGAAGAGGGAAAAAATCAGGGAATAGAGCTTGAAATGATGCACATTGTAGAGGGAATGAAAATAAGAAAACAAAATAAAAAAAGTAGGAGGAAAGGAAATGAACCATATATGTCACTTGCCTACACCCATGAGAGGGACCAATTGTATATTAGAATAGTATGAGAAAAGATGAAATAGAAAGAAATGAAGATAACTAAAGAATAGAGAGTTTACCTAGAAACTGCAGAACTTTTTCTTTTGAGAAGCAATATGTGAAATAATTATATCTTAGCATCTAGATGTGCATTAAAAAAAACATGCAGCCAAACAAAACAACAACAAAGAAAAAACACACTTCCTTTTATTTTAAAGATATGACCCCTAGAATAAAAAAATCAAAATATTTCAAACTGATAAACTAATACTGTAATTCTTGTTGGCATGACTTTAATGCTCATAAAAAATAAACAAGGGAAAACATGTTGGTTATCTTTTCCAACCTGAGAAACTCTATGATTCTATTCTGTCTTACTAGTACTTTTGATCTTAAAAATATATATATATCTTTAAAAAAAAAAAAAAAAAAAGTAGTAATTACACGAGCAACTGCTGTGCAAAAAATTCTGGCTTGATTGACTTAGCAATGATTTGGGGAACCTCCTCTCGGGTTTCAGATGTAGACTGTGTTTTCAATTCTGTTTTTATTTAATCTCTTTCCTAAATTGTCAATGTGGATTCCACTTAATGAAAGTTATGGTGGCATCAGAGCTCCTTCCTCTTCATTCTTGCTTCCATTTCATTTTACATATTATTTTCCACAGTGTATTATATTGCTCAGTTAATAAACACCAGTTGAGTAAGTCTTCCTTCTGTAGTTAGAGAGGATCACTCAGCCCATTTTACAAGCCACAAATTACCAAAACACTGGTGATATCTCTGTTTAGATCTGAGTTTGGAATAGCTCTCACTGTGCAATCTTGCAGGGCATCCCTGGAATGAGACAGTAAGAGCAGTGGTGAGGATAAGAGGATGTTAAACATAGATTCTGCTCCAGGAGAGGATGTCTCATGGGGCTGACTTAGGATGTGAGTAGGATGAGGTCTCCCTTTACATTCAGGACCAGTAATTTCTCTGTAAGACTCTGAGTGAAATAGACTCTTGCATCCTTTCCTTCTTCACATTCCAGACTAACAATCATGGCATGGTGGAACCAGGGCTGACCCCAGTGCAGGTCATGCCCTCACAGACAGGGACTGTCCCAGTGAATCTAACCATAATGGGAAGACAGAGAGGTGATACAAGAGAACAAGTATGGCATCACCAAGGGCAAATCCTGCTTGGCCAACTTAGTGGCCTTCTGTAATTGTGTAGCTGCATCAAAGTCAAAAGAAGAACCACTGATGTCATCTATCTGGACTTCTGTAAAGTCTTTGACACGGTACCCTACACCATCTTTTTTCTCTAAATTGGAAAGATATGGACTGGATGGGAGGACTGTTCTATGGATGAAGAATTGGCTGAAGGATCAAGTCCAGGGAACGATGATCAGTGGCTAAATATTTGGATGGAGATCAGTAAGGAATGGTGTCCCCCAGGGGTCAGTGTTGGGATTGATACTCTTCAATAACTTCATTAATGGCATTGCCAGTGAGGTTGAGTGTACCCTCAGCAAGTTTGCTGATGACACCAAGCTGTGGGATGTGGTTGACACACCAGAGGGAAAGGATGCCATCCAGAGGGACAGAGGCAGGCTTGAGTAGAGGGCCCGGGTGAATCTCATAAGGTTCGACAAATCCAAATACAAGATCTTGCACCTGGGCTGAGGCAACTTCCACTACAATTATAAGCTGGGGAATGAAAGGATTGAGTGCAGACCTGCTGAAAAAGACCTGGGGGTACCACCAGTGGATGGGAAGCTAGACATGAGCCAGAAATGTGTCCCCTGCAGCTGAGAAAGCAGCTGTATCTTGGGCTGCATCAAAAGAAGCTTGGCCAGCAGGTTGAGGGAAGTGATCCTGTTCCCCTACTTTGTGTTGGTGAAGCCTCATCTGGAGTACCATGTCTAGATGTGGTGTCCTCAGTACAGGAGAGGCATAGACCTGTTGATCTGCGTCCAGAAGAGAGCCACAAAAATGCTCCAAGGGATGGAACACCTCTCCTCTGAGGATAGGCTGGAAGAGCTGGAGCTGTTCAACCTGGAGAAGAGAAGGCTCCAAAGTGACCTGATAGTGATCTTTCAGTATCTAAAGGGGAGGTACAGGAAAGATGGGAACAGACTCTTTAGCAGGGTCTGTGGTGATAGAACAAAGAGAAACAGCTTCAAGCTTAAAGAGAGTAGATTTACAGAATCACAGAATCACAGAATTGGCAGGGTTGGAAGGGACCTCAAGGATCATGAATCTCCAACCCCCCTGCCACATGCAGGGCCACCAACCATTCCACCTAATGCTAGACCAGACTGCCCAGGGCCCCATCCAATCTGGCTTTGAACACCTCCAGGGACGGGGCATCCACAACCTCCCTGGGCAGCCTGTTCCAGTACCTCACCACTCTCTCCGTAAAGAATTTCCCCCTGACGTCCAACCTAAATCTCCCTTCCCTCAGCTTAAAACCATTTCCCCTTGTCCTGCTGTCATTTAGGTTAGATATAAGGAAAAAGTATCTTATTTGAGTGTGATGAGGCACTGGAAGAGGTTGCATGCAGATGTGGCTGATGACCCATCCTTGGAGACTTTCAAGGCAAAGCTGGATCAGGCCCTGGGCAACCTGATCTAGCTGTGCATGTCCATGTTCTTTACAGAGGAGTTGGACTAGATGACCTTTACAGGTCCCTTTCAACCTTAAGGATTTTATGACGTGGGATCTATAACCATTAGAAGCCTTTGACATTGACAGTGATGAACCAAGGCTGGGGTCCATCCAGGGTCTCCCGTCAGGAACTGAAGAATCTCAACCCATGAGTTCTATTTCTTTTCTTCATTATTCTGAGAGTGAGTAAAAGGCTATATGTTTTTTAGCTATCTACAAGGTTGAACCACAACAGCATCATTTATCTGTCCATCTAAATTCTTCAATGCAGAAGACTGTGTGGGAAGACAGAAAAACATTTCTTTCTTTTGTCTATGTTGTTTACTAGAATTGTGGTTAATGAAAATGATTTTCTGTTTTTTGTTTTGTTTTATTCACTTTTTTTAATTTTTTTTAAATTGGTTTATAGCCAAGAATGTGTTCATTAACTGAAAAATAGATGGATATAAACGGATTAAGGCTGATTCAGGTCATCTGTGCTAAATAGTTTTAATAAAATTCAAGAAAACTCACAGTTTCTTTTGGACATATATGAATTTTAGTCAGTGTAGCAGACTCTCATTACTATTGCTTTTTAGGGTGGCTGCTTGAAATTAGCAGATATGCCAAATTACAAAACCAGAAACATCACCCACAGACAGCTGCTGCATGTACTTTTCTACCTCCTGAAATTATTTGTTCACTTTAAGTTACTGATCTAAGAGCTGAATAGTCCTACCAAACAACATGCTCACGGGAAAATATATTAAATTAATGGGTACTTGCCAACAGTATGCAAACGTTCAATATGTCTGGGTCATTTTTAGCTGTATATATTTTGTGACTAAAGTATTAATTTCTAGTGACCAGTTCCAGCTATTTCCTTAATGTAGATACGTCCAAGTAATTTAAGTTCAAACAGTCTAAACTGATGAATTGGTCTATTTAAAGCAGACCAATATAATGGAAAATTTAACTGTTCCTATAATTTGCAATGTATTTCTCCTGGCAGCTAAACATGTTACCTCTTCTCAGAATTAATTGTGTGTGGATAGTAAGGAATTACTGTGCTCTTCTTCTTTATAGGTTTCTACTAGTCTTCAGGGCTGTCTCTTTCACTTCCATGGAATGTACTAGCTTCATACCATTTGAGTCCTCATTTTATTTCAGACATTTCCTATGGCATAAGGAATAAATAAAGACAATCACATTCCAGTTATTGCAATATATGATGTTCAAATAACTGTTTAAACATCATACACTTGGAGGGTTCTAGTTCTTCAGCACTAGTGTTCAGCCTCTTTGATCATTAGTGGGAGCTAAATCCAGCTGGCGACCGGTCACGAGTGGTGTTCCCCAGGGGTCGGTGCTGGGGCCTGTCCTTTTCAATATTTTTATTGATGACCTGGATGAGGGCATTGAGTGCACCCTCAGTAAGTTTGCAGATGACACCAAGTTGGCTGGAAGTGTCGATCTGCCTGGGGGTAGCGAGGCCCTACAGAGAGATCTGGACAGGCTGGAGAGCTGGGCTGAAGCCAATGGGATGAGGTTTAATAAGACCAAATGCCGGGTTCTACACTTTGGCCACAGCAACCCCAAGCAACGCTACAGGCTTGGGGTGGAATGGCTTGAAGACTGTGTAGAGGAAATGGACCTGGGGGTGTTGGTTGACGCTCGGCTAAACATGAGCCAGCAGTGTGCCCGGGTGGCCAAGAAGGCCAATGGCATTCTGGCTTGTATCAGAAGCAGTGTGACCAGCAGGAGTAGGGAAGTAATTGTTCCCCTGTACTCAGCTCTGGTGAGGCCGCACCTTGAGTATTGTGTCCAGTTCTGGGCCCCTCACTGCAAGAAAGACATTGAGGCCCTGGAGCGTGTTCAAAGAAGGGCAACAAAGCTGGTGAGGGGTCTGGAGCACAGGCCTTATGAGGAGCGGCTGAGGGAGCTGGGATTGTTCAGTCTGGAGAAGAGGAGGCTCAGGGGAGACCTTATTGCTCTCTATAACTACCTGAAGGGAGGTTGTAACGAGCTGGGGGTCGGCCTCTTCTCTCGTGTAACTGGTGATAGGACTAGAGGGAATGGTTTCAAGCTTCGCCAGGGAAGATTCAGGCTGGATATTAGGAAATACTACTTCTCTGAAAGGGTGGTCAGGCACTGGAATGGGCTGCCCAGGGAGGTGGTGGAGTCACCGACCCTGGAGGTGTTCAAAGAACGTTTGGATGTTGTGTTGAGGGATATGGTTTAATGAGAACCATTGGTGACAGGTGGATGGTTGGACTGGATGATCTTATAGGTCTTTTCCAACCTTAGTGATTCTGTGATTCTGTGATTCTGTGATACCGGTTTATGTAAGGAGGAGCCAGTGCATTCCAGCCTACCTTTGCAAATATTGTTATGGCACTCAGAAGCTAGATGCTGCTTCTGGTGACAGTTGTTTTATTGGACTTAGAAGAACAGCCATATCTTTGTAATCACTAAATCTCATATGAAAATTTATTTATTATTTTACTCAGGTCTTTCTCAAAGTGTGATATTCCACCTTTCTCATGGGACTTTTTTAGACTCTAATTCCATTTCTAGTAGTAAGGCAGAAAAATCTATCTTTGGGGAGCATATTTTGTGAGACTTCTTCCTGAAGTCTGCAGAGAGGTATAAATCTTGCACTTGTCATAACTAGAAATCTGTCTTAAGTTTTATAATATATTTTCTATATTACTAATACCTCTTCTACAAGTCAGGACTTTTCTTTCCATGACCTCTTTCAGTGGCTGAGTCTATCATCAATTTCTGACTTGTGTGAAAAATGAAGGTAAAAGAAAGTCTGAAAAGAGAGGAAGAAAGAGTTAAAGATATTAAACTAACTTAAAACTTATTAAACTGGCTCTAACTTTTATAATCAAATGAAGGTAAAAGACATTAGAAATATCCAAGTGCATAAGGCTGTGGATACTCACCCCTGTTTTATTTCTAGGCAGGACAAACATTAGGCTATCATATGCTTATTCTTGTGGGGGTGGGAATCTCTGTAGAGGTAGTGGTGATACATTGAGACCTGTGAAAAAATTATTGCATGTTAACAAGCATATCTGTTCCTCACAAGGAAGCATTCTGAGTAGCGAGAGTCCTACTGGTGAACCAGAGCAGCCACTCAGCATAGAAACAGAAAGGTACAGATTTTAGACTTCTGTGGAAAAATCTGCTCATACTTTATTGGAGAGGATCTGTTTATCTTTTTCTTGTGGCAGTCATGTAATTCTGCTCTCTTCAAATCCTAGAAAGATAAAATTGAAGTGTATTCATCTTTTAATGTTGCCCATTTAATATATTTTTAAAATGTTCATCAGTAAGTGGATTGCCTTCAAAAAGTCCTACTAATGTTATTTATCTGCTTACTTTGTAACTTTTTATTTCCCTTACACTGTAAATGTGTGATGCCAATAGTCTCAACTGAGCTATTACTGAGCTTCATCAATGTGAGATGGAAAAAAGCAATGACACAAGACTACTCTAAGACTAGAAATAATCATATCAGCTTTATTACATTTGCATCAACAGGTAGGGCACAAATAATGAAGAGTTTGTTCTCCCATTTTTACATTTTAAAAATGGCTTATTTTTATTGGTGGAGTCCTTAATGTACTCTGCTGGTGCAAATTCTCTTTTTTTTTTTCCTCTGTGCCCTCTCCATAAAACCTCACAGGAAAGAGGAACTATATAACAAGATCCCCAGTGGACTGAGTTGACTTCGTAATAACTGAGTGAACAGAAGTTATTCAATGCATGTTGCAAAATCTCTCCTTTCTGCCCTAAAGCAGCTGAAATACTAATGCAGAAAAGTTTTCAACTGCAGGTGTATTTTATAGTAAGCAACCACTGTTCTGTTAACAAATTAAGATAATTCTTGCGGAGTGGCTGGTGAAAATCTTCAGTGTGGTCTTACTGGAAAGCAGACCATCAGTATAAGAAAGAAAAGTAGCTAATGTGAACCAGGGACAAAAAGTCTCTTGCAGCTCTTAACTTAGAGTGAAGTGACTCAGAATACTGACTTGCAGTCAAAGTTGTAACCTGATGATCCAGAATTTCTTCACAGCATTTCACCTCATGGTTAAAAACTTCTATAACTTTTGCTTTTTCATGAAAAAAAGAAAATGAATCATGTCTATTGGTAAGAAAGATTTAAATGGCTGATGCTGTGCAGCAACATACTGTTTTCTGTTTCTAGTTGCTTAAACTTCATTTCAAGCATCTGCTCCCTGGCATTCAATCAGTTCCAAACACTGATTACTGTTTGTCAAAGCACAAAGGGAGGGATTAAAGTAAATAGTTTTAAATAAGTGAAATAGTGAAAACTACAAATAAACAAATATGCATAAAACTGGATCAAGACATTACTCAGGATGGGAGAGAGGAAAAAACAGAAGTTCTATTTTTCTCTGTAGTTGTATGTTTATTGTACATATATTTCTTAAGAAGAGTTATCCCCTTCAGTTTATTTTTCATAATTTAGTCCTATTCCATACCAATAGAAGTTTCATTGATGTAGTGTGATGCCATGAAAATGTGCTTTCTGTTTTGAAAAATTGCTATTTTTCCTTACTACTCAAAAATGAACAAAATAACTATAATCATAATTTTTGTTCTCTCCTCTTTCTTTGAAGCAGTAGCTTATTTGAGATTAATTCAAGATGAAAGAAAAATAACCCCACAGTTCTGAGTGTTGACATGGGACTTCTCTGAAGTGACTATGAAGTTTGTGATTGAATTAATGGAATGATCTTATCTGCATCCTCAATATATTCTTTCAGTCTAGTATCTTCCTTTTAAATTTTTTTATTTTTCTCTTTATTTCCCAGAAAATGAAGGCCAGAGAAATTCTGTCTTTTTTATTTCAAAGGGATAGGACAAGTGCAATTTATTTTGGAGGACTGGTGTAGAACCATTCTTAGAATTTTTATTGGCATAGGAACGTCTTAATATTTTTCCTTTGAATACTTCTTTCGTATGTTTTTGGTGGAGATTAGTAGTGTTGTAACCCTACTGAATATCCCCAATGACTTTGCTCAACATGATTTATTTTGTGTAGTTTCTATACTAAGCTGTTCTTATTTCAGAGATGATCAGAAAACAAAACAATTATACAGTTTTGAGCCCCTAGGGGATTTAAGCATTGTATTCTCTTTCTTAAAACATGTTTTGCTGCACTGGAGTTCCGCAAGAACAGTCTTTCCATGAGCCAGAATTAAATAGCTTGTGCTACTGGAATTGATGATTCCAGCTCAGACACAGTATTGGGTAGGATAGCTTTTTAACAGTATTTTTGTAGTGAAGCACACTCATTTTAGAAACTTATCTTGACATTTTAAGATACAGGATGCAGAAGGACACAATCAACTAAGATTCCTGTTTCTTCTACAAAGAACTAGCATTTCATTTTCTTTTGTGCGCAACATGTTGGCTTTTGTTGTCATTGTTGATTTTTTTTCCTTTTTGTTTTGAATGTAGAAATAGTAAAGATACAGGCGAGATGTAAATGTAGAACTGGATCTTTTCAAACCTCTTAGGGAGGACAAACGTGTTAAATGTTATGTCCTGGAATAGATTGTGGTCTTAGCCTTGTTCCAATTACAGTCATATTTGGTTTAGGACCAGAGATCACTCACTATGCATTTATGAACAGATTAGAAAATATTTATTTGCGCTATATATATATATATATATATAAAAGTAAGTTAGCAAAAGAGACCACTGTGTTAGCTGAAATGTTCTCTTTGCTTTGGAACTGAACTCAACCAAGTTGCATTGGGCTTTTTTGTTTTGTTGTTGTTGTTGTTGATCCAATTGCACAATTCCATTAAAGTAGGTTTTCCTGTCTGTGTGAGACTGCTACACCAAACTAGATCATAAGCATTACTAAATTCAAATATATTGCATCATCTATTCCCCTGTGTTTTCTAGGAAATTTTCCTTTTAAGAGTAACGAAAAATGTGATTAAAACCTCTTTTTGACTAACAAATGTTAGATGTTCATTGTTACTTAATTATATTTGAGTTGTTTACAAACTGATTACTTAAAGGTGTATCACCATTAGGGGAATATTTTTCCAGACATCAGTGCTACATGTACTATTGACTCTGCACCTCCTTTAATCTTCTCTCTTTCCCTTCCTACCCCAACTAATGGGTACAAGTTACTTCCTATTTATTTATTTATTTATTTATTTATTTATTTATTTATTTATTTCCTCCTGTGAATCCTTATGAGTCTTCCAAGAAAACTGCCTAAACTATTTGCTTCAAGCGATTCTCAACAGGCACAGAGAACATTAAAGATCTAATTTATCTAAGTGTTGTTAGCTTGTTCTTCCCCTAATATGACCTTCATTCTTTCTCCCTTATTCTTAATTATAAATGTTAAGTGTTTCATCTCAATTACTATCTTTATATAGAATAAAGCAATGAAATAGAGGCAAGAAAATTTCAGCTTTTTTTTCACCTGCACTACTTCACTTTTCTCCATTAAATAACAAGTCCTCTTTTTCCCATTTCGTTATTGGATTGAATGCATTTCAGAGCACTTCTTGATTGCCTTTTATGTTTTCTTCCAGCTGTATAACTTTTTGTGCCATTGTCTTCTCTGCTTATCTCTCCATCATGTGCTATTCTTCTAAGTGGCTTTTTAGTACTATGTTCTTGTTTCCATTGTGTAGAACTACCTTTCCCCCTCTCCCACTTCCTGATCACTGAAGCTCCTGATGGAGGATGTCTTACTACATCCATCAACTATTCTCTATAATGGAGCTCATTGTCATCAGACTTTGTAGTCTCATTATAATCAGCTGTTCTCCTGCTCTATGGCAAAAATAAAAAATCTATTATTAAAAGAAATGTGAGAAGAGATTGCAGGAAGTAAAGGCTAGTAATTCCCTAAGTAGTATAAAGTAATAAAATAGTCAGAAATGGTTACACTAAAAAAATCTAGAAAAGTATGTATGAGATACATATTACTATAGCTTTCATAAGATAAAATACATCAGTTATTATCAATAAGCATTGTTGTAATTAGTCTCTGTGTGTGGAAGTAGCCTTGATCATGGATCACACTTTGCAAAGTGGATTGCAGATATATGGAAAAGAGCTGAGAACACAGAAGATGCACATTAAAAAAATTATCTGTGAACATCATCTTTTACAAAGATTGAGATAGAGCAATAACTCGGGTAGTCCTGTGGAGCAATTCAATCCTTGTTTCCCCATAGGAATCTATTAAATCTCAACTGGTTGCATCTAAACATACAGATCTTCCAGCCTTCATTACTGAGCAAAATCCTTCATTTCATAGAATCATAGAATGGCCAGGGTTGGAAGGGACCTCAAGGATCATGAATCTCCAACCCCCCCTGCCACATGCAGGGCCACCAACCTCCCCATTTAATACTAGACCAGGCTGCCCAGGGCCCCATCCAATCTGGCCTCGAGTGCAAAACTCTGCACTTTGCCATGTTGAACCTCATCAGGTTCACCTGGGCCCACCTTTCTAGCCTGCCAAGGTCCCTCTGAATAGCGTCTCTTCCTTCTACCATGTCAACCGCACCACTCAGCTTGGTGTCATCAGCAAACTTGCTGAGGGTGCACTCGATTCCATCATCGATGGCACTGATAAAGATGTTAAAGAGCACCGGTCCCAAGACAGACACCTGGGGGACGCCGCTCGTTACCAGCCTCCACCTGGACATAGAGCCATTGATGACCACCCTCTGTCTGCGGCCTTTCAACCAGTTTCTTATCCATCGAGTGGTCCACCTATCGAATCCACATTTCTCCAATTTGGAGATAAGGATGTGGTGGGGGACCATGTCAAAGGCCTTGCTCAAGTCCAGACATTTGACATTTGAGCTTCATGTATTGAAACCCAGGAGCAAATAAGTGTTGAAAAAAGAAATTGTGATTTTTCCATGCAAATTAAATGCTGAAATTATGGTGGCAAATCTTGTACCTTTATGGTGAAATAAAGCAATAACCAAAATAAGTAGAACCTTGATGAGATGGAAAGATATGTAAAGAAATCCAGACAGTAAAGTGGAAAAAAAAAAAAAAAATAGAGGGAGGTAAAGCCAATTCTACATCCAACTCAGAAAAAAAAGGTGTTCTATATCATATGTATTTTAATTTATAAATGCCAGCACTGTCTTACTTGATCAGAATGATTATTCCTAATATCACTTTGACACTGGAGGGTGTTATGGAAAAATCTGTGGAGAGGTAAGGTGACTGAAGTTTTTTCAGTGCAACATAAAACATAACATGAGTTTGCTGTGTTAGTTAAAGCATTTTTGCTGCCTATATGCTTCAATTTTTTTATTTTTTTATTTTTTTTTAAGAATTGGAATGTATGGATTGTAAACATTAAATTTATTATGTTTATATTTCATGCTCATTTTTGTAAAACTTAGCTGTGGTATGAAGTATGTTGGACTGATAATCCTTATAACAACATCATCCTGTGAGCATCAATTCTCCATTTTTAATTCAGTAAGTAACTTCTTACTCTTGCTGTTCAAATACAAATGTTTTCCCACAATGGCATAATCCCTTCATGGCACAGAACATTATGTTATGTGGATGCAGAATTATTGATACTGTTATGCTGTAAAAATATACAAAAATATGCCTATATACATAAGACTAACCATTTCCTTCAAAATGGAGGTAGCAATCACTGCAGGGGCCAAGGGACTGAAGAAATAAGGAAAGCTTAATGCATGAATGTAAAATCTTTTCCCTTGTCTGGATCATATCAAATGCAGACAAAATGCCCTGGGCCGCATTCAGGTTGCACTGAAAGTAATGTCTCCAATGTATTTCCATGGGAACTACAACAGATATGAAGAGCACAATAATGCTGTTAGATAGAACAAATTCTCAGCCACAAAACACGATTTTTAAACATATTCACCACCATTAGCTATGGATTTTCAACAGCTCTGAACAAGATCTTGCATTCCATGCTCATCAAAAATTGCATCAGTGGAGTTGACCTGCTGTTGCCATTGCTGAAATGCACTACGCACCACCTCGCTCAGCTGCCATCCACTGTCTGAACTACATCAACGTTCAGCAGGCATTGATGACTGTCAATGAATGCCATTTTTTCTGCCATTTTTTCTGCACTGAAGAATTCAGTGAAACATCCTTGCTTCATATTTGCTTCCATAGCAGATGCAGTCCTGCCAGAATGCCCCTCTGCTGCAATCTGTGGCACAGAAACAAAATGTAATGGAATATTGCTGGGAAGGTTCATCCTCTACTACCATATCACAACATCTGTCACTGATGCTTTGAGCCGATATAATAAAACAGGAGGCATCACTTTTGGAGAAGCCCTTGTAAACTATATAGTATAGTTTATGTATATATATAACAAAACATATTTTAACTTTTAATACTTTTTATTAAAACAAAAAGGAGGGCATCAAAAATGTAAAACGAGTGAGATATTTGACCTTGTTTTTGTGAAGCCAATGCATCAGTCTGGTTCGATGGCAGTGGTTGCAATTCTTAGCCAGTTCTCAAGATGTTCATCAAGATTTTTGGTGAAATTTTATTCTCCCTGTGTTTCATTCTTGAAAAAAGTTGTTAAAAAATGTATGTACTGTCAGAGAGCGGTGACATGAATAAAGTGTGATGGTGAAGTGAGAGATATTTTTCACTGGTGAGATCTCATAAAAGTCTAGTAAAGAAACATAATCCATTTTTGATTTGAATATCTGATTGCAACTTTATACTTTTCATTTAAAAATGTGAAGGTTACATATGTGAACTGAAAATATAATCTCAAACACACTACAATAAATGAATGAATGAATGAATGAATGAATGAATGAATGAATGAATGAATAAACCCCTTTTAGCAGTCCGGAAACCAATTCTCAATTTCCTTTATCTAAGCAGGACTGAGAGTTTTTTGCTGTTTATAAGACTGTGTTCAACCAATATATCAAAATGCATGAAATTATTTGCAGTACTAACTTGAGTTAGCATGCACTGAACCCTCCCTATGTCCTGATTTTAGTAGATACACTGTAAATAGGACATCAATGTGCGACTGTTGCTGAGTGGTAGATGTGTTCAGTGGAGGATGGGCCACACAACAGGTTGCGCGGGGCCACATGTAGCCCATGGGCTACACGTTTGGTTTTAAGGTTTTAGGCTGATTGCTTTGGTTTATTGGGTCATCAGTTGCCAGCTGAGAATTAGAAAAGAGATAAGAATTACAAAAACTCCACTGTGTACTATTTTTAAACAAACAAGCAGCAAGCTAGAACCCAAATGTTGCAGGAGCCATAGAGGCATCACAAAAGATCTCAGAATGCACACTGGTTTTAAGTCGTACCCTGTTTCAGCTGACAGTGCGACCATAGCTGTTGAATAAATACAAGAATTAATTATCCTTATTCAAACGCTGAACAAGGCAAGAAAATAAATGAATGAGCAAGACTCTGAGGCAAAAGGTAAAAAAAAAAAATAAAATTTTTAAAAAAAGAAATGCAATCTGACCTCAAAGCAAAGGGCTGATACAAAATTTGGGTTTGTTTTCTGGTACTGTAGATTTTGAGTACAGCTGGTTGCCATTCCACATATGACCACCAGAGGATCTACTTTCAATACTGCAAAATATTGAAATATGTTAATTTTGCTGATTACTCAGTTTGAATTGCTATGAACTCTCAGCTATTTCAAATGTCCAGAGGCACTGCTCCACACTCTATAATTGGCTAGTAAATGCCATTATCACCTGACAATTCCAATTTTATATCATATCACCTTACTTCCCCTAGTTGTCTCATTTTCCTGGCTCAGTGGTCAGTCACTGTTTTAATTGCTGAAAATCTGCCAAAGCAGACAAAGCAAGACTTTGAAGAAAGTCTGGTAGAAGAATTACCCTGACTCCACAGAATCTGTGCTTGTGATCATGATTGTCTCCCGCTGAGAGGCTGTTAAATGTGAGAGAATAGGATGGATATTACAAGAGGGACTAGCAAATATTAAAAGCTGGAAGGGAAAAAAAGAGAGAAAAGGGAAGAGAAGAGAAGAGAAGAGAAGAGAAGAGAAGAGAAGAGAAGAGAAGAGAAGAGAAGAGAAGAGAAGAGAAGAGAAGAGAAGAGAAGAGAAGAGAAGAGAAGAGAAGAGAAGAGAAGAGAAGAGAAGAGAAATCAGCTTGAAATTTGTAGGAATGAAAGATTCCTCTTGAAAGATAAAAAACTGCCTAGTAGCTTCTATAAAAATCAGCTATTCAATGCTGATCCAGTGCAAGATAGTGTGGTACAGAGTACTTTCTGTGACAGTACTCCTCATTGTATACCCACACCATAGCAGCTAAGGGTGTTTGTAACTTTGTTGTGTCAACTACTATCTGTTTCTGATATTTCAGCCAGTGACAAAATCCTCAAGTATGGGCATGATTTGGGGAATAATTTCTCTCCTTTTTTCTTTCTTTCTTCTTCTTTTTTTTTTTTTTTCTTTTCCCTCTTTCTTGATGTGGATGAACATTTTCAATTAGGAGAACAGCAAACAAAAAAATTATTCTCCATCCCACCCCTTTTTGTTCATTATTATGAATCAGTATCAGCAAGTCGTTCTAAAAGCAACTCTACACAGATATCATCTTCTCAGTAGTTAAAAAATTGCAATTAGAAAGGGGACATGAATGTGACTCAAGAGGAGCTTCACTCAGAGAAGAAATTCCTGGACTCTTAGCATAAAACTAAGCTTTGTAAGAAACTGTGATGAGAACCAGGTCTTCACCCAGTCAAAGGAGCATAAGAGGAGAATGGCCATAAAGGGAATCCCAATAGCCCAGAAGCACAAGATGTTCTCATAATCACAGACCTCTCCAGGGGTGATATCTACTGCCATGAGTCAGCAAGAGACCCTGTTCTAAGTTCTCCACAGTCTGAGGGGTAACTACTGGACGTGGGGGTTCTTTATGAGATAGCAGTGAAGAGAATTTGGGGATTTTACAAGACTTATTGTTGTGAGTTTATGAAAAGAATGGAAGGTAAAACAGAAAATGTAGCTGAAAAAAATCAATTTATTCTTAAAGGGGAAAAAAAGTTTTTAATTCTTTGATAAATTTAAAAAAAAAATACTTCAAATTTACATTTTAGGTCAATCTGATGCAAAATTTGTTTCTTAATGACTTAGGTTATTTAACTTTTTTTTTTCTTAAAGGCTAGTTTTGAAAGAAAAACTACTACATTGAAAATGCAATATCACAAAGAGTTGTTTTCTTGCCTTAGAAAAAGTCTTAAACATAAAGTCTTGTTCAGATTTGAAGTCTTGAATAAATCTGTTCTTATAATTTTGAAGTTAAAAGAAAAATCACCTCTAATTTTCTTTAGTCAATTCAAAATACTTGAGTTTTCTGATTTGTGGAAGCAGTATTGTCCTATTTGCAATGGAATTCTCTGTGATGTTGCAATAATTTAAAAGTTTACTTCTATTCCCATGCACATTCCAAGCTGAGAAGTCTCAAAGGTAGTATTTTAAATCCTAGAAATTATGTCTTCATAGAGAAGAAATACATCTTGATGGGCTTCCAAATCCCCAAAATACATTTTATCATATAGGGGAAATAGGGCGGTAAAGATGGAAGCATGCAGATATTGTGATCTGCTAGCACAGTTCAAGCAGTCTAGGAAAAAAAAATCATTTTTATTTTTATTTAATACAAATTCATACCATTTTGCTAGCCTTCAATACCTAAAAGCACAGGAAACTTATGTCTTGGTTGGATCTATAACCAAAGTAAACCAGCCTAACATTTTTGAAGCTATCAAAATAGTTACTGTTAGAACTGATCTTATTGCACTGTGGTAAATTTATCATAATTCTCATTGCTTACATAGGGATGTGATGATCTCTGCTTGAAACAAAGGTTGGTGCTTAATAACATGGGAGGAGTGCTGTGCTTTTATTTTCCTCTCTGTTTCATCTTTTTATAGACCTGACCTCTTGTGAAACCAGCTCACACCATGCCCTGAGGCTTGACTTATGCTGGAATCTGTGTCTAAGGAAATGTACTGGAGGGGGTTATTTTTATTTCTTAAAATTCTTATAATATGTTCAACTTCACTGTGAAGTGATACAAAAGTCAGCTCCTCTTTGCAGAGGAAGGTAGCATCCACTGGGCTTTTAAAAGTCTGGATGAGTTTTCTCCACTCTCATTTCTGGATCTGCTTCACCTACTAGTGCCACTGGGAAGTTAGGAGGAAAAAGCCATGATCCTCTATCTTAAAACTTGGTGGCATGACATATGCCATAAGAAAAACATCCCTTACAAGAAAACTGTCAATTCAGTTGGTATTTTCTTAAGCAACGGAACTTAAGCCAATGAAATCTGGTGACAGTACTCTAATTTATGTGCGGTAGAAAGATTTTGGTTTCATTGAAGATGATTTGGTTTAGAAGCACATGTTTTGCCTTTTATTTACATAGCCCAGGACTTAGACAGATTTAATATAGAATTTCCCAAGAAGTTGGATATATGATGTGACAGAGTCTGTCTTTAACCTGCTTATTCAATGAGGTGCCGATTTCACTGAGACTAATCACTTTGAGAACATTTAATTCCCTCTCCATGTATAAATATGTTTTGTTTGTTTAAAATGACAACAGGGGAAATGCTATTGGTTTCGTCCTCAGTGTCCAGCTTTAATAAATACCACCCCTGTCTCAGAATTTTCTTATCAGAACAAACTGAGGAATTGCTGTAGACCACTACACAAATAGGACAAGGTGACTGGGTGCTAAAATTTCAGAACTAGTTTGGATCAGAAGTGCAGGGCAAAGATCATACTCCACTAATAGGAGCAGAAGAGCTCCTGCAGGAGCACAATTGCCAGTATCCCATTATGGTGTAGGGTGCAGAAGCATATGCTAGCAGGTGGGAGAAGTGGCTGTTGTGTTGTAACAACAATTGCATCAGTGTAACTGTACCATAGTTTCCCAGCAGTATCTGGGCTCAGTAGAAGTATCTTTCTCATTCCTATTACCATGCAATTTGTTCAAGTGTATAAAAATGTTTAAGCTCAGTTACTCAGATCAGGAATTCAGATCTTCTGCCTAATACTTCTGGTGGCATGATGATTCACAAAAGCCCTAGTTAAAAAGTTGTCATTTTGGGGTTTCTTTATCTTTCTTGCTAAAGCAGGAGGCCCACACATGATAAAAAGAGAAATAGTGTAGGGGGGTGATGCTTGACTGTTCTCTCCAAACTCTGCCTGCAGTTGGAATTTTTGATATAACTAAAAAAAAAAAAAAAAAAAAAAAAAGACTCATGGTCAAATAAAAGTAGAAAGCTTCACTGGCTATAACCAGATATTGTAAGAAGTGGCAGAGGGAGGAAGTACTCATTCAACAGCTTCTCTCTCTTAACAGGAGCAGGAAAGAAGTTTTCCAGTGCCCATGTAATTTTCAGCTCACACCAAGCACTCTGTAACTCAGTGCATCATCCTGTAAAATGAATAAAAATAGGGTCATACTTCATACAGTATTTTTGAATTATATCATTCCCAGTGAGGTGAGTGCCAGCTTCACAAGTAATACATGTACAGAGCAAAGAGCTTTGTCCTAGACTAGAGAACAGCCTAAACAGACTGGAGAAAAGTGACTTTAGACCTCTTATATAATAGGATTGCAAGCCATTTTAGATAGAGTTAAATGTTTTCACAAAATAACATCTTTTCCATCTTCAGGAAAGCCCACACTTG
Source organism: Phasianus colchicus (assembly GCF_987193195.1). Classification (NCBI taxonomy): domain Eukaryota; kingdom Metazoa; phylum Chordata; class Aves; order Galliformes; family Phasianidae; genus Phasianus; species Phasianus colchicus. Next base: position 61,895,916 of record NC_143437.1, on the reverse strand, counting down.
TCAGTGGTCTCATCCAGCTCCAAAACAAATAAACAAACAACAACAACAAAATAGAAAATAATTTCAAAGCTCATTTTTTACAGATGTTGTTTGGGAGTTAGATCACATAAAATAAAGATGCTGGACTCTTCTTGTTGGCTTACTGTGGACAGCTCTTTAGTAAGGTGGGCATCTACACAATACTACATGCACCAGAATCTGTAGTGTTTAAAAGCACTGACTGAGTTTCACAATAAAATAATCTGACCTAAGCTTAACTCTGTAAACCAACTTTGGCAAGATATCTACTGCATCTTTTTTTTTTCTTTTATGTTTGTACCCAGTGAACCTGTTATCAATTTTTTTTTTTTTTCTTTCAGCCAAATTAGACAAATTATAACTAGCCTCAAGATCTAGGTGAAAAAGAACAAACTCAGTACCCAATAATACTATTAGGAGCTGAAGGTAAGCAAAGGCTTTCCTGGAGTCAGACCTTTTTTCAGACTGAAGCATAAAAAATTACATTGTTTAAAGCCTTTTCTGGATATGGTCTCTTGGATTTCTCTTCTATGTTTTCTTGATTTGTAACGTGAGTCCAAGTTTATTCCTGCTACAGCTTTGTAAGACTCTACTGGGATAATGTCCACTAAAACAACATGAAGGAGCTGCAATGTCAGCCCAGGCAATCAACCTAAAAAAAATTATATTCCACAGCAGTAGCTGGTGACAGACTGTCCATTCCTTCTCCTCTGCCTCCTCCCACCTACTTTATTTGGAACAAACTGTTCAGAAATTACTAGAGCTATTGAAAAAGTAAGTGTTTCTGTTTCAATAGTACTTTACTGCATCATTATTTATTATTTTGACTTAGTGAAAAACAAGCTTACTCTAAACTCTGAGGAAGTGTATGAAATAAAACAGAAGTTAGAGCCAGTTCCAAAATATGAAAGACTTCTGAAAGTACAGAAAATGAGATCTTGCTCACCATCCTAAACAACCTGCTCATTCTGCTTTCTCAGAAAGAACTTGGTAAAAAAATGTCCTTTGTAGTGTGATGTAGAGGTCAACTAATTCAATTTTTGTGGAAGGACAGGAAAAACAAGTTTTTGAGTTCAGGACCTTTTGTCTGAACACTCTGTATCGTCTCTTCTCAATTACATTAGGTTCTGTTAAAACCCTGAGCAATGTCCATTGTCATGTTATTCACCTAAAAAGAAGGAAGGAGAAAGAAAGCATCAAAGGTAATCTTTCAGAACTTCTAGATTAAGCGCTTTCAGGCACAAGAAAATAGTTTATTATAGAAAATGATGCTTAGGAATTAAATATTATTAGCTCTGAACCTTATTTGTGCTTGGAAAAAAACTGGATATCCCAAAATTAGAGATTTTGATTATTATTTGTATTATGGTAACACCTAGAGGCCAGAGCCCTAGTATGCATTGTACTGTACAAATGTACACAAGGGGCTGGTTATTGCTTTGAGGACTATGTTACAGATGCAAAAGGTAAGCAGCAAATGGATAGTGTAGGAAAGTGCAGAACAAGAACATGCAAGATGGTGGTAGTCAATCTGAAAAGAATAACTTCATTTACTCATTTGCTGGCCTCTAGTTGGGTTTAGAGAGGGACTATATCAAAGACATTCCAGGAGTGACTTGGAACAGGCTCATGGGACCGCAGACATGCTGCAAGAAATGCCACTGAACATATGCTTTATTGTATGCATTTACCACTATCCCTCACTGTCTTCACATTCCAATTATTTTGGTAAGACTATCTTCATGTGATTAGCAGTAACTGACAGATTATAAGGAAATAATTTGCCTGAAGTTGATAGTCTTTTATGGGAGTCATTAACATGGGATTTGCATGTGTCCTGGAAACTGAGAATGTTTTCTTTCCAGTTTTTATTTTCAATGTTCCCAACATGTTTACATAAAATCTATTGATAGCACTGAGTAATCCTGGAATGGCTTTGCCCCATTTTTCTGCCTCACTCTAATGAACGAGTTGATAACAGAAAACTGTTATGGTTTAAAAAGATACAGCAAACTTATAGACAACATTACTACTGTTGTCTGTTTAAATTTCACAGCAAATGTTCTTTACTATCTGTTGAAGAATGTTATGAAATCTGACAGTGTCTTAAGACAGGAGGTCATATTCAGGAGTTGAGTGTTAGTATTGGCTATGGTTCAAGCACTGAGTCTACTATTGAGGGAGTTTATTAGTGTGAGTATCTACTTCTATTTTTATAAAACAGCTGTGAGAGATTCCTTAGAAGCGGGTCAGCTAGCAGTAAAAGAGTTGCAAGTTTTGTGATATTTATCCATGCCAACAGTTTGCTCTCGCAGCAAGTATTCTGTGGAGCATTATTCTTCTTGTTATCAGTGGCACTGGACAGCTTTCTAATGCTCCCCTGAATGTTTTCCAAAACTATCTGGTTGGCTGGGACTACACAAAACTTACGTTTGCCAACTGCCTACCCATCTGTGGTGCCTGGCACATGTTACTTCCTTAACTTGGACAGGCATGAATTGGAAACCGCAGCCCACAGTTTGGCAGAGCAATCAGAGCTATATCATGTACAGTTTTGTGATGCACTGGCTTTTCATGTATCATCTTTAAGTCCCACATCATGTGCTTGTTATAAAGAAGCAATAAAAGAGCAGGATTAAAAATTTGGTGTTAAAATGTAAAGACTGTCATACATACGTAACAGGAACCAGAGAGTTCCTGACTGCATGTCCAGCTCCTCAGAAGTCCGGTAATGCTGTCTCATTTCACTCTTCAAATTCTGTAATTTCTCTCATCTATTATCCACTCTGAATTACATTTTTCTATTTGTATACTGTTACATTCCTACTATACACAACTGATAGATTCTTCCTTCTAAATCCACACAAATTATTTTCAGTGGCAAAGTCACTATGAAACATACAATCCCAAATGTTGAGAGATCAGGTAATTCGTGGTAGACAATAGCAGAAATATATTTTTAGCTTCAGTACTTCAGTTTTAGCCTATCTCCAGCAGCACATTTTTTTCCTTGTTTATTTTTTAATAATTCTTTTATGTGTAAAGTGAGAAGAAACTGTCAGACGACGAGACAAGACCTAACCCAATTAGGGTTAATTTGACAAGTGAAAGACTATCAATAAGACAAGTGATATTTTTATCACAGATAATTGAGGGTTACTGACTGAACAAGGGCTTCTGGAATCAAACCTGCTAAGGTCTGGAGAAGACCAATATGCTAATGTATATTGAAATTCAGGTAGCAAACCAATGGTGTACACTGTGAAGGCTGCTAGGATATGATAATCTTCAGTGATGTTTTGCTGCTGGTGGAAAGATAAAATTTTCTTCAGCCATCAGCTTTCCTATGCATATAAAGACACTTGCAGCAGACATTTGACAACAAAGGCTCTGCATCTGTATGTTGTTTTTCCCACTTTGCTCTTTCATAGTTCTCAAATTCTCTTTCAGCTTTACCAGTCAGAGACAGCAATTTAGTGCAGAGACCAGCATAGCTATCCCACAGTCCCTCAGTGAAAGTACCAGCCTTCACCTTCGTGCTTTTCTGTACTCACTTCAACTGTGAGTTGATGATGTTTGAAGATTAACATCCAGGCCAGCTCCAAGACTGAACACTGTAGATTAATGGAGGAAAGTGGGTGTCTTTCCATATGTATTTTAGGGTGTTAGTCCTCTATGTTTAGACTGTGAAAACTGCAGCATGGACACTGTAAATACAACAGAAATGTGTTTCAATTTCTTCTTCTCAGCCCTCTTTAATCTCATGCACTGTAAAACAGATTTATTTGCCCAAATCTCCCTTTCTTTCAAGTGTAAGTTCAAATGTCATCATTTATGTTCATATGGGGCACAGAGATGGATCCTTCAAAAGACGTAGAATTCTTTTCACTGTCAGGTGCTGAGAACGAGATCTTTCTTTGAAGATAATAGATTTGATTCTTTCTTCCTTCTGCTTAGAAAAATCAGCCCAGGATGTCACTGTGATGGCATTGAGAAAGGAGCGGAGAATCAGTCTCAGAAAATTTCACTCCATGGTGCTTTCTGTTCTCCCAGATTCAAGAAACAAGACTTGGAAGAGAAAACAGTGTTCTGACTCTTTTTTTAGTAGGGCAGAATAGTATATCACCAAGCTGTTACTGAAGTAAGAGAGTCAATTTAATCAAATTTGAGTAAAAAAGCCACACACAATTTTTCAATTACTGCTTCACAACCCAGTGTCTGAGTATGTGATATGCACAAATTATTTGGATCCAGCCACTTTTGTATTCCTTCAGCAGTAGTTTAAGTTTGCATCTTCATCTCAGAGCCATTTTCAGTGCAGAGTCTTGCAGTGTTTTGTACAGAGGCTTTTTTTTTTTTTTTTTTTTTTCCTGAGAGCCTTCCTAATGCTTGTGTCTTCCTAATATTTCTGTAAATATTGATCAAATCTTACATGCAGTCAGAACAATGTGTTATTTGTACTGGCTGATAACTTATATACCAAATTCTGTCTTTATAGCATCCAAGTGAATCCATTTTCAGTGTCCACACAAAGACAAGTGGTAAATTATCTTATATGAATATAAACATTTTTTCATTGAGAATTTCATAGTTCTCATTCCTTATGACTGCTCTTGTAAACTAAGGAGCTCTTTTCTTCAAAGTAAAAGGTAACGTCTGCAGTCACAAGTCCATAACCATTTAATTAAGTAGTAATTCATGTAGATTTATCAATAGACTGTGAAATTTTGTTTCATTTTCCATTTAGCATACATATGATAAAATATATTTCCTAATATGCAGAGATCTAAACACAGTCTCTTAACATTTTTCTATTGTTAAATCAAAATTGTTTTACCTTGTAAGTATTCAGGAATGTGGAACTTTGTACAAATTTGTCACAAGAGAAGCACTTGGGTTATTAATTGCCAAAAACACAATAGTTTTCACCCCCATGGTGAAAAGTAAACCCTGATGGTCAACACTCTAATGAAAGACATGGGCTCCTCATTCCCTGCTGAGAGGGGACACACACAGCAAAATCGTGTGCCAGGCCCTCTGAGGTTTAGCTGCTCAGAGAGGCTTCAGATTGTGGCCTAATATTTATCATGACACAACAAGTAAATAAATACTTTGGCACAGAGCCTAGAGCCTGTCAACACTGCCCCTGCTGCAACCTCCTGTTAAAAATACAGAGCTCTATTTATCATCTTTTCATATAAATCCTGTTCAGAGGAAATCACCTAGGACATATTTAATTTCCTTCCTTGGCTTCTTTATGATGTCACCTAGATAAACCCTGTATCCAGAGAACCTCACTGAGAGCATTAGGCCAAAGTAGCTGTGAAGGTTGTTACTTGTCAAAGTAATTTAATTTATAATGACGTTTCATAGTTTGCCTGTACAAAGTCAGCTTAAGCAAATAACTTCTGTGCTATTTCTCCTAACAGCTAAAATACAGACTAGCTGCAGCTGCTGTTTAATGAAACATTTCACATCACAAGGATTTTCACACTAGATTGGAACTCCAATGCTGAGTCATTTTTTCTCTTCAGTGCTGTAAATATTCCCAAGCATTCTTACTAAAAGTGGAGAAACACTACCAAAAATGTGCTGTGAGCAGGAAAGTAATTTTTATTTTTATCCTTGCACTAGAAAGAATTGTTGAGCATTACAGGAGTAGAAATGGGTGTATTCTTTGTAAGGGGAGGAACGTGGGAAAGAAAGATGGAGGTAACAACAAATAAACTGTGGATGAGATACTGAAACTAAAGACTACAAAGAGAAGAAAGAGTGGTAATCTAGGGAAACAAATCAGGTGTTACCTCTGAATGGAGGAAAAAAAGGATGAAAGGTTATGTTTTGAGAGATACAGAAAGGAAGACGTCCTAGAAGGGCAGTGTTCCATGTTATTGAAATCTATAGTCTTGGAGATCCTTCCCACTGGATTTGAATACTGTAAGAAGTGACTTTCGGGACACAGAATTCTGTATAATTTCAACATATCTTAGATGACCAGGAGAGCAGGGTCATGGGCTATGTCTGGGCAGCCATTTGTTGCCTAGTCTACATGTCCACTCTGCTAGTTGCATGTTTTTATTGCCCTCTTTTTTTAATATGTTTTAACTAACATATTTAAAAATAAAAATTTTGTTACTTGTATACATTAAATATGTTATATATTTTATATGCAGCCCAAGACAGTATCCTTTCATTCAATGTGTCTCAGGCAAGCCAAAAATTTGAACGCTCATGGGACAGCCTATTTCTTTAGAGTATGAAACATACATTGAAGGACCTGTTATGCTAGAAAAGAGACAGTACATGAACAAGGAGGTATCTTTGGATTCTCCTTCTGACCTCAGAGTCTGTGAATATCTTTCTGGAAAAGAATAGTTCTCTGGTTCTTAATTTCTACCTTTTCTTTGGAAAGCATTTAATCTTTTAAAGTGACGGAATAGGGATTTTTCTTCTTTTCTTCAGAATGCTAACCTTTCAAAATCAACAGGGAGCACAACATAACCCAGTATTTCAATCCTGTTTCACCTCTGATGGCTATTTATAATGGCTGCTCAAATAAGAAATTTGCTTCTAACCTTTGAAGCTGGAATATACTTGAAATTCATGCCTCACTGTGCTCTGTCAGCTCCTTTTCATGCATGCTTTTATATGTGGATTAATAAATATGAGTTTGGGAGCAAAAGTTCTAGCAGTGGAATCTCACTTGTGATTTTGCTGCGAAACATGTTTGCAAAAAGTTCATCCAGAAACCGAAGGAGAACAGTTTTTCACTTAGAGCAGTTTTGAATATGACATCACTATCTATGACTGACAGTATCAAGTACTTTTAATGTCAGAGTGACTCATACGACAAGATCACTAAAGCTTAAGTAACCCAGGGAAAAAGATTTTAATTATGGCTCTTTGTTGAAATATATTTTCATGTAATATGTGACATAAGATAATACTTTAGAAAGATAATAATTATAAGATAGTTATAAGATAATAGCTTAGTATTAGCCAGGCAGAAATTCTGTTATTACAGTACACTGTATTACAGCTTGTGTGTCTCAATAGAAACTTGTATATTCCAAACTATACAGTGCTCATCTTTGAGTTATGAAATGAGTTTGACAAACACAGTCTTGCTCTACATCCACAAAAACAGCAATCAAACAGAAAACATTACACAGATAATGCTAGAAAGACTTTGAGGAATAATGCAGTGCACTAAATCTTTTCATCCTCACAGCTCAGGCTAGAGCTGAAGCAGAGTCAGAAACTACTCCTTAAACCGAGTCTTAGAATTTCTAAAGCAGATAGGAACAGGGCTGCCAAAGCCCAATCTAAGAATTTACCTACAGTATATATTGATCAGGTATATTCTGTATTGCATAGGTAAAAATTCTCTGTAAAAAAATCAAGTTATTATGCTAACTGAAAGGACTAGGCTAAAATAAATTCTGAAAGGAATAGAAAGTAAAATAGGTAACTGTGTGTTAATTCGTAAGGTTGAGTCCCTAGGTTTTTGACATACAAAGAAGGTAATTTAATGATACAAGTTTTGTGTGAACAGGCAAGCATTTGAGAAGAGAATATTCTGTTACCTGAAAGCTGACAGTGTAATTGCTTCAGGAGTTTATCCATCACAACAAAATAATTTTTAGGCTCTGACTATCCAGATAGACCTTAAGGCACGTAAGAACAAAAATATCCATGATTCTGCTAACATAAAACTGCAAGACTACAGATATTTTTATTTTCATTTTTCTGTGGCTTTCTCATGACACAATGAAGCGAAAGTCAGCTTCATCTTTCAGGAAAAATACATCTTTTTAGAAAATAAGCAGACTGTCTTTCCTGTGAACTTGGATATGCATATGAAAAAATGCTTCAATGTTTCTGAAATAATGTGAAGCATAACGCTGAGTAGTTGTAATTTCAGGTTTGCAAAGGACTTCTTTTTTAAACAAGATTCAGTATAAGAATGATTGTGACTGAAATGTTACTGCATCTATAACATGCAAAGAACTCCAAGTGCAAGAGTTAGAAAGAAACTTGTCAACTGGAAATGGTTTCTGCTTGCATTGTTTCAGTATAGTGTATTAAAAACAGCTTGTTTCACTCCAAAGAAGTCAAAATTTGTGTTTTAGTTCTTTAGGTTTGGAAAGGGAAACCTCAAAATAAAATATTCTTTTCAAAATATATTTTTACTTGGATCCAAATGACAGATCTCTATTTCCATTGAACTCAGCAGCCTTTGGATGAAATGCTCTTTTCTCTAGGGTAATATGAATCCAGCCGGGGCTGTACCAAATACTAGTTAGGTCTCATTTCAGCTGCAATTGGGTGAAGGTGCACTTAGAGAAAAATTATGTCGCAATTACTGGTATTGAAGCCAGAACTACCTTCTTATCCCTAGACATGGGTATGCATATGAAAACTCAGGCAGAAATTATCTGCTAGTTTGGGAGACAATATCTATTTGTTTTATCTGGAGTGCAAACCCACAGTGCTGCTGGTTCTATCAGCCCAGACAGACTTTTTTATATACCCTTTAATTCACTTTCTGTGCCTCATGGGAGTGATGCTCTGAAGTGCCCTCAGTCTCATGTTGATCTTATTCCTGCGTGTATAAAGTACTGACATTCAAAACTGACTGAAATGAATATCAATGGCTCCATAAGCTGGCAGCTAGAATATCTAAGAGACACCACCAGATTTACTTACAGTCAAATCCAAGCAGGGACAGAAGATTCCCAAGCCCTCTGAAGAGGTCTACAGTAATGTATTGCTGGGGCGGTATGGGCAAGTCTTCCTCTATCTCACTTGCCAGAAGTATTTGATTTTGAATATACATATTTTTAAAGTATTAATCAGGTCAAAGAGTCCCTAGGAATGATGCTTCACCCTGGCAGCAAAGGGAGTCTAGGGAGGTGGAAAACCTGTGTGCAATGAGTCTTTTAATGATTTAATGTGAATCTGAAGAGCCTCAGTTAGAGAGTTTGAGAAGCCATCAGCACTCTGCCCTGCAGTGTTAACAGCCAGGTCACTGGGACACCTTTTCCCAGGCAGGTGGCAACCATACTGACCTTTGTCCTGGCTGCTGTGCATCATCTGCTCCTTAATTAGGTAAAACAGGCTGACAAATTTCTTCTCGTTATCCTGAGAGAATCAACTGCAAGCATAGCACATATGGTGAATTAGAATCCAATATTTCACCTGCCTTTTCTAGTGTTCATTGAAGTCTTTTCTCAACAACAACAACAACAACAAAATCTCTGTATGTACAGATGAATGAAAGATGACAGAAGATCCTAAGCCACCTTTGTGGGCTGGCAAACATTTGTTCAGAGTATTTTCCACTTGATCCATTATTTTTTACTGGATGGGTAAAATGTGCCTCCATGATAAAATTGACAAAATCATATATTATATATTTTGGTGTTCGGTTTGAGATCTTGACAGGAAATACTTGACCTAAAACATCAAGGACATATGGCTAAAGGTGACCAAGACTTAATTAATTCTAAACTGTAATGTATATTTGAGTCCTATAGGACTCAAAATCATGCCTAGAATGAACTGTATAGTGAGATAAATAGATTTATTTTATTTCCAGTTGATTTTAAGTTCATTTTCTAGCAATAGCACGTGAGCCAAACTGAGAGAAAAAGGAAACTTGAATCAATTTTCACACATTGTGTTATGCTACAGAGTGTGCTGTTCTCTTGTATGAGAGCAGAATTTTCATTTTATCTAAATTGGAATATCTTTCAAATAAAAGGGAAAGGTATTATAGGAGATGGTTTAGAGATTGTGGAAAGAGCTAAACACCTTTAATTCTTGTAGAAAGAAAATTTCAAATGCTTGCAACAACTGCCCACCTAGGTGTATAAAAATTAAAACTTGTTTGCACCGAAACAGAGATAAAGTTTGTGTTGTTACTACTGATGCACCACCACCAAAACAGTCCATCATAAGAAAAATCCATTCTTTTCTTTAAGGAATCAGAACCATTGCAAACAATGATTGTGTTAATCCTTTAGTTTTTCTTAATTTAGTTTATATGCCTGAGTTTAAAATGTGTAACTACCGTAAAAGAGTAACCCAAAGTCCCTTTTACTCTGCGCACACAGGCTGAAGAAATCACAGGTCAACAAATCCAGGTAGGACTTGTTTCTAGGAGCCCACGAAGGTTGCCCTATTTCTTCTTCCATGCTGTTTGCTCATTACACTGGATTGCAGTGCCCTGAGACCTCATTGGTGTTGGACAAACTACAGTCACACATATTGTCCTAATTCTTTAGGATTTTGCAGTCTACTTGAGAACTGATGTGCAGGTATAATAAAAAGTGGGACACGATAAAAAAGCAGTGATGGGGAAACTACAGAGGCACTGTGGCTTATCTCACATTTGCAGAACTTGGTAGGTCTGATATACTTTAACATTTAAAGTAGGTTTAATGAAAGGCTCCAAACTTGCTGCCCTTGTGCTTTAGCTCTTTCCACCCTTATTTGCTGCAACTTAACTTGCTTTAACCTTTAACTATCATTCCTTTTACGTTATATAACTTATCTTCATATTTTCCCTGGCTGCTGGCTGCACTCTCTGGGGATACAATAGAGAAGACATGTTTCTGGTAGGGCTGCTGAGAGTTTAGTATTCTCCCATGCTGTCTGGAGGCTATGAAGGTGATATCTGAGACATGTCCACTCCCTGGGCTGCTTTCCGGTACACAACAGCTCAGATCTCAATTCAGCTAAGCACCAGTAGCACCCTCTGCTAGAGAAGAGGGAAGAAGGGAAAAGTTCTGTAGCTTCTGATGTTGTTTGGTGAGATGTGAACCAAATACTTATGTACTATGCTGGTGGGCTCATAGCAAAGCATCTTGATCAGTGCCTGGGCCAGGTGGCTAGACTTCACTTTTTAAGTCATATTTTCTATTTGTAATTTTGAGCTATCACGTAGTTACTGTAAAGGCCTTATGCTTTTCTGGGCTGGAATTAATGTAACATGATGTCTGTATGTGTAAACAATGTACAAATTCATAGAAAATTCATTTATGCTTTCTACTTGTTCTCCTAGAATGTGTTTTCCCCAGACAAGCACAATACTAGTTTGTTACATTGTTTAATTAAATATATGTATATATATATATAATGAAAACTTGGTGGGTGTAATGCTGTTAGCTTTCCAAAAGCTGTCCACTGAAAACAGTTCCATAGAGATCAGACAAAATAGGGCAGTCACTTAATGAGGTTGGTGGTATTAGTTGCTCAGAAGGAAACGGAGAAGAAAAGAACAAATAGACTGAAACAGTAAGTGCTTTCAGCAAAACTTTTAGACAACATAGATTGACATAGGTTGGTAGTGCAATTCTGTAGAATCTGGATGGTAGGTATGTTGGGTAACTGTTCTGCATTCAGAAAGAGCCAGGATTCCTGCAAGAAATCTTCCTATTGACACAAAAGCAAGAAAGGGAACTCCAGATCATTTTGAAATATTTCTGCAGAAAAGCACATTAGACCTAATGACTGCATACTGGGTGATGGAGAGCACTTATCTAGGAGAAAAATATTTTTTAATGACTTCATTTATTCATTTTTAGAAAACAATAAAGTTGACATGTTATAATCTCCCAGAGATACTCCTGGGTGAGCTGTTGAAAGGTAATTTCAGCACACCTAGGGCTCCAATACTGCAGTATAACCTGTTGTGTCTCACTCCTTAATCATGCTGTGGCATTTAGAAATCATTCGCTGTAGCTGGCAAAACTGTCTTGCAATAACACCATTATCGCAACTTACAATTTAACAGAAATTTTTACTTAGGCAAACACACTGAAGTAGACTACAAAGCATTCTAAGTACATTGCAGGCACTGAATCACCAAGCACTGTGAGTCCCTTGTGATCTAACAGTGTCTCTTATATAATAAAAAAATATAACTTTTTCATAAGAAATTATCACTGTTATAAAACATGCAGACGTTTCTAACTTACATAAAACTGCCTTTTCCAAGAGATCACACTGAGTTGTGGAGATACAGAGTTTAAAAGACAAAGCAATACCTTACATCCACTTGGAGACTAGAAATCTGCTATCAAATGATATATGTTGAAGAAAATTTTAATGCTGGCTGTGGTAAAAATGCTTTCAACGGTCTGCTAAGCTCAGTTGAAGTTTACTAAACTCAGAAGTGTGTAACACAGGCAGTTCAGCATGAGTAATCTTAGGGCTCAAGGAACGGACACACACTTTGAGGAGGAAACCAGCTAATGATCTGTGATGGCAAAATATCAATATGAGTGAAAGGTTGTATCTGTTAATGGCAAAAAGCATGTTTAATTTGCAAGGATTTTTGTTGATATTTACAGTTTTTAAGATTTTAGGTAGTGCACATGAAGAAAGTTTACTTCTGTCCGTGTACCCCTGCAGCAATTGTGTTAGGCTTCTGCACTGTCACATCATGTCTAAGCTGGTTGAGTTGGTAATTAATTCTTGGAGCTCATGGCTCAGAGGCCCCTCAGGGCACAGTGACCAACAACAAACTTGTCTCAGGGCACAGTGAATTGTTCTTGTTAAAATTAGAGGGATGTATGTTTAATCTGACAGAGTAGGTCAGTCAGGAAATATTTTTCCTTGTTTGTTGATTACATGTATTTTACATATGGTTTGTCATTACTATCTGTACATAGCCATTACATAGCCATTGTATGATTTTTATAAATACAAACAGATTTTGGAATCAGAGCATTTTACATTTGCAGATAATAAATGGACTGTGTGAATGAGATGGAAATTAACCTGTTTCTTATATTACAGTCAGCATGAAGATATGATTTTATGTATGTGACATACTTTAGGTGTACTTGAAAAACTACTGAGTGTATTGTTCTTTGCTGAGTGAAATCAATTCATCTTTGTTAACAGAATGGATGACAGAAGACATTTATCATTGCTATTAGTATATTTAAAATAGCAATGCCTTTTTACATATTGAAAGTTAAGAAATAGCATGCTCATTCTGTTCTGGTTATTCTTAAAAACAAACAAACAAACAAACAAAACCCAAAAAACCTAATTATAATACTTTACATTTTGGATAGATGAAAGAACTTTGTTGCCAAGTGACCTTCAGTGCTGGCTTAACAATCATTATAGCATGAGCCCTGTTATCAGAAATTCCTAAACATGAATGACCTTGCTGGATATTTAGTATTTTTGGATCTAAGAATAGAAAGATCTAACTTGGAAATCAAAATTCAAGGCCTAAGTTCACATTTTCAGCCCTTAGGAGTGGAGGGGAAATTGAAATGCTGTTTGTTTAATTTGCAAACTATCAATCTATATTCAGGAGCGATTTGGGATGCCAGCTTTCTTAGAAAAACAACTACACACAGGCAATGCAAACTATACGTAAAGAAGCTGATAAAGCATTCTTCACATCAAGGGCCTTACTTTAAAATTCACAGAATTGGTGGCTGCAAGTCTCAGAGGTCACCCTACACAGTGTGATTCAAAGCTGACACCTTCATCCTATATTCATCCTATCCTTGACACCTATAATGCATTATTAGACTCCATACCGAGTCAATTCTTAAATAAATTTTGCTTAGGAAATGTTTTTAATGTTACAGGAAATATGGAATAGGCTTCAAAATAGAAACTTCCAAGTATAATCTAATCAAGATAAGAAAAAGCCAGAGATCTGAAAACCAAATGGAATTATAATGAGGCAAACATGAGGAAGTTCTAGCAAGGACAGTGAGACAGATAGATAAATATTACTGATCAGCCCATCCACAACAGAAGTGTCTGTGTGGAATTTTATATGTGATTGCATAGACCTGGAATGCTCTGAAGTCAAACTAATTTTAAAATAAACACTGTGATTATTCATCTACACAACAAAGTGAACTTTGTCCTAGGCTCTGAGCTGATATCATCCCTACATTCCTCAGCCACTGTTTTACTGTTTTTATACTTCTGTTCTCTTATTTCCCATGTCTATACTTTTTATCATGGAATACAAAACAAGCAAACAACAACAAAAAAAAAACAACACTAAAACACTAGGTAAAGATTTGTAAGCAGAAGAGGAAGAATGCACTCTCATTTGGCTCAGGAAGGAGCTGTGGACTTTCAGTAGTAGTAACACATTTGGTGTTAGTGTATCTTGAATTTCCAGGTGGAGTCTTTGTACTTCAAACTCTTCAGGTGGTCCAGGATGAGAATGTTAGTTTAATGACAGGCAGAATTGATTTTCATTTCATATCTGACCTGATCGCCATAAAAATAATCTATATTACTGTCCATATGAAAACAAACATCCTTAATTATTATGGATACTACCATGAGATTTTTTATAATTTTTAATATTTTAGTAGTTCCATATTAAAAATACCATGTATTTGGAGCATAAATTCTTCTTAGGCCTGAGAATGTGTCTAGAAGCTTCAATTCTGATCATTACATATATGTGCAGAAAAAAGTACTTGGATCTAATTCCCCATCTGCCACTACTTTATCACATCTGCAAGCAGAGAGATCCTGATCCAGGTGTGCTCAGTGCTGTTGGGACAGTGATCAGACAATACTTCATCAGTTTAAATGAAGCCACTTTGGCCAGATGAAGGAAAAAAAAACCTTTACAGGGAGGGGAAGATTCTGGTAATATTTTAGGAAGAGAGCATATACAAGGGGCTGTATGGTGGCTTGGGTCTGGGTTGAAAATGTACTTAAAAGACATCTTGGTGTCTTTGATAATCTCACTACATATCAATTTTTCAGGCCATTAGAAGTTTGGAAATAACAGATGTTTGTTAATAAGGAACTAACTGCTTTAATGATTTTTAAATGTTTTATCAATTAACAAAGGCAGATTAAATGTAATGAGAGAGGGAAGTGTGGAATAACTCTTAAATCATCATTTCATTAATACTGCACTTTAAAAGAACAAAAAAGAGAGCTTGGATAACACAAAACATTTCATGCTTTTCAAGACTGCTTTTTTTAGAAGTGGGTTATGTTTCACAATGTAGTAACTGGCTAATTCTTACCAAGCTGTTAATGACAGAAATTTTTGGCAGTACCTTTTCAGAAGGTGAAGACAAAATCTTTGGATAGGAGTGAAGAAGGCCTATGGGAGGGTGGGAATTTGCAATGCTGCTGTAATTCATTTTCTGAATGTTTTCCGGATGGTGCACAGCAGAAAAACAAATAAACAAAATATGGTTGGATCCAAAAGAGATGTATTTGCCTTAAGGAAATATTAAAAACACCAAGTACAAAATTGTACAAAGCCTCCTTGCATGCCAGGTAGATATTTAAAAATTGAATGACTCAGAGTTGTTTTTTGTTGTTTGGCTTTTTTATGGGGAGGTTATCTGTGCATGTTTTTCTGTATTCCTGCTCTGTCCTGTACCTAGCTCACAGTTAAGTTACCAAGTAAATTGTTCTTCTGCCTTTCTCTCTGAAGCAATGCAAACTGAATAAGAACACAGACCAAACACACCAGTGCCAGTCGTTTTCCTAAGGGGTGTTGGAGTGTAGAGAAAACACCCCTGAGAGGTGAGAAAGCCAGGCCTGTTTATGTGTTACTTCTCTCCATGTCTTGCATCTCTCAGAATAATGCAGCAAGTAACAGGTTTACAGGTAGTCTCCAGGCAGAGAATCTCCATAAAAGCTGTTTTGCTTCCCATAAGCTGTCTGAGATTCAGTGCATTTGAGAGAGGAAATGTGACCTCTTAGTCTACACAGGAAATACTGTATGTGGGGCCTGAGCCATAATGGAAATTCACATAATAGCTGTGAAGTCTAAATGGGACTCTGCACCACAAACATTTACTCCTGGAAACTCAGGGGATTACTCATGTGATTGAGCATCTGTCAGAACTGAGCCTTAAATATGTCACACATCCAACATGATTGTGGATGTGAATATATAGTGATGCAAAAATATAAACACATAAATATGCCATCCTTCATGTAGCTGTTGGTGACTGATAGAATCAACTGCTTATTGAAAATTAATTCTTAATTAAAATAGGAGATTATTATTGGTTTTTTTTTCTTTTTTTCTTTTTTTCTTTTTTTTGGAATGGTAGGAAACTAATTAGAGCTCTAATTAAGCAATTTCACCTGACATAGTTATATGAATATTGATTCATCAGTAGTGCAGTGAGAAATTTTACATGCTCAGGGAAATCTGCTCACATTCTTTCAAATCCCCTGAGTTTTGTGTCTATTAGTTTTATGGCCTCTGTAGGCTTTTGACTGGGAATTGCATAGATTTTATTTCTGCTGTACATTTGTTCTGATGTACATTAGCACAAGATCTCAGTGGATATTATTTTTCATGGCTAGCTTGCTTGTTTGTTTGTTGTTTTTTTTTTTTACCATCCTCAAATGTGAGGAAGGTGTGAACGTTATGCAATAGCAAGGGACAGGATTTGATGAGTCAGACGACTCTCTGCAAGTCTTCATTCCCAATTCATGCTTTGCTTCATGGTGTTCCTGCATGTGGACTACAATATACTTGGATACTTGATCCTTCCTCTGCATTGTGTTTCCTACTTTAGCTACACAATAGCAGCCTCACACAATTCTACCTTTTAGCCCTATCTGTTTTGTAGGATTTCGCTCAGGACAAGCATTCAACATTACGCAGCCAGGTAAGGTTATATCCAGCTGTCTGTGCACTAGTGAGATAAATCATAGACCTGCAACACAGTGTCCTTTTCACATTAAAATATACACAAAAAAACAGTCTGCCTCCTCCTTTAAAATGAAGAAGAAAAAAAAAAAAAAAAAAAAAAGAATGCTTGCCATTTGGGAATCCTCCTATTTAAACTCATATTACACTTTCCTTGCAGCCATTTGAAACCATTAATAGCTTTAGGTGCTTTCTCTTAGGGTGGAGAGAGATGATGAAGTCGCCTTCTTTATTCTGCACAAACCTTTAGCTTTTAGCAACTGGTAAATCTGAACCTGTTTTGCTGAAAGAGAAGAAGAAAAGAAAAAGATTTAAAATCTTTTAATTTGAGAATTGGAAAAGATTCATGATTTCCAGGATGTTTTTTTTTTTTGCACTGAACAAGGCTTTGAACCTCCCTGACTTTATTCTGGGAAACACTCCAGCTTTTTAGTAAGTTATAGTTACTATAAGGTCAGCGCTTATTGGTAGTCTACATCTAAAGAGACTTTTGAGCATATTTCTTATCTAATGTATTGAGACTTGCTCTTGAAGCCAAGTTATCCTAGCAGATGTGTTTGGGTTAAGTGAAGTTATGTTCAAAATGTAATGGGGTCAGCACTTAATTCTTCTGCATAATGACCAAGCATCTATCTTCCTGTTAAATGGGAGAAGGTCCCACAGGAAAAGGATCTGAAGCAAACCAAGTATTCTGCTGGCATATTCTTGTGCTAATTAATTATGATACGATGCATCTGAGAGTCAAGTTAGTTTAGGGTTTACTGTAAGACAAAAGATCCTTTCCCAAGGATCTTCACTTCAGATAAACCTGATTTTTCTGTTACTTACAGAAGAAAGAGTTCAGCTTGAGGTACTCTGATGAGGCAAATGGAGCAATGGAATATCTCAACAGAGGTACTGAACACTGCCCTGAAGGCATTTTAAACTCATGTGCTTTGTTTTTCCTAAGGGTATGTGTGCTGCACTATGGAGCATAAAAGATGTAAGAACTCTGGGCTGCAATTTCACCAGTAGCAAATACAGCCGGGAGCGTATGTAATGCTAGGCTGAATACTAAAATGCCAGTGGCTGTTAATGAAATCTTTCTTTTATTTTTTACCCAACATATAAAATTAAAATCATATATTTAGTTGAGTCAGGAGAGTGAAACACTCAAAATGAAATGTGAAGCCTCACTGAGAACAGATTAGAAAGCAGGAACACCTCTTGAAATATTTTATTGAAAAGGAGCTTAGCAAGCCAGAAAGAGCTTTGCTTTCTTGATCTGAGTTTCTGTTGGGAGAGAACATTTTTTGTGAAGGAGTTCCTGCTGCTGTAAGACCATGAGGGCTGTCCAGTGTAGACCATGCTAACTATCTAATGTGACCTTTTGCATAAAAAGTTAACTGTCTTTAATATGCAGTCACTCCCTCTTTCAGAAGAAACTGTTTCATAGAAAACTGAGTAATAGTCATGAAAACATTTTTTCCACATATTCCTACTTTGATTTGCTATCACCAACATGCACTCTACTTCTTCTCTTGGCCTCTGTTTTATCACAGAATCACAGAATCACAGAATGACCTGGGTTGGAGGGGACCTCAAGGATCATGTAGTTCCAACCCCCCTGCCTAGCAGGGCCACCAAACATACACCTTTACTAGATCAGGTTGCCCAGAGCCTCGTCCAACCTGGTCTTGAACACCTCCAAGGACGGGGCATCCACAACATCCCTGGGCAGCCTGTTCCAGGACCTAACCACCCTCCTAGTAAAAAACTTCCCCCTAACATCCAACCTAAATCTTCCCTCTTTTAACTTAAAACCATTTCCCCGTGTCCTGCTATTATCAGCCCTTATGAAGAGTTTACTCCCCTCCTGGGAGTAAGTTCCCTTCAGATATTGAAAGGCTGCAATGAGGTCGCCCCGCAACCTTCTCTTCTCCAGGCTGAACAAACCCAACTCCCTCAGCCTGTCCTCATAGGGGAGGTGCTCCAGCCCCCTGATCATCTTCGTGGCCCTCCTCTGGACCCTTTCCAAAATCTCCATGTCTTTTTTGTACTGAGGGCTCCACACCTGAACACAGTACTCCAGATGGGGCCTCACAAGAGCAGAGTAGAGAGGGACAATCACCTCCCTATCCCTGCTGACCACCCCTCTCCTGATGGAGCCCAGGATCCCATTTGCTTTCCGGGCTGCCAGAGCGCACTGCTGGCTCATGTTAAGTTTCTCATCTATCAGGACCCCTAGGTCTTTCTCTGCCGAGCTGCTCTCAAGGACAACTCCCCCCAGCCTGTACAGGTGCCTGGGGTTCTTCCGGCCCAAGTGCAAAACCTTGCACTTTGCCTTATTGAACCTCATTAGGTTCACCCGAGCCCAGCTTTCCAGCCTGTCAAGGTCCCTCTGAATGGCCTCCATTCCCTCCACCGTATCGACTGCACCACTCAGCTTGGTGTCATCAGCAAACTTGCTGAGGGTGCACTCCATTCCCTCATCGATGTCATTAATAAAGATGTTAAAGAGCACCGGTCCCAAGACAGACCCTTGAGGGACACCGCTCGTTACCGGCCTCCACCTGGACATAGAGCCATTGACCACCACCCTCTGTCTGCGGCCTTTCAACCAATTGCTTATCCATCTAGTTGTCCACCCGTCAAATCCACTTCCCTCCAGTTTGGAGATGAGGATGTGATGGGGGACCATGTCAAAGGCCTTGCTCAGGTCCAGGTAAATGACATCAGTTGCCTTCCCTTCGTCCACCAATGCCGTCACTCCATCATAGAAGGCCACAAGATTAGTTAAGCATGACCTTCCCCTGGTGAAGCCATGCTGGCTATCTAGGATCACGTGCTCGTTCTTTATGTGATCAAGCATATTGTCCAGGAGGATCTGTTCCATAATCTTCCCAGGCACGGAGGTGAGACTCACCGGCCTGTAGTTACCCGGGTCCTCCCTGCTCCCCTTCTTGTAAATGGGAGTGACGTGACCCTTCCTCCAATCGTCCGGGACCCCACCTGACAGCCACGACTTCTCAAATATGATGGAGAGCGGCTCAGCAACCACCTCAGCCAGCTCCTTCAGGACCCTGGGATGCACGCCATCTGGCCCCATAGACTTATACTCATTCAGTCTAAGGAGGCACTCTCGGACTTGCTCAACCCTTACAGTGGGGAGGGATTTACCTCCTTTGTCCCCACATAGAGGTATGGGGGTGCAAGACTTAGGGACGTGAAAAAGACTAGAATCCTGGCCACCAGTGAAGACCGAGGTGAAGAACTCATTCAGCACCTCAGCTTTCTCTTCATCTGTTGAAGCCATTTCTCCTTTTAAATTTACCAAAGTAGGTACGCCCGTTTTGGCCTGTCTCTTCTGGCCAATGTACCTGTAGAAGGTTTTCTTATTGTTTTTCACGTCCCTGGCCAAGTTCAGTTCTGCCTGCGCCTTGGCTTTCCTGATCCCACGTCTGCAAGTCCGGACGGCATCCCTGTATTCTTCCCAGGTGACACAGCCTTGTTTCCAGAGCTTGTACACCCCTTTCTTCACCCTCAGTTCTCTTAGCAGGTCCTTGCTGAGCCATGCCGGTTTTCTACCTCTCCTGCCCACTTTCTTAATCAGGGGAATGGAGACCTCTTGTGCTGCCAGGAGGGCATCCTTGAAGAGCAGCCAGCTCTCCTCAACGTCCTTATCTTTGAGGGCAGCGCGCCAGGGGATCTTGGCCAGCATTCCATTGAGTAGCTTGAAGTCTGCTCTTCTAAAGTTCAGCGTCCTGGTCCTGCTCTTTACCAGGCCCACATCGCTTGAGATCACAAACTCAACCAGGGCATGATCGCTGGAGCCTAGGCATCCTCCAACCTTGACGCCTTTGATGATCTCCTCAGCGTTGGTGAGCAGCAGGTCCAGCAACGCTTGACCTCTGGTCGGTCTGTCCAATACCTGAACCAGAAAGCTATCATCAATGGATTCCAAGAGCCTTCTGGAGCTCTTGTAGCTCGCCGTGTGGTTTTTCCAACAAATGTCCGGATGGTTGAAGTCCCCCACCAGGACAAGAGCCCGTGAGGCAGACGCCTCACGCATCTGGAGCAAGAAAGCCTCATCAGCAGCCTCCCCTTGGTCAGGTGGCCTGTAGTATACCCCTAATACCAGCTGACCTTTATTAGTCCCATCTCTAATCCTAACCCACAGGCTCTCAACCTGTTCTTGACTGTTTCTCATGGGGAGCTCCTCACAGTGTATCCAATCTCTGACATAGAGAGCAACTCCCCCACCCTTCCTACCTCTCCTATCTCTCCTAAAGAGTCTATAGCCGTCGATGGCAGTATCCCAATTGTGGGAGTCATCCCACCATGTTTCTGTGATAGCAACAATGTCATAACTTTCAGAATGCATCACAGTTTCCAGTTCCTCCTTCTTGTTACTCAGGCTTCGTGCATTAGTATAAAGGCACTTCAGCCGGGCTGTCCGTCTCACCACCTTCATAAGCGATCCAGGATCCGCTAGAACAGCAGCATCCCCAGCATCCCCCTGCCCTACTCCCTCCTTTTGCACTCTGCCATCATTGCCCACAGAGTTTGGTACAATCCCTCGAATGAACCGTTCAACCCCAGTAGCCTTTATTTTGCCCCCTTCCCCCTTCATTCCTAGTTTAAGACCTGTCAATGAGTCCCGCTAATTCTTCAGCTAATACCCTCTTACCCCTCAGGGACAGGCTGCTTGCATCAGCAGCCATCATGCCAGGTGCAGTGTAGATTGCCCCATGGTCAAAAAAGCCGAAATTCTTGTGTCTGCACCAGCTCTTAAGCCATCTATTTAAGAGTTGGGTTTTTCGGATCCACCCTGTACCTTTTCCCGACACCACGGGCGTAGAAGAAAAGATCACCTGCACCCCAGCTCCTTCTAGTATTCGCCCCATTCCCCTGAAGTCTTTCTTGATGGACCTCAGGCTTTCCTTGCCAACTTCCTCGCTGCCAGCCTGAATTATTAAAAGTGGGTAGTAGTCTGAAGGCTGAATCAACCTAGAAATTTTCTTTGAAATGTCCCTGACCCGTGCCCCAGGAAGGCAGCACACTTCTCTGCGGGTGGGGTCGGGCCGGCATATAGGGCCTTCTGTTCCTTGCAGAAGGGAGTCACCTACAACAATCACCCTTCTGTCCTTACGTGTAGAAGCAGTCTTGAGGCTTTGGGGTGACCGCTTCATCTGAGGCAACCTCGTGGGTGAATCTGTCTCCACACTCTCGCTAGTCTCCCCCTCAAGTTCCAGGGCCTCAAACCGGTTTCGCAGAGGCACCTGTGGAGCCGGGGATGGTCGGGATGGGGGATGCCCCTTCCGCCGAGCAGGCACCCGTTTCCACTCCTCCTCCCTTCTCAAATTGCTGCTGGGGGGAAGAGAGGACAGGGGGCTCGCTGCAGTGCTGCCAGCTGTCTGGTTCCCCTTTACCACCTGTTTGTGAGGTGACAGGGGCTGACATGCTCCATTAGGAGCCTCGGCTGTGTGCTGAGAACTTGAGGCTGAGAGGGACTGACACCACCAGTCAATCTCCCTCTCACACTCTTTTATAGTCCTCAGCCTCTCCACTTCCTCCTTCAGGTCAACTACGAGGCTGAGCAAGTAGTTCACCTGGTCGCAGCGAACACAATCACTGCCTCCCTCACCCAGCACTGCAAGGGCCAGGCTCTGGCACTCAGTACAACCAGAGACCTGCACACCAGCATCTCGGGTTGGGGGCTCAGTCTGAGTTTCCTCAGACATTTTGGCAGCAGCCTTCCTATAAGGCATGTGCAGGACCTCAGTCTGGGTCTCTGCAGTCTTCTTGGTTGCTGCCTCCCGTTTCTGAGAGATCGGGACCCTTGCCTGGGCCTCCTCAGTATTTCTGGCAGCAGTCTTTTGCCGGGGAGCACCCATGTCGAAGCAGAATACTTACCAGAGCTGAAACAGGAAGTCAAGAGGTGCGCGAGCCCTGCTTCCTCCTGACCGTCTCTGGTGGGCGGCGACTAGTCGCTGCCCTCCTTGTGCCCGTTTAAATCTCCCGCCGTAGGCAGGGAACGCCCACACGCTGCGTCAGCGGCTGCGTCAGCTGCTCCCGTGAGAGCTGCCGGGCTTCTCCTTTACCCGGGGGCTCCCTGCTTGAAGGAACCGCCCGAGATCCCCCTTGACCACGCGGTCAGTCGCTGCTGATCGGTCCGGGACGGCTCCGAGTCAGGCGACTTCGGCGATCAGAAAGTTTTATCATTCATAATGTGTCCTGATGGATTCCCCATGAAGTTATTCAGTAGAGGACAGAGTAAAAATGACTCTGTGGTGTGCTTTTGTTGACCTTTTTTCTTTTTTTTTTTCACATTCTTAAACAACCTTCATGTAATCTGTTAAACATACTTTTTTACTGTTGTCTATAAGCAGAATTGAGAGATTCCCTCGTGACTTCAGAGTAGTGGCTATCAACATGAGCTTCCAACCATAATGTCCTAGTTGCCTGATTGCTTCACTTAGCCAGTTTCTTTTTTTTATCAGACTTCTTCATGTTTTTATTATATACTCTAGAGAATGTGCTTGCTACTATCAATGTTATCCTATGCATGTATTCAACTGGTAAGCTCTATATTTTTAACAGAATTTATAAGATTTGTACTCTTAAGACAACTTGCTAGTTTCCTTTGTAAACACTGACAAGCTGTTTTCACTGGATTTCAGATAATCTTAGTCCTCCAAATAAGTTTTTACACCAATCCATCTACATCAATTTGGTTTCTCCTGTCACAAGCCTGTAGTTTTTCCCATTTTATTTTACTGCTGAAAGTACATTGTGCAACATTCTGCTTAAAGGGGATCTGTTGTCTTTAAGGTTTTCAGTTTTCTGTCCCAGTTCCTCAAGGACTGTTACTTCTTTACAGTCAGCTTGTTTGGCTTCCCAGACTCTTGCCAGACTCATAGTTACCTGCAATCACAATTTGTTCCACAGGAAACATCCATGATACTGGCATAATTTCAAAGTAGGAGAAATACTTTTTAGAATATACAAAAATTCATTTTATCAAATATAAAAGAAAGTACTAAATATTTTCCTGTGCTTTTCAGAATATAATCTTATAATTACTAAAAATCCTAGATCAATACCATGATTTATAAACCAACACCTAACATGGGGGAAGTAATGTTTCATTTCCTTGCTGTCAGCTTTGCTACTGTGGGAACACTGTCTGTATCTTTGTGAAGAATCCTTATTTGCTAGCAGGGTTGTCATAATTCTCTGTGCCTGAGCACTAATAATAAGCTCTGAAAATTTAAGTAATAATGTTGCTTCTTTTATTCAATTGCATGTTTCTTATTTTCTCGGCATTGCCTAAGCCAGTCTTCTGTCAGAGAAAGTACCACACTATGTATTATTTTGTCTTGAACAGAGTTTTATGGCCGTTCTGTCATAGGCTCTTGGGATTTTTAATGCATTTTCAGAGACTTGCTCCTGTTTGGAAGATCAGAGTCTGCCCAGAAATGTGTATTTCCCATTGTGCATCAAAAAGCAGAGGGTAAAATTTTGATCTTCAATACTCTTACTCTGAGTTATTTTATTCTAAATCCAATTGGGAACTGAGTTTCTGAAGTTAAAGAGTGGACTTTTCAGCCTCAGATCAGTCTGCTCTGATAAAAATCAGAAATATCTGAAATATATTTTTAGAATGGAGAGCAGTACTACTTAAGTTTCTGTACAAGTTAGGCACATCAGATGCTGTGGAATTGGCCAACCATGAAAAATAACTGATGTATTCCATTTACTTGTCTTCATTACATGCAAGGGAAAATGTCATAAGAGCTTTCTTCCACATTTTCCAACATTTCTAGAGAGATTCAGCTATGCTGATAGAGCTTTTAGCAGTTCCACCCTATCATTCAAAGTTTCTTAGTACATTTTCTTTTACTTTGTTGTTTTTCTCAGATCTTTTTAATTTAGTGCTACAATTTATATAGCCTTTGAATTATGTAACAAAGGCTGCTTGAAAGCCCAGATTCCTTTCAGCACGGAAGCAGTCAAGAGGCCGAACAGATTCCACAGACTCCTAAAGTAAAGCAGCTTGCAACAACCTTAGTTTCTTGGCAAAGGCTGCTAAGTTAGAAGAGTGTGAGGCTTGAGTGCTGTGGCAATGAATTAAAAGAAGGGAAAGAAGGGAATAGTTCTAAATGTTGCAAGAAATTAAGATCTGTTTTGTCCATTCTGTCATGCATAAATCCAAAGCTTCACTTGAAGGAGATGGCAACTTCTAATCTGCCACTCCTTTTCAGTCAGTCCTTTCATAAATAATTTTTTAAAATGTAAACTCATGAAAACAAACCAACAATATACAAGCTCCAAAAGTAATGCCTCCTGCTACCAGAGCAACTCTGAAAGTAATGCTTCCTGTTTTATTATGGTGGCCCACAACAACAGAGGCAGATGGCAGTGGTATGGCAATAGAAGTTGAATCTTCCCAAAAATACTCCATTACATTTTCTTGCCATGTGACAGATGGCAGCAGAGGGGTCTGACGAAATGTTGTCTGCCATGAAAGTGTGTATGAAGCAAAGGTGAGGATTTGAATTTCTCCATGTGGAAAAAATGGCACCCACTGACATTCATCAATGCTTGCTGAACGTTTATGGACACCAAACAGTGGATGTGAGCACAATGAGATGGTGGATGGTGCATTTCATCAGTAGCAAGTGGATCTCTTCCATTATTGCAGATATTTATGAGCATGACATGCAGGTTTTTGTTCACTGATGGCAAAAATGCATTGCTAATGGTGGTGACTGTGGAAAAATAGTGTTTTGTAGCTGAGAATTTTCTATAATAAATAGTGTTATTGTACACTTTGTATCTGTTATATTCTCCATGAAAATTCATACTTTCATGGCAACCTACATGTATATTATATATAATTCCTGAACAAAAATACACAGAGATTTACAGGAAATATGTAGTGACCAAAATATCACCACTCCACAGTGAAAAAGTTAAAAATAAGTATAATAAACAAACATCATGTTTTTCAAAGATCTGTGATTTATCATTAATGCAACAGAATTTTCCAAATATAAATGAGGGAGCCATTCAACTTTAGATAAAAACTATTCAGAGCTGTATTAGCCATATCTGGAGAATGGGTCTTATTCTTTTAGAAGGGTGATAATTGGGCTGCAATACAAGATTTCTTTAAAAACTATCCACCTGTTAGGAAAATGCGTGCTTTCCCTTGCTGTTTGTTGAAGTGCTGTGACAAGTCCATCAGTCACTCAAGCAGTCATGTTGTAAAGGCAGAGCAGCATTTCTATTTCAAGTGTGTCTGCCAGAATACTGCTATAACAAGCCAACCTCCATATCTCTTTCAGTACAAACACCACTCAGTATTTCAATCAGATCAGACGTTTTGGGGGAGAATATTTCAGAGCTGTTGTGGGCTAAACATCAATGTTACCAGTTTCTCTTATTTCATTATCCAACAAACACACCAAAAACTCCTGGTAAGTAAAAATAAATAAATAAATAAATAAATAAATAAATAAATAAATAAATAAATAAATGTATTTCAAAAGCAATATTTTCTAAAAATGCAAGAAATCAGAGCAACAAGAAAAAAAGGTTCAGTGGGAACTGATGTTTTTTCAAAGACAAATAAATAACTGTATGGGTTACTCAGCAGTGGGATATAAAAATAGCTAGTTTGAAAGGCTGCTTTTTCAATAGGCATTTGTTAAGATGTCAAGATGCTTTTCCCCACTAATTTTCATTACTTTCACTCTTCTCTCTAACTTGCTGTTTTTTTCTGTTACACTGGTTACTAAATTTTTTTCCTGTTTCACCTACATCAGTAATTCCTATATCACTATATCAACTATTTACAGATGCAAAGCTGGTAAAAGTTTTCCAGAGGTTGCATCTGAACTGAACTGATGCATCCTGCAGTATTCAGCTTCAGAGAAGAGAGAAAGAAAGAAAGATGTCTAGAACTTCCCTTTCCCCAGAGCTGTTCTCAGAAGTGAACAAATTTTATATTTTCCCACTGCATTCACAGAGCTTGTTTTTGAATGTATGAGACATACATAGTGAGTGTTTTGGGGGGATTAGGTAGAAATTTGGAGTGGTATTTTGTCTGTTGGTGCTTCTCACCAACCCCTGCCGCTGTGCAGGGTGGATTTGTAAATGATGACTGACCACATAGAACTGGGGCTTTGCAGATGATCCTTCTGCCCTCTGCCTGTTTTCCCAGGCTTAAATCTCTGTCATCTGATCCAATTCAGTCACTGTATTTTCATTCTTTTGTGTTCTTCTTCCCGCTCTCATTTTCTCTGCTGCAACGTTACAATCAGCATTTCACTGCCATTGCCAGTTCATGTCCAACACTCCTCTCTTATGTCCACCTCTCTTGGTCCCATTTCAAGACTTTCTCTGAGCTTGTCATTGGTCCTGGATTACCTTCATGCTCCCCCTTTGGCTCTTTTAGGCTATTTTAGTAGTCTCACTCCCTCTCCCTCTGGCCTTTTCCCATTTTTTCAAAACCCAACATGTCTCATGCAGTTCTCCACATTATTTCTCCATTTTCTACCAAGCTCTTCAAAATTATTTGAAAGCTTCACCAACAAACTTCTCCACATGTTTCAGCTGTTTTTCCAGATTAGACAAGTGACTCCGTGCCTTTTACTAGGTCCTAGTTGCAGTCTCTTTCAACTCTTTTGCTTACTCAGGAAAGCTCTGCCCTTGGTCCATCTGAGCACTTGGTCACTATTCCCTCCTAAAATTTCACCCAAAACAATTTGCAAAAATGATAACAGACTTGAGAATGTGAAGTACTAGAAAATTTAAAAAGCGGATGACAGTAGCCTACACAGAATGTAGATTACAATCTCATTAGAGTAACATCCTTGTCTTTTTTTCCTACATACACATAAAGTGGCAAATAAACCATTAGAACCGTATTTTCTTATTTTATTATCTGCTGTTAACATTAGTAACTGCCTACCACTTAGGCACTGGGTCAGAAAGAAATTGAAATAATGTCAAATAAAAGAAAAATGGTTATAGAAACAATAAGCCAGATGCTAAGATTGTGTATATCAGTGTGAGTGTACTGAAAACTATGCAGTAATTCCAGTTTGTACTAGCTGAAGATCTGCTATCTTTTGAATACATATTTGTTAGTGAGAGGAATACTAATAGAAAAATTGTTAAACTGAGGCCAAAAATCTGTCTCGTAATAATAGCAACTTGATCAATCTCTTTTCTCTCTGAGGACTAATTTATATGCAAAAAAATACTTGCATTGTTTTTATTATCTAAGTGAATTCTCTAATTAAAAAGCAATCAAAGGTTGATAAGACAAGCATACAATGTAAAGAGCTCAGTTCACCTACTCTGATTAGAAACTGATGTCACATGTTTAGACTCCTTAATAAAAACTATGGATATTATAACCATCTATTGATGTAACTTACATTATATCTTAGAGATTTTCTTTTCTTTCATTTAAATAAGAGTTATTCTCCTCTCCTCTCTTCTCCTTTCCTCTTCCCGCAGCTTCTTTCCCTATTTGGATATTGTGATTTCATTTTTCCTTGCTCTCTCCCAGGGCTCTTAATTTCTATTTATTTTCTGTAGTCCTCAGGATTGTTAAATGATGGTAGGTAAGTAAACTGTTTACTTTTATGAAATGAATAGTTTTAAAAGAACCAATTTCTGACCATATTTAATTTTACTTAGACCTCACCTATGTAGAATTATTTCAAGTTGTATATTACTGTACTTCTCATTTCCAACTCCTGGGCAAAACTTTTTCAACATAGATTAGTTTAATTTGGTGATGAGTAATTTAACTGTCAAATGTTGTCAGTATTTCTACACAACTGATAAAGAATTTCCCACACAGTGAGGCTTAGACCAGGGAAGATGGCTAAGAGGTTTTCACATTTCAAATTAATTATATATCTGGCCTACACAAAATGGGCAAAACCATATTAACTGTAGTTTCTACCCTTTTAAAAATTATGCCTTTATACCAAGATTGACTTGAATCTACAGAGATATAGCTGGAAAGAACTAATATGACAAAGCATTTTCTTTTGATAAAATGAAACTTTTCATAAAGTCTTGAAATTTCATTTCAAGTTTTCCATGAGAAAATAATTCTCCATTCATTGATCACAGATATAAATATGAACAAAAATCACAAAAACTTTCTTTCTCCAACTGTCTCCAAAACAAAAAAAAGAAATTCTTCAAGTATTGATGTTCCAAACCCAAAAACCTTCAATGTGAAATGCTGATGAAAAACAAAACCAAACCAGATCAATTGCCAGTTTTCAATATTCTACATGATAACATCTAAACTCCACATATTTTACGCATGGCACTGAGTATCTAAGATAAAATTTGTGCTGGATAGCTGATAACAAGCCAAAACCTCAGTTACAAAGATGGAATTCTTTATTTTATTAGCACTTCAGTAGTGGTCTCCTCAAGGCTTTTTGCAACCATCCAGTTGCTTTGGTAGGATCTGGCAGAGTCATTGTGCTTGAGATATATAATAAAGCTATATTGTAATTAGAGACCAAATGTCTGTAATTACAATATTTTATTATATTCTAGCTGCTTTTTTTTTTTTTCTCAGCTCAAATGTCCTTAACATTATTTATCTGTTTGTTTATTTAAGTGCTAGAGGACCATACTAAATTTCTAACAGTCAGAATCTGCAGCAAAAGTGTATATAGACAAAAGTCATTTCCCAACCCACAGATAGGCACAGGAGATGAGAAGGTAAGCAAAATGCAAGGTGAATGTAATTTCAAACCATCACAAGAGCACTTGCAGCTCTAAGCTTTACTTTTTCAGTATGTTTTTAAAAGGAATGATAAAACTTTTATAACTATTCAATATTTTTAACATAGATTTTCATGACATTTGCTAAATGACATTTCCTTTTCCTTTCTAAACGACTGTTCTGCATTGGCCTATTCTTAACCGTAGAAAAGTGAAATCTGGAAAATTTCAAGCAAATTATGGCATAAACAGATAAAGGTGGGACTGAAATGAGGGTAAATATGAGACAATATTTTTACTGCAGTATGAGAATACAGAAGTGCTGCATGGCTTATATCAACTGTCTAATACAGCATGTTCAGCCAAAAATGATAGAGCACTTCTACTTGTCTCTTGTCTCATAGAATAATGTGATAACATTGCTGTCAAGTTTCATTGCTGCTCGATAAGTGACATAAATAATTTTGCACCTCTATTTTCCTTGGTGGCTGGTACTGTTCCTATAATATGCAGGAGAAAGTCACCAGAGGGTATATATATAACATCTAAATATATTTCTCTGGCATATTTTGCACACACTGTGAGAGACCGAATTCACGTTTGCAGAAGTAATGGCATCCCAAGAGAGAAGGAGCTGTTTTAACTGCCTTTCAAGTAGTCCTTGTTTCACAATTTACAATAGGTATTAAGTAAATGTTTGCAGAAATTAGAGCTGGTTTAAATGCAACAAAGTTTAAAAAAAAATTGAAAATGAAATGCAAACACCTTACTTTCTAATGTTTCAGATAACTTATGAAAAAGTAAGCGCGTTACAAACTTAACCTTAAGGCACTCAGTAATCTTATTTATCAGCACTATATGGTTTTTCTTTAGGTGTGTTTTTTTTTTTTTTTTTTTTTTTTTTTTGCTGATCTTCTACTTGTTTGGTAGCGTTTTTTTTCTGCCTGACTAGAGCATCTTAAAAATTCATCCACTTGCAGAATATAGTGTTCATACATAGTAACAAGAAGAATGCATACCTTTACAGGCCTTTATAGCACATTTTGGTGAGTAGTGCTGCTGGCAATGCACTGTTGAACTCTGGACTTGTGCTGTGAATGTTCATATTACAATTATCCAGTGTACATATCTGTGCCTTTTGCTCCTTCCTGTTGTTTCAACATGGAACTACAGATGCTTCATTATTTTTTCATTTTCTCCCTGTTGTCTTTCCTCATGTTTTGAAGTCTTTTGAACTTGTTCTATACTGAGTTGCAAGATCAGGGATGCTGGTCTAGAAGGAATCCCACCCCAAAGAGATGAAGTAGCCTTTAGTTTTATTGGTTTTGATTACAGTTTCAGAGGTTGGAGGAAACTGTGTTTGACGGACCTATAAGGGAAAGAGAATCAGTTCAAAACCACTCCTCCTCTGGAGGATCCTTCCTAGAATACACAGTATGAAACAATACTTCCCCACCACTACTCCCCACCCCCAAAGGAAAAAAAGAAAATCCAAATTTTATGAGTATAGAATGGAGATACTGATCTACTGGTATTTAAAAAATTCAAGGCTTGTTTTGAAGGGTTTGGCAAGAAACCAGATTTACATATTTCTTGAACAAAATAGCTGTAGTTTAAGAGAGATATATGCTTCATAGCTATACTCAAGGGAGCTCATAAGTTATAGACTGAAAACCTTTATGTTGAACTCACTGTTGTGGAAGGGCTGTAGTTTTCGTATTGACTACTCCAGGTTTCTCAGTTACTGTTGGTCCACCAGTTGATTTACAGAAATTTCAACAGTTCTATTAATGATATATTTTGGGGACTCAAACTGAATAAGAAAATAACCTACTAACAATTACATCTGCTTCTTTTCTACTTGAATATCTCAGATCTATCTAGTTCACTGACACTTCTGCACAACTGTAATCCTTCTGCTTCAATCTAAAAACATACAAAACAATATTTTAGATCTTATTTAGCAGATAAATAGAGGCTGTATACTATTTTTCTTCTCTAAAAATCTAATGCCTTTTGGGTCTTATCATTACCTCTCCCTAGTAATAAATGTGAAGTTAATGGCAAAGTTCCAATATCTGCTGGACCAATGCCAGAATTGATATTAAAGAGGTTGGCAACAAATATTTTATTAATATTTTAGTAAAAGTAATAATTTAGTAAATTTATTAACATTTTAGTCTTTATTTGCATGTATATCTCGGTGAAGTGTGTGATTTTATGACAAAATGTTGTTGTAGTGATGATATATGAACAATACTCAGTTATGAATTAAAGTGCATGTGACTACCAGCTAAATAAACTTGCAGAAAAGCACTTATATCTTTTAGTATCTATTAGCTATAGACTTGAGGGGCAACCTTGAAAACCTAATTAAGTCCTGATAAGTAAGCATTTGTGATGTTAGCGTCACCTAACTTACAGTTTTCAGGAGCTGTCCCAGGCTACCTTTGCATAGCATCAGAGTGATACTGGGCAAGGGACAATGGCTCCTTCAGCAAACTCCCTCAGATAAAAATGAAGTGCTGAGGTCCACTGGGAAAACTTTCAGGAAATAACTGAAACTGATGTTATCAGTTCCTGCAGGAATATCCCTGGTCATATCCAGGTTTTAGCCCAATTCCCCATGGTAGATTTCAAAAAAGGCCTTAATTCTTGAAATATGTGCAGCTGGGAAGCTCTACTCTGCCTTAACTGTACTTGGAATGGCACAGGTGACAGCAGGCCCTGTAAAGCCTTTAGCACAGGTGGCCAAACACAGGCATGAAGTTACAGCAGGAGCAATGCTAAATGGCTCAGGAGTAATACACAGCTTCTGCAGGTACTGAAACAGCCAGATGCTGAAGGCAGCATCTTCATAGCAGCTAAAACAAACAGGTCCCTCAGCTGTATCTGTCATGCTGGATTATGAAGGTGATCCTGAAGCTGTTGAGAATTAAAATTGGTTTGTCAGGTAACATCAACATTGTATCACAAGGCTTTCCCCCTTGCCCCCCAAGAATTGAAAAATCTGCAATTCACAAAAATGACTTTGCAGGAAGAGGGAAAGAGCTAACAGTGGAGAAGCTGCAGTGCTACCAAGGCATTCATTGACAAGGTGTGTATTTGCCAGCAGTTGTAGTCAATAGACTTCATAAGTTGCAGGTTTGTTTTTCCCCAGAGGAAAAAAAAAAGTACAGTGTAGCAGTACAGATGAGGTATACACATCCGAGTAAAAACTCTATAAACATATACTTAAATTTAAATTATGTAGCATAGAAAGAGTAAGGAAGATGGGATGTATATGACAAATATTTGAAATTTAGTAAACTCTTGTACATGTATCATTGAATACTAGTAACCATGTAGTACATATTTCAGTCCATAGGATCTTTTATTTTCTTTTAGAAATACTAAGAGACAGGTATAGTAAAAGTTCTGTAAAAGTTGTGTTCCATTTTTGCAGAAGACAAAAATATGTTTCTTTCCCAGCATTGCAGGATAGACAGACATAAGCAAAAATTTTTCTATAGACAAAAATTTCTGTGGCATCCCTTCTTCAGAATGGTTTATTGCATGACCATCTTGAACGTCTGTATTTCAGTGGAAGAGGTGATACTAAGAATTAAACAGTTGTTTGGTTCAGGTCCTTAAAAGCAAAGAAGGTTTCAACATAGAGAATACAAGGAGAAATAGAGACATGAAACATAATGATTATCAGTTTTCTAAAATCTAAGTTCCAAAATGTCCTCACACAAAGATATTTCTTGTTATGTTTGAGATTATCAGCTTATTTCTGTAATGTGCTTGTCCCAGTCCTTAAGTGTAAAGCTATAAATATTTTACTATAATGCAAACTTAAATGCTTTCTCATACCATGGCCAGAATGCTATCATTTCACTTAAATGTTTAAATAAAGTTTCTCTCATTTTGAAAGAAAATATTTATTTGGCAATAAACAATTTTAAGATGCTCACCTCTATGTTACCAGGACTGAATACATATCTGTTTTGTTTTATTAGAAGATTACCACCATTAAGATTATTTTTCTTGTTCCCTTGAGTAGTGACATAATGCCAAATATGAGAAAATCAGTATATATGCAGTACAGTGCATCTTCCCCATACCCCAGTATGTGTATTACAGCAGATTTCATATGCTATCCTCTGAAGCTGTCGTGAACTATACATGGTATTGTAACTATGACTCTCAATATCAAGTTCAAAAGTAGTAATTTAGAATTGGTGACTCTCTACAGCAGGCAGACCTGCAATGTCTACATCCTTATTAGTTGACCTTTGATTTGCTCATTTGTTAAAGCTGTAGGACAGGAAATGAGTGAGAAAAAGTGTTGGGCATCCCAGTATATATGTTTTAGCTACCATACTGTAACCCAAATATCTCTCATCATTATTCCCTTCTGATAAGGTGCTGTGTTTCCTCCTGCAGACTGGGTATAAATTGCTCCAGGAATTGCTTTTGATTTGCACTCTCCTATTAATGCTACCATTAGCCTTGATAGCTGTGTTGAGAAGGTTACAGAATGTAATAAGTATATTCATCTGAGACCTTTTGCTTTCTTTTCTGGCTTATTTTGAACAGATTTTTCCCTGTTGAGATCAATTAACTGAGATACTGCCTCAGCCTTTATTTGGAAGGGAGTGTTTTCTTCCCTGCTGAAAAATCTCAGTATACTCCTGCTTTCTTTGGCCAGTCACCAATTATCTTTTAGCATTTACAAGTTACCTTCCTTCTGGTTCAGATCTAATAAATAAATAAAATACTTTAAAAAGATGCAATGCAAGTCTTGTACTTATGTCAATGCATTGATTTGTTAATTATCAGAACTTGGGTATGGAGACTTAGAAATAATACATACCAAATATTGGAAATATGTAAACTTCAGTAACATAGAGGATCTCTCACTTTAGGATTATCACAGTAATTACCATCATTATTTCTGAAGAAATCAAGAGATGATTTCTCAAAGATGTGGAAACTGTATTGCACCAGTGTACAGTTGAGCACTGACAGTAAGGGAAAGAGAAAGAAGGAAAGATCCATGCAAAATAGATATAAGAAGGATATGTTTATGATGTACTGAAAATGCTGCACTATATTCCTTACCTTAACATGAGTCTAGCAATTTTTCCATTTGTCTGTGTCCTGAATCTTAGGTAAAATGTTCCTGCTTAATCTGTCACATTATGTCATTCATAAATGGACACCATAACCACTTAACAAAGGATTTCTGACTGTCTATGATGGGTTTCTACAGCTGAGAACTCCTGAGCTGTGGTCTCAGCCCACTACAGTTTAGGGGCTGTCTTTTGGTGTGACTCACATACTCTCTTCCTAAATATTATCATAGAGTAGTCAGTAGACTATATATTATAATAAATATATCTATATACTACTACTACTACTAATAGTATAGATTATGTTGATAATTATAATAATAGTATACGATTGAGAGATAGATCTCTAGGTTAAATATAATTTATTTTGATTATTGGATATAATGTATTTATCCAGTAAATACATGGTTTTAATGCCATCTCTGGAGTTGAGAACTACATCACTGGAATGCAAATGTTTTCTCCCCCAGATCACAACAGAAGAACAGAGAGAACACATATTTGGCTGAGCAAGGATGCACAGTTTCTGCCTTTGTTGTGCTGACTTTAAGAAGGATCATATTGGACTTAATTTTTATCATAGTCAGCCCAGCTATCACAAGCATTACATTCATTTAGGAAGAAAGCAAAAAACAATTTAAAACAAATGACAAAAGTAACAATCCACTATGTATAAGGTTGCTTGCTAACTGCTATAATGCCCATCCCACTTCCCTGTCAACTAGGATCATCTGAAGAGAATAATGCTAATTACTATTTTTTCAGCTTATCTCAGTCTCCACTGGGAGTTTCAATTTTCTGAGTATGTATATTTTAAAACAGCTTTCCTTGTACATGCATATAATATAGGAATGGCCTCTTAATGACTTGTTTTTATGTCCAGTAGTAACTTAACCGTGTCTCATTTACTCAGATTTGACTGCACATAGCAGAGGAATCAAATAGTTATTGATATTATAATATTGCTACTTGCAAGTGTCAGGTTATTAATTGTGTCCCTGTTCTTCTTGACTTTCCCAGCAAATGCAACTTTTTTTCTGCCTGCTGTGTGCTGAGTTAACGGGGGATTTTTATTTGCCCCCGATTTCACAAGTGCGTTTCAGCATAAATATTATAATTGGGATTTGTTTTTACATCAGCTCTGCTCAGATGTCTAAAAATGACCTCAGTACATTCTTTTCAAAAACTGTGCTGGAAATGAACTCACTCTGGGGGGATATTTAGAGCAGATGTCTCCTACCAGCCATTTGGGGCCCTTTTGAGGTTAGTTTAAAATAAATAACAAGCCTTTTCTTTTTAACGTTAAATTATTTAGTATCTGCCACTGAATTTGTACCTTTACATTCTGCTGCATACTCAAAGTACTCTATTTATTATTTCCTGCCACAGCTGATCCCACATCCTCTCCATCTACGTGTTATCAGTGCCTCACATCTTCTAGCAGGTGCTGAAATTTATTCTGTAAATGTTAACAGAAACTGCAGAAGAAATTTGAACATTCACAAACACGTGTCCTCGGAAAACCAGCATTCAAAAGAACCCAACAAAAAAGCCTCTGCCAGAAACTATTTGATCCTAAACCTTTCAAGCAGAAAATTGGCAATCACTGCAGAAACAATTCCTCAGGAAAGTATTCAACTTTCAAATAACCCTGAAACACAACTCAATAGCATTTGATTTCCAGTGAGAGAGATTCACTGTCCATTCTCACATTGGAACCTAGTGCAAGGTATAGACCTGCCTGCGATCTCCATAGTCCATGAAAGTGACATCCCTCAGGAAGAAAAATAAATACTAACATTCATTTGAATTATAGGGACTATGATTCTCTATGTGTTTCTGATTCACGTACAAGTGAGGAAAACCCAGTAATTCTTGGATGATTTTTTTGTAAAATCCTTGAGGATTTTGTAAATTCCTGGATGGAATTATAGTAAGCAAAATAGTAAAACAGACACCATTAAGGTCTGATGATTTCATATTTGTCTTTGCATACTCTCCAGGGGAGTGTGGGAAACAGTATCAGAAGTGGCTATGTGTGTGCACTGGATTTGAAGTACAAAATAGTTGCAGTGTTAGTTGGCACATATATACACAGCAGAAAATGAAAGGGAAAGATGGCTGGCTTGGGATCGGCCTCTTCCAATTGCTTTTCTGAGAAGCTGAAGTAAATGCTGAAACAGAAGGCTTTGCAGAAGTCTGCAGGTTGTTAATTATTGTTCCACCTCTCTCAGGAGCAGCATATGGGGAAACAGAAACAGAGGTGGTTTCCTGCACTCTGATATTCTTGATCCACAAAGGTGAAAAGATCTGTTGCAATATGAAGCAATAACTACTTTTCGTGCGAGTCCAAGGGTTTCAGTGGGAAGCCATGCAAACAAAAAGAATGGATTCTGAGAGTACAATTAACATGAAAAACACCTTGTGTTTCTCAGTAGGGAAAAAAAATTTACTTAGCAGAAAATGCATCACTTAGAAAGTTTTCACAAGCAATGAAAGTCGAAAGATGACTTACTGAATAGACTGATGTTTTCCAACAGGAAAATATCAATCATAAGACAAGTTTAAGTGGAATTAAATGTGACATTGTGGTACATGTAAGTAAAGCAATGTGGATTTTTTTTCAATTTTAAGTGTATTCAGTTCTTTGTTCTATCACCTCATCTTCTTAAACATTAATTTTTCTTTCTTTTTTATACTAGGAATTAAATAAATTTCCATAATTATGCACTATGATTACTAGTTTTATATATGCATTAGCCTTTTATAAAGCAGTCTCTCAGAATATGTCACTCATTTGACTTCATGAATAATCATAGATATGAATTAAAAAAATCATTTTCAGGCTACTGGCTTCTTATTTTGACCTATATGGGAAAACTTACATGATGATGTTGAGTAAACTCAGCTTCTAACTCTCCAAATAATTCTCTTCTATAGAAGAAATGCAGCTGATACGTGGAATGCTTCAGGTCCTGTCCTTTACGCAAATGGGCTTCTGTAAAGTTAGTATTTCAAGATACGTACTGATACATGCCTGTATATTAGAAGTCAGGAATTAAGCTTTCAAGGGTACGTGTGTGTATGCATTTGAATGAAAGGAGAATGAAGTGTGATAAATGCTGGTGACAAGACTTTCACATGTATATTTTTCCACCTCGAGTAATAAGGGACGCAGAAATGAAAAAACTGATGTAGAAGTGGGATGAAGTCTTTTAATTTCGTGGTGCATAATATACATCTGAGGGAAGCAATAAAGGAAATGCCACAGAAATTAAGTATCTTCTGAAATTCTGAAAAATAATATAAAATACCCCAGATTCCTTAAGTAAAGAAGTGATGCACAGTCTGTAAATAGCTTTATACTGGGGTATTATTGTAATGATACACTGATGATAGCATATTGGTTGTAGAATGAAAAAGCAGTAGGAGCTTTCAAATCTTTTGTTATACTTGTAATTTATGGGGAAAGTAAACAGTGTTTGTGTCTGCTAGAATAGAGGACAGTGGGAGTTTATGATATATTCTTACCTAATCTAAGGTCAGAGCTATTCATAAATCACTTGACAGCAGAAATGTATTTTTATTTCACTCTTGCTGGAAAAATGTTCTGTTATAGAATTTATAATACCTTTTATATTGATTAAATAAGGCACATGCTTACTCTTGCAAGGGTTTATTAAAATGCCATGTATTTTCCCAAGCTTTTCTGCCTGCCTGGGAAACTGAGGCAGGAAGGCTAAGTTAGCAAAATACCTATTGTTTGTTTTGAGGACTTCTATTTTGTTTCTTCTATTAACTGATATTTTAATTTAAAAATAGTAAGTATTGAATAGACAAATCAAGCATGTTTCCAGCTTTTCTCTCACAGTTTTTCAGAGTTTTCTGGTCTCTTGTAGTATTATCTTATTTTTTTTTAATTGTTCATACTTATACTACAGTAATTTCACAGTAAGTATTGTAGGAGAGCACAGGGGTACTGTAATATTTTCCCAGATGCTTGCCTTGCGAAGATCTTTCAAACACATGAATGTCAAGTAATATAATATTTTCTTTTTTATAGCTGCAGGATATAAATGTGTAAGGCAGATATCTAAGAGTTCAGACGAGTAATACTTGGACAGTGATCGGGTTTTTTGGCCCTATTTATTATAAAGGGACTGAAAGGTGATTAGTTTGGATTCAGAGACCTAATTTCTTGATGTCTTGAGTGATGAGAGATAAATCCTGGCATCTGCTGGAGTTACCAGTGGTGACTGTACAATTTTAACTACCCCATGTAAAATCACTTTTCAACAGAACTCTTTTTTTTCTGTATTTTTGTTAGATAGGTTGGCAGTGTGTGAATATTCATTTCTACTATGACCAAGGAACTTTACAATTCTGAAAACAATAATTACTTACTGCCACTCCAAAAGACAACTTCACAGAATCACAAAATCACAAAACTGCCAGGGTTGGAAGGGACCTCCATCATCATGAATCATGATCATGAATCTCCAACCCCCCTGCCACATGCAGGGCCACCAACCTCCTCATTTAATACTAGACCAGGCTGCCCAGGGCCCCATCCAATCTGGCCTTGAACACCTCCAGGGACGGGGCATCCACAACCTCTCTGGGCAGCCTGTTCCAGCACCTCACCACTCTCTGTAAAGAATTTCCCCCTGACATCCAACCTAAATCTCCCCTCCCTCAACTTAAAACCGTTTCCCCTTGTCCTGCAGTTATCAACCCTTTCAAAGAGTTGATTCCCCTCCTGTTTGTAGGCTCCCTTTAGGTACTGAAAGGCTGCAATGATGTTACACTGCAGCCTTCTTTTCTCCAGGCTGAACAAGCCCAGCTCCCTCAGCCTGTCTCCAGTCCCCTGATCATCTTTGTGGCCCTCCTCTGGACCCTCTCCAACAGCTCCCTGTCTTTTTTGTACTGGGGGCTCCACACTTGGACGCAGCATTCTAGATGGGGCAGAGTAGAAAGGAACAATCACCTCCCTGTCCCTGCTGGCCACCCCTCTTTTGATGGAGCCCAGGATACCATTTGCAACTTCCCC
Source organism: Phasianus colchicus (assembly GCF_987193195.1). Taxonomy (NCBI): domain Eukaryota; kingdom Metazoa; phylum Chordata; class Aves; order Galliformes; family Phasianidae; genus Phasianus; species Phasianus colchicus. Next base: position 61,856,279 of record NC_143437.1, on the reverse strand, counting down.
AAATCATGAACTATTATTTTGTTCAAAGCCTTGTAAATGAGTTGTTTTCTAACTTTTCAGTACTTGATAGAGGATTTTTTTTTTGTAAGAGCCAGATCGTACCCTTCTGGATTAATGCAGTACTCATGCCGGGAATGGATCATTCAATGATGCTTGGCCAGCACTGCTGTTCACCATTAATACTGGTGGCTTCACAAGCCTTACGTCACGCCTGATCCCAGTTTAGATATTGATCAGTGAACCAGAGCTTAAACATCCAAGAATCAAAGAGAATTTTCTTCACCTGGTGATATGTTCAGTTCAGGGGCTATCAACCTGATTTTCTTTCTTGAAGTATTTAACCTTGATAAATTGCCCTGGCTTAAGACAGCCATTGCCTCTTTCAGTCCTGCCCACTAACTTTTCTTTCAGTGGAAGGCCTGGAATCACTGAAACAGGGCTGATGGCTTATTCGTATTGTTAATTAAAATTCTTGTGAGGTTCCTGAAATAGAATATGGCATACTCAAATTCTGGCCTCAATTTAATTTTTAACTTTGATTAAGTACTTCTGAGCCCATGTCAAGTTGTTATCTAATCTTTATTTTTCAAAAATGAAATATATTTTGGATTCTCTGAAGCATCTTTCTCCTTATCTTAACTGTGTTCTGTAAAGAATTCTACTACCATCATCAACAAAAGTTGGAGAAGGGTAGTTATTCTGATTAAAGATTACTTGCAGCATCTGGATGAGTTCTGGCTAAAACTCTACATGAATTTAAGCCTTTTAATATTGATTTTTATTTCCATATACATCATAATACTCTTGTTTCATATAAACCTAGAAACAAAGGCTCTGTAGGAGGTAATGATAAACCTCAATGAAGGAGGAGCTGGCAGTCTGCTGTACATCTGAGAGCCTCTCTGTAGTCCAAGATATAGTGTGTAGGGTGACTTTAAATTACTTCATGCACTTCCAATGGCAGCAAATCTTGTGGCTGCACTGTTTGTTAGAAACAGTCGATTATAGTGTCTACAACAATCTGTACTATCTGATCAGCACCTGTTGCAGACTAATCTTGACTTTTATTCTGTTTTCACAACATTTCCTCAATAGCAAGAGGTCCAGACAGAGCAAGGATGTAGGGATTTGAACAGACATACTGCGGCAGTTCAGTTCTCAAAGGCCAATGCTCAGTGCTTTGTAGATGTTTACAAACTCTGAATGCAGACTGTTTGTGGTGAGTGGCCCTCACAGTATATCTGCGTTCTATAGCACATTTACGTTCTGCATTCTTTCAATATATAATCATTAAAAATACTTTTATAATTGTAAAAAAAAATTTTGTGGTTAATATTTATTTTTAGTTCAACATTATGGGATCCAAACTTTACTGACTTTAATCTATATTGCTATATATCCATGCAAAACAAAGAAATGAAGGGTTCTCTTTACAGATATAGCTAACACACTTAGGGGAAAATATAATTATGTTTATTTTTGCCCAGGATCTTGCTTTTCTACCTTTTTCCCTTTGTCCATTTGATGTGCACAAATACATGTTTGTTTATTTAAATACTGTAGACATTTTTCTTCTTTGTGTTTGGTCTATTTTGAAAGCATGCTTTGATTTCATAAAATTCAGAGACAACGGCAGCTAGTTTGGGGATATTATACATGCACTTTAAAGAAGCCAAACCTCATTTTATTCATCCAAGAAAAGCTTTCAGAAAGCGTATTTTGCAGTTGCTTCCTCAATATGTGTCTTTCAGTAAAGCCAGGTGAAAGTGGACTGGCTTGTTTTGAAAGAAGTTCCCTGTGGGATGATGTTTTTTCTGGTGGTATCTTGCTGTGAGAGGAGTTATAGAGAAAAAAATATAACCTGTTCAGACAGGCAAACTGTTGAGATCTGTCCTGAAGTCGTCTTTAGCAAAGTAGAATATGCTGAAAAGTGTGAATAGAAGTAATTTAAAAGTGTTAGTTTATAGAAAACTAGCTATTTAATTTGTGGAGACTTCGGAGGAGGTGAGAATGAATGGCCTCAGGAGACCTGATATGGTAATACTGGCTGACTCCAAGGAGTCCAAAAATATGCAGGAAGGTTTAGGAAAGAAACAAGCATCCACTCATCCTGTGCCACAGGACTCAAAGGAGAGAGAAATAAAAAAGAAAAGGAAAAGAAAAAGGAAAAGGAAAAGGAAAGAGCAATGGAGTCAAAGACAAAGAAAACCGTGTAGTATTTTCAAAAGTGATGTGTCTGCAACTCCAGAATAATTCCACACACACAGAAGAACCGTAGAAAATGCCTGATATTCAAAATGTCTTTCATGTTCCTAAGACGAAATGAACAGGTGTTTTCTGGATATGGGTATGATTCTACATTTTCTGATGGCAAATACAGCACTTGTTCCAACTCTTTGCATTGCACTGCATTCACTGAATTTAATTCAATTATAAATGTATTTTTAAAAAATATTTTATCTCTGTTAGAAAACTACTATTTCTGAGACCATCAACAGAGTCAAAACTAAAACAATTCCCTGGAACTGGACTCCATGCTGTCAAATAAAATAAACAAAAATGGAATTAAATGAGTGCCCTGTATTTCCTTGCTGTTCCTGATGTACCCAGGCAGTCACCATCTGAGCAGCTGAGGGCAGGAGGGCTTTTTTTTCAAACCATACTCTACAAAGATGACCTTTTCATATTTGTGAGCATACAAGAAGAAGAGGTACTTTGTTTTCTCTGAGCTTTCATCCTCTCCTAAAAAATTATGAGCATGTATGGGTACTTATGAAACAGTTATTTTCTGAGAATTTTCTAAAGCAACAGGATAGAATGAAGTAATTTACATATACTGAAGCACTCATCAACAAGGTGAAAGAGAAAGTCCATGAATATATTCTGGCCAGCTTCATTTTTTCAACAAGCATTCACTAAATTAGAGTGGTTCTATCTGACACTTGAATACCAAATTTAATTTTGCTTTTGGATTAGGGTTGTTCATCTCACTCAAATCTCCTTAACAATGAACCTTTTTTTTTCCCCTTAATTCAGGAAGTGTGTAAAGTTGAGAAGCTAGGTAATTTAAGTTCTCTGACACAAACTCTGGATTGTAGGGTGAATCAAGGATTTAAACAATCTTTGTAACAGGTAGTCATTATCTTTGTTCAGCTTATTGATGTGGCTGAATTTAGGGGGTTCAGCTTCCTTCTGCTACTGTGATCAAATAGCATATGAAAATTAATTTGTTCCTCTTTGGGGCTCAATGAGAAAAGCCTTCACTGTACTGAGACTTATAATAATATCTTTACAGTTCTCTAAAGGACCCACAATTCTACTCTGAGAAACTTAATCAAAAGAAAAAAACATAACAAACTGGAAAAAAAATTATGATCAATTAAGGTTTTAAGTAATGTCTCAATTTAGTTCTGTTTTTAAACCTGTTGAATGTCAGTTACATTTAAATGGAGAGTGCATTTCAAAAGCAAAATTTTGCTAAGACGGGAACTGCTCCATTTCTCATGCATGAAACCCTGCTGTGGGTAAGAAGATAAATAAATAGATGGTTTTCATTCAGTGCTTCATTTCCATTCTTATTTTAAAAAGCTTATCAATGCTGGTTTGTTCTTTGCTTAATACATCTCATGAATTGCTATTAGCATGCATAAGTGATAGAATTTTCTATTCAGAAAAATTGGAAAAATTCTACTTTACATATAAAATCAAATCGACAGAAACTTTAATATACGCTGTTACAGGGAGGAAATGACTTCCTCTTTTAGACTTCACTCAAAGTTTCATGCCTGAATTTGTTTATTCTGTTATATAGAATAACCAAGTCTTGACTTTTTTGCTTTTTCTGGTGGCAACACTTAACCCAGAAAGTGTCAGCTGTTTATGATCACAGCATGTATTTATTTGCACGTATGTATTTGAGAAAGAATGTGTGAACAGAATAAGGTATTTATAACAATAAATTAGCCATAACAAAACACCAAGAGTTAGACATTACTGATTGGTTTGAATAAATACAGGAGAATCTAAAGCTCTTTTATTTATGTCTTAACTAAGCTGTTTGATTTTAGCCCAGTCAAAAACTAACAAAGAAATGAAAACGGAAAGTCAACTGAGTGAAACAATACTACAAAATTTTATTTACCTGTCTTTTTTTTGTTTATGTTTTTATTTAACATAGAAAAAAAAATATCTCTTAAGGTCTTTTCAATAAAGACAGTGTGTTTTTGCAACCTACCTAAGCATTCTTTTGCATCATAATGGATTATCTTGGAAATTCTGAAATGTCTTGCTTTGCTCTTCTCTGTAGTTTTGACCTACCTATTGGCACAGGAGATATTTCTGATAGATTTGCTTAACTTTTTTAATCTGTTCAAATGGTCCTGGGCTTTCTGAACTATGTAATAAAAGTTTACATCACAGAGAAACTATCAAATTTATTGCAGTTTCTTTCATGCATAATGACATTTTCTATTATCTCTGTCTAAGTTATTATCTTACTGAATGAACTTTCTGTTCATAAGCAGATCCAGAATTCTATGCAAACATTCATTACTTGCTAGCATTTGCCAAACAGCAAAGTCATTTGGTATTATGGATTATTTACACATTGTTCATCTGAATTCTATGTGATGTGACATAGCTGGCTTTACTTCAACTTAGTATCTGCATGGAAATATATTTTAAAACATATGGCTTATCAATAATGAAAAAAAAAAGTTTTTGTAAGCCTTTCTATTGAGCTTATCAAATATCAGCTTAGATCTCTTATTCACTCTCACATTGCTCCAGCTATAGGTAGGTGCTATTGAAAAGTTTGTGATTTTTAGCTGGTTTAAGTAAACCACAGATATTTTGTATCTTGGTGTTTTCCTCTTCATAGAATTAAATGGCTGTGGAAGCAGGAATGGAGAGCCACATGTGGGATGGGTTCTGACACTGGAAGATATCTGTCAGCTGTACAACTCGTGCAATTATGCTGTGCATATTGAAGCTTCAGTGGTATGAACTATATCCTGCCATGCTAAAGTAACAGAAAATCTTAAATGAAATATCCTTTTATTGTGTTTTATATAATCTCTCTTGGAACAGTAGATGACCATATCACATGTCCAATTTAAACAACAAAGGAAGAGAAAATATTTTCAGCTGCATTAAAATACAAATAGATAATAAAGTTTGAAAGTATTGTAACATTATTTTTTAATGTCCAAAAGCAAATATTCTAATAGATCCTCTGCACGCAAAATTATGAGATTTATTTATTTATTCACTTATCTACTTACTTACTTCCATATTTATTTATTTTTACAGTGATGTCTAAAAAGTCTTGAAACTGAAAGAACCAAGAAACAAATGGATAAAGTGCTGGTTTTTGAAATCTAGATTTAGGTCTAGGTATCTACTTTTATGAAGTCTCTTAAAATCTACAAATCCTGAAAGATAAAAATCCTTCTTTTAAAGTTTTTGAAACATTTTACAGAATATGTGAAATGTCAAATATTTTCATTAAGCCCACAAGAGCTTCAAACAGGAGAAAAGGCAGCTGAAATGAGACACTATAATGAGTACAGCAAAAACTAGAAGATAAAGACAATTCAAGATAGAGCTGCTTGCACCTATGTTACAAACTCAATACACTAATCTTGCAATGCCTCTTGATGAAAACACTTCTATTACTTATAATTTATTGAAATAATTCTTAAACAGTATTTTTTTTGTTTTTTTTTGTTTTTTTTTGTTTTTTTCTCATCTATAAAGATTGGATTTGATGTAAAATCAAATTCTTAAATGAACAATTTGATGCCAGTTTATGAGTAGAAGGAAAGTTTGTACTATCAGGACTACATCAGAATGAGCCTGCTCTTGTGTTTTTCCTTACAAAGATCTACAACCAAATTCTAAGTTTGTTTCTGAATAAACAAATTGGGTATATCCCCTTTAAAATACGTTTCTTCTAAAATTCAAAGTGATTTCTTCTTTATTCACTTTCCCTCTGGACTACTGAGATCTGTGTAAATATTTAATCTCATATGTGTTTGATCTCTGGGGGGATAATTTTCCTCAGACAAGAAAGGCTTGAGATGTTTGATTATCAACACTGTTCTTTACCCAGGCAAGTGTGAATACATGCAGAACAAGGAAGAGACTGTGATCTGCTATGAATATTTTGTCATCACATCATTTGCAGTTGAAACAGCCATGAATAAAATCACATCAAAGAGGAAAGTGCTAGACCACCATTCAGTAATATTTATTGCATGTGTATTTGCCCCACGTTGCAAAAAGCACTTTTTTTTTTTGCACAGATCCACCATCTGTTAATCTTTCGGGGCAGAATGTCCTTTGACATTGTGTGATTACTTCAAAATCCCTGTGGAACAAGGGATATACCTCTACTGAGTTTATAATGACTTGCCTTTATAGGAAGCTTAATGGCACATTGGAATGTCCTGCTTCAGCTTCCTTGTTGTGGCCTATGTGACACTTATAAGCTGAAAAAGTCCTGAACACTCAAGGCAAGGTTTTTTGTTGTCAAAGAATCTAGCATATATTAGGATCTATGCCATAGTATGCATTTTGTGAGAGAACATTAAAACTATAAAGCTAGAGTGTGGCTGGCTGTCACATCCCACACATGAAGGGAGGAAGAGGTGACCAGATTTGCAAATCTCCCCTGGTTAGAGTACAGTGAAACTGACACTCAAGGTCTGAACACAATCATAAATTTTAATGAGAATCTCTACACTGTAATTATCTTCAAATTATTGGCACACTTACAATTGTATTTATCTAAGCTGTGTGGCTAAACGATGTGACTTTGTAAGACATCAAAGCAAGCTTTGTGTTACTTAACAATTTTACAAAGGAAAAAGAAAGAAAAAAGAGAGACAGAGGTGGAAGGAAGAGAGAGACAAACAGAAAAGATCATTGGTATGGCTTCCAGCTTGGGTCCAGCCAATAGGAGTGTGGAGTTCTCAGTCTGTGAGAATGCTTGTCCAGAAGTTCCCAAGCCCCTAAAGCTTCTTTCAGGCATCTTTTAGTGCCTGCTAAATTTACAGGGTTCATCATCAAAAAGTTTGCCATCAACAATTTTGTAGTAAAAACTTCGCAGTCAAGAGGGAAGTTTGAACAGAGTAAGGCCGTCCTGTATCCACAAGTTTCCCTCCTTTGATCAGGTCTTCAGCTTTTAGCCTGTTGTCATGGCAGTGGTTTTATTTTGCAAGTGTTTGAGAAAATTCCAGGAATACTACAGAGATAGTGTTTCTTCTTGGTCTGTTACACTGATTTAATCCATCTGGGGTTTTCTAAACTTCACCAAGGACCTCTTAATATATCTGATCAGTCCAGGGCTGGAAAGGTTTACAGGAGAAAGACATCTACAGCTACTTTATTGTTCCATCCTAAGTCTGTTCTTTGTATGTATGCTATAGATCTTACTCCTGCTGTGAAGTCACATGAAGAGGTTCAGCAGTGGAGAAAATCTAAATAGAAAAAAAAAAATCTCCTCTGAAAAGTATAATGTGTATGTGTTCTTCCTGTGTATAGTTCAGTACCTTAAGTTCTAGCATTCATTCTGGAGTAATCTGGAATGTGGAATCTCCTGTGCTCAGATTTGCAAACTGTTCATCTGCACAGGGGACTTTGAATTGTGTTATGTGTTGGGACAATTTGTGTCAACCCTGGAAGAGAATTTCCTGTCCTGGACTCCAGGCTGACATAATTGCATTTAATCCATGGCAAACACTCCACACAGTGAATTACTAGAAGGGTTAAACTCACATTTTGAATTCAGAAAGTAAAATTTTTTCAGTCTTTCCTAGCTGAAGTTGCTTAGGATAAGAGTGAATTCCAGGGAGCTGAAACTCGTTGTAATAATGCAAATGAGATGATCAGTAAAGCAACCAATAACAAACTGGATATTTCTCTGTGGTTACAACATATAGAGGACCACTGAAAAATATGCCTGTTATAGACCATTATCATTATCCTTAACCATTATCATTATCATTAACCCTTAATTTCTGATAGGCAGCAGAACACCACCTAGTTCTTCCTCAAATAAAGGGTATTAGTCCACACTAAGAGTTAATATTGTCAAGACATATAGGCATGTACACACAGTTTTATACTCTCACTGTTTTTTTTCTTCTGATGAATAGAGGAGAGAAGAGAGGCCATTGCATGTACTCAGAGGCTACAAAACACTCATGTTTTGTAAACAAGAAAAGCAGAATGACAGCTCAAACCACCCTAAGAGATTTGTGTGTGGGTCACAGAAACAGAAGCCATTAATTTGTTCAACAGTATGAGGACCCCAGGCAGGGTCAACCTAATTAAGTCAGTCTGAAAAGATGTTTAGCAGAGCGAGATTTATTCCACTTACAGCTCACACTGAGAAAATTTCATCACAGAGCATTATAAGGTGGGGAACCTTATATTCTCTCTCTGTGTGCTCAATATCAATGCTTCTCAGCTTATGCTAATGCTATATACTGAAATCTCTTCCTTGATTTGCCAAACAACAATTTATCCACTGCCTCTCTACAAGGGGTTTGCTAAAAATACTCAAAACCACATAGCAGGCAATGGATCGAGAGTGCCAGGATGCTCTCAGTCCTTGCTGCCTCTCCATAGAGGGTGCAGCAGTTTACTTCCCCTACAATTTCATGTGTAGTCTCTTCATTTGCTTTGGTGAGATGGCAAGATCTGTTGCTCTGAGAATTTGGTGTTCCACAGAATCTGCCGTTAGAAGAAAAACTGCTGGATTCCTTCCAGAAAGAGATTTGAATAGGAATGGAAAGCAATAAATTCTTTCCCCATCTTGGCATTTTTTTACTTGTACAACTTAAAGTCTTCACTCCAACTGTGCTTAATACCAAACACAAAAGCATAAAAGGGAGCTTATATCTTACAAGGAAAAATTCTTTTTAATAGATGGACTAACTAGACATGATTAGGCAGTAGAGAGGGCTACAATTATGCCTGCCTATTCTGTGATACAAAGGGATTTGGTTAATTAGCCAAGGCTGTGACAGAAGCTTGTGGAAGAGGAGGGAACTGAACTTGATTATTTTGAGATCTTCTGAGAGTACTTTAATGATAAGGTCATGCTTCCATGAAGATGAACACTGAACATTTTATTAGGCCTTTCATTTTCTCCAGTTCTTTCTCTGGGCAATTTCCACCCTTCATCTCACCCAGGTCTCACTCATTCCAATTTTCATTGGTCTTTTGATGGCCCTGAATCCATTCTGTAGGACTGAAAAACTTATTTTGATGCACCAGAATTGCTTGTTTATAATTTTCTGGACTATATTTTAAGTTCATTGCTATTTCAAGTCAGTCTGATTAAAAAGATTCCTGACATATAGACTATGAAATATATACTATGAAATACGTTTTTTTTTTCCATGCCACTTCAATGAACAACTATGAAAGTTAAATAACTTGCAGAAATTCCTGGCACATTTACACTACAATCAAGAGCTAGTTTACAGTTTCCATGTTTCTAACCATCTGCAATGTTATTTAGTCTATTTCCTTTGGAGGCCCAACTGGGGATGGACAAAGGTTCTGTTGAAGTATGGCCACCCACATTACACATTTGGACCTTTCCATTAATAAATGCCTCAATTTCATATGTAGAAACATTCTTTCCATCAGTGATGATGGGTACTGTAATGTTTAGATGCTTAAAATCTGGAAGTTTCTTCTTTCCATTCCAGAATCACTCATTTCTTAATGGTATGGTCTTGAGCATTTTCTAGCAACTCCAGTTAGCCTGCTCTGAAAGGAGAACAGTGGCAATCTGGAAGACAATACTGAGAGGAAAGAATTGATTTTGAAATGTCTTGGATATTTGCCCCTTCCAACTCTGAGTGAATCCATCAAAAGACCTCTTGGGGTTACTTAGAAAGGGCAACAGCCAGAATGGATTGTAAGAGAATTAACTTAAGTCCCCATGCTTCTGCTGAAATCCTGGCTGAGTCTCTTAATTTATTCACAGATAAACAAAATGCTCTTTATTGCCTCACTTGCAGTTTTGACAGATGGTCCTTAGTATTCAGCACAGGTGTAAGAAGACAAAGATAAATGGATCTGTTCTTTTTAATTCACACATACACTTGTGACTTTCATCTCCACCTGAAAAGCTCCTCAGGCTGTCTAACTGTTTCTTGTTCCATGTATTAGACAGATCTTGTTCTATCCAGATATTCACTTTATTGTGAATTCTTTTAAAAGAAGTGTCCCATCCCCCCTACCCCCCCAAATATGCAACTTGCAGATTATGAATCATATATATCATTAATATCAGACTGAAAATTAAAATAACAATTAATTATGAATGTTCAGGTATTCTTGTCTCAGTGGAAAGTCTTATGAAAAAGAAAAGGAAAAAACTACATCTCTTCCCATGTACACACTTATGTGAAAAGAAGTAGTTCCTTTTCCTGTTCTGAGAAGTAATGAGTAGAGAGGGTACATGATATTAAATAGTGGGAATAGAGAGTAGGATGGAGTAGGATGAGAGGGAGCCTCTTTTATTACAGAACTTTTCTTATCCTAATAAGCATCTTTATGGATTCCTTGCTCAGGAAGAACTTCCTTGCTTATTATTACAAATAATGTGCAATACAGTACTTGGGAAAAGTTTCATACAATACATATCTTCTGCAAAATATAGAATGTTATAAAAAATCATCAACTCAGGATAAGATCCTGAAGACACTAATACTCCTCTCCTGTATTCTTCATAATGTTATTTAAATTTACACTATAAGCAAATCAGTACTGACTTTATATCCAGGTGCTTTTGATTGACATCAGCTTTAGAGAAAGTTTTAGTTAAGAGTACTGGACCTGAAATTAACCCAAATATAAACCCTGAAACTATACTGACTGAGTACAAGTTATGTTGCTACCAGCCTTGTTTCTGTATGTCATACTGCTATCTTTGCTGGAAGAGTGGAAAGTATCTCTCTTTTACCTCCTTAGCCTCCACACACATGGTCTGGCAAGGGGAATACACATACCTGGCTGTGTCTCATAGCTAGATATACTTGGGTAGCCTGGTCTGGCCCACATTTCCTTCTCTACTAATTTGCACAATATCCCCAAAACAGAACTGATTTCACCCAGTCACTGTCAGCAGAATAGTGCACAATGTACACTTCTCTGCTTTCCTTTAAGGCAGTTTGATATTTCAATGCAAATTGGAGATTTTTGCTCACGATTATGAAACATTGTAATACAGACTTGCATGTGATTTTCTGGCACTGTTGTCTTCCACAAGCTGCTGCCACTGCAACAAATGGTGGGACAACTATGCTGTTGTCTCAGTAAATGAGGAAAATTTGCTGTGATTATTTGAGGACAGTGGACCTCTAGGAACCTAAGTGGAGAAGTAGGCTCTGCTGTTTCTTGGGATATTTCCTTCTTTACCTACTTCTTCAGAAAGTCTGCTTCTGATGATGGAGATAAAGATATCACTGGTTTTATCTTTTGCCATTGGCTGAGGTATAGTGCAGGAGAGAGAGAGTTGATTGTATGTGTATGAAATCTGGCTATGCAGCAAAAACTTTATCTCTGTATGTTTTACATTTCCTCCCCCCAAATGGTCTTTGAACCGCACTTCCAAGAAGCTTTAATGACGCTAGGTAATGAAATAGTATCACTAGAATTTGTAATTCAGAAGGACTACTTTTCCTTTCAGAATAAGATGCTTAGTGGGTTTTTCTGCTCACTTTTCCAGAATGTCGATGCTATTTAATAAAAAGCACAAATAAAAATTTAAAATATTCACATATGAAGTGATGTTTGCTTGTCAAAAACAGGTGAGAAGTTCAAAGAAAACAGCTCCCGCAGGTAAAAATGAAACCTCTGAAATGGTGGTTATAATACTGATTCCATCATTCTGACTAGCAAAAAGATAGTACAGCCTCTCCTTCAACTACCTTCATGTGCACTCTATTTCTTACTGCAGGAAGAAGATGAGTAGAGTCAGAGGCAAACAGAATCCTCCAACAAAAAAAAAATGAAAAGGCCAATCACAAAAATTGCTCCTTGGCATGAGGCTGCTTTATTTCTCCTGTTTGCTCATGGAATGAAAGCTCTTTGAGATGGAGAAGGCTTGATATTAAAATATAACAAAATGCAACCTTCTGTTAAAAGTACTATCTGTGGTGTTGTGCTTCTGTTTCCCATGCATCATATCTTCTAACTAGTTTATATACAAGACTAGATGTCTTCGATCTAGTGTAAATATAAATCTTCGAAGAACATGATCATTTTTGACATTCATTAGACCAGTGAGAAAGCACCAAAATCTGCTGTACTGTAAACTTTAACGTATTTTCCGATAATGATGTTTGACCAACTGCCAATATTATCCTTGTAGAAATTCTAGATGAAATTGTTATTTTCTGGAAATATTGCGAAGCTCTCAGGCTGTCTTTCTCTCTGTCTTTCATACCTTCCTGATATGTGATGTAAGAGTTCAAATGTATATTCTCTGCTTTGAAATACTCTCCTGAGATGTAGTGCAAAATTAAAGATAAGAAAAGTTTTGATATTCTATGAACTGGTCCAATGCTGGTTAAAGTTATCTGGTGCCTTACTGAAGCATCTCTATTATTAATGAAGTACCTGAAAACATTTCTGTGAAGGAGAAGGTGATGACAGAAGAGAATCTGATTATTCCTCCACCCTCTCTCTCAGGGCATTTCATGGGGATGGCATTTCTTAGGATTGCTCTACCCGAGGCTTATATTTCATCTAAACAGTGCATGCAGTGAAACGTTTCACTTGTGTGTGTTTCCTGAGTGCCTCAGAGGAACACAGGAGTAGAAACACAGGTCTGTACTGCAATGCAAATATACTTACACAATTTCCAGATCATAGCTGGATCCTATCTAACTTCTTTGCAATGTGGGCAGAATAATTTTTTGTCTACCTACAAGCCTATAATGTAGGCATACCCATTCTTCTAGATTTGAGCTTGCTGTCTTTGTCATCGGAACGTGGTTTCAAGCCCCTATACAAGCTGTGAAAGGCAGTAGCTGAGTGTACTGAAGCGACCTTTTCAGAATTCTTCCACAGCTCCACTGATTTCCACTGATTCTTTGTGGCTTCCGCTTCTGGGATGTGAGATTGAGATAGATTGCCAGTTAGTCAAAATTATAGGACAGTGAAAAGGTTAAATCAGTCCAATGTGTTTATTACTATCTTTAACAGATGTTGTTAGGCAGAGTATTTCTGATTTCTTGTACTACTGCTATAGACAGACAAAAAAATATTTAACGAATATGCATGATTGTAATAAGAACAAAAAATGGTATTATAATTTGAAGACTGTGCTCTTGTGGTTCTCCTGATGCGATGACATACCTGAGCCGCAAAGCAGGATTTGCATAGCTTTTGATCTTACAAAAGTCTTCTATGAGTCTGATATGATTTGCTGCTTCAGTGGTTTTGACTTATAAGTGGTAGTTGTAAGTTCTTTTAATTCTTTTGGAACTGAAGTCAAAATATGATTTTATGGAGAAAGATAATAAGCAGATTATATCTTTGTAAGTGGAATGTATTGGCCTACCTCTGCTGTGTAGAGAGCATTTTCCCATTGAGTCTTCATTGTAGCCTTTCTTCAGGTAAACAAGGAATGTTGTACTTGTGTTTTGTTTGTTTGTTTCTTTTTAAGGGAAAACTGCAAATACTTTTGAGGAAAAAAAAATGTAATAATTGTGGTTTAGGTGGCTGCTAGAATTTTCCCCAGAAAGTTAGGATTTTTTTTCTACCCTTCTTTAATGAGTCATCAGAGACATAGTTGCTCTTGGCACGTCTGAGGGACTTAGCTGTAGACTTTTGTAAGAGAAAAACTTTTTCAGTGCAACTACAGAGTAATAGAGTACCATTAGAAATGACAAACTCCTTCCAACATCTAAAAAACAGACAATATTCAGGTCGGCTTTCATCATTAGGGCTGCACCTTGTGAAGGTTTTGTTACAAAGTGATTGTAAGAAGTAATCTGTAAGAGTTCACGTGATTTAATGAAGTTCTCTTGTTCAAGAATGTGCTTTTTCACTGTGTGCATACACTGAGAAAGGTACTGCAGCTTGTAAACCAAGCCAGGAGGAAGGTGGCTGAAACTAGCACTGTAAAGCACCATTTTGCTTTATTGTGAAATATTTTTGATGACTTTTTTTTTTTTTTTTTTTTTTAATATAAAGTCCATGCTTTTGATAAAAGAACAAAATAGGAACGGAATTTTGACTTAAGCTAACTTGGCAGTTCAGTCATGAACCTACCTCAGGGTTAGTAGGACCTTGATGAGAACTTAAATATAGAGCTGAAGCAAACTTTAGACATCTAAGCTTGAAAAGCTAGCATGTACGCTACAGGAAAGCTATTCCAGAGTATAAGAGTATAAGTTTGGATAGGGGTGGATAATGATGTAACTGTCAGGTAAAATTAAAACTGCAACTGAGAAATGAAGCATAAACATACTTAACCCACACACACCAAAATTAGAGTCTTGTGTCCTGTAGCTCAGTTCTAGCTTGGAGGTGGTTATAGCAACAGAACAACACTGATGGCATGATGCTCAAAACTTGTTAGGCCAATCTGCCTGGCTTTGTTATTGTGGCATCAACTGCACACTGGAAGATGCATTACAAAATATACATGTCTTGTGTACAAGTCAGTGATTGAAGTGTTATAATTCAGCTTAAATTCACTGAAGAATTCTTGATGTAATCTTGATGTAATATTTTAACAAGGAAAAAATCATTTGTGGAAGACATTTGTAAGAATGGCAAAAAATAAAATAAAATAAAATAAAAAATTGTGAGGAGATATGCAAAAATGGCTATTGAAATTTTAATGGAAAATCAGTCTTATGTTTAAGATACGAAAATCAAAAAGATCCTTTGTTCAACCTTCAAATAGGCAGCACCTGAGAATAAGTGGGAGGGTGGCTACCGCCATGTTGGAATGACTCAAAAGAGGGGACCTGCAGCGCAGGGGAATCTACTGCAGAGATAATATTTGAGAGCAGGAAATCTTCCTTCACTACTGTCTCTGTGCTGAGCTAACAAAGAGCAATAAAAACGTGTGGTAGCCTCTAAAAGCACAAGTCAGGCAGACCAGGTAGCAGGAAGCCAGATAGAGCCAGCTAATTGTAAATGCTAGACACAGAGGCTTTGGTGGATTTTAAACTTCTGTTATTGAACATGGCCTAATGGGCAGCTTTCAGGTTGTTCAGATACTCATTTGGGAGGAGAGATACATTTAGTTTTTATATGAGAGTGAGGGAGATGGGGTGAAACCTAGTTTAGTCAAATGCTTTTAACCCTGCAGTTGCGCCAGATCTGAACAAGACTGACACAGTGTTTCAGAAACCTTTTCTGTGTTTTTCAATATGTCTGACTCTTAGTCCAGTTAAGAGAACCAGGTAAGAAAACCAAGGTAATTCTAGTTGAGAATTTTTTGTTTCATTTACCAAAATATAACAGAACAACTCTGGTGCAATAATTTTTCCTGTTTGAAGTGCTGTAACTGCATGCAGATTGACAGAACAGAAACACAGAAATGAGAAAGCAAGGAAAGGAATATTCTCAGCTTCTAATATAAGATCATGCATGTTTCTGCCATGAATGTTGTTTAAACCATCTGTCTTCATGCAATAAGGGTAAATTGCAAATAATCTTTAGAAAGGCAATTTTTTTATAGCAACTTGCCAGCTCATATGCCTTTCATTTCACTTGCTGTCAGAAAGAAGAGCCTTTTGTAATGACAATGGCTAATGCTCTCAGCATTCAAGAGCCTGTAAATTGCTTTCACTCACCAATCTGGGGCAGGTACATATACCTAGAAACAGCACTGTTCTAGCCTTTAATAATCTGGGAGCATAAAATGGGTTTCAAGGTGTCACATACCCTCGCTTAGGGCGGCCATCAGTTCTGCCAGATCTGAAGAATGATTCATGTAAAGAGCAAGTATATTAAAGCAGAAATGCTCCTTTCCCTAGATGAAATGCAAAAAAAAAAGTATTTCATGTAAATCTCAGCAGTGCTTACAGTGAATAGGAAATGTGTTTACGTGCAGTGCTGAAGGGATCTCTGAGGTTAACAGGGAGCATAGTAGGAATTCTAATCACTTAATGACTTCCTCTGTTGATAGTAGTGATTGCATTCTTTCAGTAAAATAATTAAAATGTGATGATAAAGTGTGTATTCTTTTTTGCAATGCAACATTACTTTTATCATAGAGATACAGAATAAATATCATGTGACCAAAGCTGTAAAACGCTTGTGCAACTCTTCACTAGTATGTGCAGCATCTGCTTTCTGATATGCAAATATTCTACTTTCTTGGCATTAAATGTCATGTATTGTCTTCTTCAGTATTCTATTGGTGTTCAAAAGCATCCAGATAATAGGCCAAAAAAAAAAAAAAAAGAGAGAGACAAAACCCTAATGCATCTGCATCCAAAAGTTTTCTCAGTACATTGAAAAGGTACTTTGTTACAAATAAATCAAGGATCACAGGACAGTTTAGCCAGTTTAGTCTGCAAGGAATTCAAATGCATCAAGAGAAGCTATTGGGGTAGACTCACAGAATCACAGATGGCAGGGACAATCAAGGATAAGGGAAGAAGACAGGTGAGTAATTTAGGGATAAGAAAGAGATGAGCTTCATGCTTCTTTAGCCTTCAGGTAAAAGACTTGGTGTTCACGCATGTAGGCACAGTGATTGAAGAAGAGCAGTGGAAGGATCATTGCCTTCCAGTATTTCTTTGCAGAATATAATTTCCCAATGTGTGTATCACCATACTGCACATAATCACACAATAGTTTTGCTGTCCTTCCAACATCTCAGCCTTTTTTCTAACAAAAGAGGATAACTTGAATGCTGAATGCCAATTTAAATTTAAGTATACTTGCCTGCTATGTTTTTTTTGTTAGCTTACTTCTCTAGCATCCTCTCTTTCTACAGTGCTTTGCATACTATTGATGTGTAGCCCAGCAGAGGCTGGATGACACTTCATCCTACATGACAGCAACAGTGTCGTGGGAGCAGTAACCAGTAACACATCAGGTTTCGATTTGCCCTTGTCCTGGTCTAGTAGTGATGTGGTCTGTTTATACACCTCTTATGAATGAGATGCAAAATCCTCTTTCTCAAGGAGGCTGTCTACTTGAAGGCACAGCTTATGAGTCAAATTTCTGTAACCTCATAGCCAACCAGGAAAGCTGGAAATGAAGCTGAAAGAAAAGTTTCTATTGTCCATTACCCTCACTCCTCCAGTAATTCACTTCCATTTCTTTCATTGCCGTGTCCTTTTAAGAGCTAACACACAACTCTTTGGCTCTACAGCCTTAGTAAGAAAAATCACAAAAGGACATCTTTCCATCTCCTTCCTTATGAAGGAAGAGGAAGAGCTGTCTACTGAAATTCAAGACAGTAACCAGAATGTTCAGTGTCATAAAAAGTGTAACAGTGCTTCAAATAATCACTGCTGATGAATGCCATAATATTTCTGTGGTCTCAATGCTTCTTATGCAGATACGGCAGCAGTATGAAGCCCGGTGTGGATAGTGTTCATGGATAAAGACCACAGGTTGAGATGGTAAGCAAAAGCTGGGGTTATTTTCAGGTTAGGTCTTATTCATGTGGGACATTAGCTAGCATTGCTATGATGCAGAATTAACATAAAACCACATCCCATGAGCCAATTGTTATGTATACAGTTTTCACATTTCTTTTCATATGTTGTTCAGAATAGACTACAGACCTCATAGTAGGTATTTCCTCCCACCCTCAGTCTGAAAACTGTAACTGAGACCCATCTTGTTTGTACAGCCACATTATATACTTGTCACACTGAAGTTGGACATTCTTGGCTTAATTCTCTTTTCTCCCTTAGTCACACTTGGGCTGGACCATGTGTATGCCACTATTCTCCTTTTACATTTAAGCTCATTAAACCCAATGGATTTTATGTGATAAACAGCTCCTTTCAGGCCCACACAGCTCAGCATTTCAGCTCAGCATTTACCTGAACTGAGCCAGTCATCAGCAAGGGCCACAGAAAATACCAACGATGAATGTTTATTTTTTCATTCAGAAGTATTTCTTCTATTGTTAGTATACTACAGTTTGTTCTGCCACATGTGCTTCGGTTACCATTTTGTCTGATATACTCCAAACGAAACAAAACATTATGTTTGCAACTTTAGCTAGAATTGATTTATCTTAACTAAGTAATGTGTATGTATTCTTTAAATTATTATTGCTGTGTCTGTTTCAGATTCTGTTTGATACTTGGCCAGCTTTAGTTTTCCCTTGTCTCTTCTGACCTAGCCTAATCTGCGTGTGGATACACAACTTAATAAACCCACAGTGTGATTACAGAAGTTTTATATAATCTATGCTAATGGTGTAGTTACAGCAAGAGATGTGGGTGTTTTCAACCCAGTGGCCACTTTTGCAATTTAGGTGCATTCATTCTCTTGAAAAACACTTTTAGCTTTCCTTTTTACTTGGTGACATTTACTATGCATACAGAGATTTCCATCCTCCTGTCAGGAAAATCAAGACATTCTGTGGAACTCTCTGTTTCTTGGCAACAGGATCAAATGTCCTGCATGCCTGGTTTACTGTTACTTCGCTACTCATCTCGTGTGGAGTGGTTTGAGTGATTAGGAATGGTTGTAAACAGGCCTTTCTTGTCAAAAGGCTAATAACTTTCCAAAATGGATTTTGGAGATTGGTCCCAAAGACAGGATGCAACTGGGCTGTGGGAAAGCAAGGAAAAACATATGAAAAGCCTTTGCTTTTGATTCTGTGAGAGCAAAGCCCAACCTCAGCTCTCAAACATTCTCAAAAAATTTATTCTGTATTTTTTGAGTTTTCTATACTTTTCCCTTGAAGGCCTCAGAGCAATTCTGACATTTCCTTTTAAAGTTATGATACGTTTATGTTTGCCACACAGCCACGCTGAAGGGAGAAAAAAGAAATGCTGCTTTCTGTTTCCCTTTCCTAGGTGCCTTTTATTGCTGGACATTTTGCGTTTCTGGTGATGAGTGCCTGGGACAGGCTGCAGGTGGAGAGAGAGAGCTGCCTGCTCCAGTTCTAGAGCTCCCAGTTTAAGAACTTCCAGAACTGAAGGCAAAATTTTCTATTTAATTATTCTATTTATTTAGATCTTAACTTTTCTTCCCTAATTACTTTTTGATCTCACTTGGAGTTTTGGCCTCTGTGATCTCCTGCAGCAGCATTCTCTGTATCTTAAACAGAGAATTAAACAGTTTATGCGCAGCTTTAAATCTGAAGTTTGATAATTTCATGTGATGTCCCTTTTTTCTGACATCATGACAACTGGGATAATATTTCTTCTTTGTGCCACTCACTATTTTATATGTCTCTGTCATATTCCAACCCTGTGCACCTTTCTTTTACCACCTTAGCAATTCCATTTAATTTAATCACTCATCATATGGAAGTTATTCCATACTTTTTATCAGTTTTTTTTTCTTTTCTCTTTATATGTCTTAAGGTCAAGTGCAATCCTTTTAAAGCAAATGACCATAGTTCATAGAAATCAAGATAGAGATATTCCATAGGTATATACAGTGGTATATAATGTTTTATTTATTCTTTCTTTCTCTATTTCAATTTGTCCTTTGACACAGCAGTTAGGAAAGTGACATTTTTAAACTATCTTCAAGAGCTTCAAAATCTCTTCCTTATTATATTAGGTAATAAGAGGCCTACTGTTGTGTTCAGGTAGTTAGGTTTGTTTATTCCTCATTGGGGATCCTTTTATCTACAATGAATGTCATTTTATCACACTGTTTTGAACATAATTTTATCACTGTTTGTTGATATCATGAGGTCCTCTGCAACCTGCTTTCTCAGTGAGTTTCAGCTTTACTGCCATAAATTATATCTGTATCTTTTCCAGCTCACTGAACAGCCCAGACTCCAGGTCTTAGCAGAGCTTACTTGCTTTTTAATGAGTTACTAACTCACAGAAGGCAACTGAGGACTTAGTGAGAAACTGGTTTTATAGACAATAAATCATAACTCAGAAGTTTGTGGAGTGTCACCATGACTTCAATTTCATTTTTTTCCAAATTATTTCTTTCTTAAAAGACAAAATAGGTGTTTTCTGAAGATGAGTAAGAATCAAGGATGTTTACTGTTGGGGGAATCTAGCAGTGATGCTGTTTCCTGCATAGTGAATACCCTTGGGTAGGAAATTGGTGCAAGCTGACAGACAGTATGGCACAGCCTAAGGTATTCAGCAGAGTGTTGTCACCTGAGGCACTTGGGCTTCATCAGCAATGCAAGGAGCATTGCCTGCACAGTCCTTCTGGCAGTACGTTGTTGTTGAATGTACAATGTAATCTTTCTGTGTAACTGCCCTTCTTTTCCCTGCACCTTTTGGTTATGTTTCACCTCTAATAAGCCTATTTTCATGATGTAATATTGTGTGCGCGCACTGGAGTTCTCCCTTTAGAAAGAGAAATAAACATCCAATCCCAACTCTCATCTGTGTAAGTAACTTTAGGATTGTCTTGTTTTTATTGCTGCTGTTATTTGTTTTCTGTTGTGTTTTTTTTTTTTTTTTTTTTTTTTTTTTTTTCCTTTTTGGTGTTGTTCCTCTTCTTTTTTTTCTTTCAGAAGTTCATACCCACAAATCACAAGGTTAGAGGATAGGGTGAAAGCAAGGCAAACTCTTTAAGAGATTAAGAAATGCCTATACTACAGTCAGAGAGTTACTTGCTATAACAAGGAGCCATAATTGATAGAATATAACGAGATATGTCCAAACTTGGAGCCATACTAAAATGCCTTAATATGAATTTCAGTTCTTACCACACTAACTTCCGATGGCTTACTGCAGAAGGAAATTAAAATAAAATAAAATAAATATATAATAAAATAATACCAACTCTGTTACCAAATGACAGAAAAATAAATAGTAGAAGGGGTTAAATGGTTAAATTTTTACTTTCCTGTGGAATAAAATGAACACAATTGAGCAATTAAAATATATAAAAATATAAAGAGTAAATTAAAATGAATGAATTCTAAACTATGCTTCTTTCAAAATTACTACCAGATTTTTACAGTTTTGCAATAATTATTTTTCAGTATTTAGGTACTAAATTTTGGATTTATTTTTTATTGATGAAAAACTCTACCCAAGATAAAAGAAATTTTATATTTATTTTGATCTTTTCCATTTAAAAATGTTTTCCAATTCTTGTTGAAATTCTTTGCATTATGAAAAGTAAGAATAAAGAACTTCCTGAACGGAATATTTTTCCTCTGTCATGGGAATAATCAGATATGGACATAGCATTAGATATAAGGCTGCAATTTTGACTCCTCCTGTGGCTTTAATTCTAATTTTTCTGCATAGCAAAAATAGAAGAGTAACAATGATTTTTTTCAGTTGGTTGGTCGGTGTTTGTAAATAGCTATGAGAGATCCAGTCTTTGAAGATATTTATAGAGCAAAACACATGAACACATACAAGATTTTTAACATTTTGCTGGTAACTTCCACTGAAATCATGATCCTTGAATGTCTCTGCAATTCTGACATGAAGTCATTATGGAATGACATAAGAGCAGCATTATAAGGGAGCAAGAACCTTAAGAAAAATTGCTAAAACTTGTTGTCAAACAAAGCAAGGAATAGATGATAGCTTCCTCCCATTATATTTTTCTGCAGTAGTGCTGACTCTGATGTTCTGCCAAAAGTTCAGCCCCATCACCACTCAGCTTGCAGTGAGAATCATGCATGGGCTGGTTCCCCCTTTGCTTTTCTCCCTTTGCTTTTTTTCCTTTGCTACATTATTTGGCTTAGCACTGTAGTTGAGTTCAGCAGGTTTTGTTTGCTGTTTATTTGGTTGTTTTTAACTGTAAGGATGGACACTTGCTACATCTACATAGAAATTCTGAAAGCATTTTAATGTTTTTAATGTAAAAATTAAAATTTTATTTTAATGTAAAAATAAATATATAAATATATCTGGCTCTGGTCAGGTCTTCCTTTGCATTTGTGTAATTCAGATTAAAGATTAAAAGTTTAGAAAAGGTCTTTTAATGACTTTTTAATTTTTGTGGATTGCTTTGTCCACTGTATTTTCAGCGAGTGAGTAAAGATTAAATGCTGGAGGTTAGTGCTCATTGAAGTTGTGAATATATATAAACATAGAGAAGTTCAAGAGTTATAGCTGTCTTTGTTCTCTATATATATGGAATTTGCCTGACCTCAAAAGAAGACATAATTTAAGTAATACATGCAGTCAGTAAATTTTAATATACACCTAAGACAGAATTACCCCATGGAGTTAAGATGGAGAAAAAAGACCTAACGCTTTCTAATATGATATCTTTTCACTTCCTTACTTATACTCCATAAATTCAAAGTTTCTTCCTGTCCTCATTCCACCTGTTCAGCAGGAGGGAGACACAAAGTAAGTGATCTGCCACATTTCACTATCATGACATGAAACTGCAAATACCATGTATTAATTGCTAACAAAGAAATAATGGCAATTTATAGATCATTAAATATTAAAAAAATATGTGGCTCAACATGCTCGTATCTGTGCTTAATCTTTTGTTTACTTGAAGGTCCTGCATTCCTCATGGTGCAAATGGGCCTGATAAGAAGATCCCAGAGATGTAACATGGTTTAAATAAATTGGAGTCAGGCTATTTGCAAGCAGAACAATTTAAAGGCTGGTTTGTATCTTCTACTTTGAAATACATATAAACTTCTGCAAGAAATGCCTTTAGGGAACTTTGCTTCAGGAAAATCTCCATTCAGTGGAAAACTGGTGATATTTTCTTGAGTATAGCAATTTCTTACTTTTTTTTTTTTTGAATGTATCATCAAATCAGTTCTAATTACTGCTCTTACATTGCATACTGAAAGTCTAACTCAAAATCTAGTCAATGTGAGTGTTTCTCGAGATCTCAAAGAACTTTAAAACATAGGAAGTGAGCCAACTGCAGAAACACATAATTCTGTGGGTAACAGCATTTCAAAGAAGAACTTTTAAAGAGGTGCAAAAATGCTCCTTTTCCCTTACTAATTGTTTTAGAGTAAGAAACTAGCAAGATGTGTTAGCCCTGTAAACATATTTTTAACAAGTATTTTAAACACAAAGTATCCTTTAAATGTGAATGTTAATTAAAGGGAGAGAAAAGCAAATTTATGGGGAAACTCAGTAACCTACTAATTTTTACTGAACATTTTCTGCATCCCACTACTCAGGCTGAGACTTTTCAAGGGAAACAAGGCTATGTGTACAGTTTCCATTTGCAAGAATGATACTGTGAGGGTTGAACTTCAAATTTTTTTTGCAGTCCATTGGAATGTCTATCCTTAGATGAAAAACACTCAGAGATCCTTAATAAATATTTCATCTTAGGCTTTACATACAAGGTGATGTTCTCATACATTAAAAAAAAGCAAAAAAACAAAAACAAAAACAAAAACAAACCCACAACAATAGCAAGAAAACTAAATAAAAACAAATGGAACAAACAGCAACAAAAACAATACCACCCCACATGGACATACATCATTTTTTACCATTGGCAATGGAACAGAAGAGAAGCAACGATCAAAGTGTGCACAGCACTAGAACATGGCTGTGCTGGATAGTACTTGATGACCTGATTAATCACTGTCATAACATCTGGACAGAACAAAAGAATTACAGCACATGGTGAAATTAATGAGAGAATGGAACAACTTTCCCATGGTTGACAACGCAGCCACACTCCTACCATAGCTACAAATATGCTTCACTGTGAAAACATTTTGCTGCAAATCTTGGCTTTGAAAAGGAAGGGACAGAAAAGTTAGTTTTCAGCGTAACTATTCTTCATGCACTCTGGGCTCCAATTCATCTAACTTTGCTATCCGTAGTATAGCTTACCTCTGAGTTAGTCACTCTAGGCTGCCTTTAGAGTCAGTGAAGAACGATGGATACTTGTAAGGCATCATTCATCCAGTCTGTTTTAGCCAACAACTTCAGTGACAGACAAATTACTCCTAGGAGTGCCAATTTTTCTCCATTGACAGTAAAGGCAGCCTGGAGTGATTAGCTCAGATACAGATGTCCATGTATATATCCCACACTCTATAGAGTCTTAATCCAGATCACTAAGGCCTTCTACTACACAGAAAATTGGTTAAAATGAGTGACAGCTGTGTCCATCTAAATTCATTTCATGGACTAGTTCTGTGTTTGTATTAAGGTAAGCAAGTCTTTTTGAGTTACAAAGTAAACTTCTTAAAGTATTTTTATACACTTATTTACAGTCTAAATAATGTCTTTGTGTATGTAAGTGATGTGTGTATAAATGAACTTCCTCTTTCTCAGTAACAACTGAAAACACATACAAAAAATAATTTCCTACATGGGCTAATATTATATGTCCATTTTCCATCAAATTTAAAATATATTAATAATGATTTAATTTCTTTACAGTTAAAAGATCTATGTTAAGGGGAAAAAAGCTGTTCTTTATATAGCTTCCTGGAACAAAAACGAAAAACAAACAAACAAATAAAAAAAAAACCCACACCTTTTTAATGCTACTGCTGAGGAATATATTTTGATGCTAAGATTTCTGTTGCCACTCTGAAAATATGAGTATCCTTTATTAATGAGACCAATATACAGTATTTCATAACACAGAGACTAATTTTAAGGACCACTTTTTTGAAAGAAGCTTTTTCAAGAAAAGCTCTAAAGTGGGCTTTCTTGTTGCGTTTCACTAAAGGTTCATTTAAACACAGGAGTTCAATCAGAAACAGAAATTTTCTCCAAACTAATCTTGTTCAGCATTTGTATGCTGACTAACTCTGAAAATATATTTTAGACTTTGGGAAGTGCGAAAGTCTTATTTCAGCTAAATCTGCTTGTGACGTGTGAGGACTTCATGTCAATTTACGGTTAGATGTAAAACTGCCTAGTCATCCCACAAGAAAAAACAGTGGCTGTGATTGGACAGGGCCCAGACTGTTTGAGAGGTGATTTGATTAGAAGAGACATCTCTCTTGAGCTGTAATTGAGGATTATAAGTTTTACGGCCAAAGCAATAATCAAACATATGTTCAGAAACAACACTAACCCCTCAGTGTCTGTCACTGCGAGCTCTGTACAGGGCTTTTATTTCCTTAGATGGGTCCTAGTGGGAACTGTGTGCATTATAGTGTCACAGGATGAAGTCCAGAGAGGCTCTAAGTACCAGGCTTGACTGACTCCAGCTTCCAGTAAACTCTCATGAGATCACACAAACTGGGAATCTGAGCATCCCTTTCCTCATCTGACAAGAATTAAAATGGAAATGTATGCTTGGCATTATCCATTCAATACCTTTCAGAGGAAATAATCTACATGTTCTTGATTTACCTGTAAGCATACTTCAGTCAAGGGAAACCAGCAAGAATGTTATTTAGTTCTCAATTTGAACTAAAATGTACTCTGGATATGTTTTCCTTTGGGGCACTTGGTGTGAACCATTTACTACAACAGTATGATTACACTGAGGAAATCCTCTACTACTGGGATCCAAACTGTGGCACTGGTCTTAAAATTTCCTATTCCACTTTGTGGTGGGATGTTAAAATTGTGAATTCTCCTCTTGGATTTTTCCTAGGCTAACAGCAAGCATTTGTGATCCTCATTAAGTTTGGGCTATTAGATGAAAGTGTTCCGCAGAGATTTTTGTTTACCTGTGATTGCTGGAGATAAAATTTGACAGTCATATTGGCCTTTCCACAGCCTGGTCTGTTAATTTTTTCCAGTTGTTCAAACCTGGAGTAGTGGGTAACTTGTTTTATCAGGAATGCTAAAGAATGAGATTAATGACATTTTTGCACCTCAATTCATTGCTGGCAACAGAAGAATCTGATCTATTTTTCTTAAGTCTGACCAAATTCCACTGCTCTGTGTCCTTTTGTTCTTTGCCTTTACCCCTTTCGTCTAAATTGAGACATAAATTACAGGTGCTGACATAAAGAACGTTAACAACATAATACTTGGTAAACATTTCTCAAAGCATCACCACCCATGACCATTCTGCCATCTGAAAGTCCACTGTATTGAGGCTGGGCTGAAGCCTTCATGGTCCTTAAGCCTATTCTCCCAAAACGAAGACTGGTTGTCTCTACCAGTCTCATTTGGGACAAAATTTCTTCCTGACCTGAAAGACTTTCTGTAATATAACCCTTCATGCTCACAAGCCAAATTACTTCATTAATCATCCGTCTCCCTTTAGTGTTGTGGGTGAGCACTTCTTCCTCACAAACTGTATAGCGTATGATTGGGTACATGACAAAGCTTGTCATTTGTCAGTTAATTTTTTTTTTTTTTTCTGTTTAATTGAACGCTGTTTGAGCAGGGTGCTGAGCCTGAAATAAAAGACCATGCTAGTATTTTATAACAGACATATGTCATGTTCTTGACAGGCAGATGTTAATTTATACCCCTTTTTTGCATGTGATATATCAACATTTTTCATGAATGTCATAATCAATATCCAGTATTTCATTTTTTATCACAGACTTTTTGGGCAAGCACCTGCCTGATATTCTTCCATAGGAGTCATCAAGACATGGAATGCATACAGTACCCTTCTTCTGAAGCAAGTCAATATTGCATAATGTTTTATTTCCAGCAAATAAAAAAAAATTGGTATAGAAAAGATGGGAAATAGAGAGGTGCAGTAGTAAAATCTCAGAAATATCCAGTGACTTTGGTTAGCTAAAACTGAATATTATCTATATGTTGTATTCTTGTGAAAGTATAAATGAAAGAATGACAAAAATTGTCAAGGGATATCACCACATTCTTTTTTTGTTCTCTCTTTTCTTTCTTTTTATTTTTTAAGATCTTTGCATCTACAATAGGCATTCCTGTTTATTGCTCTAATACAACAAATGAATTGTTTCTTGCAGCTCTTTTCTGTCTCTTTTTCATAGCATCTGTATGCTATATTCATATGTGGTTGTTTTTTTCACTCAGAATAAATAACCATTTTTTCAGGTGTTCATAAATGCTAATGACCTTTAATTTCTTTTCTGCTCTCTTGCCACGTGTACCTAGATGCACTGAAGTTCTGTTAATTTCATATATTTACTTCTGCCTAGATCCTGTATGGGAACTGTTGAGTCACAGCCAGAACCACTGGTTGATCACCTGAGGCAAGTCCTTGGGAACACAGGTGAAGGCAATTCAGCTGTGTGATCAGAAGTGGCCGAGCCTGGCTCCATCTCTTCTAGACCCTATTTAAGGGCTGACTGCCACAGGGGAGGGATCTCTTTCTGGTGATTTCTACTTTTGGAGTTTTCTGCTGTGAGCCTAGGATATGGGTGAGCATTTCATTTTTGATTGTCTCTTTCCACCATCTTTCTAACTATAAACCTGTAAAATATTATCCTAACCATGCTAATTGTTAATTGTACAGACCCACATTTTCACCTATACATTTTTACTAGATTTTATTTATATTTCTGGTTATAAATATTTCTTTCCAAAGAACTCCAGTCAGTTCAGTGTTTATTGCTAACTATTATTTTTATTTTTATATTCTTTAGCAAGAAAAATAGATGATCATCTTGAGGTGGGATGGAAGAGGACAGAATATGGTAAATGGAGTACTAAAAACAGGCTAACACTGCGTCTGTACATGTTCTGAAACAATGGTAAGGCTGTAATGAGCATTCATCAATGAAAGACTGCAGGAAGCGAGCTGGGATAATACAGGTAAATGCAGGGAAACTCAAGTGAACTTTGCATGGGATGTCCTTCCTGAAGTGAATCATAATTTGAGACCTTTAAATGCTAATTATTTTTTTAACTTAAAATAATGATCAATGAATATATTCAACTAGATTATTTTCTTGCTTTAAGAAGTGTGTTTTAGGAGTACCTCTAAGGCAATTCACTTAATCTGATATGAAATGTTAGCTAGTAAAAAGCTACCCCCAATTTACAATGCATTGTGAGTTCCTTTACTCCTTATCACTATGTGAAGCAGAAAGAGTTCAGTCTGAAAATCTTGAGATGAAAATTAGTGTAGATATAACAGAAAACTCTATTTTCTTGTGGGATTCACAAACATAAAAATGTTATCAGTGTTATCTTCATGTAGAGGTCTTGCATGAATTAGGCATAGATAATTACAAGTATGAAAATAGTCATAAAATCTCTTTCCTTATTTTTAGCTTATAGATTCAGAGGGAGAAATGAAAGACGTACAGATAAAGAGGATGCCCATGTAGAAACTTCAGTGACCTACACTTCTAAAAGGAAGTAAAATCAGACACACTTAAATATAATGTCGTACTCTTTCTGCATGAGATGTTTCGATAAACTAAAGTAGCTAAGAAGAACTTTGAAGTTGGCATGTTCTAAGCAAAAATTTCTGTATAAAATACTGATGTGATAAAATCAAATTATTTCTTTATAAAATATAAATCTCAATTTTTTTCTACAAGCCATAAACAAGACATTTCATTTTCACTTCATTGAAATACTTTGTTTCAACTCTGTATTATATTAGACATTTTTTTTTAAAAAAAAAGGAAAAAATTTCACTCTCCATTCTGAGTGGAACAAAATGTTTCAAATCTCCAAGAGAAATTCAATTTTTCAAGCTTTTCAAGCATTTGTACAATGAAGATGTAATCCAGGGTGCCTTATTCAGCAGAAGGGTGTGATTTCTCACAGTAAAAAGCTAAGATGCTCAGTGTTCCTGTAACACTGTTTATATACTTCAGATGATTTAACCCATGAGAGAGTGAGATATTGCTTCAGCTGTTTGCTAGAGCGCTATTTCAAAATGACTGAAATCATCAGTTGCAATAATACAGCCTTTTAAAGACGAGGAAAGGGTGATTCATATTTCAAGGAATTTTTGAAGAATGCTAATTTTTAACTGTATATATTCTAAGAGGTTTTTTGGAAATACTTTAGAAGCAGGATTAGTGATGAGTTAGTGTAATATCTTTCAAGTTCTTGTGAAGTGGCTGGAAAACAACCATGAGAGGTTTAGGGAATTGTCTTCTAAAGGCACGCTGACTTAGTTGATCTTTCTTTGGCTATTCAGGGTCAGTGTCGCTGAAAGAAAAATTAACAATAAAATGAATTCAATTCATTTCGTCATTAAGTGTGAAATTGACAGATGATTTTTCAGATGCTATGGTAGACTTCTAGACTATAAAGTGTGAAATATAAATACTTTGGTTTATAAACTAATTAGGGTTTTTTTGGTGATTTTTATCTCAGAAATTTTCCTCATGGCTACATCTCCTACATAGCATGCATTCATAATCCATAGTGTTTTAAATAAAAATGCTGAAGTTATCAGTTAAAATTCAAATATGATTTTGTATATCTTTAAATTGACATTCAAATCAGTTTTGAATACAATTTTAGGGTACTAAGCAACCTACTTTTATTATGTACTTGTTTTGGATGTTTCATGCTGAATTTGCTGCTTTTCTTGGACTTAGAAGCAAAATTTTTATTGGCTCAAGCACAGAACAGCTGTCTGTTCCACAAAAATATAAAGCCATAAAAATTATTCTGCTTGTCCTAAACATACAAAATAAACCCATCTACTACAGGAAACAACCTAGGGTTTTTGCTTGCCTTGCAAATTTTAGAAAATCTACTTTGTAGAGTAAAAAGATTTTTATGAAAGTTTTATTGGTGTTGACTCTATCTGCTACTTTCATCTGGCAGCATCTTTGCTAAGAGCTACAGTCACTTAGTTGAAGCAAATGCATCTATCAGTTCTACTCACCAGGCTAGTTCTACTCACTAAGAAGCCACAGAAATCTAGGGAAAGTAAAGTGTCTGTGATAAGTATCACTTAACTTGTTGCAGTGGATCACAGTGCTGTTTATTTATACTCCTTAGTCACTGAAAATAACTATTTTTCAGAATATTTCTTGAATCCCTTTGTACCACAATGCAGAAGCATCAAATTACACTTCTCTGTGAGTCAGATATCTGTCATCACAGTCCAGTTTGAGGTGTACTATAACAAGAAATCTACATTCTTGGTCACTTTTCCCCTCTCTGTCAGTGTTTTCCCAATATGCTTTATTTTCAGTATTATCAAGTGATGACCATTTTCTCCATAGTTAAGGTGATAATAAAATTCCTGTAATTAGGCTAATCTTATTCCTTTTCTCCCTTCTATGAACAACTAGCTAGGATTTTGTTGACGTTTCACCAACCTTAAGAAGATGCTTACTGAGGAGAACGTGCCCAAACACTTGTTTATTCTGCCTTTTGCAGAAGTGCCACAGCTGATGATTGCTTGAGGCAATCTGGCACACCTTTAATGGGGAAGCACAGGAAGCATTTTTGTGTGGGAGATTCTCTTCCAGATCAGTTTGGGTGTAAGGCAAGTGTGATCTCTGTTTCGTGGCTAGTTGCCGTGTTACTTGCTGGATAGCGTACACACCAGGCAAACTGTTGAAGAGTTGATATGTTTCTTAAACATGTCAACTCTTCAAGAGTTGTAAAATGTATAATATAGCATCATTAGGGACCTCTTACTGATATGTAAGAAGCAAAGCTGTGCTTGCGCCCAAGGCTGAGAACCCAGTATTGCACAGCCTTGCATGTTTTCTTGATGTCTCTATGAAAATAGGATGAAGAACAGTGGATGGGGGCTCTTGTTATGTATGAGGAAAAGTTCCTTTAAAATTAGACATCCTGATGTCATAGGCTTGCACTGTGTGTATATGATGTCCTTAAGACATTGGCTTAGACAGGAGCTCAGAACTTGAGCTGGTGTGACTTAGGCTTCATTTCTGCCTTTGTTCAGAAGCCAGAAATTATCTCCTTAAACTGCCAGAGACTGTCTTTCTATGTACTGTCAAAATACAGTTTAAAATCCAGCTTAGCAAATCAGCTGATAATTGCCACAGAATTGAAGATATCTTTTTGAGTTAACACATAAACATCCTTCAAAGTGGCCATTCAGTTTCTGCCGTCCACACAAAATGCATTGCTGTTAACAAGCACTTTTTATTCTTTCTACCGAAATCAAGAGTCAAAGACTAGTTAAACAGTCAGTTTGATGCAACTCCTTTGTAGAGCTCCATTTATCACTGGTAAGCATAAAGGTGACTGTTCAGTGGATTTGCTGTTCACAAACAGCCCCATATTTCTGCAAGGAGAGGAATAGTTTAAAAATCTCAAATGCAAGTTTGTTATCAGTTTTCTCTTAAGTGCTGTAGCATGTGAAATATCAGCAGAAACTCTTAAGACCACCCATTCTTCCTTATTTTCTCTATCCTAGTATTACCTATATCTCCTGTCTTCCAGCTGCACAGAGTTTACTCTGGAGGAGCCAGTAATGGCCTGGGGAGGAAGTGAAATTTGTTTGCTTTTCTGAATCGAGTGCTAATGTCAGAAATGTCTGAGAGATCCTGTAGGAGACAGAATCTCTAGTGAAGTTTTAATCCATGATTTCAGTGGCAGGTATCCTGCTCCTGCCAACAGGAACACACCTATTGAAACAGTATGACAACTTTTGTACCTTGTGTCCCCCAAACTTACCCCCCTCCCCATTTTCCCATTGGCTTGGTACTCTAAGTTCACCATCTTAAGTTTTGCATTTGTTAATTATGTTCTGACACTTGTAATTCATAGCCTATCTTGTTGCTAGCTGGTCACCATCCTGCTGTTTCCAAGATGTCTCAGTACTCTTCTTATACTGACATGGTGGTTCTCTCCAAGGCCTCTTGACCTCTTTTGTTAAACAAAGAGCAGTGGAGGGGGGTGTTTGTCTTGAATTTTGGTAGGTAATGTTTTGCCAATACTACTTCTCAAAGTAAGTCTGAACTGTAAGAATTTCTCAGAAAGAGAAAGCAATATTTGTTTTAAATATGGACTTCTTAAATTCTGAAATTATGTGCATAATCCATGGCTGTTGATATAAGAACTGCCTAGTTTTAGTTTTTTTAAAAAAAATCCTAATTATCCTTTGATTAGTCTGTATATTCCCCAGAGTTATAAGCAGTGTTTTCAGAAGCTGCCGGTCCATGTTTTAACTGTCCCACCTCTCCACAATCTTTCAAAGAGGTTGTGTTATGTGAAGAGGAAAAACTAAGCAGATGAAAGAAAATAAATTGTAGTAATGAGACACTAAAGAAGGACATGATAAATCAGATTTTTGGTAAGTATTTCTATACTTTCTGAAGGAGAGCCAAGTAATTTTTGGACATTTCTTGCAAGAATCTGAATTCAAAATATTCCTATACCACAAACACTATGTCCAATAGATCTCTTCATTCTGAGCAAGAGCGAATGCAATAGTCAGAAGCACTGGCTACGTATTTAAGCAGGAAAAATCTTTCTTCTCTGTGAACTTTCATTATTTGAGATGACAAAGTAATTTCCTTGTGTATTGTTCTATTTGATTACTCACTTTGAACATCGTCTGGTTTGATGATTTGGACATGTTCATAACATCCTTCTTATGACCTTGCTTTCTGTCATTTGAAAAAAGTCCTTTAATTAGCTTCCAGAACACTTGTAGCAGCTTGGTTTATGCTAATTTGTGTTTGTTCATTTTTTTAATAAAATCCTTATTAATTCTAATCTGTTTGAAATTTACTGGGTAAATTATAAGGGTACATATAATCTCCTACAAATGGCATGTTGTTTGTCTCTGCTTCCTAAAATAGTATCATACTTTCCATAGGTTGTATCAATGACACAGGTGTGCCCTTGTAGTGTTATGCTCCAACACTGTAGAAATTATTCAGCAAATTCCAAGGAACGACAACTTTCTCAATCACCCTTGTTGGGAAATTTGGAAGTGTTTTAAGGGCTTAGTATAATTTGCCATTGCAGATGGGCACAAATATAGAACTTCCCAGAAGGAGATACTTGAAATATAGTAGATGTTGGCTTAATCTGTCTTAATCAGCTCTACTTTTCTGTTTGTCTTGAATAGTTTTCTATTGTCTTAATCTTTTCAGCTTAAGTCACCTCATTATTTTGTCCATCCAGAGTCAATGGAATGTTTGCTCTAAGCCAGGTTTCCCTCTCTGAAAGGGAAAGCTTCCTACCTCCAAGATGATCTCTTTGACATAAGCAGGACTTCCAGAATTGTAAGATAATTTTTCCAGACTGAGTTGCTTGGGTATTCCATATTCTTATAAATATCTGTAACAAAGAGTAGTAATGTTCTCTATAGAAAGATGTATTAGTTAACTATAGCAACCAAGATTTTGTTTGCAAAAGCACCGTAGCAGAACAGTGGATTGTAACAAACAAAACCTTGTAATGACCTCCAATTTCTTTTTTTCAATTGTAAAAATTTACAAGTCAATAAATACAGAGCATATAATTTTATCAGTGGAGAGAGGCATATAAGTCTCCTAGCTGTTTCTTCCCCTTAACACAGTAAACAGCTTAAAGCCATCAAAATGAGGTAGACAGACACAAAGAAGGATTTTGTTAAGTGGTACTTGAAGGTTAATGAATTTTACCCAGAGACTGAATAATTTTTTGGACCAGGGTTGAATGGATTATTTAGCTCAGGAATTTACTGCATGGTAGATCATCAGAATGCCTATGCTACAACTGCCTAAACACTGTCATATATTTCCTTCCCTTTTATCTTGTATTTCTATCAAAAAAAGCTAATAATATGTAGGAAATATGTATTAAAATAGCATTTGTATTTCATGTTGTCTAATTAAAGCATACTGATGTTAATAGTAATATTTCCATTTACTTCAGGGTACTTAGTCACTAGCCCTAGATGTGTTCTGGAGTTGTTTTCTACCAGTTAGCTGCTTCTGCTGAAATGATTGTTATCAAAAGAAATTTATACTGTAATGTTTATCCTCCAACCAGCCAGTGCAGTGGAGTCAGCTTTTATCAGTTCTTTTATGCTGATAATCTCAGAGCTTCTAGAAGTTCTTAAGTCTGGAAGCCCATTACTTCCATCTTGTGTTATTGTATTTTTGGTAATTGCAATGGACTTAAGTGTAATTCAGTTCTTCCTGTCCAACAAGCCAATTGACTTGCTGTTAGCTTTCTACCACTGGTAACACCTTCTTAAATTTTTCCTAACTCATGGAAAGAGAAAATGGAATTAGTTCCATCACTAACTCCCAATAAATCCAGTGCATTATATCTCTCCTTCATTTCTAACACCTTAACTTTAAAGAACCATCTTCTTATCCATCAATTTATTACCCATTTTAAAACTCTTTTGCAACACAGCTCTTCAGTTAAATAACTTCTTAAATAAGCCATATTCAAATACCTTAATTAAATCCAGTTATTGCACTCTTTACGAACTTTCTCTGTGCAGGAAAAATGATTATTAAAGTTATCAGTCTGATCTGGCATGACATAACTTACATGAACAGGTATAGCATCACACTTTACTCCTACCTGTTCTTTGTGTTCATTTTTTTAAATTTCTGCATAAATTATGCCCTTGATAAATTTAAACTGATGAGTACTTCCTGTTTCTTTCTCTTGTATTAGTAGATTTGGATTTTTCAATTATATAGCACAAGTTTGAGTCTGTAATGTCATGTGGCAGCTCACTCCAATTTTGAGATAGAAGGTATCTAATTTCCTGATATGAAATGAAAGTGAGCTTTCTGTGAAAGAGTTTTTCTTTGTGCAAAGAAATGTAGGAAATAGAAAAGAGTAGCTGCCAAAAAAACCCAACAACATAAAATGAGATGTTAGAGCTATTTTCCCATCACCCACAATGTCTAATTTAATTGCTTTACCTGTTCTAAATTTGCTGGGTTTTTTTTTTTTACAAACTGGCATTTTTCACAAGTTTTGGAATAACTTGTGTAGTTTATTAGATACTTCTCAGACATTCACTGTAAATGTTGTGTGGTTGAGATTGTGGTTTTTGAAGCAGTTATCTAACTATAAATGTGCTTGAAATGTTCTTTTGTTGCTGACCTACATGTGGAACTGGGAAAGATAGTAAATAGGATCTCCAAAGAGAAGAAATACATGGAAAAATAATTATGCAATAAATTAACTTCTTATGGGAAATAAAGAAAATATTTTCATTGCTTTACAGATGCTACATTTCAAATGTCAGGATTTGAGCTTCCAGTGTTCTGAACACCTCTCATGAGCTGCTTATTCGATCTGTGTTGATAACTATACATGCTGTGTTTTAAGACTAGCTTTCTTTTAGATCAGATTTGATTGCCTAGTCTTGTTGCCTAAACTTCTTAAATACCATTAAGGAGAAAGCTCAGTACATTGTCTACCAGCGAAAAGGAGAATTTTTGAAGTTTTCCTTCACAATTAAAGCTTCTCTAACTTGTTTGATTGGTATTAAGTAACTCTACTCTTTCTCTCAACGGTATTCAAAACTTGATTTTGATATTTTCAGGAGAAAGGTAACTTTTTTATACTCTGGGTTTTATCTTCATTAGTTTCAGCGGCAAATGGCGCTCACATTCATATAGTGTTAATAGTTACTGCTGAAATAATGAAGGCTGCAGGACTGCAAAGGCCCTCCCCCCAACTCTTTTGCTAAACTTCTGTCATAAGCTGCACACCAAGATGGAACTTTTGATCGAAACAAAGAACACTGATTTCATCCTATTTTGAAAAGACATAACTATTTCATGGAGGTGTCAGATTAAGATATTTCAGATGTACATCATTTACTACTTGTCCATCCAGACGAACTCTAACCCATATCCCATCATGTGTTTGGAATTAGGTAGCAATTTTGTGAAGAGAAACAGGATGTGATCACATTATCAAAGATTATAACTTTATCCATTGGCAAGAGAAGCCACAATGGTTTCTTGAGCCAAGTTCACTTTTCATCTTAAGTAACTTTTAAAATGTAGCTACATGCTATTTTCAAAGTACTTTTCGTAAAGTGAAATAAATGCATGCAGCAGTAACACTCAGTGTTAACTGAGAAGTTTGAACCTTTACTCTTCTTTATGTTGCTTTTATTTGAAGTAAAAGACCAAATTAGTTGTCTGATACATAATTTTAGTTGTTGCTGGTTCTTACTTGCTGTCAACTCAACTTTCTCTGTGTTTTCCAGTGTGTCTTGCCTTTATTAATTTGTGAAATATGTGTTTCTTTGTCAGGAACAGTCAAATTCAGAATTGCCCACTGTTTTCAACTTTATAGCTTATAGAGACGTTTTTATGGCATGGACTAATCAGGTTTTTTCTTTGGGTTGACAAAGATTTACTGAGGCAAGTCAGTAAATACCAATGTACTGCACTAGAAAGAAATGGTCTTAAATAGTGATGCTTTTATGCTTATTGCTTTACTCATGAGCTTTGGCCTCTTGCAATGTCATGGAATTAACTAGATCAATCTATGCCTATGGCAGGGGGCAGTAGGCCCTGCCCCTGCAAAATGGGAAGGAAGGGAGGAAAGAAACAGTGGCAACAATCTATGGAGGAAAACTTATTAACTATGATATTGGAATGCAAGATAACACAATAGAATACAATCTAATTGAAATTGAGACTAATAAGATAGGAGAGGGAGAGAGTTCCTGAGACTGAGTCAAACCTGAAAAGCTTGGAACGGCTAGGAAAGCACCCTCCAGCACACACTGCCAGGCAGTAAGAGACCGCCCCACCCGGAAGGGTCAGATCCCATGACTTCTGTAATGTATAGGGATAGGTACCTGGAATTGGAGCATTAACACTTTAATTCCAGTACATGATGTTTTGATGCAGAATACTGAGAACCAAAAAACATAAAGCCATGCAAGTATAGCACCTCTTCCTTGATGGAAGGTAAGGGGGAAGAAAGGACAAATAAATTGAAGCTACTGATGGTTCTTTGTTACCATCTGTTTACGGATAGAGGAGGAACAAGATGAAAATGCATTTACAAACTGTTTTAATAGAACTTCAAACCTTTCAAAAATTAAGCTACATTTTCTCATTTGATCATGCTTCTCTTTGATCCTATCTCATTTTTGGAGCTGTGTCCCTCCCTTCTCTCTTTACTTCCACTCACCTTTCACCTTTTAAATGGCAACACTAAACAACTGCAGAAAGAGATACTGCCACCTATAAAATTTGATAAGAAGCATCAATAGTTTAAGGACGACAATATTTCTGGCTTCCTACCTGCTGGCAAAATGTTCCCATGGAGCCTCTATGAGCCTCTATCCAGTTTTAAGGGAATTGTACAATCTGACACATTTCTTTCAGTTTCCATCCTTCTTCCAGCACCAATACCTTCAGTTTCGTTGTACTCTACTGATCTTTTCAACAGGTTAAGAAATTATATGTATGCATATTTATATACTGTTACGAGCATAGATATGGTCCTGTCATATGATCAAAGTAAACATCTATCCTTGTAATACAGCTGTAAAAAATTAACTTGTGAGCCCTTGCATCTGACTTGTGGCAGTGAACTAAATTCCAGTAAGAGTCCATAGTAATCAGTGAAACTCTGTGGAAGAACTGAATGCTTCTACTCACAATGGCAATGCAATGTTTAGATATGCACTGGGGGCAAAAGATTTTAAATAAAAAGTAGAGTGAAGGAAGGCAAAGAAAAAAAGAAGTGAGATTATATTGGTGATTGTAGGGGAGGTGTTTCTTTGTTTTGGTTTTGTATGTTTCTTCTTATCTATGGTGTTTTTGTTGTTGCAGTTTTGTTTGGTTATCTTTCATTAAAGAGCCAGTGAATTTCTGCAATAATGGAGAAAAAGTTAGAAAATCTTGTAAGTGAAATCAAATCTTTTATATTTTCACCGATAAGCAGCATTTCATAAAGCCAGTGAAGCTACTTTATATTCCACTATAACCTGGGCCATAACATGATTTGGATAGCTTTCAGAAATTATGGAAGACTCAGTGTTATTATTTATGATATAAACAAGATTTTATCTTTTTACAGGATTTTCCTACTTTGTGCTGAATATGGCGTACAGAGAACTGGAACCTCATTTTCCCAAAGGCCAACATGCAGTACAATATTAGGCATCAAATATTAAAATGAGAGCATATATTAGGTCTGCTCTGCTTCATTAACTGCCAGATGATAAACAATTCTAAGCAGAAAATATAACAATTCTGCAGATATCTTCACTTTGTGAACTTTTTTTTCACTGTTAAACTCAACCCACTTTCTCATTCTCTTATGTGAAAGATGTGTTTAATATTTCACTTTGATTAGGAATTATGTCATGTTTAATTAGTTCAGCCTCCCACAAACGCTCTAATGGCTGCACACAGTTTTTTAGACAGTTACTAATGTTTCATGATACATTTAGTCCTGCACATTTTTGGAGAGGAAGTTCTGGTACAAAAAAGCTCATTTAATTGGGACATTTTAGGAGAAGGAAGATTTAACTGGGAGCTTTGGTTAATGAACTTTATTCTGTTTAAAAAAAAAAAAAAAAAAAAACACCCAAGATCTTTGAAACAAGCCAAGAAGTCAATTCAGTCATGTTATGTATTTACTCATTAGTATTTTTGATTGTATTAAACATGACACCTTTTCCTAGAAATTAAATCAAGAACCTCTTTATTGTTAAGTTCTGTACTTTCCCTGTATGTTATATTTTTTTTTCAGGTGGGTGAAAAAGTAGCCAAACAAAATGTCCAGTACTTTCTGGAATGAGGAACAAAATGAGAGGAATATTGCAGAAAAAAATGTTCTTACTTATCTCTCTCCCCTAGCACTGGGAGGCAGCGTTCTGGGATGTTAGATTACTCTTGTGGTGTATACTGTGCTGCTTAAAAGAATACAGTGGCAATTTTCTGAACTTTGGAGCTTCTTTTGCTTGGAGGTAGCACAGGAGTGAATGCACTCATCTGAATCGAGTTGCTCATTGTATCCATTGCCGTATAAAACTCATGTTAGAAACTGTTTTGTTTTCAGACGTTAACTTTTATGACCTAAAATCCCATAAAACCAGATGCCTCTCATTGTCTAAGCCTTTATTTAAAAGTGAAAAATGTTCGTCTCCTTTCACCTTGTTTATCCTCCGCATCTGTAAATGTTTTGGTTGGAACACTGCTGAAGCATAAATCACACATGCTTTGCGCAAGCTGTTGAGATTTTCTTCAATCATATCAGCTCAATTTGGACTAAGTGAGAAGCAGTGATGAGTGAATACTGTGTGATTGAAAGATATTATGGAGGGCTAGTGACAGGTCACCTGATCACCTCCAGAAATGCTGCCAGTGTCCCCGGTGGTCCTGCAGTATATGTTGGACAAATTGTAGAAGTAAGTTGCTTCCAGGCCTGTCCAGGTTTGATGTCCATCACAAGCTGTTTGCTATCTGAGAAAGGTGATGAACTTTAACACACCTTGCTGTCTTATTGCCAGAGATCCTCTCTCAAAACCCTGTTATTTTTATATGTAAGAGGCTACAAACAATAAGTGTCATCTTCTGTTTGTTCCTCTTTCAGCAAAAATCCAAGGTAATGTTATAGCTTTGAAGATTAAACTGGGCAGATGACCTAGTTGCTACGGAAACCTCTCTGGAATAAAATGAAAAGCAAGGGGAGGGAGCACTGATGAGTACTAATTTTCAGAAATAAGAATATTAAGTATCCTTGATCTGTGACAATTGATACCACCTCCCTGTTTTATTTATTAGCAAAATGACTGAAAAGAGATCTCTCTTAATTTGCCCCCTGGAAAAAGTACATATACAATTGCTACTTTGCAGTTATGCTCCATTAGTCATATTAGCTTGCCTAATGCAAGAAGGATGATTATTGTACCGTGCCCCATTTGCAATAGGCATAACACAGCATAGTCACTCTCAGTACAGCTGTACTGCTGCGATCCCTCAAAAGCCACATATAAATGTTAAGTTCCTGGTATCTTTTTTGCAACATGGATTATCTGGGTTGAATGCCTTTTTCTAAGGATGATCTTAGAATTTAAGGATGACCTTGGTATGGAATCCAATGTTTAACTACTTTTTTGAGGGGGTTTCTTCCCCCCTCCTAACAGGCTTACATAGATCAAGGGTGGAACACTGTCCCCAGCCCTGGCTGCACACCAGCACTTCTGTCTGTGGAGTTGCCAGGTACGGTGTGATTGGCTAACAGAAGATAACAATATATATATTATTGGCTTAATTTATGTAATTTATTAATGTATTAATATTATATAAATATATATATACATACAATATTGCTATAAATGTTCTGCAGAAAGCTAAATCCTTAGAACTGAAACACTCTTCTCTCAAAGAACATGACACTTGAGCCAAACAGAATCTGCTTTCTGTCCAATCTATCTTTGTCATTATCACCAGTTCTCAGAAACATGATTTTTCATCTTGTTGCTTTGTGTCTGCTGTGGTTTTCATCTAACAGCAAAAGGTGGGTAAAGGAAGTAGGCAGAGTAAGGATAAGTGTTTTATATATCGAGTGGTAGTGACTACAGGTATATTCTGTATTTTAAGAAGTCATGTGCTATCCTCCCCTGATGTTCTATTTATTTCTTTAAGCCAGATTTAATGACACATCTTCATAGACTCAGATCTGTATGTTTTTTCTTCAGTATGAAAGTACCATATACTCTGTATAGCTTGTCTGTCATGAGTGTGAGAGAAGCCAAAATACTCTTATTCATTGCTTTAAGTGCTTGCCTAAAATCCCATGGGTGCAATACAAGGTAATATATCATCAATGCATTCACGTACTGTGACACGCATACACAGGGTAGACCACATCCCACTGGTCATACCCAGTGGTTTCAGTTCATCACATTTTAATAAACAGCATTTAAATAGCCCATAGCCCATCCTTCTATCTAGGCATTGTCTAGAAAAGATAATGTTTCCTAATTGGAGCTACTGTTGAAATTAAAAGTCCTAAGATCTTTTTCAACGTGTTTACTTTACCTTTCCTAAGATTTTCTTTGTTTTTAGCTTTTTTTTTTTTTCCTGTTGTTCCTGCTCCTGTTTATTTGTTTGGCTGTCTGGAAAATATATATACAGATTTTTTTCTAACGGGAGAGAGAAAAATGTTGCTAGAGGATTAACTGCAGTTTATCCTTACATGTGAAGCTGATCTGCAAAGCATACAATATTGCATTATAGCTCCTACTTGCAGAAGTAAAATGCTCTATAGCCCACTGTAACCTGACAAAGTCTCTTTTCAAGAGTAGTCTTTTCCTCTTGTTAGGAACTGTAAGTGAGCTAGTTGGTAGAAGCTCACAAATGATAAATCTTGTTATTGGTGCTTCCTTCTTTGCTCTCTGTGTTTCAAAGTCTTCTTGCATTTTATAGTTCTTATTATCTGATGTTTTTTTTTTTAATATGATGTTCTGGGTAATGTTTTTACATTATATACTGTGGAACTTTTTGATGGTCTTTAATTGCCTGCACCATCTCATTTTAAAAAATAATAATAAAAAAAAAAATGTGTAAATATATAATTATGTATATATTTGTATTTACATACATATATTAATCTCTTCGTTCCTGCATTAAAACTCTGAATTTGCTGAAGTATAACATATTTCATCTTTTAGGGATAGAAGGTCTACATACTTGAAGGATTTTTTGATATGTGTACCAGAATGCAAGATTTTATTACTTCAGTAGCTCATGAAAATGTATCTAATTGACAGTTGACTGTTTCATTCCATCTTAATTATTAAACTTCAGAAAATTAAGAATATGAGCATTGAGATTTGTTTCTCTCTAAGTAATGCAGTGTGTACACAACACCAGAATCACGGTAAAATATTTCCCTAATAATGTCAAGAGCTAGTCACGGGCACACTGCCTTTGGGAAGCAATTAAGAAATTTTTCCAGAGGGGATATCTGCTAAAACTGTGTTGCAGAACAAGTTAATCAGAGTGAGTAGGAATTAATTTTTTTACCTCACCTTCAGAGACCTGAGGACATTTTTCACCTGCTTTATTTACAATGGAGGAAGTCTGCAGAGACTTCTCATCAGAAAATTAATGTAAAAATTTAAAAATGGTGTGTCCACTTGATGGAATGACCTTCCACAAAAATGTGTCTTGATTTAAACAGAGATATTAAAATATTTATTGAAAAGACCTCAGCAGTCAAGGAATCTGTTTCAATGTGTTTTTGTGATATTGGAGGGGAGGATCAGAGCCAGAGGGTCAACTTACTTCTGGCAAACTTGTTACAGAGTAGGACATTAAAATGCATCACCAGGAGGGCAAGGAGATCAGTGGGTGACATGTAAAGTAACAACTAAGTAAAAAGTTATTTTACAGGGATTCACCATGGACACCATTAGGACTGGAGTTTCTGTGTTGAGGATTAGAAAGCGTCATTTTTTTTCAAACTGTGGTATTTGCTGCTAGGTTTGTTCTCCTCTCCTATTTGTTCCTGTTAAGAAGTATTGGTAGATTCGTTCCTAGTCATTCCTAATCAGCCTAGTATGACAACTTAATAATGATGACCTATGTCTGAAGTTCTTGATGACAAATTGGAAGCAGAAAAGTTTAGGACTTTGCCTCAGTCTCTCATCTTTAGGGGAGAGTCACAGCACTTTCAGGACATAGTGGAGGTGCCTGTATATGCATTAATTTGGGAGGTTAATGGTAAATAGGGAAATGAGTTATTTATCTGATAAGCTAAGTGTACTTTCAGACATTTGTGGAGAAAATTGATATTTTCTGGTGCATGAACTGTATGTATAAAGGGAGGCGCATTCACATATGAAACACTGAATAGCTTCATCTTCCAGAGAGGCGCTAGAAATGCTCTGTATTTTTGTGATAAAGTGTCTGAAGGAGTGATTCTAGCTAATAGATGAGTAGCTGTTTCACATGACTGAGCACCCGAAGTAAGGCCACACCTGTGCTTCGTAATATTATAAAACTTATATTTGAGTCTGTCTTACTAGGAAAGAAAGAAGAAAAAAGCTAAAAATGCTTCCCTCCTCTCCAGTACCAGCCTCAAAACTTGTAAGGTTTTAATGAAATTTTTTTCATTCTGTAGAATTACAAGTGAGAAGACAAGAAGTCCTGGACTGAAGTTCTAAATGTGTGTCTGCTACCACCTACTTAGGGATATCAAGGTATGTATGAATTCAACTCAGATAAATATGAAAACTTGAAATAAATGTTTAACTGCAGTTGAAAACAAATGAATTGAAAAATTCACAGTTTTCTTCAGTAACATCTGTTCTGCTATTTATTAGCTGCGTAGTGTGTATGCCTGCATCTTCTTCATTACTCTTAACCTTTGGA
This sequence comes from Phasianus colchicus, assembly GCF_987193195.1. Lineage (NCBI taxonomy): Eukaryota > Metazoa > Chordata > Aves > Galliformes > Phasianidae > Phasianus > Phasianus colchicus. Next base: position 61,813,006 of record NC_143437.1, on the reverse strand, counting down.
AGGTACAGCCCTCTTGGCAGGAGATGATTTTAGTGCTTGGTTGCTTGCTGTCTCTTGCACTCTTATTTAATGCATGAAGAATGTATTTTCCTTCTGTCTATGGTCAGTCATATCATTTTGTGATGTGGCTTCTCTTTAATAAGAGAAATATGTTTGGAAAGATAATCAAGATAATGATACTCTAGAAAGCTGTCATTTTTTGTATGCTTTGAGAGTGAAAGCTGTGAAAGTAACATTGTGTACCAGCTACCAGTAGCTACTGTCAGCTACCAGTACCATGTACACAGTTGTCCTGGTTTTGGGTGAGACAGAGTCAACAGTCTTCAGAGTAGCTGGTATGGTGCTGTGTTTTGGATTTGTGGTGAAAACAGTATTGATAACACACCAGTGTTTTAGTTGTTGTTGAGAAGTGCTTGCACAAACCAAGGACTTTTCAGTTTCTCACGCTGCCCTGCCAGTGAAGGGGCTGGCAGTGCACAAGGAGATGGGATAGGGCCACAGCCAGAATAGCTGGTCCAAATTGGCCAAAGGCATATCCTGTACCATACGGCATCATGCTTAGTGACAAAAGGTGCGGTAGAGAAGAAGAGGGTGGATATTTAGAGTGATGGTGTTTGTTTTCCCAAGAAACTGCTGCATGTGATGATTCCTTCTTTCCTGGAAGTGGCTGAACATTTGCCTGACAGTGGAAAGTCATGAATGAATTCCTTATTTTGGTTTGCTTCCATGCACAGCTTTTGCTTTACCTGATCTTTACTTCAACCCATGAATTCTCACACATCTATCTTTCCAATTCTCTTTCCTATTCTGCTAGGGTAAGTAGGTAAGTAGTTGCGTGGGATGAGCTGCCTATCAGCATTAAATCACAACAGCAGTCTGCTTACCCCAGACTAGGCTGTGATTTGATCTATAGAAGAAAGAGAAAGCAATAAGCAAGAGCATATTTAGTTCAGAAGTCACTACTGCAGTCTAGGCAGATGGTGCATAAGCTAGTTCTTTGAGATTCAGTCCTATATATCAGTAGTGGAGTGCTTCAAGGGAGAATACAACGCACCTTGTGTTCAAGAACAAGCCTTCCTAGGCTTTGGGTGAATGCTATTCTTTCAATCTACAAATTTGGCTCTTGCTGAACTGGTGACAAAAATCACCCAAATTCCACAGCAAAATGCTTAATGCATTAGGAGTGGATCTGTGGAGTGCAACTAACATCCACTATGCCCAGTATTTTACTAGTTTTTACATTAACTCTAGCCTGGCCTCAGAGTAGCAGGTACACTTCTGAAACATATATTTCAGTTATCTTTCATCCAAATGATACCAAGTTCATGTACTCCAAGACTCTGTGATGTGAACTGAAGTGCGTGGAGTTAGTTGGAAGAGAGATTTTAAATTACACTTCTGATTCAAAATAAATAGCTAATGCACACAATATAAAATATATGGACCAGGCTTTTCCTTTCTAAATTGGCTTGTGAACTTAAGTTTCTTCTGTTGTGCAAGCATACAAAAAATCTGACCTCACAACTAACATCTTCAGCCAGAAAATAAAAATCCTTGCTGTTTTCTTTTCTGGAAAATTTAAATCTCAATCTCATCCCAAAAATATCTCAATGAAAATCAAGAAACCTTTTCCTGAAGAACTGGTAACGAGACAGTTTCAACCCAAGGGTTTGATTCACCAGCTGTTGGATGCAAGAGGGCTGCTCTGAGAAGTTTCAAAAGACACTGGAATGGGTCCTAGAGGAGCAGCCTTCCTGAAATGTGTAAAGCCACGCTATGACAACTTGCCAGCAATTGTTGGAAAATAAAATTAAATATAAATATTCTGCCAGCAGAGACAGAATATACTCAAGGATTTTCCTAAAATATACATATCAGAAAATCCATGGTACCTTTGGATAATGGTTTTATAGCACATAACATTGAGTGTATCCTTTAGGCTATGGATCAGGTTGGCTGTTCCTTGATAAGCTTGAATAAAGTTCCTGAGCAAAGGAGATCTTTGGCTATTGTCTGGAATTTCAAATGAAATGCTTTTATTCTTTGACCTGCAGCTCTTGGGTGTCTACAAAGCCTGAACAGCCAGCTTGGTTTGAATGCTGAAAGTCAAGCAATCTGGATATGCAGATTGGAACATTTTTGAAAGTGGTTGACCAGAATCTGTGTTTTAGAGAAATCCCCAGAATATTTCATTGCTAATTTTAGCTGTCTCATCTCCTAGTTGCAGATATTGTTTAACACTTGCAGCATGTCTTGTTGCTGTTAATGTATGACTGCACCATTTAGTATAGGAAATATTTTCAGATATTACAGTATAAAAATTTTCCTCTAGTTAGACTTCCCAGAAAGTATTTTTGTACAGTATTTTCTACACTGACAGGTGAACACAGGAAAAGGTTTACTGGCAATGTTGTTTGGTTGTTAATTAACTAGCTATATTTTTTCAGTTCCAGACTATCAACAATCTGCTTTCTCACACCACTGCTGCTGGGGAGGGAAGTTTTACCTCAGATTTATTACTATGGAACTAAACAGGAAATGTTTATATTTGAAAAGTTGTATTCTGAAAAGAGATTGCGGTGCTGCTGAGTGAGTTTTGTGGTAGTTAATTTCATTTAAAAAAAAAAAGGAATTGAAAGGATAACAAAAATTATCTCCAAATTAATAGTATATTATATTTGATTAATATAACCTCTTTGTTCAGACATCCTGTCCTAACAGGAGAAATAAAGCAATGCATGCTTAACACCATTAAATCACCCTAGGTTAAAGAATACATCATCTCCTACACTTTATTTGAATCTGATTTCCTGAAATGTCTGGGAAGAAGCAATGGAAAAGAAGACTTCTAGCTGACTTTCTTTTCCTTCTCCTCACTGGAATTTTTCTCTTTTAAAACCAAACTTTGGGAGAAATTGCAGGCACATCAGTGGGAGAACCAGAGTATATCTAACTTGTTTGGATTCATTTTTTTTTTTTTTTTTTCAGGCTTACAGGAACTGAATTTGTATAGGTCTTTGCATTGGAGACCTCCTCTGTGGAGCAGCATCTATAGCAGCAGCTGATCTGAGCAGATGGAAATTAGAAGGAAAAAGGCCACACTGGGAAACATACAGTGGGTGCACTCTTAAAAAAGATGTAACATGCCTGTTGGAGTGTAAAATTAGCCAAGGATAACACATAGCAGTCTGTCCTCAGTTGACAAATACATCTAGTTTGACTGACGGTACCATGAGACTGAGTTCTTCATGAATATATAATGTTATTGAAATTTCAGATGTGAATGGTAGTAGGGAAGAAGGAAATCCCTGCCTACATCAAAAGCTTCTATACTTCTCCTAGCTCCAAGATGCTGAGCTGATATGACAGTACGTCAGCATATTTTCATCATCCATATAAGATCTTTTGTGTGATTACACTGGTTATAGGTGTGTATTGATATTATTATGTGTCCTAAAATTCAAATAAGCATTTTTCAGTTATTGCTGCTTTCACAGTGTACCTGGTGTGGCTGCTGTTAACCTCTAGTCCTGTGCATAAATACAATAAAATCTGACTCATATTTTTAATAAGATTGTGCTAAAGTGCTGCTATAATAAATAATTCAAAATGCTGGAGAATTCACTAAGTACTGCAAGTTCTATTTATGTTGTGTATGGATCTGTTTACATTATGCAAATCAAGCTATAGTTTTCAAATACATTAATCACTGAGTTTATCCAGATGTGATCAGTATAAAAAAAAAAAAGTTAACTAATCTTATACTCCGAGGAACACTACAGGATATTCTTCAAAATTAATTTGTAGATGAAAGAGAGAGGCACTGGTGCTTGTGTGTATAGGAGTAGTACAGAAGTTTTTTCCACATTGTTGTGAAAGATGGAAGGATTGTCATTGAATGCAATGTGTTCAGCTATGTGTCTGCTCATAGAAGTAGATGGGAAGAAGTAGCAAATCATTTTGTAATACTTGCATAATGGGAAAAAAAAAAAAGTAGCATTCATTTATTTATGTGTTTATGTCTCTTAGCCAGTTTGGATAACTTCAGAAAGGCTTGAGATTTAGACAATTCAATTTCAAGACCAGCTTTCAAAAGGGAACCTGGCACTTTTCATTCTCATTTTATTCAATGAGAATAGTTTGATTTGTCAGCAATGTCTGAAAAGCAGATGAGCTCCAGCATGCAGCCCATAAATTATTCTGGGTATGATTTATCTATTTTCATATTTTCTATTTCCTTTTGGATTCCTTTATTTCAGGTCTCAGATACCACAGAAATAATGCTACAAACTGCATGATGTAGTCATAACTCTTAAGTCTGTGTGAGCAAGAATCATTTAAATTTAATAGGAGAAAGTATGTAATAAGTTTAAGATATGTTTTAGTACTGCAGTCTATCACATCTCCACATACGAAGTCAGATTGTTCATTTATCTCTGTTGATCTCTCTATGGATCAAATATTTATTCTTACTACCTGTTTCTTGACCAATGGAGTGAAAATACTGTAGGCAGTCATGTTTACTTTTGAGATTACTAGCTCAGTTTTTCTTTTTAAGGCAGAGATTTATTGAAGCCAGTCCTGCTGTGTTTGCTTAGGTTTAGCAAGACAACTGTCCATCTAAATTGTAAAGGTGCCTGTAATGAATACATAAACAAAAACACTATAAATAAACTGCAAAGCTGCACCTCATCGGGTTTATTTCCTTGGAAATGTTTTCCAGTTTAACTCACATGAGATCTCCCACAAGGCTGAGGAAGTTGTGGATGACTCAGAGCATGCCAGTGAGTTATCTTATATGTTCATCTAGACTTCACCTATTTGACTACCTATGCTATTACTGCTCAGGGGTTCCATTTACTACTGAGTTAGATTAGCTCTGAAAATTAGATTTTAGTATATATCGTTCTCTTCAAAATACTTTTCCTTTCCATTCCTGACAGTGATGTTTGTAATGCCTCAGAGAGTCTGGAGTGAATACGTGAAATCACAGTCACCGTGTTTCAGTAACTGTACCTACACGTCAAGAGTACAGAAGACACAGGTGACAGATGCTTTGATGAATACAGAGCTATGGAGTACCCTTACAGCTACTTTATCTACATAGAAATCTGCACCATTACTTTTGTTCTAAGAGTTGGTACTAAGAGAAATTGTTTGTTCATAAATTATATACCCAAATTTTGTGTGAACAGAGCTGTAATCTCAATAACATTAGTATTCTCTGTGCATACATAGTTATTTTTTGCATACATAAATAAATTATTTTGTATTATTATTATTATTAGATCAAAATAACCTCTGCTTATATACTGCCAGAGTTCTGTAAGTGTCTCTGGAAGCATTCCTACCACTGAAAGCATGTCAGGTGGCTGCTGAATAATAGTGAGATTTTCCAGTTTTCTGGAAATCAGTTTTCCTCATTCAGCTTTTCACATAATCTTCTTAAATATAAACTACTATTGTCAATATCTTTTCTTACCTAGAAGACATGTCCAAGATGAAATGAATTATATTCAGGTTTATAATTTTAAAAGAAGAACCTAAATGTTTTCTCCCTTCTTTTTCTAAGAATTGAATTAATGTGAAATATGAATCTTTGGCATAGAGGCTCATGGAAAATCCTTCAGAAAACTATCATTCAGTTACAGTTTTCCCAGTGAGAAATCATGGGCTTAAATAGGCTGGAAGCTTTGCTCAGCGTATGGCTGCTTTCTGCCCTGAGAACCTTTTATTGGTCTATGACTTGCACTGCCAGGCAATTGCTCTTTCACTCCGCTGATGATAATCACAGCTGCACGAGATTAAAAGGCTGTCTAATCTTCCCACTGCTGTCAGTCGCAGTCAACAGAAAAAGTCCTGAAAGGTGACACGCAGCTTGTGAGCTGAATAGGGGTTAGTATGCACTTTTCAAGACTGAGTAAACAGAGGAAGAAGACATTCTGAGTAACATACAACTGTGAATTGCTGAAGGGTGCAGCCATTTTGAGGTGCTGCTTGCTGTGGCTTGTGGCACAGCTGATGTCTCCGTATGACAGAAAGCAGCAACATACAGGGGATGTGCAGAGTTAGGTAAGAGCATGGAGGAGGCAGAAGCAGCTGTGATTTTTACATTACCTGATTTAAAATCACAGCACTGATTTAAAATGAGACTCGGGGTAAGAAACTACAGTGGGCTTAGGGCAATTGTTTCACCTCACTTTCAGTTGCCTAAATTTGCTATTGGCCTCCCACACTGATCCTGAAACTTGCCCTTTCTGCACAGCTGTCTGATCGTGATGTGAGATCCTCAAATGCATTCCTGTGATAACTAGGGCAGTATCTTCTCCAGATCACTTACCTTGCTGCATCTTCCACAAGGGCTATACCAGAGCTGGGCATGTGGCCAGTTAACTTCATTAATGAAAGAAACAACAGGGCATCCAGAGCAGGAGTAAGAGACTGCTTTACCATCGCTGGAAGCAAGGCTCTCTACCAGTTCTGCAGGAGCTAGCAAAAAGCAAATATTTCCATCCAGTTTACTGCCACCCAATGATAGTAAACTATTGCTAGTAAGACTTGGCTCTATAAACTTTTATCTGCCCTGAATCCGTATAGATGTTGCAATTTTTTTGTTCACTGACTAGAACCAGTTGATATAGGTATCTACTTCCAGCATGAGAGCAAAAGTTTTTAATGATCTTTCTGTGGTATACTCATATTAATCTCTGCAGGATCTGTGGTGAAGGTTAGATTTAAAACATCAGTATCATCCAAACTACATTTTCTGTTCAGAAGTCGTGCCAGTGTTTCTGAGTAAATGCTGTGATGTACACAGCAGGATACCTTCTGTACAGGACAGCAAAAAGCAGAAGGATAAAATTAAATTATCATGTGTCCATTACGCATTACAATTACCTTGATAGATAGGGTTTCTACTACTACATTTCATTCTGTGAGAGCATTTTATCTTGAATTCTTTACGGTATAGTTTGCCTTTTGGAGTACAAAAGTCAAGGCACTCTCTTTGTCTACATACCTTGTGAGAATCAGTATGTACAGATGTGCATGACCTTGCCAGGTTTTATGGTACTCGCACAGGCAGCTGGACTCTGGGCTTAGTTCCCTCTAGAGGAGGCAGAGGAGTTCAAATGTTTGGGGAGACGGGTGGGATAACGGTGACCTTTCCTGCAGGAATGAGGGAAGGAACCATTCTCTCCCTCACTCACTACAATCCCTTTTATCGTAGGTAAAAGATGATGTAATTCAGAGCTGTATATTGTCAGTGGTTTATTCCCAGAATTACTGCTGTATTTAAGTGACAGTAGCTCAACTCATTGCAAATGTACATCTTATTCTTCTCTTGGACAGCTGCCACTGTTAAACTGAGTAGCAAAGGTTTTCTTCTAAGGATTACAGCTTGCTGGAAGCCTTACAACTCCATTTCCTATGAAATATGCTAGTTTGTAAAAAAAAAAAAAAAAAAAAAAAAAAAAAAAGAGTTATATAGTATATAGGAATAAGTTATAATAAGTTATATAGGAATGTTCTTTGTACCTGTGAATTTTCTCCAAAGGTGAGAAAAGACTTGATGTCACTTACCACATGAGTCTGCTGAGTTGCTGGATCACAAGAGCATTGATGGAGTGATTCTCTGGCCAGCTCCTATATTATGCAGAATGTGTTGAGATCACATGGTTAAACATGGTTGTGACGTCTTTGCTTCAGAGAGATCCTGTTAGAAAATTGCTGCTGGACTGGGAAATCCAGCATTTGGGGGTTCTCTGGATTATCTGTTCTTAACAACATGTATTCTTTATATGTGGTGTAGAGTTTGAAAGTCCTAAAAGCCCTCTTCAGCCTTTTGATTTTGCTCTGAAGGACTTCAAAAGATAGGATAGGCAATTAATTAATTTCAGTTTTAAAATTTAAAAGGAAAGAAAATTTAATTCTTCAAAATGATAATAAACATTCTTGGTTATGTTTCTGCAGGAAGTCTTATTTGGACCAGAAAGCTAGATTTAAGAGACAAAATAGAGAAATTCTATATGGCATAATTTGCAAAATTTTAGCTGTTGTACCAGGATAGCCATAGTCTATACTTTTTGAAAAGAGCATAACTTTTCTATGGAGTCCCTTTTTCAGGAACCAGAAGCAATTAAGACTAGGGTTCACCTTTCCTCTGCTTTCTAAGTGGTACAGAAAAGGATGTAACCCGTGCCTCTCCTACATTTTTGTTATGACAAGGCATTTACCTAAGTGCTGTGGTGAACTATAACCTATGTGACAATAGTGATGAAGATATGGAAGTATCTGGGGAAATCTGGGCAGATCCAGAGCCCTTTGTCATGGTATTATGGCAACTTTAATCCACATACATCTCATTTCCAATCTTAAACACATCAATAAGCCCAATCATTCTGATCCAGCAAAGCAGTTAAGTATACACTTAAGCTGAATTGCTGCCACTTTGATTTAAGAAATACTTAAGCAAAGCATGTTCTTAAACGTTTATATGACTACAAGATGGATTGAAATATGCTTAATATTCCACACATACTGGTATCTTATGCTGATGGCTACTTCGTAAGTGGAAAAAGACTGAAGTATTTAAAGCTATTTTTTCTTTTTATATATTAGACTAAAGCTATTACTAAAGCTATTTTTTCTTGGAACCAGTGCTTATTCCTGTGAAGATCTGATGCCTGATTAGTGGTTGGAAACCTTGCCTGTGGCAGGAGTTTGGAACTGGATGATCTTACCAAGATCCACCAAGCCATTTTGTGATGTTATAATTCTGTGGTCCACGTGCTGTGGGGTTGTGGCAAGGGTGATTGGCCTCTGCTCGCAGGTAACAGTGATAGAACGAGAGGTGGTGGCCTCCAGTTTTGCCAAGGAAGGGTCTGGTTGGATATTAAGAAGAATTTTGTCCCATAAAGTGCAGTGATGCATTGGCACAAGCTGCCCAGGGTGTGGTAGGGTGACCATCCCTGGAGATGTTTAAGGAAAGGGTAGATGTAGTACTTAGGGACATGGTTTTGTGGGCAATAGTGGTGGTAGGTGGACAGCTGGAGTAGATGATCTTAGAGGTCTTTTCCAATCTTAATGATTCTATGATTCTGTCAGGTTAATTCAGATTTTGTTGAACAGGATTGGTGTCATAATATGACTTCTACAAGTTCATAAACATTTACAGGAAAGAAATTCCACTGCTGCAGTGAGTTCTGTATTTGTGGTAAACACAGGTAGTGTAGCTGAAAGAACAAAATAAAACAACAAGAAAAAACCCACAAACCACCCTCTGAATTTTAAAGCAGTGTCACTTTAAAGACTTTTTTTTTTCCTGGAGAATTACTGGTCTGAAAAATTATGTGGAAAGGGATAACTCATTAAATTCAGTTACACCGTTAGCAGTAAATGTGGTAAATGAAATAGTATAGTTTTCACCATGAAAGCATGAAACAGAGAACTCAATCCTGTTTTAAATCAAAAAGCTCAAGGCATTCCATCTCAATGACACCTGAATTACACATTTTCACGTATGCTTCCATAACACATCCTGTTTATTCTTTCACAACTAAGCGCATAGAAAAGCTTATGGCATTGTATCAATAATTTTGATTATAACTTATCAAACCTTTTTCCAAAAACAATTTCTAAAAAAAAAAAAAAAAACAGTTGTTTTTTTTTCTTTTCTTTTTTTAATCAGAGACTTTTTCTCCCTCCATTCTGATCCTTCTAGATCTTTCTCATTTTTCCCTTAAAGCTTTATCTCAGGATACCAGTTAAGCTTAGTAAATATGTTAATCAAAAATAATTTCCAAACCTTGCCTTTATAACAATGTATTTCACGTAAAGTCTTAAAAGATAAAAGGCTAATGAATAATTTCATCTGCAGAAGAGAAAGGGTAGTCATACAGATTCAGACTAATTTAGAGGGAGAAGCAGTAAGAGGCATATAATGAGAGGAGTATTTTCATTCATCTGTGTTGCCCAGGAACTAATTGAAGAGTGTGCAAAGGATCTGAATGGTTGATGGTAACCAAAATGAAAATGACTCAACATGGAGCTTTCATCAGAAGTGAAACAAGTCTCATGACAGTTGTCAATTTATAACAATAACTAACAATAACAATATCTAAGTAGATGTGGTTATCTGCACAATTTTTTGCCTAAGTACTTGAGTTCTGTTTAATGTTGTGTTTGTCAAATCAGCATTATCACTTAGGCACATGAAGGATTAGCTAGGAAATCCCAGAATAGGTTGATAAATCACAAGAACTAATACAGCACCATCATCCAGTGAAGCCATTAGGGTACTATACCCACTGCATTGATTCCAGTGCTACTCAATATTTGCATCAATGATCTAGAAGAGATACAAAATAAAAATTAATTTGCACAAGGTCATGTGTCATGCAGTGTCATGTGAACAGTGAGGAAGAACCCTTATATTGTCCTTGGACATGTGTGTAGATTGTTACTAGTAAAATACTTTATGAAATTTAGGGGTCCATATTTTTAAAGTTACAGTAAAAGCTACCATTCTGGAATTAAAAAATGTGAAAACAGTAAGATACTTAGAGCTCTCAATCATTTGATTAGAGTTGTTAAGTACCAAGGTGAAGACAAACATGAATACAAGACAGAGGACTCCACTGAGGAACAATTCTGTTGATGTGGAAGATATTATCATGACTCAAAAATATGTTCTTTCTGAACTGTGAATATAATAGACAAAGACATTTTCAGCATTCAGCACTGCTCGATTGTGCTCCCTAGCCATTTTCTCATCAGAAAAGGGTTTTTTAATCTTGTGGAGAAAGAAATAGAGACAATGCCTAGAAACTGGAGTAGAGCCAGAAAAATTCAAAAAGAATAAAAAAACCCCCCACATTTTTAACAGCTGGATAGACTGGATCAATAGGAAAAAACAGAAAAAAAAAATTAAGGGTCATCATAAAAATCTTCATTTTTCATTTCTTCAGTACAAAACTTTATATCAGAAGCTGTGCTTTAGTCAAAGATATCCAATTCTTCATCAAGCACTAGAAACTAAGCTACTGAAGGGTAATTTGGTGAAAATAAATAATTTATGATGTCCACGGGTTCAGAATAAATGATCTTATAGTTTGTATTGAACTGTATGAGCCTACTATTTCCATTTACTGCTACCATTTTCTGCCTGCTGGTATCATACCACATGTCAGTACCTGAGCTATCTTTTAATGTTCTATCATCAGTCAATAGAGGAAGGTTCCTCAAGCTCTCCTATAAGGGCCTTCTCTTTTTTTTTCATTTCAGGACTCCTAATTTCCCCAGAACAAAAGGCATCATCTTTTGTGTACTGATAGTCTAAAAACTACCTGTGCAAAATCTTTTTTGTATTAAACAAGAGAAATGTAACCTCCCCATAATTATCACATCCTTTTAGCAATTATGAGAGCAAACAATGGAAAGAGGTGCATAAATTGGCTCAAAAAAATATCCTTACTGTGCTGTAGTATCTCATGTATATCGCATAAGTGCCTTTACTAGATTTATCCCTTCAAATTACAGGTTTTGGCCCAAGTCTGAACAACATCCTGACTCAGTGAGGCAAATAAGCATTCTGAAGCAAGTAAAAGTTGGTCTGTATTGTATACTTTTTTACATCATCCTTTTTTTCCATAAGAAAAAATTGCATTGGCTAACATTTCCCAGGTGGATTGATGGATCCAAGCAAGACCCCTATATGCCCAGTACAAAAATTGACTTTAACCTCTTTATGCTAGAGAAAAACCCCACTAAGACTTTTTCAGTTTGCTCTTGTTTATTCTTCAGCTAAGTAAAGTAAAGAAATAGCCCACATCTGTCATGCTTTCAGATAAATCTGAATGCCTGATTCCAAACAATTTTTTAAAATTAAGTATACATTTATTTTATCAACGTAATATTTAAAAATTCCATTAACTTGTTAGCAATTGTATCAAAATAAATGAACAAAATTGTGACCATAGAAAGAAAGGTTCTGAATTTTATGTTCAAATAAGAAGTACAGATTAGAAGAATTTAGGAAGACTGCACTTAGGCATATGTGTTGTGTCTGGCCATATCTGGTAGAATTATCCCTGCAGAGCTGGAAACAAATTACAGTAACACTGTTTGACTTTGGAATAAGAGGGAATGACTTCAGTAAGTTCTTTTGCAATTATTATCTTCACAGTCTTTCAAAGTCTTTCAAGGGTAGATTTCCTTGATCACTGTCTGTGCTATGGGCATCATGAATGAGACACAGTTTTGATTGCTATTGTCGGAAGTATTGAGCGTAGTAGTAACTCATTTTTCAATATATTTAAATATATATTTCCATAACTATTTAAATTTTAATATTTAAAGACCATCTGAGTTTTCATTATTTTACTACAATTGTTCCATGGGCAGCAATGAGTTCTGAGTACTGCTTAGGCAAGTGAGATACATCTATTAGTTTATTACAACTGAAGTACAAGATCACTTTGTTAATCAAATATGCATGTTACAAGACTATTTTTGTTTTACACTGCTGCTTCCATAATGATATCTCTAAGTCATCAGTGTTCTTTTCATGCTCCCTTCCGTACAGCTGGAGTTTTCCATTCTCTTTGCAGTTTATGTTTCCTGAGCTGTGATTTTCTGTGTAGAAAAACACAGATACCAGTGGGTGATCATATTCCTGTAGTCACAGCACAAAATTCAATTTTTTTTTTCTTTGTGATGTTCTGGAAAGATCAAAACTTTAGCTCTGGAGTTAAAAAAAAATAAATAAATCAATTATTGGAAAAACCTGTTTGAGTAAATACCTAACAAAAAGGCTGGCAATGTGAAAATTACTATTAACCATCTTTGTTTATTTACTCCCTCTGAGGCATAAGACACTTTCTTGGTTTGAAAAGTTTCATTTTACCAGTCAAAGAGTAATACAGCTTCTTTTATGGTAGTAAATAGCCCACTCCTTCAACTTTAATAGTTGGAGAATATAGCTGAAAGTATCTTTGTTAGATAAAGTTGTGAACATATACTTAAATTATCTTTACTTCCTTGTGTAAGGATATCATTTCTTAGCTTTTCATTTTAGTATTAAACATCTGAAAATAACAATGTTCTTAGTATTGCATTTTAGTTTCCAAGAGTTGAAGCTGACATACAGTTGGTTACATTGGGTCACTGATATTTGTAGGATCCCAGGACAGCTGTGCCTGGCAGGGCACTCAGAATATCTGCAGCCCAGCCCTGGCAGCAGGCTCAGCTGAGGTCAGGTCGAACTCCTTAGGCTGAGCAAGGCTGGGCTGGAAACCCTGAGAACAGAGCTGGCACAGCCTCCCTGGGCAGCCTGCCCTGCAGCCCCATGTAGAAAAGCCCACCTGAATCTCCTTTGATACATCTAAAGTTTTTCATGTCTCTGGCTTCTTCTTCTCCATCACCTTTCTCAGCTACTGGGGTGATGTTTTCCCTGGTCCAAGTATACAGTCATTTTATTGTAAAAGAGCATCAGATTTGTAATGTGTGATTTACCCTTCATAAACATAATGATTATTTCCAGTTACCTCCTTCTACCTCACGTACACAGAAGCGTACGTGAGGTTTCAGAAGGACTTGGTCTATGATTTTCTCAGAACTCAATGTGATTGTTCATTATCTCCTTTTGGCTTTCCTTGTAAACAGATATAACATTATCTTTCTCTGGTCAGCAAGAAACTCTCTCAGACTCCACAGCCTTTTGATATTAGAGGCTTTGCAAGGACCAGTTTTCTCAACATGCTTGAGTGCAACTCTTTGGGTCACATGAATTTGCACAGGTAGAATTTTCTTAAACAATGCTTTAATCAGCTCTTATTCACAGCTGGTCTCTCTTGTCCAACCCTGAATGCCCAGGAAGTTCTGAATTCCCACCCTCAGCCTACCTTGATTACTCCTCCTGTATGCAGCCTTTTTCACACTAAGGCTTTACCATAAGTTCACTGCAGAGTCAACCAGTCTCTTGCTATGACTACTTGTTTTCCTAAGGATTGGAATGGACTGTGCTTGAACTTGCAGGATGCTGTCCTCAAAAATCTGCTGGCTTTCATCATATTAAGTACTATACGAATAACTACATTTATGCTTTGCCATGGTTAGGGACTCACCAAAGAATTATAGTGCCTAGCTCTTTAGCACTGCCTTTAGCACTGTATGCCGTAACCAGCAACTTGCATAAGCTAAATTTTATGTCCGAAACACTTACACAACACTAAAATTCAGCGTTAATAGACTTTTAAGCCAGAATCTTGTTTCTGGGCTTCTCAATTTAATGCAGACTGCATTTCCTTCAGCATTTATCACTAGGAGGGCTACCTCTTCTTTTCATAGATTTGCAGGAGGTTCACTGGGATTAATGAGTGGACACACACTGCTTTGAAATTGGCTTTGAATCTGGGCCTTTAATTGCTGATTTGCCCCATTTACTTATTTAATAAAAAAATAAGCATAAAAAGCAATCTCGCTCTTCTTTCTTTGTACTGGAAACTTTTACTTTGCTGTCCAGGAAGTTTCATGGCTCCTGGAACCATGAAGATTTGAAATTACTTAATGTCCAGCAGATTCGATCATTTGCATATCCTAACATCTCCTGCTGCTAGGAAATTGAGCTTTCAGTGAAAATGTCATTTAATTTTTTTTCTGCACAGAGTACCATTCCATGAGTGTTTTTTTTGTTTTTTTTTTTTTCCCCAGTGGAAGCAAGGAAAAAAACTAACATCATCACCAACACTGTTTAAATTTGGAGTTTAAATAGGTTTTCTAATGTATGGCATCAACTACATAGCATCCATAGGTTTCCTTTACTATTTGCAGACTGACAGGCCTGGACTCTATATTCTGCTGAGGTCTATGGCAAAAATTCTGTTTTAAGCAGCTAGGAATACTCTGGGTGCACCAAGTTAAATACATATGTAAATCTTTTCAAGATCCTATCTCAAAAGGACTCCTGACATCCTGTGATCTTCAAGCTTATGTACTTCCCATCCTGCAGAATAGTGGTATGATTTGCACACTTTTTAAAGCATTCCACGCAGACATTTCCTGTTGATGCATGCTCCTTAACTTTCTCCAATGAAATATGCTGTTGACTTCAGAAAGATTTCAGAGTTGACATGACAGGGAAGGCTTCAGACCATTTGCCATCTGTTAGTGTGCTAGTGATAGCTTTGTAATAATTTTAAAGGCTCTCAGAAGTGGAAAGTTTCTAATTTATACTGGAAAGCTGTTGTCAGATTGAGTTGAAAGTATAAAGAAATTAACAGCTTATTTGACTTTATTACAAAATCCCAGTATTCCAGTGCATTATCATATGTTGAGATTTCATAATTCATTCTGAGATCCTGAATTCTTCTTTTTTTCTTCTTTTTTTCTTTTTTTTTTTTTCTTCTCTTTTTTTCCAGGCTTTAAATAGGTAAGCTGAAATTTCATTAGAACATATGTGATACTAAAGTTCCACCATCTCGCTGCCTCCAGCAGCAGTCTGTTTCAGAATCTGGCTGTTATAGTTTGCTTTAAATTTGGGTAAAATTCTTCAGCCTCTTTTGCCATGATAGTCAGAAGTTACTGAACATAAAAGTCATGTTGTAAATACAAAAGAAGCAGTGGCAGAATCTGGAGAAAGGCAAAGTTTAGGAAGAAAGGAAAAAAAGAAAAAAGTAATTTAAATGATATTTAGAGATATCTGAGGTATTCCACTGAGTAGTTTTTCCTAGCCCCTCAAGATCTTGTTGCCATGTGGGTTTCAGCTCATTTTGGCAGTGTGCGTCCTCCACTGCTACAGTGCTACTTATTCTGGATCCCAGCCCACAGGCTTCTTCCACTCACAGAAGGACCCTGTGTAATATCTTTGACACTGAAAAACACAATTTTTCAATTTTTTTTTTTTTTTTTTTTTTGCATAGACACCCATGTACACTTGTACACACACCCAGAAAGAACATTTCAGGGGAGAAAATGTCCTCAAGATCACCTAGCAGATCTAAATAGAAATTTCCAGCTATGCCTCTTTACAGACTTTGCTGAGGAACCCGTGAATATCGAGCCTCAGCATTCTTCTTTGCAAATGGTTACAGCACAGATTGAACAAGTATCTCTACCCTCCTTGGTGACACGTTCACAACGCTTACTAATAGTTTGAAAGGAAAATGCCGTCAGCAACTGAATGGTTTTCCATCCTTTAATCACTTAGCTTTCAAATGACTAGAGGGGTGCTATAGATCTAAAGATCCCATTCCTGAGGATGACTCATGTAGAGAGTAAATATAACCCTACAAGATATAGCTCTGAGATTTTTAATTAAAATAAGGAGGAAATTACTTCCAAAATCAAGTGTTAGTCTCATTAAATCACATTCTTAAAAGTTAGGATGTGCCAGCATTATGACTATAGCCTATTCAAACCTAATTCATTCCCCTGACATTAATTACAGAGCCATGTGATTTGATTTTTTTATTTATTTATCTTTTTTCTTCCACAAGAACCATGTCACATCTACATAGGACAAAATAAGTTTCAAGAACAGTTCTGGCTGATGCAACAAGAATCTATTAAGTAGAGAAGAACACCTTATCTCACCCTGCAGAAATGTTCTGAAGATTGATTTTTTCAATATGTAGAAGGTATTAAAATGTTAGAAAGACATTACCAGAGGAAAAACCTTGAAGAAATTAATTATGTTGTCCTTGGTTCAGGATTTGAATGATGTGTACAAAGATGTACAAAGCCTCTAATTGAATAATGTTGATAAACAGAAATACTGCATCTTTGCTAGCAGAGGATTGCATTGCATGTATCGAATGATAAGTAGTCACAAACTGTTTAATGATTCATAAATATAAGGGATTGGAAAGAGAAATACTGTACAGGCAGCCCTAATTTTGTTACTTTAAGCGCTTGAGTTTGAAGTCTTAAAATTAATTCTAGTGCTGTGTCTCTTTTATCATGTAATGTATATGGATATAGAATTTGAAGCATCTAAACCTGTATCATGATTCAAAATTAGTGATCCATTAAAAAATTATTAGGTATAAAAGTTGGCTAGCATCATAAATAAAAGACAACCAGGAAAAGTAGTTATATGAAGCAGGTCAGAATTTTAACAAAGAACATAAATACTGTTGGTCAGAAAAGAACATCTATCTCTAGAGGAAAATTAAGAGATGTCCTGAATAAGTGAACACAGAATGTCCTTACTGATATTTCCCTGTATTACCTTCTTGCTTTTAGCAAAAGATAAGTAAGAAGTGATTTCAGTTTGGTATTTCAGCAGACTCCAGCCACTGATCAGGCATCACCTTTCCTTGTGATACTACTGACTTGATAGAACTCACTGTTTTAGAAAGGGAAGAAAGCCTCCCCCAGAGTTTGCTTTCTCACGACCTCATTTTTGCTAAATTTAGTTCTAAATAGCTCTCAGAAACCCATTTTCCTCTTCTTTACAAAACTGGAAATTTCAGCTGCCAAACTGCAGTAACTCCCCTGAGTGCAGCATGATCCACCTGCCAGTCCATCAATATAATGAGATGTCACTGTAACCCGTCAATTAATACAGCACTGATGGAACATCCAGAGGCACACAGAATATATTCACCTTATGCTAAGGATATGAATGAAATGCAGACAAGGACGTAAAATTAAGGTAGAGCATCTGATAAGAAAAGCTGGATGAGTGGATAGACAGGCTAGCTATCATTAAAAATGTTCACTTTAAGAGTCATCTTTCTCTCTCCCATTATTTGAGAACAATATATCTCAGGTCAAATTATGAGAAATTGTTTCTCTGCTGTATGCAAGCTACCCCTTATTTTAATCTCAGCTTGTAGCTAAACAAGCTTATTGATGCAAAACAGGAGAAAAAGATTGAGTGTGGCTGAAAGATCTTCATATCTTAATGAGAACTCTCAATGTGCTGGTTCAAGTCATTTGTACATGACCATGAGCTCAGGATAATTTCCTAGCACCACAGTAATGTTCCAATTTAACAGATGGATCAGAAAGCTCTGCTCCCCTGCTGCTTCTTTCATTTCACTGTTCCTAGTATCATCCCAGGGATCATGTCTGATTGTTGATTCTGCACAATGCCTACTGCAACATATGAGCATGTGGGGCAGACTTGAAGTTTTCAGGACAAACAGAAGTGGACTTATCAGAAGGATGGAGCATCACTGACTGGTGTAGGGCATACTAGTGAGGTCTGAGTCAGAGAGAGGAAATAAAGTAAAAATAGTGTGACTGAAACTTAGAAATTGTTTGCTACACTAGTTATAGAAGGTACATTTTCCTTTCCTTCCTTACATTAGTGTATAAACTATGCATGTTGACATAAAATATTTAAACTCAGTGTTTTTGCTGACTATTGACTGAAACACACTCGTAATAGTCTGCTTTAAATTATACCACATTGATGACAGGTAAAAGCTTCCATTAATTGTAGCAATAATTTATTTTTTCACTTTCATAGCAATCTATAATTAGAAGCATCTCAATTTCCTTCATTAGCACTATAGAGAGAGACATAATTTTCATATTCTAACACTAAGACTCGCTATCTATCATGTTTATACTCTTTAATTTTTATTCCCTTGTTTTTGAATAGAAAATATTCTGTATGTTAGAGTGTCTTAACATGTTCTTCAGGGAAATATGTTCACATACAATTTGAGGACAAGATCTCTGTGTCTTTTTTAATTGAGGTCTCAAAATGGTGCAGAAAAATGTTATTATAATATTACAATCTTCACTTTGGCAAATAATTAAAGCAGTAATAATGTACTTTTGTATGGACAAGGGGTGCATTTGTGTGTGCTTGAAGTTGCAAATTTTCCAGAACTCTTAACTTTTAGTTCTCTTCCATCCAGAGGCAGATTTTTCCTCCAGCTGTTGCATTTCCTACTCTTATTCCTTACACAATGTTCTGAGCATCATCAGATAAAATAAGATATCAGTTTGATGCATTTTGTTCTGGTTTGAGAAATAAAGGGAAGAACAATGAACATGGAATGTAAAATACAGTTCAGTCTATCAGAAATAGTCATATTGCTATTTCTGTAACATTCAAGGGTCTATGTTGCACATAGCATTTCAAGTGAAGCATTGTTTAACTTTGGAGGAATACTATTCTTACTATTCTTCAGATCAAAAGAACTGAAAGATAGACAAAACACCTGTCTTAAATTAAATGGATATGTTTTGTGGAGCAAGCATCTTCACAGTAAAGTTCTCTGCCCTGTATGCCACTGGACTATTATTATATTTGAGTCTTCTATTCTAGTTTTCCTATTGCTTAGTGAATGATTTATAACAATTCTTAGCCATTTGAGATGGCGGTATTGAAACTGCTATATATTTTGCTTTTAAATGAATGGACAACAGCAAACAAATTTTATAAGTAAGCCTGAAGCCTTGTAAGCATTAGAACAAAATTCATTGAAGAGGTATTTCTTCTGAAATGAGTGTTCCCAGACATTCTTAGCCTGCTCGCTACTTCTTCCTCCCAGCTGGTAAACACATTTGATAAATGCTCTCTTGTTCACTTAGCAGTGCTTAGGGTGTGCCTCAGATGCCTGCTTTCAGGTTGGTGAGCCTTCTGAAGCTGTATTTGAAGACAGAAGAAAAAAAAATCTGTGCACAGTTTTTTTTGTTTGTTTGTTTGTTTTTTTTATATAGCTAAATGGGCAATGCTTGAATCCCATATAGTGATACTGTTTTAGAGACTGATCTTTGGAAAATTAAAGCATCAGTCCCAGAGGATGAACAGGAGCACTTCTGCTGAAGGTCTGGAATGCCTCTGACTGGGTCCTAAAAATCCTGTAACCAAAAGGTTGGGAAGCACAAAGAGCTCCCAATCCCCTGCTGAATGTCATAGTCCTCCTTCGGTTCTGTGTTACAGTTATTTGTAGCAATTAAAATAATAGATCACAAAAACATGTGGAACAATATTTACTGCTGTTCCACATAGATATATTTCCACAAGCCCAATCCTGATGTCTGCCTTGCTCTTGTAAAAACACAACTGGCAGTTTATTATCCCCATTACAGAACATCCTTCATTATTTATAGAGACTGTATTTGGAAAGACAAATGACTTCTTTCCAGAAGCAATAATAAATTGATAATGCTTTCTGTTAATAACTAGCTTCCTTCTTACCCTAGGAGCTTGCTGCTTGCTCCTCTAATCATGGGGTTTCATGGACATGTGGGATACATTGCAATGTTGTATTTATTAGCTGCCTCGGGTTAAGAATGGCAAAGTATTTCTCGAAATGAATTACTCCAGCAATGTGTTGGGGGTGTATTTTTTTAAGTTGCTGTGTAAATATTTGTTAATATATGACCTTTTGTGATAGAATATATCATCTGCCAGCAGACCACAATGATGATACTTCTTCACAAACCAATGTCCTGGAGATTTCCTTCAATGTGCTAATCCTTAAACTGTCATCTTTAATAGACAAATATTCACAGCAGTTCTTTGATGTATATTACACAATGGTTAATCTTAAAATAAAGTATTATTTCTTAATGACTCTGCATAACTTAAGCATTAATGTTATGAAGAAGATTTTCCAGCTTTCAAGTACTCATTCTCTGAACGTTTCCTATTTATAAGCCTCACAGAGAAGCTTCTGCAAAGTATTTCAATAATCTGTATAAGAAGGCAGCAAATTTTTTCATTCTAGTGCAGATGCGAGAAATCCAAGGATACGCTGAACAGATATAGCAGTGAGAAACATTCCATTCTGGGAAAAGGCAAGCAGAAGCTGAAAGAAAGAATCCTAATCAAACAGAGCTGGATGTTTTTTATGCTTTGGTTCAAGCTGTGTCTTTAAAACAGCTCGTGCACACTTCCAGCTAAGGAGCCTAGTTTGTGCTTTGAGCCACTGCTGAGTACATGAATCATTGCATTATTCAGTGGTAGCACAGTAAATATTAATCTGCATGACGATATTTTTAACAAAGCATCAACTGAGCAGAATGAGTTGAATCTTACAGTAATTAGAAAATATCACAAGTTCATGGTGTTGAAATGTGAATCTTCCAGTGGACTTAGCTTATGAAAAAATTTAGGATGCAGTGTATAAGAAAACCAGTCTTGATAGCCATTCTTGATAGTAAAAGCAATGAACAGAAATTGGATTAGAAAATTGGATCTGGCGAAAGTTTCTTTACATACATACACTTGCTGTGTATATGATAGGGAAGAGGACAGGAAAAAGACTTATCCTGTTTCCACTTTTTGTTTGCAGAATTCAGAATAAATGACTTCATCAATTTTTTTTTTTCTTTTGTATCACTATAAATATACTGTTTGTTTAGACTTGAAAATAATGACTGCTAGTCTCTTAGTAAATCAACTCTGCATATTGATAACTGGTGGAGTGTTCTGTTAATCAGTTCTGTTTGTTTAACTGTTCATCAGTTCAGGTCTCACATTTATGAGTTGGTGGTACTCCCTTCTCCTCTCTCCTCCTATTATTTTAATTGTTATTCAAGTAACAGAAATGGATCAAGCAGTGGCATCGCCTTGTTTCCTGGTTTCCTTTAGCATTTTCACAACCAATTTTTTAATTCAAAAGAGATACCAAGTAAGTTGGTGAAGGATTAACTGTAATTAAGAAGCAGTGTCACATTTCAGATGTTCTGAGTTTAGGTCTGTGTATCACATTACCAAATTAACCAGATTATTTTATAGGAGTTTAAGCTGATCAGTAATGTTATCTATAGACTCTGAAGTTAATTAAAATGGATAAATTTATATTCAAGTATTGTCTTAGACCTAAAAGTAGAAACAATGTGTTACTACTTTGCACTCCAGGAACATGAGGCCTATTAGTCTGAAAGCAGGGTTTTGCTGTTGAGATTCAAATGCTATCACCTCTTCTACATACTACGCACTGGGACTTCTGAGCCTATCGAAGTGAGTAAGTAGCCATACCGGGTCCCTAAAGTACATGCTGATGAGAGATCTAGGTATGGCTCACAATATCTCTATATTTCCAATTTTCAAGCATTTAATACTCTTTTTTTTTTTTCTTTTTTTTTTCCTATTCTAGGGCCAAAAGATGCCTTTGATGATGCACCACGTTCTTTTTTTGCATAAGTAATATCACCTAAATAGGTGTTAATACAATAAATGTTTGATGTATTGAATCAGGTTATTTTTGAAGATACAGGATCTTGTTTTAAAAAAAAAAAAAAAAAAAGTTGAACTCTTTTGGTCCATAGGGTATTTGACTTAAAAATCAGAAAATATTTACATATGTATTTAGAGAACAAAACCTAGGAAATTAAAATTCAGTACAGAAGTCACATTCTTCCTGAAAATGTAGAGCCTGAAATACCTACTATGTTCTGCATAATATGGTGCAAAGAAATTGCAGAATGACACTCAGCCTTGGATTTTTCTTGCATTTAAAGGACATAAACCAGTGATTACTAAGAAAATACAGAGAAGGGAAAGGACAAAAAGGGAACAAAAAGGCTAAGAAGACTCTGGCGAATTAAGGCACAGCAGAACTCCTCAAACTGCTACTTCAGCAACTTTTCAAAACTAGAAAATGCAATAGATTTACACAAATTTAAAATTTTAAAATAATGCACAGTGACTTGAAAAATGCAGAAGAGGAGATCCAATTACTGAAGCTGGGGAAACCATTAAGCAAATATGTCAATCTTCTTCCAAAAGAAAGTAAGAAACTCCTTTAAAATTTAAATAGCATTCTCTGGGATTTAATTGCAGTTTGTCTCACCTAGAATGCATCCAAGTCTTACATTGGAAGTGTTCCTAGTATTGAATCCTTTGGAATATTCACTTAAGGTCTCTGGAACATTGCACAGTAAGTACCAATATGTAAAAGTTATGACTTGCAGCTATTTTAAAACAAGTCTTGTTAAGATCTCATTTTCTTTTTTAAACTTGACATAACTGGAGGCAAAAGTTTAATTGAAGATTATGTATCTTCTTTGGAGGTTAGGACTTAGTAGGGTTAAATAAAGGTTACACTGTAGCGGTTCCTTTTCATGAAAATGTGGGTTTTCCTAACGAGCTCTTAGTCTAGTGAGAAATTTCTATTCCTGTCCACTTACACAGTGTTTTGAGGGGGAAAAAAAAACCTTTACAGACTGTAAAGATGAGGGAAAACTGAAAAAAATGAAAGGTGCTCCTCCTCTCCACGCTGTTCATCTGTACCACATTAAAGCTAACCCAAGCCCCTTTCCCACTCCAGGAATCCAAAACAATTTCTGAATCCCAATTCAGTAGACGTACACAGGCTGAAGTGCAACAGGTATCGTTTTTTTTTTTTTTTAAATATATTTCCTGGGCTCTCCGTAGCATCATCATGTGTCACAGCTACAGTACAGACACAATGCAAACACTGTGCATGGTGTAGGAATGCAGTGATCTCCATGTGAGGGTGATGCAGATTTTTCTGATTACCAGACACAGCTTTATTTCTTCATTTTCTACCCCATAATTTCTTGTTTAGACATTTTGAAAAATAAGCACTTAGCATGTTGTTGATTGCACTCAGGACTGCAATGGTGGATCTGTACTTTCTGCGAACTCTGAGATGAGGTTGCAAAACTACAGTCATGATCACTGATATGCTACTGACACAGTTCTATCTAAATATTTTAGAGCTGCTTCAGTATGATCAGAGATCATTACTGCTCATCAGATTTGCTTTCATTTGTCAAATTATTCCTGCTCAGACTAACATGTAATTAAAACACTGTGATGAAAAGAAATATTCATTTCTTTATTTTAATTCACTTCCTCAAAATGAGTTTTGCAGATAGCTAGTCATTTGTGTCCTGATGAATTCCACCCCGCCCAAGTCAGGACACAAATGAGAGCCGGGACATGTTTGGTTTTGCAAAACACTGATTTGTCTTGTGTTTCCTATTAGGTTCACTGGATCATAACAGCAAATTTTTCTTAATAGCATGTCCCAAAACTGGAGGAGAGCTAAGTATCAGGAATGTCAAGAATTATTTGATTTGGTTTATGAGGTGTCCTGAATCTTTTACATAAGCCTACTATGTTCACTCACATTGAATGTTGCCTTACTCCACCAGTAATCCATTGTATTGCATTTAAGATTACACAGGAAACAGAAATACTACAACGTGTGCAAAGGAGATAAATATAACTTGCAAAGGTAAGATGAACATTACTTGAATAATCACCTCCTATTTTCTTGAAAATGATGATTTTTTTTAAGAATGCAGACAGCTGTGTAAAACAAATATCCATTTGTCTTTTAACAAATATTCTACAAAATATCTTTGTATTTGATATCATCTACAGTGAATTACTCAAAATCAAAGTTTGTCAACAAAAATCTGAGATTGTCTTCTCTCTCTCTTCTCACAATTTCTTAACTTCCCTACAAAGAAGGAATTAACTCTGACCTCCTTCCAAATATTCTTCTTTCTGTGCTCTGTTGTTCCATATTATCAGGTCAGAGGACTGAATTATTGTAATTCCCCCAAATTTTGGTATCACCTTTTATGTTAACCTTTAAGATATGGTTCTTTTCCATGTGCAAAGAAGAGGAATACAGGAAAACAAAATACCTACTGCTGACTGACATTTTTGTGCATTTAACTTTGAGAGGGTGCTGATCAGGAAGAGTTGATTCTGTTTATTTGAATAAGTATTTTATATCTACTACTTATCCTTCCCATTCATGCATTACTTCAGTACGTACTCAGAAGTATAGCTTTAGAGCTGGGGGGGCAATGAATATATGTATTTCTTTACAATAAAGTAAGTAAACCACCATGAAAGATGGTAAAAATATATCATTATATTAACGATATTAATTATAGATATGTGAAAAACTTAACATGACCCACCAACATGCCCTTGCTGCTTGGAAGGCAAATGGTATCCTGGGCTCCATCAAAAAAGGAGTGGCCAGCAGGGACAGGGAGGTGATTGTCCCTTTCTATTCTGCTCTTGTGAGGCCCCATCTGGAATACTGCATCCAAGTACAAAAAAGGCAGGGAGCTGTTGGAGAGGGTTCACAGAGGAGGGCTACAAAGATGATCAGGGGACTGGAGCACCTCCCCTATGAGGACAGACTGGGGGAGCTGGGCTTGTTCAGCCTAGAGAACAGAAGGCTATAGGGTGACCTCATTGCAGCCTTTCAGTACCTACAGAGAGCCTACAAACAGGGGAATCAACTCTTTGAAAGGGTTGATAACTGCAGGATGAAGGGAAAAGGTTTTAAGTTGAGGGAGGGAAGATTTAGGTTGGATGTCAGGGGGAAATTCTTTACAGAGAGAGTGGTGAGGTGCTGGAACAGGCTGCCCAGAGAGGTTGCGGGTGCCCCATCCCTAGAGGTGTTCAAGGCCAGATTGGATGGGGCCCTGGGCAGCCTGGTCTAGCATTAAGTGGGAAGGTTGGTGGCCCTGCATGTGGCAGGGGGGTTGGAGATTCATGATCCTTGAGGTCCCTTCCAACCCTGGCCATTCTGTGAAAGATTTTTTTTTTTTTTTTTTTCTGGTCTTAGTTGTAAAGGAAAAGGCTCTCTTCTTCAGATGGGTTTTCTGCAAGGATATATTTTTTCCCTTTCTTATCTATTTGTGATAGCTGATTAATATCCAATACATTGATTCTTGGAATAAAAGATTTTGTAACTGTTTACCATTCTGATGTACCACATGAAAAAAAATTCAGATGTATTCCAAGCATGCACTTTTACAGACTAAGCTGAACTATGCCACAATACATTTGAATATGTTAATTTCTGTGTTAAAAGGTCTTTTGTCTCTTTTCATTTTTAAGCAACAAAGCATTTTAATAAAATATTATAGTAGTTGTCAATGTGCCAGCACTAGTAAGATGAGGCTTAACATTTCTATCAGTTTTGCATATTGTTTTCATTTAAAAATGGAAACATACAAAATACTTTGATTTCTGGGTTCTAGAGCCTGTCAAAAAATGAAAGGTATAGAAAAAAGTATAATTATTTTCTTTTTAAAAAATAAAAGCATAAAAAAACCTTAAAATGAAAGCCTTCACTTTAAATACAGTGTAGAGAACTATTCTTAAACCTAAGAAACATGGAGAGAAATACCATGATACGTTTTAGGAGTTTGCTGCAGGAGTGTTAATAGAGATACGGTACAATATAGGAGACTTGAGATGACCACGTGCCCACCTTTCCCTCCTTAGTCCTCGCTGAGGCAGAAAAGATACCCCCAGCCTTCATCAGGACTGATAACAATCAAGGTATCACCAATACTACCTTATGCTGGGTGATCAAAGAACTGATAACAGACACCTGGTTTAACAGCTGAAGGAAAAATGAGCAAGTGCCAAGACTACAAGTCAGTTACCACATAAATAGCAGGCCAAAAGTGCCTTGAATAATTTACGCAGTAGTAGGCTGCATGGTAGAATATCTTTTTGAGTAGGGTTGCTTTTTGAGGCTGTGCCTACTGAAGAGGTTCCTCATACCTGTATATCAAGATGCTCTCTGCTAATACCCATCCTTGATAAATAACTAATTGTTTTAAGCTTTGTTAATATGATATCATTAATAATGCAGATGTAATCCCTTAGACTGCTGTCTAAGGCTGGGGCTAAAAGTAGATTCAGATGCACCTAGATTCCTCTGAGAAATAGTTTATAAAGAAAAGTGTGTCTGCCCTGAAACTTAAGACTCAGGGAGAGAGTTTTCTGGGGTGAATGTGTTTAGTTGTATCCTCTGTACAACAAATAATCGTGTGTGTTTTTCTGTCTATCCTAGGGATATCTAGAAGTTGAACAGCTATGATAGCTGAGGAAAGTCATAACTGCCTATTATGTTTGATGAGAGTAAATCTGAAACTAGGCGGACTACACATCTACATCTCTACCACTGAATAAAAGGATTTTATTTACTGTGGGCTAGTGTGAGAACAATTGTTCTGCCTTCAAGCAAATAGTTCTTGATATGTTCTGACCCTACAACATATCTAGGATTTAACCAGGACAGTGAGAGCAACCAAGTAACTCAGGAACTGGCTGGTAATCAAATGGTGTGGGTGCTCAGAGCTCATACAGCATCTTGGCCTTCTTTCCTTTCCCATTGGATGAGGGGACACACAGAGCAGCACTGTCCTCCACGAGGGAGGAGCTGTGAGGCACTGCAGGAGTTCTCTCCTAGAATAGATGCTGTGTGTTTTGAGACTGATAGTGTTATCTACAAAAGCTAGGAAAGCTCTAAAATTAATTTTTGTATTGGTTAGAAAAGTCTAATCTCAAAGTAATGTACGTGCTTTGAATTTGTATGCAGTCAGCTAAATCCTGCATTCCCATAATGAGGTTTTTCTCTTTCCTGGAACTATCAGGAATCCTAAGAAGTGCTAAACACTTAAGTGTAGGGTTTTCTAAAGAATGATATGAATCATAAGGTAAAAAGAAAACATAAATACTAATACTGTATAGTTACTGAATCATATAAAAAGGAAGAAAACTAGTGATGGCATGAAAGTTTGTAATCTTTGAAGCTACTTGAGATTCTATAGCTGTAATCCCATGTAATGATTAATATAATTCAATGAACATGTCAGTTTTACTGTGAGTACTTCTAACAGGAATATTTCAGAAGGATTTTGTTTTCCTTATCTAATTCTCTTTAAGTATAGAAAAGACTTCTCTGGAGAGAGGTTAGAATTACTTCAAATCTACTTAATATATTTCCTTGATTCATCCTGCCATGCTTCATTCTCTAAAAATCTTAATTCTCACTACTGACAATGGCTATTTCCATTGATGTGGAATGCCAGGTAGAGTGGCTTAATTGTCAGGATATGCTTTCTTTTACTCTTAAATTTCTTAAATATGGGGAATTGTGTCTGTTTTTATAAGCACTGTTTAAGAGACTAGAATTACACTAGCAAGTCTGCACTTCCTGCTTATGTTTAATAGAATATTTAACATACAGATAATTTAGAATTGAGAAATAAATTTTAATGCAAAAAAAAAAAAAAAAAAAAAAAAGCATGAGTTAGATATCTAACTTCTATAGGGTGATTTAAAAATATCTGATTAGGCATGCAGTGGTATCTGTGATAGTATTTTCAAGCTTTTTAAAATCTTGATTTGAATGTATGCTGTTGCACATTGTCAGGGTCCTTTGCAATCTGCTGAACTTATTACAGTACTGTTTTACTCACTTCATGGCTTATTGCCAGCATTTCTTTGAAAGGCTGTCTCTAACTTAATATCTGAAGGTCAGGCAGAACATGATAGACCCTCTAATCTCATCAGCAGAGTCTTAAACCAATGCTATCACTACTCTGCTCTTAAACTTGTCACTTTTAATTTGAATGTGTAGAGGAGAAAATTTAGACCAGTCATTAAACGGTAATTTGTTGACTGTTCCCCAAATCTTTTTCTCTAATAATATGCATTAATATTCTCATAATTAATAAAATCATGATGGAATTGTGATTCATGTAATGCTGCCCATCTGATCTGGCAAAAAGATCTTTTTAATTGCATCTTTGAGGTTTTAAACTTCTGTTTTAAAACTCCTCCTATTCAAGCAATCAATAGTGATGGATTATGTGTTTTGGTTTTTAAATGATTCTTCAGTAAAAAGAGCTGTGTGGGGAAACCCTGATAGTCACCTTGCCTTAGATTGTGTAAATACACTTAATGAACTTGCATTAAAAAAAGTGTGTGGTGCTCAGACTTGAGCTTGTTTGCTTAATTTGGAGGGAAATGCTGAGCAGCTCATGCATTATTACAGAATCACACCAAATCACAGGGGTTGAAAGGGACATCCAGAGGTTGAGTCCAACCTCCCTGCTAAAGCAGGCACTCTACAATAGGTCACACAGGAAGATGGCCAGACTGGTCTTGAATATCTCTATGGAAGGAGACTCCACAACCACTCTGGCAACTTGTTCCAGAGTTCCACCAGCTTTACCTTAAAGAAGTTCTTCTGCCTTAAAGAACTTCATCTGTACAAGTTTTAAGCCATTATTCTTGTCACTACATATCATCAAGAAGAGTGTTGCCTCCTTTATTTGCCTGCTACCTCCCTTTAGGTATTTATAAACATTAATCAGATCCCTCCCTTGGTCATCTTCTCCTGAGCCTGGACAGACCCAGGTTGTTCAGTCTTTCCTCTTGTGGGAGATGCTCCAGGCCCTTTATCATCTTTCTGGGCCTCTGCTGGACTCCTTGTAGGGGATCACTGTCTTTTTTGAGCTTGGAAGCCCGGAACTGGACACAATACTTTAAATGTGGCCTCACCAGGGCAGAGTAGAGGGGAAGGATCATATCCCTCACCCTGCTTGCCATGCTCTTTTTAATGCACCTAAGGATACCATTAGCCTTTTAGGCCACAAGAGCAGACTGCTGGCTCAAACCTGTTGTCCACCAGGACCAGGTCATTCTCTGCAGAGCTCATCTCCAGTAGGTGATCCCCTAACCTGTACTGATGCATGCAGCTATTCCTCCCATGGTGCAAGATTCTACACTCGCTCTTGTTAAACTTCATAATTTCCTCCCAGGTCTTGTTGAATGGCAGCATAGCTTCTGGTGTGTTAGCCACTCCTCCCACCTTTGTATCACCAGCAATATGGCAGTACAGGCAGGATGTGATTTTGCTCAAGGGACTGATTAGCAAGGGGAAAGAGTGGAGCTGGAAGAGTGGAGAACAGGGCTGACAGAAAGTTTTTCAGTTGCCTTGTTCTCGTCATACCAGAGAGTTTCAATGCCTATGCCAGTTTATATCTTATGGAACAATGGCAAGTTTTGTTTCTAAGACAACTCAAAGAATATAGGGTTATTTGCTATTATTTTAGAGGAATGTAAGATTACTTTGGCTATTTCTGTGCTTAAATTCATGGTTTCCCATCTGCTGGACAAGATATATCTTTATCATCCACAGAACTGTCCTCTAGATGGGCAGAACATCAATAGAAATCCATATATAATAATGAAATAAAGTAAAGTACACTAAGGCTGTTCGGCTGATGCATACACATCATTCTTCATTTTCCTTACTAATGTGAACTGCTCTTACTCTTTGTATTTCTTGAGGCCAAACATTAACAAATTTTGCTAGGTTATCAAGCAATAATGTTTTTCCTGGGATCAGTGTTATCTATATTCTCTCTGGATCTGTAAGATTAGATTTATTTTCAGGGTCAAAGCTATTTCAATGTTTACTAATGCTTGGAGGCAATAAAAAAGGGATTGCTTTTGGTTGTTCAACTTCTGTCCACTTTGCCGCTTTCTCATTCACTTATTTTTAAGTTTATTCTAAATAAGAGCATTCTTTCTAATTTTCAGTTTATGCTTTTTTTTGAGGTCAGTGTGAGAAATTAAGTTATTCTTCTCCCTCTCTAACATTTCTATATAAAAATAGGTATTTTGTATCTATTTCCATACTTATTAGGCAAGTCCATCTTTCCTACTCTCTTCTGCTAAAATTTCTCTGTTCCCTTAGCTGTCTAATACTACATGAGTAGTGGATGAGTGGCTGGATGACTGTGAAGAGGAAAGGGACCAGGGGTGTTGGTTGGTGCCTGGCTGAACATGAGCCAACAATACGCCCAGGTGGCCACAAGGGCCAACAACATCCTGGCCTGCATTAGAAATAGTATGGCCAGCTGGAACAAAAGGTAATCATCCCCCTGTACTCAGTACTGGAGAGGCTGTACCTGCTCAGGGAGGTGGTGCAGTTGCTGTCCCTGGTAGCATTCAAGAGGTGTCTGGATGAGGAGCTACGAGATATGGTTTACTAGCTTGTGGTAGCAAAGACAATGGGTGGATGGTTGGATGAGAGGATCTTGTAGGTCATTTCCAACCTTGTGATTCTATGACTCTGTGATACTTTTTTGAGTCTCTTCAGACTCAAATTCAGTTTTCTTAAGCATGAGTGACCAGAAAATGTCTTAGCAACAACTTAAAATGCTTTATTCTATCTGTGCTAGACACTGTATGTTCCTCAAGGTATAGAAACTAAGGAATTGAAGCATGCTTATTTGTTGTGTATACTTAAGCAGTCATAGCTTCGAAGTGTGAACTTGGATTATACGTTTTGTACTTAAAACTTAGCACTTTGCCCATGTCTAGTATAACAGGTGGGATCCAGTGACTATTATGAGACAGCAGTGCTTACTAATTTTGTTAGTACCTGCCTCAAATAGTAAAGATGCTGATCCTTCTCTGTTGAGTACTGTACAAGCTAATGAGTAATAGGCATAAGGAAAATTCTGATGCAAGCTCATCTCTAGCTGATGCAAAAAATCAGCTTTTATCCCCCCAAAAACAGATAGTGAAAAAGTGTAACTACTGGCATTACACAATAATCCTAAAAGGAGAGCCTGTGAGAGCGTGCTTTGAAATGAGATCCTTTGCTGCACTGTTGTGAGCTACTGTTATACCTGTTCTGACTATAAAACACTCTGCAAAGCCTCAGAACTTTAAAAAACTTGGCCTCTTAATGTTGACAGAAACTGTTTTGACACAATGGAGAAACTGTTCTGCAAAGCATATCCAGGTCCTAATGGGAAAGCAAGCCTTTAATGCTGGGAAAGTCCAGGCTCTGAAATTGCTTGGTTACAAGTGAATGTCACATAGAAGAGCCTGCCTGGGGGGAGGGGGGTGTTAATCCAGCATTCTCTCTGCTATTCCAGGCAGCATTTGTTGCTGTGTTTGCCAGAGTTTTTGTCATTACTGCTGACAATTATGCTGTTCTGTACCTCAGCTGGATATTTGTAGAGTGCTCCATACATTTGTAAGAAACCTTATTGTGCTCTAGAGAGAGTTTCTTAGAATGTTTATAAAAATTACAGCAACAAGAAACAATTCACTTGATTTATTAGAGATGGCTGTAAATGTTTATATGCTTCTTCTTAGGCTGGAGAAGGGAATCACTAAAGCATATTCTCGCTGAAGTGTTGGATAAACATGTAAAAAGTTTGATCTAGCTTGTCAGCTAGCTGCCTTCTATAACCAAAGATGAGAAAAAGACTGCAGAACTGAGTTCATCTTCCATCTTAGGCACCTATTTTAGGAGGTGTAAACTGCCCTCTAGAAACACCAGTGTCTCAGACTCCTCTGAGCACAAAAAGGAAGACAGACAACTAGAGTAACCCATATATTTCAGTTTCTCATACTTAAAGACTTGAAAAGATCCAGTCCTATATCTACAAACAGAAAAATGCATTTTTCTTATTCTCACATACTACTTTCTGCTTTTACAAAGGCAAGAACGGGAAAAGAAGGGAAGAGAAAAATGCATCTTTGTAAGAATACTGAAAGATACTTTGCAGGGAATTTCAAACGTGGAAAAAAAAAATAGGAAGGTCTTGCTGTTGGAGATCAGGAGAACTCCAAGTGGATAATAACACAAATGCAATTTAGGAAAGGTCAGATAGCAGCTTTTTGAATTCTGAACATAGTAAGAACAAATTCAGACAGCATCTCCCTCTCCGCCCAACAACTGCAGAGACCTTAGCTATATACTGTTTTGAGGAGAAGGACAAAGAATGATGAGGAAGAGCAATGTAGAATAGACCAGGAAGGGAGGGGAGGACTCCTTAAGTAGCTGTTAGCTGCTAAAAAGGCATCGAGCAGTGAAGACATGGTGAAAATGGCTCTTGGAGTAGCTTGTCAGAGTGATGTGACTGGTGCTGCCTTGGCTTAGGAGCGGGGGGGGAAATTTTCAACTGTCAGCTGAAAAGAAAATTATCTTAGGGTTCACTCCTTAGCCAGGCCTCTTAAATCTTAATAATTTCATCAGCTCATTGCTTTTGTTGTGGGTTTAGCCATTTCTTCAGACAAAGGAACTTAAAGGAAAATTCCTTTAAAGTTTTTTACATAAAATGTAAACAGATTATAAGAGTAACTGCTTATTACATAATTACTTATATTAAAAGTGATTATAATAAATTCAAATAAAATACATAATCTGCTGTCATCTGAGCTATCATCACAGTATACAAAGTACACTTGGGTGTGCACAATCTATACTGAGAAATACTTAAGAAAGGTATCATAATAGGAAAAAAGTTTACACTTTGAATTATGGTTTCTTAGGTAAAATAGCCATTTATTCTTAGTTTGAGATTAATTACTTCATGTTCTGATTTCGATTTCTCCTCAGTGAATTATTTCTTCTGTGCTTATGAACAAAATCTGCCTTTCTGATTCTTCCTTCTGTCAACACTAATTATTAAGTCTGCGTTGTCCAAAGCAATAAAAAGATGGCAGTAACAGTAAAGAATAGGTTGAGAATTATTTATTTTATATTGTGTATTTTCAATGAAGTTCTAAACAAAATAATTTTTTTCAAGTGATGGAAAAATGATTGTTCCTATCTTAGAGGCTGTGTTGGAAGCCTGGCCTTATGAGCTGTAACCTAGGCAGCCAACAGCTATAAACTAACAGGCCATCTTCCAGATACTGTGAGAAGGCACTCCATGAGAAATAAACTGTGGAAATGTAAAACAATGGTAAGGATGGGAGTTTTAGGGGGTTTTGCTGCTTCCTTCAGACCAGGGCTAGTCCAATTGTTGTTGTAGAAAAACAAAAAAAGTCACCTTTCCAGCCTTTTATATTTTGGCTACTTCACTTATTTTCTGGCACTTACCTTCCTCAAGGCCATTAGTTATCCAGTTATCTCTTTATTTTTCTCACCTTTTCTGAACTTCCTTACATATGATATAGGCTATCTGACTTTTTGTCTTCCTTTGGCTGGAGCTCATCTGAGCTTTTCTTTTCTCTTCACTTGCTTTTTCCTATTTAATTCCGTAGGCTCTATTCATTTTTATGCTCTGGGGTTGCACTGCCTTTTGTCACTCAGTCTAGCTCCATTCATTTCCCATGAATGATTTTTTTTTTTTTTACCTATGGCCACTCTTCACCTCACACTGAGACCTTAATTCCCACCTTCTCCTGTATTTAGATTCACATTTATTTTTTAAATGTGAGTTTATGCCAAAAGTGCTTTCTGAAGTCATAATTCCTGACCAGAACCATCAGCCTGAATAGATTAATGTCATTGAATATACATCACTTAAAGTAATTCTACTTTTTCTTGGACCTTCATGTATGATTAATACCAAAATTCATCTCTCCCTAAGGTTATTTAGGCAGAGTTTTGCTTTACTGTACCTTGTACACCTTTGTTCAGGTCTGCAGAATGAGGTTACGGCAGGTTATGCAACTTTGAAATATTAGGGATGTGTGCTTTTTTCTTTTTTTTTTTTTTTTTGATTATCACTGTACTGTTTATAAAGCACTTCCTGTCAGAGTAAACCTTTGTGGAACTGTTCTAACAAGTTACTTAGTCTCGTATCAAGGTCACTGAGGTTTGAAATAATGTAATCTCACTTTAAATGCCTCAAAACTTGTTATGTAGAGCAAATGCATCTCTGTGGCTTCTGGTGCTCTTAGAGGAGAGAGCTTGCTGTCATTGCCTGGGTGCATCTTGCCCACCAGACTGATCTTTTCATGGGATGAAGTACCCAACAGAGGCACGTTGTTCTTTGAATAGAACTGGGTAGTTGGGAAGAATAGCTAAAATTAGGTGGGAGAACCTTTTGGCAAGCTGACTTAGAAAATATGTAAAACTAATTTATTAAATGATAGTGGGTTCTCCTCAATTTGGATGATCTGGATACCACCTTGGGATGTCATCTGCACTACCACAGTGTTGTTCACAAAGTTCACCTTATGAAACTAGTTGCTATAAAATGTAACCTGCATTCATCGAGTCTGACAAAAAGAATAGCCCTGTATACCATTTAGAATTGCTGCAGGAAACCACAATCCTCAGAGAAAATATTTACAATTTACAGAGAGTAGCAAATTGGATTTTCAAAAACAACAAGATAAATGAAGGAACATGAAGAAAAATCTTTTTTTCCTACAGTGGTTTTTTGTACCACTTGAAAACAACAGACATCATAGCAAACAAAATGTTGAGTGTATGCTTTTGTATCATATAAAGTTTGAAGGTGGTGTATTAATAGCTTCATGTCACTACTTTACCTCCATAATGTAACTACAGCAAGATGCTGTAGTAAATCTGCTTTTCTTGATATTTTTTTTTCCCCAATTCAGAAATAACAGTTCAGTTTCAAAGAAGGTATGTTAAATTATTACTTTATAAATTCTTCTACTTATGCCCTAAATAATTTCTAAGAATAACATTTCATTTAGAATTAATTTCACTGGTTTAACAGTCATATTTTATTCTTGAGAACACATGAAAAGAAATAAAATCATCTAGAATTCCCCAAGCATTTAAGTTTATCTTTATTTATTTGTTTTTTTTTTTTTTCTTTCATCTCTTTTAATATTTTTCTAAGCTCTGCTACAGTCTGTACCAGAAAGAGAAAATACCATTAACGTGTGACTTCTTCACTGGAAATGTTGTCCCAAAGTGGTAATGAAATGTATATGGAAATTAAGAAAATATTATCTGTCATCCTCTTTTGTAACTTGAGATTCAGCATGACTAAAAGCTTGTTGCAGTAGAGATGTAGCTTAACAATGACTATTATTAATTCACTTCACATGGATATTAACTGAGTTTTTCTTTCATAAATTGCAAAACTTATTTGTGAAGGTTTATGGGAAGGTTTAATCTCTACTGCCATACCTCCAACATCTGTCTCTGACATTGCAGGTCAACATTATAAAATAGGCAGCATTATTTTCAGAGCTGCCCCCGTATGACTATGTTTTGTCTCCTTTTCTCTCTTTGTAAATAGTTTCTCAAAACCCATGGGTTCTATTTTGTTTCCAGTTCTGTCCCTTATGCCATTGAGGGAACAAGTGGCTGAAGTGCAAACTTAAAGCACGGCACTTGTTTACCAGAAACCCCATTTGTGCATAATCTGATAGGACCTGCAGCACTTTGGAAACACAGCCAAGCCGATGTTATGGTGACAGCAGGCAGCAAGTCGTCTTCTTTAGAACACTCTGAAGATTAAAAAGAGCATCTGTGCAAAAAGGACACTGATAGTTACTTTTCTTTTTAATACTGCATTAGCCAGTATATGTCCCACTTGTATTTCATATTGAATGCTGAGAGAATACTTAAGGATATATCCTTTTTCACAGGTCTCATGAAACAGTTTTCATGTACTGAATGACATAAGGTTTTGTTACTATACCCCTTCCAGAATAAAGAAAAGCCTTGATTCCATACCATTCTTACTGTATTTGTATGACTGATCTTTCTGCATGATGAAAGATGGCTGGAGAGAATGATTATCACTTGCTTTCTGAGATAGCATAAAAGGGAAGAAGAAAAAAAAAAATCACCAAGATCACAGAATCACCTAGGTTGGAAGGTATCTTTAAGATCACAAGATCTAATCATGAACCTAACACTACGAAGCCTGCCACTAAGCTGTGTCCCTGAGCATCCCTGGAAGAGGTGTATCATATCTGTACATCTCTTGTGTACCTCCAGGGATGACTACTCCAGTACTTCCCCAGGCAACCTGTACCCTGCTCAGTTCCACTTCTTTATAATTCAGCACTCCTAATAAATACTTATAATGGTTCAGATGTGGCTCTCAAATGTTTCAAATCTCTCACACTATGTAAGTGTAAAAGAAAAAAACTTGTGCTTATATTTCTCTCCAATAAAGTGAATTTTGTTTATTTCTCCTGTTCATGATATTCTAGTACATTTCTGTGAACTGTGTGTAGTTTGGAACTATCTTAAGTAAATATATTAAATAGTAATTGGAAAAATATTTGGAGAAGTATATGCCCACCAAAGAAAACTCTAATGTGCACTGGATGTTTAGAGAGGTTTCTTCCTATCAAGTTGGTGAAACATTTAAAAAGTCTTTTAGAAAGGGTATGGGACCTCTAAGTAGGATTTCCAGAGCAGGTTAGTTGGACACTTTCTATAATTAGAGAGGCAGATGGCAGAGGCAGGCGTTTTTGATATGGTAGTAGGGGTTGAACCTT
This sequence comes from Phasianus colchicus, assembly GCF_987193195.1. NCBI lineage: Eukaryota > Metazoa > Chordata > Aves > Galliformes > Phasianidae > Phasianus > Phasianus colchicus. The sequence continues at coordinate 61,776,036 of NC_143437.1, read as the reverse complement.
CCTGCTAACCTTTGTGTTACTATGCAATGAATGGCAGCAGTGGGACAGTCTAACAAAATGGCATCTGATATGGAAGTGCATATGAAGCAAACTGCATGGAGCAAAAGTGTATGTCATCAAATTCCTCCATGCAGAAAAAAAAAAATGCACCCATTGACATTCATCAATATTTGTCAAATGTTCAAGGAGACTGGAATAATGAATGTGAGCACAGTGGTATGGTGGTGGTATGTTTCATAGTAGCAACAGTGATGTGAAAGACAAGCCACATTCTTAATGGTCATGTAGATTTTTGAGTGCAGCATGCAGGTTCTCAGAGAAAATGCATAGCTAATGGTGGTGATGTGACTTGAAGAACAGTCTTTTGTAGTTGAGAATTTGATCTATTTAATAGTGTTACTGCACTCTTTGTTGTAAGAACTGGAAGATGTCAGTGTGAGTTTATGAGCAATAGTCTCGGTTGGAAGAATGTAGTCCAGTCCTGTAGATGTACCACTCATATGATGAGTAGGAGCAGATATTATGCTGCTCAACCTAGTTCTCACTGCATAACCACAAAAATGTAACATCCTGTGGGCCTTTCCTCTGTCCTAGCTCAGGGTCCTTTGGGAAGAAGTTCATGAACAAGATAGCATTTCCACTATTTAATACCGGTGTGTTATCATTTACCCCTTAGGATCAGAGCATCTGTTCCAACCACCAGCCTTAAGTCAAGCTGTGGTGTTCACCGCAAACTCAGAAGTCAATTTTGGTCTGTCCCATGACCCCAAGCAGATGTGAAATTTTACTGTAATCTTATTGTTCCTTCTTTCAATGACATGTGATCGTCCTTTCAAAGTTGTACAAAGTATAGTTCACAAAGTTATAACTCTGACTTTGGTGAATAAAATATTTTATTTGTTGCCTCTAATCTTCACCTACAAGCTTTGAATTTGTAAATGATATATACAAATTTAAGCAACATCTAGAATAAGAAAGCAGATTACTTTTATTAGTATTTCCCAGTTTCTTTTAATGTCCACATATTAGGAAGAATGAACTGCTGTATTTTCAAGCTAGCTCTGTCCTGGGTTTTAGTGGGGGTTTTTTTGGTTTTGTTTGTTTGTTTGTTTGTTTGTTAAATAAGTAATTGCTCTTTGGGTAGTTAAAGTTCCACTTGAAGATTTGAAGTTCAGGAAATATCCTAGGGAAGTAGAATTATAGTGAGGAAGATAATAAATTAATATTTTCTTTTATGTGATGGTACATATATTTCATATATCAGAGACAATCAGCTGAACTATGATTTTCCACTTCTGATATCTATCTTATATGTCAGGATCCTTTTTTCCTCTGTTTGAATTCTATCTTACTGCTCAGCACCATTAGATTCTGGAGATATGTGCAAATAATGCAATTTTTAATGCAAAGAATTCCCCTTGCCTACATTATTTCTCTATAGTGATGCTGCCTTAATGCTGCGTGGTTTGTTGGGTTTCATAAACTGTTAGTTTTAACTTGATTTCTTCATCAAAATTCCAAGATGTCTAAGACCTTTAAGAGAAAATGACCTCTGGTAAAGGAGAGCTGTGAAAATCTAACCATGCTTTCCTTTACCTTCCTGGCATTTAGCCAAGAGAACATTTTTCTTTTTTGCAATACTCATTTAATGCATGAAAAATGAGTCTTACTTATCCTTTCCCGAATGGATTTTGGAAAAAAGCAATGAGTGAACATGCTCTAGGAGTCTTTCTTCTACAAAAGTATTGGGTCATGAACCGCTGTCCTCAGATATCACCTCCAAAAAGTGTATATACTGTATGTGTAGACGAATAATTCTTACAACAGTATTTTCCAGCGAACTGTCTTGTTAAATAGGAAATTTTTACTGAGACCTACAAAAGTGGTAAGCCCAACCCTCTAGCTTTGTTTTGAAAGACCATTTTGAACAGTACAGGTGAAATTGGAAAGTAAATGCATTTTCAATAACTGCTATGATTTGGCTTTTAATGGATGAATGGCCTGATTTTTTGGAAGTACAAAGTATTTGCAGGTTCTGCTGAATTCAACTGGAGCTGCTGTTACCACAAATTCCTTACAATCAGTCCACAAGTTTTCTTACTTTTTTTCTCATTTCCCTCCCACATTTACTTTTGCTGTGATAATGTAATATCCTTTTTGACACAGAAATTTCATTTGTGATAAGGTAATTGTAACTGCCTTAATTTCAAGGCGTTATACTGAAAAAGCTTAATACTTCATTTTGTGTCATCAAAACTGAATTGTTTCAAAAAGTATTTCAGTGAATCAGATGCCTGTTACATCATGAACTAGAGACAAGTGGCAATCCAGCTGAAACTACTTCTGCATTGTTCAATCTGATATGAATTTTCCATAAAGTATGCACTCTCAAATTTAGCTTATTAAATGGAAATTCTCAGATATATTTAAAGTTTATCAAGAATTAATAACCACCTTCTCCCACTACCTTTTGCAGGTAATTAAACTTTTTTTTCCTAATATTTAGCAGAATTGTTACTCAAATTTGATAAGGGGGTGGAAGAAAAAAGGATTGAAAAAGTTAAAATTGCTATTCTCTTAAGATTATCATTTATTTTGATGCAAATAAATTTTAAATTAATTTCAAAGTTAACTGCTATGACTTTAGAGATGAGAAACCAACATAGGCTTGGAATGAACTATACAGAAGCATTTCTAGTCAGAGAAAGCTATTTTTTTTCTTGGGTATCTTGGCACAGTTGTATACTATTAGTATACAAATACTAGTACATCTATTTATACCTGAGATGTAAAAGAGCTACTTGTGTAAAATATATATACATCTTTATTAACTAAAAATATATTTTTACCCAGGATTGTCTTAATCTACTCTAAGGTTTGTGTTTGTCTAATATCAGAAAACAGTTTTACTGATATAAAATAGCATGTAGACTTAGCAGAGACTTTAAACTATGAGCTCAAGGGCATTTCTTACTAAAGCATTCAGCTATCCTGTGCAATGGATTGTTTTATGCAATAGTTTATTTTGTGCAGTGGAACACTTTTCCTTTTTATATTTTGTATTTATGCAAAAAATATGCACTCTGTCAGAATGTACAAAATCTTGTAAAATGCAGTAGAAACAAATGATTGAATAAGAATCCAATGCAACAGGAAAAATTGCAGTGACAATATATAGACTCTGTAGGCACATGACTAACCTAGGGCAAAAGGGAATCGATATTGTTCCTATTTCTTCCAAAGGGGATTAGGAATGAGGGACAGTTGCAGCATTCTACACAGTCTAACAAAACACGCTGCTGGGAATGATGACTGTACACTGTACGTACATTCAATAACTATGCTTTTAGGAATGCTTCTGTATAGTTATGACTTTCAAATTGTTTGCTGAATAATTTTTCCTGTCTAAAACTGTGGATAAAGGAGGCATGCTATATTAGTGCTTTGGGCTGAGGTTTTAAACAGAGAAAGTAGACCAAAATAGACTTCCTTCTGGCTTTTTGTGAACTTCCACCTTAGTGGTAAGCAGGCATGTCTTAATGTAAAAACACTTCAGTCCTGATAAACAGCAGTAAAAGAATGAGTAACTCAGAAGCTGAATGAGAAAAAAAATGAAAAAAACAAGCCACAAAACCATACACCCACAAAGAAAACCCAAACAACAGCAACAACAACAAAACAACCCCCAACCAAAAAAACAGGTTGGATCTTTACTGGAATTAAAATTTAAATAAGAACATTAACCTAAAGTCTGACATGAAAAGACAAAACAGCAATGGCATTAGTCTATATCTAGGAGAAAGCATTAGGAAAATTAGTATGTCTTGTAGTTTAGTTACTTTAGTTAGTTTAGGAGAAAACAAAAACAAAATGACAGATTGAATTGTGTTTTTTTTTTTTAAAAAAAAAGCACTGTAATGATCTTACATAGTCTACATATGGAATAAAAAAAAAAAAACTGAAAGAAGAAAATCACTAAAAATTGACAGTATTTTACTGAATACTGTTTTCTTATTGTTAGGTCTTTGGATCAGCAAGGGAAATAAATTCATCTAATCTTTAGTATGAAGAGTTCTATAAAATCACAGAAAGATGGAAATCATGGAATTGATACAACTTTACAGCTTAAAATAATATCCTTAGTGTACTTTTAAATTTCTTTTAATGATAATCCTTGTAGCTTCTCAGTGTTCAGTAAAACATTTCAAATAATTGGTCATGCTTGAGCCTAAATTCTGTGAGGCCTGATCCTATCCACAGAATGAAATTTTACACATAAGCATACATCTAAGAGCTGAACCTTTAAAATATTTAATTGAAATAAATCAACGCTTGCTATCAACCAGGCACCGAAATGGATTTGGTAAATGGATTTGGTAAATTATTACTCTTTGAGTCAGCCTGTTGGACAGATGTCTTAAACAAGTATGGAGGCAAAAATAATGAAAACAGGAGACTATAACTGCCCTACATGATGAAATGATGAGGGTTTTAATTCATCGTAAAGTAATTTTTATGTCAAAGCTAAAAATAAGTAATCAACAAAAAAGTTATTACTCTAAGATCAGATTTGAAAGCAAATAGAAATGGGCTGATGAACATTCTAGGCTCATTAAGATTTTTTTGCTGTACAGAGATGAAATATGTGATGTGTTGAACAAAGTTAGTCTGCAAAAAAAAAAAAAAAGAAAAACTTAAAAATTTAAAAAATTAAACAAGATATAGATGAAGGGAAGTTGCAAATAAGAAATAAAACTATAAATACATCCTATCAGTAAGGAGATGGTCAAGCATGAAAACATAAGTGACATATTCAGATATATTAATGGTATCTTATACTTTGACCACTTTCCAAGGAAACCAGATTTTTCTTGTGTTCAAATGGAATTTCACATAGTTGAATTTGTGTCCGTTGCCTCTTGCCCTGTTAGTGGGTGCTATTGAGTTTATTTCCTCCTTCTTTCCCTTCCAACAAATACGATGGGTTGGATTGGTACATTGATAAGATCCATCAGCTTTCCAAGTCTTTTTGGCTGAGGAATCCCAAACTCAGTTTATATGAAAATTTTTCAGTGTCTTGATCATCTTTGTAGTACTGTGCTCCAGTAAATCCATATCTTTTCTGTATTATAATCTCTTTCCCTAGAAGAAAATTAAAGGTTTTCCTAAGAAGTTTGTCTGTCTCCAATTTCCTGAATGACTGTAGTAGTGTTGATATTGAAGAACTTGTATTAGGACATGTCTTCTGGGTGAGATCAAGATCAACGTCCATAGAGGAAAAACACAAACTAGAGCATTAATTGTGTTCTTATTTGTGGAGGTCCACCTGTGAAAATGCAGGCTATACAGAAAAAGAACCCCACAACAGAAAAAGAACCCCACAGCAGGAGAGTTTTGGAAACTAATGAAAAACAGAACGTTCACATGTCTGTATTTTAGGTCATCTTCTTCCAAGAAGCCTGTTCCTTTGTGTGTTTTTTTTGTGGGTTTTTTTGTTTTTTGTTTTTTTTTTGTGTGTGGGTTTTTTTTTTTTGTTTTTTTTTTTTTTGTATCCTAGTGAAGAATGCTCAATTTGCATGTGTTAAGATGCCATTCCTAGTTTAAGAGAATCAAATCTGTCTCTGGTTGCTTAGAAATGCACATTATAGAGAATATGTGATTGGTATTTTAAAATGTTCATACAACTCAGGAAGTAAGACCAGAAGGGCCTTCAATAGAATGGTTTCATCCTATAAAGTAAAGAATAAGAAAGGCAAGAGAGATCGAAAGGTTTGCAGCATCAGAGAACTGCAGTATTTTTTAGAGAACTGATGAGGTAAGTAATACTGTGGGAAGCAGAGGAAAGCAGAAATAATACCAGTCTGTATGAGAGTTTTGCCAATCTCATTTGAGAGAAAATTTCTCCCTAGCATCAAGTGCAACAATCAGCATATCTTTCTGTGCAAGACACACCAGCCAAGTCACCTGAGAGGGATTCTTGCTATATATAATACAGCAGTTCTGTTAGTCCTGACAAATGTGAGAAGTTCAGGAAATTATATTAATTATTTTGGGGTCCCATGTAACTAGAGGCAATGTTCAGTGTAAAAGAAATGCTCGTACTAGCCTTCATTCTTTCTACTCCCCTAAATATGTATTTTGGTTTTGCACCAAGTTTTTCAGTTGGATATATTAAGAACATGTCAAGTGCATGAATTCTAATGAAATGCTTCTAAATACATTCCCTTATGCTATTAAGCACAGATAAAGAAGTAAACAGTTGCTACCTGCAGTTTTCCAAAGTAACTGACTGCTGAACTCCTCCACAAAATCTTCTCTTATGTTCTATTTGTACTTTCAGATTTGAAAATATCTTTTAAAATGTGGTCTAAAGCTTTAAGCAAGTTTGTAGTATTTATCTTTTGTTCATTTATATATAATGCTTCACAAAATAATTCCTAGTTTTATAAAGGTCCTATTCTGAGTTTTTAGTTTAATGTATCTCTAAAGAAATACTTATGACAGTGGAGAAAATTCAAGCAGTTTTTTTCAGACCATTCCATTTACATCAATGCCTAGCTGTTTTATAGTGAAATAAGACAGAAATAATGTACTTTAATTTTAAATTCAGATCTGTTGTGAGAATTTGGTCATCTCCCTTGTAAGATGAAGGCTAGGGATTGGAGCTGTGATCCAAGAGCTGATGGTCAATTCAAATTTTACTGAATCACAGTATTAGTGTATTTGATCTCAGTTTTTCAAGAAAGTTCTCTATTATTTCAGCAAAGTAATTTACAGGAAATTTTAAGAAGTGCTTCTAAAAAAAAAATAATAATGAAAATAAAAATATTTTGAAGATTTTTTTCCCCCTCAAACCGGAGACAGAACTTAGATTTGCTTGATCTTGAATGTGATAACTGAGACTACAGAGCAAAATGAAAATACAAGGCTCCCAGAGAGAAGAAATGAAATTTAAGCACATGTGCAAGGGAAACAGAATATGCTTGAAGTAACATCTCTTTGCCAGTGATGATCCATTTCTCACAAGAAACTCAGCATGTCATGTAACCTCAAGAAGAGATAGAAAAGTAGCCAGTTGTGAAGCCAATGAGATTGATATTTAGAAATCTTAATTATGACACAGATCCGGTTTCCTGTGCATTAGTAATGCAATTATTGCACTGAACATTGCCTCTAGTTACATGGGACCCCAAAATAATTAATATAATTTCCTGAACTTCTCACATTTGTCAGGACTAACAGAACTGCTGTATTATATATAGCAAGAATTTGTCCCCCAGACTGGGCAAAATACACCCCAGCTGTGTGAATGCAGATCATATACATTAGAAGGCTTGTTCAGTTTTTGTCTGCATGGCATTTTCAGGCTCTGTGGTAGAATGTCCTATCTAAATGCTGTGTTCTATTGATATATACTTTATAAAACATATTTGTCAGATGGTAGCAGATTATGATCTATGGCCTAAAAGTAATCAGATTTTAGGATATTTTGCAGGGGCAGACTTCAAGAGAGATTACTCTTGATGGAGCACCTTTGACAAGAAACCCATTTTTAAATGTTAATTTATATGCTGAAGCATAATATAAATGTTAAAACCTTAGGTGGCCACGGAACAGGAGAAAAATGTTCTCTTGTACTCTGTCCTATTCCAAACCTATACATAACCCCAACACTTTTTTTTCTTTCTCCACAGTTCTGGCATTTTTTGGATTTCCATCACTGTCTCTGAAATAAGGAGCCTAGGGCACAGAGGAGGGTAATGCATGTGAAGGATGAAAGTATATTGCTGCATAGCTGAAGACTGCCAAATTTAGCCAATTACAAATTCGTTGAAGTTATAATCAATATTGCACTTTCATTTTTATGAATATTCTTTCAGAAATGTTTTTTTTTTTTTTTTTTTAACTCCACAGGAAAAAAAATCATACTTATGCAAATCCCCCCAACAAATAATTGGACTACGAAGTGAATGATTTTGTACAGTGGTTAAATTGCTTCTGGAGGGCTAAAGGTCTATAGCAACACACTTGCTAGAGATAAACCATCCTTAAAGAACCATGCTTTAAGATGTCTCAGTATTCTGAATTAAAGCTTCACTGGCCATTTTCACACTTACATAATTACAGTGTCAGGAGGGGAAAACAGACATAATTTCCATTCTTAGCTTTGTCAAAATCTGAAGAAAATCTCTGCATCACTGTAATGAGAGAATATAAATGTCGACAAGCAGCTGGTTAAAACTTTCAGATGGTAAATTATGCAGATATTTAAGACTTTTTATGTGGCAATCTCTGATGGAGGGAATGTCTTTCAGCTGCGATGCAGTCAGAATTGGTGGTAAACTTCATCACTGTATTATCAAGTAAAATTTATCATTGCATCACTGCATCAGTAATTTGGGGATATTACAGTTTCTGTTTTATTATTCAGCTTCCTCAGCTTTGTTCTGTGCATTTTAAGCTTAATTGTTGAAGATCACAGACATTCCTTAGTTACAACCCTTTTATTTTCTCTGTTACTTTATCATCTTACCTCACTCCTAACATTACTGCTTCAGAAGTTAGGCATGGTGAGTTTAAGCTCAGTGGCATTAGATTGTTATTTACTTTTAATCTAGATTTCATGTTTTAAATGTTCTGAATCAAGGAAAGAAAAATTTAGGGCTAATGTAAACTTAGTCAAATGTGAATTTGAAGTATACTAATGAATTGTCAAACACTATCTTCATTCTCCCTTTCATTCCTTTTTGATGCTTTTCATTTTTTTATGCCTTCTATTCTCTTCTTCGCTTCCTGACAGCTTTCTGACTCAGCTGCTGACATAATTTTAATATAAGTAATTTTAATATAAATGTTCATTGACATCCATGGGAGGTTAGGGTGCAAAAAATAGTTATCCAGGAAGATTATAGAACAAGACAGGCAGAAACAGGAAACAGCAATAAGGAAAGTAAATGACAGTGTAAGTTAGATATGTGTTAGTACAGAATCAATTATTCTCTATTTGAGTTACTGATTCAGCCCACATGTCCAATGTAGTTTCCTGGTGACTTGCAATATAAAGTCACAATAAATAAGCTAGGACTCTTCAATCTTACAATGAGATGAGTTGGGGTATCCATTAGAAGTCTATGAAGTTATTAGTTGTGGCACAGAGAGAATAGTTTGAGACACTGTCCCTTCCAACACACTAACCATCAGATGAAACTTGGAAGAAATAAAAAAAAAAGAAGACACCTCTTCACTGGATAGGTTTTAGACTACAGAAGATTTTGTCAGAGGACCTTTTGATTGAAAAGACTCAAACAGAACCTGCATAAATACAGAGAAATTAGTTGAAGTTAGTTTTACTGTACCAGGCTTGGACTATACACCAACCTGGAAAAAGTCAGAGGCTTGAACACGTACTGAAAGTACCCAGTATGTTTTTTCTACTCTTACTTCCACCAGAACTTCTGCTTGTAATCAGTGTTGTGAATTCATGTTGAGCTAGTTTGAAACCCTAGTCTGAACCTGTATGTCTCTGCTTTGGTTCTTAATTTTTCTCACAAACACTGGTATATTTGTTTCCACTTCATAAAATTGAGTCATATATGTTGTTCTATTTCATGAAACGATCCCCACCAACGTAACAGATTGATGGTAAAGGAGTTTCCATATTTCTGTTATTAAAATATATATTAAAATATGTATAGAAATTGTGAATGCCATACCCCTGGAAATGTTCAAGACCAGGTTAGTTGGGGTTTTAGTAGCTTGTGGTAGCAGTGGTAATGTGAAGATGGTTGGGCTAGATGATCTTATAGGTCATTTCCAACCTTGCGATTCTATGATTTAGACAACTTGGTTTAGTGAAATGTATCCCTATCCTTGATGGTGACAGGTTGGAACCAGATGGCCTTTAAAGTCTTTTTCAATCCAAACCATTCTGTGATTCTTCCAAATTTTTGGTTTTAGTACTCACTTATTTGCTGTTTCTATTATTTTAAGATGTGCTGTTCTTGTGTTTCCTACTTCCTATATTTTAATACTAATCCTCATAATTTTTTATTGCCAGTTTCAGTTCCTGAGGCTATATGAGTTTTTAAATTTGTAACTTTTTCTTTCTACCAAATCCTTCCTCAGAACTAACCATTGTCACTAATCTTAAGGGACACTGTCAGAAAACATGCATTTCTTTATATAATGTACATGACAGAACAGTATTTTTTCAGTGTATTGTCTATTGCTATGAGTTACACATTCAATTGGGAAGGATTTATGTTTACTTTTGTGACGTTTTTACTGTAAGCTATTTTACGATTATTTAAAAACAATAGTTTTTCCTATGCAACATCAAAATAAATGTAAAATCCAGTATATTTAACGTCAGACCTTCTTTGATTTTTAGTGACTTCATTTAAAAACTTTTCACTAAATACACCAACAGCTGAGGTCTTTCAGACCAGTCAGTAAATTTAATTAAGACTAATTGTCAAACTGACATCATGCCAGTCACTGAGAAGGATTAAATATGAATTAACCTGCGGAATGATTCACTTTGTTTATACAGACAGCTATTTAACTTTTGGTTTTGATCTGTCATTGCATGCCAGCATTTTAAAATTGTGAAATATTAAATAGTAAAAGTGAAAGAAAAATACTCATTTAGATTAAAAACTGGGATACATATATAATTCAAGAGCTATTTGCAAAAAGCTATAATACAAGTAGCAAAACCTACTGCAAAGTGAAGCAACTGAAACTTGGTGTTTTTGTCCATGATCTCATTCCCTTTTAACAGGGTCAGCTTTGTGTTAGCATTCAAATCATTCTTATCTTTCTAATTTAATTCCTTTGTAGAGAAAACATGAGTTTTGAGGGTGTACCAGGTTACTATTATCTCTGATGAAGAGAAGGCTCAGGGGAGACCTTGTAGCTTTCTACAACTATCTGAAAGGAGATTGTGGTGAAGTTGGGGTTGGCTTCTTCTCACATGTAACTAGTGATAGGACTAGAGGGAATGGCCTCAAGTTGCACCAGGGGAGAATCAGGTTGGATGTTAGGAATAAGTTCATCTGAAAGAGTGATTGGGCACTGGAATGGGCTGCCCAGGGAGGTGATTGAGTCACCTTCCCTGGAACTGTTCAAGAAATGTTTAGATGTTGTACTGAGGGACATGGTTCAGTGGGGAAATATTGGTGGTAATCTGACAGTTGGACTGGATGATCTTAGAGGTGTTTTCCAATCTTGATGATTCTGTTAAATGCAGTTGGATTTTCTGATCTGTCTTGCATTTTAGCAGGATATATTTTGGTCAGTACCTTTAATCATTTTTTTCCCCCAACTATTTTCCTAATGTGCAGTCCAGCATATTATGTTATATCCCATGGCACACAGAGGATTGCTTAATGTGAATGTGAATACACTTAACAATTGCCAGAGCTATCTCTTATGTGCTGTATTATCTGATGAATAAATCAGGTCAGCATCAGTACCATGTGAGTATTTGGGGAACTTCATTTGGGAACATATTTTTAATAATCTCTGCCTACTGCAAAAATAAAATATTCCCACTGAAAAGAGAGCTATCTGTCTTAACCATGTAGCTGTTTTTCTAGAGCTGTTGGAAAGCTGCACTGAGGTAATATCCTTAGTCATTGGAAGTTGATTGATTCAGCTGTCTTAAATTCAGCATGAATTTACAACTAAACAGCTGGTCTCTCCAAAAACTGATCTGTGGCTGTGCTATGATCTCTGTGCTAAGGTTTTTCCTGATCCCTGAAAGGATCCAAGTCCCTCCTACCAGCATCATATTTGGAAGGCAGATGCAGATAAAAAAATAATCCCACAATTTATTTTTCAAGCCACCAGCTAAACTTATTTCCTCTTAGAATTTTCCGCTTCCCCACATGACAGTGTTTGCTTTTATTCTCAAACTCTATGGCAATTTGTGGAATGAAACTGGGCCTAGCAGTGACTGAATAGTTCCCTGTTTAATTGAGACAGGATATCATAATTGATTTTGAAAACCCAAATGGACCAGAAGTTTCCCTGTGGTTTCATTAGGAACGCTTTGTACAACCTGTAGCAGCTATATTCATGTGGAGCAGTGGAGGCAATTGAACGGGGTAAGGAAGCATTTAATGGGCCCACCTATTTGTGTGTAAAAGATTGCATGATTACCCATTTACAAGAGTTAAAATGGAAACAGCTGTCCTAGAACAATTTTAAAACTATCCCCTCACTAAACTACAAGAATAAATAAAAATCCATTTCCAGTGCAAATCATTCTTGATACCAGCTAAAGAGATTTTACAAGTTAGTTATTTTTGTTTCAAGACTTCTAAGATATTCATATTTACCTACGTGCTTTATCTTTGAAAATAATAATGTGAGATTTGATGTCAACAAAAGCTAAAAGACACATGCAGCATGGGCAACACATCTCCAGCACAGTTCTGTAAAACTACCTAAATGTAGATCTACAATTTGTTTCTCTTGTCACTGCTTTTTTAAGAGTCTCAATAAGACACTGCCTGTAGTTGATGCCATTTGATGCTTTTCAATGTCTCTCTGCTTGAACATCTTAAAAGACATTGCAAAATATATTATTTAGAATGCCTTGAGCTTAGAAGGTCTGTCTGCAGTCCCCAACAATAGCTATCTCATATTTTAAAAGTGCTGCTTATGTTGGTTTCCTCTCAGCATGAACAGAAAAATTGCAAACGTTAGAAGCTTACTGGTACATCCAGCCTTTGTACTTTTTTGTCTGACTGCAGTGCAACACATTTTGCTTCAAATTTTACTCACAGAATACTACTGTCAAAAACAACAGTGGACATTTGGGGAAAAATATTTCTCTGGAGATGCAAAATACACTGATGCAATGATTCATGTTGAGTTTGAGAATGTCACAGGGATCTCCAAACCAGAGTGGATAACCCAACATTTTAAGAGTAAAAAATCTGCAACTTTTCTTATGAAAAAAACATGTGATACTTGAATGCTCTAGCAGCACTTATGTAGCAAGACTGGTGAATTTTCATACTCCATACTAGTAAGGAACTGTTGGTTTGGGAACAGGGGAACCTCAAAAGAATTTGGGAACTACTCAGTTCACAATATTTCCTTCCAATATTTGAAGGGAGCGTATAAACAGGAGGGGAAACAACTGTTTATGAGAGTGGATAGTAATAGGACAAGGGGGAATGGTTTTAAGCCAAAACAGAGGAGGTTTAGGTTAGATATTAGGAAGAAGTTTTTCATTCAGAGGGTGGTGACACACTGGAACAGGTTGCCCACAGAGGTTGTGGATGCCCTGGATGCATTCAGGGCCAGGGTGGATGTGTCTCTGGGCAGCCTGGTCTAGAGGTTGGTGGCCATGCACATAGCAGGGGGGTTGAAACCAGATGATCTTTGTGGTCCGTATTAACCCAGGCCATCCTATGATTCTATGAAAATCCCTCTTTTGCTTCCCGTAGAGTGAGAAGGCAAATAGGATTTATTTGCAGTTGTACGATGTTTTTATACTCGACTCTCTATAGGTATTTTATTTCTACTTGAATTACTTATTTTTTCTGACTCTCTGACCTTTCTTTTCATGCATTTCTTCATTAGTTTCTATTTAATCTGATCAGTCTGATCTCTATCTCATTTTCAATACCAGACATACATCATGTTCCATGATACTTTTTTTCTACCTGAAGAATTATTAAATTTTCATCTTTCAGACAGATTCTTCAGTATCTTAAAAGATTAAATTCATTATATTACTTATTTACTCTCCAATTATGGTTACAAAGTTGCCTGGACACACATTTCCATGAGACTTAAAAAAAAAAGTTATCTTGGAAACTCTGTTATTAAATAAAACTTAGTTAATGGTTTAAAAAGGTATTCAAGAAAACAGACAGAAGGAAGCAGATACAGAAGCTTTGCAGTCTAGGTAAAAACATTTAAAAAGAAAGAATTTGGAAACAATAAAGGAAAATAAGGTCTTACAGAAAAGGGGGATGAGGGGTGGGGTTATCTGTTATAGTTCTAATCTTGAAACAATCTATTTAACAAATAGTAATAACAATGAATTCTTGAAAAATAAACTGTGGTCAGATGACATTTAGAAAATTTCTGGCTTTGAATTATTTGATCATTTCTGTGATGTGTGGGCCCTTCCTGGCCTTTCAGAGTAATAATGGGGGCATTTCTGAATTTGCTTAGTGCTGCTTTGCCAGTCAGTTCAGTGAATTCAGTCAGACACTCAAGGTCTCACTCCATCTAGAATACTTCATCATGCTATAGGGCGACAATTTAAAAGCAAACTACAAAACCTCATCCTTGTTTTGTAAAGCAACGTAAAAATAGCATGAAGTATGGTTTAGCTCAGGTAGATAATACAAAATGTGATGTCCCTTAAAAGCCTACAGAGTTTAAATCATTGTAACAGTACACATTATAATAGCTTATAGTTCTGTGTGAAAAAATGATCAGTACTGCTCTTGCCTATAACTTGGAAGACAAAGTTCCATGCTGGTGATATGATGTGAGCATTATGAGCGTGTAAATTTTCATGCACATCTTGGACGTGAGGGACACGTAAGTGGTGAAAAGGGTAATGGGAGGTTTCCTAGTGGGGCTCATTTATTTTTTCTGCTCGTATCTAATTTTCCTTTTTACTGGAGGTTACTTTGAAGGATCCTCATTATGCTAAAATGTGTTGTTAAATGCTAATTAAGGAAAGATAATAGCTTGAACCTTTAAACTAGTTCAGTAATCAGAAGCCTTCAGCTAACATATATGTTTGTTTCCTCTCCTAAACTAACTTCAGATTGTAATTTTTTCCCTGAAGACTCTTTTCCTTTTTTTTTCATTCTTTTTTTTCTTGGAAACTACCTTTTGTCTGTTGTTCTAGATCAGTTGATTATAATTTGGTATTTCAGTGAATGGAAACTAATATTCATTAAACTATTTTGTTCAGCCATAATAAAGAGCAGCTACTGCATGGCTTCATCAACCACTATATGGCAACTGTCCCACAGCAGGGCTGTGATTATTCTCACAATACAAAATCCATCTCTTATGTCCAGCTAAATAAATGTATAAAAGGAAAAACTAAAAAATTCAGAGTCCTCATACAAACCCTTTCCCATTTGATTCAATAGATCTTTCAGTACTTTAGCAAATGAGTTTTGTTTTCTGCAGTTTGCATTTTACATGATCACATGCTAAAAACCACCACAGAAATACATAAGGGCTGAAAATGGAAGCAATAAGGACTATAGAGAATGGAGGAGATGCAGATATGCTCACCACTTCTAATACTGTTTTCAGTTTTAGGCCCCTAACTACAAACATAAAGTTGAGCTGATCAAGCATATGCAGAGAAGTGCAACACAGCTGGTGAAGGGACTAGAAAACAGGAGTTATGAAGAGAAGCTGAGGGAGTTGGGGTTGCCTGGTCTGGAGAAGAGAAGGTTGAGGGGAGAACTTGTTTATTTCTACAGCTACCCAGAAGAAGGCTGTAGCAAGGAGGATGTCGATCTCTTTTTCTCGGATGACAAGTAACAGAAGATCAGAAAACAGTCTCAAGCTGCATCAGCAGAGGTTGAGATTGGATATCAGGAATAATTTATTTATGGAAAGGGTGGTCAAGTATTTGAACAGGCTGCCCCGCAGGTGTTGGAGCTGTCATCTCTAGATCTGTTTGAGAGAGGTATGGATGACAGTAAGGGGCAGATTTTAGTGATGGGATTCAGTAAGTCAGGTTGATGGTTGGACTTGGTAATCCAACCTATGATTCTATAATTCTGTATCACATATCCCAGCACCTGTGTGTCAAAACTGATGATCCCTGAAGAGGTGAACAGATATGAACATAATGACTGTGGTGCATGTTGTCTAGAATCGTTGTTAAATAAATAAGACAGAATTACAAGTAAATTGGAACTGTTACTTAATTCATACTTTGGTGTCCTCATAAGTGGAGCAGTTCAAGGAGAAGCTTTTCTCTGTAAAGATAAAACTGACTCAAGAAGCATTTCAGAACACGCAACTTAAATATGTCACAATATGAGGTGTTACCGGATCTGAATGGAGATACAGGATAGTCTGCAATTATACTGTACTATCTAGTTTTATTATTTACAGAGAAAAAATGGGTTGATGACATATTTACCACTTATTTACTTAAAATATGTGTCCTCTTATTCCATGACAACTGCCATTGAAACTCAAAGCAAAAATCAGAATTTGGCCTGCAAAAATAATATGATGAGGAAATTGCCTTGATTTTAGATTGCAAGCTTATTGGCTTATGAAAAATGTTGCTTTAAGTAGATATGGATAGAAAGTCAAGCTGTTTGGATCACTGAACCTAATTGGTTCAATTGGCTGAAAGTAAATCAATACCAGACTCAAAGAAAGTTTTTGTATTATTTGTATGCTTTTATGCTCTATTTTTGGCATACAGTGAGATATAGGGTTTATAGGATAAAGAGGCAAAGCTTGTAAATACCATCAAAAGTTAGTCAGGAGTGACAGGCAGATAAGTTACAAAATTAATTAAGCTTGAAATTCTACTAATAATTGTTCTATTGTTTTCTAGCCTTGTTGACTGATCAGCATTGTATCTGTATGCAACTGTGGCATTTCTTTCCTGGGCAGAAGTTAACATTTGTGTTTTGTTTTTGTGTAAACATACATGCCTGTGAAAGATAATAAAGAATGAAAACTTCAGAAGACAGGTAAACAACACAGCGAAGGTCAAATCAGCTGTGCAAGCTAACTTGCTATTGCATCTTAGTCTTGACTTACCTTATGCTTCTCCTACTAGTTAGTTCAATGTCTTTCCACTAAAATTTCTGTAAAACCTCATTAGTGTTTTAAGTAGTGGTCTTATGCTCTACATGTTTATGCTTTAAAACTTGGTCAGACACCATACCTATTTAACTTTAGACTTTGAAACATGCATCTGTCTTCTAATTACTATTACTATTACTTCTATCAAGAAGCTAAGACATCAACTTCTTTTCATTATTTCTGTAATGAGATTCAAATTGTCTTCATTCAACTCCCCATATCTTTTCTAAATCTCTCAAAAATGGCCGCTGGAGCAGCACTCTGAGATGTTAGTAAAGTTGCCTCTCAGAAGCTTCACTGTATGTGGAAGTATGTGAAAGCTTTGATAACTATTCCACCCATTCTGAATTATTTTCTTCTCTTGCACTCTAGTGGATGTTGAGTGATCCATATAAAAAGAAATAATGTATGTAGAACGTGAGAAATAACCAGTTAATCAAACCATTAGATTTAAAATGAAGGATGGGTCAAGGAACAGGGCTCAAATCAGTGACTCAAATTACAGATGCTGATACTGTCCCTTAAAAATATTTTAAGCTCCTAACTTTAAAATACAACTTTTACACTTCTGACATCGGAGCATGTTATATCTGTATTCTTATTAAGAGCATCATCAGAATTTTGTCAAACATGGAGGTAAAATTTGTTTCCCTGTGGGTGTGGCTTTCAGATCAGAAGGGAATTTGGTGTTGAGGGCTTGAAGGGGACACCTTGCTGCTTCTTCCATAGTGTTAAAAGAAAAAAAGATTATCATGCATATTTTAGTTAAACTGATTTACACAATGATTACCTCTTTCAGATTATTACCTGAACTAAATTAAGTAAAATGCATTTACATCATGGCTGTTCTGTAGTTCCTGTTCATGGTGCTACTGAGTTGTTCTCCTGGCTATTCACTGGTGATACATGGTAAATATCTTACTAGCATTGCAAGTACACAGTATGTATCTTGTTATTACTGCCAGTATACCAATAGTCAGATTCTACCATCACTTCTCATTCCAGAAGAGTACTTTATTATACCAGGTTTTATCCAAATGTTACTGAAGTCTCTTTTGGGGGGGAAAAAGTCAGTATTGTTAAGGGTAAAAAAAAAACTTGACTCCTAGTGTTCAAATGTACCTGTAAGTTTAACCTCCTTCATAAGATAATTTGTTTGAAGTAATATAAAGCTTGGCAGGGAGCCACGTTTGTTCCACTGGCTGATAATTTCTTTCTCTGGTTATTAGATTTTTGTGTTTGCAATCATTTCTCATTCTCCTAATGTAATGCCATTTCTTGACAGACCACCCATCATCATTTAATTTCATCTGCTGGGAAAACTATGCCAGTCTATTCCACTTCAATGAAGGAACTATATATCACAATTTTTTTAACCCCAGTATACAATCAGAATTGATTATGCTGTAGTTCTTACCATATACTACTATGCGAGAATAAGCAGACATTTTTAAAGATTAGCTGCCATATTTTTAATTAATCTTTTTACTTTCCTTATAAAAATTTTCCAGACAGCTGAACAATATTGTTTTAAATGTGATATGCAAAGCTTGAGTGGATATGCTAAATCCAAAGATAGGTTTAAACCCAGATAGCCTGCATCTTGCCAAGTTATCTTGCAGAACTTATATTTGAGAAGGAAAATTCAACCATACTGATTTGAAAAATCATAACCTAAGCTCAGTTTACAATAGACTATTCTAATAACAGAAGTGAATAGGGATCATCTGTGCTGAATTTTCTAGTCACAAATTGTCTGTCAAAATGCATGTTACATAAACCATACATCCATTACATATGTAGTTGTGAACAGTACCATAACAGACCATGTGGCATGATCATGAGTGTAGGAATGTAAGCAATATGGTTAGGGAAAATAACTGCTTCGATCCTCCTATGGAAAATTGTGCTGAGAGCTGAAATCAACATAAATTTGAAAGTCATTTTTTTATCAGTCCAGTCTCACTTCTATTGTTGTGCTATGCACAACTCACACCAGTTGCATCATGAAAATTTTTTCTTAGCCATTAGGAAAAACTATCTACTTTGAAGAAATTCATATTAGAGCAGGTTGTCCAGTCAGTTTGTGCAGTATCTCATGACTGGCAATATTTAGGACATACTTGGACAATGTCCCTTACCTAGCATTGATCTTAGCCCTTTTCTGAGCTGGCAGCTGGACTAGATAATCTTTTGAGAGCCACTCCAACTGAGTTATTCAATGGCACTTTCATTTTTTAATCATCTTATGTTTTTGGATGAAAGTGGAAACATGTTTTAATGTGTTTCTTCACATTGTATCTGTCAAATTGTATTCCCAGAAAAAAACCTTACATTGTTCAGAAAACTTTCCAACTGAAGTACCTTGATAACAACTGAATTGAATTCCAAAACTTTCACCTGAGCTCTAAAAGAGTCTTATTCTATACCATATATGCAGCATCTTTCAATATATGATCATTTTTCTGACTGCTATTTGTTTAGTGGAAATTGGAGTAAAAGTTTGGCTCTTGCCAAATATTTCTCAAAACATCAAGGACTGCGTACTTTAATTTGTTCTTCATTATTCTTGAAAACATCCTTTCATGGCCAGGGGTAGAATAGACTTCTGTGGCTCATAATGATCCATAATTACATTTCTGCCTTGAAGCAATAACTTCATCTATCCCCAATTTAGATTCCATATTCAAGAGCATAACCAGATATTTCTATGGGAGTAAAATAAAAAACAATGTTTCTTAGAACTATGCTTTTCTCTGTACAGAATGTTTGCATCCTTTTTTTCTGTTTTTATTTTCTGCAAACACTGTAGCAAAATCAAACTTTAAGTCAGTATTGGAGATTGCAGCAATTTATTTTAATACATGAATACAGTTTACTCACTTTGCAAACATGATTCACAGAACTTAGCTCAGCAGTTATGGAACTTAAACAAGGTCTTGTAATTCATTCCAAACTAACAGTTGCAACAAAATATTATCAAGAATAATACACAGAAGTCCTTTACTGAATAATTTTGACTAATATGTATGAAAAAAAATAATATAATCATAGACGGAGAGAGAGGAAGCTAATATACTGGGGGCTATTTTATTGATCATTGCTTCCATCATATTTGGGTAGATATTCTTTTTCAAGTTATTGAAAGCTTTGCCAGAATAAGTGCTTGGAAAATTTCTGCTGAAGTCTGCTGTTGAGTAGCCTTAAAAGAAGGGAAGGTGTAGACAGGCGGAAAGAGACGGAATTTCTTATGAAGGACTGAAGAATAAAGGATACTGAGAAATCTCCAGCCCATTTATTTATTTATTTATTTACTTATCTATTTATTTATTTATTTATTGTGTAGCCAGCAAAAGTTCAAGCTTTTTTTTAATGCTTATCAGTGAACGATTTTACATCTTTTTTTAAATAATAATTTAAAAGAAGTATATAAATATCTTAAAGCTCTGTACATAGAGTACAGGATCAACTTGGGATTGGGAAATGGCCATTACTACATTCTTAAGTAAAACATCTTTTACTGAAACTTTAAACACCCTAGAACGTACTCCAAGTGTAGTTAACACAGTTTCCAGACTTTCATGAGTCTCACTCAGGCTTTTGGAGCATGTCAAAACCATGGATCATATAAGATTCCAATTATTTATCTTAATCTTGCTCTACAATGCTTAAGTTAAAAATAAATAAATAAGTCCTACCATAAGAATTCTAAGGGAATTTGTAGTTGGGTACATTTACAAGAAAGACCGTACCAATAGAGTGTCTTGTTTAGATATTGCCCTTCCAAAAAGAGAATAACTTTTTTACAGCTTAGCGTGCACCATCTTCACTCTAAGCTACACTGAAAAAGGCATCTACAGCAAGACAGGTTTGCTAGCAAAAATGAAAAACCTTTGCTAGCTTGTAAAAATTTTTCTTAAAGAAAAACTTGCTGCAGGCTGAAGAGGAAAACAGATTTCCTTGTTTACTTGTCACATGATGAATGAAATCATTCCTTGTATTCCCTAACCTTGTATTCTTCTTACCTTTCCTTTGACCTTCCCTTTTCCCTTCCCACTCCTTTTTCTCCTGTTTCAAACAAGGTTTTTGAGTTCTTATTCTCTTGGTAGAGAAAAAAATCCATACATCAATCAATTCCATATTTTGTACGGTAAATACAAAGTAAATTTTTAGTTTTAGGGTAAAAGTTTTTGTTTTCCTGTGATTAAATGTAATTCATCCTATTTTGGTTTTGTAATTCTTCCCCTGCATTCCCTACTTCTGACAGAGTTTGACTGTTCAGCACATTTGTTTTTCTGTTAATTTAAAACTTTGGTTGCATAGGGTAGAACTTATTTGGGTATGCTGGGGTTCAGTGAAGATAGTCTTGAACCTTCTTCATTATGGTTCACCAACTATCTGTAATACTTCATTAAGCAGTGAAAGGCTACAGTAGTTATTTTAACTGACACCTCAGCTCTTTTTTTTTTTTTTGCTGATCTTCAAAAAAGACCTTATACTTCACCCAAAATATGTTCTTTTTCTTGATCTGATAAAAGCAAAATAGGTTTTTTATTATTTTAATTAAGCGACAATATTTTTTTTTGATTCAAAGAATTATATTGGAGTTCTTATCTCTACAAATGTTCAAAACTTTTTCTCATGAATACTTGTCTTGCTTTGTATATTCCACTATTTGAGGGAGATAAAATTTCAAAAAAGATAACCATATTTTGCTTTTTTGCTGTTTCTTTGCCAAGTTGTCCTTATTTGCTGATACATTATTTTGTTGAACTGGTTTTGATGTTTTGTTGCAGCAATCACAGCTCTTTTGCTTAAGGTGTAACCGAAGCTAAACTTACTGAAGAGCACAACTGTGTGACAAGTGGTATTTATGCCCTGTCTCCTATTCTAGTTCATATTCTGCATATTACCCAGGATATACCTTTATGCCTGTGAAGGTGTATGAAAGGAGAAAGTTGGAGGGAAAGGATAACATGGTAAGAAAATAAACATTAGGTGGGGGTTGGCCTCTTTTCCCAGATAACAGCAATGGAACAAGAGGTAATGGTTTCAAATTGCTCCAGGAGAGATTAGGATTGGATATTAGGAAAAATTTCTTCTTAGAAAAAGTAGTCAGACATTGGAACAGGCTGCCCAGGGAAGGGGTCACTGTCCCTGGATGAGTTCAAGAAATCTGGTGATGTGTCATTCAGGGACATGGTTTAGTAGAAAAGATGGTGATGGATTCAATGATCTTAGGGGTCTTTTCCATCCTTTATAATCCTGTGATTCTGTGAGATTAATAGGTACCGTATTAGTTTGACCACAGTGTCAAAATGTTTGTGGCTAAATAGGTAACTTGGGAGATAAAATCCTAAACCAAGTGAGCACATGTGCATCTTGGAATGTATAAGCTAGAGCTTACAGTGAAATTGTCACTTATTCGTTCATTATATGCTATAATTATATAATGTATACAATATATGTTGATGAAATAGTTTTCTATAGAAAGTAATATCTGTCAAAAGAGCAGCAGTAGTGCACTTAATGCATTTTTAAGCACCAGCTTCATTAATCGTAGTGTTCTTTGGAAAACTGGAACATGAAGTTCTCCTGTTGTTCATTTTGTTCTGTTTCAGTTTGGCTGCTAAACTAGGTACGATGTTGACTGACCTTGCTTTGGATGGCTTTGAACCAACATGAAATAGTTCATGTTAATACTGGAGAATGTAGGTCCTTTGAGAAAAATCCAGAAATGCTAGCAACTCTAAAGTGAATCCTATCTCCATGGATTTAATAGACAAAGTCTTTCCATATGTTTTCATCAAAGAAATTAAACCAGGCTTTTATTGAAATGCAGATGTAGAAATGTGTAGTGAGAGATGAAAGAAAACTGAATTACTGCAGAGGATTCTATTCTTAAACTTAAGGTGGCAAGTTCTTTCATATTTGAGAACGAACTTATTAGCATTTTAAAATAAGAAGCCTCCTAAGTAAGGTTTTATTATTCAAATTGGGAGATTTTAAGGATCTAGGGAAGCATATATTTAATTGGATTAAATTTTTACTTAGGAGTAACAGCGTATTTATAATGTTTTATCTCCATATTAGGCAAGAACCAGAACAAGATTTACTGTAATTTGCATTTTTTACCTTAAAAAACAAGCCCATATGAAGAATTCTACCATAAGATAAAATATCACAGAAACTTGCAAATATTTTATATCAAAGCAGTTTGAATAGCTTATATACTCTGATCCAGTCCCATATGACTTCAAATCAGACTCAGCCTACTGTTTCTAATACCTAATTTCTAAGTTTCCAAGTATTAGCAAAAGGAAAGAGCAGTACCATTAGGGCAGGAAGCATTCATTTTTATCCTTCACTCATGTTTGAATAGTGTCAGGAAACACCCATTTCAAATGAGGTCCCACTATGCTATAAACCTTACAGGAAAATTTGGAAAATTTGTGACATAAAATGTATACCATAGACAATAAAAAATAAAATATGCAGGAGAAAGAACAAAGTCTTTTTCCTGCATCAACTTCAACTGAGTTCAGGTACAGACATCATTACTCGTCTACACAAGTTGTAGATCCCATTTATTGTAGTATCAAGAAATTAGTGGTTTTCCTCTGAGTGTACAATCTTCAAGTAGCACAGCTGCACTTAAACTCAAGTCTACAGTACTTCAGAGTAGTGATGATAAAGTGATGGTAATACTAAGCCAGTGCTAAGTTCTCCATCGCTCTTGTGAAAGTTCAGATGTATGTCAAGTCCTGGTAAATACTGCAAAGCTATTTTTTACATATACCTTTCCCCTGCATTTGAATATGCTGTAGCTTCCATTTCAGCAAATCTTCGGCAAATGATTTGGACGCTAATTACTTTAAAAAAATATATTTGCAGTTAGTCTTTAATTTTACAATCTTTATATCCCAACTATAATTCTAAATCTTCTCTCTCCAGTTTCAATACAGGTGTGTGAGAAACATGCTCAAAATAAAAAATTTCTAATCAGGTGAAGATCTCTGTGAAGAACAGTTTATTCATTATTGCAGTAATGGTGGCACACCCTCTACTGACAGGGAGAAATTGTGCACCTAATCAATGAAATCCAGTCCATTATATACCCGGGATCTAACACAGATAAAGCCTCTCCCGGCTCTCATAGGTTGAGCATCTCAGGCTCACAGTCTTCCCAACACTGTTGCTACAACACATTTCCATACACTGTCTGCTACAAACCTATTGTTTTTAGGTATGTTCTGTACTTTTTATGACAATAGGAGGACAATGTTTCCAAAAATTAGCACACACTTTCTGTCCTGTACCAGACTCTCCCCTACCCTGCATAATTACCTTGTCTAGTGCCTGTGCCAATTCTGTCCAGGTCAGAATGCTACAGTCTCAACTTTACTTTGTTCCGGAGCTTTCTTTGTGAAAAACAACTGATCCTACCCTACATACATTCCAGAAATACTGGAAATTTCCACAGCAAATACACAATCTACTTCTCACATATGGTATTCATTTTTGTCTTTGTAGGTCTACTGTCCATGATTCTATGGTCCAGCTGTTTTCCAATGATATTTTGCTTTCATATTTTTTAACTAATTCACTTCACCTATACAAAAATTAGTTCGTAAATTTCTTTCTCATCCTTTCTTCTTTTGTTACTCCTGATATGCAAGTACCATTCATGTCTAAGTGCACCTTCAAAATAACCATTTGAATGACTGTAGCACTTTTTGTTAGGGTGAGTGACACATCTTGCATACTCTGAGGCTGAGGACTCACCATTACTCTCACTTAATCTTGCACAGTGCTGTGTCAGAATAAGTTCTTCATAATCAGAATATCTCTTTGACTTAAAATTTAGGAGATTAAGTTGTCTAGATAGTCAAAGAAAAATTTAGTGCTTTAGGAGGTGATTCAAAGTTACTTAAGATAATATGCTCAAAACTTATTTGATTCCAAAGTATTGAATTCTATCCAGATTTTATATCCAATGATAATATGAAAATTGGACTTTGTTTTGGGAATAACTTTTCAAAACATTTAGACTACTATTATTGCTGAATAACCTAAGCATGAAAGGGGTTAATACCTACTTTTTTTTATGTTTTCATTTTCTACAAATGGAGATATTGTATCTGAAATAAATAGTGAGAATAAGTATGCAGAGACAGTGAGAGGCTCATTTAAATACTTAGCATCTAAGATTTAGTAGGACTCCCGTTTTTATCCAGCATTATGAGGCTGCAGTGCAGAGGCTGCTAACCTAGCCAGGGATCTTCCAGACCAAAGCATTTTCATAAAACATAGCATAAACCACTAGAATTACAATCAAAATATGCAATAACGAAGGAAATAGGCTTTTGTTGGAGCTAAATGCAACAGGGATGCTTCATGGGTATTTGCTTCTTGCAGGAACCATCTCATTCACAGCCAGATATCTTCACTCCTTGATTTTCAATAACCTCCATTCTTCACAATAATGCCCTCGCTCCTTTTAGTGATTTTTATATATGCTGACTGTGGTTTAAAAATAATGATTGAGTGTATGATACCCTATCGTAAACACTACGGGAGATAGTTTTGATGATTTGCTTTAGTATTTTGTCTGACAAATCAATTTATTCTCATTTTTATTTACACTGTAAGCAACAGATTTCTCTCCCTTTCTCTCTCTGGCCCCTTTTTCTTTGGTCTGGTGCCCATTTCAAGTTTTTCAGGGTATGCATGTCAATGAATATTTAGCATCTATACATACAGTTCTTTTTGTTGGTGTTTGTGAAACAGAATTCTTCAGGGATGACTAAATCCTACTACCCTACTGTTAGGAAAATTGAGAATCAGAAAACTGTCTAATTTCCCTAAAAATCCAGCTGCAAATCACCTGATTCTCCACTGAATTTTACAAGTTTGTCTCATCATTTGTGGACTACAGAAGATTAAATAGATCTTTCTTGAAAATCATTTCATTCTTACATGATTCTATGCTTACGATGTGTCTGATATTCTTTTATTCTCACATGCTTTCAGTTTTTCAAATCACAGACTACATAGTAAATAAGTAATCCACTTGATCCATTGTGTTTTCTGTTTCCTTTTTTCCTCATTTTGGTACTTTGGGTTTTGAAAGTTTAATATATAATTTTTATTTACTTTCCATTCATTTGATTTTCTGATCTTTGTTCTTCTTGTCAATATATAACATTTTGTTATTTTTATTATTGTTATTATTATCTCACTTCTACGATTTTGATTTTGCTTATTCCAATGGCTTGATTTCACTTTTCTGATCCTTCTTGCAAAATATAAATTCTCAGGCCTTTCAAGTAGTATTTGACCTATTCCCTATATCAGTGATTCATGCACTGTTAATTAAATGATGTGCCTTTAGATAGCATACTGAAGAACTGAATACGACTTTCAGCTTGGGTGGTTCCATTCTGACATTAAAAATTCTTTCTCCGGGAGGGTACTGCAGAGGTGAATCAGTTTGCCAGTGAGAGTGGTGAATTCTTCCTCTTCCAAAGTTTTCAGTGTTTTGCTAGACAAAATGAGGAGTGACCTGGCCTAAATGTAGGCAACAGTATTATTTTGTGTAGGGAGGGAGGCCGATCTTGATGACCGGAAGGGAATTCTCATCTGTTCCGTGATTCTATGAAGTCTCAGATTGAGAATGAAAACTACTGAAGGCCAGTGGATGCTGATCCCTGCCTGAATGTACACATTCATGTGACCGGGAATTGTATGGGTAGTTTTGGCAGAAGGAAAAATTCATTCTCTCCTGGTGCAAATGGTGCTGATATCACATATCTGAAGAGAAAGCAACTTTCTAAACTGATCCATGCCTGTAGCATCCTACGCTAAGTGACTCACAGTTTGTCGTTGTGTTGGTTTTTTTTTTTTAACATTTTTGAAACATTTTCTTTCTTTTTTCTTTTCTTTTTTCTTTTCTTTTTAACAAGAAGAAAGAATGACACTGCAAGTTAGATTGAATGTGGTTTCCCTTAAAACTGCAACCAGCTCAGCCTATAGTGAGTGACAAAATAGTAGGTAATTGGTTAATCTGAGCAGGCAGTTATCAGCACAAACACTAGCATTCAAAGAAACCTCAGGATATGTTTGAAATATTTTTGTCACCCTCTCAGATCTGAGGCCCTATTTTGAACATAAGAACAACTCCTCCTGTCCCAAAGCACAGTTCTTTGAAATGAATGTCTACTCTCATTCTGTGTGTGTAATTGCTTGTAAATAATTGAATAATTGTCCTGATTTTTCTAGATCTTTTGATATTACCCAGTGGCTTTTTCTCATTGCCTGGATACAAAAAAAAATGCAAGCTTCATTTATTTGCAGATTGGGACATTTACACACCACCTATCTCACATAGGGTTTCCATCTGCAGGAAGGTTTCTTTAAGACGACAGTCCATTAAGTGTAAGAATTATCTTAATGTGACATTCCAATATTTCAGAGAGAATGGTAGAAGAAAATGAGGTAGCAGGAGAACAATACTTTGCTCTGGAGAACTCTGACAGCTGATAATGGTGTCATCTTCAAAGATGCCTCAAATCAAGTACTCTAGAAGGTTATAACTGCCAAATAGATGTTAGCACTGCTGAAATAAAAGGGAAATAATCATTCATTTAAACACCGGTAAAGTGCAGCTGTCAGATCTGTAGATCCAGTGTCATATCCTACATCAGAGAGTATTTGACAAAATGCAGAAAGTAACTCAGATTTGTCAAGCAAGAAACTTTGCTTATGTATTCACAGCTTGTTGATGTAAAATTTCTTTTCATGTCCCTACTGTGGGGAAAAAAAATAAGTGAACTCTAAATATCAGCATGATTTTTAGACCAGTGAAAAAAAGTAAAGAATAATTCAAGACTACTGATAATAAGTCAAACTGTTGTCAGGGGAATCTGCATAGATTTCAAAGGACATTTCAACTTTTAAAAGAAATCTCTGTGGATTTCTAGATGATAAGTGCCATACTTCCCACCCAATCCCCAAGCCGTAGTCCTTACCCCCTTACCTCCCACCCTCTCCACCCCCGAAAAAAAAAAAAAAAGTTCCATACTAAGAGAAGAGAGGAGAGAAGAAGAGAAGTAAGGAAAGGAGAGAAATAAGTTTAGTTCAGTTGAGAGAGACTTTCAAAGGTTATCTAATCAAATTGTCTGACTGCTTCAGAGCTAACAAAAAACTGCATCACATTATGGAGGGCATTTTCCAGATGCCTTTCAAATACTGACAGGCACAAGGCATCAATTACCTCTCTAGGAAGCCTGTTCCAGTATTTGACCATCCTCATGGTGAAGAAATGTTTGCCAGTGCCCAGTCTGAATGTCCCCTGGTGCAGGTTTGTGCTGTTTCTATGCGTCCTGTCATTCGTTACCGAGGGCTCATAGTGCCTGGTTTCTAACTGCACAGTAGAACTGTACAAAAGAACTTAAAGGAATTTTGATCTGATGCTGTTATAGATGCTCTGGACACCTCTGTTAGAACTAGTGAAGCCAGTCAAACAGATGAAAGGAGATAACTGGAAGTTTAGTGAGAATGATCAGGTTATGAATACAATGTTTTTCAAACATCATAGCTAATTTCATTCCCTACAGGATACCCCGTGATTCAGAGTTAAAAGCTCTAATGTGCATTTGATCAATTCTAGTTTGTCACTTGGAGGAAAAGCTGTCAAACTGACATTAAACTAAGTTTCTCTCTATTCTAAAGTGCAAAAAAAGTAACACTTCAGATAATTTGAGGATCAGGTAAAGTGATCCTCAAGGTATCATAAGGAGTGATGTAAGTGAAGCTGTCCTGAGAGCAGATAATATGCAATGGAATGAAATAACAAATACAGATACGTTCTGCCTTCAAGCAGACAATAAAAAAGACCCGCAGCAGCAACAAAAACAATTCATTTTCTTAATCAATTTCTAAAGATTCTACAAACTACGTTTTAATATTATGGATCATGCTCCTTTGCTTTGGCGTGTCTCCTTTGCCTGACAGTTAGCTGCTGCAGGGCCTGAGCAAGGTGAGGGTGCATGACGGGACAGAGTGATCCAGAGATATAGAGGAGATAAAATACATTTGATGGTAATGCAAATATTAAAGGAAGATGAGACACCTACAATTTCAACTGTTCCACCATCAACACAAAATTTGTTCCATGTTTGAGTCTACCTTACTGGGGCATTCGTTAATAATAAATTTCATTTACATTTAAGAAGTAAAGTACTCAGTTCTTGTCAGGGCCCAAAGACATCCTCACGCCTGCTTGTCCCTGACCCACCTGTGCAGTGCCCAGGACATCATTTCATCCCTAGGGCCACCAGCCCTGCCCCAGTGAGGCTGCAGCAGGACTTGGTTCACAGCCCTGCCCAGCTCAGCCATGTTATTGGTGAGCCAGTCTGCCCTGTGTCTTGAATAATGGCCTGGGCAATGAGATGGAGGGTCAGCAAGTTTGGGAATTATACCAGCTTTCAGAGTAGGGCTCCTACATAGAGGGACATGAACAAGCTGGAAAATATAGACTGAACCTCAGCAAAACTTAGCAGAGGCAAAGTACTGCACCCAGAATCTCACATAGCAGTATAGGCTGGCTGGAAAACATTGTTGCAGCAGAAGACCAGGTGTTTTTGACTGAAAAGTAATTAAACACAATTCACAGTGCATTCTCACATTAAAAAAAAAAAAAAAAAAAAAAAAAAAGCACGCAAGTCATGGATGTAAGGCTGTAGCCCACAAGGTGAGGAAAATGATTCTTCCACTTGGATTGGCACTACAGAGATTGCATCTGAAGTACTGCATTTGATTTTGGATCCTCGTACAAGAAAAACATCATTGAATTGGAGTGAGTCCGAAGTAGGGATAACAAAATGGAGAGGCAGTTGGAATATGTGACAAAAAGGAAAGGGTAGACAGGATGAGAAAACTGAGTTTGCTCCTTCTGAAGAGGAGGGGCAGGAAAGTTAAGGGCAGTTATCACTGTGGTCTCCAATTATTCAAATTGAAGATTCAAAGAGGAAGAAGCTAGATTTTCTTGCAGTGGAACGGCAAGAGGCAATGAACACAAACTTGGAAATTCTGACTTGAAATAAGGAAGAAGGAATTTATTGTGATGGTGGTCAAACTCTGGAACAGATTGCCCAGAGAGGTTATGTAATTTCCTTCCTTGGAGATTTCTACAGTCCAATTGGACGTAGCCCTGAGTAACTGGATCTAACCAAACCTACTTTGGGCAGGAAGGTTGCTTTAGATGATACGGGGTCCTTTCCGTCCTATATGGTTCCATGGTTTCATAGCTGATCACAGTTCACCACCTGCACTGATGTGATACAGACACCTCTGAGGTAATGTAATGCTTAGTGCATTATTTTTAATGAATTACAGTCATCAGAAGAAATGATGATTCATTTTCTCAGGCAACTCAGAGGGTTGCAGTATATAATAAAATGGCATTTGTTTCATTTGTTTCAAGTCACTTCAGCTACATATAACATAAATACAGCAATACTGAGTTGTTATCAGATTCCCCTGTTTTCAGAGTATTTAGAGTTATTTTAGACATTAAGTAGAAGATCAGTGCAAAGGCAATTCTGGAGATCTAGTTTTTTAAGTAATACAACATCAAAAATCAGTGTCTGTTCTAATTCTGAAAACAAACAAACTACAACAAAATAGTGTTTGCAAAGTACTGTATGAGAAAATAGCTAATAAAAGCTATTGGCCCATCCAATTCAGTTCTCACACATGCCTGTTTTGGCAGTTGGGCCAATGACCTCCAGAGGTCCCTTCCAACTTTGGTCATTCTGTGATTCAAAATGTTTGAGTGCTGTGTAATAATAATAGTGATAGAAGGAAGAATTCTATGTACCACATGCCCTGTAACACAGCAGAAAGCTTTATATTCTACCAGCCAGACTCTGTGCAGCAGAAGAGCAAAAAGAACAGAAACAGATAAAGGTGAGAATTTGCACTTTCTTTATCCAATCTTGTCATTGGTAAGTGAAAGGTGTGTGGATTCATACATTGAATAATAAAAATTCAGAAGAGTACGAAACTACAATCACAAGGTAAAACAAGGTAGAGTGCAAGGGTCCTGAGTCACCAAATCCATAGTTTTCTATAATGAAAATTTTTATATAATCCATTTCAGACACTTAAACAGGTTTAAACAATTTTAAAAACTATGCTCTTCAAACATGATCTGTTAGTTTGACATTGCTTTTCTTCAGTGTTTTCCCAGACAGAGCAAAAGATTTCCCTGTGTTGATTTCTATATACATACACACTGCAGTGCTTGGTTTGGTATGATTAAATACATTTTGATAGTGATTGAAGCTATATTTCAAACAATGCACAACATGCTCATCTATTGTGGCAATAAAGCTCTGCCTTCTGCTGCTTGATTTTAGGGATATTTATTTTTATTTTTCTTAAAATTAAAAAAAATAGAGATGCTACAAAACTTACAAAGGCAACGCTATGAAGGCAGCTGAGTTTTATAGCTTCCCTAGATGCTACTTGGAGTGACTGTATCAGTCTTTTACATTCCCTGATTTCCAGCCCTACTAGCAAACTGACACTGAAATTCTATCTAATTGCAATGTTGCTACATGTTTGTCAATGGATCCAGCATTATCCTGCAATTACCTGCTTTCATTGAGCCACAGTGGGTTCAATCCAGCTACTGAGTTGGGATGGTACCACTACAGTGAAATGGATCTGATGCACCACACTGACTTGAAGCTCAGACAAGTTCCAGCCTGTGACATGACAAAACAGTAACTTCCTTCCCTTGATGTTTTTAATCTAATTTCCAAACAACAGCTTTATCAGCATATCAGCTACTTATGAAGGTTAATGTCTCTATATTTAGCCTTCATAAAAAAAAGTTATAATTGACACAATTTTCTAGTAAAAAAGTATGCAGCCTGCTTTAAAAAAAAAAAAAAAAAAGAAAACGCATTGTAACTGCTTAAGATGAGTAGGAAGAAAAATGAATTGTGAGGAAAAAAAAAAGAAAAAAAGGTTGAATATGTCTTTAGTTCTCGTTCATCAAGGCCTGTACAATTTTTTTAAACATCCTGATAGTGTCATTATCCTCAATTTTGTCAGAAATTAAGCATATCATTCAGTGCTTTGCTGAACTGGGCCTGCTTGTTGTTTCTATAACTCGCTTATACAGACACCTGCACATTTGTGTATGTAATTCTACATATGCTTTGTTTACTCAGAATATGTTACTGAAAAATCCTTCAAATAAAGTCCATATTTAAGAATTCATTATATCAAACATCAACAATAATATACTTTCTTTGAAAGCCCAGTTGTGAACTTTCATTTTGCCAGTTTGAGGCTATAACTATGCTAAACACAAGAATTTGAAGGTAAAGAATGGTTCCAGAAGGCATGATAAATCTTATTCCCACAAGGGAAACATTTACTTGACTTTTTGTGGTAGAAACCTTGAGAAAGTTATTTAGCCTCAAGAGTAATTTTTTAAGTAAGTGTTTGGACATTGTCTAATGTTGTATTGAATCATAAGTTATGTCTTTGGCCTTAATGACTAAACAGTTTTTTAAAAATGTGTTCATATACTAAGTTCTGTTAACAAAACCAGTGTCTGGTTATACACAGATTTGTATAATTATCTGAAGGATAAACAATGCTCTGACATTGAACAGAAAGCTGAATTGATGGGACTTTCACTTTTTGCAGTGTTGCTGTGAATAGGTTCACTTCCTTTTTTTTTTTTTTTTTTTTCCAATGCAAACTTTAGAAAAATGCAAGGAGTTTTTATTTGCAGAATAAAAAGAAATGTTGAGTCCTTAAATCTTAAGATGCTACAGTTTTCTTCATTGATCCTAGCATATTGTTGCAGTCTTTTAAGCCCTAGTAAAATTGTAAGATTTTCTTTTAAGCTAACTTTAACAGTCTTGCACCTTCAGTATTTTTTTTCCTGCTGAAAGTTTTGATGTTATGTTGGTTTACTTAGAAAAGCTTTTGTGACCAGGTTGTGAAGGTGGTGAAAAAAAATGTTTTCCAATGGAAAGGAATCAAGAAGAAAGATTAAATTTGAAGATTGGGCTACGGTAGATTAGCAGTTAGTTTAACTTGTGCTTTCTGCTTAGCCGTGCAGAGATTTGTATACGCACACGCTTGATCTTGTTGGAGTTAAAGGAAGAAGACAGTGTTGACCATCTTCAATTATTCAATAATATCTTTGGCAAATTTATCTGCATCCTTCATAAGAAAGAAAATAACAAATTGCCTTTCCAGAACAAAGGCCAAACACATTTCTAGCAGAGTTGGCATATCTTTTCTTAGAAGTCATTCTGTTAACCCAACTGTAAATTTCATCCAAGTATTCATTTCTTTGTAGTCAGTGGTTGAATAATATCAAGCCAATTTCAAGAATGCTACTGCTTGATAAGTACAAGAATCTAAAACTTCCTTCTCTAGACACACTTTTGTGTCTGTTTTGACACATTAGAGAAAATTACCCAAACAGTAATTACTTTTTCATTTCACCAATAAATCCCCCAGTACCTGAGGCCTATAAATACTCAGGCAGTTGTAAAGGACATGAGCCCAAAGAGATCATGTGTCATAGGACATGAGAATAAAGTCACTGCGGGGATAAATTGTTAGCATAGGCTTATCTTCTCCCATTCTTCCTTTCATTCCAGTAAGGCTGAAAATAATTTGACTGCTTGGGTAGACAATGAAAAGATGTCAGTACCATTTTGAGAATACATCTAGTGACATTGTTGTGTTCTAGATCTGGGGAATTTCATGCATCAAGTATAAGAAAAGTTGTCTTTATGTACCATCATATCTGAACTGTGCCTGGCCTGCCTGAAAGCTAGAAGTTGTGCAAGACATTCTTTTAACTCTACTCAATAAAGAATTGATCCTCAAAAGTGAATGACCTAGTGATGAAGCACAGCTAATTCAGATCAAGTTTTCCTTTCCTGGAAAATAACTGCTGAATTTCTCTTCTGTAACCTCTTCACAACAATGTTTTGAAGTGGTGCTTAACTGCTGAGGGCAAATAAAATATCTTGTACACTACATGTACTTTTCATTGCAGGCTATTTTTAAGTTATCAGAAAAACTGCAATCAACTAGTGCCTCTTTGTCATGTGCTATAGCCTTCCCCCAGATTAACTTGCTTGAGAGAGAACAAAGAATGTTTTTATATGTCCAGTTTAGACTGAAATATGTCATTAAGAGAAACTCAGACATCTTTGTTTGAGTGATACTTGGGCTGATTGTTGTCCCTTTTAGCAGTATGTATCCTATTTTTATATGAAATAGGTATTGCTGATCTTTTTCTAGTTGTAGCTAGCTATTGATAGGATCTCAGGCATTTGTCAGTCTGAGAAAATAGCACTTCTTTATCAATATCCTAGGATTTTTGCAGATATTAATACCCTTGGTATTGATACCCTTCATTTTATCAAGTTAAAGAGCTTTGATGTTTTGGAGAGAATTACAGTTAGGACAGTTAGTTAGGACAGTTTTATAGTATTTAAGTAAGTCTGTCCATCTCAGTTTCTCAACATTGTTTAGGAACTGTGAACACTAGAACAAATCACATCTCCAGGCAATTTGTTTGTGTTCCTACTAAGACCTAAAGGAACTTGATCGCTCTAATACAGTAGAAAATTTTCTTACTGTTGCAAAGTACAGGATTTTATATCTTCTTTTGAAATAGGAGAACGTTCAGCTGATTATCTATCAAGCATTTTTAATCCTTTTCAAGATTTTACCATTTTTACAATCTTTGTGGTATCTACAAACTACATTAACAATGACTTTCCACGTTCTTCCAAGGCATTAGAAAAATGTAGTATATAATAGAGACAGGAACTCAGCCTTGCAAAGTAAAATATGCTAAGAAGATTCACATTTATAGTTGCATTTTGAAACCTATCAGTCAACTGAGTTTTAATCTAGTTAATGTCTACAATGCTCAGTTGCTGTTGGCTGAGCCTCATTATTAACAATCCATATCCGCAGAAAAGCCCAGAAATGACTTCAGCAATGAATAGTTCTATTAACCTTACATTCTTACACTGTTTTTCAGGTTCACAGAAGCCTCCTATAAAACTTTGGGTATCTTATAAAACAGATACTGTTACTGAATACACCATCATTAAACCAGTGTTCTCATAGAAGGAAACCAAATTGGTTTGACATCTATTTCCTAGATGATGAAGAATAGCAGTTTTATTAATACTGTTCTGTACTAGCAATTGTGTGATTGCTCTTGAGTATTCTGACAGGCTTTTGAATACGTAGCTCTTCCCAATTGCCTATCTGAACTGCTGAAAAGCAGTAGCCAAACAATAGATCTCAAAACTTATTGCATTGTCCTAGTCCTTATAGAAATTCATCATAAAAGATAAAAGAATCTCACTGTATTTTTGAAATTCTAGGAAATAGATTATGCAGATCCACTGATGTAAAGACACCTATGTTAGGCTGCTCTATATTACATCCTGTTCAAATGGAAAGCAGTTTATTTTGATATTATATTGTGGTCCAGAAATATTTTATTGTTTTCCCAAACCAGAATGCTTATTGGAAGAAAGTGTTTAATGGAAATCTTTCTTGGTTATTTTTACTTTTTGTACCACCTTATCCTGTAAAAACCAATCTTGTTTTAGAATAATTAAATTTTTTTTGTACAGAAAAGCCCTTCTTATTTTGTAATTGGCTGCCAAGTTGTTCTTGCTTATCCATTTGCTTACCTTATATATATAGTGTTTTAAAGTTCCAAATCTTTATGATTTATGAGATGTTTTTCTGTTCTTTTATTTATGAGTTTTCTTTTTAACTGCTTTTTTTTATGATTACTTTTACCTTCCTCCTTGACCATTACAGTGCGTTATTTTACCAGACATGATTGTCTTTCTCTGAAGTATCATAGTTTGTTTCAAATGGTCTTAAAGAGATTTCAATTTGCATTTATTTGCTTTGGCTTTCTTCTTTCTGTTCAAGTTGGAAGACTTCGAATTTTCTTCTTCTTCCAAAAGTGGAATCTTAAATTCAATTTTTCAACACTCTCAGATGGCATAGTTTTATTGCATCAGAACCTTCTCATTTGTGGTTTCTTTCTGAGGTGAAGATGTTACTGTGAACCACAAAGCCAGTTTCCACAGTCCCTGAAAATCAATGGTCAGTTAATCTTTATTTCCACACACGAGAACTTGTAATGACATTTTCAAATATGAAACTGTTTTACCTTGCACTATCCATATCTACAAAAAATGGTTTGCCTTCTGCTTCAGTGTAGTGGCTTCTGGAGTGATTTTTATCCATCTCACATTTTTGTTTAATTTTGCAAGCATTTGGTATGTTCTGAGGAACTTTGGTATTTCATCCACACAGTTAATATTAAATGAAGTAACACATTACAGATAGTCTACTGCCATGCTTGCCAGCCTACTAGAGTCAATTCAGAAACTGTCAAAACTCTTGGGAATGTTTTAAGCTTTAGCTGATAATCAGTAAGTACAGGGACCTAAATCTTCTTAACCATATGGAAGGCTTTATCTAATGGATTCTCAGACTAGCCAGATATTCAAATGAAGGTTCCTTGCTTCCTTGAATTATGGCTTTCAACTAAGAAAATAAGTTGCACCAGCATACAGATGCTTTCAACTGTGGTTCAAGTGTGTACATGCATGCACTGGGGAGATACTTGGAAACGATTTTAGAAGTGTCTTTTAATATCTCTGGATGATAGCTAGGGAATTAGTCACTAAAGAAAAGCAAAGTTGCTGTGACCTTTCAAAGCCTTTAAACTGCCTGTAAATTCTACAAAAATATTAATTATTTCATGAAGCAATAACATATAGAGGTGTTGTGATTATAATTCTGGCTATGACTGGAGATGAGAAAATTCCAGATATTTTCTTCAGGGGTTTAGGAGAAATGAAATCAAAACATTTTTCTGTTTACAAAATTGATTTTACTTTTAGGATAAATTCAGCAACAGACAGGCATTTGTTTTCCCATTTGCAGCTGCTTAATGATTATCTTCTTTACATTTACTGCCAAAATAGATAGGCCAAATAGGTTCATGTGACAGCACTGGTATTCAGAAAAATGCAGTGTTACAGAGGTGGAACTGTGATTTATTAGCACATTTGGACACAGAAAGCTTTTCCATATACGCGGTGATCTGTAGTTGAGGACTGCATTCATGCATAAGATGAAACCGATGTAGTCAATGATTTATAGTTGTTTGCTGTCTACAAAAAATGACCTTGTTAAGTTAATTAATTAAATGAAACTGTTATCTTTTCAGTTTAATGAAAGTATCAAAGATGACTCTAAAAATTTATAAACATTTTATGGAAACAGATGGTCTACTTCTGTAAATAAGGCTTTGAAGAGCAAAGTTTGAGAGAAAAGTATATTAGATTTTTCCATTGATCTTATTACTTATCAAAGCTTTGAAAGAAAGGCTTTGAATGATTAATTCCAGGATTTTGGGGACTCCTATCATAGCAAATGTTGTTTGATTTTCACTGGCTTTTTTTCTTATTTTTTGTGTGTTTTTGTACCTCTCAAACACAATACTTTCATACAATTAAGAAGCATCAGATATTGAAGCAGTTATATTAATGGGAGTAAAACTTAAAAATAAAAACAACCGCTAAATATATGAAGAACATCTTATGTTACCCATGAGAATACATATAAAATCACGACAGAAAGATTTTAAGTTCTTCTTTCATCTGTTATATATCAGAGCAATTAAAAAACATAGTCACCTTTACTATCTTTATAATCTTTTCCTTACACACCCATGCATTTCGTATTACTGTTCATGGAAACTGGCTAGATTTTACATCTTGAATGCACACTTTTTATCTGCTTTTCTCATAGAGGTTGTTGAAAGGGACTTGTTTACTTCTTTGTTATTTACTGACCTCATAAATTTGTGTGTTCACTTCTAGTTTAGGGTAGTGTTTCTCTTTCCACTTTGAAGAACCCTCAAAGAGTTCTCAGTGCTGACTTAGCAGAAGGATCATCCTAAATCAGTCTAAAGGCATGAGATTATGAGTCATGAGTTTTTACTACTATGGAAATCCAGAACTGGCAAAAATTGGATGCTGATGGCATGGTTATTGGTGACCAAGAGCACAGGCAAGTTGATTTGGATGGAAGGCATCAGATATGCTTAATATGTGCAAATGCCTTTGTGCAGTGCTACCGTGATTGTTTTTAAAGAAGTAAACTGCAGGGAACAGGAGTATGGCTGCTTCTGAGGGATACTAAATACCCGTGACTATCCTATTCATGGAACACATATATACAGTGCAGTATCTGAATAGCAATAGTGCTCATCTGCATGTCCTGAGCCACAGACACAAAAGAGTGGGCCCACGAGATCTCACACTGAAGTAGCCTTCCTAAGATGGGCATAGGTTTGGCAAGGCTGTTTCTCCTGATATAAAAGCTAATGTTCTGGGACGAGGTTTAGGGATTGGATGCGATTGACTTTTAAGAAAATACACATTCTCAGGACATTCACATCTGAAGGATTGTAGCCTATTGCTGATCAGCTCATCTCTGGAGGTAGTGAAGCTTCTGATGCTGGTAATATACATGCAAAATGTGTCTGAGAAAGCAAAACTAAATTCACTTGCCTCCAATAATGTAAATGTGTTCTCTGTGTACTACAGAAGCTTGATCTATCTCTGAGCCAACTATTTAAAGCTGAGCTGCATGTGGTGGTATCACCATGGTCTTGTTGCTGGCAGTGGAATGTTTTTCTGGAGATTTTCTGAGGCCTACATGGCACCTTATGCTTCTCCTCACACTTCAGATTTCAGTGATATGCTTGGATGTTCATACTGGTGCAGTGATGTCAGTGCAGATGCTGAAGATTGTTTGCAGTCTGGGCATGCATAGAGGGTATCTGGGTTGCCATGCTGCAGACATGAAGTTGTTAGCTAGGGATGGTCTCATGGCAGCATTGCTCAGGAGCATCCTGAGAGCATGGTGGATATAATGCCTACATGTAACAGCAGCCCACATTCATCCCTTGTTCATTTTTGTCTGCTTTGCTTTGCTACCCTGTGTTTACCTTCACATAATCAAGTCTTGTTGACAGATTGCCAAGAATAGCCATTTCCAGTGGTGAGGGGCCATGTTCTCCATGATAGTTTTAGTCAGAACAAGAATTTTGTCCCCTGATTGGCTGTCTACAGGTGACAGGTACAGATCTACCTCTTAGTGACTAAGATGAGATATGCTATCCATTTCTGAGTTTCAAAATGATTGACTCCAGCACCAATTAGGCCAAGGCATTCAGCTATATTCTGCATACGCTCTTCAAGGGCAATTTGAAATACTATTAATGCTATTGAGCATATAACTTTTAAAGTTTTTAAAATTGAATTGTAAATTTAATTTCTTTAATGCAGTACTATTCTGTCACAGGAAGGCAAATATTTTTCAGAATGAGTTTATATAGAGGTTTAAAGCTGCCTCACACATTTAATTTCGAAGTGACCTTGTTTATGCTTGGTGGGAAAAAAACATTTATTATGTGTTTGTTAAACTGCATCTGCATGCTCAGCATTACAGAGTTCTTGGCCCCTACATCCAAAGTATAATATACTTTGGTCTGATATGAAGTTAGTGAAAATCATTCAGTGTTTTTGGTATTATATTAATAAATTCTATATGGAATTTAACTTATTTTTAAAAAGTAGCTCATTTTTCCTGTTTTGGTGACTTCATTACTACAAAAATTGTTTTATAGACTGAAAACAACACCTGAGAAACACTGAAAATATTATGTTTAAATAAACACCACAAAAAGAAATAAAACTCCTTCAAGGACAGTGCTGAGTTGTTGGAGCATCAGATGTGAATGTGATTAATGCTTTCTGAAACAGCTTTACGTAATGTACATATCTGAGGAGATCTTTTTATATTTTATCTTTCTTTTTGTCAGCGTAACTGAATCTTTTCTTTCAAAATTTGGTTTATTACCTACTAGGCATATTTCATGGTGCCTTTTAATATCATGGTGTGGTCACTATGGCAGTTTGATTTTAATAAGTTTGAAACAAGCATTGCCAGTCTGAAGGTTAGCTCTAGGGGTTATGATTTAGATCAGACTTACTTAGTATTATACCATGAAAAGAAAACAAGACATGGCCTCAAACCATGACATTTAGATGGCAGTTTCAGAAACTGAAAGACTAGAACTTGGCAGGCTGGTGTGGGATTTTAATTCTGCCTGGTTTAACAAAAAGGTCACTTTGTAAAAATTAAATCTAAATTTACAGTCCTATTTCAAGTTACCCATAACTCTTAGAAGGATGTTCCTTAGAAGGAACACTTTGAGGTTTTGTCAAAGGAAGCTCAGGTTGGGTATTAGGAGAAGGTTCTTTACCTGTTAGGCAATGAACAGGTTCCTCAGGGCAGTGGTCACAGCCCCAAGCTGCTCGAGTTCAAGAAGCATTTTTTCAGCGTTCTCAGACATAGGATTTGAATGTTGAGTGGTCTTATGTGGAGCCAGAATTTAGACTCCATGATCATTGCAGGTCCCTTCCAACTCAGGATATTCTGTGATTCTGAGATTCTTTGTTCAGATGCAGGTTTTAGTAAAGACTGTATTCTGGATTAAAATGTGTACTTTCAATATTTTACTGACTAACAACATTTTTTAGGGGAGGGGGGAGGCGGAAGAAGGAGGAAAGGAATTTTTAACCAATAAAATACAAATTTTGGTTTTTCTTGTGGAGTGTTTATTTCCTAAATTGATAGAGAGGAAGGAGATTGACTTCTGTAATCAAGAGGCAAAGATAAGCATAGATTGCATTGGTTCAAATCTTGTGATTTAAAAGAAGCAAAAAATAACACATAAAGCAACAAAAATTAACTACAAGATATTTCCTAAACTGGATGTTCCATCTCAGCTTTGTCTGTAGATCTCTGCTTCCAGTGAGTCGTTTCCTTGCTCTGTTGTGAAAGCATTAATGTTGATGTTCAACAACATGATATGTATTTGCAAGCTCATAAAGACAAACCATCTCTATATTAATTATGCTTCTGATTGCACCTCTTTAAGTTGAGCTTCTGGACAAATTAATCACAAGCGGCAGTCAGATGGCATTTGTTAACTTTGCCATTGATTGAATGAGCAAAGAGAATTTTTGATCAATGGCCTACAGCCCTCCTTTAATTGCCTATTGGTACCTGACTTCTGGCATTTATTGGTTCCTCAAATGGTCTGACCACTTTACCTTACTGTTCTTGGAGAGTTAATGGTGGCTGTCAGATCTTAGAGGTTTGCATTTCTGAAGAATAAGAAAGAAGTTTAATTGATGTGACAGTTGATATACAATGTGTCTCCTTTCTGATCAGTCTAGCCATCAAATTATATTATACATTATATTCAAAAATCTATGCTGTAATGGTCTTCCTATAGTATTGGACTCTAGATGCTACAGCATCAGATGTTGTAATAGTATTCTCCCAACAATGTTGATAAACACATCAGCTAGCTCATGTTATCAATCAATCCCTGATGCCTGTAGTTAAAATTTTCTGTTCCTAGTGCCAAAAATTATGTGCAAAGCTAGCCATCATTGAC
The DNA here is from genome assembly GCF_987193195.1 of Phasianus colchicus. Lineage (NCBI taxonomy): Eukaryota > Metazoa > Chordata > Aves > Galliformes > Phasianidae > Phasianus > Phasianus colchicus. The sequence continues at coordinate 61,734,557 of NC_143437.1, read as the reverse complement.
TTTTTATTGCCAGCTATAGTGTAGCAGTAGTCAACTGTAGATGCATATAGACTGAGGCAAAACAGTTGTATTAAAGGACATTTGCCCCCTCTGGAGCTTTTCTCTTCATGAGACATCTTCCGAGCAATGCATGAAATATTCATTTGTACTGGAGTTATCATTTGTCTGTGTCTTCTTATACTTTACTCACAATGAAGCAGTGAATATACTGTTCTGTATTTTCTCTCTATCTGTTTTATCTAATACAATCATTATATTTTGAGTTAAAAGATTACCTCGCGCTAGCTCTTTCCTTTGAACAGTTGATTTATGGAGATTAGAAACTCATTAAGCATTCATACCCTATGATGATGGGTGTAGCCTATACAATCAAACAGACGTATTAGCGGAAATATGTGTAAGATACAACATAAAACATACTTAGGTAGTAATTGAGTGTAAATATTTCGTAGCAGAAATCAGGTGCCAAGTTTGAATGCTTCCATCCAAAGAACTGCCTGCATTTTTCAAAGTAATGTCTCTTCAACAGAACATACACAACTTAAAAATAAAATCAACTTTAATTCAGTCCTCCCATGGAATTCTCAGCTTACATATTTATGCAAATGTATCCTGCTACTAAATCAGATTATTTACTTCACAAACAACAAAAATGCATATTCTTAGAAACTTGTCACACTAATAGTACTAGACTGTAAATTATCTTCTAGGCTAAGGAAAACAAACCTGAGTTAGTGGTTAGGTTTTTTTCCTTCTTTTTTTCTTTTAGTGATGTGAACTAGCAATATAATTTCTAATGAAAATATGTCCTCTGCAGAGGACAGAGAAAAGATCATATTCTAAACAACTTATAGCTACCCTAAACTAATTTCCTTTTATTCTGCATTGAGACAATATTTTTGCTTGTAAACTGAGGGGAATTACAAGTAGGTGTTATGCCTTGATCTAATGTAATGTAATAAATGTCTGCATCTCTCTCTCTCTCTCTCCAATTATGTTTAGTATGTTTAGGAATATCTGTATATATATATATATGTGCATATCTAACAATGAACGAATGACTTTAGTTGCACCTTTGGGTTCTCATACAAATGAACTCACACAGAAACTCTTAGCGTGATTTCTGTTAACCAAATTTAACTCAGTTTACTATAGACACGTGAACTGGTTAGGCTGCTCCTACTCAGAGAGCAGCCTAAGAATACAAGTCTGTATCATATCTAAACTAAGGTGAAAATTTGTTTGAAGTCTGTAATCCAAAATATGATTTATGAGGCAGAACAGATCTAAACTTGTAATCACTGCTTTGAGAGTGCTATACTCAAGAAACTGGACTTCACTTCCTCATGCAAAAGCTAAACGTTTCCTAAGTACAGATGATATTTTGCAACTGTCAAACAGATAAAATCATTAGAACAGAATTCTCTAAAAATTAATGTCTATTTTGGCTCGAAATTTCTCAGCCCGGTAACAGATTTCTGGATATCACAGAATCACATAATTTTAGGGGTTGAAAGGAACCTCTGGGGATCATTGAGTCCAAACTCCCTCTAAAGCAGGTTCTCTACAGTAGATTGCCCAGGAAAGCATCCAGGCAAGTTTTGAATATCTCCAGAGCAGGAGACTCCATGCCCTCTCTGGGCAGCCTGTTCCAGTTCTTTCTCGTGTTTGTATGGAAATTCCAGTGTTACAATTCCAGTGTTGCAATTTTTGCATGAACACAGAGGAATTTTACAATAAAAGCTTGTAAATTAATGTTTCCATACATCTGAAAATTCCATTGTTCTAAGCAGGAGCTTTTATGGAATTTAGTTCCTTTACAGATACATTTCTTGGGAGCATATTTTCAAAATGACTCAATGCTTGTAATAAAATTAGAGATTGCTCTGGATTTTCTTTTTGTTTTTTACCCAAGCTTTATGCCAACTTAATTTTTTCTGATTGGTATATCATAGAATGACTTGGATTGGAAGGGACCTCGAAATTCATCAAATTTCAACACTCCCTGCTGCAGACAGGGTTGCCAACTGCTAGATCAAGTACTAGTTTAGGCTTCTCAGGGCTCCATCTTACCTGGCCTTGAAGATCTTAAGGGACAGAGCATCCATGAACAGGCAGCCAGTTACAGAACCCCACCACCCTCTCAGTGGAAAACTTCCCCTGACATCTAACATAAATCTGATACTTCCTACCTGTGTAAAAAGCTGATTTCCCTCCTGTTTATAGTCTCCCTTTAAATACTGGAAGGCTGTAGTGAGGCCTCTTCATAGATTTCTCTTCTCCAGATTGAAAAAGATCAGATCCTTCCACCTTTCTTCATAAGAGATGTGCTCCAGCCCTCCGATCTTCTTCAACACACCAGGCTGCAAGCACACACTGCAGGCTTGTGTTAAGTTTTTAATCTACCAGGACCCCTAAGTCCTTCTCAGCAGGGCTGCTCTCTAGGATTTCTTTTCCCATTTTGTATACATATCTGGGTGCACTTTGCTTTGTTGGATCTCATTAGGTTCACATAAGCCTATCTATTCAGTTTATCAAGGTCCCTCTGGCTAGCATCCCTTTCTTCTGCCCATATCAGCTGCGCCAGTCAGCTTGGTGTCATCAGCAAAATTGCTGGGGATGCATTTGATCCCATCATCTATGTCACTGATAATGATGTTAAAGAGTACCTTCCCAAAACAGACTCCTGAGGGACACTGTTCGTCATTGGCCTCCATCCAGACGTAGAGCCACTGACCACAACTCTCTGGCCGTGACCTTCCAACCAATGCCCTGTCCATCCTTAAATGTGTGTCTCTCCAATTTAGAGATAAGGACATGGTGGGGGACCATGTCAAAGGCACAGCTTGACAGACACTGATCTGTACTGTGAAACAGCAAAGGCTCCAATGGAAATGAGACTAGATCAGACATTTTCTTTCTTCAACTATTTCAAAATCTAGGGTAGTTCAAAAAAAGAACAAAACCTGTGTGTTTACTAACATCAGAGAATTTAAGTCTATTTCTTAAATCTCTTCCAATTCAAATATCTCTGCATAGCTTAAGCCCAACTACAGTGACTGCTGCACATCTTGTGTGAGAGTGCAGCAAGGATAAATCACTTCTTGCAAAGTGAGTCACGCTCAGACAACAAACACAGCGAGAGTCCAAACAGTGATCAAAAGGCAGTGTGTCTCAGTATAATACCACTCAGCAATTCCAGGCTGCATTTAGCAGTTTAGAAATGATAATGAGAGGTGCAGAAATGCACTGAGAGTGCCAAAGGCTCTCTTTACACTCTCACCATGGCACAATATGCTTCTGGTGACTAGCATTATATAGTTTAATCAGGAAATATTTATTGTTAGATATAGATTTATTGTAGTCTTATAAAAATACCATACTCTACTGAAAAAATAAAAGAACACTTTGCTGATAGGGTTTTTTTTTCTGGTGGATTTGTGGGTTTCTTTGAGTGGGGGTGAGGGAAAACAGGAGAAATGTGATATCATGACTGTGACTGAATCCAGCTTGATGTTGTAAAATATGACTGACTGTTCTTTCAGATCCCTGAAGGGAACTGGGCAATTTATCTGTTTCACTCAGCAGATTAGAATACCCCTAATGTTTTTATAAAATAACATGCATTAGAGGAGTTATTAAGCCGGTTAGGTATTGATTTATGTTCGTTGAAAAGAAATATGTTTTAAGTTTTGCACTATCATGTAAGAAGAGCTGTGAAGACTGCAGACGATCAAAAAACAGAGATAAAGCAGCAAAATGTAGCAGAATGTTGGTGGGAAGGTTAAATCTGTACTGCTGTACCACCAACATCCACCTCTCATGTTGTGGGCCAATATAACAAAATAAGAAGCATTGCTTTCAGAGCAGCCCTCATAATTTCTAAGCTGCTGATTTTACTTGAATACACCGAGTCTTACTGGATTCATTGAAACAATATGTAAATAAATGTATCTGTTTCTACTAAATTTATTATAATGCTATCTAGAACTGAGGCACCTAAGACTAAGACGTAATACAGAGGTAAAATTTAAGAACATGTAAGCCCACTCTTAACATTAACATAGTATTTGAGTGCTCCTAATAAAGGTAATGGCACCACCTGTGTGAAGATAAAAATTAATGTGCTCAAATAAACTCTTGTACCAAAGAAAATTCAATTAAATGCTAGTGCCTAAAAGTAAGAGCTGCAAATGAATGCGGGGATAGTTTCAATTCTTAGTGTAATTATTTTTCATTGGCAACAATTCTTGGTCCAATTGGAGGGGAACATCATATGACATAAAAGACATTGCCAACCCCAGAACTGGCAGCGCTCGCCCCACCACATCCTTGACCACACCAGAAGAAGGACAGACCTTCAGAACATCATGGGATATCCAGCGGTGACTTGCTTTTCTTCCTTCTTTCCTTTTTTTCCTCTCTTTCCTTTCCCTCTCCTTTTTCATCTCTTAGTCACCCATCTTTTAATAAATAGAAGCACACCTTGATCCATTCCAAGTATTAATTTGGAGGGATTCAGATCAATATAATGAACCACAAGCCTCTTTGGCTTGCAACAGCTACCCCAAGCTAGAAGTAAATTACAAACAAAAATTGTGTATTATAGGAATTAATGTAACTTAATTCATTATGATGCAACATTATGCAACCAAGAATAAAAGGACAAACTTGGAAGAGCTCGAGTTATTCTTCATTTTTACTGTGCCTCATGTTCAGTTTTACTGGATTCATCATTATCTTCTAAACTCTGCTTCTAAATATTTTCTTCTATTTCCTGTTCAACTGCCCTAAAAAATTTAGACTCATGATTTAGACTCCTATCAGCCAGAACATTTCATTTACAAGCAGCAGATACCCTGTATGTTACTCCATATATTTGGAATGATATCACCATAAAACTACCTTTTCTGTATTTTTCAATATCTGATGCAGCTATGAATTGTATATAAAAAAATAGTAATTAAACCTGTATTTCATGTGATAGACTGACACATTACACTTTCCTCAGTTGATAGTGGACAAATTAAATTTTTATATTGAAAACTTCTTCACAAAGAAAAGCAAGCAGAACTGAATATTTGAACAAGTAATTTCACAGGTCTACATGATTTTGGAACTGCAGGTGAGTATGTGTGCAATCATTGGTTGTACAGATGCTGGGTAAAATATTTTAGCAGGGTAAGGGTATTACTTTCACTATTGTCTGAAACTGAATTCTCAAATGCAGTCTCTCAGATTAGTGTGAAATAGATTTTTTTCTTCACCTGCAGATGGAGAAATGTCATGCTCTGTCTGTGCTATAATTCTGTTTATTGATTATGAGAACTGAGAAAAGATCTCCTCCTATAACCTCAGATTTTGCATTTTTCAACTTAGCATTCTTTCCCCAATTAAATTCTTGGGAAAAGCCTTCTCAACCCTGCTGGTATGTTATTTGATTTATTAATTATCAGCTTTTCTCCTTCAGCCTCCATGTTTTCTTTGTGAAATTTTTCCAATAACAGAAGTCAAACGTTCTTGCACAATTAAACTGTTCTCCTGCAATTCTTCTGTTTAGTTTCCTATACTTTTCTTACAGGAGTCTCTCCTGAATTTATCATTTAGAAAGTCTTTACCAAAATCACAAATTACGAAAAGTACTGTATCCTAATAAATCTCTCAGTAAGAACCCTGAAATATCTGTGAACATGAAAGACCTTTCTCTTCACAAGACAGGTCTGTTTTATAAATTTATTGTTATGGTGGCATTTATAGAGATTTATTTCTTAAGAATACTTTCATCCTGAGATGCTTTCAAATTCTGTGACATTGACTATGAGTATTTTCTGAAAATTTTTGAAATAGCTTTACTAATACAGTGCAACCGTAAAATATTATTAGTAATTATAATCATAATGCTGAGAATATTTCTCTTTTATATGTGCTAGTTTCTCAAATTATAATATTAATCATAATTAAAATAAACACAATCAACATACATTGATCTCAGGAACTGAAATCCTGCTGTAGGCTACTGAATTTTGTAAAATGAATTGAAAAGTTATTGTCTGAGATTATTAATAGACAAAGTTACCATTCATTTAATACCATTGTAATATACTTGGAATTTGGTCAGCATCACATTAATGACTGTTAATTGTGACTTATTGTTGTGACTGTTAAGTGAGTTGTTAATACAATTAGTGAAGAGAGAAAAGGATATGAATAAATGTTGTCAACATTATCCTTTGGTTTCTTTTTCATTCCACCTTCTGTAGAAATCATCATAAGATTACCTGGTGCTTTCAAACTTATAGAACATAGAACTTCCCCTGTGATGATTAACTGGACTAATATGCTATGCACTGCATTATGGTATTACTCATTTTATTTTAGCACCTTTAGTAATAGCTGTACCGATAGCCAATGTTTCATCAGAAAAAATTGTGTGATTTTTTTGCTTTTTTGCTCTGTTATGTTTGTTTGTTTATTTGCTTTTATGGATATGTATGTAAACTAGTTCCATACTCTTGACAAATATACTACTGAACAGTCTGTATCCAGCTTCTTCCAGCTATGTCATTTTGTAGATTTTTGGGGTAAAATCTTAAAAGCCAAAATATCTAGACTGCAAATATCAAGATTTTTTTTTTTTATTAAATAACTAAATAAAATAATTGATCAAAAACAAAAACAAAACACAATACCCTTCTACATCAATAACTGATGTCTTATGCAGGCCTATTTATAAATGAGAAATCATAGTTCTTGTGCCAGATTTGTTGCACACGTTGCCAGTATGTAGCAGTATGCACCTTTTTAGAGAAAGTCACACAGGTTCATAGGCAAATAAATATAGATAGAATAAATTGCATATACAGTACATACATATGTAGTATGCTGTGGAGAACAGAAAAATTTAAACAGCTCTCACTGCCTGTATACAAACAAGAATCTGAAGAAAGCAAGCTGGTACTTCATTACAGCTTTCTAACAGGAAATTTCAGGCAAGGTTTCATTTGAAAGGTTACTTAAGCATAAATATTCATGTAGGGTATGTTTGAGTGTAGATAAGTAAATATGTACTCTCAGACTTTTAGTCTATCACCTTCTGATCCTGCTCAGGAAAAATTCCATAACTATCTGTAAAGAAGTTATTTTGGCAAATTCAACCTGCTCTTGTACTTCAAAAACTTTACTGAGAATTTTACGTTCCATTCCTCCATTGTTCAAAGCTAATGACATTTCATATTTATGGATAGACAGTGTCCAGGGGAAAGAATATGCTCTTTTATATATCTTCTGCAGTTTGGACCTTCAAGTAATCCAGAAAAGCATTGAAGAGACTTGGTGCTGTGCCCTTCAGAATGAAGTACTTGTCACTGAAATGTTTCATATTCTGTAGCCTAAGATTTTGAGTGGGATTTTATGTTAGATGGCCAGGAAATTGAATGTCAGTCTGTCTTTCTCCTAAATATTGCTGGGTGGAGAGACAGAATACTTCTTTCCCCCTCCCCTTGTGCTGTGCCATTTTGCTTCTTCTCTGCAGAGCAGCTGAGATTGAAGAACCAAAGTGAAGAGAAAGTAACTAATGTCTGGAAATAGAAGAGAGTTTAGAATCTCCTAAAGGTAAAACAGGACTTGAAGAGAGCATTCCAATCCTGTGCATGACTGCTTTAATGAAATTAGCAGCACCATTTCATGAATGAGTGGCAGCCAGTAGGTTGTGCAAAACTGTCTTTGTTTATCAGGCATGCATTAGCCACTTCCTTACAACTAGTTGCATTTGCATATCTTCAGGCACTGAAGTTAGGCTGCTCAGACAATTCTCAGGCAGACAGGTAAGAGCTTTATGAGGTCAAGAATAATGTGACTTCAAATAACTTGATTTTCAAGGTGGACTTTTTGCACTTCTGCAACATAATTTCGTCTAAATTTTGTTTTAAGCATGGAATATAGTGCCCTGAATCTCATCTCTCCTATGTCTTAAGGTATGTCCTTGCCCTTTACATATTCTTGGCTATTCATTTGTGTTTGTCAACTCAGGCCCTGTATCAAATAAGTTTAAGGTGACATTTTGTTCCTAATAATGCCATAACTGTCATAATTCAACATAAAATATTTTCTTGAATTAATTATTTGTATTCATGTAGTTCACAAATTATCTTCCTTAGATTCTAAGAGAAACACTAGCAAGTTGTGGGATCTACTACAGGCAAAGAAACGAGTGTCTTCTACTGATGCCAAACCACAAACTCGTTTTTGTTTTCAAAAACTATTTCATTTCACAGAAAGGAAAAGATCACCTTGTGCCTACAATTTTCTCTCTACTTTTCTCATGTAGCTGAAAGAGAAGCAATAAAAGGCTAAAATAGATGGCTGCTGATCTTGATGCCAAGATTTTGGGGCCAACAGATGCACTGGTCATGCTGTGCAAGCCCAGGGCATGGGGCTGCTCACATCCAGTGGCCAAAGTATAGACTCCCATGGAGTGCTTCACCACATGGGTCACCAGAGTATCTGATACTGATGGTGGAATTAAAAAAAAAAAAAAACAAAAAACAAAAAACAAAAAACAAAGCTTGAACAAGGTTACCCCTGCATTAAAAAAGAAGCATAACTGCATAATGATAGTCTGGGCTAAAGCATCTTTGGTGCATCCCTGAGTGCTCCTGTTCAAACTAGAGCCAAGCGTTGTCCAAAGCTCTTCCCTTATCCAGGCCCCCCTTGACAAGCAGTCACATGCAACTGCTCTTGCTGTTGTTGAGCTGCATTCCTGTTCTCCCAGTCTCTTTCGGTCCAGTGGTTGCTGCAGCTGCCATGGTAACTGCAGCAGTGCCCTAAATTGCTGCTCCCCGGCATTGAAACTGCGAGTGTTTTGGTCTCTGGTTGTCCCCACTGAGCTGTCTGCTGTCTGTCTTCCTCTGTTCCCTACTACCACTGTGTTTTTGATATATAATGAAGTGAAAGTGGGAGTTAATTGCAAACTGAGTGAAAAGGGGAAGTTCACTTGGCCAGCTAGTGGATAAAATTTCACAGTGTTATTTACTGAGCCTTGAATTTTCCCTGGTGGGAAAATTTTCCTCTAAAAGTAGTTTCATAGCCCTGTACTGTCTGTGAATATATTATGTATTTGACCTGCATATCTGACCGCAATATCTATGCCTGATTCAATTTCCCTTTCCCTCAGAGGGTAAGCATAAACCAGAGACCTGAGGCTTCAGGAACACCTGAATTTAAGAAATTGATAAGCACAAGTACTTAAGAAAATATTCTTCAAGATAATCCAGTATACTGTAAAGTCCTGGGAAATCAACAAGCATCATCTGAAAACTTCTAACTTTGAAACAAATATTTCAGTTGTTCCTAGGCAAATAAAAGGCCATCACTTCAGCCTATGAGATTTGCATGTCAAAATCTGATTTCATTCCCTTCCTAGGTTGCAGAGCAAAACCAGAACTGTAAGCAATGCTTGAGTCCCAGCGTGTAAACTTCTCTTGTCTTCTATTTATTCCTCTCTTCTATAATGCACTAACTAGTGTGTACTGCCTTGGCTTGTTCTGTATTACCCTACCAGATTAAGTATCAGAGAAGCATCTAGTGCCTAAATTAACCAGCTTAACTATATCCTGATTAGCAAACTGCTGAACTTGTTGGAAGTCTGTGTGGTTCCTGACTGCCTAAAACTTCCCAGTAAGATGGAAAATGTAGGGAAAGAACAGTATAAGAGGTGGGAAGATCCCAAAGAGTTTAAACATTCTCAACTGGAAGAATCTGTAGAACTTTACCTCAACTTCCTTAAAATCTATTAACTCTAAAGTACACATGATGGCTCCTCCACTGAATATTTTTCCATTGCTTATAGAATTAGGGCTAAGAGGACGGTCAAAGGCAATTAAAGTTATGCTGAAGAAGACTTGTTCTCAGTGACTGCTCTGTAATGCCTGAGAATGCCATCATCATCTTCTTTTGCTGCTCACCACAGGCAACTTTATTGCTCAGGTTTCAGTGCTCAGCAAGTGAGATAGAGTGGGAGAATGAGGAGATGAACAGAGGCAGATGGAAAGCCAGAATTGTCTAGAACTTTTTCTATGGATGAGACTTCTGTAACCTTTTTGAGTAATTTCTCTTGTGTGATGATGTATTTTCCTAGATGTGATATGGTACAGCAATAGCAAACGGAAAAGTTGTGGGTACATACCTCTCTATTATTCATACGTGACTGGGATGTTGCAGTCTTCAGATTTATTAATTTTCCTGTTGGAAACTTGTATATCTAATTTAATGGCTTCTATCTGCTCCTTCTGGCCTTTGCTAGGAGCCCCAGTTCCAGAGTCCTCTGCTGAGCAGTCAGGCTGCCTTCAAGCTGTGGGCTTCAGGGCTATGGTCAGTAGCCCTGCTTGCCTTCATGCAGATTTGGAAATTTTGAGACTTTTTTTTGAACTGTCTTTCTCATGTCACAACTATCTGAAATTATGATCATTTATATTTTCCTTTTTTTCTCTTACTCTTTTTTTTTTTCACTTTTTTTATTTATTTCTTAAATGTTTCCTCTTTTTATATCTGTAATGATTCAGACCTTCTCCTTCTCCTTTGAGGGCATGTCCCACTGGCTCTGATTTTCCCACAATAGACATTAAGGGCAGGATCCAATTAAGGTATTTTTAAGTCCTTCTAGGAACACTCTTTGCCTTCAGTGATTAAGATTGTCTCTGTAAATTTACCCATTTCATGCAGTCCTAGTTTTGATAATAAGAATTTTTCCCAAGGTTTTAAAAGATTTCTTGGTCTTCCTCTTTGCAGTAACTAATACAATATTCCAGTAGCTTAGAGCTGCCTACTAAGCTACTTCTTACTCTTTGAAAGTGAAGCTGTTAATCCTGCATTTAGAAGAGGGTTATAAGGTGTATTGAAGTCTGTAAAGCAATACTGTGCACAAATTCTTCTAGATAGTATGCACATAACTTTCTTTTCTGTTTACAGCAGCATTACAGGCTTGTATTTTACTGAAATATGGAACTTCTTTGGAAATCACATGAGAAACATAGTAGATATTCTGTCAGGAAATATTTACTCAAGTGTTTAGAACATTTGGAATTTGTCACAGTGTTCTGTAATCTATTTAATTTAATTATGCTCATAAGAAACACAAGCTGGGGATAGAGTTAGGTTTCTTGTTGATCAGGAGAGAAGAAAGGCATTCTTGTCTTTCCCATGAAGGGAGCCTACAATGAGGTTTCAAACTGAAAACTGCCTGTACATCTGAAAACTTCCATAGCATTGAGATCTGAGAACAGTCCAGAGAGCAAGAGTTGGGTAAGGCAGTAATTACTGCTGCATCTTACTGGGAGGCAATTCTGATTATTCCTAATCAGGAGGCCAAAGGAGTGGAGAATTTCTTTTGCCAGAGGAAAATGTCTTTGATGAAGGAGTTTGTATGGACAGTGACAAAAGCTGCAGCTTGCTTCTGAAATGAAGGTACTTACATCAGTTAATTTCCAATAACAATATTTCTATGACAAGATTTGGGTTTTTATGATGGCCATGCCCATGCCAATAGGAGTTGCAAATGTGTTTTTCTTATGCTACCTCCATAATACAGATTTGTGTTTCAAATATGCAATGAAAGCTCATAGTGACAGTAAATATGCAAATAAAATGTGAGTATTCAAAAACTAACTTAGTACTAAAAGGTTATTCTTGCAGTATTATCAAATTCAAATTTATCTGTATCAACATGCAATATAGAAGCATCTTACTTGTTGCAAACACTTTTGCAAAACAGTTTCTTGACTTACTCTCTCTTGACTTTCTAATTAGAGAGAGAATCTCATTATAACAACACTGTAGTGATGTCCTGTTCATCTATTTACATATACTTTGGATTTTCCTATACCTTGTGCTTTGAATTTAGTCTATTCCTTCTGAGACTTTGATATTTTGTGAGCACAAGTAGCTTAAAATCTACCTCAAGAAACAGATTGCATCTACATTGCAATAATTTAGTTTTTGGTTTGTCCATTCTCTTGTTGTTCATAAATTGACTGATTACTAGGCTGAGATGTAAATGAACTATATATCATATGCAACTAAAATAAGTGTTGCTTGGCCACTGATAGAGGAATTAAATACCTTGTTCAAAATGAACTGCACCAAGGGAGAAAAGATGCAGATGAGCCTCAAACAGACAGGAGGACATGGAAATAAGGATGTGAGCTAGCAGAGTAACGGGGATAGACAGGAGCAAATTAATGAATGAGAGAAAATTTCTTTCTCTACTTAGGTTGCATCTTTAGTTTCTTTGAATAATCTGTGACTTTTTGATCAGGAGCTATCTTAAAATTTGTGGAAACTCTTCAAGCTGTGGAACAAATGCACAGTCCTATATACTGAGACAACTGAAACTACAAAAGCAAGTCAGGATTCACTGTCCACATGATGTTGGTATTCTCTGTGCTTGAATCATCAGTGTGAAATATTGGATTTCACACTTACAAGCACCAGTGATTGTTCCCAATGCTACCTTTTAAACCAGCCTTTGTGTATCTGCTGTCTAGAGGTGAACTGAGGACAAGGCTGAACAGGGTGTTATTTAGTACAGTGGTGCATGGGGAATATGTGTTAAATCTGTTCAGGTGTTGAGGTGATACCCTCTCACCACAAGAGTTTTGCTCTATTTAATTCACTTGGGAGGCTCAGCAGAGACTATTCAACAATGTCTAACTTTTATATTTGTGCCAGCAGAAATATTCCTGTTCAAAAAACAGGATCTCCTGCTCTGTTCTTAAGAAACTACCTTCCAGATTTGATGATGATGGAGTTGAAAGATGAGCCCTGTTACAGTAAGGATTTTCACTAGATGCAAAGAGAAGTACCTTGGTGTGTGCATTTCTGTGGTGACCAGAACTGAAATAAAGGATTTGGACAGATTTGTTATAACTGTAAAGGCATTATAAAGGCTGTGTGACTGCAAATGATGAAAAATAATTATTTTTTTTTTAGACATCTGTCTGGATAATAATCCAAGGATTGAGGAAAGGCATTGATGCACACCACCACTGTGGGACATCACAGCATCTGCAGACTACAGTGTGTACTCATCGGAAGGAAAAAAGAAGGAAGGACACGAATTGTCTAATAAGTTTACTACTATGCGCTGGAGAACCAGTGCAACACAAAAACTAACTGAGGTAGCTCCATTATCTAAAATAAATATTTTACACTGTATTTCTTTAATAAGATTTTCTTCTTGCTGGCTATTCCCAAAGTAAACATTTCCTCATAGGCTGCATCAAAATGCAGTTCTAAGGAAGGAGTACACAAGGAACAGTTACCTCTTTAATGCTGTCCAAGGCAGAGGGTAACCTTTCCAGATACCTGTGTAGTAGTATAACACTGGTGCAGGAGAGGCAAGGGGATGAACATGAATTTTATTCTGTAACACTGTACAGAACTAACTCTTGAGCTGACCTGCTGACAGTCTGTCAGCTACTATTCTGACAGGATAAACCATCATGTTGTAGTTCAGAAGTCTTGGCTTTGCTTCAATAAAAGTATTGTAGCTGAACCTTCTCATCTGCCCTGGAGTCTCAGATACTTCTCCGACAAGCAGCAAAGAGCTGTCCACAGCTCTGCATTGGCCAATTGCTCCTGTTCAACTGAGTTGAAATGCCATAAAAGCTGTCACTGGGGTCCTCTTAGGCTCTGTTCCAAATAAAATATTTTATGTCTTCTTTCATCAGTCCACATTACTTCAGGAAAATCAGGTTGTATTCCTCTCTTGTGGAGATGAAGACAGTTCTGTTGCTCTGACTGCCAGCCAGATGGCTCAAAATACATATAAAATATAAGAATTTTAAAAAGCTGTCACTTTCCTAAGGTCAGTTTTACTGTTTAATGTAAAAAGCAGTCTTGTATTATTCACTTTTCTTTCCTCTGCAAACTGTCAGCTGCAGACTATTTACTACCATTCTCTTGAAGTTATCACAGTAGAAAAGGGAATAATTGCCTTTTCTATCAGATTTCATTCTTTTTTTTTTTAATTAAAACCATACTACATTGCAAATCAGCAGAGTTGTTATTCAGCACCCAAGTACCCATTGTGGTGCCTCATTTTACAGCCAGTGCTTTGGACCTCTCAACCTGAGTGTGTCTGCAGATGATAGCTAAAGGAAAATTAAGGCTATTTAGAAGCAAATCCTATTTGATATTTTTCTGTTGTCACCAACTTGTATGACTACAATAGCTGTGAAATAAAAAAAAAGCTTTAATATTGACACAACACCATGTTAAATTAATATTACACTTCTAGATGGAAAGATCATTGATCAGGATTGCCTAATGAGAGATTTAAGACTGATTTTGAAGTCCAGGACAATCTTGTTCTGCACTGGCGTATTCTGAGATTGAAAAGAAGCTCAGGCTATTGTCCCATATGTCCCAATCTATTTTTCACCCTGATATATATACAGTATTAATTGACTGCTTCTCAATTCTTGGAAAATCTATGGCACCTTTTTTTTTTTTTTTTTTTTTTGTTAGAGTCAATTTATGTAGCACTTTCCTGTTTTAGTTAAGCAACTGGTGAATGACTGTGTATGTTTTTGATAAAACAATATTACTGAATAGTAGTCCCAAGGCATATTTCTTGCACAGCTAAGAACAGACAAGGCAAGAGCTGAATTACTGGTATGTGATAGCAAGTACCTGAGATGCATTTGGACATTACTTTTCATAGAACTTCTGAAACCTCTGTATCTCTTTCAGAAGGGAAAGAGAGAGCCAGAGGAGTGAAAAAAAAAAAAAGGGTATTTTACTTCAAAGTTGAAAATTTAGACTTTGTGCTCAGTTTGCTGTGTGGTATTACCACAAGATGCTCTTGTCATGATTCTCCTTTTAGAGTTCTCAGACTGCATTATTCTGCTGTGTGTAGAAGAAATCAGGAGAAAAAAAAAAATCTTCTCTTTTTCTTTCTTTTTTCCCCTTTTCAACTAAAAACATTAACTGTCATTTGAAGTAGAGTTGGTTATGGAAATGAAACTGGTTTTTGTCCAGTCTGCTACAGAGCAATCCCTGTTTCTGGGATATGTTTTGTAAAAAATGAATCCTTCCAGAAATTGCCTCTTGTCCTGTTAGGGAACACCAGTGACCAAAGCCTGACTCCATCTTTTTTGTATCCTCCTTTCAGATATTTATAGACATTGATCAGATCCCCCTCTGAGCCTTCTAATCTCTACCTCTCCTCACAGAAAACCTCTCCTCACAGAAAACCTACATCAGACCCTTCATCTTGCTTGCTCTTTCCTGGATTCTCAGTACCTTCAGGTCTCCATTGTCCTGGGGAGCCCAATGTTGGACAGAGGAGAAGGATCACCACTCAGCCTGCTGGCAACACTTGGCTAAATACAGCCAAGAATACTATTAACCTTCTCAGTGGTGAGGGCACACTGCTGACTCAAGTTGAAATTGGCATCCACAAGGACCCATATCCTTTTCTGCAGAGCTGCTTTCCAGCTGGGCAGCCCCTAGATTGTATTTGTGCCTGGAATTGTTTCTCTCCAGTTGAGCTCCTGTTCTTCCACAGGTGAAGGTTTGTGGGGAAAATGGTCAAAATATTTCTCTTTGCATCCCATCATGACACAGGAATAAGGGAAAATTCAATGAAACCGACAGGTTTAAAATGAACTGCTTTAGCCCACTTCATAGTTAAACTGTAACACTCATTGAAATAATGTCATAATAGACACATTTTTTTTTCAGCCACGAATATTGTTATCTACATAAACTATTTTTGAAAGAGTATCTTTGAAAAAAAGTCTTTATGCTTCAGGACATAGGTCAAACTCTTGGCAAATGAGACCTACAACCTTTTCTCCTCTACTAGTTATGTTAGATGACTTTATTTCTGGGTTTTTGCACTTTATGATTTTCTGGTGTGGTGCTTCCAGTCCATTTTTCATTAGAACCCCATTAATTATTCTGATGGCCACACTATATTTTTGCAATGACAGAAATGTCCAGAGGTTTATCTGAGTTTCTGAATATCTGACAAGACCAGGGGATCAATATGAACTTGTATCTTACTATGAAGACCTCAAAACTGTGTTGAATGAGAAAGCCATAGTACAAAAACTGAATGCTATTTACTATATTCTATTTTCTAGTCTGTTTCTCTGGACAGAAACAAAACAAAATCAAACCTAATCAAAACCTAATGCAGCGAACTAGAAGCAATCACTTGTCCACTGCATGCAGCAGACTAGCTGAAGAAAACAAATCATGATCTCTGAATTAGTGTTGACCTATGCCAGTTGGTCTTGTGTACACAGTGAAGGGACACAAACGAGTAGCAGATGTGATGTGGAAGCAGAAAAATTGTCACTGTATGAACTTCAGTGTGGCACCATTTTGTCACAGGAATGCTGCTTTTGAACCACCATCATTCCTATAGGGCTAACAGATAGTGAACAACCTTGATTTGTCTTTCAGCCATAGTGCATGCTCTAAGAAATAAAAACGACGTGGGGAGCAGTGAACCCTCCACTGTCTATGACTGTAGTTATTTCAGCTGGATTACTGAGGCTGACACTGGTTAAAGACACGTAAGTGTTCTTTTCATTTTTGTTTCTTCATGAAGGAGAGGAAAGCTTTATTCATTAACTGATTTAGAGACTTGAAATCATGAATGTCTGAAACCAATCTCATCTAATTATGGCATTGTCATTTAGAAGAGAATTATCCACAGAGCTTTCACACATGTTTAAATGCTGACAGTGAGTCTGACAGTAGCATACCTTGAATAGCTCTTCCAAATTCCAATTCAGTGTGCAAGACAATATCTGGTGCCTCTTAAGGAGCCTGTGTCTTCATAGGACAAGTTTAAGGGTCTTTGGAAGGTGCTCAGATAATGTGGTGATATTTAAATAGATGGACATAGTGTATTTCAGCCAGTAAAATGACAGTAGAGATTTAAGTATTCAGAATGCAATTATCAGAGCTGGAATTTGGCCAGGACATTAACTGAGTTAATGCTCTTATTTTACTGAAGTACAGTGAGATGTCTGATTATCTGAAAACGCTTATATCTCTTATGACAAATGTAATGTCTAGTATTGTTGTACTGAGTAGTTTACATGCAGGGCAACATTTGTATTAACACTTTCTTGAAACCCATGTGCTGTCACCTCCTTGATGTTACATGACAGCACAGTGAAAGCTTGGTGGGGAGGTAAGTAGCATCTGTGCTATTTCTCATTTTTATCAGTAAAGTACAATGCTTCTTGAATTTCTTTAGGTGTTTAGGTTTGCCCTGGAGGTTCACTGAAGAAATATGTTAATATAACTTGTGTAGGTCTTTGAAAAAAAGCTTCCGAAGAACAATCGGATATTCTCATTTATCTGGGGACTTCTGCTTTTTTTAAAAGATGATAAAACTGCATCAACTACAGGTAGGAAGCTTAGTGTGTTTAAATTCCCTCTTACCAAGGAAATCTTTCCAATTGTGAACTAAAGACTATGTGCAGCATATTAATATTAATATACTCTCTAGCTCTATTTGAGCAGGTATTGTTCTGTTTGCTATATCTACTCTGTTCACCCACACTCACTTAATACTCTTGCATTTGTTTCTGTTTCTCTTGTACTGGCTGTCTCTACACAGTGAGGAATGAGTAAGAAGTCATAAAGGGCCAGCAGGAATAGAGTTGAGCAGGGATGAGAGGACTTCCCTCCACCTCTTGTTTATTTTCCTGCAAGACAGAAATTCGTTTCTAATGTCTGCAAGCAGTGTGGTTACACCTAATACATAAACAGCAAGATAGCACAACTCAAACATATTTTCTCGTATTGCATGCCTAGGTACTTTGGAAAGAAAATGGATAAACAAGCAAATACAGAATAACTTCAATCCTGCTTGTAGACCTTATCTTCATCGGGTCTTTTAAGGTTGATGCAGTGAGGAGCTCCAGCTCACCAGGAGCCAGATGCAACCACTTTGAAGTGATCTGTCTGAATCTGTCAGAAACCTGGAGGTCAGGGAGATTAGACTGTTTCTCTGTCTTGAAAGTTTTGAATCTTAAGGAGCCTGCTACAAGGTTTGATGCACAGTGCCAGTTGCTATCCCCTTCATGGCCCTCTTCTGGGCCATGTGTCTGTGTGTAAGAATTGCAGATTTTACATTTCTCCCCATGGAATGGATGCAAATTGTGATATTTAATGTTGCTTTTGTGTACATCACTATGTCAATTTTTTTCTTCTGTTTTTCTTACTTGCATCCTTTCCTTAACCTTGTCTTCTTGATCATGTTCCCCCCTACACTGGAGTGTGTGCCTTCTTCTTGTCTTCATATGCCAAATGCCTGCTATTCTCTGCTTTCAGGTATTATTTCAAACAGAAATAAGCATTTTTGTGCTTATAAAAGTCCTCTGAATGGCTGCTCTATGCTTTTGTTACACAGGACTCACTGCTCCAGAGGCTGAGTAGAGCACATCACATAGAGGTTAGAACAAGAAGCGGTTTATGGGATTGGATTTGAAAGGAAAATAAGAACTTGAAGGATACTCTCATATTCATTGAAAAATGAAATCGACAGACATTGGTTTAGATTGTGGGGGAACAGTGAGAGACAGTAACCCAGCCATGTGGTGTAATTATTGATCTGAGGACACTTACTTTAGGAATTTAGTATTATATCTTTGATTAAAGAACTATCTACCAGGGAAATCAGTAGATATTTACTGAAGTTCATGAATTTCAGTATGCTATTTATTTCAGATTGGACATAAGCGGTAAAGGTCAGAACAATTTAATAATGAATTTCAGTATGTTAAATTTTTGTTTTGATAAAAGGGAGGAAAATGCTTTCTTGTTCTCCTTTCCTCGAAGAAGAACTGCATCTTAAAAGTTCAAACAGTTTGTATCCTAGTTCTTATTTGCTACTCAGATGGGTACAAAACCTTTTTCTTTGAAGCATGAAATGTAGAAATAAGCCTGACGACTGGCATTGTGCATCTGCAGTTAATGCTCATAGCCTGTTGTGCTGCTTCCAACATGCTCCCAACAGCTTCTCTGTTTTATGCCTACAGCTTATGGTCTTTCAACAGTGTTTCTCACTTGAATCCCTTTTTGGTCCTCAGCTGGAAGCTGGCCTTGTGAAATCTTCATCTGTGAGGAGCAGAGGGTGGCAACCTAGATGTAAACTGTCTGAATTAATTCCAGTTTACAGGATATAAGGTACATCTAAATATGTATTTCTGCTTTTAAGACTTACAAACTTATCTAATTAAAAAAAAAAAAAAAAGGATTGCTACTTTTTAGATTTTTTTTTAATGAGAAAATGGTTAATTTTGTAATATTCTACAACTGTTTGTATGTTTCAACCAGACATTATGTTTCCTTGCAATGAAAAAGTTGTTTCTTAGTCTATTAAATTATTGTTTTCCAGCCTCAAAAACGAAATAAATCCCCTTGACAAGTCACCTAATGCTTTGAAGGAACATATTGTAGAAATCATGTAAATGAGTCATAGCAGTGAACAATTTGAGTGATGCAGCAAAATTAGAAATAAAGGGTGACTATTGTTCAAGAACAAGTACTAAAATATTGCCTCTGTACTTCAGCATTTTTTTTCTCTTGGTTACGTCTTCCTGCCCACAAGGTATCAAGCAAGCAATGAGTGATTGCTGGTAGTAGTGATGTTGTCATGTTTCAGTTAATCTTATTTCTTGTCCTTTTTCTACCTTTAGAACTTAATAAACTGAAGTCCCACCAGAAAATTTGTATTCTTAAGCCTATGAGTGCCAATATGTGGAGCACACTGTCTATATTCTGTAGTCTTCCTCCTTTCATCATTAAAAAATAATTAAAAAAAAAAAAAAAGAGGAAAGAGAGAGATGGGCTTACATTTACTGAGAAGATCTTTTCTTAAATTTTATTAACACCAACATATCTTCAGAAGATCTGTTTGTATTTATTTCTAATTCTCCTCCAAGCTAAATTGGAGAGCATAAGTTCAAACCAGTCTGTTTTTAATTGTACTTTAGTACTATACATAATTTACAGTTTTATTGTATTATTTATTTAAAAATCCCAGCTAATAAAAAATTTTATTGAATGTCTGTTTGGATTTCTGCCAGCCTGGTTACACAATACATTATGATGCAAACGTAGCTATTAATTTTCTTATTTATTCCTGTTAGAATAGGTGATATAGAACCAGGTTTAATTGCTGATATGACAGCCATTTCCTGAAATTAAAGAGAGAATTAATTGTCCTTTGATACCTCTTTCTGTCTTTTTGTATCCTTGGGATTGTGAACAAATGGAAAAAAAAAATATGCTTCTCTTTTCTGATTTAGCTCCCATAACTTTGTGATGCTTCTTCTGATCCTTGAGATATTGAACTTTCTTGAGATGATAAGCAGATTTCTCAATTCTTTATTTCCCTTGAATGGTCTTTTGCTGCAATAATTTAGCGTTTGTTAATCACAGAATTGCCAGGGTTGGAAGGGACCTCAAGGATCATGAATCTCCAACCCCCCTGCCACATGCAGGGCCACCAACCATTCCACCTAATGCTAGACCAGACTGCCCAGGGCCCCATCCAATCTGGCCTTGAACACCTCCAGGGACGGGGCATCCACAACCTCCCTGGGCAGCCTGTTCCAGTACCTCACCACTCTCTCTGTAAAGAATTTCCCCCTGACGTCCAACCTAAATCTCCCTGTAGAGAGAAGACAGCTTGTAGTCAAAATGCTACAAGCCTGAAACAGTGATTGAGCACCTGGTGGGAAGACAGGGACAACTCAGGGGAGCTCAGGTGCATGCAGTTACCTGACTGATCAGAAGGAGTGGAGCCAGGATCCACCCCTTCCTAGACCTCATTTAAGGGTTTGCAGGCGAGAAGAAGGGTATTTTGCTGGTGATCCCTGCCTACCTGAGACCTTCTAAGGGTAAGCAGTTTTTATTTGTTTTGGGTTGGTTGGTTGGTTTTTTAGTTCTATGTCTATTGCTGTTGCATTTGAGTATATCTTTACTTGCTGCTGCCTAGGACTTGTTGCCCTACTGTTATTGCTGTGCTTTCCATTGTATTACAGTGTTCTACAACTTCATTTTCTTCTGGAGGCAATTAATAGACTTTTTTTTTCTTTCCTTAAGAAGTCTAGGAGATCAGGAGTCTAAAGAAGGAACAGCAGGGCATCAAATTTGGTGTGATGGTGAACAGTAGCTATTCTCTGTGAATTTAGAGACATCCTTAATTAGTACTTACTCCCAGGAGGTGACATGAAAGGAAAACTTTATCTTCATCATCGTGTTCAACAGTCTTGAAAACACTTTCAAATTTTTCTATTTGTTTTTAATCCCGTTTGTTTTAAAATATCTTTACTGTCCAATCTGCCTTCAAGTGTGTCTTTCACGGGGGCTAAAAATGGCGGCTCAAGAAATACTGTCTGTTATGGCAAGCATGTTTGATCATGCTAGCTGATAGTGTAGCTTATAATGAAATCATAGTGATCTCACCTCATCTTTCCTGTGTACTATTTCAGGTTATATTTAATAACACTTTTCTATTTGCAGCTAAGTGGGTCAGGTTGATTTTGCATTCACAAAATAGTGTGTCCAATGGCCTACTGGCCACTTAAAACGACCTTGTGGAAAACTATTTTATCACAATGAGCTTAATTGATGCTTGCTACTTGCTTAAGCAAGAAGAATTGAACTTAATAGTAAATCATTATAAATGCAGCAATACTCCCCATATCATTATAGGTAAGGCAGGTAAGACTCTGCTTCATGCATTAATGTTTATTGGTGTTCTTCATACTAGCTACCTCATTGTCCAACTAGAAAAGTATTTAGTATGAAATAAGGAAACACCTTTAAAAGGACATTTCTGTTCATCTGCCCTACATAGTATATTTGAAATACTAATAGCACCCAATGAGTGGGACATGTTGAGTGGGGCTAGTGAATCTTAATTGCTTTGAGGGCGTTGATGCAGTGACTGCAGTTCTCTTGAGCCTTCAAGGGCAGGGGCTCTGAGAGAGGAGGTAAAATGCAAGGAAGCAGCTGACTCCAGGGGATCCAATGTCAAGGAAAGGATATGGACATAAGCTACAGCAAAATGTGTTTCAGAGCATGTATTAAAAGCACTTGTCTTATTTTAAGAGGATATGTCATGACATAGGCATGCTCTAGACTTTTAAAATAGCAGTCTCAGTTATGAAGTTCATTATTTAGTCTCATGAGTAGTCAGAAAAGACACTTTGTTAACTTTTAGTTTGGGGGTTGGGGTAGGAGAAAAATTGTCTATGAAAGCGTGGGGGCCTGAATGCACTCTCATCTAAGTACAAACTGAATATCAATAGTAGTTCAAATGAGCTTTTTAAATAAATAGCTGGAAAATAAAGCTTGGCATCTGTTTTACTTGCTTGTGCTTGAGCCAAGTTATTCAAAACTAGAGTTTCTGTTTCTAATTGGTAGGGAGACACAGGTGCTCTTTAGATAAAGTAGTGGTGAGGCGCTGGAACAGGCTGCCCAGAGAGGCTGTGGATGCCCCATCCCTGGAGGTGTTCAAAGTAAGACTGGATGGGGCCATGGGCAGCCTGGTCTAGTATTAAATGTGGAGGTTGGTGGCCCTGCATGTGGCAGGGGGGTTGGAGATTCATGATCCTTGAGGTCCCTTCCAACCCTGGCCATTCTGTGATTCTGATCAGTATAGATAATTTTGTAGTAGTGAGAGATATTATGTATATGTATTACTTGAGTGGGAAACACAAGAAATACTGATAAAATTTCCAACAGCCATTACAGTTCCTTTCTTATACCTAAATGTATTTATTTCTGAAGCTTAATTTGATTTCTTGAAAAATATTTGACTTTGAAATTAAAACAACCAGACCATTTTTTCACAACTAGATGTGAATGAGTAGTACTTATTGTGTTTTTGAAAAGGAGGAACAGTTTTCATTAATGTATGTTTTGGGTTGAAATTGTGAACTGAGTTTTATATCATATATACAATACCTGGAAACTACTTTGCAAAGGTAACTGTGAAAGCAAGCAGGACAGGTAAAAACTCTAGACAGACTAAATGTTCTGCAATGTTTTTGCTAAAAAAAAATCATTTTGAATACTTTCACTGTTATACTGTGAGAAATAAATGGCCAGAGCAATTTTTATGTGTAATTATGTCTACCTATGATGTTTAGATGAATGAGGAGTTCTCAGCTGGATGGAACTGAAGTTGTTGAGTCTGTGGGGTTGAAAAGAAAAAGATTCAATTGTGGAGCAACTTATGGTAAATAAAATATCTTCAACAAATTTACAGTACTGCCTAATGGTTTTAGCTGGAAACAAATGAGAACAAAGAACTGAAGGGGAAAAAAGCAGCCTTTGAAAAAAGGCATCCTGGGATCTTTTTATTTTTTTAACTTAACCAAGAAATTCAGTTCAGTCTCTTGGAAATGACTCATGGCTGTAGGCTGGGAATTGCTGGGCAAGGTAGATATGAATTTTTATGCTGTGTTAGACTGATGGGTGTATTCTGGTTGCCAACCAAACACTTGTGGGTATACTACATATTCCATTTGGGAAGGGGAGAAATATAGATGGAAGAAGGAAATATATAAAATTCACAGAATGCAAAGGTTTGTAGTGATTTATTGTTCTTGCTCTAGACTACAATATGGCTTGCTTATCTTTATAAGATGTGGTGATCTGAAAGGTCTAGAAAAATAATTTATTTTAAAAATTATATACAGTTGAAAGATCAACTGTTGGAATGAAAACATTAGAAAAACTACATGAGGCAGAAAACTGAAATAAATAATAAGAGTCAGCTTTACTTAGAAACCAAAAATGAGAACTAAATTTTGATGTGAATATGCACAGAAAAAAGGATTGTTGGTTGTGTTTTTGTATTGGTTTTTTTTTCCCTTTACTTTCCTCTTTTATTAAGGGAATAAAATCTTAAGTCTAGCATTAATGTGCATTTCAATATTAAATAAAGTATTTCAGTTTTATCTGACTACCAGCATGGTATCTAGTTAAATGTTGTTTCGTACTCATTTCTAAAGGAAAGAACACTTAGTGTGATAATTCCTTTTTTTCCCTCAACTTTTAATTTATTATTCCAAATAAATTGTTTTTAGCCCTTAGACACTAGAGAATTTTTCAGTTGCCCTTAGGAATTGAAAACTTGCATCTTGCATATGAAGGTTTCATACTAGTATGAGTTCTGAAGCTTTTGGCAGACTTCTGCTAGAGCTAGTACCGCTTTTTTTTGTTAACTTAAATCCTCACACTCAAATGTGTGTAATTAAATGAGTATTGTTCAGAACAGTTTTTATTTTTCAGATATATGCATGGAACTGGAATTAAAAATAAAGATACTGAATAGATTTGGTCATTTTTTACTTGTTGATTAGCTTGTCATCTCTCTTCCTTCTTGATTATAACTATTACAAACCTTTGGGGAAAGGGATCTGAATGCCTGAGAAGTCCCATGAAGAATTATGAAAAGGTCACCTTTTGTGTAACACAGAAAAAAGATTCAGTTTGTAGAATGGCATTCAGGTTACCTCATCATAACAAGAGCTGTTTAGTTGTTTTTTCTTTTTCCAAAACTGAAAAATTCTCCTCCCCAGTGTATTTTACATCTTTTCCCTTCTTTTTCCCTGTCCATGTACACACAGGTTTGGCATACAGTTTTATAGTCACGTACCAAATAAGGCAGAGTCACACTTAAATAGTAGAATGGATTTATTTATTGGGTATGCTTTTTAAAAATTATATTACTGCTATGAGCTGGAGTGAGCCGTTCTATTACAAAAAGGTCACAGAGAGCCAGTATAGTAGCTCATGTACATGTTAAGTCTGGATTCTAACATCAGCTAAAAGATATTTTTGTTGTTTATAGACTTGTTCAATTGGACTAAGTCCTACGGCTGTCATTATGACTTGTTTTCTGACACGTAATACAAATACAATCCGAATGTGAACCTCTGTGCCAGACTGGAGTTTCAGAGTGCTGGGGATGAAGGGGTGTGTCCAGGCATTCTTCTCAAAAGAAGAATGGGGTTCATATTAGCTTTCATGTACTGATCTCTTTGATCAAGAAATCTAACTCAAAGTTTTCAGAAGAAACTGTTTTCTCCTGAGATTTCCACTGATCTTCAGAGGCTATGAAAGTAGGTACACTAGTACACTACCCGCATTTTGGTAACTTAAGACGTATGAAGAAGGTAGAAATACACTGGGGGAGTGGGGGGTGAATACAGGGTAGTGGCAATACCATCCCTTTTACTTAATTCCGCAATGTTCTTTGTTAACCTTTGGAGAATATTTTGGTTTTTGTTTTAGTGAACAGTTGTATTCTATTACTTTTTGGCTTTGCAATTCAGAACTGACATAGAAAGCAGTGAAATCTGTTAATTCTAGGCTCTCTGATATATTAACAATGAGGAATACTTCATTTTTATGCATGCTGTTACTGAGCATCATAGCTGTTATTAAAGTTTCTAGCCTCAGATTAGCCCAGCACTTTACCATCTCTGTCTACTAGCCATTTTGTCCTGAGACCAGAACATGATTGCAGGATAGGCTGGAAACAGCAGTATAGCTGGTTGCTAGGAGAAGTATTTGGAAAACATTGTTGCTGTAAATGCAGTGATAGGTGCATTGAACTACTTAGGTGTATGTGACAGAGAGCTCTTTTTGATGTAACTGTGAGTGTTTGTAAGGGAAAAACTTGAGGAACTTCTGTGAAGGGTTTCTGAGCTTCAGCCACTGTTACTTGATCATTTATCTCCTTTTGAATACTACTCTTCTGATAGGAACAATAATACTTATGTGCAAGCAGAAAAAGAAATTGCACAAAAGTACCACCTCCACACCACAGAAAAAGATCAGTGATCTTTGCTTCTTGGGTAGCTGATGGAGAACGAATAAGCAAGAAAAGAAAGAGCTTGCTTTTCAAGAATAAACTTTTTTGTTTGCCTTCTTTCCTTACAGCTCTTAATTTGTGCACATCTAAATCAAACAACTGTAATCCCCTATTTAAAGCAATGTCTGCTTCCAAACTTCTTGTAATTGGTTTCTGTTTTATGCTTCTTATTCTGTTGAAAGGCTTACTAAATACTTTAGGTGTTCCTAGTTTTAGTAATGAAGTAATTTATATTTTAATTAAATAGAGCTGCTACAAAACATTGTAATGGATGCCAGGAACATTTATCTCTTGACTTTTGTCTCCTTGAATTCTGAACTGTGTGACGTTCTGAAAAGTGTCTTGCTACCTGAATCCCACAGTGTAGCCCAGCAATACTCTGCCTTATTTCAGACTATCACGTTGTTTCACCCTTTCTGTACTTTTGATCCCTGCTATTTGCAAGGATCTTGTAAACAAACAGTGCATCTGTTTTTCAAGCACAGACTTTAAAAGCAAGATGGGATAGGGAGTAGGAGGGGGGGGGGAAGAGGGGTGGAAGGAGAGACTCTGTTTTAATTTTTTTTGTTGGTTGGGTTATTTCCTTTGTTACCATTGTCCACAGTAATGACGGGGAAAAAAACTACTTCATCCTTCTGCCCTCATCCCAACCTTTCAGGCTACCCTGGCAAGAATTTTTTTTTTTGCATTATCATCAACCTATCACATCGTGCTTATATATAATGTACTAGAGCTTAATTTAGACATACATCACTGCTGAGATTGCACCACAAAACATGTTATGTGAATATGTAGGAGGGAAATGGGGAATAGCAGTAATTGCAAGGGGTTGAATAATTTTCTTTTGAAACTAAGATGCATCCTGCTACATTCCCTCCAGAATTGCTCCATTTTTACTGTATTGCTAATTTTTATATCCAGTCACATTCTTGTCTGATTTGATGTATGGTGTTTAAAAACTGTTACTGTGCACAAGTATATTTTTTCAAAGTTTAAGATTTTTTGAGCCAGGCACCTTTTTAGTAACTCGGATTATTTCTACTTAATTTACCATGTATATTGTTGTGCATTTGTGGATCACACTGCACAGTTATATATTCATTGTTCTAAATATTTTCATGTATAAAGCTATCATTTATATTTAGGGCATGTATATTAAAAAACACAGATTAATTTTACAATGTTTACTTGAATTTTCTTCTATGAATTGCAAAATATTTTAAAATGGGGCAATGATGTAGACTTTGCCATTTCTTGGATTGTTTAGGAATCCATTGAATCCTAAATTAATGGATGTATTTCTCAAAATATTGGTGACTAGTAACAACTTGCTTCCCTTCCTTCTCTACACCATTTGGTTGTTTTTTTTTTCCCCATTACCTGCTATCTAAAAATAGAAAATTGTATTCCTGTAGCATGTTAAATAGAGACCAAGGGAGATTAGTTGAAATGAAAACACAGATAAAGGAAAAGGTTGAGGTGTATGTGCAATGATTTGGTTCTCTCTATTTGTGTGACAAATAAAAGGGGGGGGGGGGACAGATGTGATATTTAATAGCCCTTATCCCATTAATGTGAGAGTTCCCTTTCATACATGTTTGCTTTCTGCTAAACATACATCAACTGAAGGGTTTCTTGCTTTCAGAGATAAAGATTACTGTAGCTTCAACTAACCTGATAATCTTTTAGCAAGCATAGGTGAAGTCCAAAAGAATGGCCATCCTGGCAAAACCAGTTTAAGAAGTATCTCCATGCTAGTGCTGGGTTCTTCAGTAGGATGACAAAATGCTAAATTTAAAAGTTGACTAGAAGTGTGTGATAATTAATAATGGCTTATTTGACATTCTCACATGCTTCAGAAGGAGAGAAATAAAAGTTTAATTAACAGACAGGGCACTTATTCTTGCCTCTGCCTATTTAAAAAGTGTGCACAAAATATCTAATTATTAGACTTCTGTATTTGAATATGAGGTGAGTATTTTCTTGTTACAGGCTAGGCATATCTAAAGCAGACCACCACACAGTTGGTTTGTTTGCAATAGTGGGAAGTATTTCTTAATGTTTAGGTTTAATGGCAGGTGACTTGCTTCTAGAACATAAAGTGGAAGCTCCAACCCTCAGGAGAGAAAACGCATTCCTTCTGGCTTGGATGATGAAATTTCATCTCAGTACTAAGGCTAATTAATAGAGTCCTCATTTCTCAGCTCATGTCTACTCCTGACTGCACTGTAAATTGGTGGAAATCTGGAGTGGCAAAACCTCTACAGTTATACAGTATGCTGGCTGTCACTTCTTGCATTCCTGCTGTTGGGTCATCATGTTTGCAACAGAAGTCTGTCTGTAGCAACAGAAGTTATTTGTTTTATATTACATCACCATTGTAATTTCAGCACAGTGTTCAATAAGTAAAGTGGGATACATTTTTTTTGTCTAATGCAAGCTGGCTGATGTGAGAGCATGTCAAGTATAATTACAAAGAATAAGTTGAAAGTATATTTTTCTGAAACAGTGAAAATACTCCTGAAGCGTGGAAACCTATGTGAAGGAGTCATTCTCTGAGGGAGTGATATGGTTTTGTATTTACTCAGCACTGTTATAATAGTGTTTACTGTGCTATTTTAGTGGTGACATCATATCTTGCATCAGTGGCATGTCTTTGTATTGCTTTGGCAATAACCTGATAAAATACTGGCTTTTTTGGTCATTTAGCACCATCACTGATTCATACTATTGTTCCCCGAATAAAGTAGAAAATTTTCTTTCCTCCTGATTTACTCTATTTTCTTATTTTTATACAACAACTTAAAAAATATATTTCCTGTCTTCAACCCCAGTCTCCCTGCCTCTGTGATTCTATAGTCGTTCTTGAGTGCTCAGCATCTTACCCTTCTCCAAGTACCCCAGTGCCACACAACATCTGGTCCTGGCAGAAACAGCAGTGGGCAGGATGGTGCTGTGCTCTGGGCAGCAGAACCCACCTGCAGTACCAGGCCAGCCTAGCTCTGAGCTCCATCCTTCAGAGGAGATGGTAGAACCTGACAGAGGTGCTCCAGGGGACTGGAGGTGGCAGTTGTAGAGTCAACACAGGAGCTGATGATGCTCTTTCTGTTCTTCATTAGTACTTCTGCCCTACTCAGAAAAGGGATGGTGATTAAAAAGCTAAAGTTACATGAACAGGTTTGAAAAATAAGCCACAATGCAAGCAAGAATGTCATTTAGCTGATTTATATGATGTAAATGCAAATATGCCTTTGAATGCTGATATGAAAATAGAGTGCATCAGATGTAGTGCAAGCAACCCTTTGTTCTCAAGGTTACCTTCCCAAAAGCCCAGATTTCTATTTATTTGGAGAAGACAGATTTATTTTGACTGCTTTAAGGCCATCTGTGGACAGAAGTTATCCAAGAACTGTCATCTTCCAAGAGTTTCCTAACAGCAGGGATATTCAAGGAGTAGAATATATTTCCCAGAATCAAGAAGACATTACAGGCTTCTTGAGGGGAAAAAAGTTTAAACTCTCAGCACAATGTGGATTACTTAGCACCAGATTGTAGACTACAGGCAGATGTGCCTTATTTTTAAGTTTTCTTTTTCTGTAGGTATGTAAATTATGAGTAGCTGGGTCATTTTTTTTCTGTTTTGATAGAAATTTGAGCTATAGAAGCAACAGGGATGATAGAACTAGTTTATAGTGGACACAAGATATTGTTTGCTTGAAATTCCTCTCTTGCTCATTTGAAGAAAATAGGCAAAGCACAACAATATCTTGTTTGCATTTTGCTGAATATTTAGCATTGTTTAACAACAGCAAAAATTTTCCAGAGCAGATGTGCATTTGCACATTCCAAGGACATCATTCTGTACAACGCACACCTCATCATCAGTTGCTGGGTATTAATGGTGCTCTCTTGAGGGAAAAGTCTGTTATCTCTTTGTGCGATGACTTTTTTTCACTGATGATTACTAATCTAGCTGAGGGAGACTAGAGAGGCTGTTAATTATTCTGCTCAGGTGTGCTGTAATGAAGTTATTAGCAAAGTACATCTGTGAAGTTTCTTATAGAAAACAAAGCTTGCAACAAATCTGAAATTGTCTTTTAAGGGTGAATGGCAGCATTTGTGAGCACAGGTATATTTGTTAGTTTACCACTTATCTTTCTTCAAATGACCTGTGCAAATTACTTATAAGAAAAACCATCACTTATGTTAGTAGCATCTTTTCCGGGTGAGTATATAGCTTTTTTGCTTTGCGAGCTTTTTAGTTCTGGATAGTTTGGGGACTTTTATGCCTTTCCTCAAGAGAATGTCAGTAAACAAACAGGTTTGTCTCAGATTGGACTGAGTATGGATCCTCCAGATACCAATGTATTGATCTAGAAACTAAATTCTTGGATAACCTGGTCCCTGTGTATACTTGTAACATGCAACACTTGCATCTGTGACTGCAGAACCTGAACTGAAAACTTAGCTGCAGAACAGGGAAGAGGACCCCAGCTTGGAAGGGCAGTAACATCTGTGAGAGGGAGAATACTTCTGTGGAAGTTTATTTTGATTAAAGATTGGAGCTGAGTGGTGGTGGTTGTTTTTTGGTTGCTTGGTTGTTTCTTTTTTTTTTTTGCTTCTTCTCCCTGCATGCTTGTATGAGTAGGTAATGAGCTGGGTAGTACGACATAACTCCTCTGTTCTTGTCTATTCCTTCTGTGAGCTGATACCCATCAGTGGGTATGTCCACTGTCTTGACATAAGTTGAACTGTGATGTGTCAGTTTTTGGTTGTTTATGTCAGTGGATCCACCAGTACTCTTCTAGTTTTGCACTGTATCATGTGGTATTCAGTCTCACTTCTATTTAGCCTTTGCACTCTTTGCACTATCTGCAGATAAATGTCTACTGATTGGCACTCATCATGCCCTCTTCTATCCCCCAGTTTCTGCCTGGTGTTGGTAGTTTCAGAAAAAGTTTGTACTGCTCTGTAAAGAATTGTTTACTGCAAAGCTGCTAAACAGAAGTCTACAAACTGATTTTTTTTTTTGTGGGAAAATTGTGGTGTCTCACAGAGATCATGATTCATGCACCCACTACCTATTCTTATATATTTGTAGCTATAATGGTATTGGCGAATTTTAAATATGTCAGTATACTTTTTCTTCCTGATGTCTCTTGAAGTAAAGCAAATGCTTATGTTGGTGCCAAACTAAAATTAGCTGAAGGACAGGATGCGGCCATCAAAAGAGAGAAGTATACAGGAGAGTAGGTTAGTAGCAAATGTGGAATCTCAGCAGGTTTGGATTGTGAATAATACAGAAAGGACTGACTGATGCACTTAAGCAGACACATTAAAAGCCTCCATTTCAAAGCTGTTGTATATCTTCTAAAACTTGAGGGCAAGCATGAACTTCAGCTAACAAGTCTTGTGCGTTTTTTGTGATCGGTTTAAAAAAAATACTCAGAAAATACTGGTTGCTTTCAACAGAGACCTGTCTTCACTTTTTCTAAAATTTCCAAGATGCTCTGCTTTTCTCTTTCTCTCTCACAGTGCTGTGCCAGAACTAATGCAATATCTTTTCTTTTTTTTGTGTGTGTGTGTGATGCTTATAGTTATAGCTGGCACTGGACATGAGAAGGCATAATCTCTTCCTGATTCTCTCTTCTCTATAATAAATTCCTTCTCACACTTATTTTGTAGTAGGAAATTACCTCTTTTCAACTTCAGGCATAGTGCTTAACTTGATGTAGCTATGGCACTTTTGCTTCAAATTCCTGTTTGTGAATTATTGCAAGACTTCAATCAGAGATGACACCAACCAATGCCAACTGTTAGTTCTGTGCAACCTTAGGAGCTAAATCAAATGCATGGTTACTGGGTAGATAGTTGGTAAGCAGTTTGCTAAAGCTTTGTAATGAATCTCTATTATGCACCAGAGAACCTGGGTTACAGCAAATTTCATGTTTTTTGTGAAGTTGGAATTGTTTAATTCAATATGAAAAATTAGTGGTTTTATTTTTTTCTCAGAAGGACTCAAAATCTCACTGAGTGGCAGAGTTCTTTGATTTCTTAGAAACAGAACAGAATTATCAAGGGCAAAATTAGTTTTATTATATTTTTTCCTCTCAGTGAGAAATAAATGTGGCTGAAATACAATCAAAAGGGGAAAAAAATCTGTTCCTTTCAAAATACAACAGCGTGGGGTAGTGGGGAAAGCAGCAACAACAAAAATTAAGTTGTTTAATTAGGAACTGGCAAAATGATATTGGATGTCTTGCCTTTTACAATTTACGTAAGAAACAGTCTTCTGCATGTTTGGTGGGAGTTTTTTTCTTTTTTTAGGGACTGAGGTTTCTAATGGAAAGAGCAGGGCTGCACTGGGTGTTGAAAAATCATTAAGGGTTTTTGTTGTGGGTCACGATGAAACAAATAAGTTCCACTATTCCTACTTAGGTCTTTATTTTATTAATCCTTTAAAAAGTATTTTACTTATTATGAGCGATTTTTTCAGAGAAGAGAATTATACTATGCTTGAAGCATACAACTCCTGATACCTTTCCACTCAGTGAAATTCAAATAATCTTTGCCTACTGAAAGTCTTTTCATTAATGTATTCTCCCTCATTTATAAGATCCATGAGACAGAAGAAATATACAATTTTAATGCTTTTATGGATGTGTTTCTACTGTGCTCTCTCTGAAAAATTGTATAATCTCAGTTTGTTAAAATTTTAATATATAGTATGTTCACGGGAACTCACTCTAACTTCAGCAGTAATTTCTTTTATAAATTTCTGCATGGCATGTTTGCATTTAACCTAGGAGAGCTAGTCATTATATCAAAGAGCATGCCAAAAGACAATCAATTCCTGTAAATCTGGTTGTGTTCTTTTGGTTTTTGATACATAAGCAAATCTGTCAGAAGTCTCCCTCAGTGACAAGAATTGTATTTGTGATTTAGATGACATGGAAATAACTGTATGCACTTGGTATCATGCACTTTGTATGTTGCACTACAGCACTGAATGTGGTTGCACTAATGTACTTTAAAGCAGGGCATGATAATGTTCTGCTTTTAATTGCATTCATGAGAAACAAGGAAAAAGATGATACTTTGCAAGATTAGACTCAATATTTTTTACATACTTATTGTGAACATTTAATTCTCAGATACAGGAAGTGCATGCATTTTTATGCAACTTAAAGGCAGGATTGTTTGCAGAGGCCAGTGCTGAAAATACTGCGCTTTACTGGAGATTGAATCAGCTGAGTAATTTCAGAAACATGTTATTGATACTAGTGTAACTACTACTGTTACAGAAAGTAAAAGGATAGTTGCACTTATGTAGATATGATATATATACAGTATATGGACATTTAGAAGGTTGTCATGAAGGTTTAATCAACAGGTGTTTTCATACAGTTGTAAAGTCTTATAGCAGAAGAAGGTTCTGGTGGCTGTTCTACCTTTTCTGGTACCTATCTCCTGAAGTGCAATGAGCCTGAAAATTATTTCTGTGCAGGACAGGCTTTCAGGGAGATGTGACATCCAAGGGGGCTGCTGGGGCCAGACACCCTGAGCAGTACAAGAATAAGATACTTTGCAGAGCATACTTTGTAGACCCTGGCCTTCCTGTCTGTGGGACAGCTCCTCTGGTAAAATCTCCCAGCTCGTACTCATCCTTGTAAAAGAAAATATAAATTTGATTCAAGATGAGAACTATTGTACTAGCAAACTAATCTATGTATCACAAGCCTTTAAATTGCCCTATAGTGGGCCTACTGTTTTATCACAAGATTTAGCCAAACTGAAGTTACGATGTGGTTATCCAGCCTTTTGGCTTGCCTGGGCTGCACTGAGTGAACAGGAATTGTCTTGTGCCACATACACAAAGGTCACTCCAAAAGTAATGCCTCCTATTTATTTCCATGGAAACTGCAAGTGATACAAAGAACACAATAACACTACTATAAAACAGGAGGCATTATTTTGGAGAAGTCCTCATAAAATATATAGTTAATACATACAAGCAAAAATAAAAACAACTTAAAGATTAAAGTAATATTTTTACTACAACAAAGAAGAACAAAATCGCAAAACTAGTGGAATATTTGACCTTGTTTTTGTGAAACTAATGTATCAATCCCTGGTGTGATGGTAATGGCTCCAATTCTTAGTGAGGTCTCAAGGTGTTCATCAGATTTTTCAAGCAGTTTATTCTTCTGTACTACACCTTTGAAAATAACTTCATAAATTTACATTCTGTCAAAAAGCGATGATATTAATAAGGTGCGATTGTGATGAATGTTTTTTTCTGGTTAGACAAGCTTCTGAAAGTAAAGAGATATGATCAAATTTTTAAGCTGAGTGTCTGATTACAACTCTACACATTCAGTTTTAAAATGTCAGTAATTCATTTATGTTGATATGTTTATGTTGATATCACAAGCCCCAGAAATGGTGCATTTTTTTTTTTCTAGCAAAAACCTATTCTCAAATTCTTTATCAGATTGGAAAGCACGGCTGCATATTTTTCACTGTTTGCAGGAATGTATTTAGACATGCAAGTGTATCAAAATACAAATACTAAATTTTTTTGCCATAACTTGAATTTGGCATTGCACTGCACCCTCCCTGCGTCCTGGTTTCAGCTCAGATAGGGGTAATAGGACACTGCTGGGTGAATGTGCTCTCACGCCTGGCCACTGGAAGGCGTAGAGCTGCTGCCATTATGGCCTGGTGGAAGGAGGTGGGCAAATTGTGCTGGCCCACATGCTTTAGTCCAGGCATGTCCAACCCATGGGCTGCATGTTGATCAGATCAACCCAGCTCATGTTCAGCTATGGAAGAGCAACATCCATCACTTTCCTGGTGAAGTTCCTGCCCGTTGGCAGTCACTATTGCCACTAAAATGCAGATTCCTTGCATCCGTTTTGAGTGTTCCACTTTTTGGCTCTTGGCTTATTTGCTCTTTTGCCCCTAGCGTTTCCCTGACACACCTCCCTCGCTTTTGTGAGCTGGTTTTCCCCTGCGCTCTCCCCTTTCTTAGAAGTGACTCTGCTTTTAGAGGAGGGAAAGTTTGCACTTATTTCTTCTTCATTTCTTACATCGCTGCATGTGGCTCTATTTTGAAACAAACTGCTTGTTTCTTTAGCATTCAAGAAAGCTTGCTGAGATGCTTCTGATTTTGCTTTGCCATTACTACATGCTGAGGTTAAACTGCAAACCTGATCCTATGTGTAATCTTATATTTCTGTTCAGACATCCCAAAATTCATCGTCTCTCTGGCCATAGTGTTGTGCTGTGTGGTCCAGACGTTTGTGGGATTCCCTTTGTCTGTAGGTCTGTGGTACATTTTCAAAAAGATTTCTTCAAGTTTGTCAGTGTTTAAACTCCCTTTTAAAGAGCTGGAGCTGTGAGGACATCCAGCCCTTCACAGCCTACTCCTGGCTCTGGCTGAAGGCAAGCTGTGTCACTTCAGTTGCATTAGCGTGAGCCAAGCAGGAATTACAGAGCCTAATGAGAGGCTGAGGGTGCAGCCTGGAGCTCTCGCCTGACCCACAGAGAGCTGCGTAATGCTCTTCAGGAGATTCAGATGGTGGAGTGTGACCGACCTCTCATTATAATTATTTACTGTTTCACCACTCTCTGCTTCACAGATTTCGTTAGCGGTTTTCTATTTCTCTACAGATCACTCATTAAAATATGAAATGTTAATGGGCTTATTAGCATCTTGTGTGGGTACCACCCTCTAATTGGTGATTCCCCATGGAGGATTGTGTTTCTGACAACCAAGTGTCTGAGATACAAATGTTTTTCATAAGCTTTTAGATGTGGAGCTGTATAATAGTCTTTGAATAATACATGAAGAATGAAACTGTTCATGGTTCAAGGGTAGCTGAGGAAGAGTAGATGACCAGAAGGATTTTTCTTAAAAAGAAAAAGCACTTAAGCATATTAATTTTGTTAAAGATCTTGAACTATCTCAAACTTGGAAGTGTTCTGCTGTTTTATTATAAGTAATGCGTGCAAACATGTGCGCACACACAAGCCAACCTCAACCTCTTCAGTTTTGAAGGTCCTTCTTTAAGTTAAGAACTTAAAGCAAAATATCATTTTAGGGAAGTTAGATTATTTCAATCGTATTAATATGTGAAAGAAGGTTTATATCAGTCCCTGCTGTCATTGTCTTTTAAGTGAATGAGACGAGAGCATCAAGATCTATCTCCTCCTTACCAATATTGTAATTTGGAAACTGAACTGAACTTAAATTACCCAATTGTGACTAAAGAGATCCAGTAATCTTAACTAATTAGGCAGTTGTAATTTGCTATTCCTTTAATTTGCCAATTTTACTTCAGATGTCAATGTAGAAGCCTTTGCATTACAGCCTTTGCCACTAACCTCCTTGTAACTAATTCCTTGCCTGTCAGTCTCGTTCTTTCCTTCAAATGACTGCTTACCCTTCTCTTTAATTTTTTTTTTTTTTTCAGCAGAAGAATCTATTTTTATCACTCTTTTTCCCCTGTGCCTTTATTATGCAAAGATCTCTGGGCCATACTTTGCAGTTTCAGGTGCCTCACAGAGCCGCATACAGATTATATTGTTAGGAGAACAAGAAAACAATGATTTGGTAAAATATAGTTTCTAGCTTTGGACTAGCTGGATTTCCTTGGGCTGTGAAGCTTGCAGGTGGAATAGGAGCCAGGATGGAAGGGAAAACTAGGGCTGATGTTGTTGCCCATGTAACTTTCCATCTTTTTCAGTCCAAATAAGCTGACCCAATATTTGGAGATCATTCTACAGACTTAAACAATTGTTAAAATCAGTCTCTTTTTATCATTTTAGTGCATCTGGTATGCTTTTCTCAAAAGTTACTGTTGTCTCAAGGGTACCCTGAAAATTTCTTCCATCTGCATGATCTTCAACCTCTATACATGTTACAGGTAATGTTAATTAACAGAACATTTTTATCATAAATGTAGCAGCATCTTACTATCACCCAGAAGATAATCTTACCTTTTGTAAGGCAGACTTGTAGACTAACTTGCTGTATGAAACATTGCTCTATGTTCTTTAGGCTTATGATCTAACTCTGAGGATTTGATTTCAAATGTTGCTGCTCTTGTAATAAAATGTTCTTTCTTGGTTTAGGCACTTCTGCTTGTAGTTTGTTTGTTGTTTGTTTTTTTAATTGAAGACTATATTAATTTTCTAGCCTTCTTCCTGTGGTACAAACTCACTATAGAGACTTATATCAGCTGTCCAATGTAAAATATAAGGAACTAGTTATAATGGTAATAAACTGAGGAAAAGGAGATTTATTCTTTCACGATACCACGGCTTAGCTCTCCTGAGTGCTGAAACAAACTGCAGGCATTGAGGAAAAGAAGCGAGTATTTGTAGGACTTGTACTGAAATTAAGTTTTCTTGGAAGAGAGGAATTTAACTGCATGTTTTATTTATTGTCAAACTATTTAAAACTATTTAAAAGTTTAGAAGAAATAATTAATGAACTGGTTTAGATGAAGATAGAGGAGGAAAGTTTGTGAAATTTTCTCATTATCCCCAATCTTCCCTGCATTTGAGTAGTGGGCAAAGACTTTTTCTATCCTAAAACTCTGCAGCCTTTGTCATAAAAATTTGAATTACACCAAATACTTTGACATAACTTTCTATTCAGTGTCAAAGCCAGAAATGTATATTTGCTCTGCATGAATTCAAGGAACCTAGCAGTAACATGAGCTAATGGCAGTAAATAGTTCTTCCATCTGTGCTAGAATGAAACTTCTGATGTTGTGTTTTTCATTTCTTTTACTAGTGGTCTCAATATAATATTTTTCAAGGCTATAATCAATGTGATAATGCAGACTTGGCTAATTTTGGGGGCACACTGCTCTGTATATTATTAATCAAATTCCAGGCTGATGATAGGCTGGCAACACCCTACACATCGATTTCTAGAGAAGCAAGGTGCTTTTATAACATGTTTTTTTTCCAGAATTAGAAATATTTTTTTTCTGGAATGTGTGGGTGATATCACCAAACCAAAACTGGAGCAAAGTGATTGTCAGTAATGAAAGTATCCTAAATGTACTTATAGTAAAAAGAGAATAGTTGAACCATACACCATGATCATGATTGATTCCAGACCAGTTGAAAGAATACCCAGGATGGAGAACTTCATTCTTAGTTGAGAACAGGATTATTTTTCTTTTATATCTAGAGTTTTTCATTCTGTTCTGTACCGTCCTTTGGAGATGGAGGTTTTATACTCACTTGTAGTAAAGCACCTGTACAAAACTGGGTGTTTATGGTTGGGCAAAGGGAAAGTAAGCAAAATATGCATTTTTATTTTAAATTAACATTATAAATCTCTTAACCACGCTGTGCACAGTGGTGTGTGAACTGTCTTGTTCTTAAGATGTGAGTTTGACAATGAGCCATCTGTCTTCTCAAAAGTATATTAAAACAGTTATACTTTGAGATGATGGATACCTAAACAATGAACTCTGTTACATACTATGTCACTGATTAGGAATTGACTGGGAATGACTATGCAGATAGTGGAGATAGAAAGCCAATCAGCTTGTTATTTCAATAGTAAACAAAAACAATCAAAACCAACCAAGGCACCAAAGGCTCTGAATTGGAATTGCTGATGAATGGATTATTTAACTGCTTGATGTCTTATTTCAATGTTTTGAACCTAGTGTCAAGAATTGAATGTGGTATACATGCAACAACCTGATGAATGGGGGAAAGACACTTTAGTCTGCTCTGCAGGGGAAATATCTTTAAAGTTTTTCATACAGTTCAAAGGTTTGTAGTGCAATTGCTTTAAAATCTCATCAGTTCTGTAAAACTTGATCCACTTTTAGATAAAGGCATAATAAAAATAAGTTAATATACAGCCCTTTTAGACATGCATAGTCTTTCTGTCACTGAGGTTAAGCACTTCAACTGTGTGTTTTTTATCTGAGATTGTTTTAATATACTTCATTTTATTCAGAGTTCTTTACTAACACCAAATAATTCTTTCTCTTAGAATACAAATAAATCCTAAACTAGCAAAAGATTTTGTTGGACTTGGTATGGTCTGTACTAAGGCTGAGAAATAGTTCCTTTACTGTAAAACTCAACCTAAATTGAGGAAATGAACTGGAAAGGCAGTATCAGCCACTTTTTTTTTTTTGAGATGGAAAATGAAGTGACTTACATAAGGCCAAGCTAACAATTCATTTCTGTTTTCTGAATCATTGCACAATTCTTCTTTTTTAAATTAATATATTTATGGAAGTCAGGCTGAAAAAATTAAAAGTGTTGGTTACACCATAACATTCATATCCAAATCTCATCCAAAGGCATCCTTATTATCTTAAATTTTAAGTTATTCTTTGGCTTTTTAAGTTTTCCAAAATGATCAATCATATAAGAAATGTCTATTGTAGGGTGACAATCTTCTCCTCTATTCATATCATCTTCTAGTAGACTCTGTAGCTGGGATTGATGCCTACAGAATTGGACAGCTAAAAATAAAACACAAAACACCCCAAATCAGTGGAGTTGGAGAATGTATGGGTATCACTTAAACTGTCCTGTAAGAAACATGAGGCTGGCCTAGGACTTGCCCTTTCCTAGGTCTTAGGTACCAAGATTTTGAGTTCAGTGGTTGGGATTCACAGCCTTGCCTGAACAAGTCCTACTCTCGCTGAATGAGGAATAGGACCGGTTAAGTCTTGCTGAGAAGAGCTTCAGATAATTGGGCTACAAGCTCATCCTCATTCCTCTCCTTGGGACAAAATAAATAAATATATATATTCCATTGTGCGTGCCTGAATAATATGTTTATATATATATATATATATGTATGTATATTTACTATAGTTACTATAGTTATATATATTATAGTATTATAATATAATATTATTTATTTATTATTATATATTATAGTATATTTATATATATAATTCAGGCACAATGGAGTTGTCTTAATAGTCCAGAAAACCACTCCTTTGGCTTTAGTTCACTTAGGAGAGAGAGGCAGGGCCTGACAAGATCCTCTCATCACTGGATTGCCTACGTTCTTAGTGACAGCTTTAATTTTTGGGCTCTGGGAAAAGGTGGATCAGACTTGATGCTTAAGCAGGCACAGTAACAATGCTAGAGTGGGCATGGAGACTTCCTGAAGCTTAACATCCCTGTTTAAAATGCAAGTCCTATTAATAAAGTGCTTTCTGCTTATGCAGTGTGTAACTGAGGAAGTTGCTTTACCTCTGTCAGCGATGTGAATTTAATAACTTTTGAAGCTGTTTATTACAAACACTTCAAAAATAGAGACTGCAGTTGAGAATTTTCCCATCACAAAAACAGACTGGTCTTCCTGAAATAAACTGTACTGGTTCCTTTGAAATATCTGTGGTCTGTCAGACTTAACAGCCCTCAAGATTTCTAATCGCAAAGGAGATGGGGCAAAGTGTTGCTGACAAGTCATTTGGACAACCTGCATAATGTAATAGACTTAAAAATGCATGATAAAGAAGATCCTGTCCCTTTATGTTGAATAGCTTATTGTGAGATTCTTGTGTCCTGGACTCTGTTGGCAGAGTGGTTGTTCCTTCTGTGTCTCTATGCACCTTCAGGATAGGACTTGGTTTTTCCTGCCCATCCTTACCTGCACCACACATATCCCTCCAGCAGGCACACAACAGGAGGCTCTGTTGTTCAGGCCCAGCTAGATTACTGATGCTCCTGTTCCTCAGGATTCTCCCAGGATCAGATGAGTTGAGCTCGACAGTTGATTATCCCTGATCTTTTGTCCTTGCAGGCGTTGTGTTGACACTGCAGCCATATATGAATGCCAATGGGAGTTTTGACTGAGGGGATTTCAGAGTAGAATTGGGTCAAATACAGCTTTGAGAATATATTAACACATTAATTTCTTAAATTAAGAGGTACGGAACCATTATTTTTCCTCCTTTCACCATTGTATTTTTATTCATACTTGAGAGATGCATCTGTTTTGCAAAAGCAGACTAGCAGCAGCTACTTCCAAATCCATCAGTAGAATTCTTAATCTTCGGGAAGATCTATCACAGTAACAAAAAAAAAAAAGTAATGATATAGAGATGTGGTAGGGATGGAAGGCAAAAAAACACCTCTCATCTGGAGAAAGAAAATGAGAAGATGCGTGCACTGAGGGTGATGATAAGATTGAAATGAACACCTGCTCACAGTTCTACTTAGTTCAGCTGCTTCCTTAAGGTGAATCTGGTTTCTGAATTGCAGCTGCTAGATTTTGTGAATTAAGTGAGAACATTACAGTTGTGTCAAGCTGGAAGACACAAAGACAGATGCTGAGCTGGATGAGAAAATGGCTAAGGAAATGAGGAAGGAGAGTCCCCTGTCTATAAAATGTAACACCTGCACAAGCAGGATTATGCAGCTTGTGTTGTGTAGAGTAATTTCTATATCAAACAAGCAAACTTGCACAGGAGTTTAGCTGTTCTTCTCAGGGACGAGCAGCAAAACAACTTTA
Organism: Phasianus colchicus; assembly: GCF_987193195.1. Lineage (NCBI taxonomy): Eukaryota > Metazoa > Chordata > Aves > Galliformes > Phasianidae > Phasianus > Phasianus colchicus. The sequence continues at coordinate 61,693,110 of NC_143437.1, read as the reverse complement.
GTGTTTTCTATTTAATTTGCTGAAGCTTAGTCAACTTTGCCCTAGAAGTCTATGAGGACCCACTTACGCATTTCCATCCTGCATTATTGTGATATGTTGCTTCTAGTCTTAAATAATACATTAGTAAAATCAGATTTTTTTTTTTATTTTTTTATTTGGGGGGGCTGGGGGGGAGATTTTCCTAGTAAAATGGAAAATATTATGAAAATAAATTTATGTGACTGTCCCTCTGGCCTTTGCTCTCTCCTTGTGTTATGAATTCGATGCACAAAAAGCAGCTCAGACAAAAAAGTTATGTTGAAATATTCATGAGAAGGAGAAATTTTCCAAAAGAAAGGGGGGAGGAATTAGATGAGCAGAAAGAGGTATCTGAGTGAAGTTGAGAGAATCTGCATGGGCTGACATCAAGCACAGAGAAGACTTCATTAAGAGGAAGTGAGCAAGAAAATGGAAATAACAGGAGGGCAAAGATAGCCTTTTCATGAAAAGGTGATGTGAATCCTTACTGGATAATGGCAGTTAGTCTGTAAATTTGTCCTTTACAGCAGCTGTTGAAATTAGTATTTGCTGGTTCTTGGAGAGTGCGCATAAAGTGAGGGAGGTCAGAGAAAAACTTACATGAAAGATGGGATATGTTTATTAATAATGATATAAACTATCGTATTCTATAGCAATGATTTCTTGATTGTTCCTGGAGATAACTCAAGACATAGAGTAGTTCAGTTGGAAGGGACCATTGAATACCACATAATCCTACTGCCTGACCACTTCAGAGTTAACCAAACATTAAAGAATGTTTCTGAGCACGCTATTGAAGTGCCTTCTGGACACTGACTGTTTAATGCACTCCAACATGCAGTTTGCCCCTTGGCTGTTAGGCACATTGCTGGCTCCTGCTGAGCTGCTGCCACCTGCACCCCCAGGTCTGTCTGTGAGCTGCATCTGAGCCATTTGTCCCTCAGTCTGTGCCTGTGTCCAGCATCGCACCACCATAGGTGCAGATCCTGGAGCATCTTCTTTTCTTGATCTTTATGCCGTTGCTAACTGCCCAGTGAGTGTTGGTGTTTCTGAAGAGTTTTAGTGAAAACCTCATCTTGTGTAAGCTGCTTGTGCTGTGCAGTTTTGAAACTGTGTATTTCCCCTGCCTGGACTCTGTCATGCAGTCCTCTGTGAAAAAAACACATTACTTGCAATAGTAAGGAATTAATGAATGAGGAATTTACATCAATAACGTATCACTTTACTCATGCTAAGAAAGATGCTACTGAAAGATCACAGTAATGCTTAGCTTGCCAGGAAAAGCTATTTCATTAATTGAGAAATTTCATTTGAGCAGTCACTTCATGCCAGGCTACAACTGCAATATTACATACAGAGCACGTATGGAAGTGATTATATTTTAATCTTCGGCCTTGATGGGGGTCTGCTTCCTACAGCCTTTCAGTTTAAATTCTAGCTTGGAAAATGCACAGGCTCCCTGTAGATTGACATTTATGTTCTTGTTTAACTTCTTGTCCTTGAGACTGGCTTTTTGGGTAATGCTGCTTCTGGAAACCTGGCATTACACTGAGAATTCTGACTCTTGCTCTAGGAGTGGGAAGGAAACATGAAGCTCTGTATGCAGCACAGTTTGCTACATTTACAAAGCAGAGGAGCAGCAAACCCTATCTGTGTTGCAGTACTTTGCTTCCCCTTCCCCTGAGGGGTTATGTTGGTTATCTCTGTTCTTGTACTGTAAAAGTATTGTGGCTAGTATGTACTCACAGCATATTTTGGCTGTGCCTTTGAGAGGAGTAGACCCTGTGATTTAAGAACAGGTTCAATAAATGAGGTCTGAAGCAAATTTCACATAATTTTCAAGCCACAGAACTTTCTCCTGCACATGGATGCTGAAATACAAAATGGTGAAATTATTTGTTCAAGATAACACAACTAATCTGTAAAAATGCCAGTAAAACTCTTAATCCTTTATCCCAGTGTTTTCAAGCACACTGACAGAAATCGCTTCTAAAAATAACACTTTATAGCTGATACTGACTGTTCTAGATCTGACCTTTTCTCAGCAGAAGCAAGCCCGCAGTATGTCACTGACATCATTATAAGTCAAAGACAAGGGTGCAGGTGCCAGGTTTTTGTCTGCTGGTGGTACTTAATCCTTTTGGTTTTCATCTGAAATGGCACAGTGTTGGATGCAGAGATAGTACATGTATTAGGCTCTGTATAAAGAAGCTGAAGGATAGCAGCAAGAGAAGAAGAGTGACTAATTGAGTTGTCAGTTTACTGAGGGTCAATTAATAGTGGATATGATGCTTTTTAGTGTCAGTCAGTGTCCTTTGCCCTGGGCCATGCTTCATTTTGTCTTTTGAAGGAAGGAAAATACAATTATAGTGTTCCTTCTAGAGTAGAAGATGTGTGGGCTATGCAGCCAACTTAAGTACATCTATATGCTCATTGCCACACTTGAAACAAGTAGCAAATAACAGTCAGTCCTCCTGTTTATCCTGTCACTGGATACTGGGTGTCTTGCTTTGGAATCTAAAGAGGAACAGCTAGCTTTACCTTACAGATACAGGTGGCAGGAAGATTTTAGAAATGTGTATATGTGTGAACAGTGAAACAAATCTGAGCTAATCATTATGAGCTGAAAGCCCTGATTGTAACCCATCTCCAGAGAATGGGACATCTAAAGTCAAAACTTTACTATGAGCTGAAATGATTCCTATTCCTCACTGGAAAGCAGTGTGCATTATCCTGAATTGTGGAGAAAAAAGAAACCATAGTTCCTCTCCAAACAGGTAGTTCATGATATGTTTGGAGGAAAGTGAATAGTCAATGACAGCTAGTAAAGGCAGAGTTGGTTTTAAGTTTTGGGCAACTTACTTTCCTTTTTAATGATTTTCTTGGAAAGGGAAGGGCTTTAAGTAAAGAGAAAAAGAGTACCTGTCAAAGCACAAAAAATACAGTAGCAATAATATAAGTAGGTAGGTAGCTTTGTGATACTGAAGTTGTTAAAATGGTAATTTGAGGGGAGGCATAGAAATATAATGCTCTTGTACTTGTGTGAAGACTTTTTCTATCTTTTTTTTCTATACATATCTTTTGTCTGATATTATTTCAAACTCTAACAAACTATATATAAGAAGTCTGTGAAGAGAAAAAAAATCATATTTGAATTAGATGAGGGCTTGATCATGGACCATCCATTTTTTCATTCTTTTCCACTAAGCCCCACTTCAGGAAATCCTTCACATAAATGTTTCTGCTGTTTGTAAGACACTGAACAAAAACAGGTTGACTGGGGGCTGCTTTATCTTTTATCTAGTTCTGTCTGATCAGTATTGCATGGTTGAAAAACGTGTGAATGATGTAACCAGCTCCATCAGGTTTTTGTCAATGACTCTTAAAGATAATAAGCAGTTCCTTGCATTATCAATTATGATTTCCTGTAATGAGATAGGAAAGTACATTGAATGAAAGTAATGAAAATGTGTGATGACTATGGTAATGTTGAATCATATCATGTGGGCCATTCAGTCAAGCTATGTCAAAAGACCCCATTCTGTTCTTGTGAAAGCTATAGAGAATTCTGCTTTTGCTGTGATTGACCACCAGAAATTCTTACCTTGTTTTCTCATCCTTTTGTCCTCTTTTGGTGGTTTGAAAAGATGGTAATCAAATGTGCCTGCAAGTTGGTGTGAAATAAATAGGAAACACCAATTCTGAGTGGAATCTAGTCACACCGTAGAGGAATTCAGCACAGTTTTTCTTTTTCATCTTTCACATCTTTCAGATGTGATTCTAGCTTTAAAAAGGTGAAGTAATAGTGGTGTTGCGAATTTCCTAATTTATTGTATCTGAAGTATTGTCAAATCAGATCCACAATCATATGAAATGCAGTGACTTTGCATTTTCAACTTTGTATGTATAATCTCCTAACTGCCAGTCTCATCTATTCAACCAAGAATCTGAAAAGCTGTCCAGGTTCTTTGATTTGTGTCCTCAACAGAAGGATTTTACTGGTGAAAATTACTTAGCAATAGTCATACCTGAATACCAAATCAGAAAGGTAAACAGACAAAGCTGTAAGTATGCATAGAGACTGTACACGTCCTCTGTTTCCTGTAACATCCCTGGGAGCAGGCTATGTACTGTACCTACCTCTCCTTTCTCTGCAGGGTCTTTACTATACCTGCTGCGCCATTCCCTTCTGTCCTCCAGTCCCGTATGCAACATTGCCCTTCCTCAGTCAGGCTATAGGGCGCAGTCTTTAGGAAATGGCCACTGTTCCCCTGGCAGATGCAGCCAAACAGCTGAAGCTTTCTCATGCCTGATAGGTACATCAAGGATTATCTGTTGAGTTTGTTCTCTTGGTTTTTGTCCTGGTTTCAACAGTGTGTTAAAAGCACGATGATGTTTTTGTTGTTGCTCCCCCACAAGGGACTGGCACTGGGTGCTTTTTTCCTTTTCTGTTAGGAAATTTTTATTTTTTTTTCTCTCAACCCACAAATTTTATTTTGTTTCCAGTGCTCTTTCTCACCCCACTGTGGGGCAGGAGTGAGCAAATGGCTGTACAGTGCTTAACTTGCCTGCTGGATTATTCACAACAGTCCTTTTTTATGGCCCATCACCCTAAATTGTCCATGGAGTTAATTTAGTCCGTAACATGGTCACCGTCTGTCATTGGTGTGATACTAACACTGTCTCAGCTGAAACCAGAACAACTGACTTCTGCCTGATGCAGTTCTATAAATTAACTGCAAACAGTTTTCTGTAGCATTTTGTTTCAAAGGCCTCAAGTCTTCACCTGTCAGTCTTGTTGGAGTTCCATTATTATGCTGTTTAGCACATGTCTGATACTACATGCTTCATTACCAGCCTGAATCTCGATTTTGGTGATTATGCATGTCAGCATGAACATGCATACATTTTTCAGTTTTCCCCAAAATAAAAAAATTCAAGAACTGAAGCAGTACAAAGTCTCAGAATAATTTGCCACTTAATGGACTAAGACTCAGAACTAGTAAAATAAAGGAAAGATGGCTGAGCAGTGTCTGGGTAGCAGGGAAGCTTGTCTAATGTTATCATTAAGAATAATAATATTATCTGATTCTTGAGGGTGAGTAGGGAAAGAAAATCTTTTTCTGCTGTCGTGGAAAACTGTGATCAATGACTGTTTGCATTTCATGATGAAGACTAAATACTGTGGTAATGCCCAGGTTTTTTGGACAGGCTGCTTTCACTGTCACGGTGAAGCTCTGACTACTCTTTGCAGGAGGCTTATTGTGAAAGGGAATTTAAATTATTTAGTGAAGAAAAAGAAAAAGTAGTTGTAGATCTGTTGTTCAATATTACTTCAACAGTAACTGCATTTAGCACCTTTCTCCATAGTTCTCAGTGTGCTGTATGAAATCAATTATCCTTCTGTTACTAACGGAAAAATAGAATTGTCAAAGCTAGGATTGCCCAAGTGTATTGTTAAGCTCAGTGACTGAATTGACAGCTAGGTCCTAATGTCTTTTAGGGAATCACTATCTCAGTGTCTGATGTTGTTTTTGGCCAGAGCTTATCAAAGAAGAGTAGAGACAATTTATGAAAGAAATACTCAGTTTTGTCTTGGAAGAACACTGCAAGAAAAATAAACTTATGGCTCCTGGATAAAGAGATGTTCAGACATGCAACTTTATGAAGATGAATGTGAAATGTAACAGGAGTGACTCCGTAACCTAAGGATGGGCCAAGCTATAGGAAAGCAAAGATTGACCAGTAGGAGTTAGGTTCCATTTACTTTCTGCTTGCATTTCCTAGGAGATGTACATGATACTGAAAAGAGTATAATGGGTTACAGGTGCCTCCTGTTCATATTTGCTCTTATGTAAAAGATGGAGTTGAAATAAATCAGAGTATTTCATATGAGGACAAAAGAGAAAATAAATGCAAATATAGGTAAGCGTGTGCAGCATATGCAAGTAAAGACATCTGGGAGCAGGTCTTTTTAAAACGTGGTGAGTTCTCTTTTGTGTATGCTGAACATAGCTTAATGGAAATGACATGCCTCATTTCTTCTCTGTGCTCTAGTTTAGACATTTGTTTGTTTTTAAATAGTGCTCAGCTTATTTGAATTCCTTCTGGTTAAGGGAAACAAGGCTGCCTTGAAAAACACTTGGAGCATTTGGGGGTTATTCTGTTCAAAGGCATTACTATTATTTCAAATCTATGTTTGTTCTCCTGGATAGTTTGCCAGGAATAAAACCTTTCCTATTCAGAGACAGAAAGGAATGTATGGATTTGTTCAGTTTCAGTTTTTAAGCTCCTTTCACAAATTACAGACATTAAATACCCAAGATAAGCTCCACTTGTAGTTGGACAAATGTATGTGTGGAAAGGATAGAAAGAATTTGTTTATTAATATGCCACTGGCAATGAAGCTTCAAAGAAGAAATTCTCCCCTTTTCTGACTCTCATAGTCTACAGAAGGTATTCTTCCTGAGTAATGCATCAAGTGATTTCCCGTTCTTTCCATTCTCAGTAGTGTTCAGCATGCAAGAAGTAACACATTGCCCCCACTGAAGTCAGTGGCAAAACATTCACTGATTTCAGAATGCTCTTAAATTTCTAAGTTGTCTTACTGCCTCTGCCAACATCTAGTGAAACCTTTGGCTTTTCCTTTGCCTCAGACTATGTACCTTTTTAAAATTTAAACCTTGAAACTAAAGCTGAATTGGTTTTAAATATGCCAACACGATTGCTTAATTATCTGATGCTTATTTTACGGTTTGTGCCAGCTTTATGCTTTTATGCCAGTTTTATGCTCAGCCTTTATCCAAGATGAGGTGATGTTTCTTGAGGCACATGCACTTACTTGGACAACTGTGTGCCTATCCTGCCAGCACTCTGAGATGATGCTAACCCCCACGTTGCATTGGTAAGGGTGCTGCAATTGGGGGTGGCCAGGACATACAACACGGCTGAACAGCTCAAACTGAGCTGTCTCAGAGCGTGAGTGAAAAGGCATGTAGCTGGACGTACCTGCCCATGTATGTCTGGCTACATATTTCATTAGACACAATGGTTACCCATGATTTCCACTGATGGTAATTGAACCTAACTGTAAGGAGTTCAGGATCTCTCTTATGTGCCCGCTGAAATCCCAGCCAAGACTCAACCGTAACTCCAGTAGCTGAGTCAAACCTTGTTGGATGATAGAATCATAGAATTGCTCAGGTTGGCAAAGGCCTTAAAGATCATCAAGTCCAATCACAACTTAACCATACTACCCTAACTAACTGTTGCTTAACCACTTTAATACAGATAAAATTTGAATAGATAAACAAAGGTGAACAAACTGGATATAGTGGGGAGAGGAAAACTGAACAAGGACTTCAGTTCATTGAAATAATACATGTAAGTTCACATACTAGCCCTTTACATTAGCTTGTCTCTATCATACCTATTTGCTGTGATGAATGGAGGAGTATACATGATTCTATGGTGTCATGATTGTCCTGACATTTCCATATGCAACTTTGACCAGAGAGCTCAAGAATAGAAAATGATGAGAAATCGTTATGCAACTCAAACTGGAGAGAGTTGCTAATATGGGGATAAAATAGCCTCAAACTGCTACAGTACAAATGAAGTGCCCTAGAAACTTCTTGACTTCACTTGAGTGACCAGCCTGAAGGAAGGTCACATCATGCTGGGAGGTGATCTAGCCTGACACAATGGAACTATTTCAGACTGAAAAATAAAACTGTATGAAGCAACTCAAAATAGAATATGGTTTATGTTAATTTTCTTTGTTTTGCTCTCAGTAGTGGTCTTGCTTTTTTGTAATGTTCTGTCCTTGATCTGGAAGCTGAAAACTCACTTTTAAAACTTGTCCTCACTGAGGACATGCAGTCAGTTACCAGTTTAATGGCATTGCTCTTTCTTATTTATGTTTATTTATAGATGTATGTGTGTGTGTATATATATACGTTTATGTAGGAACTGTGTACGTGGAGATATATATATATATATATATACACACAGAGTTCCTACATATATATGTATACATATAAATATATATATAAATATATATATATATATATATATATGAAAACAAAAATAAAACAGTTGTGCCCTGCTGCAGACTGTCTTGGAGAGTGGGTTCCTTTCAATTTTTGGGATATTGCTGTATTCTGATTTTCACCAAATTTTAATGTTCTCATCTCTTCAGTCAGTATGGGAATAGAGCCACAGATTAGAAACAGCACTAAGAATTAACAAAAGGCAGCTGATGGTGCATTCACTTTCTGCCCTCTCAAAACTCACTTGGGGATTTCTCCAAAGAAAGCATAGGGCAGCCTTCAGTGTTGGCTTGGGATTTGCGCTTGCAGGTGTTGTTGAACTCACAGTCCAGTAGAGGCAAGGCTGGCACAGCACCAGGCCCCAGGTCCGACCAGTAACAAGACGTGTTCATGCTTAGCACATATGCATAGGCATGCATAACTTTACAGCACCTGTGCAGTCATGGTCAGTTACACTGGTTAACGCACACTCAGCACTTGGGCAAAGGCAGACAGCACCAGTGGCCTCATCTGGTTCCCTTCTCTCTCTGACCAGGGTAAGTTTTGCTCAATCTCCGAATGCTGTTCCCCAACAGTGAGCTAAAATGCTTGGCGGCGACTCCTCAGCCTGTGGTGATCTCAATACGCTGCAGATCCTGCAGTCTCACAGTGGTGGATGTCCCTCCAGCCCTGTAGGGCTGATGTCTTGGAGGTGACAGGGCTTTAGGGGTGTTGTGCCCCTGACTGGGTTATTGGGATTCCTCTTCTCTTTATGCCTCAGGAGAGCAGGTTCTTACCACAGGTCCCACAATGTTGCAGTTTAAATGTTGATTCACTGTCTGCAGGAATAGTAATGCCAGCAAGTTTCCCAAGCAATTTTCAGTTAGAATTGTCTCTTTGTAGTTTACTATTTCTTATTTTATCTATTTTGCATGAGTTAAGCAGCTGTGCTGAGGTGTGCTGAGGTGCAGTGTGTATCAAGTAATTGCTTTTTTTCCTCCAACATGTGGCTGCATTTCTGTGGAAGAATAACATGCATGTGCTTGCAAAATATCTTGGAACCCTAACATTTGTGTGCTCTCCTCTACACTTCAGATTTTCAGCCTTCATGTCAAATGCTTGTATTTTTCAAGAATTGCAATGCAGAAGTAAAATCAGACTAATGTTATTAGTACTGAGGGAAATATTCTTCATAGTTTTCTGTGGCTTTTTTTTTATGATGCTTACTACAGCAGTATAAAAACCTCTCTTAAATGAATCAGAGATCTTTTTCTCTAGATTGTGTTTTGATAAGTACATAATTTCACTCTACTAACCATAAGACTCTGATTTTTCATATGTTGTTTAATTGTTAACATAATCAAGCGCAAATGTAGAGTGGAGAGGTTTCTTTAACTAAAATGATTTTCATTCTTTGACTCTGTTGAACAGGTGCATTTCAGGGCTTCAGACTTTGAGAAGATTTCACTTTATGGCTGCTAAATATGTGTATGTATTGGTAATTGATATGGGCAATGATATATTGCCATTTTTCTTTGAAGTGTCTTAGCAAAATTTTCCTTAGCTGGAAATCCTTGTTTTGTGCTGCTGATTCTGCAGCTCTTTTACAGAATCCTGAAACTCACAGTTTGGGTTTTAATCAAGTTTGCTCTTTAAAATTAAGGCAGCACATAAATAATCTTAAGGAATTAATTCAAAGCAGTTGTCATACTTGTCAAATATCTGTAGTCTGCACAATTAAATGCCTGTGGGAGGAACTGGTGGAGTATAGCACTGTTTGAAAGAGAATATACAATGAAAGAGAGTCGTCTTTTAAACAATCGACAGGACATTAATGAGGTCAGGATAAGCTGGAAAGATTGGATATTTTTTCTTGGTAGTTACAATAATGCTTTATCAAGAGCTTTATCAAGAAGAAAAGGCTAAACTTAGAAATTTGCCTGCTTCCTACACACTTCCTACACACTGTGGTCCCTTTTCAGTACTCTGTCACATTTTCCCCAGGGTAGCTGTTAGGAAGCAGTGTCTCTAGAGTTTCTCATTAAGCTTTGTGCCCTTAATCTGGTATCTAAATTGATATTTCTTAGAGCTTTTGCAGTAAAGAAGAGTGATTGTAGGGTTTTTTTTTTTTTTCCTTTGTAACAGCTTGTGAGTTTTTTAGTTCATATCTAGAGCTAAGTTTCAGAAATCATTGAAAATAAAAATGTATTTTATTTTATTGATGAAAACCAGCAGAAATTATATCTTTCACAGTTTGTCTTGAAAACTCATGCCTGAACTGGATAAAAAAAAAGTGTGGTGATCTATTTCTTGATATATAGTATGAGTAATGAATATTTCTTCCTCTCCTCATTTTTCTTGCCTTGGGGATTCTGGATGATAATACACAGAGGATTTGCTTTATGATCATTTAAGGTGTTCAGGAACAAGAACACCTTTAATCAGTCAGCTGTCTGTCTAGTAGTGGCAGAAAAAAATGCCTCCATAGGAGATATGCCTTAAAATTTACTGAGTGTAGACAGGATATGCTGCAGAGATGATGATCATCATATTATTAAATAAAATCTTAAGAGGATCGTCTCCCTTTCATAGGATTGATTTTTATCATGTTGGCTGTGCATTTTATGCTCTTCCTTCCAGAACATCCCCTGTGGTTCTGAGTACTTCCCAAAAGGCAAAAGAAAAACGCTGTTGCTTCCATTCAGTTTTCGTTCTGTTTCTTGTCTGTTTCTTTAAAAGTTCTTTTCTTCTTGAGATTTTTATGAGTCAGACATTTCAAAGTGCTTCATGAATGAGACAGATGAAGAGAAACACAGTGTCTGTGAAATAAAATGGATCAAGTAAATTCTGAGAAATAGTTTGCATGCATAATTTTCAACATTAGCTTTTAGGTTTCTCAAAGCTCTGTGTAAGGTTGTTGCCATTCGAGCTTTGTAAGTAGAACTGTGCATGCCTGATAGAAAATGTTACACTACTACCGAATTAGGAAAATAATAATGTTTAAGTATTGTGGGCTTTTTGCCTTATTTTCCTCAAAATCCAGAAGATGCAAAAGAGAGGAATATCCAGTCTGCAATTACAAGATTGGTTTGCTAAAGTAAAACTAAATTTCTGAAAACTGGTCCATGCATTTTCAGTTCTACAGTGACTTATTGAAATTGTTAAATATTAAAGATATTAAAGCTGTTTGTTTGTTTGTTTGTTTGTTTTTGCTAGAGACATCACATTGGTATATACCATATAGTAAGGCAAAATTTTGCCTGTAGCAAAGTCTCTTGTTTAGTGGGCTTGGACCCACACGTCTACAAAAAGTCATGAATGACTGTTTCCAGATAGAGTGTGTTCATTCTTATTAGATCAGCTTACTCCATTGTGTGGTGAGACAGTTCTTACTGCCACCTTTAGCTGTCTGATCTAACATAATGTAGAAAGCTGGTTATTTTTCTCCCTGATCAGCTGTGAGAAAAAGGTGAATCAGATCTATACTGCTCTTTGAGAAACTGAATCTTTTTTTTTTTTTTCTCCAAAGCCCAAAGGCCAGTTATGCCTCTATCTTCACAATAATTGTGTCATCTACAAAAGATGTTTCTAGATGCCATTCTACTCCTGCCAGTGACAATAAATGTCACTCCTACTTCTTTTGAGATGAGCAAGGTTGATTTAATCGATCTTAATCCTGAGACAACTTGAAAAAAAGAAATGAGATTGTCAAGCAGTATTGAATGGAAAAGAAGATATACCATAAGTATTGTTTTACAGGTTTCATCGTTATCAGCCTGTTATCTTACTGTTCTTCCAAGTGACTCTAAGAGAATTGAAACAGCATGTAACAAGGTAGACTTTCAGGGACTCCCGTCTGTAGGACAAGTGCTTGTTCCTCAAGCGTTATTCTAAGACGGAGTGGGGCTATTTAGAAGTTGATTTTAGGTCTGTTTCTGCTCTGACATGATTGTGTACCTCCTCTGCGGTGCTGGGTAAAATAGTTGGCTGTATGGTTTCTTTGACTTAACATTAGCCCTTCATCTAAAGGATCTTGAAGTGGTGTCATTTCAGAACATGATCCTCATTAACCAATGGTTTCTTGTAATTGTCTTTCAAGAATCCTCAGCTACAAAACATTATGTTATAGCAGAGGGCCCAGGCAATAAAACATTGTAAGTGAAAATATTTGTATATTCATACATAAAATAGACTAAGATATCCTATGTTGAGAAACAGCTGATTGTGCTAAATTTAATAAGTTGTTTTCTAACATAGTTAATACGCCAGACTGCATGCACATGAACTTGCAGACACTACAGTAAATTACTGCTCTCTCTAAGACTGATGTATTTTTAGGACACTAGTTAACTGTATAATCAAATCCAAACAATTATGTACAGTTGCATTTGTATACATGGTCAGTCTCTGACAGGTTGTTTTGGCTAACCAGCACAGCTTTCTCGATTACTATCTCAGAAGTTGTAGGCAGTACAGCTTTCTGTGATTACTATTAATATTTAAATTTTTGTTTATGATTTCTGACTTCTTCAAAGAAGTACAGGTGAGGTTCAAAACAGTTTTGTCATTTGGTTAGTTTAACCTGAGTGGTAGTAAGGAGCCTCTGTTCGTTTGTTTTCACCATCCAGGGTAGAAGAGTAGTAATAGTTTGGTGCTGTTTGGCCAAAATGGGAAAGGTATTTTTGTTAAAAATCACACTTCTGAATTTCTTCTAATAGAATTGACAGATTTTCTTGTCTTAAAAAAAAAAACAATCTCATTTTTACTTCTGAAATGTTAGTAATAAAGTAAAATAAATAAATAAATAAAAATTTCACCAGCTATTAAAAATTTTCCACCAAAATGGAGGGTTTAGACACTTAGACGTTTCTCCTTTCTGTGATGCTTAAATCTAGTTTTTGACAATTGTGCTTTCTGGGTAGCATAACCTAACAAAGATGCTTTGATCTTCCAGAAACACATGAAACAAGTTGAGTTTGTTTTCCTAATGGCGATTCTCATATATTTTGTCATTCAGTTGTCCCTAAATGTCTTCTGCATATCTTCTTACCATTGTTAACTCCTTGCATAAAGAATAAAAGTATGCTTTATTCTGAAGTTACACTGATTTCTGCTCCTGTTCTGAGTTGTTTTTTTTTTCTTGTAACTTTCTGAGGCTTTCAGCTGGAATTCTTCAAGAGTTTTCTATCTGCCTAAAGGTTACTTCAATCAATAAGCTGATTCACAAAAAATATGCAAACTACCTTTACTTAGACACATTTTGTAGGATTGTAGGAACAATACTATTTTGTTTTAAAATATATATATATGTATAGATGCATATATTCGTATGTGAAAAGATAAAATTTATCTTCTACTGTGTAATTCCATATGGAAGTACTTTCTTGTAAGTACCTGCAAGATCAATCAACATATTTTCAAATTAACTTAATTACTAAGGAGACCTTTACCACTTCAGCGTGGCTTAGATATTTGGATTAGTTTGGAGAAGATGCCAACATTAATGGAGTTTTTTGACAGTAAAGTCTATTCTAAAGCTTTCTGTCATTTTAATTGTCACTCTGAAAGTAATGCTTCCTATTTCCATGGAAACTACAATCGATACAAGTAGCACAATACCACTATTTGGTAGAGCAATTTCTCAGCTACCAAACTCTGTTATTCAACAGTCAGCACGATTAGCTGTCTATTTTTTTTAGCATTGTGCCCTTGTAATCAATAAAGGCCAATGGTATCCTGGGGTGCATTAAGAAGAGCATGGCCAACAGAGTGGGGGAGGAGATCCTCCCCTTCTACTCTGCCCTAGCAATGATGCATTTAGAATATTGCGTGCAGTTCTGGGCTCTCCAGTTCAAAAAAAAAAAAAAACAAACAATGGATCTCCTAGAAGGAGAAATGTATAAGGCCAGGCTATTCTCAGTGGTGCATAGCAGTAGGACAAGGAGTAATGGTCTAAAACTTGAACATACAAAGTTTCGTACTAACATGTGGAAGAGCTTTATGGTAATGTTGTTGGAGCACTGGATCAGGTTGTCCAGAGAGGTTGTGGAGTCTCCTTCTATGAAGATGTTCAAGGCCTTCTTTTTTTATTTGTGTGACCTACTGTATGGGTACCTGCATTAGCAGAGGGATTGGATTGTATGATCTCTTGAGTTCCCTTCCCAAACACGCAATTCTGGAATTCTGTGATTTTTCACCAGCAATGAACAACAGCCTGCATGATGTGCTCAGAAAAATCTGCAAAAGCGGAGGTGATCCTCTGTTGCTGTTGCCACTACTGAAGGCACCGCCCACTGCCTCACTGTGTTCACATGCACTTTTGGGTCTTCATAAATGTTCTTATGAAGCAGACTGTCTTGAGGAAGATCACGCAGCATGTGCGGGACAACTGGCGGATCAAGCATAGCCAGCATAGGTTCATGAAGGGCAGGTCCTGTTTGACCAACCTGATATTCTTCTATGATCTAGTGACCTGTCTGGTAGAGAAGGATGTGGTAGTGGTGGTCTACCTAGACCTCAGCAAGGCCTTTGACGCTGTCTCCCACAGTATTCTCCTGCAGAAGCTGGCAGCCTGTGGCTTGGACAGGTACGCTTTTGGCTGGATAAGGAACTGGCTGGAAGGCCAGTCCCAGAGAGTGGTAGTGAATGGAGCTAAATCCAGGTGGTGACTGGTTACAAGTGCTGCTCCCCAGGGGTAGGTGCTGGGGCCTGTCCTCTTCGATATCTTTATTGATGACCTGGATGAGAGCATTGAGTGCACCCTCAGTAAGTTTGCAGATGACACCAAGCTGGCTGGAAGTGTCAATCTGCCTGGGGGTAGCGGGGCCCTACGGAGGGATCTGGACAGGCTGGATAGCTGGGCTGAAGCCAATGGGATGAGGTTCAACAAGGCCAAATGCTGGATCCTGTACTTTGGCTACAACAACCCCAGGCAACGCTACAGGCTTGGGGTGATGTGGCTGGAAGACTGTGTAGAGGAAATGGACCTGGGGGTGTTGATTGATGCTCGGCTGATCATGAGCCAGCAGTGTGCCCGGGTGGCCAAGAAGGCCAACAGCATTCTGGCTTGCATCAGAAATGGTGTTGCCAGCAGGAACAGGGAAGTGATTGTCACCCTGCACTCAGCTCTGGTGAGGCCGCACCTCAAGTACTGTGTCCGGTTTTGGGCCCCTCGCTGCAAGAAAGACATTGAGGCTCTGGAGCGGGTTCAAAGAAGGGTGGCAAAGCTGGTGAGGGGTCTGGAGCACGGGTCTTATGAGGAGTGGCTGAAGGAGCTGGGATTGTTCAGTCTGGAGGAGGCTCAGGGGAGACCTTATTGCTCTCTATAACTACCTGAAGGGAGGTTGTAGTGAGCTGGGGGTCAGCCTCTTATCTCGTGTAACTGGTGATAGGACTAGAGGGAATGGCTTCAAACTGCACCAGGGGAGATTTAGGCTGAATGTTAGGAAATACTACTTTTCTGAAATAGTGGTCAGGCACTGGAATGGACTGCCCAGGGAGGTGGTGGAGTCACCGATGCTGGAAGTGTTCAAGGAATGTTTGGGTTTTGTGTTGAGGGACATGGTTTAGTGAGTACTATTGGTGATAAATAGATGGTTGGACTGGATGATCTTGGAGGTCTTTTCTAACCTTGGTGTTTCTCTGATTCTGTGATTTTTGCAAGCACTGATGAACTTCAGTGTTGCAGGTTTTTTTTCACATGAAGGAATTCAAATGACATGCCTTGGCTTTATGTGTTCTTCTGTGTCAGATGCCATTTTGTCAGACTGCCCCTCTGCTTCCCTCTGCCACACAGCACAAAATGAAACTGAATATTGGTTGGAAGATTCAACCTCTACTGCCATACCACCATCATCTGCCTGGGGCAACATCATAAAATAGGAGGCAATGCTTTCAGAAAAGCCTTCATAGGAATATGTATCAAGAAGTGATTTTATCTGGTGAATAACCAGTTAGTTCTTTGCATATCTCTTTCAGATATGGAAAATCAGAACACAAGAAGCTTTTTAATAATAGCTAGAAGTTTTTTTCTTAAAAAAAAAAAAAAAAAAAAATTTGTTTCAGATGAAACAAGAATATGGAAGAGGAGACAGAGAATAGTGGTAATAATAACACTGTTGTTTTGAGCATATCTGAGCCTTATTTATGTGTTTAATTAAAGGATATATATTCCAAGAGGAAATGCCAAGTGATTGTTTCGTGATGCTTCAGTGCACAAATTAGTATAGTTTTGCTCTTCAGCTTTTCAATTTGGACTTATCAGTCATCTTCTGTCTAAACTGCTTGCAAGGGAAAACTGGGGTCTTGACTAAATGAATGATTTCATGCCTCCTGTCCATGGAAATCTCCAGAATTTTTAATGGGACACTAAATTTATGAAAATTGGCTTCATCTCCAATGATGTATTTTACTGCATTGCATCTTGAGTTGAGCTAAGAGTATACAGTGGGAGTATATGAATCACAGCATCCATTCAACATCAACAATTTTATCTAACTACTTTTCTTTTTAAGATTAATCTTAGAGAAAATGTCTATATGCATGTTCCAGTGAGATGGAATTTGAAAATGGTGACTAATTGATGCGAGATCATCATTAATGCTCTATATGATAATAATAATCATAGAATCATAAATTCATAAGTGTTTTCTCCAGGTATCTCACAGGCCTCTGGTCTAGTTGTAGTTCACTATTTCTCCTTCAGCAGGCTCTTCTGTATTTGGATCCAATTTTATTTTACTTATTAATTTTAATTTAGGATATTTGAAAGTGATAATCTTGCTTATTTTCAAGATCTGATACTTTTAAGGACCATCAAGCTTCAATCCCCCAGCCGCTGGTAGGGCTGCCAATCTCCACATTTAATACTAGACCCAGGGTCCCATCCAACCTGGTCTTGAACACCTCGGGACAGAGCACCCACAACCTTTCTGGGCAGTCTGTTGCAGCACCTCACCACTCACTCTGTAAAGAATTTCCCTCTGACATCCAACCTAAATCTTCCCTCCCTCAAATTAAAACCATTTACCCTTGTTCTGCTGTTATCTCTTTCAAAGAGTTGATTCCCCTCCTGTTTGTAGGCTCCCTTTAGGTACTGAAAGGCTGCAATGAGGTCATCCCACCGCCTTCTGTTCTCCAGGCTGAACAAGCCCATCTCCCTCAGCCAGTCTTCACAGGGAATGTGCTTCAGCTCTCTAATCATCTTTGTGGCCCTCCTCTGGACCCTCAACACCAGCTCCCTGTCTTTCTTGTACTGGAGGCCCCAGACCTGGACGCAGTACTCCAGATGGGGCCTCACAAGGGCATCACGACTGGAGAGGGACAATCACCTTTCTGTCCCTGCTGAACACCCCTCTACAGATGGAGCTCAGGTACCATTTGCACGCGATCTGTACTCTTAATTCCTGATCTTGAGCATATTTTTCCTTGTTTGATGACAAAAGGAAAAATGAACAGGTGCAAAAACAAGCAGAGATGATAGGCTCTATGAGTGAGCTCATGTGTTTTACCTTCATTTTAATTGATGGAATCTCTGTTCCAGGATTTTTTCTCAATTTATTATTCATGGTTGTCAATGATCAGAGCAGCCTAGAAAATGCTTTCTCAAATGAGCTGGCTGCTAGCAGAATCTGTATGAATGAACTTGCAGACTTTAAAAGAAGCAAAGGGAAAAGACAAGGGTTTGGTATACATGTTCTCCTCTGTGTGTGTTCAATCAGGAACCAAACCCTCATGTATTAAAACATTTTCACAATACACAGAGGAATATCTTTCTAGTTTCTGCCCTGTTTCAGCCCTTGGTTTCAGCTCTGAATCTCTCCATGACTGCAGCCTCTGCACAGATTGGGAGATTTACAGCTCCCTGCCTATTTTGCTGGCAAGAGAATGTTATTAAAGCACAAAATAGGAGTAGATCCATTATGTGTATTATTTGTATAGAAGTAAATAAAACCTTAGGACTCTGAAAATAAAAGGTTTGTTTCTGAAGCAGTAGAGGACATTTTTTATTACTGCTACTCATTACTTTCCTAATTGGCTTTGTTTTCATTCTGTATACTGATTAGGTAGTGAAAACACTGAATTTTGAAACTCTGAAGGACTATATGATTTTAAAGTGTTCTTGAAATAGTAGAATTACCTTTTATGGGCTTTTTGAGATAAAACTACTGTTTTCATAGATGAAAAAACAAATTTGCTCAAGGTATCATCAGCTTATTTTGCAGCCATTTTGAGCTTGCCTGGGCAAACCATGTTCTCTCAGCTTCAGGCAATCACTTTGAAAGTTGTGCTGCAGTTAAGCTTCCTCCTCAGTGATTTTTGATGTTTCCTTTCATCTCTGGTCTCTTTCTTTTTTTTATACCTTATAATGCACTATGTACAGTGGTTTTTCAGGCTTCAGTTGTAAGGGTGGTCACTAGTGCTTGGCATAGTTGGAAGGATTTGGGGCAGGCTGCAGGACTGCTGGAGGATGGCAGCTGCCCACTGCACACCACAACATGACACCTCCATTCAGGCACACCCAGGGAAGGGCAGGAGCCATTGAAGTAGGCAATACAGGGTGACAGAAATGGGAGGAGATGCAGCTGGAGGCATACTTCTGAAAGGGCGCGCTCTATGCTGGGGAAACTGAGGGACTGAGGCCATGGGTGGCCCACACTGGGACAGGAACATCTCTGAGGGACTGCAGTTTGTCACACACTGATACGGGTTGCCCTTGACACAACAATGCTATTGATTTCATTTTTTGCTTGTGAAATTTTAAATTCTGGATTATTCTAACTCATATGAGCTCTGACATGTCTTTTCAGTTGATTGCTTTTTAAGTTGACTTTTAGAGTATAGACAACATTAATTCCCATCTTATTCTGAGGTCATATTCACTTAAAAAGAAAAAAAGAAAAAAGCACATAGACAAGATATATGTAGCAAGAGAGCATTCCTACAATCACATCAACCTTTGCATCATGGTGCCAGATTTTTGTAGTATAATTTCAAATTTGGCACAAGGAAGAAATAGAAGTCACATTTCAATTTAGACATATTTTCTGTGGTCAAGATGTCCTAAGTCATCTGTTGAACAGTGGAACAAGATCATTTCCTCCTTCTATCAACTCTGCATACAAACTTGTTTCCTGATATCAGAAACAGTCCCTGTAAGAATGGAACATTAGCTGTGTATGCTTAAAACAGGTAGTGAAGATCATTCACTACATTTACTTTACAATTGCATTGTAGTATTCTAGTGTTCCTCTTCTCTTGCAATCCTATAGCACTTTCCTGATCAGATCTTGCATCAATCCACACAGTTCTCTTTCTTTCACATCACTCACTCTCAAAACTGTGGAAATACTTTTCTCTGGGGTGGATGGAGCCAGCACAAGCCATCTCTTCTGACCAAAGTAAATGTTGAGGGCATCTGGGTTTGAAGAGCTGTTTTTCCTCAGGATTTATTTTCATTCATGTTTGTTCAGTGATTCTGTTCAAAAGATGGTCTCATAAGTAGTTATCGTTAAAGCTGATCACCGTATATGGAATGGATGTAGATAAGAGAACTAGGAGTTCCTGCTAGCAGTGTTTTGCCATGGTACTGAAACCTTCCTGTACAACTGTTTTCTTTTGACTGTTTTTCATCTTCACAGGGAAAAACAGAAGGAGATGGATAAAGGGATTACCAAGTATAGAAAAGCGTAGAAGCTGTAGAAACTGATAGTTGTTTTTGTAGTTTATTATGTGCAATTTTCAAAAATATGAGACCTCACAAAACTCAGTCTTTAATCTTGTGCCTTTGACACGTAGTAGGTCTTGAAGGCCTTTTGTGTTACTCTTTTGTCTTTATCTAGAGTAGTATCAGCAGTTTCAAGTCAGGAGCTTAAGTTAGCATTGTCTCTTTCCTTCTCTCTTTGAATATCTGGAGATCATATTTGTAGAGATGCTGTTTTTTCAACAGAAATGCTCTGACAATATGAACTTCCTGTTTATGTTTGGCTGGCTGGCCTGCCAGCTGTAGTTTGGTAGTTATTACAGTTAATTTATGTGTAAAATAAAGGCTTCACTGTGCATTGCTGGGGCATTTTACACCTAGCTGACAGAATAAGCACCTTTCTAATTACAGTGCCATTCTTGCAGTGCTGTGTCTGACCTTGCTTATAAATCTGAGTCAGACAAGCGTACAGGAACCTGTAATTCAGAAACTGACAGCATTCCCAAAACACTCAAATCAGAATTGCAACCTTCATTGATTTGAAAGGAAAAATTCTTCTTCTAAATGACTAAAGTGTAGCCTTTTGTCACAAAGGAAAGAATAACATTGGGAAAATCTGTGAAGGCATAATTTGTGAAAGAATACATTATTTTGTTGTCTTGTAAGTATTGGTACTTATTTAACTAACAGTATGTTTATAAATAATGGCTTGATCATGAATTCAGACATATACCTATAAACCACTGCCTACACACTCATTTTAAACAATCTAATTTGTTTTTCTGGAATATATACAGACTGGATTTGGAATAAATAAGAGCTGCATACAAGTGCTGTCCTATAATATATAGCCCAGATTCAAAGATAAACTTTTGCTTGATTATGTGGCCCTGCAGCTTCTTGAATAATACAAAAGATCAGAAGCAGCATATTGTAACCAGGCCAGTAGAGCATTTGGGTAAGTTACAAACTCATTTACCAGCTGTTGGCCATTTTACAAAAAATGTGCAGGATGCTGCAAATGGAAGAAGCAGCAACAACTGGAAGCATGACTAGTCTCTTTAGACAGATACCTAAGATCATGCTTCTAGGTTGATCTTCCTTCTTTCTTTTTTCATTCTGTGTCTTTTTAATGCAAAATTATTGAGAAGATATTGGAGTTATTCCTCAGGTAATACATATTGGATGCCCCTCACACATCAGGATGACAAGATTTTGAATCTCACAAGGCCTTTAGATGTGGCATGAGGATGATTCCAGCATCTTGGCTGAACTGAGAGTATGCAGTACTGAACTTTAGGGTGTGTGACACCAAAACTTTTAGATAATTAACTACGATTCTTCATTTAAGATTATTAATTATGATCAGGCCATTCATTTCAAGATTGAAATTACAGGCATCCAAAGAGAGTGGTTTAACCCATATATGATCTACATCATTGTCCAGATTCTATTTCCTACTGTCCCTTAGGATTCTGATCTCTTTTGCGTACATCTGTAAGTTCTATCAAATCTGCCAATTTTATATGTTTAAGCAAACATTTTGCTTTCTACACAATTCCCTGACAGAAACCTTGGAAACATAAACTGCTCAGGCATCAATTTGACACAACTGAAATAGGATATAACTTCAATCAATCAGATATAGATTTTCTTATATTGCAGAGTCTTTGAGGAATGGAGTCTTTCAATAGTTGTTTGAAAGTTACCTAGCACAAGACCTGACAATAGAAATTTCTATGTCATCTAAGCAACAAAATTTTATTAAAGCTAGTAAAGACATCAGTATATTGAGATGCATATTTTTATTCTCAGAATCAAAAGTTTGAAATAGCAGTTGTCTGGATTTTGCATGTTGTCAGTCACTGCTTTGCTATGTTGAATCTTTGATAGTGTGGAACATTTTCCTATCACTTCAAAACAAAAGTAATGAATTGAAATAAATTGGGAACAAAGTGGAAAAGCTTTAAAAAGAAATACAAAAAAAACCCACACCCACAAAAAAAAAAAATCCAGAATAATTTAAAATAAGGTGAATTATTCAACATGTTTCTAAAGTAAAATTATTAGAGTTTACCTCAATAAACATCTGAGACATTTTATTTTTAAAATGGTAATGCAGGAGGAAGGAGGCTATTCTTGGTATAAGATCATGATATTCTGAAAATATTATGAGACAAAGTTTCTGCTTTTCCTTTAAAATAATTCTTTTCATTTTAGGTTTCTTATGGTAATTATAAAATTGTAAATTGTTTCATATCAAATTTAGCTCCAAGTTAAACTTCATAAACTTAATTTTCCATCAAAAGAATTTCAGGCATTTCCCAATTCTAATGATAGTCTTGATCCATGACATTACTTTTTCATTTTTTGGGGGAGGTCAAGTGGATGAATATATTAACTCAGTAAAAAAATTTAAGTTTTGAAGTAATTGCAAGAGAATCCCTAAATGATTGTGGTAGGAAGAAATATCATGATGTAAGGAAAGGTTGTAGCAGACAGGTAATCCAGGAACTGTGGCATTTGAACTGATCCTGTACCTATGAAGAAAGCCTTTCTATGCAGTGCTGGTCAGCTTGCCTTCAAATAAGAAGACAAGCAGTGGCTGTGACATAATCCGGATTTTTATGTATGTATTTATTATTATGTACTTATTTAACACCTTATTTTAGTAGGTGTAGGAGATGAATGGTGTTAGGATTATTTCTTATACCAAAGACAGTGAAATAACAAGCCTGAACAAAAATGGGACAGAAGTAAATGTGTAATAAAAATATAAAAAATGCAGTAACTTATCCAGGATTACTTGGAGGTGAGTCTTTTCATGATTCTTTAGGATACTTTTTTTCTTTTCAAATGTATGAATTCTGGTGATCTTATTCTGACCCATAATTTAAGAAGGAAAATAATTTGTTCCAGATGTTGTAGGGAACTCAGCAGCCTCATGTGGTTCATTTGTAGTATGAATGTATCTTTATGGACAAATATTAGCGTGCCCTTCAACTTTCACAAAATTTACAGTTGTGTGTTTCCTATATGTGAAAATATCAAGAAGAATATGAAGGAACTATGGAAAATAATTAGAGTAACTCCTCAGTCTAGCTTCCCAGCGGCTACTAGAACTAACGCATTCAAAGAAATTCTATTTTATAGTAATTACATTCTTACTCTGTCTTTTGAAGCATATGATATTTCATAAATCTCTGAATGTTTTTTCTTACCTTTTAACTTCTTCCACTGTGATTCAAAGTAGTGAACGTTGCATGTTAGAAATGATGGCTTTAAAAAATAATGTTCCTGAAAGTGCTTCCTACAGTTCTAAAGTCCACCCAAATCAGCACCTGTGTAGCTTAAAAAAGTGCATTACAACTTGGCCTGTTATGGTGTTCTTAGCAGCGCTTTGGTAACTTATATGGATGCTACATAACAGCTCTGAAATTGATCTTGTTGAGTAATGCAGGCATCTGAAATGTATTGAATGTTTATACAAAAGAATGTACTCAATTTGGGGAAGAACATCTCTTCCTTATTCACATCGATGTGTTTTGTTTACACAGTATATATTTTTTTAACAGTCCAGAAGCATATGGCTTTCAGTGTTCTTATTTTTGCTTTTCATTCCAAACAGTTTTCTTCTATGAGACTTGTCCCTCAGGAAGACTCTCTTGAGATTCTTTGTGTCTTTTCCTTAAAATTCTGCCCCCTAGACATCATGTTTGTTTTCCTGGGCAGTTTTTCTTTTAAGCCATCATTTTGACATCCCTCTTTCCCTCACCTCTCTCTCTTCCCTTCTTTCTAGCACACAAGCTTCTACACATGCTGTTAGGTGCCTTTTTGTGTCATCAGAGTAATGTGGAAGCCACAGAACTGCTGATTTTTTCTGCTGTTAATTTAATTTCATAGAGCTAAACAACAACAAAAATCCTATAAAGCACTGCAGTTAAGTGTAGACTTAGCCTAGTTTTCCAACCTAAATCAGTGTTTACAAGTGGAACACAGCACTTTTTTGAAAGTAAGCATTGTATAGGAATGTTGCTGATTTCTGAATACTCTGAAGAAATTTACAGAGATGCAATTTTCTATAAATTTGTATAAGATAAGGACTCACACATACATCATCCCTAAGTTATTTTTATTAGATGTTGAAGACCTTTAGCATTTGATGAAGAAAAGCACTTGCTTTTCTTTTTTTGCTCCTCATTATATGCTGGCTTCCATTACGATTTTTCCTGCTGTGCAGTAAAGATGTAAATAATATCTCATGTCCCAAAATGCCAGTTAAAATTGAGTTGTGTGTATATGTCAGCCAACAGTTATTTATCTGTCTTTCAAGTCACTTGTCTAATACCCAATTCAGTAATTGCTTCCTTCAATGTGTTTTACAGAAGCTATGGACAATCTGTCAGATACTGATATATGGCTTGTTTGGATTTTTTTTGTTACTTCCTATGCTTTGATTTGAACTGATAACTTGAGCTAGAATGGCTCTTTGTACTTGAGAGCACCATATCTGTAGTGTCAGGGTAGTCTAAGTACTCTGAATGGAGGAAAGGGCTCATAGATGGCAGTAACATGGCTCCCAAGTACCCCTGGATGGTACAAACAGGTATTTCACAGTGAAGACTGGTTTGTTTCTATCAGAAGCACCAGAGAGCAGGAGTCTTATCACTGCTGACCATCATTGCAGTTTCTTTATATTTTAGTTATATCTCATAATTACAAACTTGATTTGTAATGGAGTAATTCCATAGAGTGCTGCAGGTCTGGAGTCCTCAAATCAAATCCACAGTCTGAGTGCGTACCATGTGGAGAGATGTACTTTTGAGAAGCAATAAAATGTCTGCTTTATGATTGCACCAACTTTTGCCCTCATTTCATACAGTGTGAAAAGGTAGAAAGTAAAAACTGATCAATCTTCAGTGTACAGATTTTAATTATGAACATCTTAATTGAATCTCCATTAATTTGTATCTGTCCTCTCCATTTAACTCTAATGTTTAGAAACTCCTGGCATATATAAAATATGCATTGTAAAAATTTTCTGCAGACACTTGCAGATATAGCTGGAGGTAACTCTGGTGTAAAGGTTGCATTAACCTTTTTAATTAGAACAGACATATATTTTTCTATTTCACACTTTAATGATCAAATATAATCTTCCAAGTTACTAATGGCCATTGCATTTTTCTAGACCATTTAGAAGTTAAAACAAACTGTTCCATTAGTAGGAGAAGTAATGAAACTCCCTTTCCTACTGACATCAGTCCTTGCACACACCAGCCCACATTTGCATATATTGCCATACAATCACTGGAGCAGGCAGTATGCTTTGTCTGGTGCTGTACATCTGCAGAATACACAGATTTTTATTTTATTTTATTATTTTGTTTTATATTTGGCTACTGCTTCTTGGAATAGATTTGGACTAAGCTTTTTCTGAATTTCTCTTACTGAGGGAATAATTACTATCATTTTCTTCTCACTAGAAGTAAATTTCTACTGGAAAACAAACAAAAAACAACTCCTTAGTACCCCTAAGACCTTGTCCACTTTCAAGTTGAAGGAACATATCAAAGGGAGAGTGAGACGCTATAAATATTTACGACTTATATTTTAGGAAAGCTCGTTATAATACAATGAACTTAACAGAAGAATCAAGAAGGCACCTACTTATGAAATGCAGCTTTAAGGTTAAAGGTTAACATTAAATTTAGGTTGAGAATTCAGAGAAGTAAAGTCCTAGCTGTACGGAGCTTGTTGTTTATTTGCAGTCAGCAGTCGAAGAGCACAGGCTTTTATTTCAGGTAGGAGCATCTAATCTGACTTTCTTGAGAGTACATTTTACAGACTTTAAGCCAAGAGAGAGATGAAGAGAAGGAGAAAGCACTGGCCTTTCCTTCTACTTTGGAGCACAAGGTAAGAGATATGGGAAAATTACCACATACAGTCATGCTTCCATCATGAAGTTGAGGAGAGCCACTTTCCTCATCACGTCTGCCAGTGTTAATTCTTCTTATTGCTAAAAGACTGCTCCTTATTACTGCTCTGCATTTACCTAGCCAGTTTAGCACATAGAATATATGCAATAAAAAACCCACTCAGCCTCGTGTCATCCGTTGTTCTGGGTTTTGTTTTTGATGGTTTGTTTGTTTATTTTAAATATCATTTACCTCTCAAGATCTTCTCTTTTGGCCTTATGCAAGACATTTTGTATAACAAATCTGTGATGATTAAGCCTAAAGATGAGTTCTGAATTTGGGAGATGTAGTTGGTATGTAGTTTGAGAATAGATCTCAGAGTAAAGTTTGGTCCTCTTTAAGCTGATAGGACTTGTCCCAGAGATATTTTCACAGGAAGGAATTTGTGTGGCATGGGTAGCACAGCTGTGTGCTCTAACAATGTTGGAGTGCACGTTGCTCATCAGTGCTTTCTGCATCAGGCTGCTGGAGCTGGACTGGAGTTAAGTCTGCCTGTATGTTTTTGAATGGAAACTTAAAGATCTTTTTACTGCATGTTATACAATGAGTGCTTCTCTAATTGGCAAAGTAAGGTTATTTCATTATCCTTTCAAAACACTCCAAAAGGTGGGATGATAATTTAAAGTATTTGTTGTTCCATTTCTCCTACTGTTTACTGAACACTCAGTGAAATGTCGAGAAAATGTGTTATTTTAAAATTAACAATTGTCTTCTTAGATGAGTATGTTTTTATGACCAAACTATATGATATAACTAATTATATGTATCTATCTATCTATATATATATATATATGCTTGTTTCCATGACATTTGAGATAAACTAGGTGTGTCTTTCACCTGAAGGAGTTACTTTTTTTTTTTTTAATTCGCAGTCCTACTTACTTGACTTGAAAATACAGGATTTCAACTGAAAACATTTTCCAAATTACAGTGGAGGTTTATTTTTTAATGGGTGTAATGGCTAATTTGCAGTGATTACATTATTTGCAAATAAGAATGCTAGCATTGCCTCCCTGATAATCAGTGGGGTCTCCTAAAGTAGTAGCTTGAGGGCTTGCTGTATATTTTTGGATTGTTTCTTCTCTCCCTCCACTGGATGCAATCAAAACAGAAGCGCATCCTAGTTGCTTGTAGCAACCACAGAGAATTAGGACTCTGCTATGAACCAGCAGCTGGGAGAGCCGCTGCCACATCTGATGCCCAACAGCATCCTAACACCGCACAGTGGTGCGGATGCAGTAGCACCTTTGGTCTCCCTATGAGCTATGTTTCTCCCTGAAGCTGTAACTCTTCTAGTAGTAACTCTCCTAGTTCAGATAACAGTTGGGGCTGCAGTTGCAATTTAAAAGCAACAGTTGCTACATGTGAAGTAAACTGATAAGAAAAGACTCAGAAGCCAGAAAGATGGAAGAATTACTTTTACTTGAAGTCTCTGCACTGTGAAATAAGAATGCTGGGACAACCATCTCAAATTTTTTGCAATTAGCTTCCAACAATTTCTAGACAATGTTATGTGGGCAGTTGCTATTTTTTCTGTACATTTTTGTTTCTTAAAACAATACAACAACTAATACCCATATTGCTGGAGTGTTGATTTTTTTGCTTAAGACAAAAAACATCCTCTCTTGCTCTGAAGGGTGTATGAGCCACTTTGTCACGAACATTTCTTTGAAAAGGAATCAATGTATTCTGCTACTTTACAGTAAACAACTCCGATTTGGAAGATAAAAGCAATTGCTAACAAAAGGTCTTCATTTACATTCAGGCACAATTCCTCACTCAAATTTGTGAAAGAAATAGTCTTTTAAATGTGTTTTTCAAAACTGGGGGAAGAAAAGAATTCCCCCTCATGAATTTAAAAAGTGATCTTTTTAGTTTTGAATAATTAAATAATTTAAAATGGTGATCAATTCTCTTAACTCTCATTTGCTGACGCAGTCTCTGGTGACACTCCTCAGATAGGAAGCTGAGATTCTGAAACTGGAAGGTGGCTGGAACATGAAACCTGGTGCTTCTGACAAACTCCTGCAGTCTCAAAGGATTCAATTGAGATTGGACACTTAGAGGTTGGGAGCAATAAACTGCTTGAGCAGAAGAGATTTCAGACTTTGGAAAGAGATAAGAGGTGGAAAGTGATTTTTCTTTTGATAGCACTCTTAAACAAGAATATACATGTTTATGCAAGATCTGCTCTCAAAGTAATGTCTCCTGTTTTATTATGTTGGCCCATGTCATCAGAGGCAGATGTAGTGGTATGGCAGTAGAAGTTGAACCTTCCCAACAGTATTCGATTACATTTTGTTCTTGTGTGGCAGATGGCCTCAGAGGGGCAGTCTGACAAAACGGTGTCTGACATGGAAGTGCATATGAAGGAAAGATATGTAATTTTAATTCCTCCATATGATATCACCCTTGACAGTCATCAATGCTTGCTGAACACTGATGGTGACAAAACAGTGGATGTGAGCACAGTGAGGTGGTGGGCAGTGCATTTCAGTAGTGGTAGTAGTGGCAGTGGGTCACCTCTGCTGGTACAGATTTTTACAAGTGCAGCATGCAGGCTCATGTTTTTGTGGTGAAAATGCAAAACTAGTGGTGCTGACTGTGTTGAAAAATAGTTTTTTGTAGTTGAAAATATGCTTTATCAAATTGCGTTATTGTGCTCTTAGTTGTAGTTTCCATGGAGGCATTCCTTCCACAGTGATCTCCGTACTTTGCGAAGTACCATATGTGATTAAGGTATAGCACTTGCTAGAAGGTAAAGGTTTTGAAATTAAGTAATGGATGTTTTCTGCTTTGCTGTGTTGATGTTGTTTTGATGTGATGGTGAATTTTGATAGCTTTTTTTTTTTTATTTGCCAGAAGACTTACAAGGGAAAGAAAGAGCTCTGACACAGTTGGTGATTGTCAGCAACTTTCATGGTTGACACAAAAATTTCAAGTGTTTATTTTGAAAATACAGAGTCCCCCCTAGTGCTCATTAATATTCTTCTTGAATCTTTTAAAGAGCTTTTTTTTTTTCACTGTTAGAAACTAATAGCCATATAGTAAAACTGAAATAAGCTCTTGTATTTCAAGTGTTCTATCAGTTTAGCATTGTTCTAATTGCTAGCAGTGTTTGCAATTTGTTAGACTGTCACTTCAGAGCTCCCTGTGAATTCCTGTGAATTGGGAAAAGTACTTAACTCCTTTTAATTTCAGGGAAAGTCTAAGACTCAGCTTCATCTAGTTTTCTCATTTAGTTGTAGACTTTTAAGATGCTGTTGTGGTTTAATTAGTCTTCTCTATGCTGCTCTCTTGAAAAGGTAGTTAAAAGTACTGCCTTAACTGGGAAAAGACTGCATTATCATATGAAGAAACAGACTTCCAGCTTTCTAGTTTGTTTCTTAATTCCTATAATGTTTCTGCACTGAATTAGTTGTTGCAACTTCACATTGACTTAACTCAAGGATTTTTGTCTTTCTTATGTTTCCAGGCATACATTCAACGTTTCAGTGGTAACACCAAGCCAAATTACAAACAGACTTATTATATGTATTTTCTTTGAAGTCAATATGAATTCTGATATTCAACTTTGGAGTGATTGTTTTCAGGTTATATGCAAAGAAAATTACAGTACCATCCAGACAATACAGCAGGTGGCTGGATCTTATTATTTTTTGCATTTTATATGGGCATAATAATCAAAACTGCAAAATCATGGTTATAAATCATATTTACTTATCTTTATTTTCACTTCTTATTTTTGAGGTATACAAGATATCTCATAAGAAATCTTTCTGAAATTAAATGTTAGTTTATGAAATGAATTAGTGAATGTACTGACTTTAAACTTCATTGGCATCTTTGTTAGTTTTCTTTGCAACTCCTAATCAATTTCTACTGATGTCATGGAGCAAAAATATACCTACCTAGAGGCAATTTAGTAAATGCGAGCTCCCATAACTATAAAACTGATGAATAAGTAGCTTACCAGCTAATGTAGCATTACCATATGTCTACATGGTAATGGAATTCAACTTCTGTATTTTGTCTTATTTTAAAATAATTAAGCAATTATTTTGTCACATATTTTGCAACTAATTAATATGTGCAAAGTAATTTTAATGTAAAGAATACTTGCATCTTAAGTATTGCAATATACTGTAAGATATTTGAGTGGGCAATCCAATATTGGGGAAGAAAATCCATTTTGCAGTTGAAATAGATATGTAATCATTCAGTGGTTTGTTTCTGTACAGAACTGTGGAGTATCACCTTCAAATGTTTAATTCTTATGACTGTGTTTAAAGTGATTAAAAGTTGAATCCTTAAATAAATGATACCTGCAGCCAACTTCTATCTATTCAAGAAGTTCTAAATAGAATAATAAATATTTGTAAAGCTTTTTATCTCAATAAATATTAACAGAAGCATTTCAGGCTATGTTTGAAGAATGAACTTTCAGAATTCTCTTGTAGACTTATTTAGTATGATCTTAGAGACCTGTAGTTTACTGCAGTATGTAATAGTTGCTGTACAAAATCATTGTGAGTGTATACTTCTACATGGACTCAAAGCAATAGCATAGGACTGCTTTGATTGGAAAGCTACTGCAGTACACCTGGCAAGTTCTTAAAATCTGTTTATAAGCTGTCTTCCCAAACACACCTACAACTTTAGTTAACTTGCTACTCTACACAGTAGTATTCTTCCCTGGCAAAGACTTCTGAAGTCTGTTGGAAGATGGTCTTTCCTTGCAGGTTGATCATACTCACTGTCCTCATGATTAAATGTTATAAGGGGTCTCATGCACAGACCAAGAAGAAAGCTGTCATCACAGAAGAAATTCGTCATTACACCCACAAGTTTAAGCCTTGATCGTCTTCAGCCTTCAGTTCCCTGGTGTCACTGCAGACCAAGAGGCAACAGCCCAGGGAGCAGAGGCAAGACCTGGAAATGCTAGCCAGGATTAAACAGCCAAGATACTGAGTCCAAGTGTCCAAAATCCTTCCACTAGATATGGAATAGTGCTATTTTAGTGTGACTATGGATAGATAAATTCTGTGCTGCATCACAGACTGATTAACTACATGGATGTAGTTGCTTCTTTATGTGCCAAACTAGCCAATCTAAGCAGGTCAAGTGGAAGCAACTGGAAGAAGGTGTATGGAAAGATAAAACCGTCCAAATGGTAGCAATAAATATACAATTATAGCTGAGTCAATCCTCTTTTCTGATCCCTGATAAGATGCAGAAATCCAAATTTGGGGGCTTAGTAGCAGGAAAGAATTTCCCTGTACTTGAAAAATATTGCATTGGTTACCAAGAAAAAATGCAAGTTTGATTTAAAGGCTAAATTAAGATGTAGATATTCTAAATAAAACTATGGGATGCTATCCTTACCAGAGATAATAAGGCAGTGTTTTGGACATGCTCAGGATTTCCTTCCTCACTTACTTTGGTGGAGTAGGTTTTAGTCTAATTACAAGAAAAAAAAGAAAACAACACACTAAACAAGTACAATAAAATTCCCTACCAGTTTAATATTTAATAATGACAATTGTAGGAGAAAGGATTGATTAATGACTAAAATTAGTTTAGATTCAATTTCTGTATTTATTTGTAAGTATCTAGAATATTTCTTAAATCTATCTTTTTTCACTGAGATATTCTTTGTAAACAACTCCTTTGACTTTTTGGCCTACTTACATTTGCAGTATGTAAAGTAGGCACCTCCATTTTGCATTGATTTGAGGTGCCCTCCTGTTAGGAAACAACAAATTTTAGAAATTATTCTCTTCATTCAAAAGTAACAAAAGCAAATGCATTCAAATTACTGAAATAATCATGAAGTTATTGTAGTACGTCCTTTTAGGTAAGCCTGTACCAGCTTGAATATGTAGTTCTGGGTACTTACAGTATTGCAGCATTTTCCCAAACACATTTAACATTGACCTGCTCACTGGGTAGCCAAGTAGCAGAATAAATTTAAACATTATTGCATTTTTCATCCATTACCAGAGGAACAGAATACTCAAGACTCTATTTTTATGTGTCACGGTGGAAAAAAGCATTGCTTCAGAGTGCATTTAGCAATAAACTACTGAATCTGAAGCATACAATAGACTTCCTAAAATGATAATTTCATTCATAGTGAATGTTCATGAATCTTACTTCTTTTGCATTATCATTTCTGACTGCTTCTGAAATTAATATTGAGAACATGAATGAGGAAGGCATTATAGGAATGTACATAATAGATAAAATGAATAAAATAGTGCATTAGAAGTTTTATAAAGCAAATACTAGTAAGTGTAGTATATAAAAAAAATATTTTAAACTTGTTGCAAGAAAGTACTACCAACATAAAAGTAAGCTACTCTAAGTAGAGTTAGTATGATGTGAGATTTATGACTGCAACACTGTTTTGGGAGACATTTCTGGAATGCGTCCACTGTCTATCTTTTAAAATATCCATAACACAAAAAGATAAACTAGAAGTGATGCAACTTCCTTTCCTAGGAGTGTCTAACAGTGTGATTAGTCTAGTATGGTGTTAAAGAACCTGATGATATCTCTATGGAGATAGAGCCTACTTGATAAAGAAACATATGTTTTCCATGGCTATTTTGAATTTGGTTTTTCCTTATTCAGTTCTCAGAATTGGCAAACTCTTTTAAATATGTTGGACCATGTGGCAGGTTTTTCAAGATGTCATTTGAATGAATGAACTTCAAACTTCTCTTGACTCCGTAACATAAGAGAGACAGCTTATATACAACTCTCTCTCTAAAACGCTGAAGAGATGTACTTTTCTTGAGAAGAACTTGATATTGCGTAGGGCAGAGTTGCCCTCATTTCCTCTCTGTTTCACAAGAGGGTTTGTTTTCAGTCTTGTTAAACACTTATCTTAATGTAAACTTTTTTTTTTTTTTTTTTTTTTTTTTTTGAGACTGAAAGCATCTGTTTTCCTTCTTGAAAATTAAATCTCTTTGGAAAGAAGGTGCTGCAACCCTAATATTTGTCAAATGAGCCAAGTTCCACTGTCCAGAAGCTGCTGTTACATATTTGTGAGGGTTAAGAGCTGAGTCTCTACCTCCATCAAAATGATTACAATCTTCACTGTGGGCTAAAGTTGTAAAGTTCACAGACATGAGTGGCAGGCACAAGGAAGAGATGTAAAACATAAAGGGTTTAGAGAACCACATAGAGAAAAATAATTTTGCATAACCTTTTGAATTTCTGATGAAGTATATAACTTCATTCATAACAAGGGAAGGACTGTACAGAAAAAGAAAGATCCTGTAGATCTGACTTCCGGTCCTGGGTCCAATCTAAATCCTTTTAGCAGGTTAGAACATCTATTATTTTGTTTTCATTTCTAACATGAGGAACAAACAGCCATATAGAAATATACGTAAGTGACCTGGAAGACTTTCAGTAATTTTAAGAAATTAACACATTCTTTGTAGGTAATTCAGTTTTACCATTACAGCTTATAAAGTTTCAGTCAAAGATATCATACGAAGGTATCTTAGTAAAATTTATTTTTACAAATGCAAGCTCTTTTGCCTCTTTATCTTAATATCTTAAGTAGAATGAATTAAGCATTGTTCTTAAAACAATTTAGGAGGAACTAGTAGCATCTATTAAACTTTACATCCTGGTATAATCAACATCTAATGCTGAACACCAAAACCTTTACTCTTCAAAGTATTTTGTGCTTGAACTAAAGTACAAAATCTGGTGCAAAATCTTGTTGTTCCTAGACTTGTTACAAGCATTAAGTCTACTTTTTCTCACTTTCAGTGCTTCACTCTTAACGGTGAAAGGTAAGTTAGGCATTTCAGGAAAGGAATCTGAAAACTGTTGATATTTTTATGCATGCAGAAAGGTAAGCCTTAAACCTATACATACATATGTCTCATCTCATATATATCGCATCTCATTTGTTCATTCATATATAATAGATTTCTGACTGAGGCATCTACTAAACTCAGTAACCAGTATCTGATAGGCATGTCTGACTAAAAAGGCATAAATTATTGATGTGAATAAGGGTAATGTGATTGGTTAAGAAATCAGCATTTACCATTTCTTTGGTTAACTTGTTTCAAGAGCTACCTATATTCTAATTTGAAATATAATTGCTTTTCAATTAGAATAATTTTAGTGCCTTCTTCCAGGCTATGATACCACTGAATGCTTAGAGTAAAGAGGAAGTAGTGATTGGTATTTCTTGGGGACATCATTAGAAGAGATAGAATAGAATATTTGGATAGAAATGGGAACTTCTGAGAGCTGTGTCTGCTTATGTGTATCAAGTCTTTAGAGCAGAACAGCGCATCAAAATTTGACTGTAGGCTCTGGCACTGAAGCTGTGTGCAAGTACCTAATTGTGTTCTTTTCCTGAAGGGATTTTGAACACAATTTACTTCTGCTTAAAAGATACTAGTTTGGATATTTTATTTTTCTTTCCTTCTCTGTTTCAGCTTCCTTTTTTCAGTTTTTCAGTTTTCCTTTTTTTTTTTTTTTTTTCTTTTTTAAACATAGATATATTCTTTTTATTGGGACTAAGAAATATTTTGCCTCTGATTCTGACATTGTATGTACCTGTGTTTTAACTAGTGCTTAAAAAAAAAAAAAAAAAAAAAAAAAGCAAGCCAGATTCTCAGTGATATTAAATGCAGTCTTACTGAAAATACTGGGACCATCTAAACTCCCAAACAGCTGACATTTGAAAGTCTGGCTGAGAACTTAACCCGGTGGCATGTTTCTTATTATTTTTAGTCTTTTTTACTGAGGTTTCCATTATTATCAGATTGATTTCTGTCTATCTTGTCAGATATTGATGCAGAATGTCTGAAATAATGTTTACATGAAAATATTTTTGTCAGCTTGACTTTTCTAGTGTTGACTTAATGTCACTTCTTGCTGTGGTAACGCTTCCATGACAAAGGGACTAAATGACATATTGAACATATCTATGCAACATAGTGCTATTTAAAAGGGAGTCACGAGTGTTCAAATATTTTAGGTGGAAAAAAAGGGAAGAAAAAACATAATGCTGTTAATATGTGTTGGAGACAGGCTTCACTGAATGTTCTGAGCAAGAAAGGTCTTTCTTCTTTCATTGATGCTGTGGGACTTATCTAGGAATGCTATGTTGTGACACGAATCAGCAAAAAAAATGAGCTTTACTAGCATGCATTGATATTTGAAAGTGTGCAACTAGATTTATTTTTTTTTCTAACATGCACTTATCATGTGCAGTGCTGATGTCAGAAAATTCTTACTAGTTCTGAATCTTCTAGAGATTTGACAACTGAACCTTCATTTATAACACACAGAAGATATAAGACTATTTTTCACAAGAAATTTAAAACCTACTGCTTTACTTGGGAAACGTCAAATATGTTGTATTACAAGGTGTTTTATTTATAGAACTAGTATTTATTCTATATCCATATATATAATGATCTAGAAAAACAGATTATTTCTGATTTTCTACAATATATACTTCATGTAAATCTAGACCTTCTCCCTACCGCATACAAATGTGGACATGTTTGTGTATGCTAAATTTATAGTCTGGAACAAGCTTCATTTGGATCTGCGTGATTTTATGGTTATAAATTTTTATCCTAATGTTGCATTAATTTGTGTACTACCTGGTTATGAGATAATTCTTCAGAGTTTTAAATAACAACCTGTAGTGTAGCTGTAAGAAAATTAGAGGAGTTAATGATCTCAAAATTGTATTTATTTACAATAGCATTGCAAAGCCTACGTGTTATACTGGCTTATTATTTAGGCTAGCAAGCAGCACACTAAAATGTTATAGTGAAATAGCAAGCCAGATTAATGCACAATTTTTCATGACTAGTTTTTTTTTTTCAGTAATGCCAAGTTGAATATGTGCACCTCTGGGATTATTTTTTTCTTCTTATGGACTGAAAGGAATCTTTTAATACAGTGAATTAGGTAGCCTTTCAAGATGATCCCATCCTCATTTCTGAGAGTTTGAACATGCAGCCATGTTGGAGAAGTATCTGTAAATGGTACTGACATAGAGCTTCCTTTGTTTCCTAGATAACTATGGTCCAGAAGAATTTATGGATGAGGTATAAATCGCCATTATATGTGATGCAGTGAGGAAATGAAATAAAATTTTAAAAAAAATGGTAGGGTAATGATTCTCTGTTTAAACTGAATCTTTGGTATTCACATTCACATTTCAGGTTGGATATTAGGAAGAATTTCTTGTCAGAAAGAGTGATGATGCATTGGAGTGGGCTTCTCAGGAAGGTGGTGGAGTCATCGTCCTGGAGTTGTTTAAGGACGTGGTAGTTAGGGACATGGTTGTGTGCAATACTGGTGGTAAATGTCTGGTTGGAATAGATGATCTTAGAGGTTTTTTCCAACCTTTACTATTCTGTGATTCTGTGATTTTTAATTTGATATTCACATTTTGTTGTGCATACCTGTGAGTGTATGTATCCATCCATAGCCTTTATATGAGTCCTTTATACTTTTTATGAGTCCTTTATACTCAGTGTTTTAATTTAAGACAGGTTGCCATCAGTATTTTTATAGGACAGGTTCTATTACCTTATACAGAATCCTCTCTTCTGCCATTAGCTGATTTTAGTTGGGCTTCCTGTGGAGAAATATATTACTTACATCAAGATATGAATATTTATGTTGTGATGTTAGTTGCTAAACCTTTTATGTGTTCCTAAATGATTTCAGCAGGCTTCTCAAAGAGCTCAAATGGTGACCCTTCCTCTGAAGTTCATTTTATAGCATCTGTTAATGTGTCTCAAGCTTCACAAACCTATCCCTTTGCTAGATTAGGTAGAGTGCTGTGCTAACCTGATTGTTGGGCTGCCTCACTGGAAGCAGATCACAACTGCTTACTTTGGAGCATTCATCTGCCTGCATAGACAAGATATTTTGTAGATTTTAATACTTAGACACTCTTGGCCAGAACACTACAAAGTAAAACCAACCCAGCTCTACAGTAAAACCATTTCTGTAGCTAGTAGCAGAATGCTGAGTTTTAGATTTCTCTATTCTTCCACTGGGAGCTCTAAACTACTTATTGCCTTTTCAGTCACAGAATCATCATGGGGAGATTGGTTGTGTACACTGACTGAGA
The DNA here is from genome assembly GCF_987193195.1 of Phasianus colchicus. Taxonomy (NCBI): domain Eukaryota; kingdom Metazoa; phylum Chordata; class Aves; order Galliformes; family Phasianidae; genus Phasianus; species Phasianus colchicus. The sequence continues at coordinate 61,656,240 of NC_143437.1, read as the reverse complement.
ACTAAGTTTGAAATATTCTAGCATTAGAATATTCTATTCCAGTGGCTTTCCTCCATAGCTTCAAGTTATTAAAATCTATAATATCCAATATAGCAATACTGCTATTAATAACACTACAGCTTTGTTTTGAGTAGTCATCTGTCAGTTATGCCATATCTTTGGGATGGGTGGTGATTCTTCTTCATTTCATCTGTGCATATTTGAGATTTTGCAATAAAAGTTTCTTGGAACTAGACTGGATTAGCCTTTACCAGTTTGCCAGGCTTCAAAACAATCTCTTTGTGTTGATGGCAGCCAGTGGAAAAAAACGGGTTAAGGTATCTTATGCATTACTTAATTTCCACTTAAGAAATTGAAAATGCCATTATTACACATCCTGAGCATTTCAGTGTCGTGCTGAGAAATGGGTCAGGAGAACCAATCATCTTTTGATATTTAGGGATGGCAATTGTGCCTAAGAGACTCACTTATACTCTTTCCTTAACACATTTTTATTGCAAAGGAAAAAATCTATGAATAATTGCCTGCATAATTTCCCTTTGCTTTATGTGTTTAACTCTGTATTGTTGATCTCCTTCATGCATTAATGGGATAACAAACTTGATCTTTTGGTGGAAGTGTACATTTCACGTAATTGAGCAGTTTCATTCCCCTCAGCTCTGGATGCTTAAATGAAATACTGAGAAGAGAACTACCAGTGACCAGATCTCACATAAGAATCAGAAGATAAATGCCTAGAGAAAGAAGTTAAGTCCACAAAAGGTCTCTGGAGCTGTTGGTTTTAGTTCATTGACTTGAAGAGGACTCCCATATGGCTAAACTTCAAATTTTGTGCATGCGTTGAAGTGCCCAAATGCGGATGGGATGACACGTCTAAGGAGTTTGTAATGCCATAATTGGAGAAAGAAATCCATAAGAAATCCAATTGTGAATTGTTAGCATGTTTTGTTTCTGAAATAAGAAACCTTCATTGTTTTCACTGTATTTTCCGAGAAGTAGGGACAATTTTGAATTTTTCCCTTTTAGATTCATTTCATCTCCTATTTGAAGCAATGAGTTTCTTTCACAGCTTGGTAAGTAGTCTAATCTGGCTGTGGCTGATGGACTCTGGGCAATATTGATTAAAAACAAACAAACAAAAAAAACCTCTGCAGATCTGATTCTGTCTGTTTCCAGCTGAGCTAAGTATTCTAGAAGTCCATGTGGAACCATTCAGCTGTATTTCCATCAGGTGCTTAAGGTTTTCCTAAGGCAACATGGGAGGGTTAATCCATTAGGCTAACTTTGCTGCAGCACTTAGATTTCTGAAACTAGTGGGGAAAAAAGAAAAAAAAAGAAAAGAAAAGAAAAAAGAAAAATTTCTCACCAAGCTGAAAATCCAGGTAGTTTTTTCCATCAAAATGAGTGGTGTGATCTTGGAAGCAAGACAGGAGTGAGTCTTATGACTGTGTGTCTGGATCAATACTTTCTTTCTTAAGAAAGAAAGAAAAATAAAGGAAGAAAATATATTCAAGTTGCTGAGCTTTTAATGGGTAAAGTAGAGAGGACAGCTGTTTTGTAATGTTTGGTTCAGCTATTCTTGTGGCAAAGACCAAGATTTCTCAAAAATTCTGCTTATGCTTTTGATAGTCCCACTTGAAAATGAACAACAGGTGTTTGCCACCTATGCAGTGTATATGAATGAGGGAAGGGATTTAGAGCTGAACCTTTGAAATACAAAGGTCAAATAAGCTATTCACTACTTAACTGTTGTTCCTAGGGTCTTATAATAGATTAAAATGTTCTGTAAATAAGTAGAAAGACCCTTACTGTTGAGCAAAGCTGTATAATTCCTAGTGGGCGCAGCTGCAAAGCAAAGAAACTGTTGAACTGGGCAGAAGGCATTCTTTAGTAACAGTGCATGTGCCCACGTACCTTGGTTACATGTGACCTTAGACTAATCATTTTACCTTTCTGTCACTGTATCCATGCTTAAGAATGAGAGTAACATACAACATACTTGCATTCTTAAAAATGCTTATTGAAGAAAAACAGTTCTGAAAATGTAAAATTCTGTGTAAATCCACAGATGGTGTTTGATTCCCAGCCTATAGAGACAGCTGTGTTTCTTTTTATACTTCTTTGTTAATTATTATCAACATACTGACAACACTAGTAATAGGTTTAGGTAAAGTCAAAGGGACTGTTATTAGCCCTCCTTAGAGGAAGTAAAAAGGTAAAAATGACTGATTCAAGACAGCCAGCATGACTACCGAGGGAAGGTCATGCCTGACCAATCTGGTGGCCTTCTATGATGGACTGATGATATCAGTGGACAAAGGGAAGGCAACCAATGTCATCTACCTGGACTTGTGCAAGGCCTTTGATGTGGTTCCCCACCACATCCCTATGTCTAAATTGGAGCAATACGATTTTGAGGGGTGGACTATTTGGTGGATAAGAAATTGCTTGGAAGGCCGTAGACAGAGGGTTGTGGTGAATGGCACTGCATCCAGTTGGAGACCAGTGATGAGTGGTGTCCCCCAGGAGTATATCTTGGGACCAGTGCTCTTCAACATCTTCATCAGTGATGTCAGTGATGGGCTCAAGGTCACCCTCGGCAAGTTTTCTGATGAAACCAAGCTGAGCAGTGTGGTTTACACATTAGAAGGAAGGGATGCTCTGTTACTGGAGGTGTTCAAGTCCATGTTGAATGGGGCCCTGGGCAGCCTGGTTTAGTATTAGATATGGAAGTTTGTGGCCCTGCGTGTGGCAGAGGGGTTGGAAATCTATGATCCTTGGGGTCCCTTCCAACCTAAGTCATTCTATGATTCCATGATTCTATGACTGCTCAATATCTGGCTGAGTTGTACTTTATAAGTTATTTCAAATAATGGAAAAGGTTAATCTATAAATTACTAAAAATAAGATACTGAATATTGCTCAGATCCTGTATGTTTTTTTAATATGTCCTATCTTAGTGACAGGCTTTCTGAGATGTTAGACAATTGCATCTCTCATTTTATGAAACAAAATGTTCTTATCATGCATTCAGGCTATAAAATTACCCTTTTTATAATGTAGTTTACACAGTTTCATGGCTTTGAGACTTCTATAAATCATATAAACCTGATGAGTTCATCCTGCCATTGAGTTATTGTCCTTACACAATTGTTTTAAAGTGACTTCTTAGTTGTTCCATTATAGTGGGAATTAAAGATTAAGGAAATTTGTTTAAAGAGTGCTTACTGCTGTCTTTTAGCACAGGGAGCACTAATTTGCCATTGTTAAAAGATTAAAAAGTACAGTGATTCTTCATTTTGCAGTCTGCAGTGAAATTAACTCCTATGAGAAGAGAGAGGGATTTGGAGGCACTTCTGTGTGAGGTGTAAAAGCATTAAATGAGTGATAAAGCAATCAACAATGGCAGCTATATGCAAAACTTTCTGGGCACTGTAAAGGAGGACAGCTTGTCAGCTTTCTGTCCAGACTCTGTTCCCTGCTTTGCTCCCTGCTGAAGGCCTAGAGCTGAGGTCTTTGTCTTCGGGTTCTGCAGTTCTTTCGCATGACTTCCAGGAGGCATTTTAATTGTTACATTACAGTTCTAAATAAGACAAGTAAAACTTCAGCTATGCTTGTCATTACTATAGTTTTCAATGGTTGAATCAAAGGCAGCAAGTGAGATGCCTTTAGAACTATTTGGAAAGTTTTACAATTTTACTCTTCCCATTCTTGAACCTTTACTAACAACATGATTTTACCTTACACTCACATTCACCAAAAAATACAAGCATGCAGGATGTTGACATGTCACTGCAATAACTAAGAACTTCCTTTGATCAGAGTAGTTGAACTGCAGGATTATTTTTTTTTCCTGCTGGAGTTTTCTATTTTTCCTCTGGAATGGCTTAGTTTCTAATTAAACAGAGCTCTAAAGTGTTTTTTGTCTCTATTTTGCTTCTGTAATGTTCATCATCTTTGAGTAGTTGGAAGATATTCCAAAAAACTGCTTTCTTTCAAGGATTCCTGAAACACTTGGAAATTCACTAGGTAATTCTGCTTTTTATTTTGATATTTTTTTACAGAACCTATTTTCTTGGTATCTTCATTCATTCTTTCAGGGTAAGTAACTAATACCTGTGGAAAAAAAAGTATAGAAGAATTGTATATACAGACATATCAGCGCAGATCTTCTAAGGGAGAGGAAATCAGGCTTATGGATATCTTGCATTTCTATTTCTACCACAAGCCTTTTATTTTGATTTAGGCCTAAAATGTAATTTAAGTTGGACAGCTGAAATGCTTTAAATCAGCTGCTTCATTTAAATGCCATATTCTGGCAATACCGACAGCATCCAAAAGACAGAAGTTTTCTGCCCTCAAACCTGCTGCGTAATAATTTATTTGTTGTCCCACTAAAAAGTATTGCATTATCTGCCTAGACAGTAGACTCTGACATTCGCAGTGTGTGGCCCTTACCCTGGGACATATAAAACCCTCTTGATGAATTACTTATGAAAAGGCTAGGTAGACGAGAGGCACAATGACAGTAACATATCTTTATTCCTTACCTATTTCAAATAGAGTAGACAGTGTATTTAGTGCATATGTTCTGTAGAACTATGGCAATGTTGTGAAACGGCACTCATTTTATAACTTTTATCTCCTTCAGTACCCCTCTTTTCTCTTCACCAAGAAAAATACCAACTGATGTAATATCTTTTGTATCTGTAAGGAAGCCCTCAAAGTGCATATTATATATATTTTTTATTTGCGTATTGGATTCCCACACAATGTCAAGTCAAATTCAGGGATTCTGCATCCTCCAGATTGTTTTCTAAGCCATACACTGACATCTGTGTCATGTCCAACATGAAAAGCCCATCAGCAAGTTGGTTCCTCTAGCATAGAAGAGGTTTCTTCAAGAAGAATAGATCATGCCCATATGGATGACAGAATTCACTGGCTGCTGGATCAGCACAGGGCAGAAATCAGAACTAATCACAGACAGAGCTGAATGCATGGCACAGTTCTCTAAGCAAAACCCATATCCAGGCCCCCTCTAAAACAAAATATTTAGCATCAATTCTTTTGGAAAGTGAATGAAATAGTGGACATTGTTTACACAGCTGGTAGTCCTTAAAACTAGGGATTTTGAAAGAATCTTGGATGTTGTGGTGAACTGTATTTCTACAAGTGAATAGGGAAGATGTTGTTTCATTATGGAATTAAGAATCTATGCAATTTCAAACTGATATTTATGTAGCTATTCCATTCTCCTCTCTGAAGATTTGAATCCAGCAAAATTTGAGATTATAGAATGTTATAAAAGAAAATTTATTGGCTACTGAGAAACCATTCATTTCAGTAGGTTGCACTGAAGGAATTTCCTAGAAAAAATATTTAGATAGTAAAGAAAGTCTTTATATAGACTGCAACTGTCTTTTTTAGCTTCTCTTTGTGGTCTTTCAGGCCTTGTCAATAACTGTGCAAGGATGGAGAATGAATCACAATATATTTATATTTCATTTGAGCAAGTAGAATGTTCTGTGCTAGTGCCTTGGACTTACCCCATATAGCAGAAAATTACTCTGGGATAACGGCACAAAGAGTTCAAGCCTATGGTAAGTAAAGACTGTAAAATATTGTTCTGCTTAACCGTTTATTCTTGAGCATGACTAGCCTTCTGTCTGTTCTCTGCCTCTTGTAAACATAGGGGAGGATCTCAACACATCTCTAAGAGACGAGTGAAAATATAAGCTGCTTTTTCTCTTTCCTTGTTGCAAGAAATTTTCTAGGGAGAATTCCTACTTGTTGATTAATAGATTAAAATTCTAGACAGTGATGTTTCTTGTCAGAAAGTTTTGTTAGAAGTCCTTATCTGTACTCTGTATGTTGTATTTCTGTCTTCGTTGCTAGTTTTGTATGACAAGATTTAGGAAAGAGAATTTTAATAGTTTATACTATACTAATGTCAAAATCAACCAGCCTCTTGAATTTTTCCTCAAAATTAGTCAAAATTTTCACTAGTGCAATGCACTGAAATCCAAGTGAATGAATTAAATCCCACAGGGTCTGGGGAATGAACAAATATGTGATTGTTAGGCAGGAGATAGCTTACATCTTTAAGGAAATAGAGATAATAATCACCACTGCATTCTTTTCATTTTTATTTTCACTGGCATTGTAAACACGCTCTCTAAAATACAATTGCAGTTTAATAATGAGAGAGCTGCTGTAGGTGAAATAATTTGTTCACTTTGACTGTACTTACAGTATGTGTGTTGTTAATTAAAAGCATATGATTTTATTGATTGCAATACAGTAGAAGGAGCATTAATTGTCATGTTTTATAATGACAGATGTTATGAATTATTATTCTTTTTCCTTAGTTTACCATGCTATTTAGATTGGCCATTTTTATATTTATTAAAAAGCATTATGATTAACAGAAGGTTTTTGAAATGCTCTAAGTAGTTCTTTAAGATCTCATTCATTATAAACTGAAACAAAACTTTTTATTTAAAACTAGTTACTTCATATAATTTTTATCTTTTATTTAAAGAAATTAAGCTTCCCATTTAGAAAATTTGTCATTCTTTTGCTAGTTTTGTGTTTGCTTTCCACTTTCTTTTTTGTAATTCTCATCTTTCCACATTTCTTTCCTTTAAATGTACTGCCAGAGCCCATGAACAGTGTTATCTAATGTCTCTGATAAATCTTTTGATTTCTGACATTTGAATGACAGGGCTAGCAAATTGGCTCTTGCCACAGATTTTGGGATGCTGGCAGAATGCACTGAAGAAACTCTTCACATGCGCTGTTGTCTAATAAGCAGCAGATTAAATTTTGAATAATTCCTATTAAGTCTGGGGGCTTTTGCTTCACTGTGGAAGATGAAAGGAGAAAGATAATCAATGGAACAAAACATTTAGTATAACAGTAAACTTATAATTAAACCCACTAATCATTTGCATAACACATTCTTCTCTTCTTGAAAGACATAAGAGAATGGAAGAATGAGACAACAAACTGAGGAACAAACTTAGGAACATTGTTGAAACTTTCCAATATGCAAGTAAGCATACTTATGTATGTAAGTATGCAAGCAAGCATACTTAATTCCAATAGAATACTTCCCAGGGAGATAAAAAAAAGAAAAAGAAAAAGAAAAAGAAAAAGATAACACCTCACCAACAGCATTAAAAAAAAAAAAACAACGATAAAACAACAATAAAGACTCCACTTTAGTGAGAGATTTAAGAAACCCAGACAACTTAGTGTTTGCTTTATTTTAAAGTGACTTAAAAGATGAATTGACCACAGTACAGACACCTAGCTGCTGTGATTTCTGAAAGTGAGTAGCTTATTGAAGTAATAGAAAAAAGCAAAACATTAAAGAAAGGCCAAATTGAGCAAGATATGTCTTCAAAGAAAATCAACTGCTAATTTTCACTTATCTTAGGACAACGACTGAACGTGTCCATCAAGCAGCATGACAATTATTTAATGCTTGTGCCTTAAATCAAGACTTTGAAATACAGGTCAAATAGGAGATATCAGTAGGGAGGATGTGGCCTGTCTTAAATTAGAAGTCAGTATGCAATCATAAATGATTTATTTGGCCTGAATTTACTTCGATTTACTCGTAAAAGAGTTTTCCCTTTAATCCTCAGATTATTTACAGCAAGCATTTAAGTTATCCTTTATGGAATGTTCTTGATTGAATTTCCTCATCCCAATTCCTCAAAATTGTTCACAGAGACTACATGCTGTGTATACTCAGTCTCTTTCACTCTGTGATGAGAAGACTTGAGTACAAAACAGAGGATGGTAATCTGAGGCATGCCTGTTGCTTTTCCTTGGCCCTTTTAAGAGTAGGAGCATATTCTTTGTATCACTAGGTGAGAACAAAGGTGCATGGCTCTCATACTAACTTTTGGAGCAGAAATGAGGAAAGGCCTCCAATGAGCAGTAAAGAGGTGTGTAAACAATTGCCTAAATATTCAGAACCAGTGTGTTTTCCCTGACTATGTATTTGTATTCCAATTTGATCTACTTTGATCTTTGATAGCAGAATGCAGATCTTTTTTTTACCATGTATATTAACTTTTGTTGAGCAGATGCAGAAGTATCTCAGTCCAGCTCCTTGCTGTCACCATGGGATAGAAAGAAAAAATAATGGATGGTGGGACTGTAAACTTGCTACAAAGAGCATTTGGGCTGCCAGGAGATGCCACCAGAAGAGAAGACGTCCTCTAATTCCATGTGTTTTTCGTGCAGGTAAATTGGTGCTAATATAGAACAAAATTATAGTCTTTGATTGATGTAATTATTATTCAACCCCAACAATATAAATGGAGAGCCGATAACTGCAGGCAGAAAGATTTCTACGGAAGTGGGTTAGTATCATACATAGCATATAATGTTTCATTTTAGCAAGAACTTTGCCACTTCTCTGTATGCAGCTCCCATGTGTCCAGCCATCAATGGAGATAGTGGAGGATTGTCAGTTCACATATTAAGTGGCACTAAAAGACATGGTCTCCCCCACCATTTAATTTAGCTTCAGATTGATGAGATTCATCCAGTTTTCCTTTCAGTCAAGGTGAAAATCTTTTAACTGTACTTCAAATAGAAGAAAGTTACTCACTTTCCTGACAGAAAACCCAGGAGGGAGGACTCATTATTGAAATTGTAAAAAAAGAATAGCCTCTGCTGTCCTCACTCACTCTCTAGTGAGATTAGTTTCTTGCAGATTTGTGCATTACACATCCAGAGGCTGGGTCTCAGTTTTGGAGGAATGCAGAAACAATGAGTAAATCATTTCTTTATAAGACTAATGTCGCTTGGGTTTACAGTTCCCTCTTCAGTTAAATCAGAATTACCACATGAGTCTAAGTTATGACATCTCTTCCCTAAAAACAGGAGGAAAACACTGGCTTTTATACTAAAATAACATTTACCACATGGGCTGTGCTTTCTAGATATGGCCTGAAACAATTTTTGCAGCAGTTGAAACTTCCTCAATTTATAGAGTGTAAGGGAACTTGAGGCCAAGTGCACTACATCTTTTCAGCAGAATTCAATTTATAATTCTAGAATGAAGACTAGGCTTTTACTAATAAAGCTCCTAGTGAGTCTGAGGATTAGAAAAGATATGCCCTTTTGCTCTTTTTGCTACTCATTTCTGGGACTGAAAGGTGAAGTCTTCAGAACACCACTTTAGGTTTTCTTGAATAGCTTTAATGGGCTTTTAAAATTCCAATTCTGAGTGTTTTTCAGATTGTAGCTTTATTTCAGCTTTTATATAGCAGTTCTACCTATACTCCAAGCTATCTCTGAGGTAGCCAGGGACTGCACTAAATATGCGTGTCACAGGGGAGGGCAGAGAGAACTTTTGCTTTGTTTTGTTTTTTACCTAAGGCATCTCATCTTATATTACACTACCCAGTCACTTACCTGCTTATGTAAGTTCACATTGTTTATTGCTAAAAATCAGTGTTCAAGTTTAATCCTCATTGCAGCCAAAGTAACAGATCTTCAGATGGATTAATTTTTGTGGTTGTCATGAATTTAGGTGAAACAGTGACCACTTTATGTCAACACAGCATTTGCTCTGCTCAGATTTAATGTTTCATCCATCTTGCCTGGAGTTTTCTCATCTCTTCTTGAAGGAAAAATAGGGAAGAGACAATATCCTCAATAGCTGTAAATCATTGTAGGATTGACTTCAGAGGGAGAAGGAGATGGGGAGATGAAGGAATAATGGTTTGTAAGAGTTGAGATATCTGGCCATAATAGGCAGATGAAATAAAGATTCATTGCAGTGCTGTACAATTTATTCCCTTCTTTCAGGAAAGACCTGTCTCACATGAAGGGGGCATCAGTATGTCTTTGTAAGGTCTTTGTAAGTCTGCTCATACTGCAGTGGGTGAGGAAGCTGAAGGGAATTGCACTTAGCCACCCTGCTTGTATTCTGCCCACAGATTGGTGCTGTGAGAACAGTGGCAGCTCCTGTACTAAAAAATGCCAATGGACTGGATTAAATTCAGGAAAGAGGGATTTCCTCATCAAATTGTGCTAGTCAGAACAGAAAGGCATCAGTATTCCCTATGAGCTGATAACCGCTTTAACAGATGTAGTAAAACCAAAACCACCAGGAAACAGCATGAGTGAATCTTTCATTTGCTGCTGTAGAATAAAAATTACATTGTCACAAAAGGTTATGTTGAAACAGATCTTCATGCCAGTGCTTTGTGCTTTATAAAAAGTTGTGATGCTTGGAAGTTGTTCTACCAAAAGTTTTGATTTTATTTTTTCATTTTTATTTTTATTTTTATTTTTTTAATATACTTACCTGAGGAAGTGGCAGAAGTTTTAGTGTAGGGACACTTGGAAACAGGAGTTGTTGAATATGTTAGCCTATAGTAATGCCTAGAGTAGGAAGGAACAACTTAGCCTCAGGAAAAGCTTTAAATTGAGCTCTAGAATACTCAATAGGCTCTGTTTTGAGGGTTGTTCTTTTTTACTGAAGTTGAAGAATGAAAGGAAATAGTTTTTCAGCAAAGGTCTTTCCAAGATGACCCTATAAGTGTCTTACTCTTGAGACTGCTGAAAGGATGGTGAGGGGATCAACGTTGTCAGTTGCGATGCATAAAGAATGAAACAGTTTTCTGTAGCTTAGTTGAGAATCATGAAGGTTACAGAATTATGTAAGCCATATAGAAATGTGCTCAGTTTCTTGGAAGGAAAAGCATAGGGTGAGAGCTTATTTCATTAGGTCTGTTTTTTTTTTCTATCTTCCTTGCTTTTAAGAGTATATCGTTTATCACTTGGTACCCAGAGTCACCTGTGCTAGCTGTGGAATTCATTTTTGCATAGGTGATGTGGATTGAGGTGAGCATTGCCCTCAGGAAGGAGTGGGAAATAGTCTGAGCTATGAAAGTTGGATGGTGGTTTGTGAAGTTTTTTAAGTGTCTAGTAGTCCTTTTAATTTTACATAGGCTCAGCTTGTATGAGATAAACTTGGGGCCATGGACCCATTGGCTTCCTTAGTGCTACCAGAATAAATCAGAACAATAATTCCACAACAATGGAAAAACATATTTTTTTTTATTCAATTCTCAATTCTGGTAGCATACAAGTGGAGAAAAAGAAATTTAAACTTCTGATGTTTTTAACCTTTTTTGCACTGTAAAGGTTTCTTCATGCACCATAAATATTCAGAATCATAACTTTGATTTACAGAATTGTAATCTTGCTATATATTTGATAAAATCAGATTGATTCTGAGTGTGGATAAAGAGAGTTAATTTAATAAGAGTCAGTTATGTTACAGCAAGTAACTGGTGATTTGTAAAGGAAGGCTCTCTGGAGAGTTGCATCAGTTCTAAATGGGCTGAGAAAACAACGTGAATTGTTAGTTACTTGTTTTCCTTATCTGCCTTTTTAGCAGTCTATATTTGTTCTGCAATACCAAATCAATACATCGGCAGTGACTCTGTAAGAAGAGTCTTATTTCCTGTCAGTCATATATTAAAAAGTCATTGCTCAAGACCAGAGTGTCAGACAAAATAAACAAGTTATATTTTATCCCTTTGTAGAAGACTGAGCTTAAGATGGTGACTTTTACTTCTCCTAAGAGGAATTAGGTTTCACACATTTCTGAGAGGAGAGAATCATCCTAAGTTCTCCAAAGAGGCTAAAGCACTAAGTCAAGAGGCTAAAGCACCAAGTCATTCGCTCTCAGTTTGAAGAATGATCAGTTCTTCTAATCAGCATGAACCAACTGCACTGCCAACATTACTGAAGTCCATTGATGAAGTTCATGAACTCCTTCTTGTCCTACTCACAGATACTGTAAGATTACCAGGTATCTTCACAGCCGGAAGAGTAGACCATTATATTCCACACCATGGTATGTATTAAACTCAAGGTAGGATGATGCTAAAAGTTCTGGGATGAGCTAACCCCTTGGGGCCTTCAAAATCCAGTCCTTGGCAGAGCTGACTTTGGTCTGCATGCAGGTATGGTATGCTAGATGCTTAGCACTGAGATTATCATTGCAGGCAGCATTGCAAAGCAGAAAGAAAAAAAAATGTCATTTAGATAAAGCAAAACAAATTTGTGCTGAATAATTAAGGATTTAATGTGTAGCTTTTTTGTTTGATTTTTGTGTAATTAAGTAATTGTTTTTGTTACTGACCTATTGCTAAAGCCAGTAACAATAAAAGGAAGCTGGAATGTTAATAACTAAGTAATTCTTTCTGATGATTCAGATCTTTAACTAATTTTATTGGAATGAGATTTTGCTTTTCTTGGAAGGTGAAAATTATTGATAATGATCCAGTTGCTAATTTGGGAATTGCATTTTTCTAACGATCGATGCAATTAGTGAGAGTTGCTTGTATTGTTCAAAGCAAAATGCAATGTTACAGATTTGAAATGCTTTCTGTAATCATTTTATGTGTGTAACTCTTGGCAAACTGCTAAAATAAGATAGCAATAACACTAAGATGATTATTCCTTTTTTCTTCCTAATTTTCTTAGTGTTTCTTTTACAACAAGTGCCTCCACTATTACTAAACAAGCAAACAAAACAAAACAAAAACCCTGATGTGACAGAGGGAAGAAAGAAGAATCTTTATTCTTTCCACTTTGTATCTGAGCATATGCATGATGTGCCCCTAAATCTTATATTTAACATGAAAATAAAAGTGGAGAAACAAAAAGTGAGTTACTGATGTTGAAGTTGCTGGGAAAACTATATTGACTTTATCAGAGGCTATTGTGAACTCAGAATGAACTCTCAGTTGCTGAAAGCTCACGTCTGGTGGTAGCTATTGAAAGTACATCTGGCTGGCTGATAAACACCTCAGCGCGTCTCTCTAAATCCCCTTCACTTGTCTTTAGCTTGCCATCACCACATGGAAAATGGCAATGGCAGGATACTTAGGACTGAATTTGCTCTGGACAAGATACTTTTTTTTTTTTGCATTTGAATGGAGAGAGCAGGGAAGGGAAAGGAGAAATAAAAACAGAGGAATTGAAATGCTCTTATGAATTTTTTTTCTAGGAGGGGAAGAAGGTGACTAGCACTTACATGATAATGGTAGACTACTTATGAAGTCTAAAAGAAGAGCCTATCCATTTTCATTCAGGAGTATGCCTGAAGAGGTGTTTCCACTGCTCTCATATCCACAGGAAAAGGAAAAAAGGGGAGGAGAGGTGAAGACTAAGAATATTGATAATGCAAAGGAGCTTCTGCTCTCATTAAAGCCCCCCTGCTGCTGAGATTTCAGGCAATTTGCTAGTCAATGTTATTTCAATACCTGGTATGATCCATTAGCTGGGCAAGAATCCTCCTGAACCATAATCACTGGGCTGTGGCTGTGGATGGTATAATGACCCCCCAGGGCTGTCTCTGTAGACAGCGTTAAGGTCTCCTGCGGTGTGCTTTACTTAATACAGAAGATTTTGTATCAGTAACATACCTCTAAAACAGAAGAACTGTTATCCAGTGAGATAGCAATTGTAAGAGCGTTCTGTTTTTCCCATGAGTTGTTTGTGCCAAGCAACTTTGTGACAGGGTGCACCCAACTCTAAGTTAAGATTAGATTCTATTGATTGCTGCATATTTTGTGAAACAAATACCAGTGTCATGTCTGCTTTCCAGGTATTATCAGCAAATCAAAAGTTGCTGAACGCCTTTCCCTGGCTGGGAAAATTTTGACTTTGCAAATTTACACACTTCTGTGACAATATAAATGGTAAGTATGTGCCACAGAGCAAAGCAACTTTTAAGTAATTAAATTGAAGTTTTCTGCAAAAGTTTAGTACTGATAGATGATGCATTGAACTATTACTCTATTTTTTAAAAATGGATATGGAGAAGCAACCTCTGTAATGCGTGAAGAAACACAGTAAGTTTCCAGTTTATAGCAACACGTGGTGCTTGATGCGGTGGTAGCAGGATTCTTAAGTGTATTCTCCCAATGAAACAACAAATATTACTAACCAGAAAACCTCAAACCCACTTGCATTGTTTGTCCTGACAGTATGGTACACATATATGGATAAGCATTTCTAGAGGAGAGGAATGTTGTAACCTGAAGAAAAAAAACCACATTGTTAAGAAATTCACATTGTAATTTCTAACGATTCATTGACTAAATGTTGTTTATATAAATTCTTTAAATGAATTTCTGAAGCAGATGGAATTTTCAGTTGCCCTATAGCAAGTGTGTATACCAGTCACCATTAAGGTGTGCAGAGTTTGTAGGAAGTTTGCAAGGAAAGATTTTAGGGTTCTTAAGGATATCAGATGGCAGTCCTGGGGTAATAACAAAGGCCTGGAAAGTGCAGTTGCAGGACAACATGAGAGGTCCTCAGACTGCTGCTTTTTATTGATTAGAACAGATGCAAGCTGGAGAGACTGATTTTAGATCATGACAAAAAAAGCATATTTTTTGGCTTATCTGTGCTGAAAAAGGCTTGAGAGATGCTGAGGTGTTTATCCTGGAAAGTGTTCAGACAAACAGGAATCTCCTGCTGGAGTTTCATCATAGCATATCCAGAGTTGGAAGAGACCAGTAAGATTCATCAAGTCCAACTTCTGTATATTGTGAAAGATGGTAATGTAAACCAGGAGCTTCCTGTTAGGTCTTTAGACAAATTGTGTGTGGAGGGCTTGGGTAAGTTGATCGGGAACAGAAATGTGTATCAGCACATGAAAATTAACTATAACTCATTATGTAGGTGAAGTTGTGCTTGGATTGTGTTTGTAAGTCTGCAAGACAAATTGCAGTTCACTGGTACCATAGTTCAGAAGTTAATATGCAGAATTAATCAGTCTGATACTCTGTACTGTGCTAATGTACATGCACATATCACCATTAAATAAATTCTATCTGTACATCCAGGAAAAGGGTGTTGCAAGGAGCAAAAACTGAAAACAACAACTTTTAGCATTTGCTGTAGGAGAAGAGTGAGAGATGTGGGGGCTGAGCAGACAAAAAGAAGCTGCAGTATTAGTATTGATTTATACAGCCATCTGGGAGGGATCACCAAAATATTATTTTGCTTTGTTCTTTATGTGCTTTCTGTAGGAGGAGGTGGGTGCCTTCCTTTCTGCTTTTCAAAATTTTAAAATTTTAGCATCAAATGCAAAATGTCTAGTTCAGATCTGGCAAAGGTTCGAAAAGATATTTTACGGAAAAACCTAAGGACTTTCATGTTTCAAATGATCTACTAGAAACTCAGCAGGACTGAATCCATGTCAGAAATAGCACACGCTATCATGGAGTCCATACTGAATTATAGCCTCACAGACTACAGCTCTGCATGCTGTCTCCTGGATATTAAGCAGAAAACGAATGAGTAGAAATGCTACTTCAGTATTTATCTAAGTGCTAATATAATTTTGGATCAGTCATTAGATACAAAGTTAACACCAGAGGATTCTTTACGAGCCTCAATCAATCCTGCTGTTACAAGTGAAGTGAGCTTGATGGAAACTGAAGCAGTGCAAATGAAGACTGGTGTCATGTGCACAAGCAGTATGAAAAAAAAAAAGATAAATTTGAAAAACTGTAGTGAACACAGAACAGTGCTATCAGTGGCCTTAGACTGTGAAAAATGGACCCTTAGATTTCCTTTAGAAATATACATCTAATGGTAGCAGCTGTTATCCAAGGGCTCCTCTGAAAAATAGTGTTTGGTAGCTGAGAATGTGCTCTATCAGATAGTGTTATTGTGTTCTTTATATCCGTTGTAGTTTCCATGGAAACAAATAGGAGGCATTACTTTCAGAATGACCTCTTGTCTGCGGGTTGGCAAACTGTGATTACATTTAAGAGTTAGGAATAATATAGTACAGAATTAAAAATTATGGTAAGGACAAATGTAAATTCTAAAATTTTAGGAAGGTTTTGGCTGCAGCTTGCATCTTTTGTCTCAAGCAAGGGGTTAAATTAATTTGGATTCAGTCTGGAAATCTCCCTAGCTGAAATTCCAGAGCCTGAAGCCTCCACAGGGTTAGATCAGCAGTGATTTTGACAGTATTAAAGGCAGATCAATCAAAACAATTCATAAACTTGAACCTAATTCCATAACTATTGTGGGAAATTGCCTTTATTATAATATCTTCATGTATGGTATAAATACCATGTGTATATAAATACCATGTGTATATAAATACCATGTGTATATAAATATATAATTCCAGTACTGGAACAGGCTGCCCAGGGAGGTTGTGGATGCCCCGTCCCTGGAGGTGTTCAAAGCCAGATTGGATGGGGCCCTGGGTAGTCTGGTCTAGCATTAGGTGGAATGGTTGGTGGCCCTGCGTGTGGCAGGGGGGTTGGAGATTCATGATCCTTGAGGTCCCTTCCAACCCTGGCAATTCTGTGATTCTGTGATATACATACATATTATAGTATAGCATATGTACATATAAATGTAAGGTATAAATACCTTTCTCCTATTCGCTGAGAGAGTTGGAAGAGAATGAGAAAATGTTTACTACCCATCTCCATATTTATTTAATTGGAGAAGCAGGTTTGTTGTGGTAGTTTTCTATTTGCTTATTTTATTTGTTCATTGATTTTCCCTCTTTCCCTCATCAGTTAATTTTTGGTGTGTATTGGGAAATTTGAGAAATTAAGAAATTTTTTCTGTAGTCCCTCTTTTTTAAACATCTGAGCTATACCAGGTTCTACAGCTTGTATTTGGCTTTCACTTTAATGTACAGTAAGGAAAACATTCCTTATCAAATACTTAATCCCTATTTTTGGTGAGTGAGACATGTTGATTATTTTTTTCTACTGTGAAATCTTCTGATGAATGGCCTCCGCTGCCTAAGAATTATTGTACCTTTCAGCTCTCGACCAGGTGGAGTGCTGCACTGCTGCATTTTAGAACAGATTTTCTAAAACTGTTCCCTATTCACAAAAATAGAAAAGGCAGCTCTTGCAGACAGGCATGAAAACAAAATGAGAAGTTGAGTTTAGTCGTTATTTGAAATAATTCAGCAACAAAATCTCCTGAATTAACTCTTTATTACTGTATGAGTCTAATTATTAATATATATATATGTATTTTTTTTACTGCTTTCTGCTTTGCAAAAAGATTGTATTGAAAAGCAGTATGGAAATGACCAGAAAATCCAAATGAAAGTAAGCAAATGCTTAGGGCGCCCACCCATGGTGGAAAATCTGCATCTTAGGTAATTTTAAAGGTGTGGAAAGCCTTAAGTGCATATGAAAATTTGAATGCATTAGAGTGAATTGGTTGGCAAGTATAAGGTGCTCAAGCTTCGAAATGATTGTGTTTCCTTAAGCTGGTTTCTAGGATGTGGTGTCTGTTGTAGTGGTATTGGAATTCTTTTACCTAAAGAGATGAATAGAGCTGAGATTTCAGTTTGATTTTTTTTACTTTACTTGTTTTGTGGTGGTTTGGTTTTTTTGTTTGTTCGTTTGTCTTTTATTGTTCTAATACCTGAAACTATGTAAGCATTTCCATATAGTAAGAAGGAGTTTAGAGCTTGGTGTCCATGAGACTGGAACTGGATCGACTGACATGGAGATGTGCATGGAGATGATCACTCATGCCTGAAGATTGTATTAACATAGCATGGTCTCATGTGTGTTTGTGTCTCTAGAGGTCTTCCCAGGCATGACCGAGCTGTACCTTGCTGGCTTACAGCCTTGGCAGCACTGTCTGATATTACAGGGTGAGTACTTTCTTCTTTGCTCCTGCTGATGTTGCCCAGAGCAGCCAGACTGGGAGAATGAGAAGAGCTTCATCTCAGTTGGGCCAACAAGAGTTTTTAATATCTGCCTTGGGTTTACGGAAAACTCTTCTCTCTAAGATGCTTCTGCAGAGATGCCTGAGGCTCAACACACTGTCAGTTTTATCAAAATGGTTCTATCAAGAAACTGCCAGCTGCATAAACACAAGACAGCATTGCACAGAAGACGTTATTCTACAGGAGGGTGAGAGCTCTGCTGATTTCATATATCCGTTGGCATGGATTTTTTTCTTGCAAGTGGATGATACTTTCCTATCCATTGGGACTGCAAATTTAAATTCTGGTTGTCCTTGTTGTGCTCTGATTATTTTATGAAGGGCTTTGCTTTCCAATTTCATGCTGGCATACTAATTTGATAGTTATTTCTTTTCTAATTTCTTATTCTCAGACCTAATGTTTACACTCCCTCTAATTGTTTTTTATTATTACATTTACTGTTTTAAATTCTGGTTTCTCTCAGTACCTTAGGAATCTTGCTGCCAATGCAGCATCTTTGCTATACCACTGTGCACACAGTGTTCACTGTCTGCATTTGCATAATGAGCTCAATTTTGTTGGCTGATTACTTTGTGGAAAGAATTGAACATTTAACAGATAATAATTGCAATCTATCAAACTACACAGTCACCTCACAAGTGATCACAGTATGTTTGCTAAAACTTCTGCTGAATTTTATGAGCTCTCATTCTCCATATTGAAGTCTGACTAGAAATTTTACCTAACATTCAATTCTACTAGAAGAAAACCCTGGATCTTGACAGGCCACTTGTTCTGATATTATCAAAACCAAAAGATTTCTAAAATAAATAAATAAATAAATAAAATTGATTTGTTAATAAATTTGTTAATAAATTTGTTATTTGTTATTTGTTAAAGGTAATGATGTATCTTAATATAGTGCTACTTTGAGGCCAATGGAGATAGCAGCTTGCAGATGGAAGATGATACTCCTCAGCATAGCATATCATATATAGCTTTATGTTGTCAGTGGCTGCTTGAAGCTCTGGTGAAAAGCAGTTGGTGCTGAGAAAAACCACAGTGCAGTCTGCAGTAGCACTGCACAATAAATCCAGATGAGTAGCTACCATGCATGATGGTGAGATTCCACTACTCCTGCAGTGCAGGATGGTTTGGAAGCTTCAAGTCTGCTGCACGTTGAAGGTGATGACAATTACTATAGATATAAGATTAGTTTCAGTAAGAGACAATGCAGTTTGACTCGAAATGATTTGGCTGAAAATTTGTTACATTTTATTTTCCTGGGAGTCCAAGACGTTTGAAGTATCTTGAAAAGACTATGCTTTCCCCTTGCATCCATGATCTGTAAAAAATGAATTTCCTAACAATATTTGAATGACTCCCAAGTGGTTTAGACAGATGGTCCTACTGGCTTCATGGGTACATAATTTCCCTTGGAAGGAATTATTTGCTAGAACTGTATTTATTCCAAACCTTTGTTTCCTATTTTCTAACAAGAAGCCTTTCGTTGTTGATTTAGAGATGGAGCAAGATAGAGACATTGTAACTAAATGCCACTTCAAATCAAAGTGGGGAATAAGCACATTTGGACATGAAAGCTGCAGCTAGGAGGTTCATGATGCTGGCTGTGGCATTATACTGGGTTGTTCACAGCATGAGGTCTTACAAACCAAGAAAAGGTTAATCTAAGAAAGACTTCCGAATGAAAATTGTGCTGCAGGATGTTGTCTCTGTAATTCCATGAAATGTACTTTATCTAAACAATCAAGAATTTAGAGAAGAGGGAAATTCAATTAGATGAATGCAAATATGACAAAATGGGCCCTATTAGTTAAATGATTACGTTCTCTTTTTTCATCTTTTTTACTGCCTTGCTTGAACCTTTCATCTTCAGCTCTAGAGAACAGCTGACATATGGATTTTGTTATTCAGCCCTCCTTCTCCTTTCAATTAATGTTCGCTTTACCAGCATGATTAAACCCTCATCATCCTGTTTTACTAGAAATGTTACTTTCTTACAGCAGTGACCTTACATGCAGACAGAGGGACGCTGCTGCATATATAGATAGATCTTTGTGTTGCCTTGTGAGTGCCTGTATTCATCTAAGGAAACATTTTTAAAGAAGAGTCCATTTCAAATGCAGCTAGCTCCCACAGAATGGATGATTATGATACCACGATGTTCTCTGATTTAGAACATGGGGAAAAAACAAGAGCAGATAAAAGATCTTGAGAGAAAAGAAAAACGTGAATTTCTTTCAAATGGTTTATTTTCATTTGAGATTTTTTTGGTTTTTTTTCTATGTTTATTTCTTTAAAAGTCTACCATAGAAATGCCTGCTATCCCCATTCACTGTTCTAGGGTAATTTCATGTGTTCTCCTTGTCTTGTTCTATTTCTAAGCAGCAGACAAACCTGATGAAATATTAGTCAAGTGTCAGTGCCCAATTTAACCCCATCTAAACTAATTTTTCAAACCATGCTGATTCCTCCCTGTGCACAAGTACGTTGGTATTTAAGCTTTAAGAATTTTTTTTCTACTGAAATAGAATCAAACTGCATTATGCTTCTTTAATTTACTGGTTGGTTGGTATTGTATGAACAGGGAAGGTGGGTTTTTCCTGTCAGTCTCCTCAGTGTTTTGACTCTTTTTGAACAGTCCTTGTTAGCTGAGGCGAAAAAACCAATACCTTATTCATGATCTGAAATTAAAAGACTTGCTCTGTGTTAACTTAGAATTTGATCAAAAGTGGAATCCTAAAGCACATGCTCTATGGAAACAGCATTTAAAATAATTGGAAACTAGGTGCAGTGTTTTAGCTTTGAAGTAAGAGTTGCACCTCTGTATATTTATGTGTGGTCAGTTAATAGATAAAATGCCAGAAACAGTGTCATGAATGTAATTCACTGATTTGCAGAAATCGTACAAATGTTGCAGCTCAGCAAATGACTTTCTTACAGCAAATAAATGCTAGTTGCTTCTCCTGATGCTAATGTAATGATGTTATGTTTCAAACAAGTTTTGATTTTCTATCTCCTCACACTAGTTCAAATTGTGCCTATGGTTGTAGCCCAGTACAGGATATATTATAGTTTGAAGTGAAAAATGTTTTCTCTTGTTACTGTCGTCTTGCTGTGGAGTTATCTTGGGCTGTGGAACTTAGAATAGCAAACTTGCCTTCTCCCTGCCTTTCACAACAAAGTCCTTCATGTTTAAACCTGGTGCTAATTCTGGTTGATGTACAGTCTGGCAGTTGGGTGTATCAAAATGCGTGCATCCTAATTAGCCCGCTTCACCAATTGACCCAGAAAAGTCTCCATGACCTACTTGTCTCAGTCTTTATTTGCCACTCCATCAGTTTTGGGGTCATGTGGAAATGTTGCGAAGGAGGGTGTTAGAATTCCTTCCAAATGACTGGCTACATTTCAGTTTCTGCTGGTGCAAGTCCTGTTAGGTGTCCTTGCCCTGGGCAGATGGATGAGCCTGATGAGCCTGCCTGTTTCCTTAGGAAATGTAGTTTGAAATAATTGCTTTCAGTGGTTGTTTTTTAGTAATGATGTCCATTAATATGCTTTTTTTCTCACATCATGGTAGACCCACAGATTTTTTCCCTAGGAAGCAGCTGCTCTAACTCAATCTAATGAAAGAGGGACCTGCCATAGCCTGAGCTTAACATTAACCGAATTTAGTTTATTGAGAAATCAGTGGAACAGTGCTATGGATTAACTGGACATTAAGACAACACAAATTGATTTAGAGAAGCCAAGACTGCTTATCTGTTGACATAGTGGCTGTTTGAGTTGGACATCTTAAAACAATGAAAAATGGAGTTCAGAGTGGAACTGTCAGGACTTTGATCTAGGTTTTTTTTTTCCAACCAAATGCAAACATTTTTTCTCTTTTAGTTACTTCCACTTCTGATATTCCCCTTGTTGCGTGAACACAATATATGGCAATTAGGAGGCTAACTGCTTCTGCCTACAGATCTGTCATCTTTACACAACAGGTGGACATTACTTGCATTTTTTAGATGATAGATGATCACAATTTTCAGGAGTAAAATAACTGTCAAAGGTGTCACAGCAGACATGAACTAGTGAAAATAATTTCTGTATATTACTGATTGCATCCCAAATGGCTGAGTCATGCTGCAGAAGTGGCAGAAGGAGGTGGTCTGGAAATTTCTCTTAAACTTAATGCAGATGTTTCAATTCAGTATGGCATCCCAGCTCATGCATAGCAGGGTGCAAGAAGCAGAGACAGCAGTACTTCTCTAGCTCCCTACAGTAGGAGACCGGGTCAGGGCTGTTGATAGCTTATTTGGGGTCTTGTGTTTGCCTACAGATGGCTTCTCAAATTTTCCAGGCTGTGGTTTTATTTAGTATTGCCATGTTAATTTTGTTCTTACTGTTTCCTTTAAGTCATATTTTGTTTTGCTTGTTAGGTACAAGCATAAAAACACTTATTCTTCGTTGCCTAGACTGGGGGGGCACTTCAAGGATTGGAGACAAAGACATCTAAAAACAAAGAGGGGGGAAAAAATACTGAGAGGTAAATATGATAAAGATGAAAATTAGGGAAAAAGAAATTGAGAAACTGGAAAAATACATATAGATGTAGAGACAAAAAATGTCTACATCTTAGAAGGCTTACGGATACAGATGTAAGATATTTATTTTACATTTTTTCCTGTGTTTATTTCCCTGAAAAAAATTGTGGTGTTGAGAAATTTTCAAGTACATATAAGCCAGCAAGGCTGGGTGAGAGTCTTCAAACCAAAGGTAACATGGCATCAGTTTGTCTTCAGATATCTGTTGCTAAAATGGTCATTTGTCTCTAGACTGTGCTTGATCCAAAGGAGATACTAATGGTTGATGTTCTGTTTCTTATAGTGCACAATAGAATTTTATATTATTATCAGATACTAGTATTTAGCATTTACATAGAATTTTCCTGCACTAAATGTTTTACAAATACTGTCTAATCATTTCAGTTCCTTTCATGGACTGTATACTACTGTAGCTGTTTTGTAGATGGGGAAACTGCAGCTGATTGAATTGCTGGAGGCAATGTAATAAGTGCTATTGTCAGTAGCAGCACTTAGTGCTCAGGCTGTGGGGCTTTGTATTTGTATTCAACTCATCTTCCTGATTATTTTGTAGTGTACCTTTTTGCATTGATGTGATGCAATATTGACAATACTCATTGATATTAAGGGTCAGCTCTGCAGTTTGCAGCTCTTTCTTTGCCAGGGAATGAAGAATACAAAGTGGCAGCTATTTAGCTGGTAGAGTCCCAGGGTTATCCAAAATGCACAGCATAGAAGCTGTATTTCCTAACAAGTATCATTTGCTGATAAAGGAATTGATGTCTGCAGTTAGATAACTACGTGCTTCTGGAATTACATAGACTGGAATGAGATATGCAGTCATTACATTGCAACATATATTTTATATTATCAGATGTATATAACTATTTCTTTGTTCAAACACCGACAGCAAGACATCCTAAAGCACACTGGAGCTCAAGATCTCCAGGTTTTTCACAGATGTAAGGATTTCTTTGTGTTTGTTTTTTTTTTGTTTTGTTTTTTTTTTCCAGTTAGTGAAGGGAAGCAAAGATTTCTCTACTGAAAATTAATATGCTTCTTAAACTAAAGTGCTTACTGAATTTCACATATTGATTTTGAGTGAGTGAAATAATACTTCAATTTTATTTACTTTCTGGCAGGAAATTGTGGTGTAGTATTTTCCAGAGAATGGCTTTCCTGCATATTGTCCTGATCACCTCCCTTTGTTGGAACATGAATAACCACATCAAAGCACTAGGCATTTGATTCAGTGCTGTCTATATGTCCCTGATCTTCTTAAAGTTCTCCAGAAGGGTGGGTTTACCCAGTAGTGTCCCAGTGAAGCCTGAAGAGATGTGGCACAAAGTTCAATGAGCTTTGTGTTACTTTGAGTGTGTGCCAATTACTGTACAACCAGCCCGTCTTCAATAATATCAACAGCATTCTGCACAGCAACTGGGGGAAGATGGGGTGCTCAAATTGGAATCTAATTGAAAATATGTTTTTTTTTCTTTTTCCTTTTGTTTCTTGTCTTTATTTTTCTTCCTTTCTTTC
Organism: Phasianus colchicus; assembly: GCF_987193195.1. Taxonomy (NCBI): domain Eukaryota; kingdom Metazoa; phylum Chordata; class Aves; order Galliformes; family Phasianidae; genus Phasianus; species Phasianus colchicus. The sequence continues at coordinate 61,632,345 of NC_143437.1, read as the reverse complement.
TGTTGTGCTGAGTATTATGAGCAAGTTGGAACGAGACTGATGCACATTCCTTTGGCTTTTAAGTTATTGGTGTAACATATTTGGTTCCATTTCAGCTTTACATTAAAATGGAGTCAAGAATTAGTAGCAGTTCACTGCAAAATCAGCAATTTTGATCTCTGGTTTAATTACAGAACATGAAAGGATTGGTTATTTCAGATATAACTAACTGCAACCACTTACTTAACAAGGTAGGCTATTAATTTGATAAATTTCTGAAATTTGAGGCAGCTCTGCATTTTGAAAGGCGTTTGTGCAGTTCTTTTGATTCAGTAATACTCAACATCCAGGTTATTTTAAGTTCCGGTGCGAATATGTGCGTGGCTTTTATTTTCCATTTGAGATACTGTACGGTATTGCTGCTTCACAGCAAGTTGAATGTGAGCCAGCAGTGTGCCCAAAGTGCCAACCATACCCTGCAGTACACCAGGCCCAGCACTGCTGCCAGGTGAGGGGAAGGGTTGTCCCCTCTGCGCTGTGTGGCTGCACCTCCAGCACTGGGCGCGGGTTTGGGTGCCACAACATAAGAAGGATGTAACAGAGAACGTCCAAAGGAGGGCTGTGAGGGTGGGGAAGGAACTGGAGGGAGAGGTGTAAGAGGAGCACTGAGGTACTTTTGATTGTTCAGCCCAGAGCAGAGGAGGCTGAGGGAAGGGCTGCATGCTCGTCACTGCTGAGCTCTGCTCTCTGTGATAGCAACAGGGCCTGAGGGAATGGCATGGAGCTGTCAGGGGAGAGGCAGCTGGGAGTTAGGAGAAGTTTCTTCACTAGAGGGTGATGAGCCTGGAACAGGCTGCCCAGGGCAGTGATCACAGCCCCAGATGCTGGAGTTAAGGAGCGCTGGGACAGCACACTCAGACATAGGGTCTGAATTTTGGGTGGTGCTGTGTGGAGTCAGGAGCTGGACACCATGAGCCTTGTGGGTCCCTTCCAACTGGGGATATTCTATGGTTCTGACTCTGTGAGTGCTATGGACAACCAATATAAATCTCCCTCAAAAAAAATGTAAAGAAATCACACAAAAAAAAACCCACATATTTTATTTATTGCTTATTCACAATCGTTTGTTTGTTTGTTTGTTTTTCTTTGTAATTTGGTTATTTTAGAAAATATGCCAAAATAAGTCATCACTATTTTTAAAAAGAGACTTTTATAAAAGTTAAAAGAACAGATTTATGCAATTGTTAACATTCTCTGACCATGGTGTCAAATACTTGGTTTCATCAGCTATTTTCAGAAATCTGTTCTCATACTTTCCAGCTTCTTTTATCAAAGTAAGTTAACCGACACGGTTCACAGAAGGCCAGAAGGCCAAAAATATGTAAAATGGTTTTTTGAAGACAGGAAAAGTTAAACCCATGAACTTAGGAAATGCGTAGACAGGAAAATAGAAACTAGTGATGAAACCTTTGTCCATGCTGCTTGCTCTCTGTTTACATATAATTACAGAAATTCACTGCAGATTGTAACATTTTATAATTTGAATATGTATGTGCTTTTACACTCACTTTATCTAGTGAAGCTATTTTTCACAGTACTGTTTAGTTTAACTCGGGAAAGAGTGGCAGTGATATTGGATAAGAAGTCTAAATTCTACATTTCTTGGTTTTTGTTTTTGTTTTTGTTTTTTTCTTTTAAAAAGATGTTATTTATCATATTCCCAATTCTAATTGAAGTATTTCTAAAAGTCCAAATATTCTGTAAAGAGAATGTTACTGAAAGTGTTGATAAAACATTGTAATTATTTCCTTAGTTTTTTAACCAAACAAAGGACTACCTAATGCTTAACTTTCATTATGTAACATCACCTTGTAATGTTGCCTACATGGCTAGCATATATTTGGGGAATTTATACTGCTTAGTTATTAAACTACCTGCAGTAAGTAATTGACCAATTATGCTGGCTACATAGACTTCACCCCCCTCTCAACCCCCTCACAATTTACTAACTTAATAGGTGAAGTAAATACCATAACTAAAAATTTCTTTAAAGATAACTATATGAGCAGGGCATTTCACTCTAAAATGGAAGCAGTGCAACAAGTTACTTTTGCTGAAACTAAACTGGTATTCAAAGAAAGGATAGCTCTCCTAACAAAAAGATACATTCAGTATTAGTGTGGAAGGTGTATAATGAGGAAGCCCTCCATGCAAAATCCTTAATAAAGCCATTACTTCTTTCTTCCATTAACTCAACTTTAATCTTGGACTTGCCTACTGTCCATGACTTTTTGAAGCAGACTGCTTCCCACTTCTAAAACTGGAAGATAAAATGACAGTAACTCCTAATCAACAGTTTGGGAGCCAACTCACAACACAGGAAAAGCTTCATTGGTGAACTTATTCAGTTACAGAGTAATTATGCACCACTTATAGTACCTACCCAGACTGTCTCTGGGCCTTTTCATGCATTGTTCTATCACCTGGTATAAAATTATTAATAGAAAATCTAGAAAATGTCATCCAGTTGTATTCTAGGCTACTTTCCAAAAAGATGGGTGCCTTACACCTGTGCAAAAGGATACTGACATTTCTAAAGTCAGAATAGAGGAAAATTATACTGATGAGGTAGTATGCAAGAAACAGATGAAAGTCCTCACCGCCACAAAGCCATTTATAGTAGAGAAGGAAAAAAAAAAAAAAAAAAAAGATTGTGAGCAGTGGGAATTTGTATGTCTACTGAGAATTCTTAAAAGCACAGATGAAAAGCCCTGAACAGAAGAGCATGCAAGAAGTGAGCAAGTAAAATTCTTGCAAAGTGAAAAGAGTAAATAATCTGCAGGTACTAGAAAAGGTGTAGAGTGAGACAGGAGAGGAAGCTTCTGCTTAGCTGATGACTGCTAGGATGTGCTTTACATACTTTTCTTGTGGTAGAGGTAGTAAAAAGAGAAAGGGGAAATGAAACAAAGTCCACAGTGACCACTAAGGTGAGTCTTAAGTATACACAAAGAAAACTACCTCTGTCTCATAATTTTTTTCTTCACTGGGAGAACTCTGTTATCTGCTACAGACTGAACAACAGACCACAGTTTTCCTCCCCATCCATTTCATGATGTCAGTAACCAGAAGTTATACCTATTTTTTTTGTTCTATTTGAGTATTAGGTTTTATTTGCATGTGACTATGAAGTTCTGCAGTTAGTAAACCAATATCTATCTTAAAAGTTTACTTTTCATATTATCTCATGTGGGCATTGTGAAGGTAACATTTCTACACAATATGTTCATTTTTTTAAATTTTAATGAAGACATGTATGAAAAACAGGACAGTATGATAACTTCTTATTTTCCATCTAAAACCTACCTACTTGCAAATGCTCAAGGAATTTCTCCTCCTTGCCAGAAACTATCATCTTAAAGGACATAATTTCAATGAAAACCAATGCTATTTATTAATTAATTTTACACACATATTGCTATCTAATTTACTGTTATTTATTGACTCGACATCATGTTTGGTGCTTTGAAATCTGGGTTCAGAAAACAACTATTAATTGGTGCACAAATAGTTACATTTCTTAATTTTTTTAATTTCTTAAATAATACTTAGCAGTAACATAATGTAATACAGAAAAGAAAGCTGTTAGAATATTTACTTAGATGCCTTTCCAAGAGCAAATGGGATACAGCGTTCTTCAAGAAAACCATGTTTGTTCTAAAATTCAGCCAACTTCAACAATGTCAAAATTTTACCTACACTGGTAAAAAGTGTAAGGCAGAATTATCGGTCTTCTTTCATTTCATACATTTGATCACTCCACTTTCTTAACCATATTCACAAAGACAAAAGATCTGTGTACAGAGATTTATTTTTCATTTATTCACTTCTCATGCATATGAATTACACACTGTTGCTTCTAAAAAAATTTTTACAAAATCACTTTGTCAGACCCATACAAAATACAAAGGTTTTAGGACTGTGCTGCATGAATATGACAGTGATGCAATGATTTGCAAACAGGTTCTAGGCATTTTGAAGAAAGAATTTCAACAGTCTGGGTTTTGAATCTACTTTATGCAAAATAAAAATGAAGCTATGCATGTGATCAGTCTGGGAAAATACTGTATTTTTAGGTCATCCAATTTCAGAGAAGACCTTTTGTAAAAACTATATTCTGAAAACCCTCCTTATTTATTTTACAGTATGTACATATACACAGCCTGACTTATTTTAGTGCATATTTTTATATGAAATAATCAACATTCTTTTACAGAATGTAACCAAAGCTAGAAAATCTGCCATGCTTGATCTACGTGTTCTGCACTTTGATGTTCCTCATGTCTTTTAGCAGCATGGGTCTGTAGAGCAGCTCCAAGCTTTCCATGTATTCTAAATAATCAGTCACTCGAAATCCATGGAGTGCTTCTTCCTGCACAAACAGACACAGAAAATTAGCTGAGAAAAAAAATATACATTATTAAAATTTAAAGAATTACAGGCTGCTAAAGAGAGTTAATTTTCTACTGCTTACAGTACAATACACACATTTTAATACATTTAATTTAAAAATTAAGCATATCTGCTCCCGGACAGTACTTTCCAATTAACCTCGTGGAAACAAATGTTATTCATCTTATTTTTGGAGAGCATGAGATATAATGATTTATAATGAAAACAAAGTGAGCTTTAAAAAAGCAAAGTCAGGTACTAAAATATTATTTTTAAAGACTTTTATACCTGCACATGGTATAGTGAAGTTTATTAATGTGATTATTAAGTATTATGTGTTTATAAAGTTCTCAATAAAACCAGAAAAGTAATGCTATGTAATATTTTTATAAGCAATAATAAAGATGAATGCTTAAGTAAAAACAGAATAAACACTTCTGCTTGACAAGATAGTCGAGATGGGCTTATTGAGGCAGCAGGTTACAGTGTTCTTGGTTCACATGTGGAAATCATAAAGCTATCCATTTTCATTTCCGGAAAGGATTCAAAAAAGGCCAAGCAATAAATTTAAAATTCAGTTAATGTGGAAACTTCAAGGTACCTCAAAAGGATCAGAACTATGAGTATCCCATCCCAGCCAACAGACAAACCCAGAAAAGAGAAAAATGTGTTCACTGACAATTCATTATTTGTACTTTCTTCTAGGCATAGAGTTGCAGAGTAACAGAAATGATCTTTATGAGTTTTTCATCTGTATTTTGCCACTAGGAGAACATGTTAAAAGCACTCACTGTTTCAAGTGTCAGGCATAACTGTCTGAATTGACAGCAAAGTTGTCTCCAAGTTCTTTAAGTGCAAATGAAAGTACATTTATATTTTAAAAATAAAATATTTGTTTTTAATTTTATTAGCTAGCTGTAACTAGCTCTTCTCTGAAAGAATGGTCAGGCACTGAAATGGGCTGCCCAGGCAAGGTGGTTGAGTCACTGTCCCTGGAGCTGTTCAAGAATCGTGTACATGTGGTACTAAGGAACATATGGGACATGGTTTAGTGGGCAATATTGGTGGTAGGTGGACGGCTGGACTGGATGATCTTGGAGGTCTTTTCCAGCTTTAATGATTGTATGATTCTACGATTCCACTCATTAGGTAATAGCAACGATAGTGAACTGCTGTCAAATAATCTTTTCGTGACATATAATGCATGTGAGACACTTAAGAACAAATTACTATCAGTTCTTGTAAGGAAAACAGGCAAATGAACCTGTTCATAGACCAAATGATCACTGCTAGTATGAAGTTCAAGCTGCGACACTGCTTAAGAAAACATAAAATTAATACTCAAGGGGTGTGTTTTTCGTTTTTGAAACTTGGTTTATTCTCCTAGAGTAGTTTAAATTTCCACTTATGAGGGAATTGTTCCACTAGAATAATCAAAATTTGTGAATGTTGTGCTGAGAGATTACAGGCTAAGACTTAAACCTACATTTGCGTATTTCAACAAAAAGATAGTTCTCTAATTCCTCCACAAGTATTAAACCCAGGTAAGCCCATACTGAAATACATACTACATCTGGAATTGAATAAAATGACAGAGTAATTTTTTTCTTCTTGAAATAAATTAAGAAGTATCAAAAGCAAGAGTATAATGAAACTATATCAATAACTCTTCTTTTTCTGCAATTCTCTCATTGGGTTGTAAATACTCCAGTACTACATTAATATAGGGTACTTCTCATTAATTCAACAGCACCCTGACAAATCTCTAGCCTGTTCACATTACAGGTGACAGCATGCAAACTGTATTATATAATTTACATCAACTATGCTGGTTAATGCCAACAAGATTAAGTTGTTTTTAAGCTTGTACATTGATCAAAAACAGTCAAACAAAATGATGTACTCATTAGACTGTATACCAAACATTTTTAAGAAAAATGACTTAGTTGATGTATTATTCATATTCAGAATACTTTGGTTGGAAGGTATCTACAAAGATCATCCAATCCAACTGCCTGACACTTCAAGCATGTTACAGAGGGCATTGTCCAAATGCTTCCTGAATGCAAACAGACATGAGGCATCAATTACCTCTCTAGGAAGCCTAGATCCAGCATTTGACCACCCTCATGGTAGAAGAGTTTCCTCTGTAAACTTCACCTAGCTCAGCTTTCTGCTGTTCCTGCCCTGCCAACAATGACCAGGAGCAGAGCACAGCACCTCCCCCTGCTTTCCCACCTTGGGGAGCTGCAGAGAGCAATGAGGTCAGCTCTTCTCCAGACTGGATAACCCTATGTCCTCAGCCTCTCCTCACAGGAGATACCATCCAGCCCTGCATGAGCTTTGTTGCCCTCTTCCAGATGCATTCAAGTACCTTAATATCACTCAATATTTAAAAACATAAGATGTATGCCAATCAGAAGACTATGATGCAGACACATAGTTCTTAAAATAACTTTGGAGAAAAAAAACAAAAAGGTAAAAGAAAACTCAGAATATCTCAGGAAGAAGACTTCTATCAGCTACTATAATGACAATAAAAGGGAAATTTTGAAATATAGTACTTATGACGACACTAAATTTATGAATTACTTCGGTCAGTAAGTGACAACATTGTTCACGGGAGATGGAGAACCTCCTTTCTCAGCCATCTCAGTCATCTGTAGGAAATGTATGGAGTCTTGTGTCATTCAGAACATAAGCATATTTCTTTTATTATATTCTGCACGTAAATCTGCCTGTCATGTTTTTCTTTTTAAAAAAAAAGCAGAATAGTTCTCACTTTATATATTCAGCTTTTTTTTTTTTTCTCCTGGTTTAACAACTGCATCCACCAATGCAGCTTAGTTCAGCTTGATTCTTTAAGTATCATTTAAGAAACAGGCAGAAAATAACTGCTTTAGATTAAGAAGTATATTAATTTCCAGTACAGAGAACTTTGTTTCCCTTAAGCAATTGGAAAAAAAAAAATCACAAAGAAATCCTTACTTTAAGAAAAACCTGGAGATCTTGGGCTTCAGTGTGCTTCAGGATGTCTTGCTGTAGGTGTCTGAACACAGAAATACACATATAAACCTGATAGTCAGGACCGAGGAAAATACACGTAGCGATGTAATGACAGATCTCACTCCAGTCCATGTAATTCCAGAAACACTGAGTTATCCATTGTAGACAAATCTAGATGACAATGAAATTATATATAATTATATCACTCTAGACATTCAGTCTAGATAATTAATCAGCACTATCTTCTAACTTTTCTATACTACAGCCTTTTTCTCCTATAACATTATCCTACTTATTAAAGGAAAAGGGATGAGAATACAGAAGAGGATGAGAATCATTATATTTGTTTGTTTATTTTTAAATCACAGACTCAAACAGCATTTCACTATTATATTCTTCTTACTTTGGAACAGAAATAAGCTCTCTTATTATGGTGAGAGAGCTATGCATTAGCAATCTAATTCTTTGCACAGAACAGTTTATGCTCATCATGATTGTAGTCTACACAATGCTCCATAAATTATATTCTATATTTTTAAAGCAATACTTATTGTAGTAAGCAGGAAAAAGTTAACATTATAGATAAATTCTCTAGTGACATCTCATCAGTATAAAAGAGTTTTGTTTTTTAACCTGACTACAAAAGTAGCCTTTATAAGATGAATTTTGCTTTAATATCAACTGAACTGCTTTCTACCCCAAATATTTCACTTCCTTCCACAGAAAACACGGAAAATTATTCTGAGGGATAAGATATTCTAATTATTTTTAATGATACGTAGGAGTTTCTAGTATCTCACCTTTATCAGATTTTCTGGATGAATATGTAATGGAAGATCATTAGCTGCAGTACATTTTACAAAAGTCAGCTGAAATTATGTTAAAATACTCTAAGTCACTATACATTCAACATTCTCTCATGCTGTTTCGTAAACACCACACAAGTGCTGCACAGAAAAAAAAAAAAAGCACTAATTCCAACTTAAATTATGAATTTCTTTGATTTTGTGGATTTATTCCATAAGAGAAGTTGACGATACCTTGTTACATCATCATTTACCTGGGATGGAGTAAAACCAGACATGTGGAAGGCAGAGAAGACAAGTGGCAACTCAGCTTTCAGCAACATCTCAATGTAGTGAGCACTGCAAAAGTAGACTGGATGGATGCCAGATTCCACTGTGGTAATAGGCAGGTGCATCTAATTAAAAACAACATTGAGAAAAAAAGAACAGATCACAGAAATGTATAACTGTAAAATGCCTTTCTGAGAATAATGTATAAGAATATATGAAATTACTCGTATGATAAGTTATCTCAATTATTTTAGAGGTAAGAAATAAAATTAAAAAATAGAGAAAAAGATGACGTTATCAGCTAGAAAAACATGTTGTTAAGCTAAGAAAAATCCAAAGTTAGAAACTCTTATACATCTTGACTACTTGTTTGCATTAACAATTTAAGTCTTTATTGCACATATGCTTTAATTTTCAAAGGTTTGGAGAAAACGTTACTGTATTTTAAACAAATACTAGTTGTTTTTTTTTTTCCTTTTTACTGGTGGATAAAAAGTGGAAATTCTATAGTATTTACTGTTGATTCCTATATGCATGCTTTTTTTTCAGTAAGCACAGCTGGTGTAAGTGAAATTCTGTTTTGTGCTACAAAAGGAACAGAGGTTAGCCATATATTGTCAGTGTTTGGTTTCTAGCTAATGAATCTTTGGCTAATGCAAGAAGGTTAATATGCATCCTTTGGAGCTTTCCACCCTTCTGAGGCAGGCAACATTACAGCCTAATGGGTGCATAGTACTCATTCATGTTTTGGCATTTTATTTTAATTTACATTGTGAACAATATGCAAATAGGTTAATTATTCAATTTTCTCTTTGTTTCTTCAAGATGTGAAAGAGACATCATTGAGAATGAATGTTAGTACTGCAGCAACCCTGCAATGCTGCTTAGATCTTGTACAGAAGACAAGTTCTTAGTACTAATGATGTTCAGCACGATTATATTCACATAATGGAGCAAAACTGCATTCTGTTAACAGCTTCAAGGCTGGACTCAGTGTTGAGAGTGGACCAATAGAGTTATTTTTCATGAAAAGACTCATCAATTCACATTCACAGAGAACTGCATGGAGAAAAGATGCAAAATACAGAACTCACAGGTAACACATATTTTGTAGTTTATGGTCAAAACATTCAAGCCAATCTGACAATGCACAAAATCAAGCTGAAAGGGTTTTGTTTTACACAGATAATGCCATATCTATTCAAATATTAAAATCATGCTGCCTATACTACAAATTTGATTCAAAAATATTAATAATTTCAAATTATAAAGCATTCAGAATTTGGGCAGTAATAATTTTTCAAAGTAACTAAATATGTTCTAGTGGTTTTATCCATAAAACTGAATTTTACTGAAAAAACTAATGGATGAACTTGCACACTATTAAAAAAAGGTCATTAACACACACACAAAAATGCCATGTAGTCTTCACATCACATTTAATGGTGCTACAAAGTTTACCTTACTGTCATCTTTAAAATTCAGTAACACTGTCTTGCCATCAGTCCACCTGTACTTTCAAACAACCATTTAAGTGAATGTCAAATCTGTATTTTTCTGAGATTTTTTCATGTCACACATTCAGCTAGAGAGCTTTAATGAAAATTTAAAGCAATAAAATAAAATAATAATAAAAAACCCACAACACTTGAGCAAATTGGTGAAATCTCCTTTGAAAAACTTTAAAATTTGCCCTTCAGAAAGAATCAGCTTTTACATTCTTACAGACATATGCAGTCTTGGTATCCAGAGAAAAGCTGAAACAAGAAGATGAGAAAACTGCTGAAGAAATGTTAGAGTTTTCTCTCCATCCCCTGACATTATGAGGAACACAGAAGATGCAAACCAGTCATAGCCAGCATAACATCCCTGCAAACAGCCTGCATTTTCTCAGTTAAGGAACTCAAGCAAAGAACTCTGCATTGCCATTCAGGAATTGCAGACCTCCTCCCCCAGGTCCAAACAGAACTAAGAGCTGGTTTGTTATAGATGTTACAGGGGAATAGAACTGCACAGAAAACAGCTTCTAGAGGCACACCTGTCTCTATAGATAAAATAAGAGAATTACTTGAGCTATTTTCCCCATAGTCTACTTTTTTCCAGTCTGTAAGTAACTGAACCAAATCAGCAAAAGAAAAGAAAACCCAAGAGAAATCTGTAAATACAAAACCATTACATCAAAACAAGTGTGCGTACAGTATGGAAACTAAGAATGGTGGAGAAGAGGAGGAAAATGGGAATTGAAAAGATTAAGGGGAAAAAAGAAAAGGGAAAAAAAAAGAAATACTGTCAGAAAAGAGTTTAATTATACTGTGACCAATGTGCCTGAAGTGTACTTCAAAAGTTAAATTAAGTCTAATGGTTGAAAAAAAAAGCTTATTGGAAAGGGTTATCTTTGTTATGACTTCTGACATTTTTAGATCTTCTATGGAACATTTTTTTTAATAAAACATTCTTGCTGATCAAGCAAGCAGGCACAGATATTACACAAAAAATATCAATAACACTGTAGAAATTGTGGAAACACCACAAGTATTTATTAATGCTCAAAGGTGTTTTGTTCCAGACTCCTTACCACAGATGGAAAGATGTGTAACAAAATGAATGAGACAATTTTAACAAAAAAAGGAACAGACGGCAAAAGATTTTATAGTGCATTGAGTGTGCATTTTAACATTTTTAAATCTGTGTTTTTTCTGTTCATGCAATATTTATTACACATACATCAAAAGCCCAGATTGAGTGTTCAAATTCTACTGCCAATAAGAAAGGATACGAAGTGAGGATACCACAGCTCTCTGCTGTTGTTTCAGAAACTGCTCACAATTCATTAACACGAAGCACAGCTCATTTTCAGCATGTTCTTTTAGCAAGTTCAGGTGTTTTCCATATCTAACACAGAAAGTTAAAAACTGAAATTTAGATTAAATACATTTTTAAAATTCTAAAACAAAACCAAGAACTCTTATTTAATAGGCCTGTAAAAGATAAGAAGTCATAGCACTGATCATCAAAAACAGGATACAGTAGATGAATAAAAATGGTTTAATAAAAGCTACTGTCCTTCATTTAGGAAGGACACACCCCAGACATTTTATACTTGGTGTTAGAATTCCTCACCTAAATTCTGCTTCATTCAAAATTTCAGAAATTGTGGTGGGAAGGAGCAAGAACTCTGATGATACGCTTTCATGATTCACTTTCCTCATGTATATTGTTTAGAATTCCATCTATTTTATAGGTAATTATTGGCACCATAATTAAAATATTAATGCTACAAATAACAACTGTGAAATTGTTAACACATTATCTTTTCCATCATCATAGCTCTGCAATGTACCAGCCAAGCAATACGTGTTCATGACATATAACTAAGCTGAGCTGAACAAAACCCTTTAGAAGGAACGTGAAAAGGAAAAACACATAACTCAAGATAATATAATTTAAGCAGTAAATCTTACTAACAAGTTACAATTAACCTTTGCAACAATCAAAGATAATAAGCTACATAATATGTAAAGATAATTTAATTAGTACTAATAGCTTTTTCATTTTTGAAGTTAGAATTCATTTTCTCAAAAGATAATCTTTAGATTTAGATGGTATTACTTTAACTGAGTTAAAGGATTAAATATCATTAAAGTCACCACATGAAAATCAAACAAATTCTAGAAACAGTGGGTAAATATTTTAATGTACCTGACTGTCATTTCAATACCAAGCTGCTGCACCGATGAAAGGTTTTCTTTCTTCACATCTGCATCTATGGCTAAAACAAAAGAAAAAAAATATAATAAAATATTATTAAATATATGATTTTAACTAAATATTAATGTAAAGCTTTTATGTATGAATACCAATTTTGGAGAACTGTTTCATATTCGAAATGAGTTGAATATTGTTTGCAGTGGAAGCATTAAGAAACTGTATTCCTCAGACACTCATTTTTTTTAATTAAAAGCAGTTTCTTGACAAGAAAATGTCCACTTTTAGTATGGTTATAAGTTTTAAAGCATGATGAGAACAAACATCTTTTCCGGTCCCATTTCTGGGCAGAGCTTCATACCTTCTTGCCAAGAAATCAGACAATGCAGCATTTTTTATTTGCTTTCTTCTATCCTAGTGGCCTTAAAAGTATTCTACCTGTAAAGCTAAACTTATTAACAAAATTCAACTTTGATATTAATCTATTTATAGTTGGCTGATTTAAAAAATCTTATATTTTCATGAATTTTTCTTTCACACACTGTAGTACAGATCTGTTTCTCATGTCCTTGAACTAAAAAAATGGAGTTAGACAAAAATTAATAAATCATGAAATAAAACAAACTCTGTTAGTAAAATTTTCTAAAAAATACCCCAAAAATTAAATATAAAAGACAGGGTTCTGTCTCATTGTGTCCACATCTCAGTGAAGATAACTACACTCCAGAAAAAAATCAATCCAATGATACTACGAGTTAAATTTTGAGGGCTTAAACCTTTAATATAATTCTTTCAGACAAAATATAGTAAAGAAGAAAAAAAAAACTTCAAAAAAATTAAGAAGTCTGATATTGTTAAAAATGTAAACATAATACAGCAGCAAAAGTTAAAATATATTCATGCAAATGATAAATGTGAAAGTCTGATTACCATTAAAAAGATTATGCTTGATATGCATTTTTTCTCTATCTTTCCCATCAGATAGAGAAATTAAATGGAAGGATTCCCTGGCTATCAATTCAGGTAAACACCAGGTTCCTGGTAAACAAACAGGGACTAACGTAAAATATTTACAGGTTAAGGGAAGAAATTAAGCCTCTGATGAGAAAGGTCAAAGAAAACAAACAAACAAAAAAAGATACGTTGATGTTAGGTTTCTTGAATAAAACAATACAACAAAATTATAGTTGACAATGAAGCAATAAATTTGAGCAGAGGAAGTATGATAAGAAAAAAAAAAACAAACAGAAAAACAGTACCACAAACTTAATGGAAGATAATGATCTAACTGTTAAGGTCCTGAGAAATTAACCTTTTTCTTTTGACAAAGATGTTTATACATAAGAAAAATCAAGTGAATCTTTCAGTAAGATAAATTTCTTCAAAAAGCTGATAAGTCTGAGATATTAATGGCAAGTCCTTTTTTTTTTTTACCTCAGAAGTTCAATTATTCTATGCATAACCCCTACCACATACTTTACAATATTTGAAAGAATACATATAAAATCACATGCAATGTCAGTGACAATGCTGTGGAGATGTATGAAACATTCCTTATCTTTTTACAGCTTCTATTCCAAGCTGCCTTTTTACTCAAGCTGCAACTACCATACGAGCAGGCAATTAACTTCCACATTCCTACTTGCAATTGTGAATATCAGAGATATATTATATCCTAGAAGCCATGATAGAAAACAAGGAGGAAATATGAATAAGGATATTATCACTAAATTGCTAATTCAGTCCTGGCATAACCACATTGAATGGCAGAAGAAAAGGAGACAGTATAATAATCCCTGAACTGCAAGTAAGCTCTGTCTCCACTTTGAAGAGATTTCCTCCTGTTGAGTGGAAACGTTGGAGCTAGTACTGGAGTCCAGCAATGGTGTGATAAGGAACAGCCATACAGGAGCACACTATCTGAGCCACTGTTTCCATTCTGTAACAGCTTACAAGAAGCAATGAGTGCTTATTTCTTATTAACATTACAAGAATACAACTGATTTCATTGATCTTTATTGCCTTTTTCTTTTCCCCTCTGTTCTAATAATTCCTCAGTTGCTGAAAAGACTTTTCTTCTTTGATTTTTTTTCCCTTTGATTTTGCCCTGTATTGCGGAAGAAGATAAAATTAACACAGAGTTTGGACTGAATCATTATTTGTTATACAGTAACTCATCAAAGCAAAAACTTGCTTTTGTGCACCAGTGTATGTGATATAAACATAGCTCTGTACTACACAGTTGACTTACTAGTGATTCACAGCTAAAAATATGAACACGTAAACTGTGGTTCTTTCTCCTGTGTCAAAAGTTTTAATTTTCCATTTTGCTTTCCAATTAACAGACTGGAAAGATTAGGACAATTTCCTATTGATGAAAAACTGGACCTAGAAACCTTAAATGCTCCATTAAGCTTAACAAATTATTGTTTTAAGAATAAATATGAAGATATGCATATTGCAATCTGTGGATCAAAAGCTGTCTAGCAAGCTTACAGGAATACATCGTGACTGCACTACTGAAATGATGTTCATGACACTACAGATTTCATTTCACTTTCAACTCATTAGAAAGATACTTATTAATACATTTGATAATGAACTCCTAAAAAACAGTGAGTTTCTTAACAAAAGGTATAATGGATGAATTTTCTAAACTAAAATGCCATTTATTGTCAAACAAAGGATAGAACACCTCTCTCAACTGTGAATTTGATAAGAACATGATACAGAACTGTGACTATTATTAAATGGAATTAATATGCACTAGCAACTTCTTTGCATTTAGTGAATGAAACAAATTATATGCTGAAAAGGATTTTAACACTTTCTTTAAAAATTAAAAATACGGCAAAATGGAAATTAATACAAATCAAAACTTTTGATGTGAAGGATGTCAGGATTCCATGCATTTCTTTAGAAGCTGTAAGGCTTTACAATATAAAAATTAGTAATAATAATCAAAAAAGTTTGTTTCATATTCTGAAATGCATTAACTCAACAGCAGTAGGCATGGACAATATTAAAATTTAAACGATTCATTTTGTTTAGCCTTGCAATCACACTTTACATTAGCAACCTACCATGCACCCTTTTAAGAAACTAATCATGATAAATATAGGTATTCCTGTTATCAAAATTGTCTTAGAAATTCATTATTTAATACAATCTTCATTCGAAACAGAAGATGCTTCCCTTGAGACACCAATGACTACAAACTATTAATTGCCAGAGATAACTATGAATAAAAAAACATGAATGCTACACATGAAATAAAAAGGGAGAATATTGTATTTTTCTACAATAAGGAAGTATTTCATCCAATCATAGAATTTTTAAAGTAGGAAGGGACTTTAAAGGTTATCTTGTCAACTGCCCTGCAATGAACAGGGACATTCATAGCTGAATCAGAGTGCTCAGAGCCTAGTCCAGCCTCACATTGAAAGTCACCAGGGATGGGGCATCCACCACACCTCTGGGCAACCCATTCCAGTGCCTCACCACCCTCACTGTAAAAGACTTTTTCCTTACATCCAAGCTGAATCTTCCCTCTTTAAGTTTGAAACCATTTCCTCTCACCACAAACCCTGAAGAGTCTGTCCCATTCTTTTCTGTAGCTCCCATTATATATGGAAAGGTCACTATCAGATCACCTCAAAGCTTTCTTTTCTCCAGGCTGAACAGTCTCAGCTCTCTCAGCCTGTCCTTGCAGGGGAGGCTTCCATTCCATGGATTATTTTTGTGGACCTTCTTGGGATGCACTCCAACAGGTCTGTGTCTCTCCTGTACTGAGGACTCCACATCTGAACACAGTGCTCTAGATAAAGCCACAACAGCATACAACAGAGGGACAAGATCACTTCCCTTGACCTGCTGGATGTAGCCCAGAATATAGCTGGCTTTCTGGGCTGTGAGGGCACATTGCTGGCTCATATCCAGCTTCTCACCCACCAGCACCCCTAGATCCTTTTCGGCAAAGCTGTGCTCAATCCCTTCATCCCCCAGCTTGCATGGGTAGTCAATATTACCTTGAACAGAGTACAAGACCTTGCACTTGGATTTATTATACCTCATGAGGTTTACCTGGGCCCACTGCTCAAGCCTGTCTAGGTCTCTCAGAATGGCATCCTATCCCTCTCGTGTATCGACTGCATCCCACAGCTTGGTGCCAACTGCAAACTTGCTGTCAATGTCACTGATGAAGATATTAAAGAGTATTGGACGCAGCACTGACCCCAGGGAACACCACACATCACTGATCTTCATCCAGACACTGAGCCATTGATCACCACTCTCTGGACTCAGTCTTGCAGAACTCTTCATCCATAGAACAGTCCTCCCAGCAAACCCATGTATTTCCAATTTGGAGAGAAGGATTTTGTGGAGTACCGTGTCAAAGGTCTTACAGAAGTCCAGATAGATGACATCAGTGGTTCTTCCCTTGTCCACTGATGCAGTGACAACATCATAGAAGGCCACTACGTTGGTCAAGCAGGATTTGTCCTTGGGGAAGCCATGCTGATACTCCCATATCACCTCCATGTCTTCCATGTGCCTTAACATAGCAACCAGGAAGATCTGCTTTACAATCTTTCTCAGCACAGATGAGACTGAGACAGGTCAGTAGTCATTTCTACCCTTCTTAAAAATAAATGTGATGTCTTTTTTCCTTTTTTCCTTTTTTGCCAGGAGGAATTTTATCTGTATGCCAATTCCCTTCGGATTCTGGGATGTGTATCATCAGGACTCAATGACTTGTGGATGTTCAGGTTTCTCAGTTAGTTACAAACCTGATTTTCCCTATAGCAGGAGGGATGTCGCTTCCCCAGTCATCTACTTCCAAACCAATAATTTGAGGGCTGTGTGATGAGCAATTATCAGAGAAGATTATTGTTACCAGCCTTCCTGTGTCACTCACTAGGGGGACTACGTCCTCCTACTTTTTTTTCTGGACCTATAAAAACCTTTCTTGTTCTTCTTAGCACTCCCTGTGAGGTTTAGTTCAAGTTAGGCCTTGGTTTTCCTGACCCCATTCCTACACAGCCTAGCAGCCTCTTTATACTCCTCCCATGGTACCTGTGTCTGTTTCCACTGCCAGTGCACTTTCTTCGTGCTATTCAGTTTGACCAGCAGGTCCTGGTCTCTTGCCTTCCTTTCCTGACAGCTCACTGTGCTA
Source organism: Phasianus colchicus (assembly GCF_987193195.1). Taxonomy (NCBI): domain Eukaryota; kingdom Metazoa; phylum Chordata; class Aves; order Galliformes; family Phasianidae; genus Phasianus; species Phasianus colchicus. The sequence goes on along the minus strand of NC_143437.1, from coordinate 61,614,954 downwards.
CTTCATTTCTGTTTATTTCTCTTTATCGCTTTCAAATCTGCCTCTTGTTTTGTTGCAAATTCCATTCCTTGGTTGTCATGCCTTCCCAAAAGATTAGGACGAACACAAAGAACAGGATAAAGAGAAGACAGGGACCAATTCTTTACGCAATCCCAGGTGTTTTCTTCCCTCAAGGTTATGCTAAATCAGTTGTATTAATTCTGGTCATATACTTCAAAATGCACAGTACTTCCCCAAAGTTTTGTAGAATTCAAGAACATTAAAATAGATATAATGCAAAGCATGATTTGCAAAGGCAATTAAATATGATAACCAATCTACAGCTACACACACTTCAGACTGAGTTAAGAGTACACAGTCCAATCCTTCCTGATCAGACTAGACTTCAATACAGCACTTGTCACACTTTACAACTCATCTGAAAGGTTTTTCTTATTTATTTTCCCTCTTACCAGAAAAAGAAGCTGAGTCAAAATATGGCTGAGTCAGAAGATGGGCTGCATTGAATTACATTCACATTGAAATGACTAGATGCCAAGCTGAAACAGCTTTACAGCATATTTCATATATGCATGGACTTTAGGTAATAATTTATTCCTGTGTAACTGCTGTCACCACAAAGAAACTATTGGCTTCCCTTTTGTGTTAAGGGGAAAAAAATTATTAAAACTTATTTATAGTATTGACTTTCCTTTTTTCTCTCCTTGGTGCTCATGCCAAATCTTTTTATGGCTATATAATTGCGAAGTGCTAATTTTTTTTTTAACTTCAATGATGGTAAGAACTGTTAGTTTTCTTTGTTTGGATGGAAATTACTTTTCATTCATAGGAGCTATGTAAGTAACAATACTACAGACAGTTAATGAAAATCCCATGGTGGTCACAACTTCCTGCATAATTTCTGTATGTGCTTCCAGAATCTTTACAAAGTGTAGGTTTTTCTTTGCTATCAGATCCCTATTATGTGGCTTTGTCCACATAAATGGACAGAATTGTGAAACAGAGAAAATCTTTTATTTAATTAAAAACTACCTTTTCTCTTACTTTTCTTCTTATTTAAGCTCAAGGAGGGAAGGCTTAGATTAGATGTCAGGGGGAAGTTATTTACAGAGAGAGTGGTGAGGTGCTGGAACAGGCTGCCCAGAGATGCTCCATCCCTGGAGGTGTTCAAGACCAGGCTGGATGGGCCCTGGGCAACCAGATCCAGTACTAGAGCAGGAAGTTGGTAGCCCTGCCTGTGGCAATGGAGGTGGAGCTTGATGATCCTTGGGGTCTCTTCCAACCTAAACCATTCTATGATTCTTCATCAGGTATCTAGACATTGACACTGCCATCGGGCAGGTACAGAAGCAGTTAGTGTAAAACACTGTGTTTTGTACCTATCTTCTCTCCTTCTGATAGCCTTACGAAAGTTATTTGAAAACATTTTATGGAGTAAAATAGAAATCCCACATTTCTCACTACACTCTCTTCTGCCTTTTGCTACTGTTATTTGATGGTGTCACCCGCTTCACAAAATCACTTACCTTGAACACTTCTGAGAGCCTGAATCTCATATTCATTATTTGAATTGTCTATTAAAAAAATCCTTTTTCAAAAGAAAGTTATTATTATTATCGGACTTAAACTGTGAATGGAGAGAGACAATGGCTCCTCATCAATGCTCAGTAATCTCAAGTATATTTCCACCTTCACTTCTGAAAGCATCTGTTAAAACAAGACTGCTTGTCATAACAACAGAAGATCAAAATATTTATATCTAGAATTTCTTCTCTGAGTATTACTCATCATAAACACTCAACCTATTTTTGGCAGCAACATCATTAAGAATGAAATGTTTATTCATTTCAGTTACATATGAACTAGCAAAGGGTGAAATGCTTTTTGCTAGCAGCATCCATCTTTAAAGAAGCGTATTCAACAAATGATGCAGGAGGAAGGAAATAACGCCCTTCTTTCTCCTTCCATTTGAATCCATTTTGTGGTGTAATCCAGTATTTCTCATTCATTACTCCTTCTGAGAAACTTCCTATCAACTTTTTTGAAATTTCTCAGTTCATCATCCAGTTCACTCGATCCTTAGAAGACTAACTTTACTAAGTGGTAGAAAGCTCCTATGAGATTTTGTTCAGCCTGAGAACTAAGTCTCAACTAGAGGAGGAACACAGCATTACACCTGTTTTATGACTAAGGCCTGAAATACCTGAGATTCTGTTACTTCAGCTGTTTCAGAGATAAAGTTGAGTGGAGAATTCAACTGCAAGGTCATGTGCAAAACAAGAAATACTAAAAGAACAGTTAACCATGAAAGGTCACAGGTTTAGTTCAGGAGGTCTGGAATACATGGTGGAGACTACAACGTTAACAGGTTAGATGACTCTGCAGTTGAAATTCTTTAAGAAATGGTTTGTTGGAACCTTGAGAAAACTAGTATGTTTCTACAAAACATTTCTGTTTCAATCACAGAATGGCCAGGATTGGAAGAGACTTCAAGGATCATGAATCTCCAACCCCCCGCCACATGCAGGGCCACCAACCTCCACGTGTGGTACTAGATCAGATTGCCCAGGGCTCCATCCAACCTGGTCTTGGGCAATTCCAGGGACAGAGTACCCACGTATTCTCTGGGCAGCCTGTTCCAGCACCTCACCACTCTCTCTGTAAAGAACTTCCCCCTGACATCTAACCTAAATCTTCCCTCCCTCAACTTAAAATCATTTTCCCTTGTCCTGCTGTTATCTACCCTTTCAAAGAGTTTATTACCCTCCCCTCTGTAGGCTCCCTTTAGGTACTGAAAGGCTGCAATGAGGTCACCCTGCAGCCTTCTTTTCTCCAGGCTGAACAAGCCCAGCTCCCTCAGCCTGTCTTCGTAGGGGAGGCGCTCCAGTCCCCTGATCATCTCTGTGGCCCTCCTCTGGACCCTCTCCAACAGCTCTCTGACTTTCTCGTACTGGGGGCTCCAGACCTGGACACAGTATTCCAGATGGGGCCTCAAAGAGCAGAGCAGAGGGGCACAATCACCACCCTGTCTCTGCTGGCCACCCCTCTTCTGATGGAGCCCAGCATACCATTTGCTTTCTGAGCTGTCAGAGCACACTGCTGGCTCATGTTAAGATTTTCATCCATCAAGACCCCCAAGTCCTTCTCCACAGGGCTGCTCTCAAGGACTGCTCCTTTCAGTTTGTATAGATGCCTGGGATTCCTCCGGCCCAAGTTCAAAACCATGAACCAAAATAATGAACTGCAATTTAGTAGTAACAGGAAGAAAAGTGGGTATTTTAGTTCACAGTCTCTAAGACATAGTGCCTATTTTACTGGTATAGCAAATTTCAAATCCCTGCCATAGAATCACAGAATCATAGGTAGGAAGGGACCTTTAAGATCATTTAAGATCTAGAAGACCATCCAATTACTTATTACAGCTAGGCATCAATGATTCAACTTTCACTGACTGTGTCTTTTTACAGAATAAAAGCAAACTGTAAAGTATTAAACTTGGAAAAGAAGATGGACAGAGTTCATTAATGTATAACATGCATACTGTATGTTACTTTCCTCATCTGAATCCACATCACAGTAGTATCAATGCAGCTATCAAAAAAGTAAACTTTAAGATTTGTGTTACTGTTTATAATTAAACATTGCAAATGCAAAGCGGTTTATCAGTTACTTTTCCTTCTTCCTTATCTTCAAAATGATAACAATTCAAATTAATTTGATTTTTCCATATTTGCAAGTTTTATAATAGACTGAAATCCTGAGGGATTCCACAGCAGATGGATGACTGTGCTATTTTAATTACAGCTACCTAAGGGTTTAGAAAGCTTTTTTTTGTTTTTGTTTTTTTGTTTTTTTAAGATAATCTATTTTTCATTTTAAGGAACACAATAAACACTGAATATCTATGCTTTTTATTGACAAAATGGATCCACCTCCATGACTACTGTGGCCTTCTTCACTAAAATTACACAATTGTTATATACTGTTTCTCCAGACCTCAATTTATTCAAGAGACAGAATGGTGAACACATCCAATTGCCGTGTTTGGCTTACTTAGATATGGAGCTAGAAAGATGTATTGGGAATAATAGTTTACTATTTAATAACTCATTAGCTCTACTTAATTCAGAACAATATCTCTACAGCAGCTTAAGATTTTAGCTTAGGTAACACACATCATAGTTTCAGCTGGGATGGAATTGTTTTCTTCAGAGTGTCTGGTAGGATGCTATGTTTTGTTTCTAGGAGAAAAACAACATTGATAACACACTGTTTACAGATGCTGCTAAGCAGTGTTTCACAGGCCTAAGGTCATTCTCAGTGAAGGGTGTAAGGACCTGGGAGAAAAGAGAATTAGGACAGCTGATTTAAACTGGCCAAAGGAATATTCCATACCATATGATGTCAGAAGGTGTTCTGAAGGTAGTGGGAGTTCATCTGGCTCTCTCCTCCTACTCAAAGAGCTAGCTAGGCATTAGTTGGTGGGTGGCAATTGCTTGTACATCACTTGTTATATAAATTCATATATTCATAACTTTTCATATATACATAACTTTTCCTTTTCTCTATATTAGAAAATAGTTTTATATCAACCCACAAGCTCTACTTGTTTTATTTTTTTTTTTCAATTCTCAACCTGACCCTACAAGGAAGTGGGGTGAAGTGCATGAACAACTAGCATAGTGCTTAGCTATCCGCTGGGTTGAATCACATGCGTATAAAGAAAAGGTAATACAAAAGAACACAACATTCAAGATAGAATTGTTCTCCTTTGAGAAATTCCAACCTTTGACCTTAGCATAAAATTCTCAGAAATATATATAAATCTGAGCAAACATTATTCAATCAGGGAGAGAATGAGAAAAGTAAGTTTGTGTAAATAAAGTCTGATAAAGGTTTTTGGGTGTTATTTGTTCCTCCTGTACAAACAGTGGAGGTGCAATACAGAATTGGGTTCTCACAACACATTCCCAGTCCTTGTAGAAAACCACACTATATCTTTTATGAAGTAAGAAACAGAAATGAGTGTCAATTTAGCTATTCAACTAATTCATACAGTCAAGACCTTTTACTGTTCCAGAGTGATGTTTAATAACATATTCAATTTTAGAAACAGATTTTTGTTTCACTTTCATGTCAATCAGCATGAATTTATTGGTCTTAATTAGTTTTCCTGGACACTACTCATTGCTAAACTATCTGAAAAATGCACTATGAAATTTTAGTAACTGTCTTCATATCAAATGTAAAACAAACCTTTGATGAATCATGCTGTTTGACTGAACAACATTCTTCCCAGGACTGAAGAACTCCTCACAGAAAGAATGTGTGATAATGGTAGAACTGACAGGGAGAGAAAGCAAGCATGTGTAATATAGGCACCTGACCTTTGCCTACATTACATATGATTAACTAATCTCCAGGTTAATTACCAACTATTGTTCAGAAGACCTCCCACTACCCCATTTCTAAGTTCCTCTTAGAATTTCTGGGGAATACTGTAATGGAAAACTGTTCATCAGCTAGCCTTTAAAGTTTTTTAATGTGAAAGAGAAAATACTATATTTAATTTTTGAACTTGAATATTTTCACTTTAGCTTCAAACTCCTGTTATTTACTTTCCGTCACCTTAGGATTTAATTTAGCATTTAGTGTTTCTAAAATGATATTCTTCACAATAAGAGCACATGAATATAAGTTTGGAGAGAGTAAAATATCTGATAACACCAATTGTTTTAAATTATGTAGGAGAAACAAAAAATCTTCCCAAAGAAAAGGAGGAGGACTTTGCATATCGCTGAACTCTGGGATTCACTTTTTTTCCACTTAGCAGCTAAAGCACTGAGGACACAATGCATCATGGAATTTCTGTTTGAGAATTGTAAACATATATGACCTTTCAAAATTAATGATCAATACTGCCTGTGTAAGAATGCATGAGAAAAAAAAAAGATTTATATACAATACAAAAAGGCATTTTGTACATACCAGGGTGGTTGATTAAAAAGAATAATAGTAACAAAAAGAATTTTAAAAGTAGCTTGGTTTGTTGAAAAGTTGTCTGTGGACTATACTATCCTCCAAGAAAAATGAGATAAACATCCCCCAAAGCAGAAAAGGAAACTGCACTGAGCCTTCCATGTAATTGGCATTATGCCATACATTAAACTATGACCTAAAAAGAAATAATGAGAGACGCAAGATGAACAGTCTAGATGTCAAATCTTTTATGTCATGAAGACATTATGTGGGCTTTTGACAGAATCACTGAAATGATCATTTCCACTGAGAAGTGTCAGATATACACAAAAAGCAAATTTTATGAATCAATGAAAAGTACAACAAGTGTTGCTTGTTAAACCTCCTGAGTGACACAGGACAACAAAAAACTCTTAATGAGCAGAATTTAGAAGAATCTTGCAATGCAACTTTATGTGAACTGAGCTTTTAAGGAGGAATAAAATAATGACACAAATGGCACTTTAGCAACTCTCTTCATTAAATCAAAGATTCTCAAATAAAGATTATTCTTTTAGCAAGAATTCAGATGGTAATGGCTAAATGGCAAGGTTACTACATAAAAGAAAGAGAAGCTCTAAATTACTAAAGGGGCTTTTTGCTTTCAAACTTCAAAGGGAAGTCTGAAGTCTCCAAGGACACTTGGATTTACATGCTATGTTCATAAAAATTAAATGTCAGTATAAATAACAGGTTCTTCCCAAAGCAGGCTTGCTTCTCCAGAGTTAGTGACAGACTGAATACTCCAAATGAGTAAACTACAACCTAAGAGAAAAGTTATCACAGATAGTAAAGAACGAAACTGCATTTTCCAGCAGATATCACCAATGTTTCTATATTTTCTGATTTTGCAAGTGCTTCAAAATATTAAAATGTATTACTTCACACACAAAATAAATTAAATTTATCATTTCTCCTTTATTCTTTGCTGTAATTATGACATCCGTATGAAACTAACAGACAGATTACTCTGTCAAGTATTGCAATTCTGCAATGTATATCCTTTAATGCAATATAAATTGCATACTTTGGGGTGGATTATATAATACAGAGCTTTCAAAAGATGAGCCAGATTGATTATGTTATCTTAAGTATTTATACCACCAGATCTGCAAATCTTTTATGCCTGAAATAAGTATAAGGAAATACTCTGAATCTTAACTGTTCTGCATCTCCTTTCCATTAGACGTATAGGAATGTGAAAGCATTTAAAGACCAGTAATTGTCTGTACTGTTTCAAATACATTATATTTTGTTCCAAACTTAGGTATTTCCCATCAGATAAGTAACAAATTTGTGAGTTGTCGAAGAAAATTTTCAACAACACTGACACTGTTAGATACATTTTAAAGGAAAGAAATTTAAATACATAGATTTAAATACGTTTAAATGCATACATTTAAATATTGCACAGCAGTAAATCATTAGGAAACTGACCTTCATATCTTCCCATACTGAAATAACAATTTGATCGATTCTCAGAAAGATGTAAAACGAATTTTTCAATTAATTCTGCCAAAACTGGAAAAAGAAGAAAAACATTAAAATGTTAAAGGTGATGAACGAAATCAAGATCTACACTCCCTAACAAAATGACAGTATGTAACTAGAGCTATTTGAATTTCTAGATGCTTATTCATGTTTTTTTATGGGGGAACAATTCAAAGCATACAACCTGCTTTTACATTCCCAACACCATTCCGAACTTAAAATAAATTTGAACAGGCTTACCAAGAATATATTCTGTGTAAACCGATTGAAATTTCCACATTATCTTTAAATCCTTGAAGGATGATTACAGAATTTATTCCATGGTTTCAATATAAAATGAAAATTAACTATTATTAAACTATAGTGTCTTATCTCATTTTTTTCTGTGTACATAAGAAATGAAAAAAAAAACACCACAAAACGATTCTGACAAAAGTGAAAGATGTTTTAAGTGCTGATTCTAGTAAACAACATAAAACCAACTATGTCATCACAGGATAAAAAACTACAAACTTAAATTTAAGTGATAGGAGTATTTCCTTTTGGAACTTCTGCACTTTAAGATGATTACTATAGCATTATTCAGTTCCTGCCATGGAACTTGGAGTCCATACATAGATAAACAACTTGTTGAAACTGATCACTTTGTAAGAAACTGCATCTCCCACCTTAATGAGATGCTACTTAGGATATTAGTGACAGCTCTCAGTAAAAGATCATTAAAAAAAAAAAATTGTGATTCCACAGTTCCGCAAGTTTGAGGCTCCTTCAAGTGAACACGCTACCACTTCACAGGATACAAAAGGATACAAGGAAGCCTTTCTACATATTGCATGGAGGATACTGATACTGAAATGAGACACATTAAGAACTCAACATATAGCAATGATGAACATTTTTTGATGAGTCAACGCTGTTCCAAACTAGCAGCTGTTGCATAAGCTGACTTTAAAGACTAGTGATATAAATTCTTTCTTGCAGCAACACAAAGCAAGGAAACATGACTGGAGAGTAACAAGAGTTGCTGCTGGTGGGATTTTATTTATTTATTTATTTATTTATTAAAAGTCTGAACATTCCAATCTCTCTGGCATCACCTCAATCTCATAGCACTAAATCCGCAGCCCCTACTCATTCATTCCTGACAAAACGTTGTGCATTCACAGGATGTTTTCCTATTTTAAAACTGGAAAATTCCAATAAACCATTTCAGTGGGAATCTGTACAAACTACCAATAGCAGCATGAACACAGTGTAAAAAGCTGTGGTGTAGACAGCAATGGAGAGAAGCAGAAGTATCTTGAACTAGCCTTGCTGACAGGAAACCTAACAAAGGAGGAGTCTGCAGTGCAAGCTATTTTCACGCAGGACGAGGAGGAGAAAGGCAGAGCTTCTCATTGCTTGTTAAGTCAGAAAAAAAGATGAACAAAACAACTTTCAAGACCATAATCAACTTTTCTTCCAGCTATTTAAAACAAACTGACATTAAATCATTATTTTTATATTAATTATCTAACATTATAGAAATCCATTTACAATGAATGAGTTCATAAAAGGTTTTTAAAAGGCTTAGTTTTGCTATTATTATGCTGAGAGGTCCCTTCGTAGGAAAAATAATATCCACTACAACAGCTAAACACAGATTCACAGTTAGAGACAGCCAGCTCTAACAGTAACAAAACTAATTTTCTAATGCAAAGGACTAGCAAATCAAAACAAAAAGTATTAAACGTGTAATTTATATTCTTATGCATTCTTATGAACAGAACTATTTTAATCACAGTTTTAATAAACCACATAGGGATAGAAAAAAAAAATTGTAGAAGAGCAACAGTTTATTCACTTTGTGAGAATACAAAGCCTTACAACATCATTAATACAATTAGTGAACTGTGGTTCACAATCTGTGTAAAAAATATTGCATAAATAAAACAAGAAAAATAAGAGCCCACAGAAAACAAACTTTTAACCAGGTATACTTTCACTGTATGATTATTAATATTGTCATAACTGAAATATGCCATCCTACAATAACAAACAGGAGCTATGTTAAAGGAATAAAATATTATATAATTTGGAAAATATAAATCAAGTTAGTACATTGTATTTTAATTCCCTTTCTGTTGGAAGGCATCCACACGCTTGACCTACCAGTCAAATATTTCAGTTCAGCGCTTGAGTTAATAGGAGAAGTGACAGCTCAACAACTGCTAAGCAATTTTTTGAAACTTGAGCACAAAATTGATTTCAACCATTTGGCAGTATTTATTTGCATGCCTATCAGGATCTTGGAAAAGCTTTTAATCAAGTTTCAGAGAGGAAAAGACACATTAGAGTTTATCAGCACAAATTCGGTTAATACATAAATAGAGGGTTTTCACGGGACATCGTCTCTTCCAAGAGAATGTTCACATGAAATGACAAGGAGTTATTGTAATTCTTATCCTTTAATGCTATATCATTTAGATGCCAAGTAAACATACTCTAGAAATCTTTAAAAAGATGGAAACTGGCTCAGTGATCTTCAATTTACTGGAAAAATAGCCAAACAAAATTTAGAAATGTTCACTGTACAGCAGAGTGAGTACTGTTGTAATAGCCCACGTTCTGATGCAGAGATTATGTTCAGATACACAGAGTATCATGGCCTAACAACTTGCTGGCAATGTTTATCTTCTTACATTATCATAGTTTGACAGTAAAAACACTAAAGTTTTTAAAAGACTGACAAATATCTCAAGTAAATTTAAGCTGTTGATTCAAAATAAACACAATTTTAATTTAGGAGTATGTAAAAATATACAAAATTCAATGGAAAAGCTTTTAAATCAACTAAATTATTACAGCATGCTCATAAAAAAGCTGTATTCCTGCAGGATGCTTTTCTTGTTTCCTTAAAGAACTAATGTACAAAAGGAAACTAATACAATTTTTTTTCTAAATAGCATAAGAACACTGATTTTAAAAATGCTATGTCTCAAACTGTTTTACTGGGTACCGGCAGGGAGAGGTTATCTAATGCTGCTCTGAGTAATTTAAGCCAGAAACATAAAAACAACAGCAAAAAATATTAGAATTTTTTTATTTTTCCTCTAAGTAGCTAGTGTTATTTTAACATATTCTATACTAAATCACAGATGCTTCTAACAATAGTCCTTGGACCGTTGACTTATTTAAAAGTTAGGATCCAAAATTTTCAATACCATCAACCATAATTCAGTTAAATAAATCGATGATAAACACAGTTAGCAAGCAGCTCCATTCCTAATGGCACACCTGGGAGGACTTGTATGAATTCCCAAGACAACAGGAGAGACTTCAGTTATTGTACACAGAAATGACAAAGGCACAACCAGCATTTTGTTTGAAAAGAAGAAAACAAGACAATAGAAATTCTGATAGTAATTCCATTACACCGATGCACTTGTAACTTTTTTATTAAGAGGAAGACAATTTTTTTCAAATACTACAGTTATTGTATGATGTTGGATTGGAAAGTGGTCCAAACTGTTTTGAGGGACAGAAGAGAGAAGTTCTCATCTGCAATTACTTTTCCTGTGTGATGTGGAAGACCTGCTGTTTCCCTCATTCTGAAATAAGCTCCCTTGAAAAATCAAGTAAGAACGTAATAAGGTAAAAATGTATTTTTTGTATTATTCTAAAATCCTCTGCTGCAAATGAAATACTGTTTTGAAATTGGTTGAAATCGGTTATACTCAAAATAAGAGCAGACCTCAGAAAGAATCTACATCTAACTGAATGATTTTTGAGGCAAGAAACTTGGTCCACACTTTAAAAAGTTAAGCAAAAAGAACCTACGTTTTTTTTTTTTTTTTTTTTTTTTTTTTTTTAAAGTTACACAGGGTCCTCTGAGTATCAACTCAGAGGTGAAATCGAATGCAGTTTGCCTGATTTGGAAATAATATTCTAGAAAATTCTCTCTCACATACTTCAAAAGTGAGAAAATTACTCTGCAGTTAGTCAGGTCTTCTTTGGAGGTATCAAATGAAGGTTGAAATCTAAAACTTTTTCTATTCAAAAAACAATAGTATGATAGTAAAGATTCTAAAAACAGTATTTCAATGTCTATGAATCCATAAGGCCTTTGAGTTGTTGAAAAACACCTGAAAGACAACACAGTCACTGCTCTACAGACATCACTAAATTGGGAGGAGTTGCTGACTCCCTCAAGGGCAGAGAGGCCTTGCAGAAAGGTCTTTAAAAACTAGAGGGCTGGGCAATCATCAGTCATGTGAACTTCAATAAGCTTCAGCTTGTGGACAGGGTAACCTGAGTGATGAGAGGCTACAGAGTAGCCCCATGGAAAGGGATTTGGGCATTTGGGTTGATGGCAAGTCGAAAATGAGTCAGCAGTGTGCTCTGGCAGCAGGAAGGCCAACCATATCACAGGGTGTATGAGGCTCAGCACTGCTGCTGGCTGAGAGAAGGGACTGTCCCATCCTGCTCTGGACTTGTGTGGCCTCATCTCAAGCACTGTGCAGTTGTGGGTGAGATGATACAAAAAGGACATAAAACTGTAAGAAACTGTACAAAAGGGCTATGAAATTGGTGAAAGGTGGGGAGAGCAAGACATATGCCCTGCAGAAGTCCATGCAAAGCTTAACAATTCTGTGGATACTTTCTTGCTCACTTTTACTAAAATCTATGTTGGAAACAGTTAACCCTACTCTTCTGGTTAAGAAATCTTAATGATTCTCTTTAATTTTTAATTCTATCTTATGGTACCTCCAACAAAGTTGCAGAAAACAACTTACACAGGTTTTGATGTATAGACTACTACGAAGAACAAAGTGAATTTTCTTTTCTCCTTGTAAATCAGCTACTTTAAAATGTATGCTGTTTGCCTTTTTTTTTTTTTTTTTTTTTAAATGAAAAGTATGTTTTGTCAACAAAGAATCAAAGAATTACTTTTAGATACAGGAAGTCAGACTAATAATCTTCAACATAAACTTAAAAAGTTCCCCAAGAGATCAGTCTAGAAAATAGGCTGCATTCAAACAAAATTGATTTTACAGTGATAAACTATTTGTACTTTCAATGTAGCATTGAAAAAATACATTGAACTATTAGATCTCAGAGATGCAAGAAAAGGAAACATCTTTTTTGTTAGAAAATATGTTTTTTTAATTGTTACTATTTATTTTTATTACACTAGCAGAAGATCATCAAATATATTCAGTTTTTTCTCAATAGTTCTGAATCTCCATTTGCTCACCTGTTTCACAAAGCTTTGTGAATACATGCACTTGTGGGCATGTACAATACAATGTAAATTATAAGCACGATACGTAGAATTTAGAAACATTCAGTTACTTATGTTCAGTTTTTTATTTTAACAGTATTTATACAAACGACAAGTTTCTTACTAGCAAATACTAAATAGGTTCATGTACAAATTACTTCCTTAAAGCTTCTGAAACGGTTATGTTGCTTTCTTTCATACAGCTATACAAATTACCATAAAATTCAGGTCTGTTATGCAAAACACACTTGCTGGATTACTTTTATCCCATATACAAAATATTTCTCACATATTCACAACCTTATTAGTTGCCTTCCTAAAGAAATTTAAAAAGGAAGTCTTTGGCACCTATGAAAACAATATTACACAATTTTGAACCTAATCAGAATTTTTACTGAATTAGAAGTCAGCAATTTCTGAAAACAGCTAGCTTCTTTATTGCTATACAAGTATAATATTTTATTACAAGTGAGTTATTAAGGCATTTGATCATTTATGCCATGAGTGATTCCTGCTTTTTTTGTTTTTGTTTTTTCCTGTTTTCAGTTATCTATAACAATTGACCAGTATATTCTTATTTTTGTTAAAAATGCATGCGAGAATGAAGAATCTGAATGAGAAAATTATTTGATGTTCAGTAAGCCTAAATTCTGGAAACATTCACTAAAATTTGTCAATCCTGTTTCCTGGGGACTATCACACTGAAATAGTTTTCTTATTTAACACAAAATTGACTACTTGTTTAGAAAACATAACTCAGTGAAACTTTAAAGAACAGCTGCATGCTAAAGGCCTTCTGTTTGCTTGCTTTGTTAAACTCAGTAAGTCATACTCACTTGCTCCACTGATGGTATCTGGTCTGGTTTTCATGATTTTGCAGAACTGCCTTCTGCAAATTTCGGCCCACTCGGATTGTCCACCTGGATTTTGTAAGATTGATATCAGCTTGTCAAGAACTTTATCTAGAAGAAATAAAACTAGTGTTATTATGTAATGACAACCCTGGCTTTTTTTTTTTTTTTTTTAACTTAGCTACTATTATTATTAGAGACAGAGCACCACAGAGACAAAGTAGATCCATATCAAATATCAGAAAAGTCAAATATAACTATTGCCTTTCCATTTAATTTTGTCTCTGATATCGAAAATTTCATCACAGAATCTAAAATAATGAAGACATGCAAAGAACATCCTGGATTAATAATAAAAGTGAGATGGTAGCATTATTTTGTTGAAAATGCACTGGATCCCAAATGGTATGAAAATTCTTACAATAGCTGTGCTAATAATCCCCAATGCTTCCCAACTTCAGCACAAGGAGTCAAAACTGGGGAAAAAGACTACTTTGAACATTTATGTTTGATGTCACTAAAATATGACCCAATAGCTACCTTGCAAATTAAGGTATTAAAATTTAGATTTAATATTAAATATTTTATTAATATATTAATTAATATTTAGATATTAACATTTTATTAATATTTAGAAAAAATATTAATATTTAGAAAAAGTGTAGAATTTGACACTCAGTTCTCTTAAGAATCTAAATGCACCCAACATCTTCCACAGCCACAGCTGTCTTCACTGGTGCTGTCAAGATGCAAGAATAATTTGGGCATTTTCTAACTCCAGAGTGCTTTACCTGAGCACTGTATTAAAGTACAGTCTTTTGGTGCATACAAGTCACAAAAATAGCAGATAACATTTTTTATTACATTTTTTACAAAACAAATCTGTGCTACAGTTTGTAGGAAAATCCTTATGAAAGAATCCTCTCTATTACAAAGAATTTCAAAGAGTGCTCCTCACTGTCACTCTTATCTTGTTATTATTAAAGCCATATTCTCGTTTTCTTTACAATATGGAAACACATATTCCAAATTAATATTGCCACTGATGCAATGACAAAAGGACAGGATGCATGCACTCTTTTCTCTTGGCTAAAAGTTATTTTTTTCCTCTAATTTCAACCAAGTTAGGGGAAATTACATATACTCTATCATTTTTCTAGAATCAAACATCACAGGTCAAGGCAGTAAGTTCCACAACTAAGTGAAGTCAAGCCAAGTCCAAACAGAAGTATGAAAATAGAACAAACAGTGACAAGTGGAGAACCACCCCGTATCAGACATAGAAATGCTAGTCTGGCTTTGGCAAAATGATGTCTGTACTTAAAAGTCTGAATATATATTTTATTAAATCAAATATCTTCAATCAAATTTCTATTTTGGAATTCAGACTGAACACCAAATATTAGGAAAACTATGTGGACACATGATGAAGCGGCACACTGAACAGTGCATACACAGTAGTGATTAAAAGAATGCATTCATATGCTTTGACTAATAGTTTGTTTCTTTCCAAGTCCAAGATTTGTTTAAAAACGTTAATATTATAGAAAGGACTGACTCATCTACTCATTCTTTTATTTCTTCTTTCCTCTGAAGGCAGAGCAAATTTCAAGTTTAGTTATTTATCAGGGTAATTATATGTAAGAGAAAACAGATCAAACTTAGATTTCTAGCATAAAATACTGTCCATAAAAAAATGGAAGCAATCAATAAGAGCATCTCTCCTCAATCTACTTGGTTACCAGAGTAATTGAGAGTGCTATGTGTTCTCTTGTCAACTTGAGAACAAACAAAGTTTTTATCTTGTAATAAGATAAATGCATATGAACTCACTCCAACTGTGAGCAATCCCTTTTCTGTGGGATCATGCAATTCCTATCACTTTGAAAAGATCACAGTCTGGCCTATTCTCCTTTGCTCTGTTTCTATGTCTTGGAAAAAACAGAACTAAACACCACCAACCACTGTAAAACTGAATTCTGTCTTAAAAGGTGACTTCTTATTAAAGACTGAAAAAGTGTTAGAGCCAATCTATTGCTCTTTACAAATCCTTTCATTGCTTTCATATATGCATAGCGTTTCAGTGTTCAGTTTTCAAACACAACTTAATTGTTTTTACAATAGAAATATTATTTTCAAATGATCTTACTATTTTAAGCTGATTAAAGTATTTTCAAAAGATTTACTATAATGCATATAGTTTAAGCTGGTCAAAAGCCCTTAATGATATATAATCAGTAAATTGTCTTCCTCTTACTAAACTTATTAAAACAACATATACTATTTCAAAAAAGCTGATTATAGCAACTTAATTATTAGCACTACTAACTCTTCCAAATTAATTAACATGAAATTTCTTTTTTTTATCCTCAACTAAATTCTCAGTTAATATCTTTCCAAATGACATTCACTGATGCTTCAAACAGTTTATGTGAATGTGAAAAATTAATGCAAAGAAGGATTGACTCCTAGAGTTTTATCAATAGGATTTTTAGTTATTTTTCTCTCCTTTTCTGCCGTTTCTGTAACAGATTAAGGTTGAAGAAAATCTCAGAACTGCAGAACAACACTCTTCTACAAGTTACACAAGTTTTCACTTCCTGAAGGACTGTAGTAATTCAGTTTGGCAGCTGAGGATCAGAAACTACAAGTTGAGACTTAAGCAATCAAGTCATTGAACAGACCAAGATGAAATTTTGATTCCACTAATGGAAATAAAACTACACAAAAATGCTGCAATAATTTCAAGAAAGTAGGCTTTCAAGACCATGACATAACCATCTCTGCTGCTTCCTCCTGGCTTCTTGATTTGACCCTTATTTTTCTTTGCAGTTTGTCTCTATATAAGGGGTAAGGCCTTCCTTTTCAGATGACAGTGGGCTATTAAATAGGCTTGACAATAACAAGAAATCACTGAGAGAAGCTTATGCAATTTGATTCATATCCTGAAGTTCTGTGTTTTTCCTTACATGCAGTTGGTTATATTTTCCTATACCATCCATTTGTTTGTGCTTGCACTGGTAGCTTTGTGTAGCTTTGTCAAAAAATAAACTTATTTACCAGTTCACGAGGCTACTGAACCTACTGTACCACTGCACATGAAATCTGAACCACCACACTGTAACTTTCTGTAAGATCATACTGATTTTGTTCCCTAAAAGAAGTGCTTATTAATTCTTGACCTTATTCTTCAGCTAGCTTATGTGCTGAAAGCAGGCAAGGAAAATTCATAAGTGCTTTAGAAAACTTAAGAAATGCCACAACCCCTTTCTTATTTAATTGTGGGTATGACAAAACTGTTTTTCTGTGACAAAGTATCTCAGATCTGTAAATTCATGTGTATCTCATTCAAAATCTGATGTCAGAGATAATGAATTACTTGACTGCATTATATTGCTCTGTTACATGAAAACAAATCCTTATAGGAATACATATTTCAGGAGAGCCTATACACATTTCAGACAGGTCTATACACCTATTGTCCTTCATCTTTCAGTAACTCAGTGTGAAAGAGAGTGGAAAAAAAAGAAGCTTGTAAGAAGGACAAGACATAGAAGTGCAGGCGATGAAGATGCTTGTGTTAACTTACAAAGGATAACAGGAAAGGATAACAGGCAAGCTATTAAAGCTGGTTTTTGACAGAGGACAGTGCAGAGAAAGAGAGAGATAAAAAGTCTGCTGAAAACAAACCTGATTAAAAAAACAGAAACACTGCAGCATGTTTCCACTCAAGTCAGAGTATAAAGCAGTGGCAGAATTCAGAAAACAATAGCTGAGATAGAATAACAAAAGACTTTAAGAATATGATTACAGAAGATCTTTGGTAGCAATTCTGGATTGTAGCTCAGGAAGAGAGAAGACAATGAATGGCGGAAAATACTAAGCAGTGACTGTGTCATTGCAGGAAAATTACAGACAGTATTCTCCAGTCACTCTTATCACCAACTCTCTGAAGTACAGAACAAGAAGAGAAGATAAACAGATCTGTGCTAACAGAAGTGTGACTTTTACAGTATAATACAGTTCTAAAATGTTTAACTGTTAATAACCTACAGCAGCTAATATTACAAGTAAAAAATCCATTATTTTTAATAGTTGTATTCTGAATAACAAATAACTACGGTACTCTACAACTTATGTGAAGCCAGGAGTTAGACTGTGATCCTTTTGAGTCCCTTCCAACTCAGAATATTCTGTGATTCTATGATTGTAGTATATATTCACACATCACACCTCAAAGGCACAATCTGTAGCTCTGCTCTAGAATCCCTCCAATGTATCTGTTTTCCGAAGACTGCAGTACCCACAACTCACTAGCTTAAACTGACAGTTATCTTCTGTCTTGCATTACTGAAGTAAAGATAAAGAAGTTTCGTTTATTTTATAACAATATGGTCTTTTCTCTCATCAGAGAAATGAATTAAAGTCATCTATTCTTTATAAATTTTGTAAACTCTTTTATTTTTCCAGATATTTATAAATACATGTTTTAGACTACTGTTAATGTAGAATTTCTGTCTCTTCTGAAAATCAACACCTGCTAAGGAAATTTAAAAATAAGTTCTAATAATTACATTTCAGGGATATAATGAACATGAACAAATATAAAGAAAGATTTATTTACTGTAACTCATTCAGCATGTTCTTCTGCATTGTCTATGCAAATTAAAATTTTTAAATGGATTCTCTGTATGAATTAAATTGCTTTGCCTAGATAGTTCTTCAAAGGATTCTTCAGTCTGCCCATATTCTAAATTGATGTTCAATGTGAAAATCGACTATCCTAAACGCTGTCTATTTCACACACCACCAAGTTTTGTAAACACAGGGATCTGAATCAAGGAAACAGTGTACAAAAAAATTGTAGCTTAACCATAATGTCTTGCTTCAGTTACTAGAGAAATGATATAAATATATCTCATGAGTCACCCACCTGAGTTGAGCCAAAAGGTTAATCTTGAGGTTTGCATAGGAATTAGATTTCTAAACAGAGCTTTGCAGATTGACAGTTGCACAAAGATAGACAAGCAAAACCAAACTGAGTTATTTAGCTACAAATGCAGCCAACAATAAAAAATCCTTAGGATTCATGAGATTATAATCTAAGGGAAAAAAAAAAAAAAAACCAACACAAAAATAAATTGACAGAGATGCCTGTTTAACACCTACAGTATTTGCATGCTTCGTATGTACCTTGTCTGAAATCAGCTTTCCTAGGAACTTCTGCAAGATAGCACTTTGGCAAAGGGAATGATGAAAACATTGGCCATGGATATGGATCACTGCCCTAGAAAGAGGACAAAAAAGTAAATTAAGACAGGAGATGAATTAATAGCATTTTCTCAATTACTACACATCAGGTTCCCAGAACTACTGATTATGCAACAAAATTATGCTTAATACTACAGTGCAAGATAAAATACTTCATAACTAAAAGTTAAAGGATACAAAATTCTCAAAGCATTTGAGCTAGAACTTGTTCTGGTGCATATCACTGACAGTTTTGATGCTATGATGCTTTTTTCAACCAAAAGGGAAATAACCGTTCTCAAAAAAGCAAAAAAAGTGCAAAAAAGCACTGTACTTCAATTTTATACACTGATCTAGCAGGCTTTCCTGTGCTGACAGTAATTTGCTTTTTGTCTTTATGAGAGCGACAGCCAGTTAGAAGCAGAACATTTAAAGGAAGTGCTTAACAAACACTGTACTGTTAGAACATCGATGCAAGCTCAAGGTATTAGATACTACAGATGAAAAACCAAGAATAGAAAAAACATCATATAAAAGGATTGTAAAAAAAGAAGAGGCAATGAAGAAAATACAGGAATATAAAAGCGAGAAATAGACAAATTGCATTTAATTTTATAGTGAGAAAAGAAGCACTAAAATAAAGCAACACAAAAATTTCATCTGAATGTGGCAAGTCCCAAACACATGCAAACTAAACACCTAGACAGTAAAAACAACATATTTCTTTTTCCATGACAGTGGTATACATTTATAAAGATAAAGGTGGACTGCTATTTCTTAATAATAAATAATTTCCACATGCTGATACCAACAAAATGTTCAATAGATGAGAGTTAGAGAAATAAAAATTGTTAAAACTATTCTAACCTTATCTAGCGCTCTCAAAGGCAAAATTCTTTCCTGTGGTCCTCCAATAAGATTTATTCTGACAAGAACATGGTTTCTCTCAACTGATAGACTATCAACGATAAAATCTCTGGAAAACAAAACAACACACAAAAATAACTGAAATAAAATTAGAACCAATTTATCAGTGATACATCTTGGCAATTAGGAGGCAAAAAAAGAGCAGAAGACTTCACAGATTTTATTACATCCATGTGCTCAGTAACTAGGGTGGAAAGAGTTAATAGAGTATCAAGATTTGTTTGTTATTTGGCCAATCAGCAAATTTCTGCCTTAACAAATAAGTAGTTACTCAGAATCTAGGAACACACAGCTCGTTGTCTGAAGCCACTGTGCAGCCCAAGATGCTAAAAGGAATAGAAATCGGTTTTATGCACAAAGTTTCTTAGAATATGGATGAGCTACTGTACAAAGATATAATAGGTCTCTTCTTCAAATAGTAATAATAGCATTTATCCTTTGAGATTTAGCCCACGCCGTTTGATCCAAGCTCTGTACTGGCCCCATATGGCAAACAGTAAGAGTTTAGTTCTTAATGTTCAAATGTTAACAGAAAGGACAAAGTGTCAGGGAGTAAATGACTATCATCTTCAGACCACCAAATAAGTTTTCATTTCTTAAAGATGCATTGTGCATTATTATTTACATAACAGCAACAGAAAACCACTGCGGTTGGAGAGATGACTAAGTTATAAATACAAAAAAAATCAAAGTACTGGTGACTTTAATACATTACAGAATGGCCAGGATTGGAAGGGACCTCAAGGTCATGAATCTCCAACCCCCCGCCACATGCAGGGCCACCAACCTCCCCATTTTATACTAGAGCAGGCTGCCCAGGGCCCCATCCAATCTGGCCTTGAACACCTCCAGGAACGGGGCATCCACAACCTCTCTGGGCAGCCTGTATCTGCACCTCATCCCTCTCTCTGTAAAGAACTTCCCCCTGACATCTAACCTAAATCTTTCCTCCCTCAACTTAAAACGATTTTCCTGTGTCCTGCAGTTATCTACCCTTTCAAAGAGTTGATTCCCCTCCTCTTTGTAGGCTCCCTTTGGGTACTGAAAGGCTGAACAAGCCCAGCTCCCTCAGCCTGTCTTCGTAGGGGAGGTGCTCCACTCCCCCAATCATCTCTGTGGCCCTCCTCTGGACCCTCTCCAACAGCTCTCTGTCTTTCTTGTACTGGGGGCTCCAGACCTGGACACAGTATTCCAGATGGGGCCTCACAAGAGCAGAGTAGAGGGAGACAATCGCCTCCCTGTCCCTGCTGGCCACCCCTCTTCTGATGGAGCCCAGCATACCATTTGTTTTCCAAGCTGCAAGAGCACACTGCTGGCTCATGTTAAGCTTTTCATCCATCAAGACCCCCAAGTCCTTCCCTGCAGGGCTGCTCTCAAGGACCGCTCCTTCCAGTCTGTATAGATGCCTGTACAGATCCTCCCGCCCACATGCAAAACCTTGCACTTTGCTGTGTTGAACCTCATTAGGTTCACCCAGGCCCACCTTAACGCCCCACCTACACTTAATACACTTAATACCCACCTACATGAATATGAATAACATTATATACATAAAAAGAGTAACAAAATTATTTGAAAATGTGTATTTACATTCAGACACACAAAAATAAATAAGATTGATGCAAATAAAATACTTCCACATTTACATTTTTGAGGAAGTAGGAAACAGGACAAGTCTGCTGCATCTTTTGTTAATTTGAGACTGATGACAAGCATGCACGTAAGAAAAAACAGATAAGATGACAACTTCATTGAGAGCATCTGTATATTTAAAGCCACTACATTACTCATATATTCTGAGGAGAAACGTCTGACAGTTAAAAGTAGCATTTACGTTGGTCAGTTCTCACCCTGGTCCTTCTGAAGCTTCTGTGACATTTTCTTCCTGAGCAGTGAGTAAAACTTGTGACACTTTATACTGAGTCTCCAAGAGCAAAAGGGTATTAAGCTCACAGCATAGCACATTTAACAACCTGCAGAAGGACACATCAAAATGATTGTATATCAGCCAGAATACCAGTAATGCAGGACAAGACAAAGGTGAACACGTTTATGAGATCTCAACATGGGGGAAAGGGAGGGAAGTTTCAGGATCTGAAAAACACTCAGACAGAACTGGGTTAGAAATGCTCTTATATATCCTTTTAAACCACTCAAGTGTCATAACCTTGAGCAAAAAGGGAATAGTTCCTAGCAGAGTCTTCATTGGTCAGCTCAGTATGATTTTAAATTTATATCACAGAAATGACACAGACTGAATAAAACATTCTATGTGACATGAAGAAATTATTCAATAATAGGCTGGTAAGGCAATTTAAAAATCAGGTTATTCTGGGCAGCGTAAGGATTGGAGAGAGACAAGATAAAAATACATCTTTCCTTCAGAAAATATGCTCATATGCACTTCTGTATGATCACATTTAACAACAGTTCAAAAACAATAAAATATTTAACATCCAACTAAGCCAGCAAATCTGCTGTTTTTCATATTTCTGAAAATCTCGAAAGAATGGTTAATAATCACAGTAGCACATTTAAACTTCAGAGCAAGCTAACAGTGAAACTAATCCATCACACTTCAATTGAATTGACCTACGTCAGATTCGTATTCTTGTCTTTTTCTTTATATTAATCCATTCACTATTAACACAGAAACAGAATAATTTCATTGAAGGCTTCCTGTTCATGCAAAATGATACAAATAAGCATTCTTGCTGCTGTTCTTATATACCTTTATTACAATCTTAAAACAATAAATTATCATCAGTACTATTGTTTGCCTTTATGTAAGACTTGATATGAACTGTCTCTTGTTTGAAATTTGTAGTCTATTAGTCAATGCTCGTTTCTTCCATGAAATTCACAAAGTACTTCTACTGACAATGGCAAAAATTCACAGGCCATTCTGTGGATGATTTAAAAACCACAAAGTCACAGTTGTGACCAAGGAATATATAGCCAAGATAATATAAATTTCCTGGATGGAGATCAGTGAAGAGTGGTGCCTACAGGGGTCAGTGCTAGGAATGATGCTCTTTAATAGCTACATCAATGACACTGACAGTAAGGTCGAGTGCACCCTCAGCAAGTTTGCGGATGACACAAGCTGTGCGGTGAGGTCGACAGAACCAAGGGACTAGATGCCATCCAGAGGGGCCTAGACAGGTTTGAGCACAGGACCCAGGAGAACTCATCAGGTTCAATAAATCAAAGTATACAAGGTCTTCCATCTCAGTCGAGACAATCTGCTACCAATACAAGTCAGGGAATGAAAGGATTGAGCACAGTCCTATCAAAATGGACGTGGTGTTACTGGTAGCTGGGAAGCTGGATATGAGCCAGCAATGCACCCTTGCAGCCCAGAAAGCCAACAGTATCCTGGGCTGCATCAAAAGAAGCATGGCCAGCAGGTTGAAGGAGGTGATCCTGCCCCTCTGTTGTGTGCTGGTGAGGCCTCAGCTAGAGTACTTTACCTAGATGCCGAGGCCTCAGCACAGGAGAGACACAGACCTGTTGGAGTGCATCCAGAGGAGGTCCACGAAAACAATCCAAGAAATGAAGCATTTCTCCTACAAGGACAGACTGGAAGAGCTGGAGAAGAGAAGGCTTTGAGGTGACCTGATAGCGGCCTTTCCATATCTAATGGGGCGCTACAGAAAAGAATGGAACAGACTCTTTAGCAGGGTTTCTGGTGACAGGACAAAGATAAATGGTTTCAAGCTTAAAAAGGGTAGATTTAGCTTGGATGTAAGGAAAAACGTTTTTACAGTGAAGGTGGTGAAGCACTGGAATGGGTGCCCAGACATGTGGTGGATGCCCCATCTCTGGAGACTTGCAAGGCCAGGTTGGACTAGGCTCTGAGCACTCTGATCCAGTTGTGAATTTCCCCGTTCACTGCAGGAAAGTTGGACTAGATGACCTTTTAATGGTCCCTTCCAACTCTAAGGATTCTATGATTCTATAACAGTATATATTTTTTCTTGCTGCTGCTGCTTTTTTGGTTCAGGTTCTAGCCTTTTCAAGTTCTATTTATTTTATGTTAACTATTCCTGACACTAATTCATTTTCAGTACTACTCTAAATCACATAAGAAATGACACATCAGCTGCACGGTGTTTTTTTTTTTCATTACTATATAGAAGAAAAATCCACCAGAAGTGTACCAAAACCATGACCATGAAACTGGACCTTTTCTTCCATTAAGTAGGATAAGTTTAAATGGTAAAGAACCTGTTTGAGGTTTCCAGCAGCTAAAAGCCACAAGAAGACTGATGGCTAAGGATGCTTAGAACATCTCCAATACACAAGGCAAAGCAGAAAAACAAAGCAAATCATAGGTAAACAGAATTCAGCAGAAGGGTAAGTGGCAAAATATGAAAGATCCTAAAATAAACAGCCCCTGCTAGCGTATTCAGATGACATTTTAAAGGCACAGGCCATCTACCAAGGATACTGCCTAATAAGGCTGTGATTGTTCAGTCTGAAGAAGATATGGCTTTGTGGGGATCTTATCAATGTTTATAATAGAGCTGACTGGAGAGTACAGAGGTGATGCGATGGGGAGAGAAGCAGAAAAGTAGAAGTGAGAAAACACATGGGTCAAGATAGGCAGCTTAGTAAGTAAAGAAAAGATGGGAAAAAACACAAGTGGTTGAAAGGTAGTCACACAATGCTTCCCAGAAGCAGTTCAGTGCTCTGCCATCCTCCAAGAAACAGCTACCTGCAAGACCAAATCCCGCCACACCTAAGTTTTCGTTGCCACGTATGCTATTATATGGTATATCCTTTTGGCCAATAAGCGCCAGCTCTTGCATACCTCAGACTACTTGCTGGGAAGTAGGAAAAAGACAAAGTCCTGCTCCTGAGCAGTGCTTGCACAGTGTCAGCCAAAACACTGGTGTGTTACCAATGTTGTTTTAGCCACAAATAAAAACAAAAAAATTACCTTCATCTCAGCTGGACCCAGTGTATAGTTCCAGCAATAAAGCAAAATGTTATGCTATAAGCAGAAGTAGTACATCTACCACAGGGAAAAAAGAAATCAGGCACATCCAAAGTAAACTATACTGTTATCTCAACAATTTGTTTGTTCAGGCATTGCGCAACTGTTGACCAAACCTGAAATGTGTATGTCTATGCTGTCCATAAGGCATTTTAGTGATGGGACCCCCAAATGGAGGGCTAGGCTATTCTCCAGAAAAGGGTTTTTTCTTGGCCTGCAATTATTGCCTGCTATAAATATAGGCATGGATAATTCAGCTTAGTGTAAATACACAGACTGCTTTGTAGAGGGTTCAGTTATGGGACAAGTTATGGTCTATGCTTCTCTCTCAGGAATCAATATTAAAAACATGAGAGGAAAAAATGAAGATTGGGACCTCATACGATAATTTCCTTCTTGATAAATGAATATGGATACCATCAGAGAAGCCTGAATCAAAATTTTTGTAATAATTCCAGAGTTGTCATCATGGGGGATAACCTCAAAACACTTCACATCAAAGCCTACATTATAAATTTGATTTATTCTTTATTATGCTTTGAGTAACTGCCTAAGCTCCAGTGAGAATACTAATCCAAAAAGCAAGTTACAATTACTACCGTGAGTGCCAGATCAGTAGATAAAGGCTATAAAAAGGAGAAACTGAAAGGCATCTAGTTAGTTTTGAAGAATAACAGGCACATGGAAGCTCCATCCATGTAAAGCTTTTCAAACTGCCTTTGCAGATTGAACAAAAGTTGATAATAATGAGAGAACAGGCCTCCACACATCATCTTTCTAAATAACTAAAGGTTGTAATTGTCACATTGAAAGCAAAGCCACAACATAGTATCATGCAGTGTACTGGGAGTTAAAGAGTTAATGCTGAAATTCCATGGATTGTCAATATTTCCAGTTTCTTGGTCTCAAAAGAGAAGAATAAACTACAACTCCTAGAAGACTTCATTTTTCCATTTCCATTTTCCATTTGGAAGGAAAGACAAAGCTGACTGGGAGTCACAAGACTTTCCTCCTTGCACTGTGGCTGTTCCACCTACAGTACTGCCTCAAGGACTACAGTTTCAGAAACTCTCACTTTCTCATTTCATTTGATTGATTAGTTTCAATTCTAATCATATTGTATTATATTGTGTTTTCTCACATTCCACTACTATATTTAGTAAATCAAGTTATTTAGCTTGTTGTCACCGTTATCCTCAGTCCAGCCCCATCTCCCAACCTTTTCCCTTCTCCCTCACTTTCCAGGGGCATGGGTCCATTGGTCCTTTTGCCTCCTTGTCACAGAAGTAGGCCAAACCAGGCTGAACTGTGACACAAACCTAACAAATATATTAACATATATACTAAAAAAAAAAACCAAAAAACAATTAATTATATAACAATTGTATAATGTGAAAGCAGACAATCCTGTTGCAGCTCCATTTCATTAGTAATGTGGACTCTGTCCTCTTTTAAATTTGGATTATTAAACAGGAGTCACTGATTTGCAGGACATGTGCACTTTCCAGTTATCACTACTGCAGAAGTCTTTTCCCTTACATCTAGTACGCACACTTAGCAGTAAGACACTGCTTTCCAAATAATTGCTTACCTTTGGATAAAATAGTAGAAAATGGCTCACTAATTAATTGTTAATTGAATCACTTCTCGTGTAACAGAGAAAGGGTTAATAGAAAATAACTGGAAGATTATTTAGGCCTTCACATTTACAGAATACAACTCTGGTAGAATTAAAGAAATAAAGAAATATTTCCAAGACACAATTCCTTCTTGCTATTACCATATTCTTGCCTCTCCTCAAGATGAAGAACTCAATGGACATCCTACCAATATCCCAAAATCTGTTGCAAGAGTCGATGTCCTAGCCGTGTCATTCAAATGTTAGTGATCAAAAGATTTCAGAGAAATTACATAACACTGTTCATGGGCTCCGGCAGTACATTTAAAGGAAAGAAATGTGGAAGATGAGAGTTACAAAAAGAAAGGTGGAAAGCACACATGCAGCAAAAGAATGCAATGCTTTCTAAATGGGAAATATAATTTGTTGAAAGGAAAGTTATATAAAAAGACTTGCTTCAATTTATAATGAATGTGATCTTAAAGAACAACTCAAGAATATTTCAAAAACATTCTGCTAATCATAATGCTTTTTAATAAATAGAAAAAGGGCCGATCTAAATAGCACGGCAACCTCAGGAAAAAAAAAGATTATGATTCTTATCTTCTATCATTATGAAGCATGATAATTAATACTCCTTCAATTAAAATCACATGCTCTTAATTGACAGTACACATAATGTCAGTACAAGTAAAGTGAACAAATTATTACATATACCACAGCTACCTCAGTATTAAAATGTAATTATATTTTAGAGAGTGAAAAGAATGCAGTGGTGCTTAGTACATCTATTTCCTAAAAGCCCTGTGTTATCTCACGCCTAACAATCATATATTCGTTCGTCTCTCAGTTTTGACTAATTTTGAGGCAAAATTCAAGAGACTGGTTGATTTTCATGTCAATACAGCATAAGCCATTAAAATTCTCTTTCATAAATCTTTTCCTTTCTTGTTATGTAGGATAACAGAAAGACAGCTGCACCAAGCTTAATACCTCCTATTATATGATCTTGGCCACATACATTAGAGATGGATGCTGGTGGTATGGCAGTAGAGGCTTCACCTTCACGCCAATAATAGCATTATATTGTTGTAGTGTGACAGATGGCAGATGGCAGCAGAGGGGCTGCCTGACAAAACGGCATCTGATGTGTCAGTGTGTATGAAGCAAATGTGTGTCACTGAATCCCTCCATCATACCAACTGACACCCCATACCAACTGACACCCCACAATGCTTGCTGAACGCTTATGGAGACCAAAGAGTGGATGCTAACATAGTGAGATGGTGGGTGGTGTATTTCAGCAGTGGTGACAGAGACAGTGGTTCACCTCCACTGGTGCAGATTTTTATGAGCACAGTATTCAGGACTTTGTTCATAGCTGTCAAAACTGCATGGTTAATCGTGGTGACTATATTGAAAACAGCACTTTGTAGTTGAGAATTTTCTTTTTCAAATAGTGTTACTTTTCTCTTTCTATCTGCTGTAGTTTCCATGGAAATAAAAGAGGCATTACTTTTGGAGAGACTTAACTAAATATAATGCTTCTTTTATAATATCCTGAAGTAGTTCAGCAAGTAAAAAATTAGTATTATAAGAAAAAAAAAATTAACTATATTATGAAACAAGAAGAAAAAGTATTTATTACGCAAAACTGAAGCTAATAATCCAATACCCCTTTTCTACCTGCAGTAAGTTCTGTAGATCCACAACCTGAATCTTATATTGATGAACATGTGACTTAAGACTAATATTTACAATTGTCTCTAATTCTACATAAACACTTTTAGAAGAATTATACAGAGTGCTGTATAAATACTCCTTTTTCAGACATACATGGGCCTAAATCAAATCTTTTTATTGCTGTTTAAATTATTATTTTATAAAATACACTGCTTTCAGAAGTCTCTAACACTAAATAATAAGCACATTCTGTCTTTAAAATAAACAGCTGCAATTTGTGTAAAGAAAAGCATGACTCTGAGTTTTCCATGTACTTTCCTTCACAAATCCAAACTGTTGAACAGAGTACTGTCATTGTTGCTTAATATCTACTATTGTGAGGTATTTCAGTGAACAAGTGCAGCACTATCAACAAATATTATTCTATTTCTGAATGTATGTGCTAAAGATCTAACTTCACAGTATCAAGGAGTTCTACTGAATTATAGCCAAAAAAAAGGAGATAGTGGGGAAAGAAAAAGAAAAAAAAAAAAAAAAAGAAACCACTTTTAAGGAATAGTACATGTGATGAACATGCTCCCTTAAAGAAGATTTTTGCAAAGCTGTTTGTAAGCTCATTTAGATCCCCTCCCACTACCCACAGTCTATGCCTACTCTCAGTAACACTGTTTCTCTGTTTTCTCCTTTCTATACAAGTCAACACTGATGGAACATCTTTGAACTTATTTTGAAGTATACACACTTTTTTGAGATTGGATGGCTGGTAATCCAAGGTAAAAATTTGTTATTTTGCCATGCTTTAATCCAACTAACAATACAGCATCTTTCCAAAATCCACAGAAAACTGTCTCTGACTCTACCTCTGACATCAGGGGTCTATGTAACAAAATAGTCTGCAATACTCTCAGAGCAGCCTTCGTACATTAAAATGTATTACTTAGATTACTGCTGTGAATTCCCTTTTCTATTACTTGTGCTTTTATGTCAATTTCAGTTCAGAGTATCGCATACTTGGATTCCACTGCTCCATCACCAAATGGTAGGATTCATGTCACTCACCCATAGCATCACAGAATAACCTAAGTTGGAAGTGACTCACTAGGAATATCAAGTCTAACTCCTGGCTCCACACAGACTACCCAATATTCAAACACTATGTCTGAGAGCATCAGCCAAAAGCTTTTTGAAATCCAGCAGCCCGAGGTCATGACCACTGGGTAATCACCCTCTTGATGAAGAACCTCTTCCTAAATCCCAACCTGATCTTTCCTTGAGAGTAGCTAGCATCTTTGTGAATCAAGCAAGTAACTGTTTAACCCATGACTAGGAGACAGACATCTGGAAGAATCCTTAGAAAACTACACCTGAGAACACCTGAAACTTCAAGAGTTAAGCTTCTAAAATCAAGATTTAAGAAACCATAGATCTTTCTGGATCCAGTCAGAAATGACCTGCTAAAAGCCCAGAAACAATAACCCATCTGTGTTTGTGAAACTTCTGAAGAAGCTTCTCAGGACAAAATACTTCCAAGCTGAGAATTAGGAAAAAAATAAGTAAATAACCTTACACTAGGATAACTATCTGCAGAACTGAGTATTTTACTTTGATCACAATGTGCATTGTCTAGACAAATGGAAACATTCTTCATACAGTAAGAGATATTGGCTATACAAATTCTTATCTAGCTTCCCTGTATTTTTTCATTTGATTCCTGTTGTATGGACACTACTCCTCAGAGCATGAAACAAAAGTTGACTTTACAGAACTTCCCTTCAAGACAGTAGTTTAGAATTTATATTTACTCAAAACAAAACAAAAAAAATCATTAAAAATGCAATTTTAGCATTAAAAAGATAAATAGAAATACCTATGGCTTTGACATTAGATTAGCTAAGAAAACAACTACATATTTTAAATTCTATATAGTTACACAATTATTAAACAAAACAATATTCAATCTCTGAAGTACAGTATACACATGAAAAAAAAATGGAGTTGTAAATTACAAAAGCACTTTTGAACAATAGGGAAGTTTACAGGAGGTTAGAGTACAATCTCTGAGTTCAACAAATTGAAGCTGAGCACTCAGCTCTGGACCACCTACAGTACAACAATACCTGACTACATAAAGAAAAACCTACATGGATATTTAATACTGCAACAGATTAAAGAAGGCGGTTTTGGTTGTACTATTATTATTAAATTTAGTGGAAAATCAGAAAAATCATACTGTGACAAAGCCATTCAGTCTTTCAGTGTTGCAATTATCACAAACATTTAAATATTTTATTTCTACATAGCAGCAAGGAGAAATGTAGCTCTTTTGCTCTCATTAGCTGTCTAAATTTTTAGACTTGTTCAACTTCTAATATTGCATTTGATTTAAATGTTGATGAACTTGATATTCTGGATGGAATTTGGTCAAGACCATAACAACTAAATGAGACGAAGTTTACTTTTCAGAACACAAGTTCATACTCAGCAGGGTTTACAGAAAAGTTTATGGAGCACAGTTTCAAAAGTAACTGTATACTTCTCATATTAAAATAATAGGCTAAGGTTTCCCAGCAAGTCTTAATGCAAACAATATGGTAAGCATGGCAAATACCAGATTAATGCAGAATTTGTGTATTATACCAATAGGGAACTTTTAATAACTACATGATAGGTTAAATTCTCTTTGCGCAGGCAGCTGAATTTTCGTATTAGAAGGATTGTATGTGCTAACTCTCTATTATTTGGGGAAAAAATTATATAGTGAGTCCCACATGCTCATGGAAACCATTAGATCATTAGAAACACACATTATGTTTTTTTATATAGGCCTATATTAGAATCCCTAGACTTGTATCTTCCTTTCTTTTACATGAAAAACATTAAAGGGCTAAAAAGGGAAAAGGGCTTTTGAACAATAAAAACAAAAAACCCAACACCGGAATCTGGCAGTTTGGCTTTCAATATGAATTGAAAAGAGGAATATCTGACATTCTCTGTATTTTTACTTGTTTTTTTCCTTTGCTCGTGTTCAGCAGAAAATGTCATTACCATAGTGACCTCTAAAGTTCAGCTTATCTATTTAACAATATGGCTTATTTTAAGTGATAATAGATGAATTTATTATGTTTCTTGTATGTGTTGTTATGGATAGTTCTGTTACTTCACATGATAGAAGCCATGCTAAAAACACTGTAACCATTAAACACAACTTCACTGCATGATCTATGTATTTGTACCTGTTTCTTTAGCAGAGGAGTCAACTGCTTACACATTCAGATTCAATTATTAATTTTTGCATATAACCAAAAGATTTCCCAATATCATGGTACAAAAAAATCTGTTCTTTGACCTCAGAAAGGTAAGGTACAATCTAAATGCAATCTACTATTTTAAACTTTAAAACATTTCACTTTTCTTCTTCTTCATTTAAATGAATACGAGCTTTGTCAAGATTCTTACAGAGTCACGATAATCCTAAATGCTTAATAGCATATTACTTTTCAAGTAACATCTTAGAATTGATTGTTTCTATCTAATTACTGATTTCTCCAAAACAGCATTTATAACTTCTGACTCACAGGACAAATACACAAATTCTACCACTGTTCATCCCCTCTATACTCATCCTTAGCAGGAAATTACACTATATCTTTTGTTTCTTTATATATATTATGAAATAAATAGTATTACCATGATATTAAAAAACAGATATAGCTGCAGAAAGCTAATAACGCAGTACTCAACTAAGCATAACCTATCCAGCTATTCTGCACAAGCAAAGTTATCAACATTTTCCATACTGCAAAGACAGTTTGTATTTCAATTGCATGTTACTTAATTTCAATTAATGTTACTTTACAAGAAAAAAACAATTCATATATTCATCTTCGGAAAAAAGAAAAAAACTCAATAAATGCTGAATCTGTAATATGTATATTAAAATATTACAAAGCATTTTAAATATGTTCTCACTGTCGTGCTCAGCTCACACTTTCTAAGATTAAGTGTTCCTTCAGGTTCTTGAAACATTTATCATCCAATAGCAATTTTCTCAAAATCAGTTTTGCTAAAATTGGTGGTATAAAATACTTTGCTTATTTTAATACTTTAGTATGGGTTGGGTTTTTTGTTGTTGTTGTTGTTTTTGTTTTTTTTTAAAGCACAATGGATGTAACATATTCTTTTTGAACAGCTAAACAAAAAAACAACATTCAATTTCTATTATTGATTACTGTATTACAATATAACCATTTACAGGTAGTAAGATTAAAGTTGATATTTTCATTTTGCAGAACATTTTTCATTCAATCTTCTTACATTAGAAAAAAAGAGAGGATACGGGGGTAGAATTTCACCTTCACGAATAATAAAGCAAAACAATATTATCTTCTCAGAATCAACACATTCAAGCATGTTATGTACTATTTCATTAATGTAACCAGTGAATAAAAAAAATAAGCATCTTACCGTAAACCAAAGACATGCGATTGTTCATAATTGAATAAGGAATGAATTTTTGCTTCTGAGTTCAAAATTATAATTCTGTCAATGATATTCTGCCAAAGAAAGACAAATTAAAAAAAAAAAAAACAAAAAACAACCTCCATCTTTCATAAAGATAAAAGTTCCAGAGGAACGTTTACTATAAAACTAAACATATTTTAACTTATATCTGCAGTAAGAAGTGCTTTACCCCCCAGAAATGAAGAAAAAAAAAAAAATCAATGGTTAGATGAAACCATACACAAGGTTAGGACTTTACAATTAGTAAAAGAAAAAAAATCATTAAGCATACAAATAGATCCTAACATATCAGTATATCCTCTTATTTAGTATTAATTCACAACACAAATGTTAAACTGTTGTTGGGTTTTTTAAATGTCTAAAATGCTTCCTACTTCTTTCATAAATTCAACTTAATTCTTAATCTCCCTATTTTACTGCATATCCAAACTGCTTCTGAAGCAGTAACTTCATTATAATAATAAGAAATGCATTAAAAAACTCACTGATGTTATCTTTTCAGAGGCATATAATATGGTAAGAAACAAAACCTGAGAACCCCTTCTGCACTTTGTTTTATGTCAATTAAATCTCAACTTTTATTTTACCCTGTTTAAAAAGTATGGTCTCAGAGACAGCAGAGGGAGTTACTACTCAACTGGTTAGATCAATGAGTCATTTCAATATCAAGTTAGAGAAAAGATGCATGTTTTCTAAAAGCAGCCAGAGTTCTGTATTTCAAAACAGAGAAAATTAAATATACCAAGTAAAATTCCCAGTACTAGAAAGAAAACTAGAACTTGTTTCAGTTAACTGTCTAATTAAAAAACAATCATATAATCTTATTTTAAATAATAATGAAATTATATTTACCCTACTAGTTGTTTTTTGTTCTTTTTTTAGGGGGGATGGAGGGAGGCAGAAGACTATGAGAACAGTTGATTTCTATACAACAGGTTCACAATAAAAGTCACAATAAAACAATTTGACTTAGGCTTCAAAGCTGTTCATAAAACTGGTAGTGCAAGTGATTATTTGTTTACGTTTTAAAGATTTTCATACATTTCATAGAATCATTTGATTTGGAAGGGACCCTTAAAGGTCATTTAAGTCCAATTCCCCTGCAATGAAAAGGGACATCTACAGCTGCATCAGGCTGCTCAGAGCTTGGTCCATCCTGACCTTGAATGTCTCCAGAGACAGGGCTTCCACACCTCTGGGGCAACCTGTTCCAGTGCTTCACTATTCTTACTGAAAAAAAAAAATCTTACATCCACTCTAAATTTACCCTCTTCAGGTTTGAAACTATTTCCCTTTGTCCTCTTACCACAGACCTTACTAAAAAGCTGAGCGGTTGACACATTAGAAGGAAGGGATGCCATCCAAAGGGACCTCAACATGCTTGAAATGTGGGCCCTTGTGAAAGGTTGAGAGGAGACCTAATTGAAGCCTTCCAGTATTTAATAAGGGATTATAAAAAGGAGAGGAATCAACATTTTACTTGGGTAGACAGTGACAGGACTAGGGGGAATGGTTTTAAACTCAAGGAGGGAAGGTTTAGGTTGGATATCAGGAGGAAGTTCTTTACAGAGGGAGTGGTGAGGTACTGGAACAGGCTGCCCAGAGAAGATGTGGGTGCTCTGTCCCTGGAGTTGCCCAAGACCAGGTTGGATGGAGCCCTGGGCAACCTGATCTAGTACCACACCTGGGGGTTGGTGGCTCTGCCTGTGGCAGGGGGGTTGGAATTTGACAATCCTTGGGGTCTCTTCCAACTTAAACCGTTCTATGATTCCATGACTATTTAGAAACAGACCATATCCTGTCTTGGGAGCAAGAGAGAACAAGGTCCAACACAAATTTCACTCAAAAAACGTGCAGATTAATCAGCACTGCTCAAACACAACCTGAATATTACAAATCAGTATCCAAAGTAGGTGACTCCTCAAATATTACATCTTATATTAAGATTCTCCATAATCATTGAAAAAGTTCATCTGAGGGTATTTTCCAAGCTATATTCCCTTTGATGTGCTGAAACTCTCAAATGTACAGTGGAGACAGGCAGAAGGACCCTGATTCATCTGTTCCATTTTCTAAAATATTTTAATATGGTAAACTTAGTTTTAAGAAAACTATCAAACAAAATAGTATTTATTAGAAAAAAAATGCATACGTCATATCTATTTTCCTAAATGCATAAAATCAAAAGCTTTTATTATTAAACAGCTGAAAGTACTAAAAGCCCAACTGACAATCTGTTCAGTCAATGATGTAACTAGTTAGCCAATAATACAAAGAAGGATAAAATGCTTAAATATTTAAAGAAATAAAGAGCATATAATGGTGATCAAGTTCTGCACAATATCTAATATAGTTCAGCATAAATATTACAAGTTAGATCCTGTGGTGATGTCACATGATTAAAAGACATATTGTCTTTTATATCATATTAAATATTAGATATTAAATTCATTAAATATATATATACTAAATATATTAGATGAACATCCCCCTTTAACTGCCTGGTTCTCTTGTGTTAACTATACAAGCTTAGGATTTTAACTTAGACTTACACACTTTTGCAAAGTACTTAAATGAGACAAGCCACATTCAAAATTTCTTTATCTGAATTTGTTCAGGGAATTTCAAAAATTGTATCAGTATTGCTATTACTACAAACATTTAGAATTCGACGAAACTGGAGGTAGTTCCTCAAAACCAAAGGGAAACAAACAAACAAACAAAGAAAAACACTACTTAAGATCTACCTTGGTATGAAAATTCTTAGGTATTTACCACCTGCAGCATACATCTCCCCTGCTTCTGGTGCCTTACATTACCCTATGATTGAGCAGCGTATATGCCAATAATGAGTGGATTGAAAAAAAATGAAATGTTTTACCCCATTTGCTTCTCAAATCACCAAAACAGTGTTACAAAAAAAAAAAAGTCTATTAAAATCACTTCCAAACATAACACAATTATGATATACATTATCTAAATAACAACTTAAGCTGTCACCAATCCAGAGCTTACAATATGCAAACATTAAATTGCAACAGCAATTAAAAGTGGTAGCTCATTTAGCAAAGATCTAATTTCAACTGCCACTCAAGGTCACAGATTAAATTTACCTATGCTTCGCAGAAGGGAAGAAGAAATGGATTCTGTCTGATGAGTGAAGTAACACAAAATAATTCCATGGTAATATAATTTTTCTTAAGACAGAAATACGCCTTAATCAGTAATTTTCCAATCTGTACTATTAAGAAAGCTTGAGGTGTTTCTACTTTATTTGTATGTACAGTATGATAAAGCATTATACTATAGAAAAAAAACTATCAACATATTCCAGCATTTTCTACCAAGTAATTGTATGTGCATACTGAAATACTTATGTATGTCACTTCAATCCATGGAAAACACATCTTTATGCAAGCAAAGAAGTAAGATCTTTAAACTGGGCATAAAATATTATCTTCAGCAATTCAAAATGAAAATTTTGTTTAACATGAATTGATATGTGCATATACTGCCCTCATGCTGTATATATCACAAAATGCAGAAAATTTTGAAGTCTTTCAGTAAGGAGAAGAAATAATTTATATAACTTTATAACTTATTTTATTATTATAGTAACAAAATATACTTTTTTTTTTTTCAAAATAAAAAGTATACTTACAATAATGTCTGTGGGTACTTCACGGTGTGAATACATTGGTTTATTTGGTATATCCTGTTTACTCAGTAGCTCAAAAACTGCAGGGTAAGTGAGCAAATTTATCAGACATAGAAAAGACTGGAGAAAGATAAACAAAAGTGAAAAAAGTGATTGTTAGTCAGGTAAGCATAAACAAATATATGTTAAATACTTTCTAAATTCATCTTTTTTTGGAGATAAATTGACATAATCAGAGCTTACAAAATTAGACTGCAAAAGTATACACACATTCTAGAAGAGCAGTAATCTCTGGGGAATGTCTATAAATTATCATATTTCACAAGTGGATGGCTTAGTGAAAGTTGAACTTTTTTCCAATGGAATAAATGAGATATAGAATCACAGAATGCCTCCTGTCCAGCTTTTTATCCATCAGAACCCCAGGTCCTTGTCCACACGGCTGCTCTCAATGAGCTCTTCTTCCACTCTGTACTTGTCTCACCTGCACTTGGACTTGCTGAACTTCAGTAGAATCTCATGTGTCCACTTTTTAAGCACGTCCAGGTCACTTTGGATGGCATCCCTCCCTGCTACTGTGTCAACTGCAACCCTCAGCTTGGTGTCACCAGTAAACTTTCTAAGAGTACACTTAATTCCACTGTCTGTGTCATTTACAAGGATGTTGAAGAGCACTGGTCCCAAGATGGACCCCTGGGGGACACCACTTCTGACTGGCCTTCACCTGGACATAGAGTTGCTGACAACAACACCCTGGCTTTGATCATGCAAGCATTTTTTTAATCCACTTAATAGCCCAGCCTTCAAATCCATGTCTTTCCAGTTTTGAGATAAGGAAGTGGTGTGGGACCATGCTTTCACAAGTCCAGGTAGACAATGATAATTCTGGAAATAACTTTAGAATTATTCTAAAAATTGTAATACTTGCATTATGATGTAATTATAAAATTTTGAGATACAGCATACTCTAAAACACACTGTTCTCTCTGATCTTACTACAGTAACTGGAGACTTTAAATGAAAGCCAGAATTTTAACATTCTTATTTCTGTCATTCTTGTCATTTATTACATCATCTTTAAATGGATCTTTAGCATTATGACCTGCCATGCTACAGAAGAATTTTTGCAATCGGTAATTATTTGACTAGCATATTAGAGCAATTTTGTCTCACACACCAAAAAGTAGGTATAGTTACAATAAAAAAAGCTATCAAAGATAGCCAATAAAGATGATTATTAATAAAGTTCTCACCTTCTGACAGCTTTGGTCAATAGGGTCAACTGGAGTAGATTTGGGTTGAGTTATCCTCACATCATCTTTTCCACACTCCAAAAGAGCCCACAGTTCAGCTACAAATGCCTTTATAAACCCTAAAATAAATATTTGTTCTAGCCATGAGAAAAAATTTTACACCAAAATTCTAACTCAAATTCTCAAAATTTTCTACATTTCTACATTCACTAAAATTTCTCAAGACAGACTGCCGGAGACTTACTCTTTCCCTTCTAGTCTCAATCCTTTGGTCAAGCTACCTTTCTACAGTAGTCTGCTTATATTCAATTTAAAACCTACAGCAGCAGTTTGAAAAGAACACTGTACTAGACGATGATGTTTATATAAATTATGTTTTCCATGTAAATAAGCTTCTGATGTTCCTGAACAAGTTAACTGCTGCAGATTGAGGCTTAGCTCGCACTGGCTCTGTGGTTTTATTGGTGACTTACTGTAAATCTGTACTTACTCACATTTTATCGATGAGTTATGGAATGAAAATGGCAGAACATAAAGTTCAGGACTGAAACATTACTGGCTGAATTTAAAATGTTCAATGTGCTTTAAAAAAAAAAAAAAAAAAGGAGGAGAAATAGCCACTTATCTTTAAAATCTCCAAGTGTAAGTTACAAACATAAAGTTTGTATAAGTATAAACTTCACAGACATTACCCAACCTGCTCTTAACACTGAAAAATCAATGCAGATTATCCTTGGCCAACCATTTTTCTTTGATGCCGAAGGCCATAAGAAGCAAGCTGGCTAAGAACCTTAATCAGGACAGATGGAGTTACTCAAGTAGATCTGCTCCCTGCTTTCTGAAAGATCCCAGAGGCATAACAAATAACTAACAATCAGCTTCCTGAATTGGTAGAATTTCCCTGCCTCTGTATCAGTATTTCAGCCAAGCTTTACTTTATTGATAAGAATCTAGTTAACACAATGACAATCTAATTGACAACAGTTGATTTCTCTAAGCACAACTCTGAAGGAATTTTCTGGTATGGGTTGACACGTAAGAAAAACCATCAGTTCAAAAAAAGACTCACTTCCATCTCACCCTTGTGCAAGAGTGTCAGTGACACTCCAGTATACGACATTTAGTTCAGTTTCTCACTCTAAGTTGTCAGTAGCCCTGGAAAAATGCATACAAATTACAGGAACCAACACCTCATAATTCTGATCTGCAGATCAGTAAGAAGTATTTGCAAATTATTAATGGCTTTTTTTTTTTTTTGGTAAGAAGTCTTCAACATCTTCATGTACAAACATGAAATTTCTAGAAATCCAAACCAATGAAGTAAAGATTTTATGTAATGTACGGAAAAAAAGATATCAAGATAAATGAATTCCTTAAATGCCTGAAAGAATAAATTTCCATCAAGAAAATTAATTAATTAATTAACAGGCATTTAAACAGCCTTTGCTAATACTGCATAATTATTTCACACAGTCATCATTTTTAGCATCTTTCTCATCATTTATTTTTTTTTTCCAATATGCTCAACTACGGCATCTAGCTACTCATAATAACATCTTTCCTAAAATTACCTGAACTCTGTAGAGCTACTGCAGCTGTTGGTGTTGTCGCCATTTGTGCAACAATCACTCCATTATCAAATTCTTCATGTTCATTTGTCTGTTAGAAACAGTACAACATCAGTATGTCAGAGGGCATAAAATTCAAACAATCTTTTCAACTATTGATTTTTCCTACACTTGTTTACAGAATTTAATCCACTGTATCATCAGACTTGAACAGTTCATATATTATGCTCTACAGTCTTGCCAGGGTCAGATTCCAAACCAAACCTCCTTATCAAGTAAATAATCATATAAAAATTAAAATGAAAAATACAATGGCTGGGAGATGTAACATCAAAGAATAAAAGCTTCAGTATTATTATGTTCTTTGCATATTCAATTAGATGTACGTGACATTTTATTTTTTCTCCAAGAAATGCATACCATCTGATCTCTGGTTACACGTTAGAATTTCAAGTGCAGCCTAGCATATTTAGATTTCACCTATCTACATGGTCTAGAAAAAAAAACAGAAAACTTCAAAGAACAAGAAAACTTTACAGAAAAGAGTCAGGAAAAATAAATAACATATACTGGAATTTTAAGATGATTAACATCCAACAAAATTAAATGTATGGGTCACTAACATCAAACTTGAAGATCTACAATTTAAAATTTAAATTACAAAATGATTTCTCAATTTATTTTCTTATTAAGATATTTCTTCTTCATGTTATTATCATCATTAAAAGAATAAAACCACTGTACCTGCCCAATAACACTTGCCTGGTGTTTTTTTGATAAACTGTTGAACATAAAGTTCACACAGTCACTCATGGTCCCAGTATTATGAAGCAAAAATAATCCTTTAGGTGTGGCTGAAAAATTTAGCAGGGCATCTAGCAAAGTTTCTTCCCATAATGCACTGTAAGAGGAGGAAAATAATAAGTAAAAAAAGAAATTAAAACTAGTTTAAAAACAAACAAACAATTTAAAAATCAAAAGGTTTCTCATTTAAACAGCAACAAAAAAAATAGATTTGGGAAAGTTGTATGTAACAGACTCTTACTTTGCACAGACATCCAAACTTATCCTGAAAGAAGGATAGGTCAGACAGTAAGGAAGGAGTACAGAATAGACAAAATAATGCAATGGGGAACCCAAAAGATCTATATCATCCTTACATGCTGCTATGATTTTTATCTAACCCTGGACAAGCCTATTAAGGCATTATTGTGGCAGTTACAAATAGGCAAAGTTGGCACAGAATTTGTCACTGATGTAAAAACACTATAAGGAACTAATAAAAACTTGCATTCTAGGTCCTGCTAGAAATTAGTACAGCTTTATAAAAATAAGGCTCCATATTTCTAATAGCTTCCTGTACTAAGAGTAGTAAATGGAAAACAATTTCTACAAACATTTCAGGAATGACAGCCATCACAAGAATCAAATATGATATCTTCAGACCTACAAAACAGTCTGTACCCCCAAAACAAAAGTGAATCAATTCTACGTCCTTTGACAAAGTACAATAGCTGCAAGCATCACTAGAATCATATGATTCTCCTTCACTAAAAGCACTTGCTTTCTCACTTTTTTTCTCACTTGTAGTTCTCATTTCTCACTTTTGATTCCTATCACTAACAGAAGCAAGCAGCTGTTTTCATAGCAATCAGCCATTACCCCAAAATTTAAACACTTCTCCTAATGCCTGCCATGTCATGTTCAGTAGCAAAAATTTCACCTAGAAATATATCAGCTTGACTTATTCCATAAAGAAATGAAAAATCTAGATGACAGAACAAAATTGCAACTTATGCCACAGGTACTGATTAGTGACAGCCTCTTTACTCACAGTTCTACATCTCTGAATTTCTTTCTATCACTAATTTTGAACTGCTATAACCAGTTTGCAAGCCACCATTAGAGTATTAACTGTCGAGGAATATTTGCAAATTGTATATGAAATCTATGGTAAACTATAAACAAGAAAATCTGCTTGATTAACCAGGTCTTTACCATCACTCTGAATTTTCAGACTCACAGATGTCTGCATGCTTCCAAATAATAAATGCACAAATATCTATAAGGCACATTATATTTCAGTACAAAAGCAAGGACATCAATCTTAACACATACTTGACTTTGAGCAAGAATTAAGGCAATCTTGCTGCACAGTGTTTTGACAGCACAGATACCATTCAGAAAAAGAGTTTTAAATTAACACTATGTCAAAGCCATTAGATAAATTCTGACAGCTATTTTGTTTTATGCTTTCTAATTCACATTTTCCTCAAACCAATTTCTGAAGTCGAAGAGAATCAGCTCAACTGTAAGTCAGCTTAACATAGATTAGATATAACTGTGTGAGCCAAAAAAGTCATTAAAGGTCAAGAACAATTTTGTGACTCAACTGATACACATCCTAGGATGACATCACTCACATTATGCTTCTGGAAGAATTCCTAAAAAATACACACTGTTATAAAAACATGCTTAATTCCAAATAAAGTAATTGTGTGCATTCATATTTGGACATATTCAAATATCAAAGAACATACTTACATATTTTTTGAGTCCAGACTTATTGATAATGTGGAGTCTGCACAAGTTACAGGGGTAGGTACTCTTTCTGAAAGCAAACTTGCCTGTGAAATAAATAACGATAATAATAAACAACCCCTCTTACTGCTTATTTATTCCATTTTAAAATTCCAAATCCTGGTCACTCTCTTCTCATAATACATAAAAAATATCAGGGATCAGGGTGTAGCCTAGACTTCGTTACAGAATATACCATACCACTGACATTTTTTTTTATTTCAGAATGCTCTTTCTTTGTGTTGTTTTTATTTTTTTTCCCCTCATATGTAAACCAACTTAAAGCTATTACATTTCTTTAATTGTAAAAATTCTCTTTAAAAATATTTTGTTTCCACTTTTTACTTAGACTCCCAAGTAGAAAAATTTTCAAGCAAAAAAATAAAACAGATTACATTTTATTCTGCTTCTGTCCCAAGTAACAGAAACAGCAGACTCTTGAACTAATAACACAGTATCAAATTTATTGAGCAATTCTGTCAAATTTTATTTTATTTATGAATTATATTAAATGTTATATATAGGCATGGGTATACATAGCGTTACAAAGAAAGATTTTATGTATGTGTGTGTATAAACAAACACATATATTTGGTGAGATTTCTAATTAAAAAGCTGTTTTAAAATAATTTGTGAAAAACAGTTTATATTTAGCAACGTTTCTCAAGATAAGGAGTACACTTTACCATTCAAATGAGAGTAGTCATTAATTTCAATAAACACAGTGGAATTATTCTCTTATAATCTAATACATACACATAACATTCCTATATTAAACTAATTAATGTCATGGACCTGTTAAACTTCCCTTTTATCATCATCTGTACAAAAATGCTAGCTTCTGTCTCAGAATTCCACTAAGATTTGCCATGAAAAATTTTTTTCTCCATCAGTCTTAAAACACAAAGACGTGCAAGGCAGATGTAAACAAATCATCAGTCTATCTTTCAAACACCTGTAACAAATGCTTGGATAGAATTTGTAATTTTTATTTTTACTTTACTCAAGATCAAAAAATGTAGCTGCTT
The DNA here is from genome assembly GCF_987193195.1 of Phasianus colchicus. Taxonomy (NCBI): domain Eukaryota; kingdom Metazoa; phylum Chordata; class Aves; order Galliformes; family Phasianidae; genus Phasianus; species Phasianus colchicus. The sequence goes on along the minus strand of NC_143437.1, from coordinate 61,572,243 downwards.
TAAAATTAAACAACAACAGAAATAAAAAATCATTAATATGGCAGAGAGAATTTGCTTTACTAAAATGTTGATTCCTGAAGTCCTGAATACGCAGATTCCTTTTGACCTTCAAAGTGATGTGAAGAAATAGAATTTTGTCAGTTAAATGATTCATAATTTAATTCTAAGCATTCATGCTATTTTCCTTTTGTATGTCAAAACAAGTTGTCTAAATGATGGTCTGTATCATAATAAAGCTTTTTTAATATGCAGAACAAGTATTTTGAAAATGCATGGTTGATGAGATGCTTTAGAGCAAATAACAGGAAATGCCCATCAAAAGCATATGCCAGCCTGACTGTGATAAACATTAAATAGATAAACGGGTTAGTTCAAGTAAGATTGACTGCTTACATAACAAGAAAGCATAAAAATAATAGACAGATTTTTGAGTTATACAAATTACAGCATGGTTAAATTGAACTAAACTCTATAATTCAATAAAAATCTCGCAGAGAAGAACGTAAATTTCAAAATCAACATTTTATAATGGGAATTTGAATTTCCTGTGATATAATAATTATAGTTATAATATTTCATTTTTTATCAAAATTTATGCTTTCATGATAATACCCTTACATGAAAGTAGTGAGAAATATCCAAAAGCTAATGATTTAAGTCTTCTATTCATGTTTTATCTGATATTTTCTGCCTTAGTATACACTGTGACCGTTTCTAAGCATAATTAAAGCATACAGCATTTGGCAAGAATAGCTGTTCCATCCTGTTTCCCTTGCAATCAATCATTTCCCTGCTTCCTTGTTTCCAAAAAAAGTCTTTAGTCTTTTGTCAATTTTTATTTCCAGCTTGGCTTGATCCTTCTCCTCTAAGAAAAAATTTCACAATCATTGGAGGGGGGCTGGTGGGAGAAAGGATTCCGTTTTTCAATATAAAGTGAAGTAACACAGCTTAATTTTGTTTGTTTCCACTAAGAATTTTGGTATCCATAGTTCAAATACAATGTTTCAGCTTAGACTGAAGCCAAAACTGAAGTTTTGTATGTTATCTGAATATTGCCCAAGTTACTTTCATGATTTCAACATCTGTTTGAATTTTACTTCACTGTGAACTTTTTGAAAACTGCTTTTGCAAGCAGCACATGGTGTCATACTTCCATCTTAACAATGATATGAGAGCTGCTTCAGAAGTAGCGCCTTCTATTTTATTATGCTGGCCCCTGATGTCAGAGACTAATGTTGGTCATATGACAACAGAGGCTGGACCTTCCAACCAATATTCCATTGTGTTCTGTTGCATTTTTACAGATGGCAGGAGATGCACAGTCTGACATGAAAGTGCATATGAAGCAAACCTGCGTAACTGAATTCTTCCATGCAGAAAAAATTGCACCTGTTTACATTCATCAATGCTTGCTGAGCTTTTATGGAAACCAAACAGTGGATGTGAGCACAATGAGGTGGTGGGTGGTGCATTTCAGCAGTGTGAAATGTGTGAAAGACAAGCCACATTATGGATGGCCACACAGATTTTTACAAACCTAATATGCAGGCCTATCATCATTGATGAAAATGGGTACCTGATCATGATGACAGTGTTGAAAAGCAATGTTCTGTAGCTAAGAATTTGCTCTATCAAACACTGTCATTATGCTCTTTGCACCTGCTGCAGTTTCCAAGGAAATAAATAGAAGGCATTACTTTCAGAACAACCTACATAATAATTGGTAAGAATTTTCACACTGCATATAATTATAGGAGCAATAAAAATAGAAAAAAAATAGTGAATAAAGCAGGGATCTACATATCTCGTTCAGTAAATTTATAATAGAAAGCAGAACAGTCTTCACGGTTGTCCCATGATCTTTCCAGCAGAAAATGCATTGGACTAGTAATCAGATGGAAGTGAAAGTGTACACTCTACATAATGTATCCACACACAGATAACACAAAAACTCCAGTTTGTGCATCTTATTACAGTCTCTTAAGAATATCTCAGTAGCATCTAACCATTTAAGTCAATCGTTTAAGTCAAATATTTGTCAAATATTTTTCTATCTTCCACCAAAACTAATTGGCTTAACTTCAAAAATACTGAGATCACATCTGAGGAGTTTTTCTTTACAAAACAGCCCAGACTAGGAATGAAGATTAGATCTCTAGCAGACAGTGACAAATACAGAATCACAGAATCATCCACAGGTTAGAAAAGGCCTCCAAGATTACCAAGACCAACCACGAACCTGACCTACCAAAACCCATCACTTAACCACGTTCCTTAGTATCAATCACACTTATCAAATACATTCAGGGATGGGGACACCATCACTTTCGTGGGTGAACTGTTCTGGTGCTTGACCATGAAAAAATTCTTCTTAATATACTGTCTAAATCTCCCCCAGCCCCTTTCCTCACATCCTATCACTTAAAACTTTAGAAAAGAGGCTGGACATTCTCTTCACTGCAACCTCCTTTCAGCAAGGAGGCCCCTCCTCAGCTTCCTGTTCCCTATACAAAACAACCCCAATTCCCTCAGTCATTCCTCAAAAATCTTGTTTTTCAGACCATTCATCTTTGAGAATAACCCCTCAACTTTGAGAATATCTCAGTAGCATCTAACCATTTAAGCCAACCATTTAAGCCAAATATTTAAGTCTCTCTTCTCTGCACATACCTGAGTAGCCAAATATCCTTCCTGTAGTGAGGGGTCCAAAACCAAGCACAGTATTTCAGGTGTGTACAAAGGGATAAATCACTTCCTGAGTCATACTGGCCACAGTATTTCTGACATGATGGCATTGGCCTTCTTGACCAACCAGGCACACTTCTGACTTCATGTTCAGCCAGCTGCCAACCAACATTTCTAGGTACTTTTCTGCTGGACAACATTCCTGCTACTCTTCCCCAAGACTGTACCTCTACATGAGGTTGTTACAACTCAAGTGCAATACCTGACACCCTTGTTGAAAATCATGAGATTGGACTTGGCGCACTTATTTAGCCTATGCAGATCCTTCTGCAAAACCTTCCTACTGTGAAGTAGGAAGTCTTGTCTAACTTATTATTGACTGCAAACTCAGTGAGGGCGCACTTGATCTCCTCCATCTGGATCTCTGATAAAAATGTTAAACAAAATCTGCCCTGGTACCAATTGCTAGGGAACACCACTGGAGACCAGCAGCCAACTGGACTGAACTCCATTCACCAGGACTCTTTGAGCCTGGCTGTCCAGCATGCTCTTCATGCAGATAACTGGACACTTGTTCAAGGCATGAGCAACCAGTTTCTCCAACACTGACAGAAACAGCATCAAATGCTTTACTAAAATCCAAGCAGACAGATAGTGAACATTTCTAGCATCAATGACAACATTTAAAAAGGAGTTGATCGATGAATGATAGGCCTACCTATACATCTTCAGAATTCCTGGTTTAATCTTAAGACATGTAAATCTCAATTTAAGCTGCTGCTACGTTTACATACAGAAAGAAATTTTGAAAAGCAGAACTTCACTTTTAGAACAACTCCAAGCATTCTTATCTCACTTCTTAAGAGGAATCTACGTTAAGGAAAAACTGTCACATTAAGCTAAACCTCTCAAAGTAAGATTTTTCTAAACTTCCCAGTCCAAAATAAGATTTACCTTTTTCCAGGCCTCTCCAATTGATTCATGTAAGTCATAAGGAATTAGCATCTGCAGGCCTTCACATGTTCTGTACATCTGACGACATACAAAAATGAAAGCTCCTTTAACAACTTGCAAAAGCTCGGATCCAGATAAAAGAGAAATGTCGTCATGAAGAAGTTTCTTTGTAAACTGAACAATTATATGAACAGCTGTAGGACTGGAAATAAAATAACACTTTTAAAATGTTGGTTTGTAGTCTTCAGCGAGCCCTGAAAAAAAATCCTTTGTCAGAGCTTAGTTAAATTTTTCTAGGAGTAGTGGAAAGAAATTATGACCCACTATGGAGGAGTCCAATATATTAATACTTCCAACAGTAATCCAAATAAAGGATGTAAAGCAAGTGATTTTACTTTACCTAGTGGTCCACATAAAACAAATATGCAGCCACTGTCTAACATCTAGCCCAAATGGCTGTGAACTACACAGACTGTGTTTTGAAGCTGAAGCTTCCCATCAGCATTCCATTATGTTCTGTTGTATTGTTACAGATGGCAGCAGAGGGGCAATCTGACAAAAATGGTGACTGACGTGGAAGTGTTTATGAAGCAAAAGTGTGTAACTGAATTCCTCCATGCAGAAAATATTGCACCTACTGACATTCAACAATGTTTGCTGAATGTTTATGGCGACAAAACAGTGGATGTTTGCATAGTGAGACAGTGGGTAGATAATGTGCTTCAGCAGTAGTGTGAAAGACAAACTACATTCCGTACAGCCATGAAGACCTTCACAAGCACAGCATGCAGGCTCTTGTTCATCATTGGTGAAAATACATAGCTAATCATGGTGGCAATATTGAAATGTAGTGTTCTGTAGTTGAGAATTTCTCTTTCAAGCAGTGTTCTAGTGCTCTATTTGTCTGCTGTAGTTTCCATGGAAACAACTAGGAGGCATTACTTTTGGAGCAACTCACATATTTCTTAGAAGTGTGATTTTACCTGGTTATATACATAAATCTCTCTCTTATACATTCTCAAATGCACTTCCTATTTGATGATGAGATATTTTTACTTCAAACACAAACAAAATATGCTACAAATAATTCTTTAAAACTCAGTACCTCTTCATAGTGAAATTCATTAAATTTCTCACTAATGTTATTCACTAATGTCTTCTTACCTATTTTCTTTTGCAGAGTTTTTATTTCCTCCATAAAGAAGAACAGAAAGACCATCTTCTGCAGCAGCAATCCTTGCCAAAATATCAGCAACATCAATTAAAGTGGTTTCAAGGCAATTTATAAATACCTGTTTGGGAGCCAAAAAAAAGTTTTAAATTCATTGCTTTAGTAAAAGCTGTTTATTCAAGTCTGGCTTATATATGCAGAATTTGAATGAAGGTCACCTTTCTGATGTCTGCTGGATGGTTTAAACAAAAGGAAAGCAGCCTATGCTCAAATGCCATCACATAAAAATCTACATCACAGAAGGCAGTAATTGCCACTTTTAATGATTATGGCAGAAATCTAATGACTACAAAATACAGAGAACAGACATTTCTAAACTCTTTTCTTTTCCCGCAATGAACGTGGTAAGATTCTTGATAAGCCATCTAGTATCTGAGTCAAGGTGAGAAACACATTATTGTTTTGCTGCATATGCACTGGAAACTCTTTGGCAAGACATGGAATTCCAGTCCCACAGAAAGATCTTTCACATCCAACTCATATCTAAGCAGCGGTAAGCCTAAACAGCCACTTGCTCTGTAACCATGCAGAAGCCTTCCCTGTTGAAGCAAAACAAAAGTCACCTGCCAATTTCTCGTTCATGTCAGAACACTGAACAACAGAGCTGTAACAAAGAGGGCCTGAGCATTTACCACTGGGATTCAGACTGTTTGGCCTGGTACCATCACTCGTGATTATCCTACCTGAACAGTCCTAAACAGGCCATTACTCATTTGTAAATGAACTTATTATTATAATGGTAGACAAGCAAAATACAAGTACTCCACACAAAGAATCTGTCAGGGAGCAGCAAGCACAGGGTCGCTCTCCAAGGAAAACTGCAAGATAAGAGTGATGAAGAGGCATTCAGATGGGAGTGGGTCTCCATCAGATGGGTAGGCAGCCCTTCCACACCCAAGCAAAAGGAGTAGATAAGGTTTGCGATGGCAACCAGGTTCACCCAACAATTCAGATCCCTTCCATTGAGATGAAGGAAGTCTGAGGTTAAGCTAGGAAGCTGAGTCAGTGATTAACTAGGGTTAGTCACAACCCAGTGATAACCATGCAACTCAACAGTGGCAAGGCTATCACTGTTCTGGTCACAAAATCTGAGCTCAAACAAGCCAAGCCTTGTCTATAGGTTGGGGTTCAAATCAATGGGACGCATGGCTTCAGTGTTGTTATAACACAGTATAGGCAGAAAATGAAGGTAAAACTTTAAAAACATTCCTGAGAGGAGGGTGGACTGAGACCAAACTGAGGCTTCTTAGCAGAGACATTGCTGCATTGCTGGAAGTGGGGTGATGGGTGGTCTCTGCTGAGGCTTCCTGACAGAGCTTTCTCAAACATACCCTTCAAGGCTTCACTCCATTACCATAGGCAGCCAAGCCCAGGGGTACGATAATTAGGGAGGATATGTACCCAGCATCTGTCAGTATACAGAAGCTGTGATTCTGCAGATCTTATTCTAGAGTCTTAAATGTGGTCACCAAAACTGTTCTTGTCTGTACACCTTAGTCTTACTATGTTTACTTATTACCTTTACTGTAAGGGTGACTAAGCAACAGCACAGGTTGCGCAGAGAGGTTGTAGCATTTCCTTAAAGGGATTCAAAAGCCATCTGGATACATTCCTGTGCAAGAGGCTCTAGGTAAGCCTGTTTAAACCAGAAGACCTCCAGAGATCTTCTTACAACTTCAATTATTTTGTGACTCTGTGAACATACAGTCAAGAGATAATTGGAGTGTCCCCCATCCAGAAACTTCAAATTACCCAGATTTATAAACAGATGCTGTACCCAAGAAAACAGGGTACAATCAACAGAGATCAATTTTAGGCAAAGATGAGCTAAAGAGGAGTACTGTTCTGAGTGGCATTTATTAAATGCTTAGTATGTCAGAGCAGAGCACCACTACCCTAAAGCTGAAGTCTGCTGCTCAAATCCTTTCCACTCCTCTGTTATTCATCAGGGATCGCTGGTCTCATGGGAGACGGGATTTTCACATTGCTGTTTTTTCTCTCATTGGTAGATCTGTGTATTATATAGTGCACCCAGGAAAAATAGTCTTATTACTTTACAATTTAAGGAATTTACCAGTAATGCCAGCAGTCAGTGTAATCAGAGATAAATATTATTAGGACTTTGGTTTTTCTCATTAAAATTATCTCTGTAACTGAGGGTTAAAAGAACTGACATTTTATTTTTAGATTACTGCATTTGGCTGTTTAAAATTTTAAAGAAGGAAAACACTATGCTGTCACTTTCTCTTCAGAATAGTACTATTTTGCTTTCCCTGTGCAAGAAAAAAAGACACTATTTTCAATGTGAATACTATATTCTGTACTAGTTATGCTTCAGCAGCAACCCAGACACCATAGAACTCAAAAAGTCAAAAATATTGCTCACAAACAAATCCTTTTGACAATTCCTACTCATAGTCACCAACTTTCTCTCTCTACTGGAGATATGCAATACCACACTGCTTAACAGGTAAAGTCTTTACTCTTAATTAAAGCAGATGTGTAGCCCAAATAACATGGTTCATTAGGCCCACTGTGCAGCTAAGGAGCTTTGTATGCATCTCCAATGCCTTCCATTCTCAAATGAAGCCAGGCACGCGGCTGCAGGCCTCAGAATCTGAGACAGCCACAATCCAGCACTGGAGAGCCACATCCTTCATTACAAGGTTGGATTCATGGGTGTGTCTGTGTGTCTACAAAGTGCCAGTGGTTTGCTTGGGAAACAAGAATTACAATTCTGGTAAAAGAGAGAAGGCTATCCTAACTTTGTCAATCTTTCCTAGTTGTTGGTTTGCCAGATTGGATACAAAATAATTTGTACCTTCGTTAGAAGAAACATGGCACTTTTCAGATTCACAATACATACATAGCATGCTACAGCTAATGGGCATTAAATATTCCTAAATAAGACTTGATGGTGTTTTTTTGTTGTTGTTGTTCAAAAAATCTGTTATTAAATTGCATGATTTCTTATAATTGGTGAGAATTCAGCTACCTGTGAGTGACAGCTGGGTATCACATAAAAAAAGAGAAAATGAAGAGCTGTTAAAGACTGACTTACTACCTTACCAATCAAAAAATTACTACTGTATACATTTGTCTCTCATTATGCTTTAGAATCCAATGAGACCATAAAGACTGCTTGGAAGACTACCCAGCCCTCCATCTCAGCCAATCCATGCATTATCATCTTAGTACTATTTTTTAAAATGTAATGATAATTAGTGTCTACAGAGTATTCAGGCTTAACAATTTTTAGTCCTTCAAAAAATGTGCACTACATTTTTTGCAGTCTGCAATAAAATCATGACAACTTGAAGTGTTAATTCTGAAAAGTATCCATAAATATAAAATAAAATGTGTAAGTGATGCTACTTAACTCAGTAGAGACACTGGCAAAAGAACTAAGAGTACTGACGTGATTTTCAACGCTATAGTTTTAAACATTATAGACAGAAATGCTTTAAAATATTTGAAAATACTGTAAGCACAGGAATATTTTTGATATGCCTTAATACGAAAAATCTTTCCTAAAAATTCACAAACTGCTCAGAAAAAATAATAATCAGGAGGGTATTAAAAAAATTAAGAACCTAGATGAGATAGTAAAGTTAGGAATCTAGACTGTCTTTTGCACATCTGAGTATCTGGAAACTAAAAACTTCTCAGCTATTAATTTCTCTCAAATACCATAGCTCAGGCTCTTAATGCAGGTCCTCAATTTCTCTTTCTTGAGATTTATAGTTACCTAAGGCAATGAAAGCATGCTGTCAAAACAAAAACAATAGGATAAGCTGAAACTTAAACCTCCTTGCAAGGCAAGTTCAACTAAACTTTCAAGTACTTAAAGGTAGACAGTATTTCACAAGATTTGTACAGATCTTAGAGTGTTTTTTTTAAATCTCTTCCTTTTACCAATTCAGAAAACTGTAATCTTCCACATGGCATTATGTATTTTGTCCACACTAATTACTGGGAACGTTTAATTTCAACCTGTCAACCAAATTTAGAAATTAAAAAAAGTAAGTTTCCTTTTAAATAGCAGACAGAGTGGATTACAAAGATAACATATAAAATAGGAAAAAGCATAGGAAGAAAAAAGTTTCCAAAGGGAATGGTCTCACTACAGTTCAATTTTTTCTACTATTCACAAGATTTGAAGAAAACTATATGACAAATGATAATGACATTAAGTGATAAAGGATAATGACAATATATATCATTTAAGCTTACTGTAATAGCTAAAGTAGAAAATACTATTGGAGTTACCACATGACAACATAAATTTTCTGAAAAAAATACTAAAAATATAATATACTACACATTCAAAATTTATTCTGAAGACTACTACAAACCTCTGTACCATTCAGTAAACTTTGAAGAGGCTTAAGTAGGGCATCCATCACTGCATCTGTATATAAACAGTCAGTAGCACACCCTGTTTGATCACAAAACACTTGCAGAATCTCCATAACGAGACTTGCTGGAGAATAATTGTCTGTCAAACACAAGAATTATGAATATATGTATTAAATTACATAAACATTAATATAGTATTTACATAGGCTACATACGTATAACACTTTCTTTAAGCAATGGTTTAACAGTTAGAGGGAGGGAGAAAACCTTATAGAGTAAGGGATGATAAAAATCTGCACAACAAACAGACCCAAATTATTATTTCTTTAAATGTTACCAGAGATTTCGCTATTATTATACATTTTAGCATACATTAAAAAGATTTACCTGTATGTGCTGTCAAAGCCTCCTTTGAGTAACTTGGAGAGTAATAAATAAGTTGAGTAAATAATACCAACAGATCAGTTAGGGATACGCAATCTATAAAAAAAAAAAAAAAAAAAAAAGCACTCTGGAAACTCAAATATGACTGCAATTTTATAAATTTGTGAGGAAAGGGCTGGTATCCATGAAGCAGAGGACACTTAGAGGATGAGATTGTTATTTTTGTAGGGGAGAGAAAAAAGTAAGTATTGTCAAAAGATCATTGCTTACATGGAGTTATACAAATAATATATAAATGAAAAAAATGGTTCAGTGAGTGGATGTTTCTTCCTCACAACTTCCTATAATGGGTCTCTTAAGGTCTGATCCTCAAATTGGAGTTATGAAAAATCTTTAATAGACATAAATACTGCTATCCAGAAATGCGATTAATTCTATATTGGATTAACAGAGATGCTAATGTAATGGAAAGCTATGACTGTTATCACATTGTGTATCATTAAACGTAGATTTCTCTGCACTTCCAAGGGCTTTTCCATCTCATCTCTCCTGTACTTACTAACACCTCTGTTCCATAGCTACCGATCATTCCCTCTGCACTGTTTTATTATATAATTAAGTCAAATTCAGAGTAATTGGTAAAATTATATTTAGTTTGAAGTACTGATTTTGTTTCACATGTGAAATCTCCAAGCACTTCTCTTTCCAGTCATAGAATCATAGAATGGCTTGGGTTGAAAAGGACCACAATGGTCATCTAATTTCAACCCCCCTGCCATGGGCAGGGTCACCAACCACTAGACCAGGCTACCCAGAGCCGCATCCAGCCTGGCCTTGAATGCCTCCAGGGATGGGGCATCCACAAACTCCTTGGGCAACCTGTTCCAGTGTGTCACCACCCTCTGCATGAAGATTCCTCCTAATATCTAACCTAAACCTCCCCTGTCTCAGTTGAAAACCATTCCCCCTTGTCCTATCACTATCCAGCCTTGTAAACAGCCACTCCCTTTCCTGTTTATATTCTCCCTTCAAGTACTGGAAGGCCACAATGAGGTCTCCCCAGAGCCTTCTATTCTCTAAGCTAAACAAGCCCAGTTCCCTCAACCTTTCCTCATAGGAGAACTGCTCCAGCACTCTAATCATCTTAGTGGCCCTCCTCTGGACCCACTCCAAGAGGTTCACATCCTTCCTGTACTGGGAGACCCAGGCCTGGACTCAGTACTCCAGACGGGGCCTCACAAGAGCCAAGTAGAGGGGGACAATCACCTCCCTCTCCCTGCTGGTCACCCCTTTTTTAATGCAGCCCAGAACACAGTTGGCCTTCCAGGCTGCAAGGGCACAATGCTAGCTCATGTCCAGCTTCTCATCTACCAGGACCCCCAAGTCCTTCTCCACAGGGCTGCTCACAAGGAGATCTTCCCTCAGTTTGTATAAATACCTGGGATTGCCCCGACCCAAGTGCAGCATCCTGCACTTGGCTTTGTTGAACCTCATTAGGTTTTCACGGGCCCATTTCTCCAGCCTGTGCAGGTCCCTCCGGATGGCTTCCCTTCCTTCCAATGGATGGACTGTATCGCTCAGTCATCCACAGACTTGCTGAGGGTGCACTCAATGAAATCATCTATGTCGTTCATGAAGATGCTGAAGAGCACCGGTCCCAACACCAACCCCTGAGGGGCACGGCTTGTGACCGGCCTCCATCACAGAACTATTGATCACGACCCTTTGTCTGCGCCTAGCCAGCCAATTCCTAATTTATCGAACAGTCCATCCTTCAAATCCACACCTCTCCAAATTAGAGAGAAGGATGTGGTGAGGGACCATGTCAAAGGCCTTACAGAATTCCAGGCAGATGACATCCCACAGCCCTTCCCCCATCAACTGAAGCCATCTCTCCATCATAGAAGGCCACCAGATTGGTTAGGCACAATCCGCCCTTGTTGAAGCCATGTTGACTGTCTCGAATCACCTCTTTATCTCGTATGTGCTTAAAATAGCTTCTAGGATCCATGGAGCTCCATGACCTTCCCAGGCACAGAGGTGAGGCTTACCAGCCTGTAGTTTCCCAAGTCTTCCTTTCTCCCTTTCTTAAAAACAGGAGTAATGTTTCCCTTTTTCCAGTCACCAGGGACTTCACCAGACAATTATATCAACTGCCGTGACAAAAGATATTACTCATAGCTAGAAAGACTGAATCATATACTGATCCAACTCTCCTTCAACATGAAATTAATACATATATTAAGTATCAGGAAAAAAAAAGCTCTATTCAACCATATCCATCAAAGATTAAAAAACAGTGCTGAAGCTGAAAATTATCTATGTCATCTTTTACCAAAGTTTGGCAGGCACAGAATTGCTGAAACAGAACTTCATCTTGTAACAGCTACAATATTGCAGTGGAAACATATGTAAGTATAAATATAACGTTGCTCAAAGGTTCCTTTTTCATCACCTCTCCTCTCACCTTTTTTGTTTTTCAGTTGTACTGGAAAGAGATTTCGGCCTTGCTTATAAATCAACAATCTGCCTAAAAGGCATAATGAATGAACAAAATAGATGTACTGCAATTCTGATCCAGTATAAAAAAACTTCTGCTCATTATCTACAACAACAACAAAAAGAAAACAAAATTAGTACTTGACTATATTAATTTACTGTACAATAGGTGGCTACTACTTATAATGTGTTTATAGTACGTGTAGATCATTTTATATACAAAGAGTATAAATAATTAAAAGCTACTACTGGTGGTCTCTAAAAAGCCAGACATAAAATATTTGATTAAGAAAAAGAACAAACAGGATATCTTCCTCTTGAGGTAGCATGCTCAAAGATATTGAGAATGTGAATGCATGAGCTTGTAATGCAGTAGATGCAAAGAGACTCACTAGAATGCTGCTGAGAGAAGTCATTGACTCTTGAAGTTTTACTAAATGCCACCTTGCAAAATTCAAAATAATCAAGACATTGCTGTACAGCTGCATTAATCTGTAGGAAAAAAAGAGCATATAATAACACAATACTCGTCATTTTACAAGAAATGTATTTACTTTGGTATCCTAGTATTGCCCATTAATAAAAGAATGTATAAATTCACATCACTGAAGCTACTTCATGTTTCAGGGCTTTGGAAGGGGTAACAGAAAGGATGCAAAAGTTTATATGGCTATTAAAACATATTAACACAAGCTTCAGCTGTATAAGCATGCTAAGCCAATCAATCAATCTACAAACAAGAATACAGAGAACATGTAAGCATTTTGAGAAGTTAATAACAATCCTCGATTGCCATACAATCATTACTATGGAAGATTTTCATTATACATATGTGAAAAACTTTGTTGAGATTATATCTACTAAATCTTAAGGTTGGTTACTGGGTGCTTCCAGCTTTATTACATAATATTATTCATTCACATAATACAATCACTATATATAAAAGTTGAAATTTTATCACCATGGAGTTAGAAAAGAAACACAATGTAGCACATGAAAAAAGAACTATGTTTAGACACTACATTCTGGATCTCTTGATTTTTTCACAGTGACAAAAACTTATGGATATGCACAAAAAGAAAAAATACCACGCCACCCTTACTTTCACATCATTACATAGAACTACCCTTCTTATGGACTTCCTATCATAATCTTTTAGCTACAAGCCATTTGATTTAACTTACTGACACTTTTAACCCTTAGCAGTTCATATCTGACTTTCAAGAGTACGATTTTTTTCTGACTCACTTTACATCCAAATTCAGCAGAGAGTTGTTATTGCATTTTTTCATGCAACGTTTTGTATTTTTATACAATGACAGAAATAATTATAAATAAGGATGCAAAATAAGGTATTAACAGATAATAACCCTACTTAAATATTTGCTATAAAACATTCAAAATTCCACTTACACAGAGCAGGTATTAAAAATTGACGCATTTAATCAAAGATAAAATTAGGGGGAAAAAAAATTGCTCACAGAATCATAGAATGGCCTGGGTTGAAAAGGACCGCAAAGATCACCTAGTTTCAACCCCCCTGCCATGGACATGGTCGCCAACTACTAGACCAGGCTGCACAGAGCCACATCCAGCCTCATTTAGACTATGAACATGGAATAGCTCTCACAAAAAGGACAAAGCAAAAACACACAGAAATATCCTTGGGAAATACTTACCAAAGATTTATATTTCTTTTCCAAAAGCCTAAGTATCACTGTTCTGCTGTAATGTGCATGCTAAAATTACACAGAAGAAGTAGTGTCAATTCCAAATACAAAAAGTCAAAATTATTTCAAATTCTGTTCCATTAAGGATCCTGCGTGCAATATATATTCAATGTACTGAACTCCAGCTTGCTTAAAATAATACTATATTCAACCCAGCCTCTGTTTGCAGTAGTTTAAGATGACAAAAAAAAAAAAAAGAAAAACTCTACAGAATGTGCAGCAGATCATACAGTAAAACATAATATCAATAACAAGGCTGAAGTATTTTATGTGTTTTACACTGTTGAGCAAATTGTAAATTACAAGTTTAAAAATGATGGACTGCAAAAATCTCTAACATCCACTGGAGCAGACAATTTGCATACCTTAATATATATCTTACTCTTAAGGAAGGGAGAGACTAGTGTCAAAGGGCAAAGGATCTAAATGCCGAAAGAAACCCAGATTTCCTTAATTACAGTTTTTATTAGTATAGCTTGTTATCAACATCCTATTAAGTCTGTGATAAAAACTGTTATGAGCAAAGTTTTCAAGATACGTCTGAAATCAACAAGTTTGGTGGGTTTTTCTTTTACTTTCTTTTTGCTTACCGTCCACTTTTTAAACCATATAGCCTTGATATCCATCAGAGCCAAAAAGTAGATTGGACTTAAGAAGTCTGAAGAGGCAGGATGATTAGGATCATGTTTTACTGACAACAGTGACAAGGTACTCTCCACTATTTCCTCCATGTACCTTAGGACATAAATATGAAAAAAAAAAGAAAAAAAAAGCAAAAATCACTTAAATCTGTCAGTAGTCTTCTAAACCAAACCTTATTGTAAATCCTTGCTGTTTAGGTAAAAATTAAATATCAACAATGTTGTCTTTAACTCAATCTTATAAGGACATTGATTCTTTATGTTACCATAAAAGAAATGAACAACAATATTAAGGTGTACTTTCTTAATTACATATTTTGTAAGCACAAAACGTCACATTTGTTACTTTGCAAAACACTCTGAAAGCCTAATAAACAGCTTAATATCATCCATGGTCACTCCTATGCAACTACCATATTCCACTTTTCTCTTCTTCTATTATTTTATTCTGTTATTTTATCCCTTTCCACTGACAAGTCATTTGCGCTAATATCACATGCATCTCATTATATGTCCAAAAAAAAAAAATCTACAAATTGAGAAGCAACAATGAATTATTGAAGGCAACATACTTTTCTGGATAACGAATCCAGGAAGATGGAGCTTCCTTTTGGTATTCATTTAACAGACGAACCTGTTAACAGTATTGTAAGTTTTAAAATTATCCATGATATTTCAAGAACAACAAAAAAGATAAAAGGCATGAAAAGTTCATTTATACCTTTTTAAGTATATGATTTGTGTCTGCATTAGATACATCCAGACCTGATGAAATACGAAGAGAATATTCTCCAGAAAGGAAGTAAAACTCCAAATGTTGTGCTAAAAAAAAACCAAAACAAAACAAAAAAACAAACAGCCCAGCTCCATGACAAGATTTATTATGCAGTTTCACAGCAGAAGGTAAATGTTTTTCAGGAAGTACATGACTCATGAATTCAAAAATGTAATTTAATGCACATACCTAAACTTGTATAGACTTCTCTTGTCATATTAAATGGAGATGAAGAAAAGGTTTTTGCATAAAACCTAAGAATTTTCTCCTAAGAGAGAAAAAGCAAGCAAGGTATTGCATAGTCATAGAACTGCGTATCATTACTGCACAATAAACAATATCTAGTGACACTATTCTTAACATACTGTTACCTCTACAGATCTGAAATATATTTTATAAATATATAGTTTGCTACCACAGAAACCTCCAGAACACTAGAACTGTTACCTGAACACTTCAACTGGCAGCACCAGTGCAAAGCCTCACCAAAATACAAAGTAGCTGACTGGCAAATATTACCATAATTTTCTGTTAACATTAATGCTTTTTATGTCATTAAACATGCCAATGACTGTAACTAGCATTAAAACTAAGCAATTGTAGATCTTCTAAATTGAAAGAGTAATACATGACAGCAGCTCAGGCAACATTCATTAATTTGAAAATCACTTTAAAATTTAGAAAAGAAAGGAAAAAAAGGCTTAATTGGCATAATAAATAATTTGAAAGTAGTTTAAGGAGCTATCATATTCTCTCCTCTTCATTGCCTGCACCATATCTCTGCGTATTATTTTTTCATCATCATGGAGTATATGCCTGACTTAAATAGGAAATGTTAACATGACATGTTTTACATAAGATTTTTGCCAACATTTTGTTTTCTTTTACAATATTCAAACCCTTCATCCCTCACTAAAAACACATAAAAGAGTACTGTGGTGTCTAAAAATCTACTGAAGTCCTGCTGTAATCCTTTAAATCAAGACCTGTTGGAATTATACAGGTCTTTTTTTAGCTTCAAAAACTTTATCTCACAGAATCACAGAATGGCCAGGATTGGAAAGGACCTCAAGGATCATGAATCTCCAACCCCCTGCCACACGCAGGGCCACCAACCTCCCCATTTTATACTAGAGCAGGCTGCCCAGGGCCCCATCCAATCTGGCCTTGAACACCTCTAGGGATGGGGCATCCACAACCTCTCTGGGCAGCCTGTTCCAGCACCTCACCACTCTCTCTGTAAAGAACTTCCCCCTGACATCCAACCTAAATCTCCTCTCCCTCAACTTAAAACCATTTCCCCTTGTCCTGCCGTTATCTACCCTTTCAAAGAGTTGATTACCCTCCCCTCTGTAGGCTCCCTTTAGGTACTGAAAGGCTGCAATGAGGTCACCCTGCAGCCTTCTTTTCTCCAGGCTGAACAAGCCCAGCTCCCTCAGCCTGTCTTTGTAGGGGAAGTGCTCCACTCCCCCCATCATCTTTGTGGGTCTCCCCTTGGACCCTCTCTAACAGCTTTCTGTCTTTCTTGTATGGGGGGCTCCAGACCTGGACACAGTATTCCAAATGGGGCCTCACAAGAGCAGAGCAAAGGGGGACAATCACCCTGTCCCTGCTGGCCACCCCTCTTCTGATGGAGAGGCATCTGACACATACGCAAATAACAAGTCCCTTAGGACCTTGCTGACTACACATAATATACATGTAACTTCTTGTTCTTTTTCAATACTATTGAATACAGCTATATATCTAATGACTCTGTACAAAACACTAACTTACCCTGAATATTTCATCAGGATCTGACAGAGACATCGTCAGGTGCTTACGCAGATTTGGCCAACACTCAGAGTTCAAAACATCAGACGGAGGGGCCAAGCACAGTGTCTGTAATGCTTCTTGGCGAACCTGAAGAGTCAGATAGACAACGCAAATCTGTCCAGAGCAACCTTTCAAATAAGTAATTTACAATTTAATTTGGAGGAAAGAAGAACTGGACTTGGCTGTACGACAGATAAGGAGTCCCAAAATACTTTCCCATGGTGATTAGGGAAAAACACTATGTCTGTGAGATGGAAAAGAAAACCACATATATTAGGAAGCAAGAAAACCATTTTATAACATTAGGTTTTCAATACTAGGTGAAAGGACTGTATTTATTTGTCTTACATTCTGTTTGTCATCAAGTATTTTGCTACCAGGGAGTACATGAAAAACACCACCAAATGCTACAACTGCACCTAGCTGTTCTTTAAAACGTCATAAGGCAAATTGGAAATATACTAAACAATCTGTATTTTATTGAACTTTCATTGGCTTCATAACCTAAATAATTTTAAATAACTTTTTTATTTTTAGATGACTGTAATCTCTAGTCACTTTACATTACTGAAATCAAATGAAATTTCAACTGTATTAAATAGCATCAGACACATTACCTAGGTTTCTAAGAAAACGTGACTTACATGATCACCATGTTTATACCAATTTTTCCAAGTTTCAAAATCACCAGCAGCTGAATGGAGGTCAGAGACCCAAATTACCACTGCCACGGACAGAAAAGCAAACATAACTTGGACATTACACATTCAACTTGGGTTGTTGGCAAATCTGCAGGCATCTCTCATCTGAGAGGGATAACGCAAAGGACAACATGGAATTTATCAAAAAGACCAAAAGATGTGTATGTAGGAAACCATGGTTCAGCTTAAGTCTTCACATAACAATTTTTTATAACTAAAAATGCTCATCTATAACACACAAACTCCTGATCAAAAAACTAAGATACTTGCCACAACTACGGTTTTTGAGCCTGATTGTCACGATGAATGAAATACTGCACTGCCATGCACTTACAGCACTGAAGCCAAGATACAAGAAACAAGACAAGATTCCACTTTTGTACATAAGAATGCTTACATAGTAGTCTGTTTTCCAATATACCATAAACATTAATTCGTATCAATCTTTTAAACTTACTTCCTTAGGCTGAACAGGGTCAAGCTTTTCCACAAGCAGCTGCAATTGTTCTTGACTCATGAATGTATAACTCTGTAATACACATTATACAATGAACACTCGTGTATTTAATTAAGCTGAACAGCACAAGATTAAAATAATCAGTCTTTCTGTATCTAATTTACTTTTAATAATTAGAACTTCGAAATGTTGAACTTAATGTTAAATTAGTACAGATGTTAAATATTTTCTGAGATTTGGCCAAAGGTAAATTTACAGAAATAAAATTTTCCCTTATAAATATTGCTTTGCTTCACTTAAAAGTTTCCTGTATCTTCATAAAACGCCCCATGATAATTCATTAAGTAGTACAGTGAAGCAGTCCAGAAATAAAGTATATATTATTTGGCTTCTAAAGTAAAATTACAAAAAAAGTTGAATAAAATACAGCTTTAACTATTCTCTTCGTCTACGCAATACTTCCATAGTACTTCAGAATGTATATATAGGATTCATTTCCAGTATATGCTGTCTGAAGGTCAAGCAGTTAGCATAAGCTCAGTACTTCGAAGTATAAGAACATTTCATTTATTTTCAACTATATCAAAGATAGGAAGCATTAATCATTCTCTAGGATTGCCTCAATCTCTGCTAGCAGAAATTTTGCTCCATCATGCTTATTTCATAACATAGAGATAAAATGCATTTACTTGATTGAATGAAGAGTCACTGTCGGAGTAGTTGTCTGTATAATAATCACTTTGACATTTTTTCTTGGTTTTACTATCCATCTCCTTATTACACATCTGATCTTCTTCAAACTTGTTAATTAAAGACTCTACCACAACCATCATGACATTCTTCAAGGCATGCATCATTTCTCTGTATCTTCAAGATAAAGATGATTTTCATATTAGATCATAGAGGTAACAAATTCAAAAACCCCACATAATTAATTAGGTCGCTTAAAGTGAATATGGCATGTTACATAGATCTGAATGCAGTGAAACAATGCAAGAACAATGAAAATAAAAATGCAAATCCAAAATGAGCAACAAAATATGCAGGTATCCTTCATGAGTCAGGAAACTGTATTTCAAAATTGTAAGGTTCTCTTTTGTACTTCTAAAACCATTCAAGGAAAAAATCATTAAAATAATCCTACCCAGAGAAGTTCTTAATCAGGAAGCATGTGAATCCATTTGAGGGGAAGATCTGTGCCTGAGGCAACAGATCAGTTCTAATTATTGTTACTGTTTGTTTTTTCGGTTCTTTTTCTGTTGCAAGCCCTGAACAGAACCAGAAAAGAACATGCCAACTTGATTCAAGGTCATGAATACACGTCACAGAACCACAGAATGGCTTGGATTGGAAGGGATCCCAAGGATCATCAAGTTCCAATGCCAACCATCCATCATCAACCTCCAGATCTGATATTAGACTAGGCTTGCCCACGGCCTCATCCAATCTGGATAGAGCATCCACAGCCTCTCTGGGCAGTCTCTTCCAAGACCTCACCACTCTCTCTCTCTAAGAATATCTCCCCCTGACATCTAGTCTAAACATTCCCTCCATGAGCTCCAAACCATCGTCCCTTGTCCTATCACTAAGAGAAAAAGAAAGGCAAGACAGACCAAGAAGTAATAAAAATATGAATCACATGCATATACTCACTGCTTTGATTCACGCGTCTTCTTAGTAACGTGTTGGACAAGAGTATCATAGCCAGAAACTTCACTCTGATTTTGAGTAAAAGTACATTTTTCTGATTCTTCTTCAATCACAGAGCCCAGAGCATTATTTATATATTGCCTAAGGTATTTCACAAATTCATAGCTGAAACAAACATCCAAAATTAAAATGCAGCATTACTTTGTGATCATTCTCAAACATTTTTAGTATTGTATTAACCGCATAGGTATCTTACTTTAAGGTAAGGATTTACAGAGAAATAAACCTCAACTGTGAAAATACAAGAAAGGTTGATTTTCTTCAATATTCAACATAAAGAAGCAACAGTATCAAATTGTTAAGGTTTCGTAGACAAAAACAAAGTATCAAGAAATCTCAAACTTAAAACTGAAAAAAAAATTACTTTGAGCATCATTAATATATCAGTGTCTTATTTTGATTTTATCAAATGTAGATCCGTAGCTACTTTGTGTTAGTTACAATAAATTCACAGTAAAAAGAATTCAAACAGAAATCACAGAATCACATCATAGAATGGCTTAGGCTGGAAAGGACCTTAAAGATTATCTAAGCTCCAATCCTCCAACCACTTTATCATGTAAGCACAGAGGCATAGCTATGAAGTGTAAATAAAAGCAACTCTTACAAGTTAGCAGCTCTTGCTTTATTGGATATATTAAAAAAATCACATTATACTGAAGATAAAAAAAAGCACAGAAAATTTTATCTTGTATTATGATACATACTTTATCATTGAATTGCCTACCTCAAGTTCTATCAGGTGTAACAGCTCTATTTTTTTTTCCACAATTTCCTGCTTATTTCCCTTCCTATCTCACTTTTGTTCTAAAGGAAAGTAATGGAAATTTATTTCAAGAAAGACGTAAACACATTTATTTGCATTCTCCTGCCTTCTGTGCTAACTTTTCACTTCTGCAATAATGAAATTGCCCAACTCTCCATTTAATGAAAGATTTTATAAAAAACTTTTTTTTTTTTTTTTTTTTTGAAATAACATTTCCATGGTATACACTTCTGTAGTGACAGCTTTACTCTGACATATACAACAATCACCGAGTTTATACCTTCTTGAAATCCTAGTATTACCTTTTGCACCTTAAAAACATTTTCTAACAAGTGTTTCAGACATCTCAAAAACACTTCTTCACATGCAGAAGTAAGTCACACTGATCTGGCTAGTCTTACAATGGAATTTCCAGCATGAAAAAAAAAAAAAAAAACCAAACCTGTAAAGAAAACTCCAAGATTTAAATTTTACATGTATCAGAACTGTACCAGCTACTTATACGATAAAAATCTACCAAACCAAAATTCTTGATTTCTATTACTGCATTTAAACTGCAGATTCAAATTTCCTTTTTATTCACTTTCTGAGGACCTTCTGCCTCTCTTTTCTTCATCACAGTAGAAAAGTTTAAAGTGAGGACTCAAAATCTGGTAAAAATGCTGACACACAATAACTGTGAAACAGAAATAATACTGATGAGAATGCAGAGATGAACAGAGGAAAAGCACGTGCTGCTAATAGAGAGCCTGCAGTCTGGATGGATGGTTTAAGTGTCAAGGAGAAAGTTTCCTAATGGTTCTAGCCATAAAGCTCCATACGACCTCCTTGAACTTCCATGAAAACCCAACCACGCAACTGTGGGTCATGAACATGTAAAGACTCCAACACCTCCAAAATGCTCCAGCATCAGAAACTAATGTTCTCATTGAAGAGAACATTTGTGAGCATCACTTGACATCCTATACATTAATTCTATGTCAAAACCTCCCTCATGAAAATGAAGGACTTGTTTGTATCCCAGTGGTTTACCATACCAAAAATAATAATGGATATAGTTTTAGTGTTCAGAATTGGAACACTATTCTTTTACTCCCACCAGTTGTAGAGTCTACCCCGTTCCCATTCACCTGATAATTCTTCTAGTAGCTTTTCAGAAAAAAAATATCAACAGAATTAATATCATGTTCTTCATTTAACTGTACATGTCCTCTAAATGAAAGCGTGCTGCTTACAAAGCACATTTTTAATTTTGATTTATCTATAACAAGCTTTTTACACTCAGGTTGTATCTTGGAAAGATACAAATGGGTGAAAGTGTGAAAATGACAGAACAAGAGTTTATGTAAAATCTCACTATTTCACTTATTTACTTTTGCATAACTTCTACCACTCACAACACAAAGTTAAAACTACGAAAATTTTAGCAAATTCCAGATAGTTCCATTTCTGAGGGGTTAAATACCAGGTAGTCAGCTTTCTCAAGAGAAATCAAGTCACAAAACTCTGGTCCATATTAAAACGTCTTCAAGATCATTTAAGCTTGATATTCCCCTGATTTAGCATAGACGCATCCTAAAAATCCTCCACAGTTGAAAAGCAAATATGTTAGAAGTGGAAGTTCATGGAACTACCATGGAAGTTCACATTTGACTTAACAGAAAATGTGATGTATTTCTGTCTTACACAAAATGTAAATTTAAGGAACAACTTACTGATAAGATATACAAAGGTTCAGTGAACTAAGCCACACAGAACAAACAAATATAGAAGTCAGGTAGCTTTTTAAAATTTTACTTTATTCTGATAAACAAAATTATATTGCCTTGCAAGTGTCAAAAACATCCTGACAATCTTCAGCTAGGACTTCTTTGAACTTCTGTTTATATTTCTGTTTAGTACCATATGAGTGCATGTGCATTAAGTAGTAACTGAAGAGCTGTTTGTGAAAAATTTACAAAATGTAAATGTAAAAATATACAGTAAAAATAAAGCATCACCAAAAGTGAAAAAATGTCAGAATTCGTTGTATTCTCTAAATTAACAGCTCCTGAGATCTGATTACTGACAGGAGTCTCTCTATAAAAAATACATGTTAATTCACACATTGATACAAGCTGCGAACATTTTTCATGAATACCACGTTCAACATATTTTACCTCCTCCTGAATGTTAAAAATAGAAAAAATATTTTTACTTGTGAAAATTTTCATCAGTTTCCTCCAAATGCAAGAGAATCTCTTCTGCACATTCCACTGATGGAGCCCCAGTGATTTTTTCCTTCACACTTTGCAGCAATTGTCTAAGCATGGACTGTAACAGAGCTTCATCTTCATTTGTAAACTGAGACATCTGTAAAAAGTAAATTAAGAATAAAATGATTTCATTGTTTCTTTTTTTATTCTTACCTTAATATGCAACAAAAGCCTTCAATTTTTGTGCCTGTCATCAAAAGCAGGAGATGACGCTACAAAAACACATGACTGCAGAGAGGAAGAGTTTGATAGTTCCTATCTTCCAACAAACTGGAATCAATATAGCCAAATCAGTTTTAATAGGTTTTCTGTTATCTTAGTACAACATTTTCAATGCATTAAGAAAATTCTGAGTATTTTGCTTTTGTTTGTAACTGCGTGAAGACCAGCCCATAACTACAAAAGAAAAGAAAAAAAAAAAAAGTTCCACATATATTATGACTATCTTGATGAGAAACCCCTAGAAGTCTCTCACTTTCTACTCAAGTACTGTTGTTGCCCAGTTCTGATTTTTGTATCCCTCCACTCAGAGCTAGAGCTATGCCTGTCGTGAAAGGTGCTGGAAGCTTTTGCAAGTAACGAGAATCAGGTGAAACTGTCATAAATGTTTTATTTTCCCATAGTATCAACAGCAGAGTGACCTGACAGAGTCCTGCCATTTCAGCATTACAACCACTGGGAAAAACAAAGAGCAGCAGAAGTGGGAAATACATGTTAAGTACAGAAGACAGCATTCTAGTTCAATTTTCAAGGGTTACCAACCAAACAAAATCCCTCAATTTCTAGTTCACTATTCAATAAGCTTAAAATCATGCACAGCTTAAACTTCTTTACATGCCAAGGAAAGTTTCAAATCCCTAATGCTAGTTCTACTTTATATACTTCTACTCTATTGGAGGAAGAATGATTTAGAGAACTTTAGAACAAAAATAAGCCAATCAAAAGACACTCCAAACACCTGTGAATAAACTATATGCACCCTTAGAAGTGACAATGGAATAAATCACTTCATGAAACTTAAAAAAAAAAAAAAAAAAAAAATCAGTTATCTAGCTCCAATTTGAGAAGTTACCCTTTATTAAAAGTACGGGGTAGCTGAGTTTGAAGTTCTCTGTGGCAAGTAGTACAGCTGATAAATATTTTATTTTGATCAAACATAATTCAACATCAATGCAACCATCTTACCAGAAACAGTATAAAAATAAATTAAAAAATAATAATAATTCTAATCCTTTGTGATATTCTTGTAACTCCCTGCTTTGCAGTCCCTCTGCCTTAAAAATCACAGTCTCTTGGCAGTTAATCAAAGTCAATTCATTTTAGGTCTATACACATCACTCTCATAAATCTTGTATTTTGACCCTAACATCATCCTAAACTGCTGGAGAAGAAATACAAAAACAAACATCCAAAATTCCCTTGATATTTGGAGCCAGGAGGCATTTTTAGAAGTGTAGGTGTTTGAATACCAGTTAATAATCCCTGCAAAGCACCATTCACGTTATTCATGGAGACAGATTATGGAAATACTGCAGTTTTATCTCTTTCTCCCTTTGAAATGTATAATGTGACTTACATAAGCACTAACTTGCTTATCTTAGCATTCACTTGTAGCAGTGTGTGGTTTGGGTTATTCAGCAGGCACACTTGCTTCCCTGCAAAATCTGAATTATCATTTCCTAGCCGTAACACACCAAACCCAGTTTGTGCACGCTTTGAAAGTTCAAATTCGTCACAGTGAAATCACTCTACAACCAAAAAGTCTGTGGGATGATGGAAGAAGTGCCCTGCTGCAGCCTGGGTTTATCCATGCAAAGGGGAATTTCACAGAAGCCCTTGTCTGAGCAGGACTTTGAACACAGACGTTTAGCAACGAACCACCGATTCCAGCCCACAGGAGCACGGATTGTGTCAGAACCCCAACCTCTCCCATTTCTTATCGTCAATCACTTCAACCGCCCATCAGGTTTAGGAGCAACCAGACTCCTCATGACACGTTATACAAACAGCTTCTGCTTTTCAAAGCGTCAGGAGAAGAGCACACAGCTCGCCAGGTTCCCCCCCCTCTGTGACTAACAGCATAGAACACCCTGCCCCAGTCCCCTCCCGCACCACCAGTCCCGCGCAGCCCCTAGCTCCGAGCGGCCCAGCCAGGCCCCGCCACGAGAGCAGGGCCCTCCCCGGGGCAGAGCCGGCCGCCTCCCCGCCCCGCCGCGCACGGAGCCCCAAGCCCCGCACAGTCACCTTGGGGCGGCGATGCCCTCCCTTGGCGGCGGCCGCACGTCTCCCCCAGCCGCGGCCCGTAGCAACCGGCGGCGCCCGCTTCCGAGTCTCGTGGGGCCCCTAGCAACATCGCGAGAGGCCGGCGGGGCGGGGAGGGCCCAGCCCGCACCCTGCTCCTCCCTGCACGCCCGGGGGAGGCGCTGGTGCGGTCGTTGCGTTGGCCGTGGGTGCGTCCCGGTGTTGGCTGGTGAAGAAGCCGGAGCTGTCGCTGCCTTCTCCGTTTGCTCGCCGACCACGGGGCGGGGGTGGTCTCCGTGTTGTTGGCCAAACAATGTAAAGGGACAGCGTCTCTTTATGCACATCGACCTCTATTCCTCCCCCTTCACACACTGCTCCAATACCGTGATGAAGTGCCCACCATCCAGGCAGCTGCAATGGAAAACCCAGGGATTGAGTAGCTAGGGTGCATTCGTATGCCAGTAAAGTGGATGAAACACTGAGACATGGCTCACTTTGCTGTCTTGTCCTTTGCTGGGTGTGTAAGGGCTCACCTCTGGCAGTCCCTGGCAGCTCCAGCCCTGTGCTGTGCAGGTCTTCCATCAGTATCATAGGCCTTCATTGACATTACTCCAGTTTAGAGCAGTATTTCTCTTTTCCAGTGCCATATAGCTTAGACGTTCATACAATCAACTCATACAATCGTGTGAGTTGAAAATGTAGGAATGGAATGTTGTTTCTGCATTAGATATCAGAATGGGGGAATTGAACTGGAGAAATAGAGGACAGTGTATTTGTATTTTGTAACTTGTCCTTAGAAATAGCTGATGTGAAAAAGTAAAAATAACATATATGTTAGTAGTGTATTTTAGAGATATAATTGCTGAATTATGTGATTAATTCTTGCTTGCAAAACTGCAATAGTTTTTAAATGTTGCAAATAGTATAGGTATAGTATTGTGGACTACAAAGCATGTTGTAAGGCAGTTCTGCTTGGATAAGAGACCCTCAGCAAAAGGAAAACAGACTTAACAAATATCAAAACAGGCAAGGCCTCCACACAAGGCTGGATTGCCTCACTCTGTGGGTAGATTGAGATGCAGCAGGCAGGCATCAAGATACACTCTTCTAGCCACCTTCCGAATTTATCTCTATCCAAGGACAAGCAGATGTCCAGAAATAATGACCAAGTATTGAGTGAGCAAATGTTAGAAGTTAAATAATTAGTGATTTATGCTTAGCCAACAAAAATCTATGTTTGGCCAGTATCAGTACATTTAGTTGAGCATCAGGAAGTGATGAAGAACTCAACCAATGAGGAGCCATGGGAGGAAGAGATAAGCATTGGGTAATAGGACATAAAATATGTAACACTGTTTTCTGTTCTGCTCCTGCTTGTAGGACACCCACCATTGCAATTGCAAATAAGATCTGCTTTATCAGAGATATCATCCTGATAAATTATTTGGATATTTCCAACATAAAGGACTCTTAAAGGTCAACTAGTCCAATTCCCCTGCAATGAACAGGGACACCTCTGGCTACATCAGGTTGCTCAAAGCCTGGTCCAGCCTGACCTTGGTTGTCTCCAGGGATGGGGTTTCCACCAGCTGTCTGGGCAACTTTTACCATGGGATAGAGGCCTGGGTTCATAACCAGACTGAGGTAAGACAACTTCAAAATGGGCACATACCATGATTTTGCCCTACAAATAAATGCAAAATAGAAAAGAGCAAAGGCATTTTGATGTGATACTGAAATATTTTGGATTCCTAGTCCTCACTGAAAGACATTCTATTTTAGCATCCCTTTACTATCTTACAAAACAACATACTGCAGCTGTAGTAGCATCATAGGAAGTTGTTCTCTTTCTACCAGTGATGCTTCCAGAACCCTTCTGTTCCTTTCTATGCTCATCCACTTTGTGTTTCATCCAGCTGCTTTTAGCCACAACAGAAACCTGGAGCCTTTCTTCCTGAGCGGAGCTGGCAGATCTCAGGTGCCATTTGAGATGATCATTAACAGACATGCAGACAGATACCTCTGGAGGGTGATGCTCCAGAGTGAGAAATGCAATTCTAAAGTGCATTATATTTACATGAATGGATATCAGCCACATGAGATATTGAAATCACTAAAATTACTCATATAGATTTCACAGTGGTGAAATTCCACTGCCTCTTATAGCCAAGTCATCTTTCTCAATGCAAAAATGTACTACAGATGTTCTCTCCCAGCAGTACAAACAGGAAGAACCCTCCTCAGGAAGCTCAGGAAGACATGCAATACAAACAAGTTTTCTTCAGATTTCCAGGTTCTTAGAACATCAGACTGCTAATTTCAATGATTTTAGAAACTTAGAGGAACAATCAAATGCATCAGTTCAGTTCTTCAAACGTGTAGCATATAATCTGAGTTTCAAAATGTGAAATACAACAAGGATGTGAGTCATTTGATTGCTACAGATGTGGAGTCCACGGTACAAGAGAGATGTAAGCGCGTCCAGAGGAGGACCACAAAAATGATTGAAGAAATAGAACACCTCTCCTGTGAGGACAGGCTGAGAGAGCTGGGGCTGTTCTGCATGGAGAAGGATATGAGGTAATCTGATAGCTGCCTTTCAATATCTAAAGAGGAGCTACAGGAAAGAAGGGGATGGAATCTTTAGCAGGGAGATGGCTTCAAGCTTAGAGATTTAGGTTGGATATAAGAAAAAAGTCTTTTACAGTGACAGTAGTGAGGCACTGGAAGAGGTTGCCCAGAGATGTGGTTGATGCTCTGTCCCTGGAGGCTTTCAAGGCAAGGCTGGATCAGGTCCTGGGCAACCTGATCTAGCTGTGCATGTCCCTGTTCATCGCAGGGGAGTTGGACTAGGTGACCTTTAAAGGTCCCTTCCAACTCTAAGTATTCTGATTCCGTGATTAATAAAATTATCTCCTCATATTCCAAAATTTGAACCTTTGGAAACAGTTTATTCAAAATTTTCCAATACCAGTATTCCAACCACTCCAGTAGTGTGGCCACACCTTAAATACTTAGTGCACTTTTGGGCACGCAGTACAAAAGAACATAGAACTATTAGAAAGTGTCCAGAGGAGGGCTATGAAGATGGTGAAGGGTCTGGAGAGGAAGATGTATGAGGAAGGGTGGAAGTCCCTTGGTTTCTTGGTTCAGCCCAAGGAAGAGGAGACTGGTGGGAGATCTCATAGTAGCCTATAGCTCCTCATGAGGAGAGCAGAGAAGCAAGTGCTTATCTCTGCTCTCTGATGACAGCAACAGGACTCGAGGCAACAGCATGGAGCAGTGTCACGGAAAGGTCAGTTTGGGTGCTAGGAAAAGGTTCTTTACCAGACCATGGTTGGGCACTGGAACAGGCTCCCTAGGGAAGTGGAGCTTGACAGAGTTCAAGAAGTATCTATACAGTGCTCTCGGACATATGGTCTCATTTTTAGGTGGTCTTATGTGGAGTCAGCTGTTGGACTTGATGATTGTTCTGGGTCCTTTACACTGGGGATATTCTGTGATTCTGTGAATCTGTGAACTTTCTGTAGGTCTAAAATATTCTTAAAGTGTCTGCAGCACAGAAGTTCAGAAAGGAGAAAACCATGAACAACAAAGGAATGTTCTTTACAACTAGCAGTAATGGTAGAAATAGTTCATCTTAATGCTAGCGATATTAAAATATGGAAATAATTTCTCTTCTTTCCTCTCTTTCTGGTTTCTCCCCTTTTCTTTTATTGCAAGATCACCATCCTTTTGTGGATGGCACATAAAGATCTGTAGAGATAAAGATTTTATGTAGTTAATACATATCCAAGATTTTCACCAACTGAGTAAGTACGACCTTTGCTATAGCAAATTAAAGGGGTTGGTTTTTGAATTTTTATTAGAATAACTTACCATAACCAATATCTACTGAAATTTAACTGCATGCTTTTGCTTGCCTGATAAGGTTTTCAAAGAAGCATTACTAAAGAAGAACTTAAAGTCGGGGGGAAACAGTACTTGACAAAATAATAATAATAATAATAATAATAATAATTCTAGAAGATTTTTTTTTTTTTTTAAATCAGCTTTCTGGAGTCAGTTCCCAAGCAGAATTGAGGCCATGTGGAGCCAGGATATCCCCACTTCAGCTTTTCACAAACTAGATGTCAGGAATGGAGAAATAAGTGTGAAATCTGTGCCTGGAGGTATGACAAGATGCCTGCGTCTCTTTTCTGAATACTCTGACATCCCTTAAACAGTTCTTGAACCCCCAGATAAAAGATGGAGACACTTCATCAACCCTTCTATGACTAGTGTGGCATTTATTGTCCTCTCCCATCATTATTCATGGAAATTTCCCAAATTTAAAGGAACAATGAGCATGTTTTAAAAGTTCACTAGATCAAAATCTAATCAAAAAATATCAAAAAAGACATGGCTTAAAATATTACTGCTGATGGGAAAGTCTATTTAAATAATCTCCAAAGGAAATTTTCTATTTCAGAAACCATCTATTCTTCCCTCCCTGTGTTCTCTAGGGAAATTCTAACCCATTGCTAGATACTTCCTTCTAAAACAAATAATAAGGGAACACTGGGAGGATAGCAGGCTGGATCATTTAATAGTTCCAAGTGAACTTGCAATACATATGTTAAAACATGTCTACATAGAATTTACATCAGTTCCATTACAAAGGAGAATTGAACTATCATGATTTTAGTGTAGTTATATCAGATGAGTTTGAATCTCACTAGTGAGAGCTAAGCCTATGTAAACCTTGTGTAAGCTCTTACACAAATCAAAAAATAAAATTGGATCAGTTTAAGGATTACCTATTTGGTAATTATGCCTCAATAATACTAATACTTCATAAGACTGAAGATCTTACATTGCTATTTCTGATTTCTATCAATGCAAAACAGATAGAAAATCAATAGGACTCTCTCATAACATTATAAAGCACCAGCTCAGAACCATCCTATCCAATAACAGCCAGGAATGTTATTGATTAAAAATGTAACATAGTGAATATCTAGATACTGATTTTTCCACCTATATGAAGCAGGTTGCATTTATAGATACTCTGTGCGTGCCTGTAAAAGTGACTACTAGAACAGAGATTCAGACAATAAAATCCACACTGCAGTGCAAAGTGACTGCCTCAGTGAATCAGAAACAAGTTAAGCTTCAATAACAATATAAATATCCAAATGCCAATAAAATGGTTTTCTGATCCACAAATCTTTCTTGGCAAAACTTTGAGGAGCTGAGGATATACATGTCACTGACTGAGAATAGTCTTAACTGAATCTCTTAACATTGAACTTACTTCTTTAGAAATTAAAGAAAATAAAGTGATCATTATGTGCCATTATGAAAATGAATGGCACAGAAGTACAAAATGATTAGCAAGCATCATCATAAATCTATGATTTATTTACCATCTCTTTTCTAATTAGTATTTCTGTTTGATTTTTCTCATATGCTTCCTGAAGGTGGCAGCAGTACTCAATAGTTGCATACGTGTCTGACTTTTGAACTTACTGACCTCCGTGGCTTTATGTATTGTTTATAGTACGCTAAGGTCGAATTTTGATGGCATAGTTATTGTAGTTTTGCACATATGATATACAATACCTATGCAGATTGAAGAAAATATGTTGACTTGGAGTGGCAAGTTACTGCATCTTTTGCAAATATGACTAAAAAAAATAATTTTAATTAACACTGTACTGTTGTAGAGTTGTACTGTTAAAGTTGTCCATTCCATTGACTTTAGTGAAGCCTGGATCATGTACATTTTCTGAACTGTTAGCTGTTTTGGGGACACTGTTAGCGTTAGCACTTCAAAACACTACAAAAGTTATCTGTGATCACTGAGGAAAGACAATAGCCTGTCTATAGGGTTTCTTTCAGTTCCATTCTTCCACTTCACCTTAATTGTTTGCAATTACTGTTATTCAGGCCAACAGTATCTCACACTAGCACAGTAGGATTTTAATTCGAAAGTAATCTTTAACATTGCTTCTCCACTTTACCTTTTCATTTAGACACAGTACAGTTTGCATTAAGAGCAGTATTCTTGCCACCAAGGCAAGGCAATTACACTGACATTAGAAGCAGGAAACAATTCAGAGAACTCTGTTCTCCTTCCAATCCACAGGCAGCTGCCAGGTCTGGAGCTTGCAGATCCCGGTTGCAGTCTGGAGAATCATGAAGCTAGCAGCAGTACTGGTGCTAGGTGACAGCAGGCCTGCCAGTCTTTTATGAGGTTCAGATCTGCTCTCACCACTCATTCAACACAGCAAGATGGATATTTTTATAATTGCCTGATTGTGTGACCCATAGAAACTTCCTTCAGATTTTCCTCAAAGCTTATTGTTAAGTCCTGAACCCATCACATGTTTCAGAATTCATTCATCACTTCCTTCTAACTGCTGATGTGGTAATTATGTTGCAGACAACTATTCCTATTCCTTCTTCTTTTTGTCTTAGGCTTATTTAAAATGTGGAATTGCAATCATTCCCTTTGTTTTACTACTATCTGTACTATAAAGCATGTATAAAATAGCCATCTCAAAAAATTTGATAGCTCTTCTTTTCCAACAGCTTATTCTGCTATATAAATACCTCTCTTCATCATCACATCAGGTGCTTTCTGTAAACCTGATTAAAATACTTAATTTGTAAGCATT
The DNA here is from genome assembly GCF_987193195.1 of Phasianus colchicus. Classification (NCBI taxonomy): domain Eukaryota; kingdom Metazoa; phylum Chordata; class Aves; order Galliformes; family Phasianidae; genus Phasianus; species Phasianus colchicus. Next base: position 61,540,378 of record NC_143437.1, on the reverse strand, counting down.
TGTTTTATATTGTATACTTGATGCAATTTACAGTCTTATTTTTCAGGGTTTCTTCTAGAAGCACAGATTAATCTGGACAAGTATGGCACACAAAATCTTTGTTCTTGTCATATTTGGAATGATGTTCAATGCTTAAAAGTAAGAAAGTTGTCCACTTCCCTGCTTGTTTGTAGCTACAGCCTTTTGTAATACTTGCCCAAGAAGACAGAATTTGGCCTTTGCTTTGCCACGCTGTGTTCTTCTGTGAACTTCCAGTCTGTGTGCTTTGTTTTTCAAATATCTTCTCTCCTAGCAAACTATGACCTCTTCGAACATCTAAGTGATGTTTTAAAGAAAACATAAAAGCATTGCTTGGTAACAACACTGTTTATTTAAATTCTGGAAGACACTTTTTTTTCTCTTTTATTTCAGTTAGGTAATGTCTGAGATTGTAACATAGTGTTACATGTTACAATCTGAGAAAAGTTTTTGGAGCTTCTCTGAACAAGTACGGTGTCTGAAGTAAATGAAGATTTAAGAAAAAAAAAAAAAAAAAAAGCTCTGAATGCCTTCACATAAGAGGGAAAAAAAAAGTCTTTTAAAGGAAACTGATTTTATGGTTGTTGTGTAACAGAATATGTTGTGCAATGGAATCTAACTGATAGTGCACAGAGATCCTCTAAGATGATGAATGTAATTTTGTTGGAGAAGTAAAAAAAAAACATGCATTATAGTTTTGTACTATTTCAGTCAATAGGCCACACCCTCTTCTATGTAATGCCAGTGAATTAAGGATTCGTCTACAAATATATTTCTCTGACACGACTGATAATATTTAAATAACTCACAGAACAGTTAATATTTTCATTTATATTTATTTTAGTGCTCTCATGACTTGAGTAGAATTGTAATAGAGATACGGTTTATTAAGCAAATGTATTTCAGCAAGGAAGAACAAAAATACTTCTATATCTTGATACACTTCCACAGTAACTGACAAATTTTGTAATTCTTATTTTATCCTAGACTAAATCATTGTTCCCAAAAGATGGGCAAGGAAATAAAATACTAGTTATATTTTATTTTATTTTAAATATTTTGATTAAAAATGCAGTTTTTATGGAAGTCATATGGCTTGCAGCAAAATTAAGAAATTTATCCACATATCAGGCATAACAGGGATTATTAGGGCTCTGTTGCAGTTTTGGATTTTGTATGTTCACGTGGACAGGTCTTGCCTCCTACCAACCAGGTCTAAATGTTCCACCTGTTAGACACAAAATATCTTGAGGTTTTAATATCTATTTGTAAATTCAGAAGAAAATTGGACAGACTGCAAAAAATATATTTTCTCTCCACCTCTTCCTCTCTTTAATTCCTTCAGGGGAGCCCCTCCATTTGTACTTACACTTACCCATTTGGAGCAGCTATTTGGAAAAAAAACAAACAAAACAAAACATAGCATACACCAACTCTTTTCTCCCAGGTCAGAAGATTATTTAAATCACCAAGATGGGATTCAGGACCTTTTATATAGGAGGTTGCTTTTTTTCAGATGTCTCAGTGGTCCTTATTACAGCACCAGTCTTGCAGTGTACTGAGGGGGTAAAGCAGGTTGTGGAATGGGAGAGGCCAGCTAATGATGAGAGTCAGGAACTTCATCACCTGACTTTATAGGCAAAGAAAACACAAGCACCCAAACATGTCTGTTCAGATACGGCCAAGTCAAATCTTCAATCCTTTCACATAGTGGATATCTATAACACCATGTTTTGTGAACTTGTAATAACTTGACTGAGGACTGATTAATCTGTTTGGAATTCTTGGAGAGCTCTCGTAGCAATGCAAAGTATGTCAATACTGTGTTAATTATTATTTTAAAGTCCATTTGGCACGCTCTTTCTGCTTGACTGTAGTTCCTAAACTTGCACTGGAAAGCAGTGCAGCAGCTCATGGAAAGAATCTGCATGGATATAGTCAATAATCTGCTTTATCAGTGAAGGATTCACCCCTTGCTATAAGTAGGACATACTTAATTCTGAGTAGTTCTTGGTAAAGTTCTCCCAAAACTTTGAAAATACATAGCTGCTTAGTTTTCAGCATAATTTTAGCTTCTCTGATGCTTTATAGTGTTTATAGCACTAAATAATTGTAATGCCATTGTGTTTCATACACTTTATTTTACTGTTTATGCACCATATGGCATTGATGCATATTATATTGCATATAACTCAATACCATAAACATGGCATTACAAAACAGAGTTGCTGCATTTTTTTATTACAGGTAGGTTGCCTACTATGATGAAAATAATATAAAAACAGGTGCAAATTATTATTCCCTTTCTTCCTATTTTTTATTCAAGAAATGACCTGTGGTAAATTAGGTGCAATTTTCATGATATTTTATACATACATAGATCTTCGTATAAAATAGTAAATAAGCTCTGCAAGAATTTTATGGTTCTTACTCCTGCTTTTTAAAACTAGTTATGTTTGTAACGCTTTTCCTCAGAGGTTACTTGAAGATCAGTCCTGAGGCTTATTGCACATTCTCAATTGTTTCTGAAGGTAATGCATGCCAAGAAGCTCATTTTATAGAACTAAAACATTTATTTTTTCTTTTATATTTGTGTGCTGATTTTTATTTTCTTTTTGCAATTAAACCAGGATTCTCCAATTCCTATCCATCAGAGGCCTGATGTCTTAGTTAAGCTTACCAAGATGAAGTGTTCTCTGCAGATAATTGTAATCCTTTATGGAAATATACTGCATGGCTCTCATCTTATGGACCTGATTCCAGAACGAGACCTGATACCCAAAAAGGACAATTAAATAGCATTATTTAGACAGTGTGTGGGAAGGTGCAGTGACCCACAATTCATGGCTCATTGTTTTGCTTTCCCTCATATACTGAACAAGCAAGATGCAAGCAGAAAATGTAACGTGAAGCACTGCCCATCGAACCCCACTCTAGAGCTTGGGTGCCTTGGTTAGGGCTGCAGGTATCTACTTCTCTATGCTACTGATATCGAGAGTCCACATCCTCTCCTGATGATAAGTGCCCACAAAGACTGCAAACTTCTGGGGAACCCTGCAAAGTTGCATCTGGGGAACCTCAGCTGCATCTGAGGAGATACCTGCTGGGGTAGATCTACCTATCTCCATCCTGACATCCTCCATCCTGAGAGAACTCAGCACCACAGAGAGGGAAAGGATACTGCCCAAAACAATACTAAATTCCCGTAGCAGGATGGAGCTTGACTCTGTAGTGTTGTGGTTAATTACTGGTGTGGGAGCATCACTACTTTTCCTGTTCCTGCTCTTAAATCCAAGGACTGTTTAATATAGAATGCATAACTTGTCCTGACAGCAGCGGCTCAGTCCCATCACTTCACTCATACCCAGGCCTTCAAGTCATTCTGCAGAGTCAAGCTCCTTCTCTGGTAGATCCAAACTCTCTCACAAATCTTCATCTGGGGAAGAGGAAAAACTTGTTCAACCCAGTGTTCTCACTAACAGTAATGCTCTCCTAGAAGCCTGTGTTGAATTCCCAACTCCTAACAAATGTAGATACTACCAAAATGTAGTGACACAAATAAGGTTGTGGATGTAAAGTGAGGGTTATTTCTCTCTAACAATAGGGAGCTTGTAAAAGTCTGGTAAAGAGACATGATCACAATTTTAATTGCAACTCTTTACATCCCATTTGAAATTCACAAGTAACGTATTTATGTTGACTGCAAATGGATGTGCACAGTTGCATATTTTTTGCTGCTCACAGCATTATGTTCAGCCAGTGCATCAAAATCCATAAGCTTATTTGCCATCACTTGAGCTGGCACTGCAGTGCACTCCATGCCCAGGTTTCAGCCCAGATGGGATTAATAGTGCAGCAGTGTTTGGTTGGTGCTGAAGGATGAAGCCAGGCTGCTCAGCAGGGCAGAGGCAGAGCTGCCACCATGATTGTGCAGGACAGGGGGCAGCTGCAGGGTGAGCTCTGCCCGGCTGCATGTAGTCTGTAGATTGGACATACCTGGGCTAGGGTATTAAAATCTACCTACTCTTCTTTATCCTAGAGTTCTCATTGCACCTGTTCCTTAATGTTTTCTTTTTTTTTTTTAATATGTATCTGTTTCTCTACTCAGTTCTCTCAAGGTCAGTAGCAGTTCTTATACCAACTTCTGATGCCAAGGATAACATATAATAAGATACAACACTATATTAATATAAAAATGTGAAGACTATGATCTTTTTCAATTTTTTTTTTTTTTCGTGTGTCTGTGTAGAAGAAAAGCATTTTATCGGACATGTTAGAGCAAGTTATAAGCTGTGGGGCATGCAGAAAGGAATGAGAGAGGCAAATGGGATCAAATGCACAAGGAACTGCTTATTTGTGCTATGTTTTAGGAGTTTCATCTGAAAGAGATGCAGTGTGTAAAAAAACTTCAGCTAGTTTCTCACAGCATCTATTTTTCAAAGATGATTTGTATGTTATTACGTTAGCAGAACTTGCAATCTCTTAACAGGATATACTGATTATATCAGAACATCAGAGCCGTTGTTGATAGTACGTTATGCAAATTCACTTGTCTTGGATAATTTTTCCAATGTCAATAATACCAGTTTTGTCTTAACCTCTTATGATTTAACATCAACACAAGAACAGCAATATATCACCTGAATCCCTTTTGTTTCAGCTTTAAACAGGTATAACTCAACAATCAGGAGTAAATCATATCTACCTTCCCGTTAGTGACCTAGCCATGCCTGGTACTGCAGAAAGCATACAACGCAGGACCAAAATCAAGTCCTCTGCAATCATTACTATTCAGCCACCTGCAACTGGGACCCCCTTGGAATTTTAAACAGAGACATTGCAGCAGCTCATTGGGAATAAGTGAAGCTATTCAAGAGCTGATTATTGCAGCAGAACCTGAGCAAATTAATTAATAATTAGGTGTGAAATTATTATACACCTTCTGTTTTCCTTAGTACTTTTCTTATGTTGCTAATGTACTTCTGCACTACCAAGGGACAAAGTAGATTTAAAGAACATATGTGGGAATGAGCTAAAACTCTCCCCAGGTAAACCTTGCTATGGTTTTTTTGTGTGTTTTTTTTTTGTTTGTTTGTTTTGGTTTGGTTTGGTTTTTTTTTGGGGGGGGGATGTTTTTGTTTTTTTTAATTGTGTAGAGATTTATCTTAACTCTTTAAAATGCCTGACTTCTTAAATCTATTTTTTTTTTTTAGTACCTACTGTAACAAGGCTTAATTTGTTCATAAGAAAGCAATGCTTTGTCTCTCTGCTGTATAAAATTACACTATACTGAGATATGGTTTATTCTTTTGTTATATCTTATCCTGTATGTTTGCATTTCAGATATATTGTTTTAAGGTTTTTATATATAGGATGTACTAACTGAAAACAGTGTGATTTGTGTTAAGGGTGCAGTGCTGCATTTAATGAAATAATGATTCTGTGTATCACTGAAGGGGCTTTACATAGTTCTGCATGTTGAACAGGTTTTACTCGGAGTGTTTGTGAAGTTTTCCATGACAAGTATATGATAGAAGCTAAGCAAACCTAGCACCTTCCATATGAGCATCTGATTATAGGCTGCACCAAAATACAATATGAATATTACAGTAAAAAAATAGCTGTGATTCTCACCTGCAGTAAAAGGTGTGGAAAAATACCTTGGAAGTCTGAAGCAAAATAAGCTGAGATTTGAAGCTCCTTTTCAAAGGTGAGGCTAGGGATGGGATCTAACTGGCCGACCTGGGCCTTTACTATTCTTTCCATAGCTTTATTGACCTTTTAGATCAGTCCAAGCTGATGGATGGGAGTAAAGTTTTTCTTGCTCTACAGTGATCTTACATAAGCTTGGAGAATATGTAGATGCATGTTTCTAGCATCTACATGGCTGGAGATTAAAAAGCTCTTTCTCCTTTCTTAGAACAGAAGAGAATAGAAAATCTTTATTTCATAAGCAGATTTTTCACTTCAGTTCTAGGCTCGTGAGTACTGTTTTAGTCAACCAGGAACATCAGAAAATAAAAATGGCTTATGACGCACACCAGTAGTCTTTGAAGTATCTCGTTTATAATGCAGATAACTGCCAGAACCGTTCTTACTGCATATGCTAAGCAAATAATCAGAATGAAATCGAGCTAACCAGTCTTGTTTGGATTAGGCTTCTTGCCAGCATGTTAGCAGAGGGACTTTCACGATCCCCAAGCTTGTTTATTTTAGTAATGTACCGGAAGGTAGCACCTTTCTTACTTTGGATGCTATTTACCATCAAAAGACCTAGGAATAATCTGCAAGGTAAATCCTTATGCTACTTGTAAACTGTGGTAATAAAATACTCCAGCACTTCAGGCTTACAAAGGGTAGTATTTGCATATAAATCCAAAGAACAGTTTACGTAAACATTTTTAAAAGGCTGATTCATCTGAATTAAGTTACAAAAATATGTTAGGATTAAGTAAAATCTAAACACTATGGCTGGACTTAAGTGGTGTGATTATACTTCTAAATTTCTGGCACTGTTTCCACAGTCCTAATAAACTGAATTTCTATTTCTTCCAACTGTTTTCTGCTGATTATCCCACTTGAATAAATGTTTGTGCTGGACTGGCTGGCAGGGGAGGCAGACAAAAACCTTCCTCTGCAGACAGTTAGTGAATGCTGCACCTGCCATGTGGGAGATGATGCGTGCCTTGGTGAGGGCCTGCAGCCTCAGCAGGAGTTGAGAGCTAGTCTGTTATTTGCTGTATGACACCTTTTAAAGCTGTCCTTGTGCAGGTTTGATAGATCTGAAAGAAACACTCTTGGGTTAATTTCTAAGACAATCCATTCTACTTCCAGAGTGCTGGTGTAATGTCCTAATACTGGTCTATTTATTCCATTTCCATGTATAATCATCTTTTCTGATCATAAGTCTTTCACTAAAACCATAAAGTCTTTTTCTGAACAAAACCCTTCTCTTCTGTGTTAACTAATAAATGTGTTCAGGTACACCAATGGCTGTACACAGAATAGATACTAATAATTGTAACATTTCTTACTGATGTCATCTAACTATCAAAACTGGCTCTCATTAATAACTCAGGTCCCTTTTGCTTTTCACTCTTTGGCAGATACATTTCCTTGTTTTAAGGATTGAAATTGCTCCTTTATTCTTTTTTTTTTTTTTTTTTTTTTTTTTCCAGCTTTAGCTCGCACTGAATCTAGAGGACAAATAAATAGATGCATATGGAAAAAAAAATAAACCTCTTTATCTCAGTGAAGAGGAAATTTTACTTAATTGGAAATGCTTGTAGTCTGTGGCTGCTCTGTGCTTTCAGCTGTGGTGTGTGAAGACCTGTGATGTGATTTTTTTTTTCAGTGGAAGATTCACTTGCAGGCTTCTGTTTCTGCTCGTATCAAGTACAAGCTTTATGCCCAGGAGTTCTATTAAACTCCTGTAAAAGGAGCAGAGGATGTGTTATGTGCTTCAGTGCTAGTCAGCGGCATGTGTTGAGGCAAAACTGCCCCTGTGAGGTGGGGCCTTCCTGAGAGATTGGTTGGACCTCGCTGAGGATGCTCCCTCAAGGTAGCAACAAAGAGAGGGGACTGTCCACCTTTTAAGTGCACATGGTCATTCTCCATCGAGTGCATTCGTTTATTTCTTATTCTTGATACTTGGTAACTTTGGGATTAAGCCACACTCTGAGGTTCTGGCTGTACCTCTGAGGCAATGAATTGCAGGTGGGGGTGACTCTGCTCTCCACCTTTTTTAATTGGTGCTGAAAAGAAGCTGCACTTCCTGCAGTGTGTTTTCTTTTCTTTATGTGCTTATTTAGACCTTATACCTTTTCTTAGGAAAAGCCAAGCCATGAACTCTGTTGGGCTGATACAAATACAGTTCTTGATGTGTTCAGAACAGTATTCTCTAAGACAGGAAGCTTTAGAAAAAGTATTGATGTCCCCTCCCTTAATAACCTCCAGAGCTGCTTTCAGATAGACTCTTAGGGCAAAAGCCACACATATATCTTTTTGATACCAAACAGTTACTGCTTTCAGTGCTTGAATAAGAAAAAGGGAGAGTGCAGGGGAAGTCATTATCTACTAAAAAAGATCAAGCTTGAGAATGCATCTTTCATCTCCATTTATTTTGTCATATACATTTCCTGATCTTTCCAATCTCAATGTAGTTCACAGAAACTTTGGATTCTTAACAACCTTGAAGTTAACAGTACTTCAGCATATACTACTGTAGTAGTAAAATACAAGACATTGTATTTTATGTGACTGTAATTTGCTTTTTTTCTCAGTATCAGCTGATTTCTTTCCATTTATCACTGAAGCAAAGCCTTTCCTCTGTCTCAGAGTTTTTTTCTTTTTTTTCTTTTTTTTTTTTTTTTTTTTTTTTGCTTTTATCATAGGGATAAGAAAGCATGAAAGATTTATAAGGCACTTGAATTATTTCAAATTCCTGCAACTCTAGTCAGAGCTACACAGAAGAGCTATGCTTGTGTTCCGTGTTTTCTCCCCAGCTCGGCCAGGGTCTTTTTTCCTTTTCCTTGACTCAGCTTTCCTCAGTTTCTCTTTCCTTCAACTGTTGGATCACCAAGATGAGGAAAGGATTGGAGTGTCTCTCTTGTATGGAAAGGCTGAGACAGCTGGAGAAGAGAAGGCTCGCAAGGATCTTAGCAATATATATTAATACCTGAAGAGAGGGTGCAAGGAGGACGGAGCCTGATTTTTTTCAGTGGTGCAAGGACAAGAGGCAATGGACATAAACTGGAATGTAGTAGGTTCTGTCTGAGCATCAAGGAGCACTTCTGTACTTGTGTGGGTAATGGAGCACTGGCACATGTTGCCCAGAAAGGCTATGGAGTCTCCTCTTTGGAGATCTTCAGATCCTGCCTGGACATGGTCCTGGGCAACCTGCTCTGGATGTTCCTTCCTTTAGAAGGGGACAAGATTACCTCCAGAGGTCCCTACAGACATCAGCCATTCTGTGATTTTGGAAAAAAGATGTAGCATTAAGATTTGACTCAAGGAAAAAAGCCCCAAGGTTTCTATTGTCAGGCCTGCCTTGTCTTCTCCCTTTCTAATTTTCTTTTCCCCTTGGTCAGTCCCTTGTCCTCTGAACTTTCCTGAGCTTTGGGTGCTAGCCATAAGTTCATTTCATTATGAGAGAACATCAGAGTCTATTTAAGTTACTGGAAAGAGTTCTGATGATTTGAAATGTTTGTATAATAGCCATGAGACCTTAGGAATAGTTCTGCTGGTCAGGATTTTTTTTTTTGTGCACTGTAGTAGCTCCATCAAGCAATTGAGAAGAGTGTTCACTCTAACTTCCTTGAACACTTGTTTGTTCAGGTAAGTAATGGCAACTTCAATGAGGAGCTCTTACTTGACTCTTGACAGGCCTTGAGCTGTATGAAAACTAATTGCTTTATCAGCAATGGCAATATTAAGAATTTTTGCTCCTTTTGCAAAAAAGATTTTGGTTTGCTTTTAGTGCAGTGGCCAACCAGATATCCCCTAGTCTCTCCAACTTTATTTTCTATTATGAAAAGCAGAAAGTATTCATTCTCACTTTTTACTGATTATTGGCCAAATTTTCCAGCATAACTTTATCCATATCATATTGAGGTCAACATTTCTTGTAATATCCATGACAACAGTTACATCACCCATTAGCTTTTGCCAAAATTGATGTATTTATATTCTCTAGTTTATTATTAGTCCAAGCCTTCAGATTGTTGCTGTTGTTCTTCACTATATCTCTTCTTCATTCAGTAATGTATTTCTGCTTCCTGTTAGTTAAAAGTTTCAAACTGTTAGTCACGTTGTCTCACTCAAATTTCATCATGTAAGTGATAAATTGGTGTAGCAAGGTGGGCATTTGACATTTATGTTTTTAATGAACTATTGAAGAAATTACTTTGCAAAGCTTGGAGCTCCTAATTTTATTCTTGGCACATGTAACTATGTACACCTGGGTATAAATGAGTTCTTAACTTAATTATCTGAAGTCTTCTCCTCTGTAGTCTATTTTGCCAGTTATTTTTGCCCCACAGTGCAATTTTGCTGTTTTTCCAGGCTCTACGACTAAATCAGAATAGTCTTTGTGGTCTTTTATTTCTTTCAAATAACTATAATTGTATATATTTTTTAATCCTTGTAGGCTTCATATACTGAATCTGTGCTTTAAAATTATGTCAAATTAATACAATACAAAATCTAGGTGAGCGCATCTAGAAATGGTGTTTTCTTGGTTGATATTGTTAATGTTTTCATCTCATTTTGTTATGACTTCACAACTCTGGATTTTTTTCTTCTGTCTCTCTGCCAAATTATATACTCAAAGTAATTTAGTTTAGAAGAAAAAAAAAATCAGCATCATCCTTTGTCAAGGAGAAAAGGAGTAGCTGTAACAGTGATAATTTTGCTATTTTAGACAGCCAGAAGTCATACTGTCAAAGAATTGTGATATGTAGCAGATAACCGCATATTCAGAGCTGACTGTGAACTGGAGCCAGGAGAGAAGACACAATCATTTATGTCAAAACCAAATCCTCAAGTAATTCCTCATACCTGATTTACAGTCCAAGAGAATTGTAAAGGGTATGAGACAAAGAAAATAATCAAATATTTTGGAGAGATCTCTGATGTTTTCTCATTCAGACAGTGAACTGTGAACTGTTCCATCTGCTTCTTAATTTTGGGCTTCAGTATGACTCCTGCTAGTCTTGCTTTAAGGCATATTCATACCTATATTGCTGGGAGTTGAGAAATGACATTAAACAACATCTGCTGTTGTTGCCATACACTAATTAAAGAAGCAACACTATGAATCCTCATGGAAAGACCACTAGAACACTTGGTCCTTCATTTCTATCCAGGCTTCTCTGTGCATGTATTTGGTCTCCTCTCTAATCTCATGAGGAAAATCTATTGATGTGATGCTCTCTGGAGGGTGTTAATAACAAGACAATATGGATGTATTCTTAATCAGAAGTGTACATCCAAGTGTTGGCAAAAACCTTAGTATAGCTTGGATCAGGTGAGAGAATCAGTTCTTGTCTCAATAGCCGTTCTCTCACCTTGCCAGCCTATTATTGGTTTTAAATATTTTAGTAACTGACATTTTGTTCATTAAGAACCATTTCATCTGTGTCTTTTTATAGTGTCTCCGAGCTTTCTGTGATAGTTTGATAAGAATAATACAAATACAGAAGAAGGTTCCTTTTTTAAATATAATTTTATTTTCTTCCCTATCAGCAATTTCTCTTTTTTAATTAGAGGCAAATTTACCTCTGAAATTCTTTTGAAAGTAGCAGTTTCCCATTATTTTTGTATTGTTGTTTGTTTGTTTTGTTGGTTGCTTGTTTGCTTTATTGTTTTTTAAACCTGCTTCATCAAGATCCTTGCTGGATATCATTTCAGTTGTAGCCTCAGGTTTGGATATCACTCTGAGAACCTATATTTGAAGAATGGGTGCCTACTAAATCCAAGGCTTTAAAAACTGGGAAGTTAAATTACCATCTTCCTTGGAGTTCAGATGTTCTGACAATGTGTGTGTGGTGGCCTGCAGCAGTATTTTATAAGCAAGAGGAAGAGACACCGCTGAAGTGCACAAGGGAGATGATAAAAATTGTTTCAAAGTCATGAAAACCAGAAGATGTTCAAACACAAAGCATCCTGAATAATCCAACTGAGTAGTTTATCCACAGGCAGAAGGCAGACAGATGCAGGATTTTTTGTCTGGTTTCTAGGTTGGTTTTGATTGGGTGTTTAAAACCCTGTTCCTGAAAAAAAAAATGATTAACAGATTACATGAAAAAACAATGGAGGAATGGAGATTGGAATTGAAATAAATATTTTCTGTGGAGATGTCTACTGCTTGTACTTTTTTCTTGGTGATCCTGAGTTTTTTCAGATTTTTTTGTTGCTGTGTTGTTGTTTTGGGGTTTGGTGGTTTGTTTATTTTTTTACATTCATAGAAGGCACAGTTGATAGTAAAACAGCATCTTTCGCAGCTGTGTCCATTTTGTTTCAAGGGCTGTTGAGCAAAAGCATCTTTGGAGACCACACCATTGAATTTGACTCAATTATGTTATTTCAGGCATAGAAATTAACCTGTTGGCTCCAATCTTCTATGACATTCCTGCTGGACTTTAAATCAAATGAAGATTGTTCTTTAATGAAAGCAGTGGTGAATAGAGTGCTGAAGCACATTCTCATTTGTGTTGGCTAATGACGTAGCTAAAAATAACTCTGAAACATATTTTATAATGGTGATGGTTAGTCTCTTTTTCTTACACTGAAACACAAATCATTATAACTCTGAAGTATTAGGGTTCTGCCTACCTTAGCAGGACAGCCAGTGAAGTAGGGATGGTATATCTTGGCCTTAACACATTCCATTATTAACATTCTTGCAGCTCTTTCTATGAGATATTTTCTTTTTGTATTATTTGCAGGAGGATTTTGACAGGAAGGAGAAATGCTCACATTTAAAGAAATATTTCTTCTTCATCACATTACATTCAGACTGGCTTCTACTGAGATATAAATGCTTGATATTACTTCTTTCACCCATGCACCACAAGAAAAAAATATGGCAGCAAGCTGAAATATTCACAAACCATGAAGTTCTGTGTTTGGGCTGATGCAGAAGCCAAAGAAGAAAACATTTTTTTCTTTCTAATGCAGTCCACCTATGATGCCAAAATAAACTTTTAAAAGAGTAGAGTGAGGTCTGTCTCTAAATACACTGCAAGACTCACCAAGATTCATATATTTCCTGAAGTATGAGAGAAGGGAAGGACGAAAAGTGTGGCAAAATCTATTCAGGCAGTAACATATAGCTTAGACATTTCTCAAAACTTAGCAGGTACATCTATTATATATCTCTCAGTTTTACTGTTGCTTGGAGCCTTGGTCATTCACCAGAACTGTATTGCCCTAGAGTTTGTCTAAGCACAGAATAGAATGACAGTTCTTGTCATAGTTTACAACAACAGCATGTAAATATTGGGAGCAAGCTAGAAGCCAAATACTTAAAATGTGCTGAAATTTGGAAATGTCGCATTACTGTTTCCTGTTAAACAAGCTTACAGACATTTCAATAGTCACTTTAAGTATATTAGGATTGGACAGTTACCCTAAACAGACTATAGTATATAGTATTAGTATACAAAATAATGTTAAAGGTAGTATTTCTTAACTTTTTCATGCTGAACATTTCAAGACATTTAATGTAGTTAAATAGTATGCAAGTAAATGTATGTGTATAATTCTAATAATAAATGACACAGAAGGGAGTGTTCTGTTAATGAATAAAAATGAATGAACTATGGTCATCTTTGTCCTCTGATTGGGTCACACGAGGAAGCTTCTCTCATTTATGCAGGGATATCAGAAGCTTTGGTGGGATTTCATAGCCCAAGCCTTAAATTTATCTAGGAAAGTGGAATGAAATTTAAGACAATATATTTAATGGGAAATTTTACATGATTTCTACCAACCGAATAGTCTCCAGGACATTTTTATCCCTGGGAACTTCATAAAGTAAGTCCTTTTGGAACACATTTCTGGGCATTTGTAAGAGCAGAAAGTGAATGGAATCAGTCAGCATGGATTTGTCAAGGCATAATCATGCCTGACCAACCTAATTATCTTCTGTGCTAAAATGAATGAACTACGCCCAGTTTTGTGGACAAGGAGAGAGTGTCATTTCTGCTTCCAGTAGAGTCTCCTACAATAATCTTGTAACTAAGCTGTGGCATCACAGTGTGAGTGAATGGATAACAAGATGGGTAAAAAAGTTCATTGGGTGGTTGATCTCAAAGGACAGTGGCTAATGGATCATACTTATCTGCAGGCTGGTAACAGCAGGGTACTGCTGGGGTCTACCTTGGGGCACATTCTATTTAACATCAGTAGTAGTGACAGTAACAGCCTGGAGGAGATGGACAATGATGGACAACATTTCCATTTAGTTTGCAGCAGCACCCCTGGTGCCTACAAGTAGTTGGTTTAGAGGGAGCAAGACTTTTCACAGCAATGAAAGGTGTGAGGATGAATGACAAGGGCCATCATCTGAATCAAGCAAAAGAGGTTCAGAGTTGACGCAGGGGAAAACTTCCTTCCTGTGGGCTTGGCTGCCTGAAGAAGCTGTGCTGGCCCTGTACTCAGAGTTCCCAGACATGCTCAGCCCATACCCTGCCTGGCCTCAGTGTTGAGCTGCTGGGGCTGGGCTGTGGGTATCCTGAGCACCTGGACAGGTCCAGCTGTTTGTGACTATGCTTCTGTAATTTTTGCTGAGATCTTTAATAAAATAGTCTGCCTAGTCCTGAACTGCATATGAGCTGTCACAGACCAAAGGTTTTAACTGTTTTTTTTCTGGGCCAGGATATTGATAACTCCAGTGATGTTTGAAGTATTATAGTGGATATACTTTGTACAACTGTCAATTGCTGTATTCTGAAAAAGATGCTTAGAAAGTGCTTTTTGTATTATGTAAGTAACTAGCCTGGTAAGTAACCAGTAGTCACTAAAATCTGCTTCTGTTGACCAGTGTTACTCACACCTGAAAATTTCATCTACTGTGGACTCTGAACAGTTCTTAAAAAGGAGGCTTTTTTTTTCTTTTTTTTACTTACTAAAACTTGGATTTATTTGCCTGAATGAGCACTGAGTTAGCTGGATTCACCATTAAGTTTTCTGAACACAAAAAGCCAAGTTCAGCACTCAAATGCATTCACACAGCTACCATTGGCTGGGGACAGGATTGGCTCTGAGCAAGGAAACGAATAAACCTCTGCCAAGGGAAGAAAAACAGCCACATTTCAGAAACCACATCACAGGAGCATTTCCCCACTGTGCCTGTGGTTGTGGTCTAATGGTTGGCTGAAATGAGGGAGAACAGAGAAGCATGAAATCAGAAGACAGATGTGTCTGCATGAACCAGGCAGCAAGAGGGTTGCAGCACAGTGGCAAGATGCCTCACTGACTGCACAGATATAAGGCTGAAACTGTGCTGAAAAATAAAAAAGTTTATTAATTCCTTACAGTTATTTAAAGAACAATAGACATGCATGCTTTGTAAATATGGTATGCTACTTTCTGAATCACAGATATGCTTCTGCAAAACAGACACTGTGCTTCACTGTGTTTTCATTTGTACATATGTGAAAATAGATAACTTGTTTTCTTTCTTTAGGTATCCTATATACCTGTTTTCAATACATTACTGAAGGATACTTTACATTGCTTTAGTAATAAGGAAAGTAAAATTAACTCTACATTCAAATATAACTTTCCACAGTGAATCAACATTTAGTACATTCTGAAGATAGTGTTGTTTATTGTTCCCATGTGAATGGAATAAGGCTGTGCAAAGTAGAAGAGACCTCCAGGACAAAAAGTAGATCTAAACCACAGTTATTTAGCTAGTTATTTACCTGGAGGACAATGGAGAATCCTGAGAGAAATTCTTATTTTTAAACATACTGAAGGATTACTAGACAAGACAGTGTTAATTTCATTCATATTTCAAGGTTGGTTTTTTTCAGGGGTGCAAAATCTTTTTCAGTTATTTTCATTGGGAGCAGGCAGTATTAAGAGCTTCCCTTCTCAATGTTCCTGACTACACCTGCAGATAATACTCAGCAAGTTCACCAGGCCCTAGGAAATGGTGTTGCAGTGACAACTGAGCTGCATTTCAGCGTAGGCACAGATCTAGGCACAGCGACTTATTTTTTTATGAGGTACCAGCAATGTGAGTCTGTCTGAAGCTGCCAGACTTTACTTACCTAAGGGATAAAGAGGGCTGTTTCCAGAAATGAAGCCCTTACCACTTTAAATCCTGGCTGCATTGTCTAAATGCAAGGTGTCTGCAATGAAAATCTGTTCCAGGAATGAGAAGTGAAATCCCAGCAGGGCTGGAGGGTATCTGTCTTGGTAATGATGAGCTCTGCCCTGTTTTGTGTACAGTACAGCAAACCTCATGTAGTCATCTACACTGATGCCAACGCCTGTGGCCATGGATCTGAGAACAAACGGTAGTCATTTGGCCTGCACTGACTGTTCATGTACTGACTGGTGAATTACCAGAGAGTGCAACAGCAGCTGCTCTGCATTGTGGTGTGATGCTGTGGTGGTGGCAGAAAAATAGGTGTTTCCATTGCTTTAGGTTTTCCTTCAGCACAGCACCATACTGCCCCACGCTCCTACTATGCATATATACTGCAAACATTTTAATTTCATAGTGTGTGTATTACAAATAATGCTTAAACCATTAATTAACGTATAACCTTCCCCACTATGAAACATTCAACCTATGCATGCTTGCTATGAAGCTAATTACTTGCTTGCTGTGTGTGCTCTGCCTGTGTTGTGAATGTAGTGCACTATGGCTGCTTTCCTTTCCCACTGTACAGCTTTCATTGTGTTGATACAAACAAATGTGAAACACTGCTGAGGCCGTGCATTCACTTTAAAAAAAAAAAAAAAAAAGTGTATTATGGATGTGTAATAAAATGCAATCTGAGAAAATATGTTTTCTTTGCTAATTAAAAAATGCTATATAGACATTGCAGTTACTGTTTGGTGTCCTGAGAGGGTGTGTTTTCGCACTCATCCTTCTCTCCCCAGCCTGAACATTTGACCATCTACCTTGCTCGACCTTGGAGGGGACCACAGTACCAGTCACTTTCCTACTCAGGCTTGCCAGTGGAGAAACTGGCACGTTGCTCAGCAGCTAAGTTAGCTGAGCCAGTGCCAACTTAACCACAGTGCTGAATACTGTCTGATTTAAGCCAGATTTTGGAGGAACATCTCAAAACCACAATATCCAGTATGATTGCTTATGTCTTGACGTCAAGAGACTTCTTGCTAATACAGACCCTCAGTAAGTGGCTACTATTTTGTTCAGCTTTGGGTGCTTCACTAAGATGATATCTTAGATGGGCTGTGCATGTATAATCACTTAAACACTGTTGGCCAAATCTGGAATTAGAAGTGGATTCAGTTGCACCTAGGCTCCTGACCTCTGTGTTTCAAGTTTAGAAAGCAATGAGGTCCACTGAACCTCGTGTCTCAATGGCAGGCTCTCCTGGTTGAGTGTGTTCAACCCTCTCCTCCAGGCAGTAAATACTTAAGTGTACCTTGCCATTTCAAATTTTGTTTAAATACTGTCTTATTCATGATCAAGCTTTGTTAAATCACTATATGAATATACTGATGCTTCTCTCTTATGAGTGAAGTATATAGCTCTATCTGCAACATCTCCTCCAAAACATACGTTTCATAATCTTTTTTACACTGACCTCATTCTAGAATGTTGCTTCTAGCTAAAATTTCCTCTTAATTCTGAGTTTTCTGTATTGTTCAGTGCAATTGTAACCCTTATGCATCAATCAGCCATCACTTTACCCTGACAATGTCTTTGGAGAGGAAGGAGAACCAGAAATGAATTATGGGCACACAATGATGTCTCAATACATTTTAATGACAAGATCAAGTATGAAGAAAATGCAATCTGTGTCCTGAATAACAGAAAAAGACAGGGCAGAGAAAAGGCAGGGCGGCTGAGCTTGTGCTCTGCTGGTGAGATCATTTTTGCCACATGGATTTTGCAGTGGTTGCGGCAGCATGAAATAAAGTACTACCTGGTATCAGTTAATTAAAGTGAGAGGGGTGGCTCCTTTAAGATAGCAAGCCACCCAGTGGTTCTTCTGCCTGCCGTAGATCTCATTACAAATAACTCTGGAGATGGCATGTGTGAGCAAGGTTCCCCTACCATGAGACAAGGCATGGTCCTTCAGAATTCCCTCTGAGCACTTGGGAGCACTGTGCATCCATGCCCTGCAGCTACCTGCATGTCTCTTTTGCACACTTCACTGCCAAGCACTTCTGAAAATCTCAGGCTATATATGCTATTCTGTATCCAATTATATTGGCATTGACTCTGGGATATGAGAGAAGCCTCATCAAACTAATTAATTAAAAAAGCCACTGCAGTATTGCAAGAAAAAAACATGCCTTATGAATAAAACACTCCAACTTCCTTTTTATATCCATCCTCTCCAATTAATGGCATCTGCTCCGTGAGTATGTCAGCATATCCTGTGGTGCTTGTCTGTAACAACAGCAAATTGAAAGTTGAAATTTCTTTTTAAGGAAGTTGGATTAAAGGTTTTCCTTCTTCCAGTCTTAACTATTTTTGAAAATGAAGCCATAGCTGTAGAGATGCCAGCAAACTCAGTAAAACCTGCAGACTCCTACAGCCTCAGAACAGATGCTGCTGGTTTGGAGTAGAAGGGAAGGGAAGAAAGAAAGACCAGCATGAAAGACCAGGAGAAAAAAAGGAAAAAGTTTGGAGGAACTACAGTGAAAGAGGTAAGTTGAAGACAGAGCCACAACAAAATTAAAGTTTTGCTTATAAATAAATAATATCATGATTTTCCCTGTAGCACAAAGCTGTGAGCCTTCTGATGGAATAAACTTATTGCCATCTGCATTTGCTTATGGGAACTGTGTCTTGCTGAATGTAGAGCATGGAACATTCCTGAATATATTAATGCTATCAAATGTTCATAGATTAGCATTTGCTGTCAAAGAAACACTTGAATTAGAGGAGGAAATGACCTGTCATACCAGCTTTACAAGACGCCATTAAACTCTGTGCAGATCCACTGCAAGCAAGTAAGTAACTGACCCAGCAGTGATCTGAGGGCATAGCAAAATCTTATCTGCAAGCATAGATCCTGTCTGTGCCTCCAGGCTGCATACTCAGTTTACAGCCGAAGCTGAAAACCCTTTGAAAGATGGCCCTTTAGGTCATACCCGATGGTCTCATGTCTGTCAAGGATTTTTCCCCTACAGGATAAAAAAAAAACTTTGAAGAGTTTTTTTCTAGTGCATGCTTGTCTGATTTTGTTGTGTGTTTTTAGATTTTTGTTCTATTCTATTTATTTATTTTTTTTTGCTGTGGCAGAAATAACAATCTGTGGGAGAGGCCAGATAATCAGATTTAACCAGCCTCACTGCTCTTATCTTGAAAATAACTCAAAATATAGTTTCATACTGCAACTCATTATCATAGTATCTGACAATCTTTCATACTAAGCAATGACAACAGTGAAGTCCCTAAAGGAATTTAAAGAGCCTCTGGCATTTTCCTTTTTTTATTGTAGATTTTTATTTGGGTTAAGGTGTGTGATTTTTAACTACTATGATTCTAAGATTTTAACAATTTTGTTTTTCAGATTCCAGCAATTTGGGACAGAAAACTTGGGGAGGGATAAGAGGAAATGGGGAACTGATATTTCAGCACAAAGCAGGGTGGTTTTCAGAGGGAGCAGAAAGTCTCTTCTCTTTAAGATTTTACTATTGTTTCCTAAAGGAGGTCAGATTATAATCTCTTCTGATTGCGTTCTATGTCTGGACTCCTAAGAGGAATGCTTTCTACCCACACTCTCATAGGCTTTGTGTGTGCTTTTCAGCTTGGCATTGCTATAAAATAGCTCTCTCCATAGCAGTCACTCTACTTTTAACATATTTGCATACATTTATCACTTCTCTTCAGAAGTGTTGCGCTGTCAGTCTTGAGCCTCTTCAGTTTAATATTTTACCATGGCTGTCTCAGTGCTCAAGGATTTTTAATTTACTTGTTTGAACCCTGTAAATTCACTGATTTGCTTCCTTTCACTACCTCTATTCTTTCCTTCTCTATCAACATAAACTTTAAGTACTTTGCTATGTAAATCCTAAGGCATTTAGAGCTATAAATTTCAGACCTGATAAAGGAAGAAACCTTAATTTGTTAAAGTATTTGCATTAATGAAAACTGCAGACTGGAAGAGGTGTATAAACCAGTTGATTTATAAAATAATGAAGCCAGATATTTGAGATTATTCTAGAGGTCTAAGAATAACAAACAAGGCAAAAATTGCTTTCTTTAATGGAGTAGCTGCTAACTAGAAGAATAAACATGACAGATTAGGAAGGGATTAGTGGCACACTGGTAAATGGATAGAAGACATGGAGGCAATGTAAAAATAATTGATTTTTTCCCTTGTTTTTGCTTATTTTACATTAATAAATTAGTCCATGGGAAGTCATCCTTCATTTGTAATAGTGGAACTGACAGGAATCCTGGCTAAAAGAACTGGCCTAAATTAACTTTCAAAATCTAAGTATGAATCACATAACCAGGAGCAAAAAGAATACACAAACTGAATTAACTTGGGTGTGGTCCATGTTAAGTCATAGATTCATAGACTTGAAGTTAAACAGTTTTTCTGCTAGACCTCTTTTGGTATGTAACTGCTCAGAGACTCTGTGAAACAGAAGTGCACACGTGTTCAGAGGTTTTTCAAGCAATCACTAGCCTTTACTTCCATTCTGTCTACGCGTGGTCATGAATTTTCACATAAAGTACAATTAAAAATTAAATACACCATTCTATTTAGTGAACTTAAACAAGTTTCATAAAATTGTTTCAATTCCTATCTTGGTTCTTAATGAGGGAGTAAAGGCAGTGTTAATCTGTTGGCTATGCAGAAATTGGGCAATGCAAAGCATATTGCTTGGTATTTACAAGTTGTCATTGGTAATGAGGACAGTAAAGTACTCTGAAGAAGTACTCAGCATGCCTTGGAACAATAGTAAGATTAGAATGAGAATCTGTCCATAAAATCAGTTCTTGTTTTTGAGAAATTTACATAAAAATTCATTGGTAAAATATACACGCCTTTTGCCTCTTAAAAACTTTTGCTGCAAGTTTTTAGGTGGGCAAGGGATTTCTATATACCCCATAGCCTGTTTTTGGCAATTCAAACACTCATGTCCTGAACAATGATGACATATACCACTAAGCACTAGTTGAATAAGCAGAGAAAATTTCAGCAGCCAAAATGTATATGCCTAGGAATTCCAGAACAAAGTCAGAGCTTCTTGCTGGGTTTAAGAGATCATTACATGGGCATTTTTTAAAGGATTAACTTTAATTTAGCTGCCCAAACATAGATATTTTATTTGAAATGTGCTAGGAAGATTGAGATATGCATAATACAGGTAAAAAGCCATATGAATCGAAGACCCATCCTCTCCTGAGACAGCACCTGGAGGTGAGGTGAGTTCTCAAACATTACATGCAGCCTTAAGGTTGTCTGTCACGTTAAGAAATCTTACAGATATCTACATGTTGGTATCTAAATGCATCTTGAATTTCTTAGATTCACATATTAGTTAATAGTGAATAAGGCAATACTAGTGGTGCCTAGAGAGTAAACTGGTTGACTTGTCAATAAACAGCAAAATCAGTTGTCTAAAACAGGGATCTAGTGCCAGTTAAGGTGCCAAGTATATCCTGTTTGTTCTGTGTCACATCTGACAAATGTGGATGTCTTAAATGCCCTAGGCCATCTCAAATGGCAGTAGATGCCTATTTTATTCCACTGAGCCAAGCCATGTGTGTTTCTTCAAGAACTTAATTGAGAGTGAATTTAAGGTGAACTAAAGGCAAATTTGAAGGCAAGTCTTGCCAGAGAGCTGAATATCTCCTGTATTTTTATGATTTTCTCTCATCCCAGTGGATGGGATCCTATCTTGGATGTCTTAAGAAACAGCACTTGGCACCTTTTAAATGGACAGTTTCACCACATGCAGTTAACACATCTAATTTCGTACTTAACAACTCCTCAGCTCCTGATTAGGCTCCTACACCCTGTGTATGAAACAGTGCCTTGTCATTTAAGCCTAATATGGTACTTCAGCCTATTTGCTTTTCAGTAATACGCTCCTTCCCCTTAACTTTAAGAGACACACGGAAATAAATTCTAGTGTGACCAAAGGCATGAACATTGAAGTTAACAAATGAAAATTGAAAATAATTAACTCCTTTTCTTTATGTTTGAACTGAAGTATAAGATCTTAAGACTTCTTGCACAAAGATCAATTTAATTTTAACATTGACTTGTTTAACACTCTTCTCAACACAGAAAAAAAGCCCTGCTGTCATAGTTTTTCATCAGTTACATCTCTATTGTGGTATTTTTCTTAGCAATTTTGAATTTTTGAAACTACAGTGACAATTTATCATTTTGAAGTGATGTTATCACTCAAATTAAAACCTATAGTTTTTGTTTTCCAGGAAAGCCAAACAAAAATAGACAGCTAGTTTTCTATATCAAGAAAATACTCCTTCATAGATGACAGGAAAAAGAGGTTTAGGTGTTTGGCATATTAGAAGCTGACTGTGGTTATATTTCAAAGAATGAATGCACAGGGTAGAAATGTGATACTTGTCAGGTTCCTAATACAATAACATATTTCAAAGCTGCACAGTTCAATTCACCTTGAAGGTGCTTTATAGGGCTTTACCCAGACCTAGAAAGAGGTCTGGTTCAATGCACATCAAAACGGTGGGAGTTTCATGGTGGAAACACAGAACAAAATTCAATCTTCTCAAGGGCAAACCTAGGCAACATCTTTAGGATGTATCAGTGGAAAATGATAATATTCTAGCAACAAAATCAGATTTTTGTTTGTTTGTTTCATGTTGTACTTATTTAAATCTGACAGTTAAAAATCTGCAATCATACTTGAAAGTTAGGCATCCTACTCCTTCCACTGAGATTCCTGAGCTGTATCAGGGGTTGAGCACAAGGGGTATTCAGTAAGAATATACTCATGCTCTGCAGCTGCAGCTTCCAACCCCAGAAAAGATGAGGTCAACGGGAAGAGTTACTGGTGATGGGACAAGAAGAGGGTATCTCTAATATAAGACCTTGCTTCTGCAGCAACAATCTCTGCCCTTACTAACATCCCTTGTGCCGAGACAGAAATTTCAGCTACTGATGATGACAAGTTATTGAAAATGAAATTTTTTTTGGTAAAGTAATTCTGTCATCTTCATCATCAGTTTTTCTCAACTTTTTGCTCCTGATTCCTTCACTATACCAAAGCCTGCCAGACTTTTTCAGTACAACAGTCTCTTATTCTGGAAATCATCCCACTGAAATGCAGTAGGAGTTCCTGTGCAGAAAGATGCTATTTATTTCACTAAAACCATTTAGAAGATGAAGGGTACTTGTGGAATAGGGTAAAGCTCCACAACTATTACTGAGACAGCAGCATATGCAGCAATTTGGCTGTGACATTAAAACTGTGCACTCTGTGCACTGAGGCGAACGACACTGTTAGACCGATATTGCCCAACTTCTGACAATTTTCCAGCTTGTGCAGCTGTTGGGAACATATGGGCTTTAATGTTTCTGTGGTTAGTGATTCTTCCTCTTGCTTTTCCTTGCACACACACACATAAACACACACTCCAGTCTGACTCTACTGAACAGGCTGAATGTTAAATTAATAGATTTCCTTTCAGACCAGGACAGTAATGGATTCAACTCACCTTAATTAGTGAATAGATTTATTGCCCTGGAACAGATCTGAAAATATTGCATGTCTGTGATCTGCTTCTTTGCTAGTGGTAAAGGTTTTGCTTGTGAATGTACTCAACCTAGATACACAGGAAAATCTGAAAACGGATTGAAGGCATATTTTACAGGTATGGAGGCACTGCATGTTAGCTGGCTACAGCAATTTAGATGGAAAGGTGGATGCTGCAAATTTCAGTGCTGATTAAACAGAATTTTGGCAGCAGAAGAAAGTGATTGCCCTGTTCTTCCAAATATGGGTTCAGTCCAATCTGGCTTTTAATTGCACTGCAATAGATTAGTAAATTATTCTGGTAAGTAATTAAAAGAAAATTCAACTAAAATCCTGCTGAAGGGAAAGCTGTGCCTTTTATTAACATGGTTTAAATTCATTTTGTTCTGTACTCTGTGAAGTACATAGCTATCAGTATTCTTGGCTTAGTTTGACAGAAATTGTTCAGAGTACTAGCTGGCTACCTGGGCCTCAATATGAATTTCTATTAATAACATTCATAAAATTGTCATCATGTTTTCAAGTTAGCAGACAATGAAACTGCATTACCCTGTAGCATTACTTAATAATTCAGCAAAATTCAAATTTATAAGAATATTGAGACTATTAGTAAGAAAACTCCAAAATGAAGCACGTACTTGAGGCAACTATTTCCTCATGCCCAGTTTTGAGATGGGAAAAAAAAAAAAATTCAACAGTCATATCTTTTGGCAAATTGTGTTTTAGAGGGAAGAACACTGAAGAAAACAAACTGAAAGCTAATCTGATATGTAAGTTATTTTGAAAAACACCTGAGAGGAATTCCTCTATTCGTGATTACAACAGGGAAAGAGACTGCAAGTAAGGTAACCAGTTCCTAGACTATATACTGCAATAAACTGCTTAACTAACTAACTAACTAACTAACTAAATAAGTAAATAAACAAAAAACAAACAAACAAACAAAACCCCACACTTGTTGCCATGTAAAGGAAATTTTACTTACAGTTGCTCTTAGAAAGTAAAAAGGTTTTCTTTTCAAACTATTAATACTAAGATAGGGATCTGTTCATCACTTGTCACATCACATTAACGCATTCATCAGTATAAAGGTACAACTTTTGAAGAAGCTATTGGATAACAAAGTGGAGTATGGAAAGGGATATTCTACAAGAGAAAATAGATCAAGAGACAACTGGAAGGCTCGTATACCTTTAGGTTTGGAATAGGGCACTAAGACTAACAGGATCTTAAATATACTCTCCTGTTTAGTTATTGATATCCCCAAATGGCTTTCTTCTTCTCCTTATGCTTCTATACAAATGTTTGCATCTGTTTACAACATTCTAATTGATTTTTCTAGTTGTGGGTTTTATGGCATTATATCTATCCTATGTATAGGAGGTACAATGGTGAAAAAGCAGTTGAATCTGTCATTTAAGCCAACCGCTTTCATACCTGTATCTTTCTTTCACACATCATCAGAAGTACTGTGTGTAGAATATAAACTTGTTTCACAACAAGAGAATAATTTCCAAAACATGGGAACAATGACAAACAAATGAGAAAGATCTATCCAAACCATTAATGGCAGAACACTGCATGTACGCATTCCATGTCTTTGCATAAAATTCTCATTGGAGCTCTGTTTCTTACTTTTTATGTGCAGCCACTAAGTCTTACATTAATGAGACTTACATAAGTCTTACATAATGAGGAGGAGGAGGAGGAGGAGGAGGAGGAGGAGGAGGAGGAGGAGGAGGAGGAGGAGGAGGAGGAGGAGGAGGAGGAAGAGGGGGAGGAGGGGGAGGGGGAGAGGAGAGGAGAGGAGAGGAGAGGAGAGGAGAGGAGAGGAGAGGAGAGGAGAGGAGAGGAGAGGAGAGGAGAGGAGAGGAGAGGAGAGGAGAGGAGAGGAGAGGAGAGGAGAGGAGAGGAGAGGAGAGGAGAGGAGAGGAGAGGAGAGGAGAGGAGAGGAACAACAGCAACAGCAAAAACACCCCAAAACCAAAGGCAAATTGAATATAAGTCAGTATGGTGACTTAAGCAACTGCCTTAATCTGATTGCTGCAAGCACAAGATCAGACTACATTAATCATATCCCCGTCTCTTTTTTGTCATTAATATATTAAGCAGACTTATGCACATTTTTCTTCACAAAAACCTCTCACCACCCTGTAGGAAGCACCACTATTATATGTAATTCTGTGCTGACAGACATTTCTAGCTACTGAAAATTCTGAAATATCCCATCTTTTCTATGACAATAGTTAGCCAGAAATTGCAGTGAAAAAATGTGCCTTGAACAAGTTTGTTCACGTTTATCCTGCAGTGCACAGCTTTCAATAACCAGTTTTAGTCTTTATGTGATATATTTATTTTTCAGATTGTTTAATCTTCTTTGATTTGATGTTTAAAAATCACCCATGACTTTAGTAATATCTCTTTATATTGTTCACTTCATGGATATTAATCTCCATGGCCTTCAAAGAGGACACAAGAAATAGACATCTCTGATTTTCCTATATTTCATCTTTCTCCACTGCAATGAAAAGGGTAGACCTCAGTTATTGAAAACAGAAGATTTAGAACTGTAAATAACTTTCATTTGGTCATCTACAATTTTGCCATTGCAGAATTGCTATCTTTTAAAAGGACTTTTGTCCAAGTTAGTTATAAACAAGTCAGGCTACACAAAGACTGAGGAGTCAGAGAACAAAAGCCATGAGAGTTTCCATTCTCTGATTGTTGTAAAAGGTTTTTCTTCATTTAAGAGCATCCCTAGTTGTTTGTCTTCTATTTTTCTTTTTTTTTTTTTCCCTCATATTCCCTGCAGAAAACCAAATAATCAACGAACAGGAAAACTCTGAACTTTGCCATTACCCAGTTCACTTTCCATCTGGATTTAGTTTAGATTCTAAATTATATAATTCTGCCTACTGCCTTAATTTGTCTCTCTGTAATTCAGATGCAGCCAACATCAGATTTATCTGAGTTTAAAAAAAAAAAAAGAAGAAAAAAAAAAAAAACACAGAAAAAAAGGACAGTTTTTTTGAAAGAATGTTTTTTTAATTAAAACCCATATCTGCTTCACTAGCATCAATGGAGTCATATAGTTTATAGCTAGCAGAGGAGATTAGATTATTTTGACCTTGTAAGCATTGTAGCTATTAGACTTGTTTTGTTTTTGTTCTATTTTGCTTGTATCCTTGTAGCTTTTTTACTGAGCAAAAAAAACATCCACTGTATTCTACAGCCTTTTAAACACAGTCGTGCAGGATAAGCCTTATCTGCAGGCATTTTTTCTGACAGACAAATATTAAAATCAAATGAATGTGTTATTTCTACAAGCCTTTTTATTAGGAGTGAACTAGAGAAGATCACAGTATCTCCTAGAAAGTCCCTTGTGGGTTTAAGACAAATTCAGTAAAGTAGTAAAAAACAATACCAGCACAATCTACCAATAATTCAGGTTGGAATTAAAAGTTGGAATTATGACTGTCAAAAGCTTTCCTGAAGTGAAAATACATTAGAGTAAACAATTAACTGGATCATTTTGAACATCTGCAATTATCAAATTTTACTTGGAAAGACATATAATGCCTATGTTAATTATGTATATTATCTACTGTGGCCATTGCAATCAAAATTGCCTCACTGTTACAAAAAACTTACAGTTGATGGAAGTGGTAATATTTCTGACTTAACCTTAACTTCTACCTACAGTGTAAGTAGGTAGATGACTGTGCTGTAATTATGCAATATATAAGAAGGAAGGTTTTAAATTCCCACTACTTACATCTGCCAATGACTCCACGTTTCCTACAGTTTACTTAAAATCATAGACTCACAGAATCATCTATGTTGGAACAGGCCTTCAAGATCTCCAAGTTTAACCATCAAGTTGACCTAGCAACACGATAATTAAACCATGTCCCTGAGTGCCATGTCCACGTGTCTCTAGACTATCTCCAGGGACAGGGACAGGGACAGGGAGAGAAGGAGGGAGGGGAGGGGAGGGGTAGGAGGGGAAGAGAGGGAGGGAGGGGGGAGGGGAGGGTGAGCAACCCATTCCAGTGCTTGACCACGCAGTCCATGAAGAAATTCTCCCTAATATCCAATCTAAAACCTCTCCTAGTGCAAGCTGAGACTATTTCCTTGCATTCTATCACTTGTAACCTGGGAAAAGAGACTGACACTCTGTATAAAAGAGAGTAAAGATAGTGAAGAACCTGGAAGACAATAAATGACAGTTAATAAGTTGAAAACTCTGGGGTGCCAGCCAAATTACTATGTACATTTGATAATTCATATATGATGCAGAAATTCTGGTAAAAGAGGAAAAAATAAAATCTGAGATTCTGAGATGTACTTGCTCTTGATGAAAGCTCATTTATTTTGCATGTGTTCCAAGCTGATAGGCAACAAAGTGAACATTCCTGTAATTTATCTTTAAGAATAGTCAGTGGAAAAATAAAACCAAACCTAAGCTTGATTGATCATTTTTTCAAAGACTGAAAATGTTATGGCAAGCATGTACTACAGTCCATGATGTTAAAAACCTGGAAGTGCATTTCAAGAATCATTACTGTTTCAGGTGAAAACTCTTCCAACTTACTAGGTTTCAAATTCTCAGCTATTCTTTCCTGAAAAGAGACAAGATTAGCCAGAATGAACCCAAACTTCTGATGTCCAAGAGACATCGTTATAACTTTTATAGTTAATTCTTGCTTTCATCAACCTTTTTATTATTGGCATAAATTTATTTAAAAACATATTGTTTTTAATGTGTAATAATGTAATATATACAGTTTTTGTTTTTATGTGTATGCATGAGCATCCATATGGGCTGATGGAGGTACAAGGGAGCAGTGAAACAGGCTGTGAAGGAGCCTTTCAGTATGATGTGGCTTAATATAAAGAGGATTCACTATCCCAGCCACAATGGATGCATTCTTACAGGTGCTGCTAAAACCATTCTTCGACTCACAGTTTGCCTTCACCCCCAGTAAATCGGATCCCAGTCGCAGCAGAGCCCGTTGTGAGCAGAGGCTCTCCAGGCACCCATGGGTGAGCGAGGTGCTCCTTTATCTCACATCTCCCTCTAGCGGGATGCGGGGGAAAAGTCAGCCTCCACAGCCCTCCTTTTCTAATCTTCCTTTCTCTTGCTAAGCCTTACTGTTGAGTAAAATCATACATTGTCTGTCATTCTTAAATGATTTAATATGATATGGCCACGCATTAAACCTTCTTGAAATGAAGGAAAAGATTTTTTTTTTAAACATTCTATTTGTGACTTATAATGTGCTTTTTTTTTTTTTTTTTTTTGAGTACTCCTATTACGTTTAGATATGGTCTGAATCTGAGTAAGGACAATATGAAGGCTCATATGTGCTGCCCTTTGGTGTTAGACAGGTTAATTTGCTGTGACTGCAGATGATACTATTTCAAGCCACCAAAACTTAAGCCCTGCTTAGGGCCAGGATGTTAATCCATCAGGCATTTTGCCCAGTAGCAGTTATTCTTCTTGACATAAATTAAAAATTGTTTCTAATATATCAATCTGAAAACTTGTTTTGTGGAGCTGCACAGAAATGCAAGCATGTTGTAAAACCACTAATAACAATGATGTAATGAAAGATTACATTTCAGCATAACATACAGAATTAAGATAAAAATTTGGCTTGAAGACACACAAGTTTCTGGTGCTGAATTATATTTTAGGCCTTTCTATACCGTTGCAATAACCCAGGAGCTCCAAGTCAGCAGTTGCTGTATCTGGAGGCACCTAATTTTCTGAGAAGTTCCTTAATTGCTTCCTGCCGTGAATGCGTACAAGCATGCTGGTCTGAGAGCATGAAGCAGCTTGATGTCTTCGTCTGTCTAAGGAAAGTGTCCTTCTAAGATAAAAAAGGAATTTGAATAGTTCTGGGAGGCAGAGGGGGGAAGGAGAGGATGGGTGTTTTTTACTTTTGTGATCACACTGTTTCGCAGTGCAGTGCTAAGATCCTTTTTCAAATCTAATCCACAAGGCTCATTGCTTTCCTGCATACTCTTGGTATCTTCAAGAATAAGACAGGCTATATTTGTTGTTCATTTTTTCATTGCCTTTTTCAGCCTTGAGTTGAAAACTGTTTAAATCTTAAGTGTATGAGAATAAACCTTCCTCAGGACAACATCCAGAATAAAAGAAACATTATGTTTTAGACTACTCTGCAGGGCCAAAAGATGTTTCCCCCGTTTTTAAGTGCATATCATCTTAAATGCATTTCCCTAGATTTTATGAGATTTCAAAGGATATTCAGAGTAACTATATGCAATATGTGCTTAATTCTCAATCACCGGCCTTTGTTAAATGTAGATAGATTCACCATTGGAGCAGAATTTTTTTTTTTTTTTAACTCACAGTGAGTTGTTACAGCAAAAACCAGAGGTAGAAGTGAGACTTTTTATGGAGGCCTTGTAACACTTATGCCAGCACTTTTCAGATGTAGTCTGCAGGTCAATCAGATTGCATGTCAAGGACTTTTACAGTTTCACACTGAGACTTTTACATTTCCATTTAAAAGGATAGTAGAGACCCTATTTGTTCTTGATGTAGAATTCCTACTGAAATCAAATGGTAATGGAGAGCAGGGAACAATAGTTGAATAAGTAAAGAAAAATATCACAGAAAGCAAAAAAAAATCATGCAGGTGCATCACTATCAGCTGTCTCTAAATGAATGATTAAAATCATCTGTGCCTTATGCAGAAGCTTCATGAAATAATCCAAAGAGATTTTGCTTCAGTTTTAGCATTTTCCTTGCAGTTTTTATTCTGTGTTGCATTCTTATATTGAGGATTATCCCTCATTTGCTGGCTCATTTGACAAATCATTATCTTCCTTTATTAGTAAGCATTTCTAGCAGTTCCTTCTACACTAACCAGCTTAGCTGGCTTCATACTTTGACTACTTTTCAGTTTTCAGAAAAGGAATTTACCCAGAGATGTATAAACAGGGACTAAAATGGTTTATCTGAAATGCAGTAATCTCACAATTCCCCTGCAGCAGCATGCAATGGGCAGCAAAAAGCATTTTCAGTTCCCATGTAGTTTGTATCAGCTTGTGCTGTGCCCATTGGAAGTTGTCAGAAATAAATATGTTTTTTTTAACACCATGCTATAAATACCCCATTTTTAAGGGTATTTTTGATAAAGATGTTAAGAAAAGTAAGTTGTTGGTGTTCTGGATCCTGAATTTTCAAAAAATCATCCTTGTCACACTGAGTCATGAAAGTCTTTGGATTTCTGCCCTGTATTTTTCAGTTAGTGAAACCTTAAAAAATAGTTAAAGTTATTACACTGGTTACCCAAATTTCACTTTTGACCACAAAATAAATTCATATATATACATATACCAAAGATATTTACACATATGTATCAAATATTATATATACAATGTCTAATCTTTTCTGCCTGAAAATAAGAGATTCTGAAGTGAAATTGAGGCTTATTGAAAACAGCGGGGAAAGAAGATACTTGCAAGGTGAAAACCTCACTTTCAGACAGTGGTTTGAGTGCTTAGCTGGGTGAAGAGAAGTCAGACTATGTTTTTTCCCATCGGGATTGCTTCTGTATGTCGTATTAAATTGCTAGCAGCACTAATACAATACCATCTCTCACTCATTAGACAGAGTTTCTTTGGCTTGTCATTCTCTGCATGAAGGAGAGTTCCCCCGGGAGAGATTTAATTCTACTCCCGGCGTTTCTGGGCATGGTCAAAGAAAACCAGAATAAAACTGGCAGTTTTAACAACAGAGTGTAGGACTCAAGGTCTGGTCCAACAGAACTCTACGAGCATTCTGTAAATATTCTCACTTTTTTTCTGTCTGAATTATTTCTTTGATTGATGAACTTCTAATTCTTTTTTATTTTATTTTATTTTTTTTCCAAAATAATGCAGCTTTCTCTACAGAAACAGAAGATGTGTCTTTTTTCCTTCAGCTTGGAAAACTATAATTTTGAAGTTTACAGCCTCAGCAGGGTTTGCAAGCAAGTTGGGGCAAGAGTGGCCTCAGCTGGGAAGAACTGTGGGAAGCCCGGCAAGGACTTGTTCCAAAAATATGGCAGAATGTGAGGATAATAGGGGAACCTCTAGTTTTTGACAGAGCTAGGATGAGAAGTGGACTTTGGGCAGCACAGCACAGTGCAGATGTCAGCACCACATCAAGCCATGCACTGTGAGCACTGCCTGGATATTGCAGAGGTTCAGCAAATGACAGAACTCTTGTAATCATAGAAGGAAAGCTGTGGGTCAGACACTAGGAGATGTGCACCTCTGTTCCATGTGTGTAAAGTAGGACCTATGCTCATAACACATAAATCAACGTAAGAAGCACTCACTTATATAAGGATACTTGTGCTAACATCATCACTTGTGTTAACATAGGTGTTAACATCTGACCAGCTTTGCCTACGAATTTCTGCTTAGCTTTCAGACATTAATTTCCAAGATAGAATCTTTGTGATAAATTAATTATTACAGTCCTATCTTCTGAAAATACTTTGTAAATATGGAACAGCCTGAGATTATTGGTACCCATTTTGTTTTTTCACTGAAATCACATTTTCAGGAACTACGCTTATGGATAACATACCAGTGTTAGTGTTGAGTGCAGGTAACTGAAAGGATTTTTCTTTTGAATGCGGTCTCAGACAGCTGTAAAGTTGCTGGGTTTTATTATTCAAAGATCACATGTAGAAGTTAATCCTTCTTTTAATGCTCAGTACATTGCAACTACTTTTTCCTCAGTTTATTCTGCTGGTTTTAGTTTGTGCAGTTTTAGAATGCTTTTGATATAATGTTGTTTGTGTTACAGTTTAATAACTAAAAGACATTGTTTTTTCTTATGTGATGCTTTTCCCTTATGCATCATTCATGCTTGTTCAACAGTGTTAGCAATAGCTAACAAGCACTTCCTAGCCTAAACTGTCAAGTCAGGGATTTTTGCATTCTTTATGCCTAGTTCATACATGCCACTGAATTGCTGATACATTCATAATGACTTCTTTTTCTTTTTTTTTTCTTTTTTTTCTTTTTTTTTTTTTTTTGTTCAGTTAATTTTAAAATTTCTGAGAAATTAAACAAATACATACTCTTAAATTCAGAGCAGGCTACTGAAGCTGTGTTCTTTACCATCTGGGAAAAGGACTCGGATTATACTGGGAGATTCTTTCTGGGAAAATCTTATTAAAAACAGAAACTGCTGATTTCAGTACATGAATTTTCCAGTTGTTTTCCCATAGCTGTTCTTCTGGGAACCCCTTAATCAGTAGTATTTTTTAATCAGTTTGTATTTTTACCAGCTGTCATCCCTATTAATAACACTTACTTGATTTTACGTAAAGTTTCTTGATGTTCAGCAGACCCTTTCATGTCTACAACACTGCTAATCCTGCAGACATGCAAACAAAAGGAGCAATTATGTTCCTCAAATTATTCTGGCTGGCATATATGCAATGGTACAAAAAATGGGGACAGACTGGAAAATAAGAGGGAAGCCTTGAAATGTTGATACCCTCAGACAGCCCTGTGATACCATCAAGAAACTCACCGGGTGTGCCTCTGCCCAGTCAGGAATATCCTAGGCACCCTGCCTCTGTCAGAAATCTGGTTAAATAATGTATTTCAGGCCCATTCTCTCACAAGATCATAAATTTCTTGTCTGCATCCCAAAAAAAACTTAGTGAGAGAATAGCCAGTCCTCTTTGTTTCCATGGCAGTCATGTGGGGAGAAGACTTTAAAATATCCAACATGAAATGTCTGCAGGTAAGTCAATATGTTTAGTCAGCTAAATGCGCATGAACTGGATACTCTGAAAACATTTTATCTACAGACAAAAGATGCCCACAAGCATTTTATAATCTTGTGATGAACAGAAAAATAAAATTAAATTCAAATGTATGAAATAATAAACAGTTCTCTGGTTTTGTTTTCTTTTTTGTTTTATGAAGAAAGTGGTAGAAAAAAAAAAGGACTCTATTCCAAATATTAAATGATTTGTACACTGCCATAAATAAAATGTTCATTTTGGTCTTCTGGATAAAAATTACTTTGGGTTAGACTTCAATATTCACTGGATATTCTGAGTACAGGATAGAAAAAATGAGATTTTTTTTATTTTTTCACTGTTGCTTTTCCCAACACTGCCAAAACAAACAGACAAACTTTCTGCCCCTCAGTTCGCCTAAATGTGGCAAACACATCAATCTCTCCAAGATTTCAAAGACTACCACAGCAAGTCAGTTGCTGTTTGTAAAGCCTGGATAAGAAGCATTACAATTTATGTCAAAACCTTTCACTTTTTCTAAACATCAATAGCACAATGCTTACTGTATGTCCAATTTTCTATTCAGTAATAAAGTATTTTTCATCAGTAAATGTTCATATATACATATTCTGAAATCTTGTTTTATTTCAGTAATAACATGTTTAGTCATTCCAAGACCCCCACTAAAATTTAAGGGCTGTTTTTTTTAAAGACTGTGTTACTTTCACACTATATTACTCAATGTTACGAAAACTGGAAATAGCCATATTGCTTTAAAAAAGAATGGATTTGTTCCATCCTTTGGAACCAAAAGTCTTAAAAGGCTAAGCACCAATACAGGGAAATAATAGATCACAAAGTACCGTAAGACCATCCCAATGTAGGATTTATGAAATTGAAATGTAAAATGAAATAAACAAATCGCTTAACTGACATTGAAGGTACAACATAACTCATGTTTATTTTCATTGTGTACAGAAGGTGGAGCCAAATTCATAAGGATCTCAGAGCTCATACTTATTTTTGTTGTTGTTTGTATGGTTTTCCACTGCCTTTTTAGAGGGCAGCTTGTTCTGAGAAGATAATGATCAGTTGCAATGTTGGAATAAATCCTTTAAGACCAACCTTTCTATCTTTAAGCTGCCTGTAAGGAGCTTTAGAAGTTTCCTGGCAGAGCTGAAGAGCAACCAAGCCTCCACATATTACCCTTCTCCCTTTCTATCCATCAGTCAAGAGCAAGCCAGGAATGAATTAATGTTTCTAAATGTAGCATGGAAACATGAACAAGTGAGCTGTGAAAGAAACTGTAAAGAGTTGTGGTGGCATCACAAAGCACAAAAAGGAGACAACCCAAAATTTAAGCACTCTATCTTCCTCCTCTGTGATCCTCATACATTTTAAAAAGAAAATCCACTTAGCTGTTTTAACTGCTAGCTGATACTGCAAAAAGAAACTAATGAACAGGGCAAAGCAATTTTGTGCTTAAAAGATGGAACCAGGCACTAAAGTACAACTCCAAATTCTGGCTGTGTCATGAGCTGCCTATGACTAAGAAGAGTTGCTGATATTCTCCTTGACAAATTCTTGTACTGTAAAAAGTGGTTAACGTAGCTTAACTTGTTCTGTGTTAATATTTATAAAGCACTCAGATTCTAGACAAATGGCTGCATAACAGAGCAAAATATTTTGAGACTAGTGACGATGTGCTTAGTGCTGTGAATTGGACTCAGGTCTGATGGCATCTGTGACTTCTCCAGAACTTCATCTGAGGTGCTTCAGTCTTTATATGTTTCTAACAGGGTCCCTTTTAAAATAACAGCTTTTTGGAGATTTTTTTCTTCTTCTTTTTTTATTTGGCGAGGAGATCAGTAAAAGCAGGATTTATCTTGTGCTGATTCAGCCTCTTTTTCCCTAGGGAAACAGTCCTACAGCCAATGGAATCTGAGAGAGACCAGTTTCAACAAGGATTAGCAAGCGTGCTCACTAAGAGAGGAAGGATCTTGTGATTATCCTCCTTTTTATTATTAATATTCTTACTATTGTCAGAAAATATTCTCTTACATGGTGCATGCTGTGCCACAAACTGCAAGTAGCTACTGCCTCGATGAGTAGGAACTGCCTTTGTTTTGAAGAAGCCGTGAGAGGATGGATCTGTTTTGCAGAGCCAGCAGTGCCAGGCACAGGAGCTTCCCGTGGGCTCCATCTCAGCCTCTCCAGCTGACAGAAGAGGCAAGCACTGTGGCCAGCAGCTTCCAAGCAATATTACATTTCTATGTGATGTAAGTTCCTTAAGCAAGCGAAAAACCACTGGCTGCTTTAAAAAACATCGTTAGTCTGCACATATATGTGCTTAGGTAATCAAGAAATACCACATTATTGTTCCTTGGATATTCTGAGAAGCTGTACCTCAACAGGACAGGAAACAGGGCCACGCATTATTCACAAGCCTGTTCTGAAAGCCAAACGTGTAAGAAGGGATATCGATGAAAATGTGCTGAGGCTTACATGCCATTCTGGGACGTGGGTGACTGCACAGCTGCTTTGAAAGGCTCCCAAGAAAATCTGTATTACATATGTATATTCATTTCAGTTCACCATACAGTTCATGGACTCGTCTCCCAAATTGCACAGGAGCATGGGAGCACTGTGCATGGGAGTGCTGGGAAGTGAATTTTGCAAGCAAACTGCAAACAAGTGAAGGCGTGCTCTTTGTCTTAAGAACTCCATAAATCACAGACATCCCTAACTGGGAGTAGAACGTGAACCCCACTGGTATCAACAGGAAATTCTGTAATGGTCAAAGGACTGGAGAGTCTTCCAAATGAAATATTCACAGGGGCTTTCTGGGTGATTCAGGTTACTACAATATTTCGGAGAAAATATTTGGAGGAGAGACAAGGAAAAAGTTTATAGAATTCTGTATTTCTATTCAGGAAACAAATAGAAAGAAAACAATGGACCGGGCTGTGAATTAACCAAGAATCTGTGTCAAGGGCTGTAAATACTACATAACCCATTGGAATCTCTTTTGATAAGAAGTGCGTAAAAAAGTAGCAGCAGTATTATCTTTCCTTTATTGAACCAAGGCTTCATGTTGGTGTGTGAAAACCCCGGGCAGAGGGAATGGACACAGTCTGGGCTCTGGAGCTGCATCTGGGTTGGAGTGTATGCATGCCCTCACTGGCTGTGCCGCAGGCTGCCTAACAATCACAAACAGGTTCTACAGTCCTGACCCTGCCATGCTGAAATGTTGCCTCACAAGACAGTATCATTTGCTCCAAAAGGCAGAATGTCAATGGGAGGCATGATTAGCCTCAGAGAGCTCTGAGCCCCCAAATCTTCATTTCTGTGGTGTCAAGAGCCTGTACTCCGCAATATAAGGCTTAAAATTGAAGTGTGATCTTTTTACCCATCTCTTGGTCTGTAATTAAGAACACTGCTCCTCTGCTTCCCTGCTGAACACAGCTTCAGCTGAAGAGGGGCTGTGTGAACGTGTGAAGACATTTGTTCAGTCTGAAAAGCTTCTCCCCATTTGTGGTGCAAATGAGTGTGAGACTCTTTGGTCACCTTGTGTAATTGTAGATCCCTGCAGTGTCTGAAGCTGAGTGTGCTCTGGTAATAGGCTATGAAACGTGATCATGGAGACATACTTCCCATCTATAAAAGACCTCTTCAAGGCATTTTTGTCAGGACTTGTAATTCTTCTTGAGTCTTCACTGTATCACAGTGAAGGCTTGAAATACTTTCCCTTTTCATGTGGATAATGCTGTATCAGAGCCAAGTGTTATGTTCATTACTGCTGCAAAATTATTCATCCCTGACATATGCATTTTACTCGCGTAAAGTGGACCCGATGAGTGCTGGGCTTCTCACAAACACTGTTTGTTTATTTAAGCGGAGAAATACTTCCAGGTGCTTCTTTTAAAAACAGAATGCTTCAATAATTGCAGAGCCTATGCAGGAAGGTGCAGAGCAAAATGCAAGACTAGGCACGCTAGGCCCTGTGATCTTTGGGAGGGAATGATAGCACTCCATGGTACCATGTTATAATCTAAGGCAGGGAGAGTGTTTTTTTCTGCTGGGTTTTGAGCTTTTTGTTTTTGTTTCACCTGGAAAACTGCTGCTTTCCTAAGGGGGAGGTTTTCAGCACCAACACAAACAACATCAAATCTCCCTGTCTCAGCATGCTGCCATGTTGTTGGTGTTTTGTGCTTTGTGCCAGACTAACATGG
Organism: Phasianus colchicus; assembly: GCF_987193195.1. Lineage (NCBI taxonomy): Eukaryota > Metazoa > Chordata > Aves > Galliformes > Phasianidae > Phasianus > Phasianus colchicus. The sequence continues at coordinate 61,502,913 of NC_143437.1, read as the reverse complement.
GGCAGCAGCAGCAGCGCTGTGTGTGCCCTGCTCTCATACCCATACCACAGTCAAGAAGGCAGTGAGGGGCTATGGCTTTTACATATTTTATCATTTTTTAATTCTGAAGAAGATCCCAGCACCTGTTAAGCACAGAGTTCCATTTCTTCCTTGCCACTCTCCTTTTTCTCAAAACGTGAAGAGAAAAAATGACCTTAAAACAACACTCAGAGAAGATAAAGAAAAGTTTTTATTCTGCCATGTGGCTTCAACAAATGCAAAAACTTAAAAATGCTGTCAGAAAAAACAGGCAGCGTCTAAGCAAAGAGAACAAGTTTGAAAAACAGCATCTCTAAAGTTGGAGAAGGTAATAGGAAGGTGGAAAGCTGCAGTGCACCGTCTCTTCTTCTCACACAGGAGGCAGTGTGGTCCGCTGCAAATGCACCAGAGCAAGAATTTGGATCGTGTGTTTCTTTAGCAGCTTCAGAGCTCCCTGCTGAGCTTATCTACAAAGGCCTTGTCTTGGTTCTTTCATCTAGCGAGTTCTCTGTGAAAAAGAATTAGGTACAGACTGCGAAAAATGAGCTGGGATATCTATGTTGTGTTATAGAGTACAGTGTTGTTTACTCCAATAACAGACTGTAAGGAGGAGCTTTATTTGGGATCCTCTCAGAGGACACTTCTGGACTTCTCCCTTTTCTTACATTCTTTAAAGAGAAGGAAAAAAAAAATCACTCGTCTATAGTATTTAGCATGAAAAAGCCCAGGAATAGTCCATGAGAAATTGGGAATTAAAACCCCCAAACTAGTCTGGTGCAACCCAAAAAATGAACCTTCATTGCGAACTACCAACCACTCGCCACTTCTAGAGCAGCTTTTCTGCAGTCCACCAGAGGAGCTGACACCCCACGACACAAAGGGTACACGACCAATTCCTAACACAGTTTGGACTCCATATGTGAGCAGCTTAACACCCACAGAGAAATGAATTAATCTCTCTTCTACAGAAGAGGCGTTCTGTAGGGAGTATTTAATCACAGACTGATCAGGAGCAAAGCCAAATATCTTCATTCTGAATAGATTAGCCTTGGAGCACGTTCATGTTCTGAATAAAATGAAATGAACAATTACCAGAAACCTTTCTTCTCAACTACTGAAGAGTGAGTTTCTGTGCCGTACTTTATTTTCTGAAAATTCCTGGAAAGAGTTTCCTGGAATGTAAGATCGTTTCTCCGTGTCTCCCATGGGATGCATGTACACACTAACACGCACACACGCATCAATAATTAAAAAACTCGCGATAGATACATCCTGCAGGAGCAAACACACCGCTCCTCGTGTGTACTTTCACGCGAGCACGTAAAGCAAGCGGACCCGAGTAAACAAAGCCGTACGAACACCAAGGGTCAGGGGGCGCTTCGCGAGGGCTTCCTCCCGACTGGGCGGAGGGGTGGGAAAGGCGAGGTGCAGCCCAGCGCGGCACGCCGCAGCCCCCGGTGCCCCCACGCATCGCCACCCCCTCCCCGCGGTGCCGCCCGGCCGGGCAGGTCCCAGCGAGCCGCCCGCCGCAGCTCGCCCGCCCTCGCTCGGTTGCATCAGCAGCGGCGACCTCGGGGCGCTCCCCTCTGCCCCGGCTCGTTTTTGCTGCGCCTTCAGTTCTCGCCCTCCTCCCCCCACCTTCCTGCGCTCCATTCGCGGGGCCCCTCCTCCTGGGCTGCCACCCCTCCTTTTCCCCACCCTCTTTCACAGTCAGAAAACTTGTTAAAAGCTCTGCCCGTGTTCCAAGTTAGAAAAAAACTTTTACGAGGTATCAGCACTTTTCTTTCGCTGGTGGGGAAGGAAGGATGAAAAATACAAAGCAGGAGTAGACTTTTAAAGTTTAAATAGACAGGTCCGAGCGCCTGAGCGTGCTCTTCCGTTTTCCCTTAACCCTCCAGAGAAGTACCCCGAGCCACTCGCACTGCTCATCAGCAGCGGTAAGTTGGAAGTTTTCCTTTCTCGTCTTTTGGTGTACACTTTTTTTTTTTTTTCCTAAAAACTTTTTTTCGCTCTAAGGATTTTGCGTTAAATGGTCGAACTTGTTTAAAAATATATGTGGAATAATAAAAAGTTGTCCTGAAGTACTCGGTTTAAACTCGCAGGGATTACGCCGTGCTTTCCTTTCCTTTGTCATATTTTTACACATTTCTAAAAATACGACACTTCCCTCAACTTCCGACCTCGCTCCACGGGGAGAGGCGCTGCGGTGAGGCTGCAGCTGCGGAGCCGCGGACTTGTTGCTCCTTTTGGTGAAGTCTGTGCCCCCCCCTCTACTGACCCAGAAAGAAGGAACGTAGGTGCGCTCCGCTCCTCTCCGCAGCTCAGCGCAGCGCGCCCCGCTCCTGCCCCGCGCATTCCGCTTTCCTACGGCGATCCCACCGATGCCTGCTCGCTGCTCTTCATTAGGTGCTTTGTTAAATGCTGCTGCTAAGAACGTGGTGACTTCCACGTGGGCTTCCTGGCGATTTTTCCCCTTTTCTTTGATAATAGATGCGATAAAATCCAGGCGTGGGTTACGGGTTTGTAACCTAGTTTGTATATAGTTACTCTGTTTTAGCAACCTCGGTAAAGGGATTTTAGGGAAGGAATGTGAGATATCATGATACGTCTCACCACTCTGGCGAGGTTTCTGAGTCCTGGGTGGTTATAAATGAAAGCTGTCTAGGAGGAACTGTGAAAGAATATCCACAGTCAGTGTCATAATCCCGATGTGACACATTCCTTTTATACTACCTTGAAGGCTTAAATACTTTCAAAACGTGGCGAAAAGGAATGATTGAGCAGCATCTCTCTGAGAGCTCAAAAGCTGTTCAAGTTGCGAGAGTTGGCATGGCTCCACTCTGTAGGTTTCTGCCCCGAGCCAGCGGGGAGAGAAGCGCACCAGAAGGCAGGGAGGGGGACCTGCAGCTGGAGCACAGGGTGCGGGACCTATCTTATCGAGTAGCATGCTCGCCTCTTAAACAGGAATACTGTGTGCTGATGTTTGTCCTCGCATTTTGCCTTGGGATAACCAGTGAGCCTTGTGTAAGGGCATATTTTGTCTGAGGAATTCTTTTAGATCTTAACATACGAGAGCCCACGGCAATGGGGATGAAAGTGAGCCATGAGCACCTGGGCCTGAGTCCTGTGTGTGTGTGCGTGTGTGCGCCCGTACAGGGAGCGAGCTGCAGGACTCTGTGCAGCTTTTCATCCTGCCTGCTTCACATCTGGACAGCACACTGCACTGCCGAATTTAAGCCTCTGGTCTTTGAGATGTTTACTGAAGTGCTTCCTTCAAAAACTTCAAAGGCAAACACTGGCACTGACCCATGATACCTAACAAGCGTACAAATGGGAGAAGGGCAGCAGCAGGCGGAGTTGGGGAGGAAGAAGAAGGGTACGCCAGGGGTTTGGTTTCTGGCGTAAGTCTGAGTGCTTCCACACTCAGGAGTGCAAACAGATCCAACACTGTGAAGTTATCTCAGTTTTCAAGTACTGCAAGTCTACAAGATTAAGTTTAGTTGTCTCAGAAATGAACTCTGGATTAGGCCAAGGATTCCTGTGGGCACGAGGAAGGTTAGATGACATTGAGCAACATCTGTTTCATCAGATACTGCTCTCCTTCCCTAGTCTCTGGTTTCCCCCCCTCGATGCTACCCGCTGAGCTTATCTCGCATGGAGGCACCTGGCCTCTTGTTTATGCCATATGCACTTATTAGGATTCCAGATTTCAAGACCTGCAAGCACGATCTTCAGAGGGCCTGAGGGCCCCTCAAGGAATTCAGTGTTTCTTCTCCTAGTTCCCAAGCGAGTCAGAAAAGGGGTGAGTATGGGCAGTAATACAGAGGGGAGACTTCAGCTGTAGAACTAGAGTGCCTAAGAAAGCACTTCTGGTTGCTTTGGGCCCCTTTGCAATTATGCTTTAGAAGTAAATTGGGCGTAGAGAGTACAACATGGGAGAGAAAATCCTGTGGAGAAGATCCACAAGTGACCACCAACGTTGTGTGCAGACAGTGAGAAAGCAAACATTTCTGACGCTTTAAATTCTAGCTACTGCAACCATTTAGCATCTTATCTTTGGCAGATGAAATGAACTGAGGCTTATCTTTAGACCTGCAAATGAACTACAGCTTTCCAGGAGAATGTCTGACATTTGTTGATTTCTGTAGGATTTCAGAAAACTGATCTTCCCTATTCCAACCCATGTAAATGCTTTCAGTTGTACATCTCAGTTCTTTTCTTGACAGTGCTGGTTGCTTTTGGGAGATACTCAGGTTGATTGATGTTCAAGGTCCAGAATCTTCTCTTTTGTAGACCACTTATTTTTCATGTGTGCAAGATTTTCTGTAGGAAAAGCAAAGATTTGGCCTGTTTTCCAACTGCTTCAGCTGCAAAATCCCATTTTAGATCCCGCTCTTACCCTTACTGTTCTTCCATCCACTAGCATGTGACCTTCTAACCCTGCAGTCAGACCTGGACATGTTACCACAACACCGAGTTTGCATTATTTTTCATGGAAAATACGAACCAGATGGCATGGTGAATGCTGTCCATAAAAAATAGTTCTCAGATTTCTTAATTGTGGCTTACAAGTCAAATTTCTTCTATATGTGATCATCCAAAACCCATGTAGATGAATGCTGTAATATCTCCTGCTGCTCTGTGTTGTTTTTTCCTATCTTTACCCACACACAGTAGAATCTGGAAGAAATCCATCTTTTAAAAAGTCTAATAGGCCTGCATTAGTCTATCACCCCCCAAAAAACCTCTTTGAAGTAATAATCAGAACTCATGAAATGTGTGTATGCATCATCAGCTATATCCTAAAATTCCTGAACTACTGAAATTGCACCAGTCCCTCAGATCAAGCTGTGCTATTCAGTGGAACTGTTGAAAGAAGTTTGATTGTTAAAAGAAGTCTAGATTCTGAATAAATAGTTTTTGACTGTAATCTTCCATCAATTTCAAACTATTTACTAGTTAAAACATTTAAATACTTGTTTGATGCAAAACCTCTTCTTACACCTAGTAAACATACATTGGAATCAGTTAAATAAAAATGGTCTTTCAGTGTCCGGAAAGTGAACGAGCTATGTCCTGTGAATGAGTTTTCCCTGAAAGAAAACAAAGTAGTGTGTTTCATAAAGCAACAGAATCCACTTAAGTGAAGGAATAATATATTTGTGCCACCACAAGATTATCTGATTAACAGCACAATGTTTTGAATTGATGTGGGGTTTTTATCACTGGCAAAGGCTAGCGTGTAACTGATCTCTTTAAAAAAAGTTTCTTTTCAAAACTATGTATGAGTAATTCAAGCGTGGAATGTTTCCTCCTGGAGTTTATATTGCCAGAGGATATAAATGAAACTTAGCAATTTTGCATGCTGAAGTAAATTAAAAAATAGGTAATAAATTCTCAAAATATTGCAGGTGTGGGATTAGGTAGGTCAAAACTGAAGTAAATCATGTTGCAGTAATGGACGAGAGTGGAGTGTAATTAAAAAACAAACAACATATAGCTGCCTAGAAATAACATGTCCCCTGTTTTCTTAATCAAACTTTCAATCTGAAATAACATTTAGACAGTAAAAAAGTACACCGAGTCTGAGGAAACTCTGTTAATGCGGTAGTTTCAAATCATCTGAAAGCTGGCTAATTAAATCAAGAAGCTGTTACTTGGAAAAGGCTCCTTCTGTCCACTTCCACTGCTGGGACATGGAGAAAAGTTTGCCTGTAAAACAAACTTCACGTGCTGTATAGTTACAGACTGTTCTCTGTTTTAACAGTCTCAGCATGAGGAGGGACCCAGTCACATTGCATTCCTGCCTTTCCAGAGCCCTCTATGCTCGTGTGCTGACGCTTTTCCTACCAAACTGAACCAATAAAGACAAACTAATCTTTTCCTGGGAATGACTAAACCTGGGAATGATGTGTCCTGAAAGGATACGTTGGAAAGAAGCATGCTGCGTGTCCCTCCCAGCAAGGCTTCCAGATTTAAAAGTCTGAAGAGGGCCTGATCCTTTGATGGGACTTCATTCATGTGAAGAACTAATTATGTGAGGAAGGGTCTGTACGCCACAGTAGGTAAACTTCCTCTGCAGTTCAGAGTGAGCTGACCAGGCGGGCTGCGGAAGCGGCCCTGGGTTATTTTGCAGGGGTTCAAAAATAATTGGCACCTCTGAGCCGTCGGAGCAAGTACTTTAAACACTTGGCTCTCATTATTCTCGGACTCTTTCTGATAGCAAAAAAAGACAGTGCTTTCTTATTTGGCGTAGCATATATTGTTATGATGGAGTATGCCAAATTTATAACCTTCTGTTTCCAGTGAGTCACCACTCTGAAAGAAAATCTCCTTGGTGCTAAAATTTCCTATTTTATGAACTATCCAGAAATGGGGTGTTTTTGTTGTTTGTTTGTTTGTTTGTTTTCTATAAATAACCTTCCCTAGGGAATATATCCATGATGTGACAGGAAGGAAACTATTTGAACATTATCAGAACTATTAATACAGGAAAGAGATTACTCAGCATGCATGGTACAAACATCTCTGCCCAGCAGCATGTACTTCAAAAGGGTTGCTTTGTGCTTATTTTTTCTTCAAGGTGCCCAATTTCACATGCTTACTCATGCGGGACAAGTTAAAATGTAGGGTTTTAAGCAGAAAAGGTTGCCATTTTCCACTTGATAAAAACTATGTAGTGAGCTTTGTTTTTCCTAGGAACCTGGAACATCGAGTAGAATATTTCACTTGTTTTTTGTCACTTCATGTATTTTCGGATATCCCTGAGAAGTGGTGCATTTCCCTGAAACTTAAACACAAGCTGAGAGACACAAGTTAAACTTGCTGTGTTTTACAGTTGGAGTGCAAATCGCCCACTAGGAGTTGCCTTAGAAAGTGCTCACTTGTCTTTCCTTCCTGGGTAAATCTTTTTTCCTTTCATAGAGAAGTGAAGGAATTTAAATCTAAAAAGATGCAAATGAGGAGTTGAAACTACAGTAAATCAAGCAACACAGATAGCCAGGAAACCAGTTCTTCCCATATGGAAACATAAGCTTAGCTGTGCCTCATGCATTTAGTATTTTATATAAAAATGTAGGTGAAGAGTACCAATATTGATCTTTGTGCTGCAAATACTTATTTATAAATTTAATTTAGAAAACAAGATTTTCTGAAGCACAGTGCAGTAAGAACTTTGCGTCATTAGGAACTACACTCAGAGGTATCACACACAGTGTAGTTACGTGTGCAATGGCTCAATTTAACATTGCCATGGAAAATGTTGTGCACATTTGTAATGGTGAAATGTTAGGTATCTGACCCAAACATTAACTCGGTACATTTTTTTATGTAGATTATACTATGTTTTGCTTTCCTGCTCTTTTAAAGAATGAATATGTAAATAACCGTGGATGAGACACACTGAAAAGAGAGAAATCTTTCATTTATTCTTAGTATATTCAGGGAGTACTACCAAATGCTTCCACATCCTGCTTCAGTGGTGTGTCACAGCTGTTTTCAGCCTGCGGCAGATGTCGGTCATTGAACTGCAGCTGCCACTAAAGAAGCTGGTTATAGCCAACCACAGTGGCAACCAGGGGTGTTCATGGACTTCTTGAAAACATGACCGAAATTAGAAACTTCTTTCTTTCACTGTGTTTGGAGACGTCATAAAATATTTATCTTTATAGTTTCCCATACTTCCCACTCCACCTGCAGACTAAGTGAAGCACATGAACTAAAACAAAACTGACACCACTATACTGTTAGCATTGATCTGTATGTGATTCAGCTCATCAAAATTATTAAACATCTGTCTTAACCATCAGTTGTTTTTTTTTCCTTTGTTTCCTTCTTTAGCTGATATCTCGCGAAAATGGGTGATTGGAGTGCCCTGGGAAAACTTCTTGACAAGGTTCAAGCTTATTCTACTGCAGGAGGAAAAGTGTGGCTGTCTGTCCTCTTTATTTTCCGAATTCTGCTACTGGGGACAGCAGTCGAGTCTGCTTGGGGAGATGAACAGTCTGCTTTTCGGTGCAATACTCAACAGCCTGGTTGTGAGAACGTCTGCTATGACAAGTCCTTCCCCATCTCCCATGTGCGTTTCTGGGTTCTGCAGATCATATTTGTGTCTGTACCGACCCTCTTGTACCTGGCACATGTGTTCTACGTGATGAGGAAAGAAGAGAAGCTGAACAAAAGAGAAGAAGAGCTCAAGGTGGTCCAGAATGATGGTGTGAATGTGGATATGCACCTCAAACAAATAGAAATTAAGAAATTCAAGTATGGAATTGAAGAGCATGGCAAGGTAAAGATGCGTGGGGGACTGCTCCGTACTTACATCATCAGCATCCTCTTTAAGTCTGTCTTCGAGGTGGCTTTCCTGCTGATCCAGTGGTACATTTATGGGTTTAGCCTGAGTGCTATCTACACTTGTGAGAGAGACCCATGCCCTCACAGGGTGGACTGTTTCCTGTCCCGTCCAACTGAGAAAACCATCTTCATCGTATTCATGCTGGTAGTGTCTTTGGTGTCTCTTGCCTTGAATATCATTGAGCTTTTCTACGTGTTCTTCAAGGGTGTCAAGGATCGTGTGAAAGGAAAAACCGACCCCTACTCCCACAGTGGCACGATGAGCCCTTCCAAGGACTGTGGTTCCCCCAAATATGCGTATTACAATGGCTGTTCCTCACCAACTGCCCCCTTGTCTCCCATGTCTCCCCCGGGGTACAAGCTTGTTACCGGAGACAGGAACAATTCCTCCTGTCGTAACTACAATAAGCAAGCCAGCGAGCAAAACTGGGCCAACTACAGCGCAGAGCAGAATAGGATGGGGCAGGCTGGCAGCACCATCTCCAACTCGCATGCCCAGCCCTTCGACTTCCCTGATGAGCACCAGAACACGAAAAAGCTGGCGTCGGGTCACGAGCTGCAACCCCTCACCATTGTGGACCAGAGGCCTCCCAGCAGAGCCAGCAGCCGAGCCAGCAGCAGGCCTCGACCTGACGACCTGGAGATCTAAGCTTCTCACTGCAGTACTTGCTCGACTATGAAACGACGTGCATTGGAAGATGCAGTCAGTGCTGATCTTGTTCCAGTGGAGGTGGTACTTAACAGTCTCAAGCAGGAGATTTTAACAATCGTAAAAACAAACAGGCAAACAAACTTTTAAAATACTTGCTGTTTTTTTGGGGAGGATATGGGGTTGGTGTGGGGTGGTACAATACACATTGGTATTTAATGTAGCTGGTTTAAAGAATTTAAATACTAAAAAAAAAAAAAGAAAAAGATAAGTAGTCGTTACTAAGGTATGGGGTTGTTTTTCTAGAAAGGCTGTAAATATCTGAGTGTATGTGTATGTGCGTACTATTGTGTTTGTTTCTAAAGAATCTTCTAAAACCCAATAATAACTGAACTCACATTTGTCAGGGTGAAGTGCTGTCTGAAGATGAAAAGGTTTTTCCTATTCAACAAGCAAAAAATCCAGGATTGTCTCTGATCATTTCCCTGTCAAGAACATTCCATTCTTAATAAGTGCACTTTGAAGGTAAACTTTCTTGCATAGTCCTCCAGGTTGTTGAAAGGCTTCTGTGAGGACAGTCTACAACTCAAATTTCAGAAAAAGCCCACCAAGAAATACTTTGGTCACCTGCTTTTCCAGTTCTTAATGCAGGTAGATTTAGTAATGTGCATAGGTGGAAGTGGAATGGCTCCACACTCCCAGAACCAGCAACCACACTTTTGCCCACAGCAATATTCATGTCCTGCTGTTCACGTGCAGTCTCATTAGCATCATACAAAACCCAGTTGGCTGTCACTTGCAGATTTAAGCATTAGGACAGGCAAGCAACTTAATAATTAATTTTATCACACCTTTATGTATTTTAAGGGTGTACATGTGTGTGGACTTGGAGGTAAAGGTGTACACAGAACACACTTGGAAGCATACACTGAAAAGCATACGCACACAGATTACTTGCAGTTGACACTTGCTCATGGATATTGTGAAGGTGTGGGCCACTATGGTGTTTACATTCTCTGATTCCTTCAATGCAAGTGAAGCACATGTCATATATTTTTTTAATTCTATATAATATTTTCCATGTATCCTAAATGGATGCTTTTTTAAAAATAAAAAATAAAAAAAGGGCCTAATTCTAGATGTCTTGCTCTGGAAAATCTCTCTTTTAAGTCAGTGGGAGTTTTGCCTGAGCAAAGTCTACAGGATCAAGCTCAAGATGTAGTGACCCATCTTCTTGCTGGCATGAATGATTTTCTTTATAGAAGTTAGGGATGGAAAAGACCCATTCGGTCATTTAGCCAATCTCCCTGATAGGTAATAATGATGCTTGAACAATAGAAGTTGTAGTACTGTAAGCAAGCTTTAGTCTTTTATGTGAAAAACTTAGAAGAAATGCTTTGTGCTGGATTAATAATAAAATATGCCTACATGACTTTTGCAGTAACTGGTATTTTTCTTATACTAAGTATTCGCATTTACTGAACTGTAATGTCCACTCCAAGTTTGACAGTTAGGTCTTTCTAGATGGCTCTAGCAACTTTAGTGTTTACACTTAGGTTTTGTTTGAAATGCAAGTGAAGTTGAAAGGATTTTTTTTTTAAATACAATTCTAGGTAATTTATTTGAAATAAATCCTAAAGAAATCTACCAGTTTCTTCAAATGTATTGCCTCTTAGCTGAACACAGATTGACCAAGGAAATACATAGCTTGGTTTCATTTTGCAGCAACACAGATAAATGGTTTCATTTACTACAGTATATTAATTTGTTTGACATTCCATGTTAAACTACTGTCATGTTCAACTTCATTGCATGTTTGCAACCATAGTCCATTGGATCATGTTGTCTGGAGAACATTAGTCAATAAAGTTTTAATTTAGTATAAATACATGTTCTGATTGTCTTTTACTATTTTATACGTCCGTTTTCGTTTCAGTATTGCAGTTCAAGCTCCTTCCTTCCCTCTTCATTCAGAAGCAGTCTTGGTAAAATCCATCTGGATTTACTTTGAATTGAAATTTATGAGGGACAAATTCAGAGACCCTCACAACACTGGAACAAAATCATGCTCAGCATGAACTACTGAAATGTAAATCTTGCCATGAGCCTCAGAATATATATAGTTATTTGCAAACTATTAGAAAATACGGTTATAGTAAGATACAGACACAACATTTTAAGGTTTTTTTTCATACACAGACAATGTTCTACACTATGAAATCATTGCATCAAGTTTACATACCCCCATGTAATCAGATTGCTTGACAGTTTCAATTTCTGAAATGAAATCCTTGCTCTCTCGATGAGTAAAGTGAGGTTAGGGTTTCACATAGTGTTTGCTGCTTCATCTTTTAGATCCCTGTCCCAGTGAAGACGTGGTGCTTGGCTTTCCCACTTTGGTCTCTGAAACAAAAATGGTTAAACTCCTCTTTTTTTGAAAAATCAAAATGATCATGAAGTTACCTTACAGCTCTCTACTTTCAAATTTGCTTGGCAAATTTCTTCCCCTTCCTACTAGCAGCAAAGAGAAGAAAGAGAAGAAATTAGCAGGACAGGACTATTGGATTTGTACCTATGAGAGAGGTTACTAACACAAGGAATGACTCCTTGAAGTATTTCTTAAGTAATAATGATGAGTCATTTTTTAAGCTGGCTTGCCCTAGTTCATCTGTTCAAAGGGAAGAACATTCCAAGCATTTTGTGAGGATCATCCCATTGGAAAGGTGAGTATGGAAATGTTCAGCGAAAGGCTCACCCTGAGACAAAATCTCTTGTCTCCTAGACAGGCTGATTGTTAAGTATGGCCCAAGCTATGGACTCAGTTCTTTAAGGCATCATGGACAGATGAAATAAATTAGTGCTTCGGTGTCAAGGCTCTCGAGATTTTTTGATGGTGATACATGTGTATGCATGTTTCAGGCCAATTCTCCCAGGTTACAAACAACAGCAAGAAACAAATTTCAAAACCTGCTTAGTACTAAAAATTTTTGTTGATTTTTTTTTTTTTTTTATAGTAGTACTTTGAAAAAAAAAAAAAAAAAAAAAGATAAATTCACCTTAAGGCCTCCACCCTGCTCCAGTAATTTGAAATGTCTGTAAAGAGTAAAGTTAGAAGGATGAACATTAAAGACAGTCTGAAATCTATATGTAGATCCTGTAATTTCAAAGTGTTTTAAATACAGTGAGCTCACAGTGAGGGTTCCTTCCTGTTTTAGAAGAGAAATTTCCATATTTGAAGGAAAAACAATTATGGGCTATAGCAGTAGTTTGAGAACCAGAACAAACTGTGAGTGTACCTGTTGCACCCTCTGAAATTTGTCGGTTTTAAATTATGCACTCATCTTACTGTTTCAGAACTAAGGCTGTCTACAATGCTGCTGTGCTACATAGGTTGACTGGCTGTCATTTCCCTTAGACTTTCTTTGCAACTTGGTATTGATTTAAAAAGATGGGAAGGGAAGGGAAGGGAAGGGAAGGGAAGGGAAGGGAAGGGAAGGGAAGGGAAGGGAAGGGAAGGGAAGGGAAGGGAAGGGAAGGGAAGGGAAGGGAAGGGAAGGGAAGGGAAGGGAAGGGAAGGGAAGGGAAGGGAAGGGAAGGGAAGGGAAGGGAAGGGAAGGGAAGGGAAGGGAAGGAAAGAGAAGGAAAGAGAAGGAAAGAGAAGGAAAGAGAAGAATACTGATTTAAATATTTTAGTGCTGGAACTCAAATAGTGTTGGAACTTTAGTGCTCAGATCTGAACTTAACTTTTATTGATTCATGTGCAGTTCTGAGTATGACAAACCAAAACCTCCTCCAGTATTGATGGTTGCTGTTTCTACCTGACTAGGTCAGGATTTCTTTTAATTCTTCTTGTAATTCCTCGGTGATTATTACTGCTCCATTTTCCAGACTTCATACAAATTAGGGCAGAAAATAGGATTTGCCCACCTTCTGTAAAAACCTTTTTTCTCTATTTACTACTAATCAAAGCTTGGCAGTACTGGGCTTTCTACTGAACTCATGAACTATTTGGATATACAGTACTTTTTTTAACACGGTATATTATACAAATCTCGTTCAAGATGTCTTTCTTTTCTTCTCACATTATTAACTCCAGCTATTTGCAGTTGGATTTACTGAAGGATTCAGTTGACTCAGGAGGAATTTGTGGCTCTTGAGAATTTCTTTGGGGAAAAAAGGGGGAAAAAAAAAGTACAATCCTCAGGTGGCACAGAGTTGTTGTAGCTACTCTTGCATCACTTTTATTTCTACTGCCAGCATAAACAATAATTTTAGAAGCATAAGATGTACCTATGTATATTATTTGTCCCAGTCCCTTGAAAGTATTTGAGGGTTCTCCATTTTATTCCAGTTGATGATCAAGATGAGTTTTGCACATAATGGCTCAAGAAACAGAGGACTGTAGGATTTGCTCTACAAAGACATGACTGCTTTTCCATGACTTAAACCACGTGCTTTTGATTTTGCCCAAGGACATATTCACACCCAGACTCTGTCAGTCCTGGAAAGTGTGTCAGATGAAAATTACATGATGCGAGCGCATCACTAGATTAAAACAGGAAGAGCTCATTGGCTTGTCTACTTATTTAAAAGGTATTTTGGTAGACAGAAAAAAAAGAATGTTTATCTTAAACTTGTCTAAAAAGCTTCCTGACATACAGCACTACAAGAAGACCCTTACAAAGACATACAGACATTGTTCATATATGCCCCCCGGCATTATCCCACAGTTTCTATGTCTAGAAGCTGTTTAAATTGACAGAGCTTCTCAATGATCTGGAAAAATCAACCGCCTCCAAGATTGCTGCCTTTACTCACTCTTTTCTCATGGTAGCCAAAATACTGCATCCACTTTACTGGCATGCTGGAATTTGCAATGCAAAAGCACCTTGGGCAAAGACAGACAAGTTTTCATAGGGTTCCTTTTAAGTGCTGAAGAAGCATAGTGTTTGAAGCTAGAGGCAAAGATTCTGGGACAGGCTGTACTGGCTAAGTAACAGACAGAAAGTAGAGTCAACCAATCACAAGGAATGGTTTTCTGGTGACTGTGGACTCTCCAGTCATTTCACAAGACTGAGTTTCTGCTATTATGTAGAAGAGATGTGAATAATAAAATGAAACATATGAGCTTAGACTCGTATAAAAGGGAAAATGTTCAGACATTTAAATTACTCCTTGAAACAAGCCTAGACCACAGTTACATACTTCCTATTAGAACTGACAGGAAAACCAAGAAAACATTCACAAGTTCCCGGGTTTTACTCATTTAAAGTGGTGTCAAAGTTCATTTCAATTTCAGATATAAACAGATTGGTTCCATAAAGAAATATTATGACATTCAATTTTCAACATTACAACTGCAAAAGGTATAAGCTATTAAGTCTTGAATGGTGACCACTTCAATATATGTAATCATACTATTTCCTTACAACTTTCTTTTTACTGTAATTCAGTGTAGAGGTAAGTTTATGAAAAATAATATGTTTGCTTTTTTTAACGGGTATTCTGTAAATGTAATGACATTCATAAGGAAATAGAGTATTCTGAAATGTGTCTAACTCTGCTGGGTTGGACAGTTGAGGAATGAAATCTTCATTTTGCCTTTCTTCATACTTGTTAGAAAGTTTTTCATTTTCCAAATATCTGAACAGTTTTACAAGGCTGCTGAATGTGCCTCTGTTCTCACTAGTTGTTCTGTGAGCTTTGCTTGAATAGGAATCTTTGCACCCTTCTCTGGCTTCTTTTTTCCATCCAGCTTTGCAGCCCCAAATATGTAAAGAAATGTAATAACTGATACCACTGCAATCATGAAATATACAGTAGTTCTGTTTTATACGTCTACAACTAACTGAGTAGGAAACAGCATGGAAAATTTCTTAGGGGATTAGAGAAGCCTTTGGATACTTCAGGATCTTAAAACCACCAATCCTTGCTGAACCAGACATTTTCAGTCTCAGCTTCTGCTGAGTCATAAAGTTCACTGCCTTTGAAGACTGAAGTAGCTTGGCTTAAAATTAACATTGTTCTGGAAAAGTTCAAGCCTGCACTAATGACTATATTTGCATACTGTTCTCAGTGGCATTTACATATAATAAAACACCCTCCACAGGATGGCCTCTTCAAAACCCAGGCTCTGCTTACACTTTGAATTTTTCCTGTTTTTATCTATGCATCATTACTTCAAAGTGTTTTGCTGCAAGTACTCCTCTGTATATTTAGGAGACTCATCATGGTCGTTTGAAACCTGAGTATACAGCCAACTAAAAGATTGTTCCCCCTTTTTTTTTTTAATGTGTGTGTGTGTGTGCGCAGGCAAAGAAGTATTACTCAGGCAAGAATCCTACCTGTTCCAACCTCGTATACATCTACTGAAGCCAAGGAGCTTCCATTGAGAGAATTGAGATGGAAACTTTGCTCTGAGCTTTACTTAGTACCTTCTTTTACTGAAGACCCTGTATTTCTACTTCAGGAGCTCATAGAGTATTCAACCATGAATCTGTGGACCATGTGCAAATTGCTGAGATCTAGGACAATCTCAGGAATTTCTGCTGCCTCCATTTTGGTTGTTGGTACCCCCCCAACTCTGTGGAATCACAGAATCACAGAATCGTAGGGGTTGGAAGGGACCTCCAGAGATCATCGAGTCCAACCCCCCTGCCAAAGCAGGATCCCTACACCAGGTCGCACAGGTAGGCGTCCAGGCGGGTCTTGAATATCTCCAGAGAAGGAGACTCCACAACCTCCCTGGGCAGCCTGTTCCAGTGCTCCGTCACCCTCACCGTAAAGAAGTTCTTGCGCACATTGGTGCGGAACTTCCTATGCTCCAGACTTTGCACTGGCTATGGAGCTCAGTCTCTGAGTGGGAGTTTGGATATTCAGGTAGTGCTATTAAGGAGTGTATGCGTTCAGAAAGTGAGTCTGGAATATTTTCTGTCGGTTTTGAAAGAATTGAGGTAAAACAGTCAATCGCTGTTCCTTGTTCTGAACAGCTGTAGAAGTGTGAAGGGATTTCTGCATGAATGCTAGTGAAAACTATGGGAATTCCTAACTCTCCATTCTGGTTGAGGTGTCAGCTAGGAGCTATAATATCCTGTCAATATTTTTGCCTTCTCCACTCGTCCCATGCAGCCATCTTCTCCTGCTGCCCATATCCTATTTGCGTATCACTTATGCAACAAGTACTTAATGTTTTGTACTGAAAATACCTGCTGTAGTGATTATTTTTCCTTTGCATCATGTGGTGAGGAGCACTCAAATCTCTTAGAACATGCTGTTTTGTTAAGTATTTATTATTTGATTAACAATCTGTTTTTTCTCTCATTTTATGGCATTTCATTCAGAATTAATCTCATGGATATTAACTACTATCACCACATTTCTTCTAGTAGCTTAGAAAGTCATTTTGTGTCTCCCCTCATAGAAATCCACTCTTGTGTCAATCACTTTCTTTTTGATAGTATTTTATAATTAAGTCAGACAGTAATGGAGCCCAGGTCCGCTAGTTACCTACCTTAGCCAGCTGCACAGATGCAGTGAAAGTGCAAGGACATGGAATTTGTCCAAATCTTCTTCCCACCTCAGTCCCAAAGGAACTTAAAGCTACACTTACACTAATGATTGTGTACACTATATAAATAATAATATCTGGAATTGCACTGATACAGCACTTTTAATCTTCAAAGAACTTTGAAAACCCTGCATAATTAGCATGCTACAGAGTCATCTCTTACAATACTGCACGAACTCCAGTTCTACCCACTGTGGGAGCCAAAATGGGAATCTGAACAGCCAAGGAGATTATACATAACCTCCATTATCACTACAAGATTAAATAGAAAATGCTGAACAAGGGTATTTTAGTACTTGATGCAGGAGGAGGATCCATAACTAGCAGGAAGCCAGTCTCCCTAAGATAAGGAAACAGGAAAGTTTTCTTTACTGGTAATCTACTGCTTCAGATCTCTAAACACATTTTACCTTGAACTTTGTCTCAGTCGAGCTGGCAACAGATCACAGGTAGATTATCTCATTACAGAGAGTCTTCATCTTTATGCAACTTGAATACATCCATCCTTTTTTTTTATTAAAAAAGCTCTAATTTGAAGGAGCTGAAAAGGGGTGGAAACATAGCAGATATAACATTAAATATTGTTCTGCAGGCACTGATGAGACTCTGCAGGAGAAACTTATCTGTAATACAGCATCAGAAATTGACAATCCAACTGAGCATAATCTAATTATAGTGTTTACCAAGCACTTCCAGCATGTTTACAACAGCTCCTTGTGAATGCTGAGGAGTTTGCTCTTAAAACCACCTGAATATATGCTGGAGATTATTATTATGATGTTCTCAAAGCTATGCTATTAACAAAGGAGAAGGAAAAAAAAAAGCCAGTAGTAGCCCCTTCACACTATGGATTATAGCAATGTAGAGAAAGGAGCAGAACATTTTGGGTAAACAAAATGTGGAGCATTTCTGAACTGGACCATTTCCATTTTTCCCAGACTCATACAGTGATTATCATGTATTTTTTTGGCAGAAAGTCTGTTGTGTTTCATTTTTTCCCAAATTGTTTTTTCTTATAGACATTTAATAGGGCAAGTAGATGCTCTTTTAAGCCATAGCACATATAAATAATCATAGGAAAATAATCTTGAGCCTAGATTTCGAAAGATGTGATCATGCAGAATTAATTTGCTTCCCATTCAGTCAGTAAGTATATGCATCAACATGCCATGATTTTTGCTCCATTTAAAGAGCAATGTGTGTTGTTGGTTTTCTTTTCAATTGTGCTGTTCTTTGTTATATTTAAATAGCACACAAAATCATTAACATAACCATATATCAGGATGAGATTTTTGATGATGAGCGATGGTTTGTACTCAGTGTCTTTGCTTTTATTTTCACTACTTTGTTGATTTGCTTTAGGTGAAATATATTCTCTGTTATAATCAGCATATTTTTAGCTAGTTCTGGACTATTTAAGGAAAAGTCATCAGATTACCTCAAGCATATTACAAATACATACTAAAGCTTCCTCTTTCCCATTCTGCATCGGGACAGTTTCATCAGTAGGGCCACAGCAAAGAGCCATCTGAGAATAAGAAATAATGTTTTGGAAAAGCAGCAAAGCAAGAATAGGGAAGAGCAGCATGGTGAATCATATGAGCACATTTTGAGCAACCACAGCTGTTTTAACTGTCCAGCAAGAGAAGTTAGCATTCCATGCCAGCTATTTTTACAGTGGTAAAACTGCAGGTCTCAGAGCAGGAGGAAGGAAAGGGAGTGACTAGGCACAGCTGTATGAAAGGTGGTGTAGGAAAAAAGCTGACAGCCAGGAAACGGATGTTTGAAAAGAAAGAGTGGCTCTACAGTAGGTGTTCTGTGATCTTTTCATATGCAACAAAAATGGAATTTTGAATCTGAGATGAGGATGCTGAAGGTGTTGGAGGTGAGAAACTTGAAGCTTAACAGTCTCCAGAAACTCATGGATTTTCTCTGGGCCCAACAGTGAACTCTTTTGAAACATACAACGAATATACACCTCAGCAGATAAATATCATTTGCTTCACAATTCTGCTTAGCAGGATACAGCTACACTTGAGGCACACCATCTAGTTCAAGGTTGTGTGGAAGAAACCTCCACCCCCAGATTCTGATTTCCCTTTTTCAAGACGATTTGCACAGCTGCATTTTCCCACTGCTGCTCCCTGTTGGATCCCTACTTGGACCGCTTTGTTAGCTATCTGTCTGTCTTTGCTTGTATCTTTATCTCCACTCAATGGTCAGAGGGTGCTACAGAGATGCTAAAAAGACCTAGAGGTTCAGCCAGCCCTACGACTGGAAGCAGTATTTCCACATCCCGTCAGCGCTGTGACTGACTCATTGAGTCTCACAGTGAAGATGCTGTTACTAGCCGGGTTGAGTGCCCCAGCAGCGTGGCTCGCACTGCCTCTGGATGTGTCACACCCTGCTGCACTGAGTCACCGGGAGGCACCGGCACAGGCTGCTGTTGGCTCTGGGATGGACAGGTCTCAAAGAACTGCACCAGGCTGCACGCCAGTCCTGCATCTCCTTCCACTTCCTTCTTTTCTGCTGTGGGGTTCTACTTGCGTTCTGTGCCATCTCACCTGTAAATGTTACCAGCTCTTCTTTTTGTTCTGTTTTTCGTTGCTCTGGCCCCTACTCAGACAAGATTTTCAAACTGTAAGCTTTTCAGGTTGTCCCAGTCAAATGTAAATAGGCCGTTTGTAGAAGCATGCAAATCAAGTAATTGATCTGCTAATGTGAGATGTATCAGACAATAGACTGAGATTCACTGTGTCGACCTTTAGAACCAGAATATCAGGAAAGTCATTCTGATGGCACCTGCATGCTCTTGGACACTTTAATAAATTTACAAGAGAATGGGTAGGAAGTTTTATGTCGCCTTCCTTGGGGCACCTTCACCACGAGTGTACACCTTTTACTTCACTGCAATAGATTTCTTTCTTCATTTATTCACTCCTGAAGAACATTTTCTAGAGTGAAATTTCTACCAACAATGTCACCTGCGTCACTCAAATGTCTGAATTGGGCCTTGTTTTGAGAGAAAAGCAATGATTTCCCTTGCATGGGTTCTGTGCAGGAATATTCAGGAAATCTCCAACCTGAGACTGAAAGACTTTGGGTACTGGATTTCCTTTCTGAAATATGTTGGTTGCCCTCCCACCCTTTGTCTGCCTTATATATGGAAATTAGAAGGTACGGGGTAAAGGATATGAGTAGTACTACGCACAACTGGACGTAGCTGAGAGATAAGGATGGTTCACCTTTGGAGAATGGATGCAGCTATTGCTGTCTGCGTTGTCCCCAGTGCAGGAACGACTGGCCTCCTGGTCAGTCAGTTCCAGTAAATATTTCATCTGTAAATCAATATGCTAAGGCAAGTTTCAATCAGTAATAATTTAATAATCCTTGTGTCATGAATAGGTCTGTTGTCTGTGCAGTGCAGGGGGAGCAGGCAGCAGGGCACCATCCTGGCCATCCCAACAGGCAGCACTATCATTTGTCTGTCAAAAACATACGGATGGAAATTAAACCACCAAAAAAAATGGTTGATACTGTTGGTAAGAATGCTTTTTTGTTTTCCACATGTATTTGATTTTACAGGAGTAAAATAAATGCAGAATTCAGTGGAATTCCAACTGCAAATGTCAGTGAGAAAGGGAACATACTCCCCTTGGAAAAGTTGCCCCAGGTCTTCATGGCAGCTGCTGTTTGGATTCACCTCTCATAGTGGAATTCTGGGCTACTTTAAATGTTCCTAAATACACCTTCTCGTGTGTTCCCATGATGCATCCTGGAAAATCCAAAATATGTTGCACAAAAGTAAATGCACTTTTCCATTCATGAATATTCATAAATACTCAAAACCTAACTTGATCATGTAATGTGAAACATCTTGTAAGATTTTTTTTAATTATTTTTTTCATTAAATGTCCCAATTAAAGTGTATATCCTAATGAAGAACAACAGTTTCACGTTCAAGGACAATGACTGAAAGAAAGCAGATACGGGAACGAGTTGAAAATATTTGAGACACAAACTATCTTTGCCATCTAGATTAATGACATCTTTGTAAAGACAAACAAAACTCAGCATCAAAAGCAACAAATAAACAGCTAAAATTATTCCTAATGTTGCTTGATTTTTAAACAGCTGCCTCACAGGTGGAGAAATACAGTGTGTCACAATTTTCATCATGGATTCCAGGTTCACCACAGGTAGTTTGATGAGGTTCTTGTGTCCTCTGGAGAATCTGATTGAAGGGAAAGCAGGTTGCTGAAACGCAAAATGAGAGAACAGGTCTAACTCCTGCTGGGAACTCCTGCTGCAGGGTGGAGAGATTCTGCAGTGGTGCTTACGTGCCTGAAGTCTCGCCAGCTTTTGTCGTTTTGTTGCTCCTGCACTAGATGAATTGGTTCTCAAAATCGCTCCTGTGCATACCTTTATTTTGATGCCTTGGGTGAGCCCTACCTCAGTCTATTTTTAACAGCTACACTTTCCATTATTAGATTTCAATGCAATTTATTTATTTAAATGGAACCAAACAGTTCCTCATAAGCTGAACATTCCAATGGGCATCGTGCTTGGCCGTGCAGAGGAGCCTAAATCTAGTTTAAATTGCATTCCTTGAATGGTAGAAAAAGCTGGGTCATGTGGTGGAGCTTGGTGAGGAATAACAGAATCATTCTTTCATAGATTGCAAAAACTTTATTAAGAAAAGTTAAATAGGTTAAAGGTCTCCTGCTGGCTGTGGTGACTATACATAGCAATTACCCGTGCCTTTTCCCCGCTCCTACGTGAAGGTGTAGCACTTGCAGTCTTGTCATCTGCTGTAATGGAGCCAGGTCCTCTGCATCTACGTTTAAGTTAAAGGGAATGAAAAGCGTGGCATAATTATATCCAGTGTCTCACTGGGTTATTTCCTTGCATTTCTCTAGAGCGTGAGTCTTCTAGCTCCCACCCTCCCACACAGGTAGCAAAGGCAGGAATGAAAATAAGGCATATTTCAAAAACATCTTTCTCAAACAAACAGATGATCTCCCTTGATCTATGATGTCATTGTTTCCAGAGCTTTCGGCTACAGCCTGGTAGGAAGGGAGACTACTTACTATTTGCAACCATATTAATAAACTAAAACATTTGTGTTAAAATTAGTAGTGGGCAAACTGTTTCAGAATTGTCTTGGATTTTTGCCAATGCTCATATGAAATTCATGCCAATTTTATTTTTAAGTTTTAAAAGTAATAAAAAGTAATAAGCATATGATATGTATATAGACGTATGAACAGTGAATAGTTCAGGGATTAGAAAAAGATGTATTTTGCATCTGGAGCCCCAGTTTTGCACATGCATATGCGTGCAAGTAACTTTACTCACGTGAATTATCCCCTGGTGCCATGCACTATTTCCTGTCTAATCAGGCGGCAATGTATACGAGGGGCTTTAAAGTATAAGGACACTATAACCTGCAGAACATCACTGCGTGGTGCATCAAGAAAGCCAACACTTGCTAAGAGGACAAAGCTGGCACCAGTTAAACCACGTCCAGCACATCGGCTCAACTTGCTGGAATCAGAGTCATCCCCAAGTGCTGTGTTAGGGAGTACAGCCAGCCCTGCCTACAGCAGGATGTGGCTTCCAAATATCACGCTTTTCATATAATCTATTGCATAAACCAATGGGGGAAAGAAGGGTGGAAGACATGAGGCTCTATCAGGTTGTGGCCTAGGAAAGGAAGATCGATTGACTGTGCATGGGGAGCACAGGGTTATTCTGGGGAGTTTGGGGGTGGGGAGAAAGAAGTGTTGTCCATGTATATTATTTCACACATCATAAACTTCATTTCTCAGGGATTTTATTTTAGCAGCACAGAAATAAATCATTCCCACGTGAGGTTTCACAGCACATAAGGGTTGCCTTTTTTAGTTTGAATGTTTTGTTTTCATCTTCAAATGCTTCGAGTTGGATGAGTGTGTCTGTACCTCTGAAATTTTGTGCATATATGATAGTCAGTCGTGAGGGAGTGACCATGCCTATCATAAATGCCAGACTGTCTGCCTAAACCTTAGTGAAAATAGTTTTACTGATTCTGATGATCTGGCCTGACTGCCATGTGGGTGAACAATGGAGCCTAGTAAGAAGGAGCATCTAAAGACATAGTTCTGACTGTTGAATTTGAATGGTAAAGATCTTGGAAGTGCTGATACACACTAAAAATGTTTTCTTGGCTGCAAACCAGGACTGAATGAACTACTTGTGGCCCCTGCAAGTATTGGCAAATGACCTTGACAGCTATACAGGAGCGAAGATATTCAGAGATAAGTTTCCAGTGGTTGAAAAACAGGTACCTCTAGTTCTGCTCTCGATCTGGATGATGCTTTGATATCTCGTGGCTTAAATCTTAGATTTGTCAAGTTATTCAAACTTCTAAATGTGAGTATTATGTGCTTACATACATTTACCACGCTGTGAATCAGCCAATACTATGGAGCAACTTCTTGAACAGCTCTCATCCTGCCCAGTACACATAATATTATGTTGAGCATAGGTCACTTGAACATTACAAAAGTAATGAAAAAACGGTAAAATTGCAGGAGTCTGACTTATAAAAATGAAATTAAAATGCTGTCTGATGATCTCCCTGGAACTAGTTGAGTTATAGACAATTCAAATGCATATTATTTGGGCCATATGGTTCAGTATTTAGGCAAAGGTATATATTTTGTTTGGGCAGAGTGTTCATGACAAATTTTAGAACAACATCTTCATGATCCTGATTAAATTATTGATTAGCTGGTTGAAATGTTTATTTTACAGTAATCTTGAAAGGCAGTCCTGCATAGTCGTGAGTTAATCACTTGGCACTTGGCAGCTCTATAAAATCAGCTGCAATATCTGTACATGTTTTCTTACCCCAATTCCCTTATATAGACCAAGGAAGGCTTGTGTGGTGCTTCACACATGGAAGGCTGGTAGAGAATTTCACTCTTTAGAAGCAGGAATGTGAAGGAAGAAGACTTTCCAAAGCCTGTCAACCACCAGGTGCCATGTAACATCTCTGATGGGCTCTGTTCATGTCACAGCCCCTGCCTGACGTCATTATATCCCATCTTCCTGTTTCAAGGGCTGTTGGACTCTCCCACAGTGGAAGTGGAACAGTGAGAGATCTTTCACAATGAAGATCAGGAAAGAGCAGAAAGAAAGATCACTTGAGCTATCTTAGCCAGCAAATAGGTCCAAAGGGAGCAAATCATCATGGAGGTCCTGATACTACCTGTGACTGAAGGCAGATCAGGGGTTAGCAAGAAGAAGGATATTGAAGGTGAGCCCATAAACTGCACTCACTCACTAATAATATACTTCAGGGTGAGAGTATTAATGTATGTTTACGCACCAACGAACATGTGTTTGCTATTGTATTTGATATCATGCATGCATAGGAGATGATGGTTTCCATTTATATGAAGAAACTTCAACCCATGGAAACTAAGCCTATCTTTTTCTTTCATCTGTTCAGAAATAAGAATCATAGCTATTTAAGTTAAGTTCATTAGGTGACTCATTGCGTTATGCATGTAATATATTTCACATGGACAATGTTACATTTCTGTTCAATAAGTAATTTGAAAGAGCTGTTCATGACCGGCAAGAGATAAACAGTCTGTAAGCCACTGTCTTACGTCTTGATCAGCTGTCACATTTTCCTGTTTTTAAATTCCTCATCTTAAAAATATGAGTCAACATAAATAGCTTTGAATCTATGTTACCTTATTAACCAATGGAGGGTGACTCTACCCATAAAATATTTACATAGACAACAGTCTTGTGCTAGTAATGTATTTTCACATTACTTAGTAATTTAAAACATGTCAACCTCTTCCAAATAGTAGGAACAATCCAAACATGGAACCAATGTTGACCTTAAAAGGCTACTCCTCTTTGTTTTAAGTCAAGCAGCAATCACCACAGATTATTACTGTGCATTCTTCGTAAAACTCCTTATCAGCAGTGCCCCCAAATATAACTCTAAATGGTAAGGAAAAGAGTTGATGGTAAGGAAAGATGTTACATCAACAGCATATGTTTTGAGGGAGTTTATGGATGACTGTATGGATGATAAAACATTTTAATATTAGTGAGGTAAATTGATGAACTATATATATTATTTTATAATGAATGTTGTATTTAACTATATGAATCTGTATCTGATGTTTCTTTGCATCATAAGAGCATCTATGATCATGCAAATACATTTATTTATATCGACTACAAGTATACACGCGCATGAATGTTTTTACATATGTTTGTGTGCAACGGTATATGTTGTTTCTTCTTAGTATTCAAAATCTTGTTTCTTCTTCTGTTGTTAGGGAACCATGTAATGGAATAGGAAGAAAGGCATTTAGTGTGTGCTCCAGCTCAGGAATATATCATGTACTGTAACCTTATAGTAACTAAGACTGGGAAAATATATTTCCTCTTTTTTTTTTCCCCCCCGGGGAAATCAATTAAATTGAATCTTAGCTTCCCAAACCACAGTACAATGTCATAGTATGATAGTACGAGTTGGAGCTGCTATAAGAATAGATAAGTTTAATCTATTATTTTAGCCTATGGATATTTGTATTACACTTGTGTTCAACAGCAAAGGATGGTGGTCCCTGTGTTGCATAATAAATGACATACATCTCCTTTGGCAGGTACTCAGCCCATTCAGCCAATTAACTAATTAAAATGCCTTATTAAAAGAAAGAAAGAACAATAACAGAAATGCACAGCGTTCTACTGCTTTACTGTTTCTCCTCATATCTCAGAGCACTTTTTCCAGGGTGAGGAGCATAATATATAGAGTTGTCCATTAAGAGTAATAACTTAATCACATTGTTCCCTGCAGACTGGAGAAGATCAGAGAAACAAATCTTTGTAGTATACAGGACAGAAAACCTTAGTCTTTCAGCCTGTCCTCACAGAGGAGGTGCTCCAGATATCTGATCACCTTTATGGCTCTCCTCTCACCTGCTCCAACAGCTCAATGTCCTTTTTGTGTTGGGACCCCCAGAACTGGACACAGTACTCCAGGTGGGATCTCACAACAGTAGAGCAGAGAGGCAGAATCACCTCTCTCAACCTGCTGGCCACACTTCTCTTGATGCAACCCAGGGCACAGTTGACCACCTAGGTTGTAAGTACACGTTGCCAACTCATGTTGAATCTTTTAACAACTGACACCTCCAAATCCTTCTCCTCTGGGCTGCTCTCAAGCCATTCTGTGCCCAATCTGTACCTGTGCTTGGGATTCCCAATCCAGGTGCAGGACTTTGCACTTGGTCATGTTGAACTTTATGAGGTTGGCATGGGTCCACCTCTTAAGCCTATTTAGGTCCCTTTGGATGACATCCCTTCCCTCTAGCATCTGCACCATGCAGCTTGGTGTCATCTTCAAACTTGCTGAGGCTGCACTTGATCCCACTGTCCATGTTGCCTATAGAGGTGTTGCCTATAGAGATGTTAGATAGCACTGGTCCCAGCACTGATCCCTGAGAAAATATGTGGAAACATTGTTATTAGTTCTAATATGAAAGGACAATCTGCCCTATGGTAAATTAAGTCCAGTCCCAATGGACCTGAATAGAAGGACCAGGTTGCCAGTGGGGAAAAATAGACAATAAGCTGTCTGTAGTGATTCATTAAGATACCATAATCTGTCCCAAGGGCAGAGGACAGTATATGCTCTCTCATGGGCAGAAGTGTAAGTCTCTGGGAGGAGACCAGAGACACCAACCAGAGGGTTGGAGGACACTATGTTGTCTGTGAAGTAAAGGAAGAAAGATACAGAAATGAAGAATTTATTAAACTACCCGAAGGAGATTTTATTAAATTACCCCATAACTACTCCCTGGCATTTCAATGTCAAGAGTAATGAGCATCTCTTGGCCAGAATAATGGTGGTTGCAGAGTGCAGAAGTGGGAGTGGGAAAGCTCCCAAGAGATTCTGGGACTACCTCCATCTAGCTGACATTGAATGATATACAACTGCTCATGTGAAGGGCCTTAGAAGCCCTGCGATGACATATAAGTTGAAGCGAGAACAACCATTTTTCCATGAGTGTTGAGGATGATGTTTTTAGAGAGTGACTTCTGTGCAGTGATGAGCTATTTTATAGAAACTCTATCTGAAATGATCATAGTTGAGGTAGGAAGACAACAGAATGATTAACTTCACTGATTAATTCTTTTGTCTACTCCTGTGTAGACAAAATTCCTACATTCAGTGGTGTGCTGGAGTAGAAAAATAGTTTTTCTTCTTTTATAGGGCTTTCATTTTCAAAGAAAATGAAATGTCTTCATTACTAAGGCCTAATTCTGCAGCAAGAATGTTATCCTACTATTTTACAGAAACATAATCTTTCTTAAACAACAGTGGGCATACTTTAAAGCAAAAGAGAATACCATTAGAAACATTGGGGAAAAAAAAAAGTAAAAAATACAATTCTTCACTGAAAACAGAATAGACATTTTATCTTAGTATTTCTCATCTATATTTCTCTTTTTCATTTTGGCTTCATGTCTGTCAGAGGTAGCATTTCTTCATATTTATTAAGTTCTCTGATCTTAGGCTGGATTTTGCTAGATGAAATTAGTAATGCATTTAAAATTGAGTACAAAATGTCCTTGTTGAATCAGGTTCTTGGAATGGAACACATATGACCATTAAGATTCTTTAAAAATAATCTGTTTAGCTATGAAACTGTTCATCTAGAAAATCTCACACTGAAACAGAATCCCCTGTGGAGATAGGTCCTGCAAAGATAGTGTTCAGTAGGGACAGAAGTCATAGAACAGCACTCACACATAATATTAGATCTAAAACAAAATTGGCATGTGTGTTCTGATTGATGTTTTTAAGACTGGTGAACATTTTTCAAATATTTATCAGATTGTCCATCTTATTTTTCTAAGTCACTTTTCCTTACAGTGTTTATCATTCTGAGCCCGTACCTTCAGCTCATCCTTGGCTGCCCTTGAATTCCCTTGAAAAGGCAATTTTCAACTGGATGCAAATACAGTAACACCAAATTGTTGGTACAGTATTATATTTCAAAATGGAAAATCATCACAGAGAAAGAAGTTTAGTCAGTCACTTTCACAATATCATAGTTCTCCACTACTAAAGAAGGTCAAAGACTACCTCTGAGTGAATGCAGCAAGACAAGGTGTAACCAGGCGATTTCCACCTGAATAGCACAAAGAGGGGAATTTACGACATGGGGGCAGGGAGTTGGAAGCCTTCTACAATGTCTATCTGTCTTGTGTGATAAATGACAACGAATGATAATCCCTTACCTTTTCCCCTTCCACCTGGTAGGAATTAAGCTTAGCAATATAAACTAAGTAAAACCTACCCTGATAAAGTGAATTCCATTCTCCCTCAAAACAAGTGGGAAGGAATATCAGGAGGTTTTCATTACTGACTGAGTAAGAGATAAATGGATGTTCCCTAAGCCAGCCTCAGCCTTCTTCTTTTTTCCTGCCCAGTTCCTTCAGTTGAGGATTGGAATCTTTTGATACAATCTCCCAAACTCGTTCTGAGTTATACAGAGGGATGAACATGGGATTAAATCCCGATCTACTCCTCTCAAGTTCTAGGAACATCTACAATGTCTGTTAAAATTTTTGTATCTCTGGCAGTGTACAAAAACTCAACCAGTCATACTACCTTGTGTTGACAATTCTTGAACTGTGATGGATAACTTTCTAGAAGCAGAATGGTAGTATCATCAATGATTAAAGCCAAAACATGTTAAAAGAAGTAGATGAGTAAGGCTTCCAAATGAAACACTCATGCCAGGAAATAGGGCTGAATTAATGCAGTTATCTTGCACATACATTATAGATTGATTTTTCATTGCATGATTACTTGTCATCTTTTTAAGATGATCAGTGCCTGATGCAGAGAGTTTGGAAAGCTGCACTCATGTAACATACCAAGCAATATTCAGTTGAATTCTCCTTGTTCAGCAAGGCTGGCTGCCTTATTTACTGCATTTGCTCTCGAAACTGGAACTATTAATTTCCTCACATTTTTAGAAACTGTTAGAGAAATAATCTGAATTTATTTCCATTTTGAGACAAGGAATCAAAGCCTGGACAGAATAATCTCTTATCTTATGTTCCTGATTTGAAGTACCTAAGATTTATTTTTTGAATATTTTGCGTTACATGGCATGACATATTCAAGCACAACTCCTCTTAGTGTTGGTTACAGCTGAAAGAGCTCAGCACATTTCTAAATCACATTATATTCTTTAAAATAAAGTGAAAACAGTTCTCTGTCAAATGACGAGTGATTTGATTAATTTTACACAGTAAAAGTTACACAGTAGAAACGTACTGGAAGAGCCCAGTTTCCCAAACCAATGTCTATCTTGTAGAAGAAACTACTTGTGCAGTCCCTTCTGCTGTACACTACCCCTTTTCAGCCTCAGTGGTGACTGACAGTGGTAGGGGTTGTGTAACTGATATTTACTGCACAATATAGATGCACATCTACAAGGCACTAGTACCATCTTGAAGGGGAAGAATAGAAATAATATAGAATTAGACAATGTAGCATAGCACATACACTTCAAGTTTAAAGTATCTGAAAACTTCTGTTGTGAGTATATCCGGATAACAGAGGTACAAGTTCCAGTTCTGCAACAAGGGTTGCAGATTCCACCTTCACAAAAAGAATTGATTTCCCAGGACGAATTTCAAACCCATTTAAAATATACAACTGAAAATATTATTGAATGCATATTTCTCTTTTCTTGCTACTTCAGTACAAGGTTCTTTCTGATTTAGTATTCGAGGTTTTCACATCAGAACAGAACACTGCTGATATCATGATATACACATGCAGAGCTAATCTGTGTATAGTTTTATTCATCACTCCGAATGTATTCAAGAAGATTTTTGTTCTGCCTGTCAAGGATTTCCAATGTGTAATAGTTCTAATCCTGAGAAATAACACCAACGCTACAAATGTGTCCCAAAAATTGACTTAGTGTAAAACTAGTAACACAGTACCTTTCATCAATATCTGCCCCTTTTTCTGTAATCAAGTCTAAAAAGTTTTAATACAATTCATATATGCATAAAAGCTAAATTCAACAGGTATAAAGTAGAATGTATAGAATATATTTGCATCCAGTGTCCATTTTAAAAGTAAAGGTTTTTTCTTTGAAGTTTGAAGTAATTTTATCACGTATTAGAGATAGGCAGTTTATATTTCAACATATGAAGGAGCTGCATAAAAAGAGGACAGACGCATCTCAGCAACTGTTGTGTGTTGTGGGAACATCTGGGGACAATGACCCTTGGAAACAGAGGACAGAGATTAAAGCAAGTAAAGAAACCAGTAGACTACCGCAGGAAGGGCAGCACAGCTGAGCCAGCAGAATACTTGCCAGCATGTCAATTGGTCAATATTTTTGAGTCTGTGAATTGATCACATGACAGTTTTCAGGATTGCAAAAACTGGATTTTCGGTTTCATGGAGACATGTCTGAAGATCTCATGTTGAGACTGTTACCACAGATGACCTAACATATATCACTGGTTTAGATATTAATTGTAACTAGTACACTGATTCATGGTGCAACTGTCCTAGCAGGCCATTCACCCTACAGTCATATCTCAGCAGCACGTTATGATCTCCCTCAGCAGGAAACCTGACACCATGTCCCAAACTATTTTCCAATTTTTCATCATCTAGGAAATAAAAGCTTTTTTAAAAGCTCAAAAGGAAGTATTACAGCATATTACAGGGATCATTACATTTGGGCATTATTTGCAAATCCCAGAACTGAACTGAACCTGGCCTGCCAGCTGTTTCTCTCTAGGAGCAAGGCAAAGTACTGCTGTGGCCTGCAGTTATGACATGAGATCAAAGACATTGCTTGGGCTAGCCTGTCTTGGGCCGTGTAAGACTTGTTTAACAATTACTGATGCTTTACATTCTGCTTGAAGGCAGAAAGCCAGTTTGGACAAGGCTTTGGCCCATGTCAGGGAAGTTTGAGCTAGATGATCTTTAAGGTCTCTTCCAACCCAAACTTTGAAATGATATGCTATGATACAATATGAAAAGTTTGCAGTGTTCAAGTCTAGGGAAAGAGATGCTACCATCAGGATCCAATCTCAATTTGAAACCTGCTGTATTTTCACAGAATTGTAGAATTACAGACTGGCTGAAGTTAGAATGGACCTCTGGTAGTCTTTTCATCTCACTACTTTGCTTAAGCAAGGGCACCTAGAGCTAATGGCACAGAATCATGTCCGGATTGCTTTGGAAGATCTCCAATGGTTCTTGCCATTCTTGTAAAAAGGAGTGAGATTTGCTTTGCTCCAGTCTTCTGGCTTTTCTCCAAATCATAAAATCAATCAGGATTATCAGCAGTGTTTACTGAGAGTTTTGGAAAGGCAGACTGTAGGCCCTACATGAGCACAATTTCATTGTCCAGTAGCCCCATTGTCCTCAGTAGCCCCTTAGGCCAATCAGGGACTAGAAGAATTCTCCAGGCACTATGTTTCAAAAAATATAGCAGGTAAAAATATATGTTAAAAAACAACAACAACAACAACAAAAAACAGCAAGGATGTTAACACAGAACTGATGTGACTTTTGACTTTAAATGCCATTGATTTTGATGTACTTGACAATTGTGCAATTTTGATGACTGTAATGCTGAAAGTAAGAATAAACTCTGGTGCTTGTTATTTAAACTTGAAAAATTTTGTATTTGCTTTCAAGCCTGAACAAATCTTGGTTGTTTAAATAAACTAAGTTGATTGCGAAAGGATTGTTGGAAGTAACTGTTTTCCAGGCCCTGGTGATTCTGTGTTTATTATCAATATTTGATGAAACTAAAGAAATTCCTTCTGAGTTGTAACCAGAAAGCTACTTAACAGGCCAAATATTCACAGCTGTTAGGGAAAAAACCTCTAGTTTATTCTAGTCCCTTCTGTTTGCCATGACACTGTACATCTACGTCAGTAATGATCAATGACCATCTTTTGTTAATACTAGTGATTGATGATATTTGAAAGTTTGAGAGCAGTTTTATCTGATGACTCTTTATGGAAATCTTTTTTTTTTTTTACATTGTAAATCTGGGCTATTTTATGAGATTTGTGACATGTATTCTTTATTATGATAATGAGAACAAGACTTTCAGTATTTGGGACGCTGTCATTCTCACTTCATACTGAAAATAAGAAAAAAAATTGTAGTAATTTTGGTCAAAATCTTCATGAAGATTCAAGATACGTGACTATTCAAAAGAGCTGTGGAACATGCATCTTCTAGCAGCATCACACATGGTGAATGATTCCTTTCAAACTCAACAATTGCTTCCATTCCCTCTATGGATGACAGTTACAATATCCTAATCAAGAATTTTTGAATTTACTAGAAATTTTACTTTTGCTACCACTCCTTAATTTCTTCTGTAGACAAAGTGTTATTAGAAGGGGACATGTGTCCTTTATGGGAGAAAAAACTAAGGGGTAAAAGCGTACAGTTTAAAGACAGAAAGGCATTTTCTTATTTACAACAAGCCATCTCCACTGTGAAAAATTATTTAACACTGTGCAATAGTTCTACAACATGTACAGTGTAGGTAAATATATACATGAATATATGGAGAAGTTTCCAAGAGACAAGTATGTATTGCTTTCAATTCTTAGATACCTTCATTAGTGCGAATTTGCTTTCATGCTTTCAAAAATATTGTCCTCTGCATCACCTAGAGAGCAAACACAATACAATTATTTTTGTGAAAAAACTCTTGAATTCTTTTAGTGGGGCTTCATTTGACTTATTCAGAGATTTTTTTTTCTCATTTATTCAGGAAGGCCATTTTATAAATTTTAGCCATTGTTATGAAGAGTAATGCAAAAAACTTGTTCCTTACAGTTTGTTAGGAAATTTGTTTAAAATGTTAGCATCCAGCCAGCAAAGATAATGTGATTTAGCTGACTAATCTCATAAAATAAATACTGAAGTAATAAAAAATCATAAAGCCATAAGGACATAAAATCATCAAAATTACAAATACATTATCAGAAATGTTTCACAATTACTTAAAGAGCAGATAGATGGTATGCACTACTAATGCATTTTCTTTCCTACTTATAAGCTCATCACATTTAGTGATGAACTTCAAAGGAGATATGAGCTTTATGACAGACACTGAGAGTGAGTAGTGTTTTACTTCAAAAATAAGATATTAAATGGAATTGCACAGAACAGCTTTCTCAGTAGCAGTACTCAGCAGAGTACTGCAATCTGGTCATTCATGTTGTAGGGTCAGATCAAACCTTCCATTGACCTCAGTGGGAGTTTTGCCATTGATTTAAATGGAAGTAGGACCAGGATATCAATGCTTTAAAGTCGTTCAATAGAAAGTGTCATTGAGATGCAAATATCTGTGTTCTCTTAATCTGAACTTTCCATCTCCCTGCTCAGTGCTGTTTGAAGAAAGGTTGTTACTCTGGGATTTGTGTTAAACACAGATTTTTGTATAGTCATCAGAAATGTATCCTGAATTGCAGGTGAATGGAACTACAGATTTTGCAATAATAATTCTAAGCAAATCCAGTGAATCTGGTTTGAAGAGAAATCATCTGTCACCAAGCATGAACAAAAATGAAGTTATTTAAACCACTGAGTGTGGCACATTCATTTAATACTTAGTGTGAGTCAATGTCATAAAAAAATATCTTTCAAGTATTTGATTGCCTGGAGATACTACCTGTAATGTTTTCAGGTAAAACTTAAAATTACTACAGCTGAAAAAGACTTGCATAAGGAAAGCAGAAGTTGAGTTCATGTATTTGATGTAACTTGCTTCTAGCTCAGTTTTATTCCGTGTGCGTTAAATGTCACCAACACAAATGAATGGATATACCTGTAAAGACTCCATTTTGTTAACATTAAACCATGATTATTCTTCTCCTGCCATAACCTCACCTACCATGAGTTCCCTTCTAATTGCAAATAACTGGCTTTCTCTTCCTCCTCCGCAGCAACAGTAATTACTAATGCCAAACCAGTTGTACTGGGAAGTAGGTACATCCTGCTTAACTTGTTTGAGATCTTGAAAAGCAGTCTAGAGCTCTGAGATGCAGCCAGCAGGCCAGCATCCATATGTCTTCTAGGCTCAGCCAGAAGTGTGCACACAATCACTCTGCTGGTTGCTTGCCCAGCCAGGAAATACCTGTCTTGTGACTGGTGACTTTAAGGCAATATATTGCCTCTCAGCCTCCAACAGGTACAGCTGTCAGCATCGCTCTCTCTGGGAACAGACTAAAATAATTATTTTTGAAATACATGCTACACAGGCAGAGTCAGCTGTTTCTCACAGCTCTGAATACAGCCACCAAGTCACAAGAAGAAGGAAGGATCAAAAAATAAAACTATAGTATGTAATTGCAACCACTTTGTGATGTGGTTATTGTAAACAAGTGATAAATGGATCAGATTAAACTCTACTTTTGCTGCTGACTGGATGTCATTGGCATCACTTGGATGTAAAAGTAAGAGAGACTGCTGATCAAGTTAGTCTGCTGCTATTGCATACAGTGATGATTACAAATTTAGCTTTAGTGGCTGCTACTTATTAAGCTAATTAAAAATACAATTGGCTTATTCATTGTGATTAAAACACTATGATCTCTTATTTCCCAGTCAGTAATATTCTAATTGCAAAGGACACACAGAAGGTCACAGTGCTACCTGCTCCTTTTGCAAGAACCTTAGATTGCATCCTTACTGTAATATAAAAAACACAGGCTTGATTACTCTCCCATAACTATCATCATTTCTTAGCTTCTAACCTACTTTTTGGCATGGTTTTGGCTCCTGCCTCAGGCATGTCCAAGACAAAATTTAGGAAGCAGCATGGCCAGTCCTCTGATAATGATTGCTGCCAATAAGCTCTATGGTTGAGGGAACTATGTTCTAGAGTTGCAGGGAGCCATAGAAAACCAAATAGAAAGCACAAAAATCATAAGCTCACATTTATTCTTGAGGACAGAGAATGATCCCTAAACAGTTTCATCATTTAGAAGATAAATTATGACTAGATTTTGGTATGCTAGATTTAGGGTTTGGTACCCTATATTTAGGGTATGAGTTTCCACTGTCATGGGGCATGTAGTTCTCATTAGAACTGTTCTTGGCCTTGTAACACCAGTACAAGTGCTCAAAGAAGGAGGAGAAACAGAGCTGGGAAGAGCTTTCACAGGGCTATTTAAGAGAGCACGTTCATACTACTTATAGTGTCTTTTTATACTTCTGGCCACAAGTCAGCTGGATTTTGTGCAGCTGAAGAGAACTGTAAGTGCATGAAAGCAGAGGAATTACTCTAGAGGATGCGAAATGTTCCATACTGCCCTGTGTCACAGTGAGATTTAGAAAGGAAATGATGTTTCATGGACATCAGTTCAATATATATTATTAAACTGGAAGAGTTTTCACAGTATCTTTGGGTGGCGTTGGTCTGTGTGAAAGAGGTTAGAAGAAAGTGTGCTTCACAGAATAGCAAGATGAGTGAGTTATGAACAAAAGTGTGATTTTTCTGCCAAGTTCTCTTTTTTTCCAGTTGATCCATACATACTTCTATGCTTGCACCTATGAATCAGAGTACCATCTTTCTCTACCAGTGTTTTTTGATCCTAATCACAGTATTTATCCTTAGTACAATTCTTCCTAAGTTCCAGCACGGGTCTGTGAGTCTGAAAAGAGTGTTTCTTTCACTCTTATTAAAACATTGCTTGCAAGATTGTAAGCCTCTGTGCTCGTCTGGAGAACTCCCTATTGAGTAACTTTGCAAAGCAGGATTACCTCTGCTTAATTTTTAGAAATCTGTCATGATGACAGTTGAGGTGATTTGGCACCTAGACAAGAGAGCAAAGCAACAGTATTTTGTGTATATGAAGGTGTCTATTTTATTAAAAAATATATGTTTACTAATCAAGGAGACTTTGGGCAGTTATTTTCAATATTTTTAACTTCTTATAGTTGACTGCATTTTGTTCACCTTTTTAAGGGGATTTATTTTTAAATTCAATTGAAACTCTTTTTGTACAGAAGTCTGTGTCATCTGAATTCCAGCCTTTGTTAGGGATGGAATAAGTTGTAGAGACTCTGACCTTGTGATACTACCATGTTTCTCCTAACAAATTCCAGTGTGCCAAACAAAGACGTAACAAGTAATTACGAAATGGCATGGATATTACACATGTTTGTGATTCTCATTATCTGGTGTTTATTTTGAGTTAATTCTGTTTGGAGAGTGGAAAAACACACAGTAAATAAAAAGGAGGTCTACAATACGTACATTATGCTACACAGTTCTCAAAGAATAAATGGCAGGCTCTTCAGTAATTGCCTAGGAGATAGGAAAATTATTTTCAAAAATAAAGAAGAGGGTAAAAATCTTCATGGACATCATGACAAGTCAGAAAAAGAATGAGATTCACTAATTTGCAAAGTCTGAGTAAGCTACTATTGCAGCTCAGAGGCTGTGTTGTTTCTCTCATACGTCAGTCTTATTAGGTCACTGCCTCAGGAGTCATTCCAAACCATGCAGTTTCACTCCCACCTCACTTCTCTTCTTCTGGACAGTAGAAGAACTTCTGTTGCAGCTTCCAGGAGATGTTGAATTAGCCAGCACTACATTTCTGCTTCTGACTTCTGTCCTATATTGTCCCACCCTTGATAATAGATAGGCAAGAGAGGAAGAGGGAAGAGAACTAGACTGACTTGCCATGCAAATGCAAATTTTACCTTTGACAGATCAGACTAAAGGTTAAATGAATCCAACTTTAAAAAGCATAATAAAAATTTTAAAAAAAAGTGTTCTAAGGGATTCTAAAGCCATTTTAAGAAGAAACTTTTGATAGGGATGTTGGTTCAGAAAATATCATCTGAGCTATCTACTTGTATTTTTATAGCTCTATAAATCTACAAGGCTGAATTCTCTACCCAGTTTCTAACCAGTCCTTCTAGGACTCCAGTTACTCTACTGCAAATTGCACAAGCATATCAGGGAGTAAAATCTGGCCTTATATTCTAGATAGTAATAGGAAAAAGGGGAGGTCTTTCACTTCTAAAAACATTTACTGTATCCTAGCAATGTGCCGCAATGCTATGCAAGTCTGACAACAGACAAATGGATTTGAAAGATACTAAACCTTACAGAAATACTGTAGAAAGACAACATGAAATTCTTGTGTGAGTCTGTAGGTAGTGCAGGTTTCAAACATTTTCTTGAATCTGGGCACAAAGTGACTAAGTAGGAAATTTCTTAAACTCTTGTGTTGAGTTGATTGCTCAATTGTTCTTGATGCAAAGCTCAAGAAAATCTTATTCTCCAGAAATGAAAACAAACAGGGAGATTAG
This sequence comes from Phasianus colchicus, assembly GCF_987193195.1. Lineage (NCBI taxonomy): Eukaryota > Metazoa > Chordata > Aves > Galliformes > Phasianidae > Phasianus > Phasianus colchicus. The sequence goes on along the minus strand of NC_143437.1, from coordinate 61,465,899 downwards.
GAGAAATAAACATTTTATTCTCATTTTAAAACATTAAATCTAACTTAAATCTACCTTTTCTTCTTCTTCTTCTTCTTTTCCCTATTATTCTCTCTTTTATGGGGGAGGAGGAAGTGATGTAGTGTGTTTTTCTAAAATCTTAGATTGGGATTTTTTTTTTTTATCTCAGCGCTTAAGTTATTTTAAAGTTCTTCAAAGTAACAAGTCTCTGTACATACGCAAATAAAATATGAATCAGCTGTTCTAATTCTGTGGATAAAAAACTTAAAACAAAGGGAATCAATGTACTGCGTGACCAACATTGTAATCTTATTAGCTACAAAGTATAGCTAGGAAAAAAAAAACCCACCAACTACAACACAAAAAAACCCCACATTCTGAGTTTAAACTTTGCAGGAATGAGACATCATTGTTATTTACAAAGCCACAGTAAAACTGTACACGTAGCCAAAATTACTCTTAAACAGTTGCATAATTCCCAGAGGAGGAAAGATAGGTGGGAGTCTGAAAATGACAAGCAATTTAGAAATTGATACAAGACTGCTGCTTTCTGTAATTTCAACTCCTTTCAGTGATCTATAAATATGGACAGAGAATGGAGTATAAGGAAAGCAGTACACCTGAAATTCTTTTTAGTTAAATATTGTTACATCTTCTAATTTGCCATGTGTTCCTAATCTTCAAGACAAGATTCTGTTCTTCACCAACATACTTTCTTCCAGTTTTGAATTGTACCAATTGGCCTGTATTTATTACTACAAATTTGTGATGTATCAAAATGAAGCATTTCCCAAAAGAACATGCTAAGAGATATGAAAGAAAATTTGGGAAATATCAGAGAGGGAAAGACTAACTTATATTCAGATCAGAATAAATAACATCTTGTTATGTTTTTATATTCTGTTAGCTTGTGAACTTGTTACTCAAAAGCATCACACTCTGAAGTTTGAATATAAAGATGAGGGAAAGGAAAAGAATTTCCAGAGAGAACTGCAGTTCTGCAGCTCTGGTGGCTGGACATTCTGATCAATCAATGTAATTTTTGAAACAATTACATCTCATGTTCCTTTTGGACAGTACAGCATTATAAATGAATTTTGATGGAAATGGAGGTTGAGAGAGGAACCAGAGAGAGATTTTTTAATAGATGAGAAATGGGTTGTAAGCAACTTTTTGGCAAAGATCAGATGCAGGTATTTATTTAAAAAAAAATTAACTATCACATCTAATTGTCTTAATACAATGATCAAATAATTGCAAACGTACACTCAAAAGTTAAAAAAGTAAAAAAAAAAAACAAACTCAAAAAATTAAAAAAGAGATTTAAGGCTTTTTTCTCCTAAAATCACTTAGGACAGAAAAAATGTGATGTTCTATGGAAACTTGAAGCCATTCTTCCTCTAGGTGCAGTACATTTGGATACATGAAGAGGAGAGAAAGACATGAGTCTTTATTCAGAGATATTTTTATATCTACTGAGTGACTTGGAGCGATTATTGTTTGGGTCCTATCTCATGACATGTCTGTTCTGCCTTCTGATGCAAAACAGAACTATCTAAGACCTTTTTATACTTGCACTCTTTTGCCTATGAGCTCATCAGTGAATTGGTTTACCCTCTGTTCCCAAAAGCCTTCGTGCTTTTGTGGTAACTTTTTTGCTTTAGAGACCTCCAGAATTACATCTTTAATATACTTATTTAAGCTCTTCACTGGCAAAATATGCAGGCAAAGCCCAAAACCAACACTGGCACTTCTAGTTTGTCTGTAATCTCTGGCATCATTTTTCAGAACAACCACATAATAATTAACTAACTAGCTAATATCCAATCTGGACAGCAGTTTTATCAGATATTTAATAATAGAAAAAAAAATAAAAATAGAAGTGGTGAGCTCTGCTCTATATGATAACCACAGAATCAATACAAAATAAGACATGATTGGCTCTTACTGCTGGTTAAAATAACATGTTTCTGTGGTGGTCACTGAACTGATAGAAATGGAGTCCTAATAACTGAGATCTGTGAATTAGCCTGGGAACTCCAATTAATATAGCTGCTCCTGGAAGCTATGATGGAGGCAGGTGGGTTGTTAGTGGGCTGACCTTTCCTCCATCCAGAGACTAGAGACGGTGTTACATCTCACAATGCCAAGATAGGGACTCCAGCCTCTTTGCCATCATATTTCTCAATTTTATGTCTCTTGATCTAAGTTGCTAAGTTGCCACAGCCAATCCAACTGCAGTCCTCCTTCCTTATCGTTGACTGAAAAGATTATCTAATCAAGCTAGATCCTCTCATTTCTGCTTCTGCTTTGTTTTTCTTGGTACTGATTACTTGCATTAGTTCACTAGTTTACCACAGTGCTATGTTCTAGCACATAGTTCCCCACAGTTCCCAGTGTCTCTGGGCAGCGAGGTATTCAGCTTCATCAAAGTACTGCCACTTATTTTATGTAAACGTGCTTGGTCTCCATCTACCACCCGTGAAATAGGGATAATGAAGTCTGACTCACACACTCCTCACTCCTACTGGGCAGGGCTTTGTTCCCTGGATATGTCTCTACTGTGCTATATTTCAGATCAAGACATGCTTCTGAAGTGGACTTCTTCATCCTCACCAGCTGCAGTCCTTTGGGTCAAATCATGGAGCAACGTCACCATATGCCAGCTGGGTCTCTTTTGTGCTTAGCTGGAACTATAGTTGTGTATTTGATGTGGTCCGGTCAACAGGAATAGCTACTCTATAAGTAAAAACTTCAAAACATTTCATAACGGTGGCACTGGATCCATGGTACTAAGTTTTGCTCTGCAGGGCCATTCCTACACTGTGACAATGTATTCTAATGTAGACACAGACATTATTATAACTGGTTGTTGCCTTGTGATCCTTGGAAGAACAAATCAGCAAAAGTATGAGTTTTTGAGTGCGGTTCAGAGAATAAATACAGTCTTTGTGTTTTAACCCCAAATTTTGGCCTTCTTTCGTGGTACTATTTTAGTGGGAGATTCCATAGTTTATATAAGAAAGTTTACCTTAGAAGATCTAATAGCAAATGGAACCTGCTTCTGCACTTATGTAAATAAAATCTATTCACACTGAGCTAGTTCTGGTCCAGGGACATTAACCAGCAATGTTTATTTTTTTTATAGCTGGCAAATTTCCCCGAAATTTTCATTTTGAATACATGCAGAAGGTTAACACCAGTAGTTTATTTTGATACTTACTCTATACACATTCTAGGATACTAAGCCACACTTTGGGGTTGCAGTAAAGTTAGTTTTATAGACTTGGTACACCAAAGCAATATTCCCCTTGCTCCACTATATGTCTGAAATGGAAATATAAATGCCAACAAAAGAAGAACTCTCATATATGTTGCATCACTTCTCTGTTTTACAGCATGCCATTTTTTACTGATGTTATCTTGTGCTTGATTTCTATTTCACCATCGTATCTTTTATTCTGAGGTAACACTGATCATCTCTGTAGTGTTACTCATTATATAGATAGATAAACAAGAATCAAGCCTAGGAAATTAATGATTTTTTCTTGCTTTCTCAAGTCTTCAGGTTCTTCTTTGTCTTGTACCAATCTATTCTTTCTGCTTACTGAGGCTACTGACTACTTTACTCCCCGGGTTTCAGATTAGTGACAACATATAGCTCAGCTCTGTGTGTGCATGATTTTATAGCCAGCTATGCTCAGCTAGTCCTCATATCAACAAAGTCTCTTTAGATTTCTTAGCCAGCAGGAGGTGCTGAGAAATGATGCAACAAATACCTTTTCAATGAGATAGTAAGGCTCCCTTTATGCTTTATGAAGATTTTCACTAACTTGTGGATTGGATCTGAGCAATGTCACATCAAGGTAAGGATATTAGCTCTATTTTTAGGATGGCATTTTATGTTTGGCCAAAGAAGAGACATTCTTCTTTTGTTCATGTTTTAATTAAATAACCTTTAAGACAAGTGAGCAGGAACACTCATCCCATAGCAATGCTTTTTTTGTTACTCCAAGTAGGAACAGTGATAATGCACAATATTTATCAAAGATTTTACTCTCCTCAGTCTATTCTGAGACAGATGGCAACAAGAATAACAGAGACAGGATAAACCATAAAGAAAAAAGCTATTACTAATCTTTAAACTAACTAGCAAGATAAGCAGTAATCACAGCTTTAGATGTAACATTATGCTAAACAGTGATCAAAGAAAATACAAGGGAAGGAAAGGAAAACATTAAGATATTGTTGTTGTCATCAGACATATTTAACTACTGGTTACCATACACACCCCTAAAAATTCACCCTCATATCTGTTAGCATTGATCTTAACATAACCAAAGTGACTACTGAACCCTTAAATCAGGAATTTCCTTACCAATCCAATGTTGGACCTGATAGCTTCCTTATATTGATGGAGTGAATGTTGTCTATCCTCTTCAAGGGGAACCATTAGTAAGGACTGGAAAATACAGATTGTTTCTCATGTCACTGTATTCCTTCGAGTCTTTTGTGGTTCCAGTGTGTCTACCTTTCTTCTAGTAAGATGTATCAAACCACAAAGACATTGAACACAAACACCGTGTTAACAGAACAGGCAGGAGCATGCATATTGCAACACTTAATGAACTAACCAAAAGCAACCACTGAACTATTAATAAGTATTTTAAAGAAAATATGGATTACTGGGGAAGATACCACAGTGAGACACCAGGAGACTGTCTGGTGTAACAACTATCTGTTAAAATGTGGACCTAATAAAATGCCTAGAAAGATAATCCTATTACCACAGAAATTCTAAAATACTATAGTATATAATTAGTTTGTGAGCATTTTGAGTATTCCAAGGCAATAAAAAACTACTGCACAGATTTGTAAAAAATAAATTAATCTCATTTTTCTTTGATAGAGTAATTGACCTAGGGGATAAGAATGAAGCATTTAAGTTTCTAGGTCTTAATGCAGTCCTTTTTTCAAAAGTAAACTGGGCAAGCACAGTATAGATGAGTTCACCATAACATACGTAGGGAATAGATGTCTCTTCTTGGTCTAGTTCTACTCAATAATTTTATGAGTGACTTGGAAGGTAAAGTAGTACCTTCAAGTTACAAAAGCAGATCAAAAATAGGAAGTGCCAATGCTTTTGAAGGCTGTATCAGAGCATGGAGAGAGAATCTGAAACAAATACTATGAATTCAGACAAACAGAAAAGTGTGATTTGCTACCGTGAGGAGAGAGAACTGCCCAAATACAGAATGGGAAATATTTATGTGGGATGCAGGATAGGAATGAAATCTTAAGACTATGTGTCCCAGAAACTGAATCAGAATAAGAACTGCACAGCGTGGCCAAGAAAAGATGAATCTCATTGTGGCAGATGTGGATGGCTCTTCTGTTTTAACCTGCTTGGCATTGAGCAGTCTCAGCTTGAGTGCTTTGTCCTGTTTTGGGCACCACGCTTTAAAAATGATAGAGAAAAACTGGAGAGAGCCCAGAGAAAAAGAATGATAAGTGGTATGAAAAACATGCCACATTAGGAGAGGCCTTGTTATGTTTAGTCTAGAATGAGAGGATAAGAGCAGTGTGGCAGCAGCTCTCCAGCATACAGAGCTAGCTGTTCTTTGTGCCCATGGGATCTGACACGAAGGTTTTGGCTTAGTTTGCAACAAAAAGGCTTTGCTGCACAACTGAGCAAAAAGCTGTGAGTTGAAAGACAGTGATGTAACTGAATTTGTTCCCAACAGATTGTATGGAATCCAGTGCCCAGGACAGTCTTGGAAAGGGGAAGGGCATTCCTCCAGGATGGTCCGAGGAATTGAGGCTGACTCAGAGCAGAGGGAGAGAACATTTGTTTTACAGTGTGTCTGCTTTCTGTCATTCAAATTTCTCATGAGAAAAGAAATTCCCACTGGATTTTAACTTGTGACATACAGTTTTGTATGCCACAAAAACTTTTCCCAGTATCATATGAACTTCAGAGGATTTATTTACACAATTTCCATGATCTCTCTTTGCATAGGCTGCCTCCAAACTCATAGTAACACTTGTATTTGAAGGCTGCACAGGGCAGCCTTGAATGCCAGGTTGATAGTATGATATTAACATCATTCTCTTAATTTGGGTTTATTACTCATATTACCATTTTATGTAATATGAAAAACTTTCTCACCTTTACAAGTATGTAGTTTACTGATAATAGTTTAAAAGGAAAATCTTGACATTAGTCTGATTGTGATAATGCAAACAAGTAAACATTTAGCTGACTGTTTTGCAAAAGGGTAGTCAAGAATTGCTATACAACCCAAACCAGATGTATTACCAAAAGATTCAGTTCCTTCCGTCCTTTCCTGGCTCCAGATCTAGGCATTAGCACAGAAGCAGTCTTAGCTGTTTTCCACATGTTTGGACATGCTAGTGTCTCAACTCATCTTACTTCAAATGCCACTTTAACATACATCTGTGCTGTAATGCATAAAAGGAACCTGCTGTGCAATAACATCATATGTAAATTGTGAGCTGTGGTTGTTGCTACAGCTCCATTAAGCATTTTAATGACGTTTCACCCCTCCACACTGACTGGGCACTGCTTGTCTTAAACACCTGCCTTGTGTTTGAGATCGCAAACTTTTCAGGTCAGAGTTTACCTGATGTCATAAACCGCCCTCCTGACTGTAATTCCCATCTGTAATAAGTATTATTTACCATCTCCTTTAGTTCTACAAATCCAGGCTGTGTCTAAACTCTTCTTTGAAACATCTTTAAAAGAACATTTCCTGGCAATCCAGACTTACTGTTTGGGATCTTTATTAATGCACCATGAACACTTATATTGCAACATTCATTTCTTTATTTTGCTAATGCAATGCTGCTCTACTCCAATCTTTATAGGAGGCTTCTGCAGTGCTTATTGGACTGTTCCTAAGGCCCTTTCACCCTCTGCTCTTCCACTGGCTCCTCCTTCCCTGCCACATCAAATGAACCAGATGAACTACTCCTTGCTCCTCTCAGGCTGTCTCATGGCTTGCTGCCATCCTCCCTAACATCTAGTTTTCTTTTCTCTGTTGGCCAGCTTTCATCATCCACTTCTCAGATTTTCAGACATGTACTTGCACATTCCCAGCTCAAGGCTTCTCAGCAGAGTAGGCAAAATCAAATTTTGCTATCCCAGCAAGAAGGCCAAATCATTTGCTGTTGTGCTGGCACTGCTGATAATTCTTTTAAATAATTTATACTACTCTCTTGGTACTGACTATTTGTATGTGCATATCAAACTCTTCTCCCAGTTTATCTCTTATCCTCTACTCTCCCTTGTTTTTTACTTAGCATTCTTTAAGATTATACATTAATTGAGGTGGGGAACCATCTATTTTGTCTCCCCATCCTGTAGAGTAAGATCTTGGTCAAAGACTGAAATTCAGAGACTAATCCTGTGGGCATCACTGGCATCCAGAGTCCTCTGCTTTCCACTGCAGCATACATATTTTATAATAAGAACAACAAACAAAATTACTCCCAATCTTGGATTCTGATCACTAAACATTTTCCCCTTCATTTTCTTTTAACACTCCAGATCTCATTTCCTTATCAGTTCAGTCATTCTAAATCTATGCCTTTGAAGCACTGCCTAACACTTTCTATTTTTTTTTTTATTATGTTATGTGGTAGTTATTTTATCTTCTTCAACAGATCACAGGTCATCCTGCTTGGTCATTTTTCCACGTACGTGTTGTATTGTCAACAATTATCAGCCCAGTAAATCTTAACATCAGTCATTAATTACTATTTCACACTGACCCTGAAGGACATTGTATATCTGGGTGATTTGTCCACCTGTTTCACAGAGAAGCTCACTGGAGTCTGTGATGACCTCCAATGGCTTTAGAAACTCTGAGCTGAAAACAAGAAAAGAGACATTTCTTGTTTTCCTAGCTTTCTGTTCACCTGCAGAGAACATATTGCAGCCTGTTAGTGTTGTTCTTTTTTACTGTAACTGATGACCCCATAATGAAAATGAATCCAGTGCACCTTTTACTATTGTTTATCTTGTTCTACTATTACTTGAACACTCTGGAGGAAATCATGAAACTTTTAGAAGGTCAGTGGTATGCCTTCAGCCATGCATCTTCCTCACTCCCCATGCTTATAATCCAGAGACCAGGACGCCTGGCTGAAAAAAAAGCACATTCATTATTCAAAAGATAAACTGGCTAAAACTCACTGTGAGCAAAATAGAAGCCATACTTTCAGGAAATTGAAAATATTTGGCAGAACTAGCCACAGCATTTCCCACTAGGAGGAACTCTGTCAGGTAGCCACCTGCAGTTATCTTTATGGATCTGCAGAAGCACATTGGTTTTATTGATGACTGGTAGAAGTGCTACATACAGGTAGATGTCTGACAGTTTGGTCATAGTGATTTCCTTGTTGCTGGAACTTCCAGTGACCTTGAGCATATTTACTGCAGCCATGGTGTACGTGGGAAGAAGTTTCATCCACCTTGAAAAGAGTCGCTACAACATTTCTGCCTATAGCAAGACTGGAGATCTCACTGCTGTGCTTGTTTTGCTAGATGGCTGGTGTATGACAAGGTGCTTTGAAGTCCGAGGACTCCAGCTGGAATGAAGTATCTCCAGCTGAGATATAGCTGCTCTCTGCAACACAGTGTGTAAGCTGTTAATAAGGGCTCTTAGTAAGAAGTCTTTTCATTTATTAAAATGTAACTACATGCACAGACAGCGGCAAATGAAAAGGAGGGCCAGACAGTAACCACAGTTGGCACTTGAAAACTATGGCACACAGCTGAAAAACAAAAACAAAAACAAAAACAAAAAACATCAGAAATCAGAGAAGAGCATACTTGGTGAGTTACACTCATAGTTTGTGGCTAGGACAGAAAATGAGAATTGTCATCACTGCATACAAGGTTGGACTTATGAGAAATTGTAAGGATTGCCTCAGAATTAAGAAACTCCTTAACTTTTGGGGGTTTTTTTGAAGTCACTATATCCCTTGCTTATATTTCACTATCTGCAGGATAGTTTGACTAAGGAAGGAATCTAAACCCAAATCAGTGGTGTTAGCATTTGACCTCTTTGTGAACATCTTGCTCCATGTCCACGTGCAGACTGGCGGTAAGTGGTGTCCCCTAGGGGTCAGTCTTTAAACCAGTGCTCTTCAACATTTTTGTGAACGACATAGTGGGATCAAGTGCACCCTCAGCAAGTGTGCAGATGACACCAAGCTAAGTGGTGCAGTTGAACTGAAGGAAGGGATCTCATCCAAAGGGACAGGGTTGGGTTTGAAATGTAGTCCTATGAGAACATAAAGAGGTTCAACAAAGCTAAGTGCAAGATGTCGCAGTTGGTTCAGGCCAATCCCAGCTATGCATACAGCCTGAGAGAAGAACTCATTGAGAGCAGTCCTGCATTAGATGTTAGATGGAAATTCTTTATTCAAAGGGTGGTGAGGCACTGGTACAGGTTGCGCAGACAAGCCGTATCTGCTCCATCCATGGAGGCATTCAAGGCCAGGTTAGATGGGTCCTTGGCAGCCTGATCTGGGTAGCAGCCCTGCCCATGGCAGCAGGTTGGAACTAGGTTATCTTTAAGGTCCCTTCCAATCTAAGCTATTTCTATGATTTTATGATTCTATGATAAAAAGAATTGTTTTGCTGGGGGAAATCAATTAAAATCCATAACTAGGCTTTTTAAAGCAGGTTCTTGTATCAAAAACAAGTAGAAGTAAGATTTGAGTTGTAAAATGAGTAGGTAAACTGCTACTCAGTAACTGATCTCACACTTTCAAAACAGTATTCCCACGTCATTCATCTACCAGAATCAGGCCTAATATCCCCAGCTTTGCAAAACTGTGAATTGATTAGAAACATCAGCTAAACTGCAGAGTTCAAAGAATAGTCCATGCCAGGGCAAAAGGCTTATATAGACATGTTTCAGAAAGTGATTAGAGACAGGAGTGACAACACTATTTATCAGTGAAATACCTGATGTTTAAAGATTGAAAAATGTCAAGGAACATGTGGACTGCTATAAGCTAAGTTAAACTTTGGAAAGAGAAATGGAGTAACAGATATTTTTGGCTGACACAAGGATCAGGAAAAGTAGAGGCTTCTCGTTAAATGTGTGGCAGTAATTATTAAGCACAATGCAGATAAAGTAGGCTTGGTCTAGGCACTGGTAGGCATAGGTAAATAAATAAATAATTTACCTTTAAGTTTGATGGGAAGGATGATGTTCAGCATGGAGTCTGGTGTAGAAGGAGTTATTGGAAGTGGAAGCCTTCCAAAGTTGGGAGAAAAAGATGTGGAGAATTGAAATTGTTGAAAGCCTTCCACAAAAGTCAAAGAAACATTGCAGATGAAATACAACTCCATTCTCATTACAGATACTGAATTTAAAAGTACTGCCAGTATTTAAGAAATTCTGTATCAACTACTTCAGCCATGTAAGGCATTGCTGAAGCTATTACCTGCCATCTGGCATTGCCTAGTGGGAGACATTCCACTATCCCAGTGCACAAAAAGTACATATTTTTCCAAAGCACCTTTTCTGCTGACACCCTCCCTTAAGAGGCCCGTACTTGAGTAGGCCTGAAACTCAGAATTGCTTCTAATAGACAGGTGAAACATTAAAAGAGAATGTATGCCTGCCTCATGTTATTCTTATTTCTTTAAATGAGCAGAATAGAAGATGACTGTGTATTATAAAGGCATTAGCTAATTAGAACTGTGCATTTTAGAAGTTTTCTTTTGAAAGAGAAAGCTTTCAGAGTTCCTTTAGAAGAAAGTCTCTTTGTTTTGAATACATTAAAGCAATCATGCAAGAAAATACTGGAGAAATATTTTTAAAAGTAGAAAGAATAGTGGACTAATTTTAAAAATTAATAGAAACAATTAAGCTGAAATAAATATAAACAAAGCTAAAATGAATTACAATATATAGCACACACATGAACACTATGATTAATGTAAAGAAGGATTGCATATTCCATTATAAATGTTTAGTGCTTTTATTTTTAACATTGTGGTTTATAATATGGATATAATGACCTTTCAGAAATGGCAGATAAATGACAATTTCAAGCTAAGAATTTTTCAACTACTTAGGGGAAGTCTGAATGCCAAGTTTTCTTATGATTTTTATTGCAGTATATTTACATAAAAAGATACATATATATAAACTACAGCAGAGAACCCTTTACTCAGAAATATCATTTGTTTGGAATTCCTATGGCTCTGCTCTCTTATAAAAATATGCATATATTTAAATAATCACAACAAGTCTGAAGAGTAAAAACTCAATGTTAACAGCTTAATGAACATAATATTTCATTTTGAAAGAGCAGATTATTTTGAAAGTTAATTTTAAAAATCACTTGATAGGAAAATGCCATGCAATCATTTGTAAAAACCTATCAGAAACAAATTAAAAAAATCACTTCCTATCAAAGTTATTATTCATAGTTACCCAGTTATCATTCTGTATATTTTTGATCGGCATGTATCTTCTGATAATTTTTTTCTTGAATTTTTACATCATTACTGGCAAATACGTTTCATAAGGCATATATCCGCTTTCAAGACTAGGTCAAACAGTAAGTGTTGATATAAAATACACAATGTATGATAAAAAGGTAGCCATGACTTTATTAAAAATATTTGCTAAGAAGAAAATAGGCATTTTGATAGAGCATGTTACCACATTTTAAGTCAAAGCCCAGTTTGGTGTCTGTCTCTGGTTCCTTACTTAGAACCAGTGGAGTGTAAAACCACTGGTGATTGTGAAGACCCAGGTTAAACTCAGTAGCCCCATTATATTAGTTGGCTTCACTGAGGTCTGGACTGGCTTAATATGATCACTGAAATGGATTTTGCTGTGATAATATGGGCCAGCTGAATTCATGCCTTCACTCTGCAGCATTATAGCAGTGCTGCAGAGTGAAGGCATGAATTCAAGGCCCAGAGGTACTGGATCGAACAAACTAATGCAAGTAGAAGTAACTTCCTGCCTCCTTCCCTCCCTCCTTTCCTTCTCTCCATGTCTTTCCTGCAGTCTAAGATACTTTCCTAAATATCCTATTTCTTCCTACCCCTTGATCTGGACTTAGCTCCAGTTTATATGCTGGTGTGAATGACGTAATTCACTGTCAGTATGTGATTTCAAAGTGAAAAACAGAAGACAACTCTGCTTTTGATCAGTTTTCTGTGCTATTGTGTGAGACGTTACATAAAACCTCTCACGTAAAGTGATTAAGCTAGTCAAAGCATTGGGGTAAGGCTAGTTTGGCATACAATGCTGTGAGATGCACACTCACTAGACTTGTGATGATGCAGTTTGTGTCACTCCATAGCTTTGTATAAGTTGACTTACTTTGTTCTGCAGTATGTGCAGCACCACTCCTCTTGGACTGGCAGATTAGTTTGGAGGAGAATCAGCTCTTGTATATTCAAAGTTTTAAACCTTTTCTTCTATTTGGAAACAGTGGAGCTTAAATTAGGGGGACAATCTAATAAAGTGAAAAATTAAATCATAATGACAAGAAGACAGATTTGACTACGATTCATCTACTTTTCTGTTTCTGAGTGTTGATAAACTATAGGCCAGAGTGGCTGTCCATCATAGAGGCTGATGTTCCTGAACTGTTTCTATAGTGATGTCCTTCAGCCTGCTTTTAATGAACATCTGTTATGCAAATACGTTTCTATGACATCTCATTTTCAGAAGGTGGGACTTATGTCATGTACAAGAGAATGATATTGCAAATTTTCAGCAAGAGTGTACTGTTGCTGAAGTGTGTACGAAATGCAGTGGTTGCATTTTACTTCTTCACTGGCAGCAGTCTTGATGAGGGAAAAATAACTAAGGACTCTGATACTTCTGCAGTGAATGTTGTGTTCCATGTTCAGAATGGGCTATTTTAGAAATAAATAATAGTTATGCAGAAACACATGTTTCAGTAGAGCACAGAACTGTAATTCTCAGAAAATTCATACAGGATAAAAATGGACAGTTTTGAGTTCAACTCAGTTCAGAGACATCCATGCATGGCTGCTGACTTCAGTGGAAATCACTGTACCATGGATGTTTTTCCAGTCTGCCTGTTTAGAAGCATGATAAGAAGAAGTAAGCACAAGTGTTTTGCTGAATAAGAATAATGTTTAAATGACTGTGTTGATTGAGTACCTCCAAAATAAAATTTACTTCCCATGACCTTGTTCAGATTATCAATTTCTCACTTTGTTAACAACATAATGCCTTGAAGAACGGAACAAACAATCAAAGTCCTTGAAAACAGACTTACAAAGTGGTTATATGTGTTAGGGTGTTTGTGTTTTTTTTGCTTTGTTTTCTTGTTGGTTGTTTTTTTTTTTTTTTTTTTTCCCCCTTTCATGGGATTTGCAATTTTCTTTGCAATGTCATGTGATGGAAAACATTTGCAGAACTGCCTTATAAGAACCAGATTATTAATATTATTATTTAAATCTGAAGAACAGGTGATTGAGAAGTAATAGCATGAATTCAGTTTATTTAAATATGATGACAATGGATGTATTGAAAAACCTGAGGAGCTTCTTCTGATGGAGATACAGAATTAGGCAGGCCTATGTTGGCGAGAGAGACAGATGTTTTTAAATCATTATATTTCTGAAAATTTTTCAAGACCTGAGAATGTATTTAATCATTCCTCTTTAAAGGTAGAGGTGCCGTTCAAGCTTTAGTGGAGAAGGAGCCCAGGCAGAAGCCAAGTGCAAGTTTGTAAAGAATCATTTGAATGGCTCCTAATAAAATCAAACACTAAAATGCCTGGTGACACCCGAGACTCTTGGACTTTAGGATCCAAGAGTATAAAGATGAAGAATAAAAATGTTGGGGCTACAGCACCTTAGATACCTTAGAATGCTCAAATATGTGAAGGAATGCTATCTTCAGAAACACACTTGGAAAAAGAGAATCGTTGAGTAATATCTGTGCCCTCCCCAGACAGAAACAGTACACCTGGACTAAGCTGATATAGTTCCCCTTGAAACCAATAGGAACTGTTGTGATAGCCAGAGCTGAATGTGTCTTGTTGTAACAAGTATCTTACAACAGAACACTAATCAAAGCTACCACATGCATGCTTTAACCACAAGAACCTCCCCTTTAACAGGAAAATGTATTCCCTTTTGTATAACCTGACACATTTGTCTTAATCCAATGAAAACGTTTTTTTTTTTTTGGGGGGGGGGGGGGAAAGTGGAGAAATTCAATCAGTATTACCTAATTATACTCCCTTCATCATCTGGGTGTTCTCAACTCATTGATATTGCACAGACTGTGTTAGAACAAACAAATCAATCACACCATGGCACTGTTACTGGCTCAGCCTCTCTCCAGCCAAAGATAAGTTGCCTTTTTTTTTTTTTTTTTTTTTTTTAATGCATTATATTTCAGTGGGAGAAGCATGTATTCTTACTGATGTCAGTGCAGGTTGAGACACTTTGTAGTGCCTTCCTCCCCTCTGCACATACTCCCATAATCCCATAGACAAACAGTGCTAGGATCCTTTTTACAACACAATCAATCAATCAGTACAATAATAGCAGTAGAGTATAAAGATTAGGTGTAGCAGGAAAAATGTAGCAAACTGCAAGATTTATTTTTAAGTCAGGAAATCAAAATCTTTACACAGTCATGTTGTACAGCAGGACCACAGATTTTGTCTATAATACTAAGTGGCTGTTGCTAACAGTGTTTTCGCTGCTAACTCAGTGGAAAATGATATTATTTATATATCTATTTATTTATTTGTTCCTTTTTTATTTTTGCCAGACTTTCACTATTGCTCTGGGGTGATTTGTCTGTGAAAACACTGTGCAATTCTTTCTTCATCTCCTTGAGTAAAAAGAACTGATTGCATGATGCAACTAATTGAGACTGGTCTATTTTTGTCTTTTTTATTTTAACATATGAAAATACATTCTAGGAACCAATGGGTGTTAGCAAATTGTGTGTTATTTTCATGAATAAAAGTTGATGAAGAGGGGCAAATTTATGAAGAAAATCCACTGGCAAAATACTGTAATGCCAATAATTTAGTATATATATATAATTGCAGATGTTAGAGATATTTAATTTTATAATTCTTTTCTTTTTCTTCAACAAACATATACCCTGTTTTTAAAACTTAGAAAGTTTGTAATATCTGCTCTAATAAAATAGAAAACCTGCACTACCCTGACACTCCCCTCTGCTTCCCAGCTAGAGAGTGGGCCTCTCCTAAGTGGTCTGAAGAATAAGGCATGCTCAACTTCACAATAGCACATGCAGTCATACAGCCACTACCTGCAGGACGTGAGCTGCATGCATCTTGTAGCTCTGTAGAAACAAATTACAAAATAGGAAGTGCGAGTTCAGCTATGTCATGCAATGTTTTGCTGCTATATGTGATGAGGTAAAGTCTGGTCATCAAGTACTTCAGCTAATGCCTCTTTTGCTTTTCCCCACTGCAGACTAGCCTGTTTTTCTTCAGAGTCTTTCCCTGTACTTTGCTATAATGGGAGTAAACCCTATATGTTCCAAAGTTTTTGCAGAGTAATTCTGCTCCTACCGTACAGCTCACGTCTAGCCTAGAGATTGGTTTCTATCTCAAGCAATGCTACCAGTTACATTTGTTTTCCAATCCTACATCCATTTCAGCAGCATTGCTTACATTTCAGTCCTGTAAATCTCAAACTGATGTGGCTGGTTCTCAGATTCTGTTTTCTTCTTCTGTTTTTTTTTTTTTCCATGAGTATTTCTTACAACAGTCACCCCTTGATGATCATTTACTCTATGTTATGGAATTTACAGAAGCTGAGGATCAGCATCCATCAGCCTTAATTGATTAATAGTGCTCCACCCAGCTGACTTGGAAAGAATTCTAATTTGGAGTATGTTATAATTCAGTATTAGCTAACTAACAAAATGCACCATAAACAAGGAGCCTAAAATGGAAAAAGGACCCAAGGTGATGTATTCCTCTTCAGATTCTGCTCTCACACATTTTTTGCCATATCTTATTTTCCACAGAAAAGGTATTCATCATAACAAGCAAAAACAGAGTTATAATCTGTGGTTGACCCTTGATGGAGATAATGATATGTTTTCTTCCAAAATCTGTGTGAGGCAGAGTTATAAATAACTTTATGAAAATGGACTGTTTAAAAACAGGGCATTGTTTTAAATGAAAAGAAAAAGATATCAGATTTGATTATAGTGTAGAAATGGCAAATTCCTACCCTGCACACAATAGGGGGACTGTGTTTATGTGGAGATTGGAGTCCTTACAGAAGGAGAAACTGAAGAGGCTGAGATCAGTTTTAAGAGTTACACTTCCTTCTACTCTGTAAGACAGCTTTTTCTGTGGAAAAACTAGAAATCCAAAATAACAAAAGGCAGGTTCATGATTCACAAGCTTTTAACTATGAGGCTTAGAAGTGGAGTCATCAGTAAACAAAAGAGTGGAGCAAAGCATAATAAGGCTCTTCTATTTCTGTACTATTTCGCCCTGAATTATCTAACAGAAGATTGCTATATATTCAAAATTCTAATTGAATTTTATATAGTTTATTCTTATAGAATTGTTCTTACCATGTAAGCCACAAATGTCTGCCTTTCAAATTTTGACCAATATTATGAACAACAGCTGTGATCCAGACAATGACTCTGAAGGGCTCAGCATTAGTCGTTCTATCCCCATTGAGTCAGTCAATATTAAAACTAATACAGAATATATTTGAAGATATCAGCCCAAAACTCTTCCTGAGTTAATCCTGTTCAGCTCTGACATTCTTTGTATACAAAGTATTCATGCTAGAAAGGAAGTGAATCCCCTGGAAGACCATTTTATGGACAAAACTAGTTCTAATATTTGTTTTCTTCAGTTGTTCTGGGCTCAGATGTACTAATTTTCTTGATGACCTATAGTATCTACTGTACTTAATGGCTTTTTCTTTCTTTCTTTCTTTCTTTTTTTTTTTTTTCTAGATGGAATAAGAAAACTTCAAAAAAGTATGGGAGTGGGCAATTCATGGTTTCAAAATTATGCAGCATTTATATGCCTGACATTCAACAATGGATTTAAATGGTTAAATATGTCTGTTAAGCACTCAATTTAAATACTAAAAGGGGTACATAGAGAATGGAGAGTTGACCATATTTAAATTTTCATCCCAAACACAAAATTAAAATAAATTCTAAGGGGAAAGATCTATTCTTCAAATAGCTTAGGAGCTTCTGCATTATTAAAGCTTCATATTTAACTTGTACTATGCCCCAAATATTATAGCAAATGCATTGAATACCTAACTGATAAGAGACTGAGGACGGAGGAACGGGGAGCAGGCAGTTGCAAGTTTGGGAAACTGGCCAGTTTAGGAGATGGGTTATGGATTCTAGGTTAAACACAGTAGCTGAAAGTGAGTGCTAAAATAATGAGCACTATCAACTGAGACAACTTCAAGGAGCAATTTAAATGTCAGCATTATGGGGCAGGCTGTTCAGATCTATGAGTTGCTGAGTATGATATTTTATTGTGCTATGATTTATAAGTGTTCTAAAGTAGCGTAAACTAAATATAAGATTTTACCAAATCTCTTTTCTTTAAAATATGTCTCCTTGCTTGAAGAATATATAATTTATTCAGGTTGATAGAAACACACGCTTAAGTACTTTCTGAACAGGGATAGATTTGTGAATCACTGTAGTGAGCAGTGAATAATTAGGTCTCTATTATACCATGTGCAGTAAAATATAGACTTTCAGGTACACGAACCAATGCTAGAAATGGATTTATTTCAATGTACATGCCTCTGTTTCCAAGGGATTCAAACACCCCAAAATGTTTTCCATCATTGCAGGCTTACTGTAGTTTCGTTTAGACATCAGGTTAAAAATAAAAAGCTATCAAATACTGATGAAATATCCTGTGCAAGTTTATACAGACATGCCATTGTGACAGTCCTGGAATCTGTTTTCTACTGCTCTCCAAGACAGACCTGACAATTTTTTCTTAAATTAAAAAGTTGTGAGTTTTTTCTTCATTTTGCCAGAATGCAGCTCACAGGCAAGTACGGCATTTTTAAAAGATTTTTTTCAGACTTCAGTGCATGCTCAGAAAGAAAAAAGAACAACCTAGAGCACATGGGAAACAATCTGCCAAAATAATGATTACATGGTGTCTTTTCATGCAAGAGAAAATGAAGGGTTTAGATTTCTAGGGCAAAGAAAGAAAACATAT
This sequence comes from Phasianus colchicus, assembly GCF_987193195.1. Classification (NCBI taxonomy): domain Eukaryota; kingdom Metazoa; phylum Chordata; class Aves; order Galliformes; family Phasianidae; genus Phasianus; species Phasianus colchicus. The sequence continues at coordinate 61,447,623 of NC_143437.1, read as the reverse complement.
ATTTGTGCAGTTTCTCAGCTACTTTAAATAGATTCAGCTTCACTCAGTAGCACAAGCAGGGTCCGCATTTCATTTCATTTCATTTCATTTCATTTCATTTCATTTCATTTCATTATTCATGTTACAATAGCACTATGCAGACAGAATGCAGAGATAGAAGATGCAGTTATGGGACACCTTGTCTCACAGCTTCTCACAGACCAGAAAGGCTTAACTCAATAACTGGGCAGAGAGGCAGCAAGAGGCACTTGGTGCCAATGCTGTACAACAGTGAAATTTTACATATCACTGAGGTCTGGTGAGCATTCTGAGGTCACTGTGGAGGGGAAGGGAGGAAGCAACAATCAACATAAGCATGAAAGCACTGATTCTTAAAGTACCAAAATTCTGGATGAATTTTCTTTAGACATCACTTTTGGTGTTAAGATCTCCAAAGCCCCTAAGGCTGTATCTCTGTACGTGCAGAGAACAGGCCTCCTCCATGCATGTCCAGAGCTGCCTCTGTCCTAACAGGAGCAAGCAGCTCAAACCAGTGACTCCTGAGCTTTTCCTGTACTGTGCCTCAGTTTCAGTGGGGTGGTGGGGTGGGTGGAAAGTTTTATTGCTACCCTGCTGGCAGATACAATGGCTGATCTTCTGAGAGCAGTGGGTTTTAGTCCCTCAGGCTACAAAGGTAAATTAATTCGTTCTCTTACCATTTGGATAGTATACTTTTAAAAATAAAAATAAAACAAAACATGGTGTGGTTGTAATTTCTTCAGAGCAGCTGCAAGATCTGTCTGATGCTTTGAAGGAGTTTTGTTTCTCTCCTCCCTTAGGGCTGTTTGCAAGCTGGGCAGCAGCAGCTAGCTGAGGTGACTACCTGCAGCTTTGTGCCAGCCGAAGATTTCAGGTCAACCTTTGCCCTTAGCACTCCCTAATAAGGAGTTTTCGGCAGCTGCCTGCTGAGTGTACTGATTTTAGGCAAGTCCAAGCGTAGCATGTTGGCTGTTTTGGATCTTATTCAGGAGGGCTTGGCTTTACTTTGAAGATAAAGGGGGGGTTGTATGGTGATACAGATATCACACCCGGACCTAAACAACAGGGGGCAAGTGCTTTCCAGGAGCTAGCCTTTATGTGCCCTCTGGGAAAGGAGAGGGGATCGGAGCTGACACTTGATCAACCCTTCCTCCTTTTTTAAAAATCTGTAAATTCTTGCAGGATTAAACAGGGACAGTCCATGAATTCATTCTTCTGATGTAAATCTCTTCCTCGTGAAAATGGTAAAAAATGCTTCACTTGCATTGTTGTATGTGTAACACAGATGGAAGGTCAAAGTCTACACCTGAAATCATCAAAATTCAGTCCTACCAGGAGAGGTTGTTATACAGAATTCTCATCGCATTCTAAAACTGCTGTATACTTTCTTCTGCAACTTGAGGATCCCTTTACTTCCATTAGGAATTAGCACAGATTATTTAATTCATAAAAGAATGCATCATTTTATGATTTTTCATTTACAAAAAGCACTTTTGTACAACCAGTATAAAACAGCTGGTTGTGGTAGAGGCTAATTGATTTAGGGTTACTGAAGGACTTACGCTTAAAGTATCTACTGTCACAGAGAGTGATCCATATTGTAAAGTGTGCAGAAGGACAAGCAGTGCTACTTAAAGGTCAGAACGCAGTCCTGTCAAAAGGAAATTTCCTGACAATTTAAGTATTTTGGAAATTGTAATCATATTTCCTTAGCTGAAATTCTGAGATTTTGAGACACGATTGCAACAGGTTCTTTCTCATGCGAATAGTTTCCTAAGCAACAAGATGTCTCATTGTGTTATGATCTAACATTATTCATGCAGTCTCTCTAGTTAGCTCCTCAGAAAGCTTCCAGAGGACATTTTGATCTGTTTGACACTATTTCATTTATTTATAGCTCTGTGTTGATCTTTATCAAATTTCACCTCCCAAGGTATGATACTGTAAAGGACATTCCTGAAATCCATTTGTCTGTAATCCTGCTGGAAGAAAAAAGGCAGTGATTTTAATTAGTCAATACCAAAACTAGTATGCAAGTCAGCCTTGTGAGAGCTGCTAAGGATCAGACGAACAGAATAACAACGAACCCTTTTCTTAAAGCCTTACAAGGTCCTACTTTCCTGTCAGTGCAGCAAGCACAATTTCTTCCAGACAGCATTTCCCTGGCTGTAAGATACATGAAAACAGTAGGATCTTCTGACCTTTGTTTGCTGATATCCAACTGGAGGTATTGTTTTTCTATTGAAAAAAGTCATTTAGCATTGTTACTATTATCTGTAAGTACTAACAAAGCCCTCTAGCTCGAGAAGTGCAGGTGTTCAGTCCTTGGAAATAGCAAAAGCACAGCTGTGAAGTACAGAAAGGAGCGTTGCTGGAACAGCTTTGTGATCCATGCCAGCCACAGAACTGAGGGGGCCTGGGTTTTGTCAAGCCATCCTCTCAAACTGATGAGGTCCAGCAAGGACAGTGTTTCATAAGGCTGATCATCCAGAAATTAGACACAAAATGAAGCAGGCTAGTTATGGTCCTTGGCACTGAGTGGCTTCTCAAGAACATTGGTCAGTAGGAGTAGAATAAAGAGGAGCCATAGACTGTTGGAGTTGCTGAAAGCCCTGAAAATCCCTACAAGCATGAGGGACTGCCAAAGGAAGGGTGAACCATAATTCACTGCACTTGCCAACACAACCTGACAACCCAGGAAAAGATACACAAAATATAGCCTTATTTCAACAATTGCTGAATCATTAGGTATGGTATTGAAAAGGTTTGGGTTCAGTCATGTAGAGGAGGCTAGTGTAAAGCTGTGGAAGTGAAATGTTAAACATCTGCATCTGCAGAGCAGAGCTGAGATCCCCCAGCTACTTTTAAACAGGCTTTGATATTGGCAGCAATTTGGTTGTAGCAGCCCAGAGCTCAGCATAGGCTGATTTATCCTTGTCAGGGGGAGTATTTGGAAGTGATTATAGTGTAATCAGCTTCTACAAGACACTTTAAAAAATAAATACTGCAAATCACAGGAAAAACAAAATGGGTACGACTCTGGTACTCTGAAAGTACCAAAGTTGGAGAGACAATCTTGTAGCTTCCTTCGAGATAAAAGGGTTAAAGTTAGATGAGTACATCCCCCATTCAAATCCAGATCAAAATGTATTACACAAACAATCTTACATAGTTATTTACTGAGTGAGTATGGATCCCTGGTATTATTAATGCAACCCTAACCACTCTTGAAGTAGCTATAAACGATTGCCTCCAGCCAAGTCCAACCCTTGTCCTTGCCTGGTAAGCTGTACAAGATGCAGACATAAACCAGTTTGTACAGTGCCTGTCCTCCCAAACATGAACATCAGTTCTGTCACTACCCTACAGTAATTAGTTCTCTGAACACAGAGAGTCATGAGGGCTGCTTTCCTACCTGTTTCTGCCTTTCAGTTCACTGGTTTTAATGAAAACTTATGTTATCATTATATATCTTTAAACTGCTTCTGAAAAGCATTTTGGCATCGCAAATGCACAAATTTCACTCAGAAATCAGCTGGCAGTATTAGCTGGGGAGATCCTGTGAATGCTCAAGTCTCATCTCTCCTGTCAAACCAGTATCCATTTGTCATGTTCACCTGACATCAGCCAAAGGAGGCAAAGTACTCCATGGAAGGCACCAGACGAGCAGACAGACTGATGTTGCAAGCTTTATTTCCACTGGAAATATGCCTAAGAAAATCAAAGAAACACAGTGCAGATCTAGAATTAATCTTTGAAAAACAATGCACTTTGAATTTGTGAGCCAAAGGACTGAAGCTTATGAAATGGAGTAGAGGTTTGACCTGTGGGCCAAGGAATCCAAGCTCACGCACAAATAGGCCCAGACTGAAGGACTCTTCAGTGTCACATGTGACTGCGCTGCTAGAAATTGGAGAGTCTCTAGAGACTTCCAACAATCAAGGCAAAGGAAAAAGCTTGGAAATGGGCTGCCACGGGGCCACACGCACCTACCAGCACTGGGCAGAAGGGCTGCAGCTACATGTGGGACCATAGGGCAGCTTACAGGTGAAATGTGATGGGCATTGTATGCACTGGAAGTGCAGCACTTGGCAATTGTTTGTCACTGTTGATTTGCTTCTCTGGAAAGAGGATTTGTTGAGAAACTAAGCAGGAGGCCCTGGGGAGAGCAAGAGCCATCCAGAAAAGGCTGCTTCAGCCTCCAGAGGCTCCAATGCTTCAGTCAGAGAAGCATGACTCCAGTGCCAGGTGAAACATTCTACTGCCAGAGTCCTTGGCATCCTCCTGAGGAACATTGGGGATGCCCGTTCCCATACATGTTCCGAAAAGATCGTGTATGTGCTTGACCTAGGACATAATACCCAGAAACTCCTTAGGGGAGGGAAACAGCACCGAAACCTCCTTTGTCTGCTCCCACGAGGGCCGTAACCCTTTAGAGATTCATGCTCACTCATGTTCCCCGTGGCTGCTGCAAACCTGTGGTTTGTTCCTGTTGGGTGGAAGAGCTTCAAAGGACAGGGTGGGGAGCACTTTCACCCAGAGCAACCCCAGCCTTGTGGCCAGGGTGTGGGTTTCGATCTCCTCAGGCGTAGGAGAGCCTATAACCCACCTTTCCCACATCTAGGGTAAAAGTTCTGACCAAGGAGCTTCTGAGTTGCCTCTGCACTTCTCAGAGAGAGGTGTTTTGGGAATCTTCACCACCTCTGTCCCTTGGGCAAGATAGGTGCGGTTGCAGGAAAGTTGCCTTCCTTGGATCTGAGGATGCTTGGGCATGAGCTAACTTGGTGCTACTGTGTGAGGCATTTCTGGACATGCTGACTGCAGAATTTTAGGAGTCTGGGGAATTTTAATGTGAAAAGCTGGCGCCTGTAGATGTTAGGCTTCTCCAGGGTGTGGCAATAAATGAGCAGGAATTTTGAAGACTGTAGTTTTAGACTTAGGTTTCCTACTGGAAATACATGCTTTCCTTCTGTGATACTGAACCCAGTTCCCTAAACTTCCCCATATCGGTTCAGTAACTGCTCCTTCCTGAGGGGAATTGACTTTTTTCCCCCAGTTTAAGGAGTACAATGACTGGAAAAAGTAGGAGATGTGGCATCACAGATGATGCCACAATGTTCTGACTCTGTGATTTATGCAGCCATGGGAAGCCAATCTGGATGAATCATAAATAATTACATGTAATATACTAATTTAGTTGCAGAAGTTGAGTTTAGTTTTATCCATTAATTCAAAGTACTGTCCCTGGGAGGGTTTGGGAAGAGTAATTTAGTAAATTCAAGCATGAGTCAAGGCAACCAAAAATAGAAAAAAACCATCCACCTCCTAAATCAGTAAAAATGAGGAGGGAAGAAATAACACTTGGTGTCAGAATCTAACAGCCCTTTTTACTCAAAGAAGGCACCAAAAGAAAACATGCATAACTGTTAATATATTACTAAAGAGCAGTTATTTCTACTTTATAAAGATACTATGTGTTATTTTAACATTCTTGCATTTGCAGCAGCTCTTCCTACCTATGTCTACTCAGATCTAGGTGAAGAGATCACCACCCAAGAGCTTGTCATTGCTAATCTGGCAGTCATGCTGCCACAGAGTGATCACTGCTTCACTGAACAGATTTTAAGAAAAAGCTGAAATGTCAAAGTTATTATAATTTATATAAGCAAAACGCATCAGAGTACAAAAAGACAAAGAACTAGAAAGTAAAGCCTAACTCAGGTCAGCAACAGAGCCAAGACTAGAATATAAATCTCCTATTTTCAAATCACAGCCTGATTTTTTGGATCACTCTGCCCGTAATTCTGCTTATTCTACCAGAAGGATGCATTCATTGTGTGCTTTGCCCAACAAATATGGCTATATTTTTACTCCTTCAATTTTCCCCTTTCCAGAAACAAGCTTATAATTAGAACTGGCTAGGAATTTTGGATGATGTCTTTTTTTCATTAAAAATAAAAATAAAAAATTATATATATATGCATATAGTTTTTCAGGTCTGTAGTTATTGGATTTATTGTAAAAATGAAAATGAATCCACATTATAATATATGTTACTTATCCTGAAAGTAATATACCTGGGAACAGTTCTTGAACCCATTCTCTTGAAAACTCACTTACAGAATGTTCTGTTGAATGCCTCTCTCTCTTTAAAAGAAGAAAAAAAGAAAAGAAACTCACATCCAAGTTTACGTGATTATATAGCATGATGTATTTTCTAACCTATGCTTTTCCTGTTTAAAAGCTACAAATGGAACTTTCTCAAATATGTGTATTTTGGTAATTCTTTTGTTATGGTTCTGAATAATTCTTGGCCTGCAGATTAGTTGCAGTTAGTGTGTTGTGACTGTCATGTATTCAAAGACAGAAGTTTGAGCTGTTTTGATTTTGTGAGGTGGGAGAAACAGATCGTGCAGAATGCTTCCATTCTGACTGGCTGGGGTCTATACTCAGATCCAGGTTCTGTTTCAGAACTTGTATTTTGCATGCAATTAATGACCACCAGCCTGTAATTCAGCTTTTCTGTTTGAAAATATCTGACAGTAAAATTGTTTGCTTGAACAGGAGTGGATGTAAGCAGACTCACTTTTTTTCCTAAACATTTGCTTGATTACTTTTGCAAATTCTGTTTGCAATAATTTCTCAGACAGTTTAACATCCAACTCCTTAAACTTCTGGATGGGGACTCAGTATTAAAAGATATTAAGGGAACAAATGCAGATGTAGAAATAGATTTGAAGCAATGCAAATTAGATGAAAACCAGCTTATCCTGCCCACCCAGTGGTTATCATGCAGAATTTGGTATTCTGGTTTTCACCCACTCTCATCCAAGTCCACGTCCTACTATGTATTAATTTGTATATATTTCAGGGCTGAGAGAATGTAAAGATAACCTGGGGCTACTGTAGGTTCTCATCGGTACAATGTAGATGCCTCTGGAGGTGTTTTTGTCACTGTGAAAGGACAGACATCATCAGACTCCTCTAGCATTTATTCCAGACCCAGTGTATGAAACCTGCTTCAGAACCATTGCGACGTTTGGATCCATTGGCACCCCGAAAGAGTGTTTGCAGCATAGCCTGCTGAACTGACTGTCTGCTCCAGTGTTATTTATACCATATTCTCCTTTGGATTGTACAGTCTCCTATTGTCTGTAGCTCATCCAAAAGTCTGACACTCAACCATACATGATAAATCTGTGTAGAAACTATTTAGGGTAGCCTAGTTCTCAGGTAATATATTTTCTTGCATAGTGAGGCTTATTAGCTTAAGATCAGCAGGGTGTTTACTTATGTTTATGCAAGTTGTGTGCTCATGATTGTCTGTGGCTAATCTCTTCGGTACAACAAGGTTTAACTGTGCAATAGTTTGAAAAATATGTGACTACACCATAATTTTAAAAGCAAATGTCTCTTAAATTTACCTGGCACTTCTATTCCTAATTTTGAGTGAAGGTGCAAGAACTCCTTCTGAGACTGATTTTAACAAGGGTGAAATATCTGAGGAAAAGATTCAGACACAAATCTAATTACAAAAGCTTTTCTTCAGCCCTATTCTTGCCTCTATAAAGCATTTTATAGAGTTTAAATAGTATCCAATTTAAGAATCATATTTTTTACATGTAGGACATTGCTGGTTAAAAGGAAAATGCTAGGTTTAGGATTTCAGAAGCAATTTTTCCACATACATGCCTGCAGGTGAGCAGAAGTATCCTCTGAAATCTTGGGTCAGCAACAAAACTGTATTTAAAGATTTTTTTAGTTCTGGCTGACAGAATGCATGTCCATCTGGTCAGCCACATTTATCAAATGTAGATTTTCATGATTCAGCAAACTACTGAAACTGGCTAAACATTATTTTTAATTCTATAATAAAATAATCAAAGTTATTTGATTTGAAACAAAGGACTTAGTCAGTGTATATTATGAAAGAAAGTAGTTGCATTTCTGCTTATTTATGCTGCCAATGCCCAACAGTTTCCCTAATAATATTTGCTATAAAACATGGGTTATTAAACACAAAACATATTACAGTGAAAAAGCATTGCTGAGATATTTATATGTGGTGATTGTACAGTCAGAGCTGCATTTAAACCTGAAGAACTCTTGCGTATCACTTCACAAGGGCATAGCACAGGCTGTTTCATTGATTTGATTCATTTGCCAATTTATCTGATTTGCTGAACATTTGCAAATGAAAAGTTCTCTGTACTGAAATTATACCCTGTGTTTTGCCTCAAACAACCCAAATTTGTTGGGAGATTAACTAGTCATTCCACTCATATGACATTTCTTGGAATGACCTTTAAAATATACACAACATAGCAAACCATACGTGAATTGAAAGCATTGGAGCTGCACACTATGCATTTATAGTATGTCAATGCTACAGAAGACAGTGTGAAACTCTGTATTTGACATAGATGCCAAGTATCAGAATACAATAGAGCTCAAGGATGGCCATAGTGGAAGACCATATCATCCATATTCTAAGCAGAGAAGTGGATACACAAGGTAAATGGCCCATGTTTTCACTGATTAGAAGACTTTTAAATTTACTGCGAAAGCAGAAAAGGATAGAGGACATACACTAACTGGAATGTCTAACTGTAGAGAATAGCCTTAATCAAGGCACCAAGAAGCATAAAGAAAAGAAATGTTTTTAATTATCTGTCATACTACAATCCAGTACAATAAACAAGAGAAATGCAAACTGCTCATTTTATGGGCTTAATTTGACTTGGTTTGTACGAGCAAAATTTGGAGAGATGTTCATGACTTATGAGTTAATATCACAGCTATACAACTTAACCAGAAAGAAGTTGACTGAACAATTGGAGAAAATGAACGACATTCCATCAAAATAGTGTTATTTGTTTCTGTCTCATCAATAACTCACAAATAAATAATTTTGAGTCTTTATGGATTCTTATATTAAAGAACAAAATGCAGCATCTGCTGCTAACAACTGAAACAAATGAGGGAGTAAGTTGGTCATCTTCTTAAGTATGTATCGACACTATGCATGGGGAAAAAGTAATCTTGGTGTACTGTCAGCATTGAAGCATCCTTGAAGTTTCAGAAAGTTTTTGTGGAAAATTTTCCATTTCAAAAATTTAAAAATTTAAGACCTGAAATTCTCTGCTAGGCCTTTGCTCAGTGTGTGCAAGGTATCAATACCATGACTAACAATGATGTGCTACTATCTATTATTGTATAACTTTAGGCATACATTACCAATTCTTTCTTTCCCATTGTGACTAAAAGCTAACAAATAAAATAGAGAAGTCCAACAATTCAGTGAGCTTTAATCATGCTTCCTGGATTTATATTCTCCATTTCTTGGTTAATCTATTACTCACCAGGTAGAGCTCATTCTGGCACTTTGCTTTACCCACATGAGTAGTTCCATATGGGTCCTTTATAGCAAGGCACTTTGACAGTCACTAAGAGCTGGACAAGGGACACTGGTTACTGAATTCCTGGCTCTGTTTTCAGTGTTGGAGTGACTAGTATGTTTATATGATGCAAAAATCAGCTGCAGGTTGTCTAATTCATACTTACAGCACTGTATGTTCCTATTTCTTTGTGTAATGATATATAATTTATTTTACAAAGGCTTTTCTCATTCTATTTTATCAGCAGTTCACAGCCAAATTTAGAAACAAGATGAACATCAGGACATGTATTTTTTTAAATCTCTACTTAGAATCTTTTCCCTGTCCATGTTAATTATAAATTGCATTACTCACACTGAAGGATGTTTATTTGCTTCTTCTATTTATCTGCCTTGCCTATCTGTAATACTGCAGTGGTAATGGCATTCACAACGGCAACAAAATGACCTGTGTGTTATAATCACACAATGGATGGTTGGCACAAAGGTTAAAAAGACAGATAAAGAAAAGCAAAGCCAAAATGTTTACAATACAAGTAACTTCTGTTTTCTTTCTGTCTTTTGATTTTTGATTGATTTTTCATTGATGCAGACTGTAAGAAGGAACAAATAGATAAGTCTGCAAAAGTCAGAGGTGAGCTGATCTTGTAAGTAACCTATTTCTGAGACTTCAGTCCTGGCACAATACTGTAGTGATACTCCAGAAAAATACCTTGAATTTAATGAAAATATTTTGGACTTTAGTGGGACAAGAAGTTATTTGGCCTTCAGACTTTTTTCAGCCAAGTCAACTGTTTAGAGAAATGCTCATAGTAGAATTTGTGTGAGAGACAGTCAAACAAGCCAGCCCTAATCTATCTACGTGAGTATGCAGCTAGTCTGTGGAATGCCTTATCACAGGGAGTTTCAGATACTGAAACTTTACATGATTTCTTGAGGCAACTAGTCAAATTCATGAAATAAAACATTGAGAATTATTGTAGGTAAGACATCTGGTTGAAGAAGTTAATAAGGCACAAATGATTGAATGCTGGGTGAATATTCGTGAGCAGATTCACTTCCCCGAACACTCTCTTTCGGACTTTTTTCAGAATAGGACAGTGAGCTGCATGGACCCAGTCAACCCACTATCAAATTCTTATGCATAAAAATATTTGAGATAACATATGCACATACCTTGTCTAATGAAGTGCACCCAGAACATTTGGCTCTCTGGAATTGTATACATCCAGAAGTATGTTTGGTCATCGTTTTCCACTAAGCTTCATTTGAGAATTATTAACAAAGTATTCTTAATTCCCCATTTACTCAAAGAGCATGTCAACATTTCCTCATGGGTTTCAGATCACTAGTTGTAGGCACCCCCCCTGAAGAAATTGGTTGATACCCAATTTTTTGTACAACAGCCTAAAAATTAAAGTATACCCAGGGGCTGGGACATCTGTATTTTTAGCTGAGCTCCACCATGTTGGACAACTTTGTTTCTACTCCCTCAAAAGAACAGGAGAGTTTAGATTAAGAGATTCCTGTTGTGTAGGATATTCAGAGACTAAAGCAATTGTTTTTGCCTTTGAGTTGAAAGCTGTAATCCTAGGAGAATAATAGAATCATAGAATGTCCTGGGCTGAAAAGGGCCTCAAAGATCATCAAGTTCCAACCCTCCTGCCATGGGCAGGGCTACCAACCACCAGACCAGGCTGCCCAGAGACACATACAGCCTGGCCTTGAACACCTCCTGGGATGGGGCAATCACAACCTCTTTGGGCAACCTGTTCCAGTGTGTCACTACCGTCTGTGTGAAAAACTTCCTCATAATATCTAACCTAAACCCCCCTTGTCCTATCACTACCCACCTTCATAAACAGTCATACGCCCTCCTGTTCATACGCTCCCTTCAAGTACTGGAAAGCCACAATGAGGTCTCCCTGGAGCCTTTTCTTCTCCAAGCTAACCAAGCCCAGTTCCCTCAACCTTTCCTGGCAGAACTGCTCCAGCCCTCTGATCATCTTAGTGGCCCTCCTCTGGATCTTCTCCAAGAGATCCTTGTCTTTCTTGTTCTGGGGGCTCCATGCCTGAACACAGTACTCCAGATGGGGCCTCACAAGAGCCAAGTAGAGGGGAACAATCACCTCCCTCTCTGTGCTGGTCACCCCTTTTTTAATGCAGCCCAGGATGTAGTTATAGTTGGACTTCCAGGCTGCAAGCGCACACTGCTGACTCATGTCCATCTTCTCATCTACCAGGACCCCCGAGTCCTTCTCTGCAGGGCTGCTCTCAAGGAGATCTTCCCCCAGTTTGAATAAATACCAGGGATTGCCCTAGCTTAAGTGCTGTACCCTGCACTTGGCCTTGTTGAACCTCATTAGGTTTTAATGGGCCCACTTCTCCAGCCTGTCCAGGTCCCTCTGGATGGCTTCCCTTCCTTCCAATGTATCAACTGCACCGCTCAGCTTGGTGTCATCTGCAGACTTTCTGAGGGTGCACTCGATGCCATCGTCTATGCCATTGATTAATATGTTGAAGAGCACCGATCCCAAGATCAACCTCTGAGGGACACTGCTTGTGACCGGCCTCCTCACTGACACAGAACCATTGATCACAACCCTTTGGCTATGTCTAGCCAACCAATTCTTAATTCACTGAACAGTCCATCCTTTAGGAGCGTAGACTAAAGGAGTCAGGAGAACTAGCAGGAGGGTGGCTTTCCAGCAAAGTAGTGGGAGCACATAGGCAACGTTTGAGGGTGTTGATTTTACCCTCAACTCTTTTTGTTAATTGGAGATCTTCATTAACAAGGAGAGTGAGTGTAACTAGAAGACTATGCAGCAAATTTTCACATCTCCTAGGCCTTGGAAAATCTCTGAATTATCTTCTGTATACCTCTTTACATTAAGCTCAAGCAAAAAACACAAATAGAAGCCAAACCCTTCGTTGTTGAATACTTTTTATATGAAATTAGTTATTTCCTCTTTACAACATTTATTTTGGAAGACTTCCCTAGTTGCTGCTCCAAGGAAATTAAGGATGGTCTTGGTTTCCCCACGTCTGGTACCATTCAAATGGAAGCAACTTGAAGCAAGAGTGGGGAGGCAGATTGAAGAGAGTTTATAATGACATGGCAATCTATGTTTTCCTGGGGAAGATAAATAAAGACTAACCACAACAAGCAGAAGTTTAAACTCTGAACAGAGTTCTGGTAGACCTGGAGTAATTTCTTGCTACAACAGCTTGATTTCAAAGCAGTCTGTTACCAAATTGGAAGTTTGTATCAAACAGCCATAATGTGACAACTGCTTAGTTCCTTCTAAAGATATTTAACACATTCATTTTTGTAATAATTGCTAAGCTTATTTTTTTATGGCTAATCAAAGCTGCTTTGAAATATAAGTAATAACTTTTGTGTGTTTCATTCCTGCTAAAAACATCCATTTCAACCACAGCTTTCACAAAGCTTTCCTACACCCATAAATGATTGAGATGCTGGAGCAAAATACTACAAATCCAGAAAGGCCTAAGCCTTCACTTGCCTGACTTTCAAATAGCTAAGAAAACTTTTTTTAAAAAAAGGCTTGCCTCACCATCATTCTATTCCAGATAGTTTTCACCAATAAGAGATTCAAATATTACATTGCTTTGAATAGATGCTGGTTTACCCCATTTCGTTCTTCTCTTCAAGTCTTGACATTCATTCATCTGTACAGTCATGCACGAATGTATGGCTGTGACAGATACAAATAGATGGAATTTTGCTTATATAAATTTTACCTATTTTTCATATGCATCAAACAGTGTTTCTTTATTCACTCCTTTATTTTCCAGGACATGCATGCAACTGACTTTTTTGTTTTTTTCATAAGTACTTTTATATTTTTGTGCATGTATGCATGTGTATGGATAAAATCCTTGTTACCAATCTATTTATTACCTATTTATTACTGGCAATTTACATACAACAAGAAAAAGGAATAAACTGATGTCATCATGTTGTGGTGCAGTTTCAAGTTTCTACCAGAATTAGGTGAAGATATTCACAAGTGGGTGACTGGTCACAGATGATGCGTTGCATGTGAAGAATATGTATTTATCCCAGAACAGTTTCAAGAGGCTAAACAAATCCTCCTTGAAGGACAGCTTAGAGAACATCCAAGCAATTTCAAAGTAGTTTTTGCATCTTTCCAACAGGCAAGTAAGAAGCAATATTCATGGGTATTTTTGCACCTCCAGTATTCAACTGGATTGAAATATAGTTGACTTTTTTCATATGTCTAATAGAATATTAAACTCATTATTTGCTTTTGGCATATATAATTCAGATCAAGAGTGAAAAGAAAATTCCAGGAATTCTCTGTATTTCATCAGATATTTCTCGTAGCTGCAGGTTTGCACTTGAACTACACTTAATTTTTTATTGGAATTAATATTGCATTGGAGTGTACAGGCTAGCCAAAACACAGCGTCACTCACATCTGGCAAATAACTGAGCCAAATAATGAACTTGCAAACAGTATTTGTTAGAATTTCCCTTTTAGGTATGGAAAAGGTGATGGATTTGTTTGATGCAAAACAAACAAACAACAACAACAAAAAAAACAAGCAAAACAGCAAACTTGTAGTTGCATACAGAGAAATTACAAGACAAATGAATTTTTACTAAGAAAGTTTCCTTTAGATGATGACCAGTCCTCATAATTACTTGCAAGATGAAAATTGTTTCTTCCTGAACAAGCATTTCAAGGACGAGTTTCAGGGTTGCCCCTGAGGTGTCTAAACATTCAGCTTTTCTGACCTTTTCCATTTCTAGTCTTCTTTCACCAGTGTTTTCTCAATACTTTTGTTTGCTGAAGCACCTAGTGTAGATCTTTGTACAGTGCAGGTTAAAGCATTGAAGCCTACAAAGTCTTTGTAAATAGGTTACATATTTATTAATGGTGGCAATTATGTTAAATGTGAAGGGGATTAACATGAAAAAGAATGTTGTTCTTTTTTCTCTACCATAAGCAGCCCTCTAGAAACATATCTTTGAGAATTCCTTTTCTCCATTATTTTTAAGTCTTTATTTTTCAATTCTTACTTGCTATTGAGCCATCTGCCACTTATGCTGCATTCTTAATTTCATTATTGTGTTTCACTGCCTATTATGTCCATATATCTTTGAACTCATCGTTTATCATTACAAATTTTCTCATCAGCATTTAAGGTATCATTATTTGATTTCTAGCCTTCTTACTGTTGCATAAAACAGTGCCAGCAATTGCTTACATACCACACTGATTTGTGACTAAGGATAAGCAAGAGTGACTTGGTTCAAAATATATTTCCCCTTCATAAAATAATTTCCACAATAAAGCTGGCTGGTTGAGCAAAGATAATAGAAGAGAAGGAACTGGGAATAGGAAAATTTGGTGACATGAGGTTGTCTCACTCGTAAAGCAATGGCTGCCTGAGGAACAGATTTAGACACTATTCCTTCTAGAAACACTTTTCAGTAACATTGAATTATTCTTAGAAAATGTTCAATACTTGGTAATACAGTTCTGTCTACAGGTGTAATATTAATACTTCAATACTTTCAGTATACCATTGTTAATCCTTTTGGACTGCCTGGTTTCAAGTTTTTCAAACCTCCATGGATTCTTTCTGAGTTATAAATTTAGATATTACTTCCTTATTTTTGTAGCTTGTTTGAGAAAGATATAATTCATGGTAAATCCAAAAAATTGGGAGCAGAACAGAAATCTCAGAAATGGAATGGTATTTTCACCAGTTTAGTACTAATTCTGACCTTATTCTGTTCATAAATCATTAGAGAACCTCTGCATTTTCTTAATATTGTTCTACAGAAAATGCTGCCAGTAAATTGTTTCATTCCTTAGACTTTGGGCCAATATGAATAACAAATCACATACCTTGAAAGTTCAGATCACCTTCAAACCTCATCATGGAAAGTTTTGTTAACTACTAAAACACCACTGAATACACTCAAAGAGATCATCCTCAAGGCCAATCCAGGGCATTTTGCCAACCAGTGAGAAGAGCATTACAGCTGTTTTTATTTTTCACTGAATGTCATTTGCACTTGAACTACACTATGTAAAACTTTACATAGAGACCTGCCTCTGGCCATGCATGGGGAGTAGCATAGTTTACAGAACCAGTTTACATTTGTGGTGAAGAATATATTCACTACTGGAGGTAACTGAGACATGTAGGAGCACTCTAAGCACCTGTAGAGACAAAAAGGGGACAAAATACCTGTAAGAGAATGGCTTTTGCCTCAAGCTGGTCTCTGAAGGCCTGATATCACAGGTGGAGTTGATCACAGGTCAATTAAAACCTACAAAAGTCTTCTCTGAAATAAAGTTTGCCCTGACCTGATCATAAGTGTTATGCTGTTGAAAATTCAGTAGGTATGGAAGATAATTCCAGAATTTCTCAGAAGGCGGCTTTCTGAAGTTCTGGATGTCATAAGCCCTTTGAAGATGACATGTGGATCTAGGAGCCCTTAATGTTTGCATAAATGTCTTTTAGCAATGAGAGCATCCCAAAAGAACCTAAGGAAACAGAAATCACCACCTATGAAAGATCAAAACAAATTTCTAGTTTCTCAGCCAAGCCATTTTGCAGTAATCATAAGCCAAAAGAAACGTTAGTAAAATTTTCAAGAGGGTAAAACGCTTCCTTTTCTGAGCCTTCATGTGTCTCAAGCATCTTGCTGAATTTACCCCCAGACTTTCCATTAAAATACTACTTTGGCAGAACAACACACTTAAGAAATTTCAAGTATATAGTTATGGTCTGGTAAAATAGCCAGACCTGAAATGGAAATACAACTTCCAAATACCTATAGGCAGAATATAAAATGAAAGTCTACTAAAGTGAACCAGGAGCTGTGTACGCTATGCTTAATTCTGAACAGTAGTATCCAGTGCCATTTAGACTTCATCAGAGCATAAATCCAAAGCTTCTCTTAGATCACTTCTCAGTGTTTTATACCACCAGATGAAGCAAGCATTTCAAGAAAAAAAATATGCTGTCATTCAATTTCTTTACCACTGGTGGCAGAAGAAGTTCACTATCTATGTTATATTTGTACAATTTCATGGAACCAGATTATTTTTAGAATTTGTTTATATGTTTCACTCTCTAATTCAAGTAGCACCCCCTACTGGCTGGTCCTTTGTGATCTATCACCACCAACAAAAGGCCTCACCTTAAGTAAAATGCCTATATGACCTATACTGGAAAACTGCAGAGGTAGAGATTATTGTAGAAAAGCTGCAGTGGGGCATAAGAGGCAAAAAATGCAGATAAGCTTTGGGAAAAACCATATGCTGTGTTGCGGGGTTTGACTATGATTTTCAGTGGAGTTTTGCTTTTTGACACCAAGACAGTTTAGCCACATCTTGTGGGTATTTTCACATTTAGATTTTGATAAAATTTGAATACATGAGCAGGAAACCATGTGCTCCTTTCATTGGCATGAATATTGTCTCCAGATCAATGAAGGTATACAACTTTTTTGAAATCTTTGGAAAAAACAGCTAATGCTCTCCTCTAAGGCAGTCCAAGAGATTATACACTCTGCAGCACAAGGAGAGTTTGTGTACTGAAGCGTTGTGGTTTTGAAGGCACATGCACAGACAGTGTTAAGGACACACATACGTCAAGCATGCATACTAGACAGACTGCCCTTCCTTTCACTTCGCTTCAGAGCCCTTAGTGGGTTCTCTCAAGGTTGAGAGAAATTTGGCTTTAACTGCTTTAACCTTCACAAACGTCTGATGTCATTTACTCACACATCCTGGCAATAAATTTTGTCTGATCTCTCCCAGTTGTTCTCTCTCTCTCTCTCTCTCTCTCCCCCCCCATCCTTGCCTCCCCCCAGTGAAGGTTCTTCTAAGTGCCTATTTTCTTCTTACCATCTGCTTTTCCATTCCTTCCTAGGACTGCTACAACAGGAACAACCAGAAACATGGCACATAAGACTGAAGACAGCCTTCAGTAGAAGTGTTTGGCACTGCAGCACAGGAATGACCTGGTGATGTGGCACTTGGCTGACAAGTCATTTTTCTGTGAATCAGATCAAAATAGCACTGAATTCCATGAGGGCCTTCCTATCACTCTAGGATCAGGCCTGTGGTACACATCTGGAGGCAGTTTGTTCATATCTGCCTGGGCTATCCCACCTTTTATGCAATATCACTTTTTGAAGTGGTTAAGGAAAGTATAAATCTTACATTTAATGCTCTTCTCTTTGATCATGTGACAATAATGAGATTAATACGTGACTTTCTCATCTGTGTAATTTATTCTTACAGCAGATTTAGGTTCAGACTTTTTTCCCTGTTGTCAGTATACTAACCTCAAAAAATGTGCAAAGTTGTCTTTATTCTGTTTTAAGTAGAACTTCACAGTTTTGCATGGGCTTGATATACTAGCTCATGGTATGTTTTACCACTACTATATTAGTAGATAAGTTGCCATTAACTGTGAAGAGTAATATCTTGGTGAACTTCTCTCCATAACTGATACAGAGAATTCTAGTAGAAAAATCTAATTTAAAATGTGTCCAAGTATTATAGGAGAAGTTAGGCTGTATTTGGTAAATTCTAGTGTTTCATTTCTTCATTGTATCACATAGAAAATCAAACAATTATTAAAAAAAAAAAAAAGCCATATATATTCAGTTGTCTATGAGAAAATTTTGTTCTCACTAGTGCACAGTTATAGGTTACAAGAGGAGCAGAAGTTGTGCTTAAAATGATTGGAAATTCCTTAGAACTGGAACAACTTAGAAGTGGCTAATCAAACGTGGCATGGAAGAGATAATAATTTCTCCCTTTTCCTTAAAAATATGTCCATGAATAATATCAAAACACCTTTATTTTATTTAAATATAACCTGTTTCTTTAATGTTAGCTTTATTTAGGAAACAATTGATTTACTGAAGAATTCACACAGCCTTATTATCAGTTTTTACACAAGTGTGTTGGAGTACATCTTGAAATAAGGTACAATTTCATCTTTATGTAGAAGATTTTAATAACACTCACAATGGCATCAAGTTATATTTTTGCACTTAAAATGCTATATTGACATGTTTTTCAAGGCAGACATTGCATATAATTATGTATTAGTCTTTGATAGTACATACTAGTAAAGAATTTTCAAGAATGCATAGAGTTGGCATGCTAAAAAAGAACATTTAGAAAATGATTGCTTTGAGTTGGTTTTATTTCAAATCTTGAGGTTTTTCTATATTTGCAAAAAAAAAAAAAAAAAAAAAAAAGAAGCAACTCTTCACAAAAACATTGGTTTGGACAATAGACATGTTCTTACCTGTAAGAAAACTAGATTGTTTTTGCAATATGCTAGTCATCCACCTAGAACAGTTGTGAAACAGGACTGTTGTAAGTGCACCCACATCATTTTTTCCCTGCACTTTTGAAAGTAATTTGGCTGTATACAGTAAATTGCAATCAATTTTATTTAAAGCCACATAGATAAAGGACTTTTGTAATTGGAAAAGCTTTTATTTATTGTAAATCTAGGCAGCCCTCTTTGGTGCACTAAATAATTGTCCAATACATGTCAAACAAATACGACATTTTCAATCTTTAATATTTTTGTACTGTAAGAATAGAAGTGCAATTGTAATTTCTTTGCAGCGTCAGACTCGTTCCTTGATTTTGAATATCTTTCTTACAAATAGATTACACCTGGAGTTGTTTATGTTATTACTAACTCTTTACCAAGTGGAGATACTTGAGGGTGGACGTGTGGTGGAGGACCATGAAGTTGTAAACTTCTTCACTTCCATGTGATTAAGGCTATTTTATGTCCCTTGGCACTCCACTTGAGACTCTCTTACAACTTTCCACCCATCCATCCCTAAAGTTACTGCCCCAGAGGCTGGTAGTCCGGCAAGTGGAGAGCTGGGAGGTTCATTCCTGAAAATGCAGTGGAAGAGGAAGAGAGAGAGGAAGATGCCTAGGAAATAATGAAAACAATGGCTGGAGAAGGACTCTTCTTGGGGTCTTATTTCTGTGTGGGGATGATCACATGCTTCACATATAACCAAAGTCAAAAACAAGGATCTCAGTGCTTTCAATGGGGAGTTGGGCATTGTCTTCTGGGCAGGGATTTGCCCTGCAGGAACAATTCAAGAATTGTTTGCAGAAAGTACAACAAATGACGTAGGTAAGATCTTTGTGCAGCATTTCATATGCTGGTTGAGTCAGCTATTCTGGACAATTACTTTTAAAGGGAGTAAAAGCCACTGAGTCACATTTGTGCAGCTGAATTTGTTTCAGAACAAGGTGCTTTAGACACTTTTTTTGCATTGTCAACCTTTTTTCTTCATATCAAAAAACAGACGGATCAATGTTTGCAGAGGTTGAAGTTAATGTGTTAAACACACTAAGGACCTATAGTTTGTTCATAAAGAAATTAAGGATCATAAAAAGCAACAGAAGAACTTCTGATGAGCAAGGCAGCAACTTCAGTGGCTCGATGCTAATATTATGAATGTTATCAAGAAACTCATAATGAAAACTTAACAACTTTTACTTCAGATACTTTACCAGCTAAGATCTTGATCTAAAATAATTTCTGATACTTCTAGAAATCTTAATTAAAATTGCTATGCGGGTCTGATATGTAAGAGGAAGTAACATAACTTCATTTGGTTGATAAGGAAAAGTTAACCAGTAGTCAATCTTGGTACAATGGGATACAGCTATAAAAGTAAGATATACCAAAGATGACATTCAACTTTCAAAATCCGGAGCTGAATTTCCCAAATTGCAACTTGCACCTGCAGGTCATCCTCACAGTTGTAAGAGCAGGTCACTGCTTTCATGTTCCTGTATGTTTATGGATATAATTTTCAAGTAATGGATCTCATTAATCCACAAGTACTCCCTCAGTCAAAGCAGAGGTAATAACTAATGCAACAGTGATTTCTCACTGTCACCCTCCCCCCCACCCCACCTCACCAAAAAAAAAAAAAAAAAAAAAGAAAAAGAAAAAAAAGCAAAGATTTTTACAAAATCCAAACAATTTAAGATTCATTAGGAAATACAGTAAGAAGAATGGACTTCAATGCACAGCAAAATTTCAGGATTGGGAAGGTTCATCATTTGGATGCCATCTGTTGGGAAACAGCTACATCCTCAAGCCTTCTTTTCTACAACCAGGAAGGAAGAGTCCCTCAGAGGTCTTGGCCAGATGTGGAAAAACAAGAAAGCAAAGACATAGGAAGGCAGCTGATCACCATTTAACAGCTGAGGTGAGAAATCCATGACATGAGCAGAAAATGAGGGCTCTTCCGGGAGAAGACATTCAACTGTCCAGCCAGGATACTCTTGCCTCTCTGCCAGCATATTTATGTCTGCTACTCAGGGAAGAAAACACTGCAACAGGAAGACCCCAGACAGACATATCTTAGTTGAAATGGTTTACTAGCTGTTCATCATATGGAGTGCCCCAGCAGAGGTACAGAACCCTTCTCTGCTCAGTAAATATGCACTTGGCTATGCTACTCTGACAGCAAAAGTCATTGTGGGAGTACAGCTGTAAGTCTGCTAAGACCATTTTGGTGCTATGTTGAGATGATAGTAATAGTAAAAACTTGGCCAAAATAACCTTTTTCAGAAAATACTTTCCTGTAACATAATGCCTTCTACCAGTCACAGCAGAAGCCTATTTTTTTTTTTTTTTCCTGAGTATGCACAGAAACGTCTTCAATAAAAAATGTTCCAGCTTGGTTTTACGAACTGTTGGTATTATCTGGATATCTGACAGTCTTTCAAAATATTTACAATATGTCAAGAGGTCTGCTGGTAAGATAGCTATGAAAATATATTTGGAGGAACCCAGATGCAGATGGAAATGAAGATACAGGAGGCTGTAGCTCCGGATAGGTTAGAGGTGAGCACACAGTTTTGTGGGGCTGACAGAGTGGCTCCCAGTAACTCAGCCAGGTAGTAGTGGGCCAACCATAAAGGTAACTCAGGTCTGTTTTCATGTGATGCAATCATAGTCTGCAATGTAGACATGCCTTTGTAGTGACTGCTTCCTACTCTTCACACTAAAAGCAGAAGAGTGGCGTCTACAAGTCTGCTTGTGGGAAGAAGAGAGAGAGAGGAGAAGAGAGGAACTCATTAAGTGTTATTATCTTGTGAATAGAGTTGGTTAGACAAAACAATAGGATAGCTGAAGCTTAGGGGGAAGCTCTTCTATGACACATTGGGGTCTGCATCATTAACATTTCTTCAGAGAGAGAATTAAAGAAAAGAGTGCTGGCAGATCCCTTTGAAAACAGTAAGGCTGAAGAGGTGAACGCAGGGACATATGGGCCCAGGAAATATGGATATGAGATAGGAAGAGGAAGTGAGTTTCCATTTTCCACCAGGGAAAACCTTCTATCAAATTCTTTGTGATTGAAGAAGAAGGTGAAGAATTACGTATTTGCACAGCCACAATAAGGACAGACAATGAAATGATGTGGAAAGTGAAGGATGTCTTCTGGCAGCTCAAAAGTTTAAGAATGCCAAAACAGAGAAATATGTATAATTCTTTTTGGAGCAGTATATTTCCCATGTTAATTAAAATAAAGGTATCCTTAGGAAATCCCTCTATTTAAATACTTTCTGATATGTCATGGACTTACAAAGCAATGGAAAATGTAGCATGCCAAAAACACTGGAACTGTGGGTTGAGATGCAGTGGAAAGTCAAAGGTATGTCAGCCTATGGGTGCTGGTCAGCTGAGGTTAACCTCTTTGCTTTAATTTGAAAGATGAACAAGAGAGAGGGAAAACTTTCTGTTAAAGAGTTCAAAGATAATATTTGTTGCTTATACCAAGGGATTCTGAAGATCATCACACTGACACTACTGCAGATCTTTGGAATACAAAAGACATTCTTTTGCAGAGTCTGGTTGCAGGAGATCTCTGAAAGCAGTATGAAACCTGAATAATAATAATTCTATTAAAACTTACCTTAAAAAACTTAACTTAAAAAAAATGTAACAAAACCCATTATTTACAGTAAATTGCAAAAAGAAAACAATACCAAAAAACCATCAGCATACAAATGTTCACAACAAAATTCAAAATAAGAAATTAGAATTACAAAACATAGGAAATATAGGTACTTTAATAACCCATTGTTAGAATTTAATCAATATTTGTTGGTTTTGATAGCGTAGCAGTTCTTGAAGGAGAAAGTAGGTAAGATGCTAAAATGAAAGTGCCCTGTCTATTTCAGAAATGAAGGTATAATAGTAAGGCAAAAGCCAGTGTCAGTGTACTAATTTATTACATTGGGGCTATCCTCTTTTGTCTCCCCTTTATGACACTGTCTTGTGAACTTACAGCTAAGAAACTGAGGCTATCTGGAAAAAAATCTTCAGTGTGCTCATAATCGTCATCAGATCTTCCATCTCCCAAGGGAATTTACTCATAAGTACTGCTGAAGGATATTACACCAGATCAGGCTAAAGTAAAGAATTCGTAACACAATCACAGAAAACTCAGAAAGTCAGATGCCCTTCTAGCGTACCAAAGAGGAAGTTGGAATGAAGAAAAAACATGCTAGTCAAAAGCACTGTGAGGGACATGGTTCTTCAGTCCCATGTAAGATAGAAGGCAGAGATCTCTCATCACGCTGTCAGTGATCAATGTCTGTGCAGCCTTTGGAAAATAGGAGTCTACCTTCCAGTCAGCTGAAGTGGACAGAGCAATCCTATATACTCCATCCCAAAGCTGTTGAGGGTGATGTGCGCCATGTGTTACAGCAGAGCAAGGGGAATGTGCACATATCAAGTATTCAGTTTCATTGTCAGCCAGACTTGTAGCCCAACAGGTGATTTTATTACAGGAAGAAGTAGAATAGCTGTGGCTGCTCTACTTACAGTAGAGCAAGGACTCCTAAAATAGCAGTAGTTCCAGGCACTTTATAGAAACATGCCATTTGTCAAACCTCTGTTTGTTTCACAGAGTTGATTGATGAATGTGGTATTTTTGTGCTAAATGTGTCAACTTTCTGGAACATTCCTTGTTGGTGACATTAAATTTTACTCCTTTCAAGTCCAACTGAGGCTGCATAAATGTGAAGAGCACATTTGTAGACTGTCCCTTACATCTGCTTCTAGATTCATGTGTGCTTCTGGATAAACTGCTTTTTAAATGTGCAAAAGAGCCATCAAAGTACTTAAAGTAATTTGAAAGGCAACTATTGTTTCAGATAACTCCAGTTTACATGCAAGAAATCCTTACCTGCGTATCAGACACTTGCTTATACATTTTAAAGTATAGGAAAAATCTCCTGAATACTTGTTTCCACATCACAGATCCTTTATCAGTATCCTGAAATAAAAGCTGCAATAACATCGGAATGCAAAATTCTTGTGATTGTGAGTCCACAGTCTTGGCTGTGACAGCTAACAACAGCATTGTGCAGAAATCCAGAAGACCTGGATTTATTTGTGAGTAAGAAAAGCATTTTGTGTCTTTCAGAACACCGCCTATCTTTCACATCACTGTTACCACTGATGTAATATATCACCCACTGCCTCACTGTATTCACATCCACTGTTTGGTCTCCACAAACATTCAGCAAGCATCAATGAATTTCAGGGGCTGCTATGTTTTCTACATGGAGGAATTCAATGACACACCTTTGCTTCATGATGCTTCCATGTCAGATGCCACTGTATAGGAGAGCAGCAAAATGTAATGGAATATTGGTGGGAAGGTTCAACCTCTGCAGCCATACCACTAACATCCACCTCTGTTATTGTGGGTCAACATAATAAAATAGGAGTCATTACTTCTAGAGCAACCCTTGTATGCCATAGTGCTGAACTAGCAGTGAAGCACTGCAGATGGGTTTTCCTAACAGGAGAAGCAGGAAAAGGCACATGAAGTAGAATGGATGCACTCATTTTGCTGACTCTAGTTCCTGCTTGCTTAAAATATTTTCATGCAAATAATGTTTTATCTGTCATTTCCTCACAAACTTTCGTGGGTTAAAAACCTTTGAATGGGCTGAAGCATTACATGCCCCATTTCTACAGAACATGTGGTTCACGATGCCTCATGCATTTGTTTTTTGACATAACTCCAATGACTTAGATCTTTATTATAACATTGGGTTGCAATGTAATTAGAATGATGCAATGACTTTAATGTCAACAAAATGAGTTTTCTTGGGAATGTCATTACTGGTAATCTGAAAGTCTTTCCTTGGTACAAAGATCATTTAAAAATGAGAAAAAAAATATTTTCAAAATGGATGGAAAATCTACATACTTCATGAGATTAACTTCTTTATTTGTCCTTAGTGGCAAATACTATGGCAATCTATGTTTTCATGTTATTCATAATGATCAATTTCTATAAAACCGAGAGTGTTATGTCTAATCTGCTGTACACAACACTGAAGAATGATCCATATATCAGTTTAAATCTCTGATTCTGCTTGTTTCTAATGAACAAAAGAAAGCAAAATAGGATCTACAGGAAATAGCGCTCTCGTTAATCCAATTTTCATTCTGGCCTTGTGTCATCTCTTGTGACATTGAACGAAGCTCTTCTCATCATGTCCTTTTTATGTGCTATCCTCAAATGCGTACCGTTTTCTTATTCTTTCTAATGAAGCATATGCTTAAATCTAAATTTGTGTACAGGCAATTTTCTGGGCAAGTATTTCCTAAAACTAAGGATGTAAGTAGAAAGACAACTCCTCTCACAACTTTACTTCTAAATTCAAATGGAACAAAAAGAGAAAATACACTTTCACCAGAAGTAGGAAAAAATAGCCAATGCTAAGTTTTCAGCCTAAAGAAAGTAATATTCCAAACATAGAATTGGACAGCAATGTGAGAGAAAATGAACTGTTCTAACAAAAGAGTGATTGGCCAGGTACCATCTGCCTGTTGTATATCCCTTCAACATTATATTACACCTGGGCCATTAAAAAATGACCACACCAACATGAGAGATTTAGCAGCAACTACTCTGGCTGTGTTCCCACATTTCTTTATAGCCTCTCTGGATCATATTTTTCTTCCCAGAATGGAAATGATGGAGAAGAAAATGTTGCAGTGACTTAGTTCATGGTTCATGTAGAGCCTGGACTTAATCCCATGCACCACAGCTAAAGGGATCAGAGAACCTTTCTGCCCATTGTTGGCCAACAGAAGTTGTTAGCAATTTGCTCAAAGTAAGCTTTGTGCTCTTATTTGGCTGTGTCTAGACAGTCGAATCCTTTGCTGCTATCCAAGGAATGTGCAGCTAATGTCAGTGATGTATTCACAAGAAAGCATTGGTTCTTGAGCACAAGTTTAACACAAGCACTGCAAAGAAATGAGGCAGGGGATCGTCCCTGAGCAAGGTAACTTTTTGCTACATACTCCATTTAATCTGTTTCAGGAGAATATAAAAAGGATAAAATCATTTAAATTCTCACTAATGAAAAAGACAACTAATTTTCTCTATGAAAGCCACAGGAGAGATTTAGTATAGGTGCTTTATAGACACATACAAACACATAAGAATCTTATGCAACCTCCCAACATCACAAGTAGAAGAAGCAGAGCTATTTTCTGTTTTCCACTAATGAACCAAATTGTCTTCAGATGAAGATTTATAAGCTGTCTTGAGTAACAATTAGCAGTTGGTGATGCTTAGAATAAGCAAAAATGGCAACTCAGAAGGTCAGTAGGAGAAAAAAAATAGCACTAGCATATTTGAGAAAGGAAAATAGCCAGACAATAGTTCAGTTGCTGTGAATCTCAATGTGAGTTATGGCCACTTATAGAAATGGTCCATCATTTAATGACACATCTTTGATGGCATCTGAGGGAAAAAAGTCTGTTGTTAGTATAGCATGTAAGACCCGACAACTTTTTTATCAAGAATTGAACAGATGCAAAATAATTTGAGCCAGTTAATGAACATTACCCCAATTTATCACTTGTGCAAGCAGAAACACAGAAAGAATAATTGAGTTTCCCAAAGTCTCTCAAGGAGGCTTAAAAATGGCTGTTCTTTTCCAGGTGAATGGTGGAGGTAGCAAAACAGACAGCAAGGTACTTGATGTTAGATAGAATCCCAACTTTGCAGTAGCTTTGCTTTTAACTCAGCAATACATTTGGCATATTGTCTCTCTATACATCAAGTGCAGGAAGACAATATGAACAGTTTCTAACTCTACCTCATAAACTTCCCTGAACAGGCACTGGAGTTACAATAACATCTTTGTTGGCAAACACTTCCAAGCACTGTAAATCTGTCTGACTCTACAGGAGAGATGGCTGATGTGCAAGTCAGTGTTGTTAAAAAACAGAGCCCCTGTTCATCCAACTTGGGCCTTATTTTATAGCATGCTATATAAATGAGGACTTAAAATAGTTCTTTATCCTTTCAAAGTGCACAGTCACTGGAAAGGATAGCACAACAAGCCTGCCCTTGGGAACCTGAATCAGCTGAGAAAAGAGCAATTGAGGGACACATCTATGCTTGCCTTTGCCTTCCCCTGTCCAGACCTAGCCTCTGCAGTCAATTCTTATGTCAGTGTGCATTTACTCACTTAAGAAGTTGAATCTACTCACACAAATGTTCACCAGACCGAGTCAAGGAGTTACAATCCTTATCATTTAGCGCTGGGGAAGCAATGCAGTATTGTACAGGAATGTTCCCAAGGAATGCAATAACATGAGCTGGAATGATCTGGCTCCTTTACCACATGAGGCCATGGAGAGAAGAATAGTGATTCTTTTCTGCCTATAAGCATTCAGGAGGACATGTGTTTATCCTTTGTTATCTGTGCTGAAAGTATGCATTTATTAATAATAATACAAAGGCTTTTTTATTCATGATTTTGACAGCTGCTTTGACACTAGGGCTAAATTGAGAGGACTGCTACTTAATAAAGAACTTTAAGGTTTTAAAAGATTTTCCGAAATACAAGCAAACAAAGGTTGTTGTAGCTAGTCACCTGGAAACCTTTGAAAGAGAAACAGCAGAAAGTTAGGACTATTGGCTACCACAGAGCTTTTTGATTCTCCTCTCTCCTGTAATATTATTCTGGATCAGAAGGATTTTTCAGATGAGACATTCAACACCATCTAGATATTTACATAAAGCCTCATGTGTTGAACAAAATGTCATTTTTCAGTGAAAAAAAAGAAAAAAAGCAACTCATATTTTTCTTTTATTATTATTCCCAGCAGCTCTACTGCAGTGCCATATTTAGAAATGCTTGATCGTAAGGTGTTTGGATTTGGCAGGGAATGGCTATGATGCACTTTCCCCAGGGCCTGGGAAAAAGAAGCAGGCTGCAAAGGCAGCTTTCACAAGCGGCTTTGAAAGGCGCTGTATAATTATAGGGGCTGGCAATGAAAGACAGAGCAGCCTCCAGGGATACCCCTTTTCCATTCTGCCTCTTGCAGTGCTTCTAGATTGTACAGTCAAGTTCTGTCATGTCCTGAGCAAAAAGCTCAGTCAGCAGTGGGTGAAAAATCTTGCATCATCTTTCTCCTAGTGCAGTTAAACTATTAAAGGAGGCAGGTCTGAGACTTTTTTTCTTGACAGACATGTGACTCATGAATGTCACAGAAAGGAGAAACCAATAAAAAACAATTTCTACACTTTAGCTTTTGAGCTTCCCTTTTAAAGGCTCTGTGTCTTGATCACATAAGACAGTGAGTTCACAGCTTTTGTTAATAATGCTATAATAATAATTATCATTATAATAACCTTGTATTTAGGGCACCTTACACTCTATGAACAGTCTTAAGTGTACAGCAAATCTGTGTGACAATGTGTGGAAGCTTTGTGCTTCTAAAAGCTCAGCACTAGGGCCACCTGCAGAGTTTCCTGAGAAATGTACTCTACTTCTAAAGATTGCTTTCAAAACCAATATTGGCTTCCCAAACTCAGGATCTGTTCTACTAAAGGCAAAACACTGCTTGTACAAGTGACTTGTTTCCCACTGTGCTGTTCAGTCTTGCAGTATTTCTAATTGCAGAGAAGAAGGCAAAGTTCTACAGAGCTCTCAGAGACAGCATTTTTGTCTATCAGAAGAACCTAAACTTTAAATCAGATCTAATTCTAAGTTTGTGGCCTAACTTCAAATCTGCATTGGAATTGCAAACAAAGTAAAAAAAAAAATAAAAAATCTGATCATCTGCACTTCCCTCTCCTCTATGCTATCTACTTCAGAGACAGATAATATGTACAACGTTCTCTCTAAAACAAGAAGAAAATGACTTGTCTATAGATTGGAAGTAGCATGAAAAACAAGGAAAGAAATGGTCCAGGAAATGACAAAGAAAAGAAGAACACATTGCAGCTTAAAAAGGCTTTCCTATTTGTTATTTTTATTGCTATTTCCAAATTAAACCTGAAACTGTTCACCTAAAATGTTGATATCTGGCTATCAGTTTTGTATATGTTACTAGTTCTGAATTCCGTAAGGGCCATTTACACTAATATTGTAACTAACAGCACTAGCTGGAAATAAAGAGTGCTCCCAAATTCATTCTTCCTGGTTCTTCTGGAGTGCAGAATTTAAGTGGATTACATATGGCAATAATACAAATAAATGAAAGTGGAGCTTCTTCCCCACTTATTCATTTCAGTGCCTTCAGTTTACTTTTCAGGTTGAGACAAGAAGTCAAAACACATCGTAGAACAGAAATTATAGTTATTCATTCAGAAAGAGTAAGTTTTTTTAAAAAATTATTATTAATTAGAAGAATTTTGATATTCTACTGACTAGTTGAATTTACTCGATGCAAAATCCAGAGAGTAGTTCAATAATCAACTACAATCAGTGCACTAACTATATGTTAAACATTGCAAAAAATGTAATAGCTGTTTTTAATTCTAGGATTTGTAGATAAAACTGGTTGAATGTGGGCCTGACAACACTATATCCTTTTAAGACAACACCCAGTTTTCATGCCTGCTGTTTGTCACGTTCAGGAGCTGTAAATTTGTTTGTTAGTCATCATGCTTCCTATAAATTATCTCAGTCCTGTGGTGTTGGAGTAAGTCGTTCAACATAAAGTAAATATGTCCTTATGATTGTCCTTACCGTCACAGGAGAGGTGTCTCTAAACACACAGTGAAGAAAAGACAATTTCAAATAACCATTCAGAACAAAAGCTGATGGTAAAAAGATTATTTTTTTCTCTTTGATTCTACAGCTTGTAAATGACTCATGTCATTTGAATGGTGTAATAAGTATATTCTATCGTGTGAATTAGAGCTAATAGTATGCTATTTTAGATAAATTCAACTGTCTTGATTCTGATATACCTGAAAAAATTGCAAATATTTCTTTGTAATCAACTGTTTAATGTGTAATAGATTGTGGGAGATTTTACTGTGTGAAACGATATGTAAAAAGTAACTAATTTAGATGTATTTAAAACACTTAGGAAAATACTTGCAAGCTAGAATGGTATTTCAAGATTCAATAGCCTTCCTTAGCAGAAACACTGATTTTATTTGGAAGAATGATAATGTTGTAAGAATAGCTACATAGTTAGCCTAGATGAAAATAGAACTGATGTGCATGGAGGATTAAAATGAGAATAAAATGCCATAAAATACCAGACATCTAAATTTAGGGTAGTTTTCAATGTACCATGCTTTATTTTCATTGGCTTTCCAGTGGTGTTTCATAGAGTTGTTTGAATAGAGCTAAGGGCCTAGAGTAAGGATGGTCTGACCTCACACACAACTATTGTGGAAATCATATTTTTTCCCCTAAAGAATAAAAATAGAGATTCTCATAAGTTCCATTTCACTTAGAAAAGGCTGTCGTAATAGCCTAGGCTGTGGAAGTGGCCTATGAGTTTACAACTAACAATTTAATTCAAAAGGAAAAGTATTCTCACATAATTTGACCTTTTTCTGCTTTGTGAATTGTTTGAGAACTTAATGCAGAGCTGCTATTTCCCACAGAGTTGTCTGATGTTCATTTCTTTTTTCTGCAGCCTGTTCCTTAATAATTTTCCCCATAGAGTTTGTACTGGAAATTTGTAGCTTTCCAATTGTACAAAGTATGCGGAATGCATTTCTCTTCCTCATTGATATATGACTTGATTTCCTACACATCCTAAAGGGTCTTGTTGCCCTGAACAAGTGCAGGGGAAATAACTTAGAAGAAGCAATAGCTTAGATTGCGACAATACTGCTTAGGGCACAGTTTGGTTGTGTCAACCCATAGGGAAATGAAAGAATTCATACTAATTCCTCTCTACAGTATCTTCCTTGGAGGCCCTTGACAACTTCCCTATGATTCCTGTGGGGTGGAAGTGATTCTCACATTCCTACTGGGAGCTGACTCATACTCAAAACAAGGAGAACCCCCTGTGAGTCTGAGTGGAATCTTGGCCCCATCGCACTGTGTGTCAGCATGTTCCAGCAGCAAAGCAGTGAATGCTTTAATATTTGAAAGTAGAAAAATTTGAAGGATTATTATTTTTTCTGGATATTTTCTAGCTCTCTTCGTTTTCCCTTTGGGCTTCCTTTCAAGCTTATGACAACAACTGACAATATGAGGTCTGTGTCTAACCTGCCCTCACGGGATTATCCTATTCCAGATAGGTGGGCAAAGATGACCTTCCAATGTGAGAAAGGCGAAGTAAAGGTGAGAGCTTTTAGAAAAACTAGTGCTCTGCAGCTTTGCAGCAGTTTTCCACATTGAAGCCCACTGAACACTGATTCAGAGCTCTCTCTTCCTATTAATTTCCTATTATTTTTTTGTTCCTGTTTGAATTTTTCTTCTTAAATTCAGGATGGTAATAAGGGGACTGTTTCCCACCTGATTACTAGTTTAATTCTCCAGCTGTAGGGACAGGCAAAACTTGTAAACACAAAGTCCTTGTAACAACACGAAATGATTTACACACATTATTGCCAAATGGAAAGCACAATTATGTCAAGGTTTACCCTTTGCCCAACAAAGTCGGAGGTGAGTTGGGAAGGCTAAGCAATCCATCCAGTTTAAAAGCTGACAGCAGCTTTTCCAGTTTTTGGATCTTGCAGCAAATGCTATGACTGAGTGCCAAGCAGGTTTAGCCATGCAATTCCCATTAATTTAATTGCAATTTTGTAGCTAAATATTCCCTATAACTCTGAATAGCTCAGCCTCCATTACAAAAGAAACAGATAAAAATCATTGTCCTGAATGTTCAGAATACTAAGATTTTCTTTTATGTAAAATAAATTAAATTTGTACAGGACCATAATACCAGGCAACTTCTTTACTTTAAAATATACTTTTTTTATCTTACAGGAGGAAAAGTTGTCTTTCTCTGAGTATCATTACTTAATGTCATTGCCCCTTTGTGCAGTGAATTATATTAAAAAATGCCTAGTTAGAACGTGAGAGAATAATACACAGAATAAACTGAATAAAAAGAAGTTTGTGACTTCGAGAAACAAAAAGGATGGCTTGCCATTTTTCCAAACGTGACAGTTCTACTGGAAACGTTTTTATATTTTCAGCCAATGTAACATTTCAAGCAGGTGAATGTGCCTCTGTGTCTTAGAATTTCAGTAATTTGTAGCATAGTTCCATGGAACCAAATAATTGCAATGAGAAAATGATGTCAAATTTCTGAAAGACTTAATAGTTGAGCCAGAGAGGGCTATAATTTCAGTGAGAACAGTAGCAGTTGCAGACATCTTTAAGGATTGCTTAAAATTAATTAACATAAGAAGCTAAAGTGTATTTTTAGTGTATTGAGCCTGTCAAGATGTTGTTACACATGAGCTTTATTTATTTATGTAATTTTGTCCTCAGAAGTGTGCATCAGAGTGGAAAATAGGGAGTCAGAGATGTGTAATGAAAGCACTTGAAACTGTTGCAAAGGGAAAGCTTTAATGGTAGCATTAAAAGGTCTTGAAGTCTTGAGCAAAGGGCTGTGAAGTTATCTGAATATAATCAGCCTAGAAACTGCATGTGACAGTGTGATCCCATATTCTGAACACTGGACGGGAGTGATTTGTACTTCTGAAAAAAACTCAGATGAGTTGTAGTATTTTCCCATTTTTTAAAATTTAAGTTACTGTATGTTGAGTATGTATTTGTATCTGTGTATGTGTGTTAAAGTGAATGTAGGGGCAAGGAAAGAATATTACCTTGTCAAATACTGCTGATAACCTAGTCAGAGTTTTGTGCTCAGAAGATATTCAATAGAGTCTTCTGCTTTTATCTACTTAAATATAAAAAATAAAAAGTGTATGAATTAAAAGGCAAAGAAATATCAGAAAGCTTCAAAGAACTAGAAATTTTGAGGCACAGGCACTCAAATATATGCTCAGAGAATATATATTACATATTTCATATATATAAAAATCCAGAGTTACATGTTTATACATTTGTATATAGACTAGATTCTCAGTGAATTGAAACAGCAACAACAGAAAGTATGCGTCACACATTTTTTAGTCTTTTAGTATCATTTCCCACCCTTTCCAAGTAACTTTCTTCCTCTCTAAAATATATATTTATATTATAGCAAATGACAGGTAAGCAAATGTGCATGGGAAGGAGGAAGACATTGGTCATTAAGTTATCCAAGATGGACTAAGGAGTTTCTTTCTTTTTTTCCTAACATGAAAAGTGCTGTTGGTACTGTTTCACCTTCCCTCCAGTCCCCTCCCCCTCCCCCTCTCCCTCCCTTTCCCACTTTCCCTTCCCTTCCCTTCCCTTCCCTTCCCTTCCCTTCCCTTCCCTTCCCTTCCCTTCCCTTCCCTTCCCTTCCCTTCCCTTCCCTTCCCTTCCCTTCCCTTCCCTTCCCTTCCCTTCCCTTCCCTTCCCTTCCCCTCATGTCCCTTCTGTCGGGAAAAAGAACATAGGAAGGATGTAGAGGTTGTGATATACAGAAGCCAAGTTAGTATCTGGAGCACAGGAGTTTTGACCATTCTCCTTTACAGGAACTCAGAGTTCAATAGAAGGTGCAAGCATGATTCTTGCTTGCACTGACCTTTGTGTCTATTCAGAATGTGCAGTTTGTTTGTTTTTGAGGAGATCCAGTCTATTGCCCTTGTTTTAACTTGACAGATGAATCAGTATAGTTATCAATCTTGCCCTCTACTCATCACTTGTACTTAAAAACCATACTTCTAGTTGCAGTCATTAGACAACTCTGTCCCTAAATCATAAAATTTAAATAATTGCTCCTCCAAAGAACAATATATTTTAAAGTAAATGGTATGCTAAACTACAATACTTTCAATCTGTGGCAGTTGATTTTTATTCATTCAGACTCCTGACTTGAACTGTTTTAAGCTTGTGCTGGACCGAAGAATATGTAAGGAATATAATCATATCAGTCATGCTTTCCTTTCAGATTCTGAATGTGCTTTCATGAGCCCATTTAATTAGTTACCATACCCCTAGCATGGAGAGGAAAATTGCCATCATGAAGCAGGCAATATACAGAATCTGGAAATATCCCAGGAGGCATCATGATTTCTTAGATTTTCAATATTTGACTCTACATGACCATTATGGAGTCTGTAAGTATTTGAAATTTTCTCTAGAATTGAAATGAGATGAGATATATCTCAGCTACTCATGACAAAGTAAAGGCTTGAGAGCCTCAGATCCAGATCCACTGATACCTCTCAGTTTTCCTTTCTCTTCCCTCTGCATTTTTTCCAATAATGTTAATTTCTTTCTACTTTCTTTGCTGCAGGGAAATTTTTGTGCTGGTAGTGCACAAAAATATCTTTCTCATTTCACACATACCAGTGAAGCTTTAGCCCTGCTAACTAGTGTGAATAGTTAAATAGTGTATTTTGGGGCGTAGACAAACGCTGCACCTTCTGCTGTCATTTCTTGCCCTTCCCAGAGAGACTGTTGCTAAGTCCTGGTGATCCTTTGTCTGTAATATATTCAGATTAATATTCAGATAATTTCTTTAAGTCACCTTTCTACTCCAATACTTGTACATCTGACTAAATGTATAATTCGCAAAGACTCATTTTCACCCTTGAATCAAAGAGTTCAAAATCATTCAACCTCAAACTTCTCTAAGCTAGTTCCATCTACTGTGGATTGAACACATCCACAGAACATACAAGTTGAAGTGTCATATGGACTCCATGGTCTCCAAATGAATATATAGCTTGAATTTTCATGCCATGCATGTTGCAGGTATTTTGAAATATGTCTTGGTGGTTTTAGGGGATATGGTACAGAAGAGTGCTCATGAAAGTAGTGATTGAAAATGAAACTGGACAGAAGGCATCAAACTTAAATGGAATATTATCTATATTTCGTATCATCAGCAGTCTCTTGACAAACTATACCAGGATTTTGTCTTGAGAAGAATTAGTTCTCTTATCAGCTCTTTCATTTCCATATCCTCATTATTCATACTCCATGCAGGCTAGTTTGCCTTTTTTTTTTTTTTTTTTTAACTGAGCTTTTTTCATCTATGACCTCAGGGTCACTTCTCAAACTTCAGTGTAAAAAATGTTCTCTTTTTCTTGCACATCACCATGTAAGATCTTGAGTTCCCTCTCAGTGAGAGATTTCAGTAGACATGAAGTATGGTAATGCCCTACATTCTGGCTACTTCTTGCTTTCATTGCTGACCTATCACTGTTCAGTCTATTCTTTATTCAGCTGGAGGAACCCAGTCTGATATCAGCTACTTGTCTTACAGACATCACTGCACAATTGCACACGTTTTTCATCTCTGGAGCACTATCCATCTTCTGAATTCAATGGTTTTATTAAAAAAGAGTGTTGTTTGATCATATCTATAAAACTTTCTCATGAAATATAAAAGCAGCAAGTGTGAATTTACATTGGAAGAATGACTTTAGTGTGATTACCATTTAACTTTTCAGGGCTTTATTTTGTTCTAGTAAATTTAATTAAACATAAAAATATCTATGCATTGACTAAGTTACCTCAGTGTCTGAAAAATCTTATAGTGCTTTTCCTTTTTCTATTCTTCACTTTTTCTCATTATGCAAATAATCTGCACTACAAGTCACTGGCCTGGTAGACAATATGTCCTCAAAGACACAAAAACTGCTTGACTCTGAAAGTTGATGTTGCAATAATGGTGGAATGCCACCTTAGTTTGCATATTTAGCAAAGCATAAACGTGCAGATGACTGATGTTAACAGATATTAAGACTTACGAACTACCATCAGAGGAAATTCTTATAATGTCTGCTTGGGTTTTAATGTACGTGTGAGTGCTGGAGTATAACTCACTATTGAGGTCCTTTTCAACCCAGGCCATTCTATGATTCTGTGATATGATGAATAAAATTTAACAGTACTTTCTAAGTACCCAGGTACTTTGGAAAATTAAGGTAATCATTTCTGAAAAGTACTAAAGACAAATTTTAGTTTTTACAGAATGGACCTTTCATGAATTTACATAAACATGAGATTAAGTCACATTTTGGCATCTGGATATATCTAAAAAAAAATCAGAAGAAAAAACATATGATCTTTTTCTGGGCTCAAATATTTCTTGTTCTGATATGAAGAGAAGCTGTACTTTAGCTGTCTGAAAGACCAATGTACTGTCCTGCCTTTTGTATGTGCTGTAGTGTCTTAGTACTTCATTCTTTCATT
Source organism: Phasianus colchicus (assembly GCF_987193195.1). Lineage (NCBI taxonomy): Eukaryota > Metazoa > Chordata > Aves > Galliformes > Phasianidae > Phasianus > Phasianus colchicus. The sequence continues at coordinate 61,411,572 of NC_143437.1, read as the reverse complement.
TTGGATAATTTCCAAACTATTGAATTCAATGGAAAGCCACCCACTGACTTCACTGGGGAGTAGATCAATCTCAGAAAATATGTAATTGGACAAAGTAGCAACTAATTTTTTGCCATGTGTTATAAATCTCTCTTCCACAACAGAAATCAGTTTTGTCTCAATACTACTGAAATTGACTAAGAAAGGAAGAGGGAATTTAATTGCCAGCTAGGAAGATCCCAGGTTCTTAATTCTCACCACAAAAGTAACTTTCTTTGACATATGATCCAGTCTCCACAGTATGGAATTATGACTGGAACAGATCAGCCTGAGACATGAAAAGGTCACACTATAAAATGAACAGGTTGAAAGTTAGAAATCTAAAATCAATTTTTTTTTTTTTTTTTTTTGTCATGTCGAAAAATTTCACTGCTGGGTGTTTTTGTTTGTTTGTTTGTTTTGTTTTGTTTTTGTTGAATGATATCTGTTAAGGATATTGATAGGAAATTAGTATAGCCTGATTAACCACCTTAGGTATCCACCAGCTTAGATCTTCCAGTGGGAGTAAAATGTTAAAGAATGAAAAAAGTTGAACTCCAAGTTTCTTTTTCTGGGATAGTCTGTCTGTGTTATAAGTTTGAAATCAAACTGAAAGAAAGTAAATGAATAATATAAGCAGAAATTGAAAGTTCTCCCTCAATAGGCTAAGAATTTTTTTAAAAGATACATCTGTCACAGGTTCTGAGTCTGGAAATCAATGGAGTAAAAAATAGTTAAGAATTAAGAAATCACATTTTTTAATATGTCAATAACATGAAGGATTAGAAAGACTTTCTTCTTAGCAATTGGGATCCATATAGTTTTGGTGAGATTTTCATTCATAGATCCAGAAATCAGTGAAAACTCAATGCAGTCTTCACACTTTTGGTATGCGTTTCTCTCCGGTATATCAGATAAAGCTGAGGAAGTTACTTTAATCATCTGTCTGCAACTCTAAATTTTGAATTTATTTGCCATATTTTTTCATCATTTTCTGGTTACTCAGGAAGAACATCTAAAAAGGAAAGTTTGAAATGAATATCATTCTCTTGGACAAGGTTAATCTTTTGTTTAGATTCCTCTGAGCAAGGGGGAAGTCAGATTGCCTGAGACTGACTGTAATACTGGAGTTTGGAAACCTAATGGTTGGTGTTCTTCACAGGATGAGCCTTTCATGGATGACTGTTCTGTGTAAGCAAACTCACATTGCAAATGAAACACAGAAATCACATGCATTCATACTATCTGAGTGTTCTTCTTGGCGTTCCACTTCCATGTCCTACTCTTAAAAATATTAAAATAGGTTCTTTTCTTGATAGCTTTACAGTGCTTCTCATTGTCTCATATAAAAAAATAAATTGACAGGGAAGATAAACTGGATGAATTCCCACCTCATCATCCTCTGGATTAGTCTGCCTGGTGTTTGTTTGCATGGCAGAAAAAGGTCAGGGCAAGGTTTTTGATTCATTTGTTTTTTTCACTGAAGGTATTTTTTGTCTCTGTAGATACAGTCTCTGGACTTCAGGCAACCCATATGACTAATGCCCCACCAAGATTCCTTCACGTTGGGAGGTGCTGTAAAGTAATTTTTATGATACATCTAGTACAGTCCTCAGCTAAACTTGCCTCAGGAACAGAAAGAAAAAGAATGAACAAATTACCAAAGAGATTTCATTGACAAGTAGCAGGAACAATAGGCTGTCAGTAGGACATAACTCACCCAGTAAAACAAAAGGCTTGTAAACACTGAAATATCTGGAGAGGAACTGAGAAGCAGCTGAATATCACAAATAAAAATAGATCTTTGCCTCCATTACCTACAGTCTGCAATAATGCATTCTTAAAAGCAGAGACCTAATTCCTAAAAAGATTAAAATGTCAAGTGCAAAATGTAAAAATGTTAAATGCAGGCCCCACTAGTATCTACAAAGAAGGGGATTTATATAGGAAGCAGTGTAGATAATAGTAGTTTTTCTATTGTCAGAAATGTGGGAATAGTTTCTGGAAATGTACTGTCACTGTCTGTGATGTGGTATGAAAGAAAGTACTGCGCTAGAAGACACAAGTCAATATTCAGATAAGAGTCAGCAGGGTTACATACATACTAGTGAGCATTGTTTATTTAATCGCTTTGTTCTTAGATACACAGATATTTTGTCTTGGATGTACAGAACTTTACAGTGTTAAATAATGTAAAGCAGCATATTACTGTGGCAAATGTAGTGGTCAGAAAGCTTACAGATAGTCTTAAATTGTAGGAATTGCTTAACAGGGAGAGAGGAAATATTGACCAGGATGTTGAATATTTCCATATTCTTTAAATAAAAATGACACATAGACAAATAACAGAGATGTGCAGACATGACCTCAATTTAACAGCTATTCCCCAAGGATGACACCTCTTCCAGAGGCAGTGTTTGATTAGTGTTGTAGAGCAAAGTTAGTCCCAAGCATACGCCTTTTTCCTGGTATGGAGCTTGAACTGTCAGCTGAAAGGGAAAAGGGTGGGTAGAAACCTCCATAAATTCATTTCTACTTTTTTTGTTGTTGTTGTTTTGGTTTGGTTAAAGGTCTTCATTAACACAATATTTGTTACTGAACATGGTTTCACTTTGCAGCATTTATATTCTCCATCTAGTGAATACAGTTAACACAAATAAACATGCCTGTGGCCTGTGCTAATTGGATTCCTGAAGTCAAATAATCTGAGTTTTACAGTTGGTCTTAAATTTACCTGCTGAAGTTTTTGTAGCTTCAGTGAAACTAGAGCATGACTAAACACAGCTACATTTATTCACAACCTTACATCTGTGTTTATCTAGTGAAATTACCAGGGTTCTTATCAACTTTTAGTTAGGGATTGTATACATTCCCTTTCAGCTAGACTGAAAAATAAAGCAATGACTGAAGCTTGAAAATTGCTGTCTATGGCTATGGCAGTATTTAAGACTTTGCAGGAACCTGATGGCTCCCAAGACAAGGAGGATCGTGGAGATGTGCAGATCAGCAGTTAAAGTAGTTAAAGCAGGTATACTTCAGAAGAGACAGGTGACAAAGATGAAGCAATCTACCCTAAACTATAGGCTGACCAGTATCCCTAAGTGTGAGGCTGTAGGTTTCTTCCAAGTTTTTGTTTGTGGGAGGAACAAGCCCTGCAAGTGACAGTCTGCATCCTTTTATAATCTTGCAAATAGAAGTGCCACCCTAGGGCCACAAGAGCCAAGGCCTTTCTGAAAGCTCATGCCACCGAGATCCACAGAATAAGTAAAATTTTAGATGGAGGAAGAAATATGATAATGAAATTTAGAAAGGGAAAGGAAGGCTACGGTGTCTCAGAAAGCATCTGTGCTACCACAGAGTGAAACCACTATGCTTTGAAATAGAAGGAAGGAAGAAAGAAGTGTGAAGGTTATTGAGACTGATAAGTTTATCTTGGCCCTGTGCAAATTTACTCAGGGTCAGACCCTTTTGTTGACTCAATGACACTCACACAATAGCCATAGGATGCTGTTGGGCTGGACTTTTCCTGAATTACCTGGGGGACTCAGTCACAGCAAAATTCACAGGGAACTTGAGTAACCTTTGTAGTTACTGCGATCTTGCAACAAGATAACACTATCCAACTAAAAGAAATCACCAAATTCATAGCAGTCCCACAGAAATAAATATATATAACTCAGTCAAACAGTTTGTCAAATATATCCCTGTGAGAAAAAATACTCAGCTGGTGCCTGAAATTCCCTCCGAGCAAAAATAAAGCTTCCCATGCAAGATCACTCTAGCAAGCTGAGCCTTACCTTGTCAGCGGTAATATCAAAAACCCAGAGTCAACAAAGACACATGACACTAAATCTACTGCTTGATAATGTGCCAGCAGTCCAGCAAAGGAGTGAGTAAAGTTCTTAAGAATGAGGTTTATATTTTTTGTCCTACAAACATACTGCATACAAACACAAAGACAGACAGACATGAAAGATGCATTAAAATTCCAAGAAATGTGCTAGGTAATTGCATTGCCCCTTTGGGTTTCTTTTTGTTTGACTTTATGTGTGTATGTTCATGTGTGGAAATAATTTTTCAGTGAGAAGGTCAGTGTGCATATATATTACAGACACATAGGGACAAAATTAAGAAGTTTGTAGAGTGAATGAATTTTAGCAACAGCTCATTGCTTTTCCCAAAGCCCTATTTCACACAAAGTCTGTATCAGTTGCCTATTTTTGAAAGTATGCATTAGAAGAAAGATCTGTTTACTATTTGTCTGTATTAATGATTTTACTTGGAGAATAAGGAAATAAATTTTTCCATAACTTACAGTTCATTTTCAGTTGTATTAATTTTACTGTAAATTGAACAACCATTTATTCTCCTTTATAATCGGATTTGTGTTTTGTACCAGTTCAGTCTTTGAAGTGTTTTACCTTCAGATCTTTTGTATTTGCAAACATTTTTTCTTCATGGATCTTTGAAATTAATAGCAATTATTCTTAAGTTCTACCTTATATTAAGTCTCTTCATATGTTGCAGAGAATTTCTAGAGTATACATTTTATCTAGGGATGTGCAAATTATAGTCTTTCTGTTATTGATATGCTGTGTGTGGTTGAGGCTGCTGCTATTTTGTCTTAAAGAACGATGGAAAGGTTGTGAGCAATCTATGGCCCCAAATGTGTGGAAGGCCTTAACAGGACGTCATGTTTAAACAAGAGCAATTTCAAACGTCATGGCATTTTATCTCTATAGGGCAAACTTAGATTTGTACAACAAGGCCAAGTCCTGTTTATTAGACTTTTTTTCCCCCACATTGTAAGTGTCACAAACAGAAGTACCAGCCTGCCAGCAATATGCCACATTCAGGGCAGGTGGCAGAAGCACAGGTTGATGTGGGAGATGTGGTCTTCTTCCCACCAAAAGCAGGTGCAAGTCTGCAGGCAGGGTTCAGATGCTACCATATTTCTGAAAATAAGAGCATGCTCAGCTTTAGTTTTATTTATTTTGTTGAGCCAAAGACAGCCCTTAGAAGACAAGGGTTATTATCTACAGTAAGAGGGATCTCATTTTTTATTTTTTTGTTATTTTCCTTTCTAGGGAGGATTTTGCTTTTCATGTTCCAATTCATCATTGCCTGCTCTCTCCCTCCTGAGCTCTGTCAAGTAGCCCTTGAGGACAACAGGCGTACTTTGTAGGGCAGAGGGCAGAGGAAGAAATGGGAGGGACAAAACCTTAATCTGGACTCCTCTTCGAAGGGAGCTGGAGACTGGAATGTTTCCTCCTTGAGGAGGCCGCAGTGCTGGTGGGAGCCAGACAGTGCACATACCTTGGCCACAACCACAGGGAAACGACCGGGAAGATAAGTTGTGCGACTGCCAGGTTCATTCAGTGCTGAGCCACACTACCGTCCCAGATCAGGTCGTGCTCTGGAGGCTACTTAACATTCAGCCTCAAATCAAAAGGTTTTCTCCACATAGGAAGTGTACTATCTGCCGTGACACACTGCAAACTCAATATATGGCAGGAACAAAGGGCAAATGTTTTGTTCATATTGTTTCCTTGTCAGGAAAGCCCAGTGGTCTGGAGGCCTCGGCTGTCTGACACATCCAGAAGGTGATGACCGATTGTTAACAATCCTGTGAGAGCCTTCTCCCAGCAGTTCTCAGAAGAAGAGGGGTTTTGATGACGGAAAGGCACAGGATGTTACAGGATCCGTGTATGGCTTCGGACACGTGGGAAGTAGAGCGCGCACTGCTTTCAGAGGATGCATGGCTGTAAACAGGAAGCTTGGCAGGGCACGGCTGAGTCCTTGGGCTCCGTGTAGGACAGGAGAAAAACCTGCTGGAATAGGTAGCTGGGGCCAGCATGGCACTGCCATGGCACAGGCAGCACACTCATGTTTCCTAAACACCCATCACTCAGCTTTGTCATTGCCAGTCTATCGAGTCAGCTTATATAACATTGCATTTTTAAACCACTGGAAAAGAGCAAGAGATTCTGAAATCCAGGGCATGTTGGAGGCACTGTAATAGCAAATACAGACTTCCTTCAGATTTTCCACTCAGGAAAACACCCAAGTTACCAGTAAGTTGTTAAGCCAGCGTTATGCAGAACTACTGCCAGTATTTCACTGAACTACTTTTACTATTAGTGGAGTTAATTAGTGACCAAATCACTTCAACCAGTCCTCAATATAAAAAAACTTGACCAGCTGCAGGAAAATCATATAAGGAAGGGGAAGGAAAGAGGTCTCTAGAGTGTTCTAGCAGGCCTGCTCAGAAACTGCTGGCAGTCCACAAAACCAAATGAAATGGCTTGTCAAATAAGTCTCGCATTCTAGCCGCATAGAGAACAGATAGTACTCTCACTTGGGGCAGATTCAGTCTTCTCAGGCCTGCTCCTCCCTCTTCCCGAAAAATCACGTTGCAAAAGCTTTTCCTCAAATAACTACAGTTCTCCTGGCATTAAGTTATATGAGTTTAACAGCTCAACAGAGGATCATGGGAACAGATAACTGCTCCAGCACGTCCGCTATTGTATTTTTGGCACTCGCTCTTGCCAAATGACCACTGAACAAAAGAGAGCCTCTGAAAACAATGCTTATGCCACAGCAGAAATGTGTAGAGGAAAACACATAAATTTAGAAGTTTGCATTTTGGTCAGTTTTACCACGAAGACAACACATGTACATGCTTCTCTAGAAAAAAGGAAATGTAAAGCTAGGTTTAGCATTTATCATCATAAAAATCATTTAAATTCAATGCATTCACTATCATGCCTTTAAAGAAAGCAGATAAAAGGGATTGTTGTCCCAGCTGGATACTTATTTGGTGCCGCGTCTGTCCTTTCACCTGCAGCTTCCGTACTGCTTCTGCCAGAGCCTCTAAGGCAGAAGCTTGCACTCAGGGCAGTTGTATCATTCAGACTTCTTCCGCTTCATGCCCTGTAGTAGAATTGTCAAGAGACAACTCTATAGTCTTATTTCACCCTTGTATTAAAAAAAAAAAGAGAAGAAAAAAAAAAAAAAGAAACAAAGGAGGAGGGGGGGAATATTTTATTTAGGAGAAGAAATAATGTCCAAATTCAAAAGTGTGTTTGTTTGTAGTGCAAAAAATTAGTTATTCACTGTGATTTATGCGCTTCTCACAATAGATTTTGATTATGCAAATAGGAAGACAGAAAGGGAGTGGCAGACAACATAGCAACCGGGAATAACGACTAATAATATCCAGCTTGCTCTAACAGAAGCTGAGAAACACATCGTCTTTTTCAGGCATAAAGTATTTTGCAAAAGTAGCAGTCAAAAAACAAAAACAAAAACAAACAAACAAAAAAACAAACAAAAAAAACAAAAAAAAAAAAGAAGAAGAAGAATCAGCAGGCAGTCTGTTTGGCTAGTTTATTTTCTAAACATTACCAGACAGAGATGAGCATTCATCAGATTCTTTTAAAATTAAAATCCTCAAAAGGTTAACAAGGCAGGTAGGGACATGTCCCAAACACCAGTAACCCTCTATTTTGAACATTAAATCAGAGTCCTTGTTACAGTCTTAAGAAAAGAGCCAGTAACCTTCATGCTAACTTTTTTGGTATCATTTCCACCTCATGTAGCTGATTTAGGCCCAACCAATATCTCATTATCTGTACATGGAAGAAGAAACCAGCCTTTTGTCTATGGAAAAGGCCTATAAATCTCCCTTCTGATAGCTTCAAACACCTGGCTCTGCTTACTGCCCCTATGAATAACCCACTACCTCTTGCTCGTTTTCTCCTACACTATAAAACTTTTCTGCTTTATCTCTCACCCCTCTCTCATAACTGCTCCTTAATTGGTACCAGGCAGCTCCAGCATTTGAGGCTGACTCTTCCTATCACAGGCTTTAATTCCTTCCTTGGTTTGCTTGATGTTAATGTGCTATAAGTTTGAGTATGGCATTCCACGAGAACAAAAACAGGATGAAGGAACTTAGAAGAGACTTATAACACTCTCAAACAAAATGTTACCTTCCCCTCTCTGCTTCAGTGCAGAATAATTTCTGTGCAGATAATGCAGTGTAGTGTACAGAGTGGATTCAAAGTCAAGAGATCAGCATCTTGTTCTTTATTCTGCTGCTGGGCTGTATGCAACTGCCATTAAGCAAGAACAAAACAAGTATTCAATATTTTCTGCTGGTTTTACAGGAAAATCAGAGCAAAAATGCTGAAGAACTCATTGTTATTATACCTTATTACCTATTGCAGCCGTCTAGGAGCCAATTGCTACTAAGATCTGTGCTGCCTTAAAAAATTTGTGATATGACAGGGCAGAACAAAGACTGCAGGGGCAGTCAGAACAGAGTCATCATGGTGCTGGTGCATTTTCCTACCCGATACAAGTCACGTAAGAGTCAAGCCTTCAGCTCAAAAACCTCATGCCCTTGTCTGCAGCCAGTGCAACTATGGGGAAACAATGCCAAGTCCTCAGGAAAATGCTGCTGTTCTAAAGTGGAAAGTTAACAGAGCTGGAAAAAAAGAGAGAAAAAAGAATTGTAGTTCAGTTTATTCTTTTAGAGTTAGAATGATTGAATAATAACAATTCATGTTGTTGGGGGAAAAAAACCCAAGTCTTTTCTAGCAAAAGGAGTACCATTTAACTATCCAGTGTAAGTTAACTCTGCTTTGCATTGTGTCACTGAGTTTCTCACTGCAAATGTCTGTAGTAGAATTAACCTGAGCAATTGCAGATGCCTGTGAGCTGACCTGATCTGGTTTTCTTTTTTTTGGGAAGAATTTTAGAGCACAGTTCAGTTCACTCAAAGTTGATGCTTAAGCTACTGAGATAAGTCTTCTATAGGTAGGTGAGTTTGATGCCATCCTCTTTGTCAGGTAACGCTGTCTTCTTTGGTATTTTCTTTTTCATATTTGAATCAAAAGAACTGTGATTTTTATCTGTTCCCAGTATAGATCACACTTCATATAATATTTTGGAGGAGTAGAACATGGCCATAAAGAATTGGCTTGTGATTTTCAGAATGCTTCCTATCACTTCTGTTATTGTTGACATCAAATGTTAACATGAAGCAGAACTCATCAAAGAAGGCATACGGCATATTCTCTTCTCTGCTTTTTGCATTTAGCTACTTCTTCTAGGGAAAAAAAAGGGGAAATTTTGATCAGCCAAAACACTTATAAACAAAACAATATTTTCATATGAAGGGAATAAAAATCAATAAAACAGTGGTCTTGGAACTATGAAGTATTCTGAATTAAAATACTCTCATGAACAATGACAAAAAAAAAGCATAGGTTAAGAGAGGAAAGAATTAGTTGGATTAACAAAACAAAGGATTTATTTTGCATTTATAATGGGATCCAAATTAAATGGAAGTATGATTTCTCATTTAATTTTTTTTTTTTCCAAATTCCACTTATACTTAAATCTATACATAGGTGCTTGAACTTTACTGAAAAGTGTTTTGGACTTGGACTTGTGGGTATATTTATGCAGTCACAGGCTTTGTTCCTTCCTTTCAACTTCCCTTTCCTTGTGAACTGAGTCAAAATCATTTTTGTGATCCACAGTTGACACGTTCAGGACAGAAGTTATTTCAGGCACACCTATGCTGACCTTTCTCAGGTTCAACCTTATCATGACTCCATTGGCATTCTTTTCCTGCTGTGTTCCACCTTGATTTGTTTTTATGGTGTTACAGTTACTTTTGGCCTTCTGAAACCAAATTGCTGCTCTCATTGAGCTGTGACCTTGTTCAGTGATTATGAGAATGAACTCTTGAATACAAGGTCTAGAAGATAAACATTATTATATGATATTTGAACCAAAGTACATTTTAAAATCTTCAAAGAAAATGGTAAGAAAGACTGTTCCTTAGCAGTAAAACAAATAAACAATAACTTGGCTTCAAATCTTGGCTAAAGTGAGTGAAATACAAATATAATGGCAAATCTTCCTGTGGGCATGGAGACAGAGGGTTGGCAGTGAGGTTGCCACAGTCCACAACTGCTGCCGACTCATCAGCTGAGCACGCTGCAATCTGCCGGCAGCACTGTGCTTTCCTTTCCACACCAGACTCTCATTTCCTCCGGATATGAGCGAGGCTATAGAATTACAATGTCCCTGAACCACGGGATTAAAAGCCACCGGTCGGCTGATTTGTGGGGGAGATTTTTGGCTTTGGCTGAGTGGCATGGAACCATCTGCTGGAGAGACCACCTCTTTCTTTCCCACTGTGAATCTGTCATCACAGCAATTAGATGATGCTCACAGGCTGGGACCTACTCAGCTTAGAAATACCAAGCTGCTGGGAAGTCACTGGCTAGTACGGACGCTTGTTTGTGCAATGTATTTTGACTCTGGTCTTAAGACAACCAAACCTGTCATCCCTCTTAGGCATACTGCGAAACTGGATTTTCCCCTCGATTTAGTGGGAACAGGGTGGAAGATGTGTGGTGAGGCAGTGGTGATTTTTTAGCTTTTTAAAAAACTTGATTATATTTTGCAACAAGTTGTGGTAATTCTTTGGGTAGGATTTTTTTGTTTGTTTGTTTTTTCTTATTTTTTTTTTAACTAATGCTTTCAAATCCTTGAGGAGCTCTCCTGAAGCTTTGTTATTCTGTATAAAATCAAATAAAGACAGAAATAATGTGCAAGTTTACCTTACATGCCATTTGCCAGGATGGGAAACAGACTGATGTTAAAAAAAAGAGGGCAGATTTAAGGAGGGACAAAGAGAAGTGAAAAAAACAAAAAAGGTTGATTTTAAAAATGTAACTTGATACTGAAGAAATATTGTTGTTCAGGTATATTTTGGCAAAAATATTTCTTTATGTCTATCTGTGTATTTAGCCAACACCTTTAGCTAAATACCCTTAGAATTCCATTGGGTAGCTTTGATGGTCACTGAATGTTTTAAGAGAACTTTTGGGTCTGGAGCAGTTTTAGTGCACAGTAGCACCTTGCATATTCTTCTGTCTCCTGGCTGACTGCGTTAAGACAGATCAAGCCAAGGATCTCCAAATTTGCTGGCAGGACATTTCCTACTTGCTTTTTTACAGTTTTACTTACTGTCACACTCTGCTCCAGCCACCCAGGTATCTTACATAGCAGTGCAAACAGAGGGAGGAGGGAATCCTTTTCTACTGGCCAGCTGGCTCGCAGGATGCACATTACTTTAAAGGTGGCTAAAGAAAGAGTCCAGTGGTTTCTATTAAAGTCAGTCTTCAGGGTTAATCGATTCCATAGAAAGTTCTGGGCTTCCTCACTGATCAGAGACCAAATGGCACAACATGAAAAAAAAATGGCATCATGCATCTTAAATTATAATTCATTTTGAAATGACAATTGCTATTTAACAAAACCATTTCCCTCTGTATGTGGTTAAAGGAAGTTGGATTTATGTGTTCTTACATAACCATCATTAATTAATCCCAGATTCCAAAAAGCTCAATGTTTCAAAAAGAAGTATAAAGAGAATTTGGCTCACCAGTGATACAGCAGCTGCTCACCTAGATTGCAGTGTATCACTGATCTTTAACCTGAAGCTTGCATTTCTTTATGATAGATTAGAATACAGGTATATTTTTAATACATTTCCAAAGATGTTCTGTGTCATACCTAACATTTAGTTTGTCACTAATAAAGGGTTGCCAAAGCACATGATTTGTAGAGGAAAAAAGACAAGGATGTGAACATTGTCTTTTCTGTGATGAAATATTTTGTATTTTTGCTAAAAAGCAAATCCTGATGATATAATTTTGTGGCTCAGTATTTACTGCATAATTTAACATGAACAAATGTTGGAAAATCCCTAATTAAAATTTCAAACAATGGACTTTTTCCAGGAGCTTGTAACAGAAACTGGGGAAAACTCCCCCTCACACCAGCAAGCAATAGAAGGAGAGGGCATCATTACTTACAGTTAAAGAATCTGTGTAGCTGTGGTAGCTGTGAAAGTACTTCATCTTAGAATGTAACCAGCTGTACAAATGTTCTGTCCTAGAGAAAGAACAATCTCTTCTGTTTTGGGGTCTTTTCATACGTCTACGTAAAGAAGAACTTTATCATTAAAAGCACACAGCTTAAAAGATATATTTGTTTTCCATAAACACAGAAAAAATATGTAAATAGCCTTATTATTTAGAACACTATAAGTAATGTGAAATATTAAAACAACAGCCTACAGCATCATAAATAATAGTTTGTTTTCTTTCTGAAATAAAGGAATTTGGACTTTAAGCCAAATTTCTTGAGCGTAAATAACATTAATGCTTCATCAGAATAATTCATCAGTACACACTTCACAGACTGAGTGAAATGAAAAAACATGGAAAACAAGAAATATTTTAAAAACTTGACAATATTAAAAGATACACTTTAAAAACCTGTTCTACAAACCAAACTGAAATGAGCACCTAAATCTCATCTACTTAGTGCTGCTACTGAGAAATAAAGGCGTAGGAAAAGTAAGTGAGGAGGACAAGCAAAAAGTAAAGGCATCTGACCTCAGCTGAACTGGAAATACATAAACTGTGCAGTCTTATGAAATGCTGAACATTTCCAGGGTCCAGCAAAACCCTGCCATTCATTTTATGCATGTGACTAGTCTCAATCAACAAAGGATAAGCTATGTTAACTGCTCAGCGTAGCATACAGTTCCCTTCCCCACTCTGTAGTGCATTGCTTATTTGCTGATTACATGGCTGCTTCTTTCCTCGATCCTCTGCTGCAGCTGTGGGAGAGAGCAAATGAAAGAAAATCTCACTGCATTTCACTCTGGTACTGTTAGTCCTGGTCATTCGTGCCTTTTGAGGAGTGTGTCCCAGGGTCATGGGCTGTCCTTTAGTAAGCTTTTGTTCCCTATGTTCACAATATTTACTTGAAGTTGACAAGTATGTCCTTCCAGCAGAATGTTAGTGATGTGGGAGTCACACAGTATAAAGTGCACTCAGTAATTTAAGCCAGCCCTGTGCAAGGCTTTTGAAAAGATGCATGAAGACTAGCATTCGACCCAGTTGTCAATGAGGCATAAGAGAAGAGAAAGAACACAGACTTGTGTGCTGTTTGTGGTCTTTGTCATTGGTTAGATGGGCCGCTGTGATTTGAAACAGCTGAAAAAGTGATCTGAGTACTGCAGAAGTCTTTTATTGGAATGCTTCAGTCTTCAGCTGACTTTTTTCAGCAGTCCTACATGAAGCCTAGGTGGGGCAGGACAGGGAAGGAAGCCCAGGACACTAGTGAACACAGAAAGAGGGCTCCAAATTTCAGCTGATCACATTGATGTGTATCTTGAGATTTTTAGACTTCTCATGCAGGCAGTTTTCAAAAATTGATACAGAGGAAATAGATGCTTTTCTGCCTGTGGAAATTCTTCATGCTGAGTTGTAAGAAGTTCCACGGACCATTTAGCTATTAAAGGTAAGCCTGAAATGAGGAGTTTCCCTGTATCAGGGAAAAGAATAAGTTGTCAACTAAGCTAGCATCGGCTCTGTGGCATTTCCATTTAAAGTGTAGCATACTACAAAGTAATGGCTCTGCCAGCTTAAACAGAAGGACTGGAAAACATCAAGAAGGTTTCCATCTATTCCTTAGCTTTCTTTGTTCTTTGTAGCACATATGCAACCCTCCACATCTAAACTGCAGATCCAGGAAGTCCCAGGGCAGTCATCAAATGTGAGGGATCCATATTTCTCATAGCTGGCCCTGGGAAATGATGTGATCTAGGTCTTGATGCTTATAACAAAGGAACTCAGACAAACCAATTTGAAGTAATAATAAAAATGGAAGCTACATCTGCAGAGCAAATGCATGGAACTTTTCAGAAAGCATGCAGCTTGCTATGATGAATAAAGTCTCAGGGAAACTCACAGAAAGGCAACTGTTTGTGTAGCCTGAAGTCTAAATTTTTTTCTAAGTAGAAAAGCAAATATCCTTGCTTTCCTAACCCATCCCTTTGTTGTAATAACTAGTCTCAATAAAATGTCTATCTAAAAGCTGTCATTTTCCTGTGTTTGGCAGTGAGGAATTCAGCTGTGACTTAGATATGGCTGCAGTTATTTCTTTTCTCTCAAATTGTATTTGTTTTAGCCAAATGGAAAGCCACTCTCTGGTTTGCTGAGGCAGCTGCTCCTTCATGATTGATGGTGTTCAGCTTTCATGTTTGCATACCTGTGGCTGATGTCTCACATCTTGCTTGACATCAAAGGGAGGCAGCCTTGTACCGGCATCTCGATTCAAGGATTATGTTTTCCGTGCTTGGCTGGGCCAGGCACACTGCACTTGCTGAATTCCTTTCCTGTAGCTGTGCGTGTGCTGAGCTGGTGACCCCATCTTGCCACTCACATCCTCCCACGTGGAGAGGGTTGCCTAATGTTGGGTGGTATCTTCTGCTTTCAATTGCTGATGTCCACAAGATAAGGTCTGGTGCATGACATTTTGTTATTTTCACTAAGCCTTTAATGGTGTTTCTAAGAGGTAAGCTGATGGGAAAGTGAAGACCTGGACTTGTCAAAGCCTGTAAAAATCATACTCTACTTTTATATGAAGTGAATTGTGCATTAGTTGTACACTCAGAGACTGAGGAGAGATTTCCAAGAAATTTCATGATCATATTTTTTATTTACATTATGGTAACATCTCAGGCCCCAGACATGGCTGAAGCCTTATAATGAAATGATGAAAACATGCAGAGTCTCTGCCTTGAAAAATCCTAAAAACTAAGGAAGTGCCACAACATAGGGAAGAAATGAGATGTTGCTCCCATGCTCACTTACTATTTTAGGAACATAGGATTGGAAGGGGCCAGCTCAGACATTGAGCTCAGTGCACCACAGCCTTGGGCAGCCAGGCATGTAGATGCCTACAGACCATCTGCTTCACAGAAGTAAAACATTGTGATTCAGCACAAGATTTGTGTGACTGCGTCTTTGGTGTGAGACCCCAAGTCCAGCAAAGACATTTAGGATAAGCTTGCCTTAAATTTCAGGGGAAAAGAAATCTCTACCCAATGTCTGTACCTACTGAACAGATCAGTAGCATCTTTATCTTTTCTAGGCTGCCTGCCCATATGGCTACCTCCATATGGGGGTAGTAACCAGGATGGTACCCGGTGAGTAGAGAATGCCTCCAGTACCTTGCCCCCCTGGTCTCTGCATGATTCTTAGCCTTTAGAGATTTGAGTCTCTAGTATGAGATAGTAAGGGAGTGACGGTAGGAAAAGGCAATGAGATTTTCTGTGTCAAATTACAGCTTGTATCTCCAAGATGAGTCAGATCAGTATGAAACCAGACAAGCAGTATTTCTCAGCTCAGGATATTCAGTGAGGAAAGGAAGATTCTGCTCTGCAGAATAGATTTGATTTTTTCAGCAGTGGTCTGATACATGATATACAAACAATCTGGAAAGAAAACTGTAGTGGAGAAAGATAAACTAAGGACTTTTCATTTTGCAGAAGATAAATTCTTATAAATTCTGCTTTTCTACAGCACTAAAACATGCATCCAACTCAATCAGGAGATGAAATTTCAATTTTGTATCTCTCTTGGCTTGAACTGGCTCTCTGAAACATTTCAGCTCCCAGATATGGCTGCTGAGTATTCCAGTGCAGAAGACTAATTCCTTCCAGTAAAAAAGAAGTCACATAGCCATCTAACAGAGAAATGTTTTTTTCAGCACAATTCCACTCCTGGAGCCAAGAGTCTGTCTTATAGGTTTTGCTATACTATTACTGTGCCCTAACTCCATTTATTAAAGGCTTGTATATGCAATACAATGATTTGACCAGAAGGTGTTATTAGGAGAAAGCAGGAATTTTGTGAGAGAATACCAGCGCAAGATTTCAGGATTTTTTTTTCAAGGAGGAGTGATCAAATTAAGACCCACTTCATTTTAAATATACAAAAACTTTTTCAGCATGTAATTCATACAGGCAATAAAAAAATATGCTGTGTTTCTATACAGAAGTTCTAACATGTATGTATGACACGTGATATTACATTCCCAAGCAAAGAAGCTTGGAGATCATTGTTGTGTTTCATAATCTATTATAATAAAATTTGGAAATCAGTGATCCATGTATAATTGCATGACTATTTTCTATTTTCTCTGCTACTGGAGTCTCACAATATCAAGTTTTGCCTAGGAAATCAATGAGGTTTGCATAGTTGTAAGTGGGAAGATTTTGACCTAGACTATAATTTTTTTTCTGAAATCTGATATTTTTGGTTGAAACCTTCAGGATGCAAAAAATATATCCTTTGAGAAAGGAAGCCTCTCTACTCTTGTTCATGTCTTCAAGTCTAGCCTAAGCTGACTAGAAATCTTGAATATCTTCTGATCTCTGTTGAAATTGTTGAGAAGGAAACAGATAATGTCAGCAGAATTCCAGGTGGAGAGAGCTCTCGAAACTGAACATTGCAGCAACCTTGAGGTCAACCACCACAAAAGTCAGATCTGCCCACTCCCTCCAGAGTGCATGATCCTAAAGGGTTATGCACATAACAATGTTCACTTGCCCTCTTGATGCCCTTACTGGACTTCTGAGAGAAATATTTCTGGTTTCCAAGCCTCCTTTCATAAACATAAGCTCCACTTTACATTTTGTAAAAACACAGAAAAAAAATATATTCTGAGAAACCACAAAGAGAAACCCAGAGAGCATGATACCAGAAGAGAAAACATAGCATCTCCACATGAATATTAGTCTTGGCAGTGCAGTACAGTATCACTGATCTTGTTAAAATATCTAAATTTACTACTCCTTCAGTATTGTTACCTGCAGGGTAAGAGAGAGACAAGATAAAAAGTTTCTGGCATGGTTTGCAAGGACAACCTGTCACAATACTGTTATGGAACAGAGTAGAATCCTTAAAATTTGGATCATCTGATGTATTTTATCTCTCTATAAGCTAGGAGAGAAGTCCAAGCAAATCACGGCATCTGCCTTCACAATGGAGGGAAAGCAAGCATTTGCAGATTGTGGTTCATTATAAATATGAATTATTGTTATCTATCTTTTTAGCCTAAATGTCTAATGCAGCCTGAATGTCGAGTTTTTAAATAACTGAAGTTTGACGAGAAGAATTCTACCTGGAATGACGGTAGAGTTCACATTTCTTCACATCAGTGGCACTTAGAAATCAAAATAACTTGATAAAGTAGGTGCAGTTGTACAATATGCAGTTTAGCATAGCAAAATGCATGGTCATTCATCCATGAACAGAATGTATAGCCATATTTATAAGAAAGGGGATTACATTCTGGAAAGCAATGATGCTGACATGGATTTCATCTTCCTTGGTATGTAATGCTAAACATGAGCTCCTGGAGAGACAGCAACAGTTGGAAGGTAATCATCAATCTTGGATGTATAAACAAATGAATACATTGAAAAAGTTGCCAATAAAACACTTTTAATAAGGTATTATTGAGACCATTATTGCAGTCTGTTTCCAACTTTTACTGGGAAACAGTAAAAAAATTACTTCAAAAAAGAAGTTCAAAATAAAGAAAAGAAAGAGTGATGCTTATATTATAGAGAAAGAAACATAATTCCATAAGGCTCTGTCAGTTTTTTTTAGGTTATCCAAAAAAAAAGATGACTTCCTCAGCTTACTGAGAAACAAGGTAGAAGATTAAACAGTGGGAGAATGCAAAATTAAACTCAGCAACTGCATAACATTTTTGTCAAACTAATTAGCCACTGATTATTTGAATATTACTGGAGATGTGGCAGATTCCATATCTCTTGTTTTCCTTGGGAGAAAGCTCTTAATGTGACAGAAATGTTATGAAGCACACAGATCAGGTCACTTTAAAACAGGGGGGAGACGTTTCCATTTTATCCTCAGTATGTATTAAAAAATAAGACTTATATCAAACTGGACTTAAATTTCCAAAAAATTTCAGTGGTTAAAGGCTTAGTTCAGTCCCAGACTGTGCCAGATCTTCTCATCTATATGTGCTCAGTTAGCAGTGGAAACATCCTCATTGGAGATTTTTACTGTTTCCAAAGTGCACTATAGTGCCACAATGTTCAGAAATCCTGTTGCTCAGCTGCCGAGCAAACAGGTGCCAAACAGCATTCCTCCTATTCCCACTCTACAACACCATCTAGACTTGTGTTTTGAAAAGAGTATACATCTGGAGGAAGTGTCCTTTCCTGCAGGCCTTAAACAACTTGTTTTAACATCAAGGAACAAGTAATCCCATGTACGACATAGGTATATATACATCTATATATACATCTATGTGTATATCTGTGCATGTCTGTGTATGTGTCAGTAGTTCCTTCCAGCAAAGAGCAGAGAGTGTGCATTACTTTCCATCCTATCATACAATCGTATTTTGTATAGTGTTTCTTAGTAACTCCTTGAAGTTTAAAAAAGATCATTAGTTAGGTGGGTTTTTTTGTTTTGTTTTGTTTGTTTGTTTGTTTTTGCCAAAATCCCTCACCTAAATAAAATACTGTCTTCTAAATAAAACACATATCTGCTCCTACCCTTGAACTACGTAAAAGAGGAGTAAGGAGTAGACATTTAGAGCAACCCAGATGAAATATAAATGCTGAATTCACTTGCAAGAAAAGAAGAAAAAGAGTTGTTTTAAAAGCTTAATAAGAGTTATATTCTCGCAGGTACCAGTCAGATTTATTTTTAAGACTTTGAGATACGGTCCACAGATAAAACTTGCATGAAGTTTATGAGGTATTTTTTCTTCCTTGTAGTAACAAGTTCCTTCTGGTTTATATCCAAAATTAACCCCTTCAACAAGAATAGTTCAGCATGAGAACTGTGAAGGTTAATGACAGAAATTCTCTCTGTACAGAAGGCTCACACACTCAGTGAACATCTGAAGCAGACACATGGGCAGTGAACATGCATCTCAGCTTCCCATGCACTGCATCAGCTTTTGTTACAAACACAATTAGCTGACAAAATGATTTCTCCAGTTAAACAAGTAGAACTTGCTGAGTGATTGGTGTGATATGAAATGGGAGAATTGTCCTTTCTTACTTTTTTTTTCCTGCTGGCAATAATTTCAGGTGTAAGATGCTTTTTTAAATTGTTTTCCTCAATCTGACAAAAATAAAAATAAAAATAAAAATAAAAAGAATCGTAGAATCATAGAATCACAAGGTTGGAAACGACCTGCAAGATCATCTAATCCAACCATCCTCCCATTACCATTGCTACCACAAGCACTAAACCATATCTCGTAGCTCTTCATCCAGACACCTATTGAACACTGCCAGGAACAGCAACTACATCACCTCCCTGAGCAGGCTATTCTAGTGCCTGACCACTCTCTGAGAGAAAAAGTTCTTCCTTATGTCGAACCTAAGCCTCCTCTGGTACAACTTCTGGCCATTTCCTCGGGTCCTGTTTGTTGCCTGGGAGAAGAGGCCAAACCCCTCTTCACCATAACCTCCCTTCAGGAAGTTGTAGAGTGCAATGAGAGCCTCCTCTTCTTCCAGACTACACAATCCCAGCTCCCTCAGCCGCTCCTCATAAGACTTGTGCTTCAGACCCCTCACCAGTTTTGTTGCCCTTCTCTGGACGCATTTCAGTGCATTACAGCATATATTATGTATTTTTCCTCAAAGCTACTATTCTACCCACTAGTTATCAGTTCCTTTATTAAAAGACAAGGACAGTTAAGACAAACACATCAAACACACAGTGTCAGTGGCACTCACTTGAACAGTGTATTTGAAGCACATTGCAGAGTTCTTTCTATTAATCTGAACAAAAATCCATCCCACTCTGAAGTAGACTCTTGTGCACTTAGAAGTGAGGAGATGAATTTGCTGGACTAACAGTTTCAGGACAGTGGCAAGTATTGTAGTTCATGTACTCTCATGTTAAAGAAAATCATTAAACAAGGAGCTCTCAGCCAGTTTCTCCAACTGAGGAAAACTGGTAGAAGTCCTTTGCTGTCAAAGGATTGTCAAGGACAGGAACGTAATCTTTGATATCTGAAACACATTTTTTATGAAAATGCCTTTGCAGTTACAGGTGTTCTTTGTCAGGAAATCAAAAAATGAGCATAGTAAAATTTACTGAATTTAATAAGAACTTCCCAGTACTTATGCCAGTGACTTTAACTTGTTTGCAAGATTTTGGAAAGCTTAAGAACCTAAACATAGTTGTTGTTATGATTCCTACTGTTTCCTGTTTAAGGACAAGACAAGAAGTGGAAATTGTTCAAAAATAACTTCTTGGACGTTGTTTCCATACCAAATTGAGTGTGTTTTTACAATATTTTCAGCCCTATTTTCCATATCAACATGTTCTCATAAATAGTGCTTGAACAGTATGCTGCTGATTAGAATCACACCAATCTTGTAAATCTTAGGTCCACCCACAAATGCTAAGTTGTTGTTGAACTCAAAAGTGGTACTTCCAAGTTAAAAGCAAGTGATGAGCTCTGGTTTTGTGTAGTATTTTGGTATGTCTACAGTGGCAATGCTTCAATGCTACCCATGTGCCAGCCTCTGTCCTAGAGTTTTGTGTGTGTGTTGATGCATAGCACTTCAGTGGACTTGACCAAGGCTAACTTTATCACAGTTTTCTCTGTCCTTAAATATTCTTCCTTTCTCTTTCTTCTCAGTCATTTTCCTACCTCCCCCACACACATTTGGGTTTTGTGTTTCATGGCTGCTGTTTCATGGTCTTTGTGGCAAAACCCAAGTCTGGCAGCTGCCTTAATATTCACCCCACTTGTTTTCATTTTCTTTATAGAGCTCGGACTGGGGGTGGAACCTTTACACAACCTAAATCTCTGAAATTAAATCTTTTGCAAACTGACTTTATTCAACATTTGTTTGTTCAGTTCTGATGCTCAACCAGGCATAATAATCACTAGAGTGACTTTGGAGGATTAAAGTCTTAAGGCCCAGTGGATTAGTATGTTCAATCCTATATCTTTCAACTGTCAGAAAGAAAAGGGGTTGCTTCAGGAGTAGAATTTATTTTGTATGTATCTGCATGCATAGAGCCCAATTTGTCAGAGAGCTGAGCAACTCCCAAGAATTAGTGAATTTATCTTCCAAACTGCCTGGAGAAGCAGAGAGGGATTACCTTCATTTTACAGATGTGGAAGCAAAGCACAGACGGATTAAATGACTTGCTTTGGGTCATTTACGGGGCACTTCAGGCTGCAGGAGCACTTGCTGATTCAGGTCAGGAGCAAAAAGAAAGTGGTTTATGAGCTTCTTTGCTTCTTTTTCCCTGATGCAGAAAACATCTTAATTGGGCTTTTGCCTACAGAAAGTTTTGGGAAGGTTTTGGTGAACTGCAGAAACCCCGATATCTTCTCTCCCACAAGGTGTTGATGTCAGCCATTAAAAGCGCCAGAGAAAGACCTTGGCTTAATGCCCAGAATGTAAAGGAGTACATTTTGGCCGAGTGAGGTGAACTGGGCAATCCACCAAAAGGTTTTGATTACTAGTCTGGACTACAAGTCGTCTTCAGATAGACCTGTTTAAGAGAAGGAATGTTATGTAGCTACTGTACAACAAGGTCATGAGGAAAATTAAGTCAGGGGAGTGTGTCTCAGCTCTTGTGTCTGTGATACACGCGTCATACCAACTATTTTAGTGCTGGGAATAAAGGGGCCATATTGAAGTGCTGATTTAAAATGCAGCTTATTCATCCAACTATTCTTATTTTCAGAAACAGTCAAAATGATTTCCTTCCCACTTAGGTTAAATGTTGAGACAACTGACAGGACTGATGGCGCCTTTAGGAATCTGTTTTCTATCTTGTCACTGGCTTGCTGTTCTTGGAGATTATTCTCCCAAAGATTTGGCAGATCTGGAATCATTTTATAGAAGTGAGATGTACCAAATATACCTGCTGCAGGCAGTTGCTAGTGCTTGCTTTATATACTCAATGTCCACCACAAATGAGTTACTATGTATTACAGAAAAAATAAAAATCAAAGAAAGGAAGTGAGAGGAGAGGTTAAAAGAAAAGAAAAAAGGAAAAGAAAAAAGAAAAAAAAAAAAAAGAGACTATAAAAGAAAAGAGTGCTATTGGCTATTTCATGACATTTTTCACCAGAGACTCTTTTGCAGATAGACATATCCAGCCCAGCTAACGTTGTGGCATTTCTTCTTCTGTTTTTCTATGTGACTGCCAAAAAGAAAACCATATCATCTGCATTATCTGGAAGGCAAAGTATTGGGAAGGTCTCAGTGTAGTATTCAGTTAGAGTTTGCAAATATGTAACATGTTGCTGATGTTGTTCTTTTCCAAGGGTATCCTGGTAACATCAATAGAAGTCAAAAGTTCCACTTCAGTTCCTACTAGTAATAAAACATGTAGCTATGAACTACCTTCATCATTTGAATTTGAGAAATGATTCCTACATCACTTTTCCTCATTCCTTCAATTCCTTTCTTCTGACTTAACTTGGCCTCCAAACGTGAAGTCTGAAATCCAGATGTATGGTTTTCCTCCTAAAACAAACTCAAGTCTATCTTTTCCTGACTCCAAGATAGTAGAGAGAAGTAAACAAACAAACAAACAAAAAAAAACAACGAAACCACACTTCTTCTGTCACAATGGCTATTAATTCCTCTTTAGAAACATCACTAGTCTGTATGTAAAAAACCCCGTCTCACATCTGAGCTACACATTGACAAAAGTATAATTTTAGTGGCACCCTTCTCTGATATGTTAATAACAGGAAAAGCAAAAATACACATTCCCGTCCTCACTTGTTTGGGTCAGAACAACTGTTATGGTTGCTGAGTTTGCATCTGAAGTTAAAGAGTCAGAGATTAACTGGTTGGATGTAGCAGTACCGTACCATTTTTCCTTTGCACATGTAGGCAAAAGGCATTTCTTAAGAACATGGAAAAGGATGAGTAATGGGAAAAAATCTTGTAAAAATATGTCTGCCACACAGGTATTTGAATATATTAAGACGGCATTGGCTTACATTTAAGGATTTCCATTTGCTTTGGTTGGCATACATCTCTGCCTTTTATGTGAAGATGCTTTTGGAAGGTGGTAGTAAATTTTTTTACAGGAGCTGGAGAAAACGTGGAGAGTTCTTAGCTGTTGTACTGCTCCTCATATGCCTAGTCTGCATGCTCTTGGCTTTACAGATTTCCTTGAAGTCCATTTTCCATGCATGCATGCAGACAGTCATCTTGCAAGGGTAATCTGAAAAGCAACCCTGGAGCACACAGAACTCCCTTATTTAAGCATACCCCTTTATACTGATAGCCTTTTGGCTATCTAAGAATCAGGTGTGCAACAGGAAGGCAGGCAGGTGACAGAGCCCAGTGCCTGTCTCTCCATCTCCATCAGTCACTGTCTAGATGTAGCCACAAGTTTCTCCCGTAAACTTCAGGTTTCTTTGAGCAGTGCTAGTGAATGGGGTGTATCTCTCAAAACCGACTTAACAGCAAATGCATCAGTTTCATTTTTCATGTCCATATAAATCTACAAGTATGGAAGGAAAAATAGGAAAAAAACAGGTTTCCACCTCCCTCTAAATTCATTCATCACCAAGATGACACTGTGAGTCTAGTCTGGTATATATTATATATTATTTTGTGGTACATAGATCATTTTTCAAGGAGAAAAGCAATCCACATAACCATTTATTCACATCTGGATATAACTTTTTGGTCTGACTAAAAATCACCTAAGCATATTTATGCACTTAGGAATCATTCCAATGCATATGTAAAGGGATGCTGCTTTACTTTGGTGTTTTTCAAAAGACTCTGGAATACCATTCATTCTTTCCATTAGAAGAGTGAAATCAATTTACCTCTGAATGTGCCCCCTTGGCAATGCTGTATTTTTGCCAATAATAAGAATATATGACCTAGTATGTTTCCCTGACAAACAGTAAAATGTTCATAAGAAAAATAAGAGACTGCAAACAATTGCTTCTTCTTCTTTCTTTTGGAGTAGCTGGTTGTTCCAAATAATTATAGATATGCTTAGCATATTTTAGAAAGCATCTTCCCTCTCTAGATTTTGACAATGATTTATGTTTTCAATAGAAATTGCATACACAATGATGTTGCCGAAACCTACTGTAATGTGATGGCAGGATCTGGAAGTACATGCAATTGTCAAGTCAGTTTCAAAATGGCGTATTTTAAATGAAATGGATTTTCAGGGTGAGATTCCAGGTGAATTGTACCATATGTCACTTAAGCATAAATTTTAATTCATATGTTATCAGACTTCAGCTCTGAAGCGGTGTTGAACTTACAGTTCTGTCAATCCACAGAAGTTACTTCAGCATACATAGATCAGATTGTTGTTACTTACATAAGGAACAAATAATATTTTGGTAATCACTAAGAGCTGTTTGGAAATGTGTGCTTTATGATTCTCTATTTTGGATTGTAGCCTGTTTTATCATTCAAAGAGTCTCCAGAAGGCTTAAGAACAATGTCTAGAGATGGTAGAAAACAAACAGGTAGACCCTTGTGCTGAAAATTCATGGACTATAAAAGCGAAGGGCTGAAGGACAGAGTAGCATGATATAGGAATATATTTTCTCTGCAGATCTTACCTTTCCCATTGCTGTAATTCATTTTTCAGCAGAAGAGAGAAATGTATGGCTATACGGCTGTTCAGCAACTAAGAACTATCAGAACTATTCATTTATCAAAGCATCTAAAGGGAAACAAAAACATAAACACAAATTCTTTCTAAAGAAATCAGACCCTTTAAGAGACCTTCTAAGTAGTTCAGCAGCTTTTCTGAAGGAAAGATTTCAGATCAGCTCTCAGGTCCAAGCTTTTCAGATTTGAAAGGAGTCTGCAAAAGATGTTTTGGCATGCTTTTATGATGATGAATTATTTAATTACATTCATCACACCCATCTCTCTTAATTTCTCAACAAGTACAGATATCAACATTGGGCAAGGAATCCCAGCTAGGTGCAAACTCTACTGATTGATTAGCGTAATTTGCAGCACCATGTTATTAAGCAAATATTGTAATTGTCTGGAATTAATGAAAGTAAGAGGAAATGGAGCCTTTCAAACAAGGACACAGGCTTTAGGTGCTGCTGAGATCAAGTGTTGAAGAATGATAACTAGTGATAAAGAGTCAAAGGAAAAACTTTCGGAGGAGGAGACAATTTCTGTGTCATAAATTCCATATATTGTTAGTGGAGAGAAACAAATTCAGCAGTGTAGAATTCATCTGACTATTACCGTGCAACATATGTTAACAAATCATCACTAATCAACAAGGTGCTGGACATCACTGTACTATACAACACTTTATTCCAGTTTGTGGTCTACATATGTCTAAATTACGTCTCAGAAGAAAAATAAGTAGCAAACCACAAGTTAGCATATTAGCTGTCAGACACTTCCAGATATTTGCCCAAAAATCTTTACAATATGGCACAAAAATTATTCTATTCTTTCTAATAAGCTGATGATTGAGTTGGATACGGTATCAGAGAAGAAGCAGGAGAGTGAGAGAAGGGGAAGAAGGGCTGAACGGAGAAGTACAGTATCACTGTGTAACAGGGCCAGAAGTACTTTCTGTATCAGGTGATGCTAACACTGTACATAGTTTCTTTAGTGTCACATCCCTGTGTTTAATGAGAATAGACTTTTTTACTTACACAGGTTGTGGCTAATTTGGTAATTTTATTTCAAAGCTTTGAGCATCAGGCACCTTAATTGCAAAAGCTGAATTGCTTCATTAACATCACTGTTTATTCACTTGTCTTGTGCATTTCTTCATTTTCTACCTAGCATTTGTCTCTCTGACTGGATTTCCTTGTGCTCTCTTTTGATGCCTACAACTACAATGCTGAGGATACAAAACTGGGATGTTGCTATACAGAATACCTGGCTTGTTCCTTGCACATAGCAAAAAGTTTTTGCTATATGGATCTGGTTTTCATGACAGCAGTCACTGTTTTACCTATATAACTTAGGAACAGATTTTGGATTTGAAACTACATAAAGTGAGAGCTCAATTAAATATATATATATATATATATATATACACACACTCAATTCTGGTTTACATGTAGCAGTCTTAATGAAATACTTGTTTGGGCAAATGAACAGTGAGAATGGGACAAAATTTTTAAACTTTTTGCAGCAATAAAATTATGCATGATCCAGCAGGCAAAAGGGGTAAATACAAAAGGGGGGATAAAGAGGTATAAAAACCCAGCGTAAGAAAAATCAGAGAATGTATAAGGAAAATAGGAATGAAGAGTTCAAACTACATTAGAAAGAGATCTAACACTGAGGCAAGACTAGGAAGGAAGAGAAAAAGGAAATTCATGAATGAGGAGAGAAATGGAAAAAACAAAACAGAAAAAAATGACTGGGGGAATTTTAGAACTTTAGATTCTGCTGGAGAAAAGGAGTAGAGTTGTTCAGTTGGAGAAGGACCTGGGGGTCTTGATGATGAAAATCTTAATATGAGCCAGCCATGCGGCTCGGAAGGCAAATGGTATCCTGGGCTCCATCAAAAGAGGGGTGGCCAGCAGGGACAGGGAGGTGATTGTTTCCCTCTACTCTGCTCTTGTGAGGCCCCATCTGGAATACTGCATCCAAGTGTGGAGCCCCCAGTACAAAAAAGACAGGGAGCTGTTGGAGAGGTCCAGAGGAGCGCCACAAAGATGATCAGGGGACTGGAGCACCTCCCCTATGAAGACAGGCTGAGGGAGCTGGGCTTGTTCAGCCTGGAGAAAAGAAGGCTGCAGGGTGACCTCACTGCAGCCTTTCAGTACCTAAAGAGAGCCTACAAACAGGAGGGGAATCAACTCTTTGAAAGGGTAGATAACTGCAGGATGAGGGGAAACGGTTTTAAGTTGAGGGAGGGGAGATTGAGGTTGGATGTCAGGGGGAAATTCTTTACGGAGAGAGTGGTGAGGTGCTGGAACAGGCTGCCCAGAGAGGTTGTGGATGCCCCGTCCCTGGAGGTGTTCAAGGCCAAATTAGATGGGGCCCCGGGCAGCCTGGTCTAGCAGTAAGTGGGAAGGTTGGTGGCCCTGCATGTGGCAGGGGGGTTGGAGATTCATGATCCTTGAGGTCCCTTCCAACCCTGGCAGTTCTGTGATTCTGTGATTTCTGTGATTCAGATATCTGACAAAATGCTTTGGAAAATGCAAACAAATGTAAGCACTGGTTCAGTGTAAATGAAACAAATTGAAGAGAAAATATTGTCTGATATCTAAAAACTGATCACAAAGGTTTACACAGACATATTTTCACATGTATTTTTACTTACTGATTCAGGAAAAAACTAGAAGTGAAAGCTTGGAAATAAAGTGCAAAAGCAGATTATCACCATATTTTCCAGTCAGATACCAGGAAGGAAAGAAAGGTCCCTGGGAAAACTTGTACTTACAGGAATTTCAGATCAAAGAGATGAAAATATATAAAGAATAGCTTTGAACTTCACATGCTTTTCTGAACTAAATTTCCCAGCTTTTGGAGAGCCAAGCAACATACTTTTTAATAGCAATATAGATGAAGAAATAGAATTTACAGAAATAAAATTGCACAGATGCTGAGCTGAGAATATTAGAAAATGGAAGAAAAAGTTATAAAATATAATTGCTCTTCTTAAACTTGATTCTTTTATACATGTGTCAACAATACATATTCCAACACTTGCATTACTATTCTTTGTTTTCATCTGCTGTGAGATAGATATAAATGAAATAATATGGCTGGAAAACCAGAGTTATTAATTTGGAATCAGACTACTACATCACTAAACCACAGAAGGCATCATCTGAGTGTTGGAGTTCCCTTGGAAGATCACAAATAGAAGAGTTTGGGAAATTTAAACTGGATGATCTAAGTACTTGGGGAAGAAATGTATGAAAAGGTGTATGATGAGTCTGTGCAAATATCCAGAATAATTTCTGTTTAAACGATGACAAATTCTAAATGTAGAACAAGAAGGAATTTCCTGGGATTAATACTTCAAAAATATAATGTACTACAACCTTAATATCTGGCAGACTGGTGATCAACAGCTATGACAGTGTCTTCCTTCCAAAGGTAACCTGAGATCAAGAAATGAAACTTTTTCTTTTAGAGCCAAAAGAAAGTTAATGACTCTTTCATAGCCTCAAAAAAACAGAAATCTTAAGAAGACAGAATGTGATTCCTAATTGAGCAAATGTCCCATGAATGTGCCTTGAGATCAATCATGTACCCAACACACGAGCAATCATCACATAGTAACGCAAATTCAGTCCCTGGACAAGTATGAACTCTAGGGTTGAATGGTATGGGTACATCAACATTCCTCTCAAGAAGGTGCTTTGGACAAACTCCAGCTTGGATGGTCTCACTAGTGAATAAAAAATCATAAAACAACCACCCTTCACATGAGTACATTAATGTTCAAGGTGTAGAATAGCCTTCATGGATAAGAAAAAGTGTGTCCGTATGGGCAGTGTTAGTTACAAAGAGAGACATCAAGTAGATTTTTCCATATAAACAGTCAACTAAAGAAATAGGTTTCAGGGACTCCTTTCTTCTTGCCAAAATGTTTATTGAATACAATAGTCTACACACAAACTGATGCAAAAAACTACTAAATCACTTTAACTTATGTTACTCGTTGATTGCCATTCTTCATAACTTCTGAAGCATTTGTCATAATCCTGTATTTTGTTTAAATATAAGACTTTGTGGAGTCACCTTACTGATCTATGATTTACAGTAAAGTATTTCATAATAAGATATGTTGAAATGTGCCACTCTACATGGAAAAATGAAAAAATTAACTTAAACTGTTACGATACCTTTTTTATCCTTAGAACTTTTTTTCCTCTTTTTTTTTTTTGTTTTTGTTTTTGTTTTTGTGCTTGTGGTGGTGTTGTTTTGTTTTTTTTTCGTTTCCCTGAGTGATTACGTAGCAAGATGATGACTTACATTGTGCCTGACACTGAACTGTAAGTGGTTCTGGAATCTGTTTGTCATCTACATGATGCATTTCCTAGTAAGATTGCCCTGGGAAGGACTTCACAGTGACACTAGTGAAACTCTGAAGAAAAAAGCAGTATGCTGTTTCCAAGAACTGATAGACCTTCTAAATAAAAATGAATGTGGAAATTTCTTTATCTATCCAAAACCCATAATCACCAAAAATTAAACTTTTCACAAGAGATTAGGGCTCTGACTAACATCCTGTACTCTTTGTAATAGCTTCCTTTCAGCTTTTTACTCTAAATAATAACCATTATTCAAATAGAATGAAAACTATTCTAAATAAATTGCACCAGTACATAAATGGCAATTAATATAATTTCTTATTACGGATTTCAGGAGCTTCACATCCCATCTTTGAACTCTCAGAAAGGCAGAAGCATTTACCACTAATTGTTTACCCATAACTCTTCAGAAAACGGTGTATTGAAATACACCTCTGCTTGCTGACATGAGCAGTATTTCATTTATCTTGCAGTTCCCAGTGTAAATTAAAAAGAAAGATCCTCGTTGCCAAGGTCAGAGGTTAGCACGCTATGTGAGAAAGTATAAGAGAAAAAAACCTTTTCTCCATACAGTGTCCTGAGTCTAGTTTATAGAAAGTGAACTGTGACATTATTTTAGAAATTGTAGCAATTTTCAAAATACAAGAACCAAGAATCACACTATCCTCTAAAAGTCCACTTTTTCCCTTATGTGAAATAAAACCATTCTGAGCTCTGTAAATTCTGCTGTGATTCCTTCTTTGTCAATTAGAGAGAAAGAATCACAGAATCACAAGGATTGGAAAGGACATCTGGAGTTCATCTAGTTGAATCCCCTGTAGGTTCCTCAGAGTACAGGAAAGAGTCTAGGTGGGTTTTGAATATTGCCAGAGAAGAAGACTCCACAACTTCTGCGAGCAGTTTGCGCCAGTCCTCTGTCACCCTCAAAGTAAGGATTTTTTTTCTCATGTTTGTATGAAACTTTCTTTGTTCTAGTTTGTGCCCATTGCCTCATGTCATGTTGCTGGGCACCACTGCAAAGAGTCTGGCTCCATCCACTTGACTTCCACCCTTTAGATATTTACAGCATTGATAAGATCCCCCTAAGTCTTTTCTCCAGGCTGAAAGGTCCCAGGTCTCTCAGCTTGTTGTCATAACAGAGATACTTGAGGCCCCTAGTCAAGAAAATTCACTAGTGCTGTATATATTGAGAACACTAATTTTCAGATGATTTTACATTTTTTTAAGACAAAGATTCAAGGCAAACAAGTTGATATAATATCTAAATGCCTTTGATTGATACCAAGGAGAGTTCCAGAAAGGTCAGTGTAAGACCCACAATAACCATAAGAGCCTTGAACAGAGCACTAATCTGCTGACTACTAATGAAAGAATTTACTGTATTTGTCCAGTCACAAAGCCCAGTTTTAGCATAGGGAGTATAGTCTGGGCAACGTCTCTGAATGGAGCAAGTAAGACTTCTCTGGAATGAAATCTAGAGTTTCTATTTAACCTCCTTTAAGAGATCTCCCATTTTTTTTCACTCTTTACTGAGTACAAAAGCAGTCTAGGAATGTGTTGTTCTTTCCTCCTTCCTTCATTTATAGACCAGGATGTATTATCAGTATGTGGCTTGATGAAGATAATTGCAGAAAAAAGTAATACCTCCTACTTTATCTTATCTTCACCTTGTGTTCAGTAGATCAGAGCATGGAGTAGTAATGTCTGTGTATTTGCTTATATCCATTCTGCAATTATTTCAATTCTGCAAATAATTTCCCCAAATTTTCCCCCGGGAGCTCAGCACATTGCTAAAGTAGGGGATTAGAGCTATTGTTTAATTTATCAGAGTCTTTCAAGCTAATATCTCTCACCTCAGAGCTTTCCTTGGTATGATGTATCATTAAATATCTATGTTCATCTTGGTATTCTTAACTTCAGAGCTTTTTGACTTTACAGAACTATAAATCTTGGAAAATAATGTTAGACAGATACAGTTGAGTGTTTTTATGTTCTCACTTAAATAAGCTTCCTACCATTTACCAGTTTTCATCCTATTCTTAACATAGCTTTCCTGACATTTGAAGTAACAGCATTACCTTTCCAGTTGGTATCTGATTTCCACCTCTTGGGATTATCAGAAGACAGTAGATGGACTATCCTTTTTTCTTACTGTGCATGGTCAAAGCACCACAGATACTTAAATCTACCTTTACTTTGAAATCATTAAATTGAAGTCAGATATTTATAAACTAGACCTGATGCTTTATGAGAATGTAGAAGTCCAAGCAAGCCTTTTAGGGAAAGTCTAGCAATAGCATAAATAAATTTTAAATAAATAGGAAGCTTTCTGAAAATGAAAATCATTGACTGAGATTTCCATATGTTTCATTTTATATGATATTGATAAAAATTTAGTGTTGAAATAAGCAGTTTGAAAATAGAAAAAAAAAAATTCAATTCTAGTAAGTCTTATAGCAGCATTTCAGCCTCATGAAAATTGTTTTTCAGTTTTTCTTAAGAAACAATTGTTTTATGTGCTGATTTCCAGATTGAACAAATTTTTTGACAAATAGGCATTTCTGATGGAAAAAGTATTATCCTGGAAGCCATGCAAGCTGTTCGCAGTGTAATTCTGTATGTATCCCAAGTCCCAGTTCTCTCTCATACTGGTCAGTAATTTCTCGTTGCCATGGCAGAACTGTATATGATTGTACTTTATGCAGAAAATAAAAGCCTTTTGAAAACTGCCTGAAGTGCAGGAGCCGTATTTTTCTGATCTTCAGATGAAAGGCAGCCCCTCATTTCATAGGTAGTGTTATTTCTACTGCTGGCATCCTGTCAACCACAGGAATGTGTGGCACACAAAGCAAGTAAGTTACAAGCATATCTAAACACCACCTTCTGCCTCCCCTCATTGTTATGAGAATGGATTGTATTATATACTCTGCTCTCCTTTGATGAGGCCGATTTTGCTCTTCATGCCAAAAAGCTTGTTTTGTACAGAAAATAGAAATAAAAACACATTTTTAATAAAAGCAAGATTCTGCATGTTGGTGTTGGAAGTTGCAGTAAAACAAAGAGCTCTCATATAACAAGTTAGAGATAGATCTGTAGAGATGGAGAAGAGGAGGTGGTGGGGGTGCTGGAGCCATCCTGCTGACACGGTATTGAAAACACCAGGATGAAATTCTGCTGTGATAACCCAGGTCTGAAATTTGTCCTTTTGCAAGGCTTTCAGCACCTCTTGACAAATCTGTTATATTTATGCAATTTGCCCTAAAAGAGTTTGCATTCTGGCCTCCTTTAGAGGCAATTGTATAAGTAAAATTACAGAGGCAAACACTAGCCCTAATTTAGCACATACCTGTGTGAGGCTGACTCTGTGTCCAACCAGCTGATGTGTTTAATTTGAAGTGTCCTTCTGACATGCATTATGTGATCTCCTCCCAAGCCAACATGAACACTTGGCATAAGTCAGGCACCCCACATAGAAATACTGCTTTTTTAGACTCCTACTGGGCAAAAAAGATAAATAAAATATGACCAGAACCTCTTGCATGTTTAGTTTTGAAGGGAGGGATGAAAAAACTCAATCATCCAAGAAATGGGTGTATAATATCTTCAGGCAACAACATCCACTTTCCAGGAAATCTACGCATTATCAAGACCTTTCCTTTTTATCCCATTGAGAGATATTTTGTTCAGCAAATGTTAGCAGTTGGTTAACAAGGTTAGCAAAAGAGCAGATATGAAGATGAAAGAATAATCAGCACTGGAAAAAATGAGTAAAGCAGTGTCAGCTACTGTAATTATTGTTTTATGATCTAGGCAATTCTTACAGGTATAGTGATAGAAAAGAAAAGCCTATCTCTAGAAAAAGCCTTGCTATCTTTAGAGCTTAATTCTTCTCTCAAAGCAGAAACAGATAAAAGGCAGAAACTTCACAGTCATATCTTCTGATTGGTATCCCTTTAGTTGGTTTTCACTCTCCAAGACTATGGCCTGGTAGTAGGAATCAGCACTGCAGTGGTACTGTGTACTGTGTGTAGAAATTTCTCGTAGCTCATCAATGGTATTTGAAAGTTTTCATTAGCAGTCAGATACATAATACAAACATTGTTGAATTGCACAGTGGCAACAGAACATAATTTCTTATTTGTGAGGATGGGGGAGGCAAAACTGTAGAGAAGAAGAGTCAATCTCCTTTCTGCTGTCAGACCTTAAATACAAATTTTGGAGTTACTTTTTAATATCTTGGATTCCAATTCCAGTTGACAATGGACAGGTACCTACTGCCAAATTATTTTCTGCACTAAACACCTACTAAACACTGACAAAATTGATTGAATTCCTAGTTCATGTGCTCATGAACTTGGTTATTTCCTAATGGAAAATTGAGCAGGATTTATCTTTTTGGCACAGAAGGGTACATTCCAATTGGAAGAAAGGAGTGGATACAGGGAAAACCAATATAAATGTCCAGTCAATTAGCTTCTAGAGGGTGAAGGTAAGAAACCTGTAATGTCTCTCTGATTTCTCCCAATCTGTATTGTTCAATTGATTGTTTATTACTGAAAGGAACAAAAATTGATGCTCTTCGTAAGTCACAGAGTCAGACTTGCTTAATCACTCATCCAATATTTACTTATCCAAAGTGCAAAACCCCAGCAACAGATACTAGCCCACACTAGGGAGTGAAAGACTGATGCTGTTCCAGTGTGAAAAGCAGAACAGCCACAGCAGGGTATAATGGAAGATTCCACCCACCACGGACACCTGAATATGAGTGACTGAGAGTCAAATCCTTGCTCCAAATCCATCTCAGCTAAAATCTTGACTTCTGTTTGCTATATCTGTTTCTATAATGAACACCTTAATAACTACATATTGAAATTCTCAGCCATCTCTCTCTGAAAAGAGAGAGTCTACATAGAAAGTGACATGATAATTTGTCAGGAATTTCTGAGCTAGATTAATAGATGTAAATTCATCTACATATCATGTCTTTTTTTCTTCTGAACTTTCCTGGTGTAAGTAATTCCTTCAGAACACCGAAGTCCTACGTTTCATTTTGTCTTTCTACTGTTACCTAACTCTGCAGACTTCATTCATCTTCCTCTCTTTTACTGCATAAGAGCAGAGGACAATAGTTTCTCCGCTATTAAGTTATTTCATTTCAAAGGAATTGTAATGCTGTTTTTTTGTTTTGTTTTGTTTTGCTTTGTTTCCAAAACAAAACAACTAAATTAAAAAACAAATCAAAAATAAAAGTTCTCTGATTTGTTCACAGGTCTTGGCTAATTAATCACTTGTAGATTCCAAGCATGACATGGGTCTTAGCGTCTTGAATAAAAAGCTTCTTGAATGTTCAAACCTTCCTAGTAATACTGACTTGTTTCTAGGAACTTCCTTAATGATTTTCAATGGCTTTGAGATTTTCTCCGTGTTAAATCCTATCGTGAACCCCTGAGATTGTTTTCACTATGGGATTATGGCATGAGAGGGATCATGTGATATAATGCTCATGCTCTTAACACACTCCAAATTCTTCGAGGAAGACCTCCATGAAAGCCTACCCTTACATGTCCTTGACTGCAGATTGCACTTTGTAGAGTATTATATTTTCCATGGTTATTTCTGAAAACTGGTGATTTTCAGTTTAGCCCATTGCTGGATTTGCTTAAGACTCAATTTTTAATGATATATGCATACCTTTAATGAAAACATAATTTAAGAATTTTATAAGAGCATAGAATGAAGACAGCGGGGTTCACATTACTGCTTTTGTTCACCTTAAGTAGATGTGTTAGTTCTCTGATTCCTCACAAAGGCTTATTTTTCAGCCCTTTATTCCTTTAGACACTTCCCAAATTTAGGAGTACAAAGAATTGGCTAGAAAAGATTGTCCTGCTTGCTTCACTTGATCACCTAGGTCTTCCTAGGCTCCTTCTGTGGGTGTTCAAATGTATAGCTGGCAAAAGAGATTGAACTGTTTTCTTGAAAATCAGAGTTCACATTTTTC
Source organism: Phasianus colchicus (assembly GCF_987193195.1). Lineage (NCBI taxonomy): Eukaryota > Metazoa > Chordata > Aves > Galliformes > Phasianidae > Phasianus > Phasianus colchicus. The sequence continues at coordinate 61,376,597 of NC_143437.1, read as the reverse complement.
TCATATCTACTTAGCAGAAAGGTCTTTCAGTGAAAAAGCATCCTCTTAAACCATCTGAAAATAAACTGTGAGCAAAATCCAACTTTTGCTGATGTGAAAGTTGAAAAGAAAAGTCATTTGTCTTAAAATACACTTTTCTCGCTACTCCCTAACCAACCATTGTGACTAACCATTTACAAAACAACACAGTTCAGGAACAACTCTTTGTTTATGCACACAGCATATTCTAATGATACTAATCACCCTACAAATATTTACTTGTATTATATATAAAGATAGCATAAAAAAAATGTGGGATATTAGAAGGTCTAGAGAGCTCTAGAAGTTTACTCAACCTGCCATTTGGAAATTAAGTCTCTAAACAGAAATAGATATTTGGATCAAATATGTTTACTATGGCAACATGAAGTAAAATTTTAGTTGTTCTACATCTTTTCCCAATTTCTATGTTGAAGCAATATATTTACAATACAGCTTCTCCCTTGCTGATAGGCAAGCAGTTTCAAAAAAAGACAATACAAATTGTGGCTTGCACATTTCAGTGCAGGTTCTGAGACAAAAAATAGGTTTTAGAAGGATTTCAGGTGGGAGATATTTTCATGATGACACAACTTTTTGTAATTCTTGCATGTGTATTCCCACTATGAATATTCCTGTGTGTCCAATTTTAAAATATTAATAACAATTATTAAAAAAAAAGATTTTCAAGTACTTAAATAAAGTGTGTGAAGATATGAAGCACCAAACCACACTCACAAATTGAAATTTCTGTTAGGCTTTTGCAAATATAATGACGGAACAATCCATTTCAGTTACCTGATAGCTTCTCATAACTATTTGGCCACACCAAGCAGAATTAGTTCCTGGAAAATTGTATAAATTCTATAGGGCTTGGACATTACAGAAAAAACCTCTACAGGTTTTAGTACCATTTGGGTCACTCTAAGACAGAACAAAAGTTTTAATTGGTCTTTCTGAGTCTTTTATGTGGGATTCTGCTTTCTTAGGTTCATGGCAGATCCCATCACTTTTCAGCTTTTCAGTGGGAAAAAAAGTTAACCTAGAATTTTTGCATAGAATGCAGGTGAAGATTTTGTTAATCCAAGATCCTTATCATTCTATGTAGTTTTCCTTTTTTTCTGTGGTTAAGTAAATGTACTGAATGTAATCTTATTTAAATAAACATTACTTTATAAGATATACATATTCCATAGTGTAACTTGGTTGCGGTAAAATGAGGCAGAAAGTGAACAATTTGCCAGCTGAGTTTAAAGTAAACAGAATACTTCATTTTATTACTATTATTATTATTTTGAAATAAAAGTTACTTTAAATATTAAATTAGAATAATGTATCAGGCAAGTGTTCTGAAAGACTTAAAAGTTCTGAAGGGTTAAGGAGTGTTGTTTTTATTTTGTTTTATTCACCAAGAACATAACAAGGAAAAAGAAGAAAGAAAGACCCTTCAAAATTCAAAGATAAGAATTCTTAATCTTATTTTGAAATGTAGAGTAATAAATATAATTACCAGTTTGCCATGGGCAGTGCTAACATTTCAGAGACAAAAAATATATTCAGAATGTCACTAGAATTTAAATAATCATGTTCATCTAGAAAAGTTTTCCTCAAGTTTTGCAAAACCATTGTAGAGCCTTTACAATAAGAAACAATAGTAACAAAAACAAGCTGTGTGAATAACCTTGCAAACATCTCAAAGTCACTAGGAAATATTAATGTCAAGAATTTAGAACACAAGCTCACATTCAATAATTCAGTGTTCATGGAAAAGTTTTTATCCTCATGCAATCAAAATGAAATCTTTTGCAGAACTGAGCGCAGGATTTTTCTTCCATGAATAGTATACTTCCTTCTACCTACTGTATTCAGGATAATAAATACCATGATATCAGAGTCACAGAAGATGTGAAAAATGCTTTAAAATGATGAGACTTAGGACTTCAGGTGAAGTTTTGTAAGTGCATTATGTTTTGGTGAAGAAGTCTAATGCATGGGGTGTAATTTTCTCTCCAGATCTTCTTGAATAACTAATACATTTACATCACTTGCTCTTCCTAATGATCTCACACTTCTCAAATTTGCCAAGTAGCATGTCTTTTCTGCTTTCTTTTTTTTTTTTTTTAGCAGAAAGTTGAGAGTGTGCTCTGGACTGTCTCACTCGTGTTGCATGTAAATTATTTCTGTCCACAGAAGTTGTTCCTGAGATTCATATTTGACACAGTTCTTCTTACATAAAGAGAGACCTTTGTAACATAAATTTAGTAAAGGCCAAATTGACTACTTTTTACTATTCCAAAATGAAAACAAGGTATTAATATATATTTTAAAGAACTTTTCAGAATTTAGTGAAGGGAAAAATTAAACGCATTTCTGTAACCACACATATAAATACATAAAAATGAAATCATGTTTTTTTATCTGCATGTACAAATATAGATGCAATTAATTCATATAAATCAGTAGGTTTGTACATTAGCTCCCTGACTTTAAAATTAACATTTTTCTCTTAAATTCTCCACCACATTAATAGTGTTCTAGAGAGACTCTAAAATTCACTTTCTATTAAGTTTTAAGTTTTCATAAGCAGGTTATTTGCTTTCAGTTTTTTCCTGACAAGGTTTATTTAAGAAAAGATGGAAAAAACAGCATTGCTTTGTTTCATCATATATCTATTGAAAGTAGCTTTATTTGCAAGACAGTAAGGTCAGAGCATGTTAATTTACATAAATTCAAATGTAGACAGTTATTATCCTGAAATACAAATATGATGGAGTAACATGAACTTTATTGCAAAAACACTTCCTGGGGAATCTGTTTAATCCACAGCCAAATGATAAACAATCCTCTCAGGAAGACCAATCCATTTGCTCAGTGGATTCCATTAATTACTCCCAGTTTTCACACCTTCCAAATTCCTCCTTGTTTGTTCTTTACTAGATTCAAGCATAAGTTCATTTAATAATGGGAACATTATCATCACGATAAGAAAAGTCTCAAATATTTAGTTCAAGGGCATTCTCAAGGACAAACTCCACTAGAACAACTGAAAATGCTTAGCACCAAAATGATTGGTTAAGCCTACTCTCAGTAAAATAGACTGAACATTTAAAAACATTTAAGTCTCTGACTCTATACAAAAAATACATGAAATTCAGTATTAACAGCCATTATTTTTCTGCTGACTTGCTGTGATGATAGCAAAACATGCAGAACTGTTCCCAATACTGGGCAGTTTCACTCCTGCAAAGGTTATTGCAAACATTTTCCTTGGTTTCATTTTTTGTGGATTTACACCCTTCCCTCTGAAAGTTTTGTTTTTGTGAGGTTCAATTTGACAGGAATGTTAAACTGACCTTCATTTGACCTAAAGATCACTAGAAGATTACTTGTGACCAGGATTGACTCAAGATCAAGGTAGAACTGCTGGTTTTCGCTGGTTTTCTGTTGAATGCACAAATGTTCAATGGTCTCAGCAAAAAAATTTACATTGACTGTAATCTTCTTTTAGAATATTTTCTCATAACTAAGTTGTGAAGCCTAGAGACTCATGTATAAAATAGAAATGTAAGAAAGTTGTGTCTCTATATCATTCTAAAAGGATCAATTTTACAGATAGGTGGTAGACTTGAATATGTGAAATAGTAAACATTACAATAATCATTCAGCAGAGCACTTAAACATTTGGTTAAAATCAAGCTTAATTATCACTCTATAAGACTGAGATTTACATGTTTATAACATTCTGTGTTTATGATAAAGGAAATGCTCTGCCAGTAAGGGGACTGAATGCCCTTATAGTGACAAAACTACATCCAATTTGTAAGAACAAAAGCAGATTTATGCTGGATTGAAGTGTGGAGTCACTAATGCCAACCACAAAATGACATTTAGTGTAAGGACAAGCATACTAACTCATCTAAGCCTCTAATAGCAAAAGAGACATACAGCTACTTAAATGTAGGTGACAAATGACAGTGCCCCAGTCCTGCTTAAGCATCAAAAACAGTTCCAAAAAGAGATAGGTGTCCCATAAGATCCTGTGTCATATCTGTGTCAAATAACATAAGGCCTGAAAAAAATGGCTCTAGGTACACATATTTTGCCTTGTATTTTTCTCAGTTTGCCACAGGGCTGTGGCTTGTGTTGAACTACCAGCAGCTATTGTACATTAGTTGTCCCCCAGACACAAGTCTCTCTAATCAGTCTCACTCAGAACAGAAGCATGCAGTTTGTTTGTTCTAAGTCATTCTTTATAGTGGTATGTTTATTAATCAACATTATTTTAGTGAAAGATAAAAAATGAATTCCTTCAAACTGACAGGGTAAAGAGAGATTTCTACTACAGTATATCAGTCTTCAACATTTGATTTCTAAAGTAGTTGTTTCCAGGTGGAAGAGGAATGAATTATGAAGACCACTGGTTTCATCTGCTCTGGAAGTTCCTGTGTTTTTACGTCTCCCTGATGAACAAAATACAGACTTAGATTGTAACAATATAGCCTACAAAGAACAAATCTATCCACTCTGTAAAGAAGAAGAATCCCACAGTTTAAATAACTTTTCTCTTATCTAAAATGTTATTTTATCAAGACTGGTTACCATATCTGTTGTGTAATATGACAAAAAACTCTAATCTTGATATGTGAATATTAATTTATTGGGTGAGGGTGTTTCTAGACAAACTGAAGTGTTTCTGATTATCTACATTTTCTTAGTTCAAAAAAGACAGAAACGTCTACCTGCTATCCAGGTGCTTCTAAATCAATTTTTTTCCTCACTGTATTGTCAGCAAACAAGAAGAAATGAAACTATCAAAGGTAATTTTTGTCTCATAAATATGACACCCATTTGACTGTAGACAAAACCAAAACTAGAACTTCTGAGTAGTCAAATGTGTACATTACTCACTTTAGCCTGCTTATCTGTCTCAAGTCTGAACTCACAGAAGACTTTCCAAATCTATTACTCTCCAGAACAGTATTTTTTTGATATTTTAAAGCGGTTTTTTTTTTCCCCTTCACTTCCCCCACTCCCCCACCCTCCCCCCATTCCCCCCGAGGGAAAATACAGACTCTTGTAAAGCAAACATAAGACTATTGGCAATGCTTCTGGTATTTAAATCCTTGCTGGCAGTCTTCCTGGGGCACAGAGAAAACGTATTGAATACTACCTCTTGAGAACTACTTGTACATTCAGTCATTCTGTAACAGCTCCTATTTCCTTGCGTGTGTCTAAGTCCCTTTTCCCCTGTTTTCAGACAGAGAAGAAAAAAAAAGCGACATGAACATATGATCTTTACTGATCCCAACAGAGCCTGCTGCACTGGTTCCCAGTAAATCCATTATGCTGACCCACCAAGATGTAACTGGAAGGGTTTTCTAGAGCAGATATCAGTCCAAAAGACATTTGGACCATGTAGCAATTGTGTTTCTTCATCAACAGACCATTGACATTGTTGGGATGCTAGCAAGTGTTAGATGGCAATAGTCACAACTTGTGCTTAGTGTTACAACTGCTGGTAAAAAGAGGTTAAACTCACCTTTTTCATGTATGCAAGAAGAGAATGAACTTTGTATTGCCCAAATTAGCATAAAAGCCCTACATACTTTCCTGCATCACTTTCCACTTGGGTTGAGTGGCATGTTTTCTCCAGCTGGTGACCTTTCTTCCAAATAGCTGGACCCAGTTTTTACATCATAATGTAAACTAGCCTGCCTCTTTATCAGAGAGATTTAGGTAATTTGTAGAGCCACATACAAAAGAATTAAACTGGGTAAAAAAAGTATAAAAACAATGGACAAGATCAGTGGCCAGGGGAACTCAAAATGTTTATCAAGAATAATACTGGAACCAGCTTAAAAAAGAGAGAAAAAAAAAAGGGCATAAACTGTAAATACAAAATTTTTGTTGTTATTAACTTGCAAAAGCTGTTGTTTTTTAGAAAAACAAAAAATGTTCTATTTCCTTTCAGAAACAAGTATTCATGAAGATTGTCCTATCTGTAAAATCTTTAGACAGTGATACATCATCTCCAAATGAGATCTATGTGTCAAATGGAATTATTGGTTAGGGCAGACATGCTCAGATCTCGGGCAAACATTTAGAAGACCAGAAGGCCCATAGCACCACTCTCACGTGGATACGAAAAAGTGATGGTAACATGAAGTGAGAATGTGAGGCATTGCCCACTGTTTCTAAACAGTGTCTGCATGACGCTGCAAATAAATGAATTTGTTTTCTTTTCATAGCTCATGCTTTCTTTAGCCTTTTCTTTCTGTCATAGCCAAGGGCTTAATTCGTCAAGAATGTGCTGATAGGCCAGACCAAGTAATAAAGTATATGAGCACACAGATTATTCCCAACCAGTGATCAAGAGGAAATGTAATTAACACACACTAAAGAAGTCAGAGTTGCTGTGATGAGGACTGTACTTGCTCCCACTGTAAACACGGCTAAGTCTACAGACAGTATGATCTCAGGTCTGCTTCTTCACAGATCTCATGGAAGTGCTAGATGGTGAGTTAACAAAGCATTGTTAAATAACCAGCTTGGACACAGAGAACTGGTAATGAACTTATCCACATGAAATTAAAATTAAGAATTAAGGTATTGTCCACTTGCTCACAGTTTTAACCCACAATTCACATTATCTTATCTTAAAAAGTACCTCTGTAATTACCTTATAAGTGCACAGCCCTAGATAAGTTACAGTGCTTCACAGTTGACATTTGAGAAAACCCTGATGCTTATTCTCATAATTCCATGAATATCAGTTGCTGGCAATAGTGTTTTTGACATTTTTCTCTTACTGCTGTTCTAGACAGACTTTCTCACCAATTTACAGACATAGTAATGGTATGAGAACAGTCTTGGCAATATAAATACCTGAGGCATTTTCAGAAGATGAAGGAGCTACTCTGCTAGAGTATTTTTTGACTGCAACATTTTATGTTTATGTGTATATACATTTCTGATTTGCTACTTATCCTAATAATTTCAAGTATTCCATTTGTCTTTTGACTTCCAGATTGGCATTGATGGTTGTTGTTGTGTTGGTTTTTTTGTTTGTTTGTTTTGTCAGAAACTGACCTTGGGTTCTTTCATTTTTGATCAAAAAAGCTAATTGGTAACCTGTTACACTGTAAGTATTGTACAGAATGTACACTGTTTACACTGAATGAATATTATCTGCCCTTTTAGCTGGCACTTTCACTTATTTTAACTGGGAAAGTCTGTGTTTCCCCTATTCTTTACTGTGCATCTTTTAAATAGCATTTTATCTCTGCTCATCTCTAAAATTCGGAAGAGGATTTTTGCTTTAGCCTGTGATAGCTTTATTTTTCTGATGGTCTTTGATGAGCAATTGTCTGAGAACCTTTTGAAAAACAAAGTTCACTGAATTAACCTGATCTCATGTATATATGCTTGTTTGCCTCCTCACAAAACACACATGCAGCTTTTGAAATGTGACTTCCCTTTACAAATGATATGTTGACTCTTTCATGTTGTGTTTAGCTATATGCCTACTAAGTATACATTTATAACAGGTTTTTCCAATTTTGGAAATATGGAGATTAAGATTACAAATTGTAATGTGTGAGTCTCTGTTTAAAAACAATTTTCTCTCTGTTAAGAAGGATGATTTAATTGATAGACCACGTACCATATTTAATAGCTTGGCAATGTAACATTTCATTTCTTTTAAAGATCTTGGATGACTGCTATCTTGGCCTTACAACACACAGTTTTTTATTTAATAACCAGTATTCTAAGATTTTTCTGTCACTGCTTCTGGTTGAGATGACTCTTCTGACTCATCCCCCACAAATAGTGGTTCCAAGATGGGAGCTTCCTCATGCTCCTTCATACTTAGCAGGGATGCAAATAATTCATTTAGCTCTGCTCTTATATTCTTACCTTTTCTGAGTGAACTTTTTATATCTTGACTGCTTATTAACCCTGCACACAGTGCTGGACTCATAGTTTCTCATATGATTGCATTCTAATTAATCTCTTCTAATTAACAATTTTATGTCTTTAACAAATTGACTCTAAGATCCTGTTCTGAATCATAGAATCATAGAATGGCCTGGGTTGAAAAGGACCATAATGATCATCCAGTTTAACCCCCCCTGCTATGTGCAGGGTCGCCAACCACTAGATCAGGCTGCCCAGATCCACATCCAGCCTGGCCTTGAATGCCTCCAGGGATGGGGCATCCACAACCCTCCTGGGCTGAAGCCTTGCCATTTGTTAACTTCCGAGCTTCCCTTCTTCCTTGGTTATCTCCCTGACCGTTGGATGCACTTTCAGTGTCTCATTTAGAGACATGCCTTACATTTCCTGTTATTTCTGCTCATGGTGTGCCTATATTCATAATCCTTTATCCATTTTCTATTCTTTTTCCCTAAATTAGTCTCTAATGACATCTGTCTGAATTGGAAAGGATGCATGTAAAGGTCTACAGACTCCCAGCAAATGAATATCAAGGTAAAGCTTCAAGAATACCTTTCAACATTCTTTCTGCCTATCCAACTCAGAACAGAGCTCTGCACCTACAAACAATTTCAAACCTTCAGCAGTGTTTCTGAAAAAATACCGAGAATATGTAGCTCACTGAATCCGTTCACTGAGCCTTCATGTTTCCTCCTGCTCCTTACATATAGACTATTCTGGATAACAGTAATTTCTGGTTTAGCTTGCCCATGGAAGCATCTCTTCATGTGTTTTCAATATAACACGTAAGAGATTATACTGTTCCCAAAAAAGATAAAAGGTTTTATAAAGTACAATATAATTATATTTATAGAAACAACCAAACTCAGTCACATTATACAATTTTTTGTCTTAAAATGAGGTAAAATAATGTAGGAAAAGAAATATTTGCTCCTCTGAATCCTTCATAACCCCACTGGGACTCTCAGAAATTTATTTGCAAATGGAAAACACACACATTTTCAAGGATATAATGCCAGACAAGTTTGCTTACAAAGACTTTGGAGCATTTCAAATGTTTGTGTTTGTAACAAACACAGCATTCAGCAGTAGGGAATCTATCCAGGCATGCAACTGTCATTTAGTTTTAAAGCCCACAAGATCTGAAAAATGACAGCTTTAAGGCTTTGGGCTTTTTTAAAAACAGACATGATAAAAGATGCTGTCTTTGAAGGGAGTGATGCCTTTGCAGGTGGAAGACCATGACCATCCTTAACAAAGAAGATTTGTAAGTTAGAGTAGAATGAAGATCACTTTCCAAGCACTGCGTTTTATGTGCCCTCCCCAGTTTCCACACCTGGCATAGTTTAGTGTCATGAAAGTGATCAGACTGCTTGGTGGCCTCAGACACACTTGGTTTTCTACCAAAGACACAGTCACCCCTCTTTGCTAGAAGCTCCTTTGGGGCCAGGAATTGGGGCAGAGGCATCCCTGGGCTGTCAGACCAGGGTCCAGTAGTCAGGGCCCATGCCATGGCTTAGCCAGAGGCAAGGCAGACAAGACAGTGGGGCATCCCCAGACCAGCAATTTCTTTGGGAAAAGGAGGGACTGAAGCCTGGCTAGGATGTGAATTTCTGGTAGGACTCACAGAGTGAATGTCCAGGTATGGCAGGGCAGTGTGGAGCAGGAGTCAGGCCTGGCTGCAGCCTTGCTAGGGCAAGGGTTGGAATGGTGCTCTAGGCAGACAGGGAGAGGTCACAGAACTGGAGGTGCCCTAGGGGCCTTAATATTGAGGCTTTGCCCCCCTTCTTTTAGAATTTAATTCTCTTACACACACTTTGATAAAATAATGAGATTTTTTTATTATTGGTAAATCGTTACTTAGAAAGGCAGAAGGTGCTATATGGTACAAAAAAATGCAGCTAGAACAGATGCCCTCAGACTATAGCACCCTTTCTCCTACATAGTAGCAGCAGGCAGGCATTCTGCCATCTTGCCTCCTACTGAACTCACCACGGGACTATAGAGATAAAAGGGTTACAGAAGTAATAATACAGAGCAGATTTTTACTTTTCTGAAGAGTTGCTGGACAAAAGCTCAAACATAATTCAACTGTAATGTACAGAAAGTCTCAAAACCAAGAACACTGTATACAGAGTATAAGGTGAATGTTCTTTCTCTGCTACCTAGAATACTTTAAATTTGAACCTGAAGACATTCTGTACCTGTTTCCATAGCCTTGAGCGCCTTGCAGGGAAGCATTTCATAAGTGTATGTTCTATTCTTTTGAACTCCAAACATCTGCCTCAAGCATCTGCTTTTAATCAGTTAAACCAATGGCCTCCTTCAGTAGACAATGTGGTACAGATAAAAAAGGCTGATGGTGTATTGACTGCAAAGCCCTAAGCTTACTTATTCTCATTTCAGATCCTTTGCCAAAGAACCTTGCTTGTCATTTTGATTTTCCAGCAATAACACAAATTTAATGGTCAAAATGTCAAGGATTCTTACTGCAAGGGCCATATATAAATATATTATTTGGAATTCAATTTCTTCTTTTTTTTTCTTCTATAAGTAATATGCACATACTTCTTCAAAAGAAAATATTAACTTTTTCATTTAATGTTGAAATATAGTTTATCAACTCTGAAGGCTTTGGAGACAACTGCTTACTGTGGGGAGTTTTCCAATTCCTGTTAACAATGAAAAATGATTGAGCAATTCAAAGTACACTGTTTTAAAACACTCTGAATGTCTCAAGTACACAAATGCATGGTGCTTCCAAAGGCCTCATTACTTGGCCTTAATACATGCACTTGTCAGCTTTTAAAATGTTCTTTTCTTCAAGAAACAACTTTGCAGTAAAAATAGTTTTCTTCCAACTCTGTTTAGCATAAATTGCATATACCATTTGCATCACAGAAAAAGCAGTTTGAAAACATCAGATTTTGGTCAATGGAAAGGAGAACACAATAGGAGTAATAGTAGAGCCATTTGTATGTCTCCATTGATGTCCACTGAAGATTATATGTTTTAATTTTTATTCCTTAGCTAGTCTCGATGTAAAAAACATTCATCCTAATCTTTGCATCAGTTTATGAAATGCCAGCTGCTCTCCACAGTTCTCCATCTCAACAAATTTACAGATTGTCTGATATACCTACCATCTCTTAAAAAAGAAATCCTTGTGAAGAATTAATATATCAGAGAATATATGAATTTTCTAAAATATTTTTTTTCATGGGTAAGACATATTAACATTCCTAAAAATGATGGCACACCTGAAAAATGGAGTCCTGTGCAATAGTCTAATCAAGCACAATAACCTAGTCAATCATACTTTCTTACTTAGATCTCTTTAGAACTTAGATAAAATTGAGCATTCTCTGTCAGAATGGGCAGCAGGAGACCGGACAATTGGTTCCTGCCTCTGCTGGTAAACCAAACTGATCCAAGGCATGGATCTGATTATTGTCCCACAGTCAACAGATTGTTTTCACTAATGCAGTCAGTCCATGGGCACAGTTTGTCCAGCTAGCACTCTCCCAAGGAATGCCTGGACATAATCCAGAGTTTAGCACAGTCCAATGACCATTCCCAACAGACAATGTGAATGGGGCTCGTCTGAAGGATATAAAAGCTGAGATTATGTACAGGAGCCATGCCAGCTGGTCTCAGTGCCAAAGAGGATCCTAGACTTTTTACATACTACTGGAGATACAGCCCTAGAGTCTTCACAGGATTCAGCTGATATATGCTTTCTCAGCTTATCCTTCTCAACATAAGGGTTAGGTTAGTGACAAATGCTTCCTGCTGTCAGATGCAAAAAATGCAAAGAGTTCTAGGCAGAATTAGATCTACTCTATTTTATATAACAGTCTGTCAAAGCAATAAGTTATGTCAGCAATATGACCCTGAAGAATATTATAAAAATATTATCTTTATAGTACAGGAAACCTGTATAATGATTGAATTATATTCAAGACAGACTGGTTAGTTTTCAGGGACTTGTGTAGCTAAGAGTGCCCAGTACTTTTAAACTCTAATAATTAATATCAGACACTCCTGATTCATAGCAGACAGAAAATTTTTAGGGACAGTATCAGTTTTTCTCACTCACATTGGCTAAACCTGAAGACATGGTCTGCCCAGCCGTAATACCAGTATTTCTGACACTTGGTTTGCAATTGATTGTCCAGTGTAACCATGCACTGAGGTGGGTTTTGTTTCCCATTTCTTATCATACAGAGGGACATGTAGGATGAGAAATCATTGCAAATCATTGTGTATGACAACTGCCAAATGTTCTTTGGGAATTTTTACAGAGGACAGTAGGTAGCAAAAAGTAAGCCAAGAATCATTCAGCAGTTTAATAATGTAGGCGACTGACTTCTAGCTCCTGTTCTAGTGAGCTGGCTCTTCTTAATTTAATGGTAGAGATGGGTACATTGTGTGGAATGGATTATAGAAATTTGCTTCTCAATACTATAAGCCAGATCAATGCTTATTATTTATTATTATAAATATTATTTATTATTATAAAATAATTCCTTGCTCTTTCTGTAAACATAAATTGCTTTAAGACAGAAATTACTAATTTTCTACATCATCAATAATTTCAGTGTTTTTATCCTATTTAGTAGCTCTGCAATAAGGAAATTTTCTGTGTTCAAAAATTTTTGATACGTTGCTTTTTTTCTGAATTCAAACAGACTTTCTTGAGGTCAGTTTGTAATTTTAAAATTGTAGTTAGCTTGCTTGTAGTTGGCAAATAGGAAAAAAATATATATTTCACTGTATTTAAATGCTTTCATCACCTGCTATTTATTTGTAATTAACTGGAAATATTTTTTTTTTTTTTTCCATTTCTTACAAAGTGGAAAGACTAGTGGCTAAATAACCAATTTTATGCACTGAAGTCTGTTCACAGGACTTGGGCCTCTTAAAATTGAATACTGAGTTGGTGCCCAAAGCTTCAGGAAATCAGTTGAAAAACTCTAACAACAAACTTTGGACTGTCATGTCAAACGTTAACCTCACATTTCCCTTGTATTATTGATCCCAACTGGACAAAGAGTTCACACTCAGGCAGTACTTTCTCCCATGGGGTTACTGATGTTCTTCCAGAATCTGGAGTAAGTTGCTTTTACTCTGACTAGCTATGCTGAGTTGTACTCCTGAAGTAACCACAGCTTATATCTGCAGCTCCAGGGATACAATAGAATATATTCTAGATTCAGAAATTGGGTATTATTATGTAAGCTGTCTTTCTCCCACTACTCCAGCATGACTTTAAATCCTTGCGCTCTTAATCTTGTATCTATTTGGTTGACCAACTTTATTTTACATGTCTGTGCTCTCCACTACTGACCTCTGAAGGCTTGTTGGGAGTTGGAGATACCTGTGGGTTAGGATGTGATCAGCTATTGCTTGTAAATGAGTGAGACATTTTGGTCATGGAATGTAATTGAAAGGTCCATTTTCTTTCTTTCCTTTCACCTGTTGCTAGACATAGAAAGAAAAAGATTTAGTTGCTCTGGTATAAAATTCAGACCTTGACAAGAAATAATGCAGATTATGTTGTCCCAGAGCATGATTGCCATCATGTAATAGTTCTATAAAAAGCTAATGAAAAACAGTAGCTGTAGATGATTACTTTTTACTTGTGTCAGTTTTCAGAACAACTTCTGCAGAACCAGTCTAAAATATAAGGAATCTTCAATTTTGAGTGACATTGAAAATTGTGAAGTTTATTTTGTTCTTTTTCTAAGTATCTTCTCTGAAATCATTCAATGTATCTTCACTGTATTACTGCATTTACTGTATTACAACTTGATGCTCAACTATATGCATATATATCTTTAACGCAATGCTTAGAGGAAAATGAACCATAGGAAAAAAACGAGAATTAACCAGAGTTTTCTTGAGGCTCTCAGTACTTATATGAGTTTCTAAAGATACTTTGTCATTTCTTTAGCTGAAAAAAAAAAAAAAAAAAAAAAAAAGGAGAAAATAAGGAGAAAATCTCACAAATATATGATTATTTTATGTTGGGCTAATTCTCCAATTATTTTGAAAAAAACAATACCTCAGAGGAAAACTAGTGACCTGATTCTGATGTCACTAGAACAGTTTCATTAATGTCAATGTAGTTGCAGTCCAGTAAGTGATTAGATAATTTGCTTCTACTGAGGAAGAGAGTTTATTACTTTCTATCCTTTTAAAATCATGAGTGGATAAAAATAACAAGCAAAATTGTAAGGCACAAGGTAAGGGAAGTTCATTCTCTTTAGATGACATTTTCCACTTCATTTGGATAAAAGCTGTGCAATGTGCATTTTTCTTTTTGATGAGCTGTCAGTGATCATGCAAAACAGATGTGCTCATGCTGTTTGTGTGTTTGAAAGAAAGAAAGCAGAGCAGTTTCATTATATTCATTCAGAGAAGAGAAATCTTGACAAAGAAATTGCAAATGATGTCATCATGCTGAAGATCCCTGTCATAGGCAAGCACTTTTCATATTTCCTTCTCACACTAGAAAAAAAAGATTTCTCTTGGTTATGATCATAATAAAATACACATGCAATTCTGGGAGGACTTTCCCAGAGCATTTTCAGAAAATTGGTCACTCGTGTTGATAAAGCTTGCAGAAAGAACGACAGATCAGAACAGACTTTATCTCAGAAGTTTTGACCTGACACTGGAAATTCAGAATTCTTAACTGTGGGCTCTACTCCACATCTTATTTTCATTCCTGCTGATCCTAAATCATGCTTCTTAAAACAAAGCAAATCCCAAAATAAAACCATGGAACAGTAGTTTTATCTGATGATTTTCCAAAGAAATTTTCATTTAACCTGAGATGTTTCAAGATGCTTTATGAACAAGGTAGTGAAGAAAGGATAGATTACAGATACTACTTTAGGCCTAGGTTAAACTTGACACAGAGTTGGACAAATTAGGTCAATTAACTTAAGTGAACTAGACTAGTTACAAGTTCAGTAAGGAGAGGGATTCTGAATTTGCAGGACTACCTTCCTGATATGTGGTCAGGAATGTGATCAATGCAATAAGGATAGCTACAATCCCTATTGTTCTTGTAAACACAAATCAGTCAGTGCTTACAATTAAATGAAAATTGAAATGCAATTTTTCAGCTGTTTTACAGTTACAGTTAAGAATTCTTAATTTTTTTCATGGAAAGAATTATTCAACCAAAACACAAAGTATTGTTCTTGATCACTAAATAGAGTTTTACAAACTTATTTTATTTTATAATGTATAAAAAAATAGAAATTTTAAGATAGGGAGGTGAATGGGTATTTTTTTTAGAACATGTATATATATGATCACACTTCATATGTTCACACAATTAAAATAAACAAGCTCAAATAAAAAATTGTTCAATTAAACTTAGAAAGGATAAATGCCATTACTTCTAATCAATGCATAGGCCAAATTCATTCCTGTTCTTGTAATATGGTTTACATCATTATCTCAAGGAGAAAAAAATACTTCTTAAATAGTTGCTAAAACAAAGAAGATTCCATTAGCATTATTTATAAAATTGAAAAGCACTTGTCTTTTCTAATCCATAAGCCTCACAGATCTTCGGGGAAGTAAGTCCACCTTTTCAAGCTGCAGTGATTCAGAATTGTGGCAACTTCAGTTTTCCTTCTGAAGTACTCCTTTCTGAGTCAACACTTATGGGAATATATTGTTTCAAAGTAGTTCGTGGGATATAATTTTCAAAGAGATGTATGAAAGCCATACACTTCCTATTAACGTTAATGGGGAATTGTGTGTCTAAATACAGCTTTGAACATTCTGGTCAGAAGTTTACATCTTAGTGAGCTGCACATGGTTCCCCTGCTCTAATCAGATGTTTTCACATATTGCAAAAGAGCCCTGCTGTGGATCAGCAGATACCATGTTGAATGTTTCCTTCTACTAAATGCTTCATAGGTATCTCCATTAACAGAGAGAACTTTTCTCTATTAACAACTATATTTCATAGGCTTAGCTCATTAATTATGCAGTATAGTTATCAATTACAATATAAGGAACTTCCTCATGCAAAACCAAATTAGTTAATTGCTCACAGCAACTCTATCATGCATTGCCAAGTAGCTTACGTAGCTATTGTGTGGCATTTTTATCGGACCTGCAAACCACTGTGGAAAGTACACAGCTAGCTTTACTTACTAATTGCATTCTCAATGAAAGATTTTACTTTTTGTTTGTGCCCCAGGTGATAATGCATGATACAGCATTACATAATTACAGCATGCATCACTCGAAGTTATGTATGGACTAATGGGATGCTATGCAATACAGGGTGGAAAGAAGGTAATGTGATAAGATATGAAGAAAAAACATTGCTTGAATAAGTGTATCCAATGAATTAACATTCACCTTAGCCAGAAGTGATCTGGAAGATGCTGTGAGTAAGCCTTAAATTACTTCATATATAGCACACGGCATGATAAGTTAGGTTTAATAATTAATCATCTATTCTTGACTGCTAAGTATCTGAAAAACAACAAAAAACTTTATAAAATATGAATTGATCAAACTTTCTTTTTCTGAATAACTCTGAAATACAAGGTGTGTACTGCAGGAAGGCAGCTTGTGTCCTGGTTAGACGATCATTTGCATGATTAGGATAACAATCAGCTCTAGATGGGCTCCATGGGGCTTTTCAACAACAAATAAATAAATAAATATATCGACAGATCTCCTCCTCATATCTCTGCAGGTGTTCAAAGAGTCCAACTTATTTTACTCCAGATATTAGTCTTGCCAACTAATTGTTTTTATAACAATAGCTTATGCAGAGCGTGGGAAACCAGACTTTTATGTTTTCACTGCCTCTGTCCTGATTCAGGACTCAGCATGGAGATCCAAGATATGTAATAACATTCCAGTATTACAATGGCTAGAAAGTACATGCTCAGTAGTAATACATATTAACACATAGCATAGAGCTGGATTTAATGCCTCATATTACAAGAAGGAAAAAAAAAAAAAAAGAAGCAGTGAAACGTTTGCTTGTAATGTATTTTTTTCCATCATTTGAAATCTGAAAAGTTTGAAATATTTTATCAGGCTTATAGTGATATTTCTACTATAGTTCAAAAAAAAAAAAATCTAATATGCAAAGTTAAAAAAAAACAGACAAAATATTTAGTCTATTCTCATATGTAATCAGTCACAGTTTATTGTGTCACTAGTAGGCAAAGGTAAGTATGGTGGTGGGAATAGTGTACTAGTTGTTGACATATTTACATTTATGACACACTTTCAAAATGACAATTAACATACAAGGGCTGCTCTGAAAGTAATGCCTCCTGTTTTATTACTTTGGTCCACAATGTCAGAGGCAGATGTTGGTAGTATGGCAGTAGAGGTCAAACTTTCCCACCATTATTCCGTTATGTTTTGTCGCTGTGTGACAGATGGCAGCAGAGGGTCAGTCTAACAAAATGCTTCTGACATAGAAGTACATCTGAAGCAAAGGTGTGCCACTGGATTCATCTATGTGGAAAAAGTGGCACCTACTGAAATTCATCATTTGTGGATGTGAGCACAGTGAGATGGTAGGTGGTGCATTTTAGTAGTGGCAACAGCAGCGTGAAAGTCACATTCTGGGGAGCCATGTAATGCTGTCACATCATGAAATGAAGAGTGTCTCAATCATTTCAACCACCTGGCTAATGGTGGTGACTATGTTGGAAAATGTTTCATATCTGAGAATTTGATCTATCAAATAGTGTTACTGGCTATTGTGCTCTTGTACCTGTTGTATTTTCCATGGAAATAAATAGGAGGAATTGCTTTCAGAGCAATCATATGTATATTTACAAATCTAATGATAGAGATCACCATATTTGTTTTATTTAATTTCCTGAAGACTACAAAACCTTCATAATTCAGACAGTGTGACCCTAAAATAACAAGATACTTGGATACTGCTTTGTTTAGTCATTTGTTCCGTTCACTTTATACTGATAAATCTCAAAAAAGGGAGTACATATTTTTGGAAATCATTACTAATAAAATGAGCCTTGCACCACTTCATTCATATAAGCTAGCTTCACAAATTCACAAATTTTCTTTTTTGGCACCTGCAGATAAACTGATTGCTTTGTGGTTGAGAGTATTACATAAATGCTGAAAAAATGGACAAGGAGAAATTCTGAATATGAAGCAGCAGCTAGAGGTCTATAGTTTGGGGACAGTTAACCAATCTTACTCATTAAAACAGCTCTTAAGAAACTAGTGTCATTCTTGCATACAGGTTTTTGCTCCTCTGGGAGTATGTCTTTGAGAAAAAAAGTATGGCAGCTTATAATTCTCTATTAGTTCTCTTCCTTATAGTCATGTTTGACGCTCTCCTACCTCTATGACAGAACTTTCCTAAGTATTTCCCAGAGTTGCCCTATTGTTCTTTATTCAACCAAACATCTTTCTCTTATTGTTTGCTAACAGAGTATTTCCTCCAAACATATTATAAAATAAGAACAAACAAATTAATGAAACCTGCAAAGATTACTCATCTGATTTCTCAGTCTAAGCATGAATAAAGTTCAGTGTAAACAAAAGTTTAAACATTGGAAAAAAAAAACCCTGAAGATTCCATTGGAAAATAATTAGACATCAATGGGAAAAAATTTAATGCCAAAATTGTATTTGTTCATGAAGTTGGAGCAGTATAGAATATTTTCTTTCCAATCATTAAAATCCAATCAGACAGTTTAATGGCCAAATCTTTTGTTGTCTGAGTGGATAAAATGTAGACTATTTGCTGTGAGAAAGGACCTTCCTTCATCAGCTCACCCTGACAACTCCGTGATGTAAAAACACACTTCTTGCACATGGCCTAGGAATTTGCAGGTAAATTATGCAAACAAAGGAAATATACTTTGCTGCCAGTCTCTCACTCACTGTTTATTGTTCTTTATGGATGAATACTGAACAGAAATAATTGTTTGCAATTAAAATAAAACTGATTCTTAATATGACAATATACAGTTGGTTGTGAGTTTTTTTAACATCCAATTGATTTGGAGGGGAATATCAGGAATATTTACATTTATACTATTACTTCAGTACACAAGCAGCAGTAATTTCTGATTTAATGATTTTATTTATTGATTTATTCAAGGCCCAAACTGAAGCTGTTCAGTACACTGTGGAGAACACATTGTAGTCATCCCAACATGTAAATGATAGAGTAATTCTATAAATGTCCATGAAAATGATTTTGATGATGATCATTATGTGGTTTTACCTGGAAATATTGTAGCATAATGGATTAAAAAATCACTTAGGGCAGAAGACATTTCATTACTGGTTTTATAAAAAGTTTTAAAAAAATATATTGTGGCTTTCTGTTTAAACATCTCATGCAGAGTGAAGAAACCAAAGATAACAACATTGAATTCATGGTGAGAAGCAGGAAGTGAAAAATCAACGCTAAATAGAATTGGAAGCAAATTAGTTTTACTGCAGAGACAGACACAAAACTTAAACACATAGTTAAAGAGTAGAAAGCACAATGGATAATAGAATATGGTTTTAATCAATATTTTTCTGTAATAATGCAACTATCTTTTAATGCAGATTTTTTTCTATTGTTTGTTTTTACAAATGTCAACATCTTAGTGTTTAGAAATCCCTTCTGTTTCACATTGTGGAAGGTGTGGGAGGTGGAGCTAATGCTGTCCCTTGGAGACTTTACCTCCTGAACAATTAGAACAATAGTTTTATTGTTCAGGCAAAGCCTTAAAGTTAAGCCTTGGCATTAGAGTTGCACAGATCTATCCCATCCCAGAAAACTTGTGCCTAGAGGTACACATTCTTTGCTAACTAGTTGAAAGCCATGTGAAATTAGTCACCTTTACAAAAAAACACTGACAACACAAAGCACACATTTTTTTTCAAATGCATGTGTCAGGGTGTTCAGAAAGGAGTAAGATGCTGAGGGGATCCTTTGTGACTTGTTATTAGTTTCTTAGTGGTGAGATGACAAAATGGCACAGAAAATCTGTTCTCTTCCCCTGTTTTATTTCCAGCTTCTGATAGACAAAAGGTTGTTTTCTGTGGATTTCAGTGCAGATTTAATTAGTGAGTACAGCAGTTCTGACAGAATCTTTCCTGACAGGAAATGCCAGTTAATCAGGGCTGAAGTTTGTTAGTACTTCAGATGATCATCACCAGACTTAGACACCTGGTCTAATCTGACTTGTTTGTCCTTATATCTCCCTACTCTGGTGAGTCAGTTTTGGAACCTGCCTCCTTCTGATGCAGCTGATCAGTATACAGTGAAACAGCTCCTTCGGAATAGAGTGAAATGGTTACTCTGGGTAAAACAGTTCTTGTCAGGAAGAGAGAATTATTCCAACCTTGTTTAAAACAGGCAAAGTAGACATCCCTTTTGCCTTTGAGGTGAGTGTTTTCAAGTAGTTATTCTGCAAGCAACTACAGTTTTTAATGAAAAGCTCCCACCTGCCTAATGTTCTTCATGCAAAATAAATAAATAAATAAATAAATAAAATAAGTAAAATAAAATAAATAAAAATAATAAAAAAAAGCACCTTCTGCACTCCTCAGCAGAAGGTGATACCTTTTTACTTGTCCCTCATTTTTTCTGCCCTTTGCTCTGCTGCCAGACTGGTAAGCATGCAAACTTAATACACCAATCTTTACTTTCTTATCTTCTCCCAAGCAGCTTCATAAAGCAACAAATTAATGTTATTATATATTATCAACTTTTTTTTTTTTTGTATTTAATTTTGAAGTTATGCAGTATCATTCTCTACAAAAAAAAAAAAAAAAAAAAAAAAAAGTGCTATGAAATCGGAATTCCACTGATCAGTCACTAATCTATTAAATTCCTGCCTACTCAATGGGGCTTCACTGCACCCTCCAGACAATCTTAATCTATTTTATAGCAGACAATCCTGATTCAGCCTCAAGAGATACCAGGTCAACACTTGGCTCTGCTCAAAATTTGGATATTTTCCTCATCTATTTCTCCCTATATAACTAAATTTCATTTCAAAAAATGAAGATAATAAATAATCCTTCACATACTCATTTGTTTTGTTTTTGTTTTTTAATATATTCACTAGGTACATACAATTAGAGACAGATAATAAGCTCATCTGAACCCTTTATTTCTTACAGGAAAGTCAAACAGGAAGTACTGAAATGCTTTTATTTTTCTTATCTCCTACAGCTAGTAATAGACAGTAGCTTATTTTTAGTGTTAGTGAATTCAGGAGAGTGGGAACGGACTA
The DNA here is from genome assembly GCF_987193195.1 of Phasianus colchicus. Lineage (NCBI taxonomy): Eukaryota > Metazoa > Chordata > Aves > Galliformes > Phasianidae > Phasianus > Phasianus colchicus. Next base: position 61,355,340 of record NC_143437.1, on the reverse strand, counting down.
CACTAGTAAGCTTTAGTGTACAAAGGAATGATTATTTGCATTAAAGAAATATCACTCATGCATATGAAATGCTAAATTCTTCTGTGGCACAGATCTGCGCCCTTCCTGCTAAGATTTTCCTTGTTTTTTTTTTTTTCACTTCTGGATCTATCTCAAACTGGAAATTTGTAAGACACCATCGTGTTTTGGAAGCTAAAACAGCCTCCACTAGCAGGAAAATAGATTCTATCAAGCCTGTTGGCCTCACTGCTGCACAACATCCCTAGTATTTCTGAATTAGAATAGATATAGCTGTATGTACTGATAACAAGGCTAATAGCTCTTTAATTATATGCATATGAAGTCATCTGTTGCTTACTTATGAAATTTTGATATTGCCTTTATGTTCCTAATGGATACAGTGAAAGCATAATCTATGGTGCTACAGTAAATCTTTAAATCACAATGACTGTATATGATGACTATTAAGACAACAAAATGTTCAACATGTTTGAAATGAGAGATATTTTTTTCCTTTGGCGAAAGGTAGAACAAACAAACTTTTTCCTATGAATCTTCAGTCTCCTATATTGTTAAACAACCCATCTTTTCAGTACACAATATTGACAAGTTACATTTTCTTGTGATGAAAAGCAGGAAAAACTGATAGTTTCCACCAGAAACACTGTCTTACAAGGGAAGAAAATTAGTTATCAAGGAACAGTATGAAGCTGACTACACCTTCATCACTGTAAAATAAGGAAATAAATACAATATGCAAAATTCAGAAGCAGAACTACACTTTTTTGCATTAGTGTTGGCTGAGATGTGGGGAAGCCTCCTGACAAATCTTGCTGCCCAGTAGCAAGTTCTGAGCAAAGCACAATACACATTGCTTCATCTACATTCATAAAAACACATAATTATAGAATAATTTTGATGGAAAGGAATCTATGAAGATCACCCGACTTAATCCTTCAGTATAAGAAGGAGCAATTTAAGTTAGGCTGTTCTGGGCCTTGTCCAGTGAAATTTTCAATATTTGCAATGATTAATGATGGAGATTCTACAATCTCACTTAACAACAGTTCAAATAAATGTTTGTCCATCTTAATTGTGATATTTTTACTTCCCAGTATCTTTTTGCCTCGTTGCCATTTGCATCCACTACCTCCCACCTTTTTACTGTGCACCTCCTCATAGCAGAGGAGTTTGCTCCCACTGTGTTTGCTTACACTCCACCAGTTGAAGACAGCAAGATCTACCCTCAGCCTTTTCTTCCTGGCATTGAGTAAATCCAGTTCTCTTAGCTTCTCCATGTATGTCATGTGCTCCAATCCCTTATTATCCCCTATACTTGCTACAGGATTTTAGTTTCTGTTTATTTTCTGCTGGGAAAGCCTTAGAGTCACAGAATCAGAGAATAGCCAAAGCTGGAAGCTACATGTGGAGATTGTCTAGTCTCATTCCCATCCTCACAACAAGGTCACCTGGAACAGATTCTCATTCCACATCTAGTCAGGGCTTGAATATCTCTGAAACTAGAGACTCCACAGTGTTCTTGGCAACATGTTCTTGTGTTTGATTATCCGTATAATAATGAATATTTTTTTCTTATGTTTAAATGAAGTGTCTCGTATTTGTGACAGCTGCTTCTTGACCTTTGGGCACCACTGTCTCCAGCTTCTTTACTATTCCTCATCAACTATATATACATATTGATCAGACCCAACCAAATCTTCCCTTTTCCATTCTAAACAGTCTTATCTCTCTCAGTTTCTTCAGATGTTCCAGTTCCTTAAATATCTTGATTGCCCTTCTTGGGTCTTGCCGCAGTATGCACTTGTTGCTCAGGTACTGGGGAGTCCAGCTGGATCCAGCACTCAGGATGTCTCATTAGTGCTGAATAGAGAGGAAGGATCATTTTTCTTTCTGGTGATCCATTTTGTAGCACAGTCCATGTACTGCTGTCCTTCTTGCCACAAGGGCCCACTGCTTGTTCATGGTCAACCTTTTGTACATTAGAACCCTCAGGACCTTCAATGCAAAGGTTCATTCTGTCTGGCCCCAGATTGTACTGTTGTAACAGGTAATTACAAGACTAAGCAATTTCTTTTATTGAATTTAATGAGATTTCTGTCAGCCCATTTCACCAAGCTGTATGTGGTCCCTCTGAATAGCAGATTTGCCCTCCTATGCATTATTTCCTTCAATTCGATATTGCCATGATTATTTTTGTGGGTGCAGATCAATCAGCTTACAGATACTATGACCAATCACTCCCTTTCTTGGAAGTCTGTAGTTTGTAAAGTTTCATCTTTAGGTACCAAGGGCCAGAGGCAACACAAGTGGGCCATAACTTAATATTAAATGGATTATACAGAAATGTATATAGATAGCTTTTGACTGCTCTTCTCACTTTCCCCGTTTAATGTTCCTCCGCACATTAGCGTTAGAGATTTTTACCTTGCACACATCAATGATGTTCCAGTGCTGACAGGAAGAGATAAACAACTCAGCACTCAAACTTGATGGCTATCTAAAAACTATGTGCTTCTCTGTCATGTTCTTGATCCAACTGTGTTTCAGAGAAAACTCCCTACAGATAACACTGCTATTATCACTATACATGAGGCAAGTCAGACAATGATATTGGCAGCCAACATCAAAAAGCCAGAAGTCATCAAAGAAACATCCTTGGTTATGAAGGAACCTTGGTAATGAAACCAATAGGATACAGAAAGAAAAAAAAAAAGAAAAAAAAAAAAAACCCTAAAATAATAAACTCAGAGTTTTTTTCTGTGTTGAACTTGATTATTTTCTTAGTTCTTTCTAACCTTTTTGCAACTAGTACTTCCTGCACTCTAGACAGTACGTATAGTATCAGTTTATGTAAGAAGAACCAAATACTGAAAAGTATCATATGGAAAGCAAAGACAAAAGAAACACAATCATGGATATTGAACGTAGATCCATATGTATGTTTACGCATATGAAGTTAAATTTTCTATCCCCAGCTCATATGTAAGACCAAGAAAAGGCAAAAGTGATAAGAGATACTAGGAATTGTTAAAATCTGGAACACCTCCAGTGTACCTACAAGAAGGAAACAAGTAAGCCGAGTAATCCACTGAAGTTGTTAAAGAAATTATTTAATCTCCATGTACAGGTCATTCAGTCATCTGTGAAAAAAAAGAAAAGAAAAAAGAAAAAAGAAGAAGAAGCAGTACATGATTTAGACAGAAGGCAAAGGAATGAAAAATAGCAGAATTAAAGTGTCACTCTCCCAGGCTAAAGGGACTAGGCAATTCTTTTTATTCTCAGAAAAAGAGAGGTTCAAAGGTCAGCTGGTATTCAACCTGAAAACTAACGATCTTACAGCTTATTCCAAGGGGTCCAATGACTGGGCAAGAGGCCAAGGCATCTTAGCCAGTAAAACACCTCAATTAGCTGCAAACTCTTTGCCAAGTTACTCAGACGAATAATATGGCTCCCCCTAATTTCTTCTTAATCTCATTCCATCAAATATCCTTAGGAATTCAACAAATGGGACTAGACAGAAGAAACTGGAGGCAAGAAATGATGGCAAAAATAAATTCTTATCTGGGAAGAAAAAAGGATTTATCTTCTACTTGGAAGTGCAATTTCACGAGAAGTAATGATCAGAAATACAGAATTAAAATTCAGACAACTTTTAAAAGGTAATAAATTTTTCCCCCAAATCTTTAAATCTCTTTGGTGCTTCTACCTGTATCTGTTACATCTTGATTGTTCAAATCTTGTCTTATTGTTAAAATACCTGTTCACTTGTGTCAGTCCAAGTCCACCTGACGTTCTTTTTTTTTAATATATTTTATATCACACCTTAGCTACTTACACTCTCTCATTCATCTTCTCTCTCTCTCTCTCTTTCTCTCTCTGTCCATTCAGTTCTGACACAGCTACTTGTTTGGCCTTCATGAAGCATTTTGGATTTACACAAGTTGTACTTTTCCTAAAAGACTTTCTAGCTCTAATGAACTGATGTCCTGGATATGCCTGCTCTTATTCATTGCAAGGTTTGTCTTTATAATATGGAAATTTACAGAAGTAACTGCTAATGTATAGAAACATAACATTGTTAACTGGAACTGATTTTTTTTTTTTTACATTTAACTGCACGAGGTCTTTCAGAACCTTGTAGTTTTTATTTCTTCCAGCTCTCTCAAGATATCCACACTGTATTATGCCATCATTGCAGTTAACAGGGCTTAATTCATTTTAAACACTTATTTTGCACTAGAGATCTATAGCTTTCTTAACTAACTGAAATGCAAATTATAATCTCGATCCAAAGCGTATACACCAAATATCACGAGCTTACTTTCTGACCCTGATATCCTTGGAGAGGATAGTGAAAGCATAACAATTTGAACCTCTGCATTCACTGTCATGAAGCTAAAGACTAAGTAGCAATATAAGATTGGGTAAGATCTCAAGACTGTTGGATTTATGCTTTCACTAAACATCAAAATAACACAAAGAGATTGCCCATTTTCAGTATTTGTTCTCTGATTAACATTTCAGGAAACATCAGTGACTATTTTTTTTTATACCAGTGAGACTGTGGATGCCCCCTCCCTAGAGGTGTTCAAGGCCAGGCTGGGTGGGACTTTGAGGAACCTGGTGTAGTGGGAGGTGTCTTTGCCTATAGCAGGGGTGTTGGAACTAGATGATCATGAAGGTATCTTCCAACCCAAGCCATTCTATGATTCTTTTCTGTCTTGTTCCAGTGTTCAGCTGTCTGTATATTCATAACGATTTGCTTAACAGTTCATTTAGATCTCGCTCAGTAGATTTAAGCTGATTAACTTTTTCTGGTATTCTTGGGAATATAAACGCAACTGACCATCAGCCTCATTATAGCAACATTTGAATCATCTCCAGTTTATTTGCAGTTGAAAGTATGGGGCAAAATATTGTTGTTTTGATGACAGAGATGCAACATTTTGTTTCAGTTTAGGCTCTGAAATGTTATGATCTTTTTAAGACATGCTTATACCCTTATTTCAGAGGTGAAGGTGATTTTAGAATATGTTAAATTCAACTGTTTCAGTATTTCCTAAGCAGAATATTTGCCCTAGAATCTCTTGAAACAAAATATTTTTTTGCTCATTGTCAAATTTCTTAGTGTAGCAAAATTTTCATGTTACACTGGTCTTCACAACACTATTTTCATAAGTGTACTGTTCTTCCTCCTCCTGTATGTCTTCCTGGTTTGTCTAGAATAACTGATTGTTATCGCTAAGTACTTTCTTAGATCAGCTTGTACTAATTCATTATAGGCTGTATTTTTCTAACTTCCTCATAAGATATCAAAGGGAGAGACTTACTAAAGTCAAGGTACATCATGTCTCTTAGTCCTTCTTCTGATGGGTCACTCCCTTTCAAAGAAGGAAATTAAACTAATCTGCCATGATATGCTCTTGACAAATTTATGTATGCTCTTTCATCTTATTATCTTTTAAGCATTTACAAATTGATTGTTAAATTACAAGTCTCAGTATCTGTCTAGTTATTATCACGAGGCTGAATATATGCAATTCTCAAGTTTTTCTCCTTTTTTTCCTTAAGTATAAGACCTAAATTTTAAATTAAAAATATTTTAAAGTATAAGACCTAAATTTTCTTTAATTGAGTCTTCTTAAGTGTTACCCACACTGAAATTTCATCCTCATTCACAGGCTTTGCTGAAGGATTTCAGATCATTTAAACAGAGTATTGATAACCTAATTTCCTACATACTGGATACTCATAGTCCTTTGTACTGAAAGAGTGGTTTGTCGGGCATGGGGTAATGAGGGCATCATGGATTATCATGGAAGCCATCTGTGGATTATTTTTAATCTCAGCACTTGTATGCAAGTCCACATTTGTGCTTTCTTTTTCTCTTTATGGACATTTCATTTTATTATTGTTATTATTTTTATATTATTACAGATATTATCTGTACAATAACTTTGTCTATTTTTGTTTTTACACTTCCTCTCAGTCAAGTCTTCCACTTTTCCCAAATGTTTCTTTCTTTTTTTTTTTTTTTCCCATAATGTTGGCAACATTTTGGGGTTAGTTACGAGGATGTGGAGTCCACTCTTAAAAGATTTGTCTCAATTTGATTGCAACTTACTTTTTTTAATAAATGTCTCTATGTCTTATTTAAAGGGATCTTTATTGGATTTGTCCTTTGCATTTAAGACCCTAAATTCTCCAGTCCCTTAAGTATTCCCTAAACTTCTCAAAATTGCTTCACCCTTTGAAGCAATAAAAACAGTAATTAGCATAGACCTAAATTTGTTTATCCATGCATTTAATTTAAATGCTCTAATCTTTATATGAGAGGATATTACTTATGAGTTTCTCTTCTATAAAAGCCTTGTCACTTGGTTAAAATTAACTCTAAAACAATATATTTTACTCCTTGACTACTAAGTAAAGAAGTAAGATTTTTTCCTTGCCCTTTATCTAAAGATTGAAGTTTCATATTAGCATAAAAGCTTATTGATGAAAGAGACTTTTATCTATAATCAGCACAGTAATACAAACTTGGCTGTTCCATACATCTAGGTTTTTCATCCTCTTCCTTCTTACTAATTGAAAGTGGTACAATACTTAGCAAGCAGTTCTTCTGTTCTCTCTTTCTTTCCTGATTCATCTACTTTTTGCATTTCTCTGTCTAGACTGGTATACACAAATACTTGCATATATGTATGCACACACATGCAGACATATTTCTTTCTAAATGCACATGGAATTGCACTTACAGCAGGACTGTTCCTCTCCATGTAAGTTTCTCCTTGAAATCACTGGAGTGACTCTGAAGTTGAACATGTAGTGGGAGAACAGATTCCTATAGTGTATTAGCTGAATCATTTGGGATTGGCAGTATTATCTTTCATTTGACTTAGTATCTATCTACAGATTATATAAAAATAGGGAAAACCTTTGTAAGTAGAGCTTAACGATTATTTTGATGTTGATATCAAGATCTGCATTCTATTTCCATCTAGACTGTGGTTGTCCAAAATTTTGGCTTGCCTGGACCACACCAAGTGAAGAGGAGTTGCCTTTGTTCACAGTGTAAAATATATAATATAGTTTATGTATATAAGGAACAAAACTTTTTTTTTTTTTTTTAATTAAAACTTAAAAAAGAGGGCATATAAAAAGAGGGCAAAAAACCATAAAGCTAGTGGGATAGTTGGCCTTATATTATGTAAACAAAGTCTTGTTTGATAGTAGTGGATACAATTCTTTGTGAGTTCTCAAGGTGCTTGTCAGAGACTTCTGATTTAATTTTACTCTTCCTATGCTTCATCCTTGAAAACAGTTTTTTGCCAAAATTCAACATGAATAAGGTCTGATTTTGAAGTGATGGACATATTTCTCTGGTAAGATAGATCTTACAAAATTCTAGTTAAGAGACATGATCAATTTTTTCTTTGCTATTTACTATTTACTTTGCTCTTTACTATTGAAAAGTATCACTAAAAATCATGTAATAATGTTTAAGGTTTACAATCTTGTGAGACTGCAGTATTTGTAGTCCAGGGCCACATGCAGCCTGCAGACTGGTGATTGGACATGCCTGATCTAGACTCTCACTTCCATTTCCTAAAGAAATGTAAGGCTGTTAGTTCTTGGATTTGAGTTTGGTTGGACTGGTATTTGCAATAAAGTGGAAATGTGATTTGAACTGCAATTCCCTTTGAACACTAACTTCTACTCAGAGCTTGATTATAGTGTTGAAAAACATTATTGCTTTTCTAGATGGTTCATCTGTTGACCAAAAATGTCATTATCATAAGCAATATTGCTTGTTACTAAGTAAAGAAAATACATACAGTTCATATAGATGTCCATACTAGGTAAATCTGTAAAAGATGAGAAGTGTCTTGACTTGTTTCAGCTTCAAAGAGATTTTGTTCACTGTTTTAAGTGTGTTTTCATAAGTATATATAATGGACTCATGAGTTTATTTAGTCACGAAGTATATAGGGAGATGAAAAAAGGCAGACTGCTTAGTAATATAAAATGCACATTACTGTTTTGAGCCAGTATGCATTATAAGGCCTTTTAAAACATTTTAAAATTGTTTTATGTCTTTCCATTCCCAGTCTACACCATCAATTAAGTTTATGTATGTAACTGAAATTGTACTAGTGCTGAATTAGTAGGGACTATATTTGAAGCCGTCTTTTCTTGGCCTTTAAACATACATGAGTACAAAACTTTTCTTTCATGAATGTAAGGCTACAGTCTTGACTGAATCTAACACCTGTGAATATATGTGGTATTATGTATGTGTAGATTATCTTTTTAGCGTCTGAATACTGGTTCTCCCATTTGTGTACTAGTTCTTTTCAGTAGCAGGTCAAGTGTGCGCGCAAATGTTTGCACTGCTGGATGTGAGTAGGCATATTCATCAGTGCAAATTTGCAAGTACATAATGGAATGGGTAGGTTGAAAATCATGTTCACAGGAATGAGTGAGAATGATCGTGTTGGCATGGACATATTAAATCATGAAGCAACTGTCCAGTGCACTCTAATTCACTGCATATTTAAGCCTAAAGTTATCTCACTTATTTAAAATTTGAGTTCCATAAATTTGCAGTCTAGGTCCCTGGAGGACAAGGCAGTTGGTGGAAGCAGATTCCTGTGTCTATCCCCAAATACCTTCTGTATATAATTCATGCTGGAAACCATATGAAGGAAAAAAACAAACATACCTTTTCTTCTGACTTTAAAAGAGCTTTACCTATTATGATCCTTTATGAATTTTCAGATTTGCTTCCACAAAGTTTTCAGGGTTTATCTTTGCTTTTTTCTCACCCTTCATTGTTTTGTGATTTTCTCTCTTTATTTAACTGCTAAGAACTGTTTTTAACATTGTAGAAACTGTAAAAAAAAAAAAGGGAGAACATTTTCAGAATAAAAAAGCAACATTAAACTAGAGGTTTACTGGCCTGAATTTTATTTCAAAACTGTACTTTATAATATAGAACTTGCAGAATCTTGTGATTTCACCAAAGGTACCTTTAAAATAGAAGTGCTAATCAGATGTGTACATCTGAGACACACTGAAATGTATTGTTATAATCGTGAAAGTTAACCAAAGAAATACAATTAAAATAAATAATCATAGAATCATAGAATAGCTTGGATTGGAAGGGACCGTTAAGACCACCTAGTTCCAACCACCTTATTATAGGCAGGGACACCTCTCACTAGACCAGGTTGCTCAAAGCCCTGTCCAGCCTGGACTGATGATATATTACAAAAACCAAACAGATTATTAAATAAATAAATGATAAATTCAATAATAAATTGAAGCATTATGATTCTCTTCCCATTTCTCTTACCAGAAAATTTTAAAAAGACCATTACAGAAAATTGCCCTGCTTGATAACAGCAAGCTCTGATGTACTGCTGTGGTAGTCCTAACAAAATTTCTATATTTGGAAAGTGATTTAGAATCAAAGTCTCTGAAAAATACAATAGTTAAGTAGCATTAAGTAAGTAGTAAACAAAGTAGAAGTAGTAAGGTACAATTACATCACTTATCTTAAGTCTAGCAGTATTTCTGATAGTGCCTAACATACTGAGAGCCCACTTAGAATTCATCACCTACCATAACATTGTGTCTACTGCTATACAGTCTTGTTCGCACTGCCAGCTCTTCAGAGGACTGTTCTGACTGAGGTCACCACAGTCCCATCACTTCATATAGGAAGAAAGTGTATCCTTGCTTAGTGCTAATGCAGTGGTAAAGTGCACCATATAGTTATTCCAATAACAGCCTTTTCCAATACCACTTACTCCTTTTTGACTTATTTTTTATGAGTGCTCAACACAGCTTCTGCACTAACTTCCATCTTCCATGTTGAAGGACTAAAATGCAATGAGGTATGTTATCAAATACAAGGTAAGCTCAACCTACAGTGTTTCTTCACCTGTGCAAGGGAAAGCAGATGCCTTTCACGGAGCAGTTGGTATGGGAGTAAATAGCTCTCTGACTGGAGCAGAAGAATTACTGTGCAGATTCATAAGGCACAACTGCATACACTGTGAGACTCAGTAACTGTGTTGAACTAGTTTTTTTATTAAAAAAATGATTGTGGAAAGCTTATAATTTGATCAAAGTAATTTTCTACGTGGTTTCTAACTTGCAAATAATCCATAGGATTATTCACTGAAATTCCAATACATCCAAATCTTATAGCTTCTACATGTTATTAAAGAAAATTACTTTAATGAATACTGTTATCAAGGTCATAATCACATTTCTCTTAAGCTCAAAATACAAGTAAATTCAAGTGCTATACTAATTTATACCAGACAAAGAACTAGAAGTCTGTTAATGATAAACTCAAAAGTAGTCTGCTTACTTTCCTAGTATTAAGCCTAAGGAGAGGAAGCATATTTACACACATTTCTGAAAAGAAGTCAAGCACCTTTTTGACTGAGTGATAGTCAAGCATTTCTGAACCTGTATCTAAGTGAATTTTCAACAAATGTATTTTACATTTTCAGTTGAAGGCCATTTATCATGCAGAGCTGAACAGTGATGATTTAGTAAGAGTTGCATGGTCCTGTTGAATTAACTCCAAATCTGGTATGTATTGACCACAAAAGGCTTTTGACCATGCCTAATTCAATTTGGTGATATCGGCAGATGTGACTAATTCCATAACTATACCATCTACATTGATCCCTCTTCTATATTTTTATAAGAAACTGTAATAAGCAATGGCAACATCTTTTTTGTTTGAGCCAGTTTTAGCACTTGAACTATAAATAACTTAGATTACAAAATTTTTTCTTTGGTTTCAAGCTCATGATCTCTTTACTATGCCCGTGTTTCATTACTTGTAAAGAATGCAGCAGATGTGTATTTATGACACTACTTCTTCTTAGAACAAATTAAGGACTGGCTTTCAAATGTTATTATCTGCTTTTATTTCTTACCAAGACATCTTGGAAAAGAGAGCAGAAGTGTTTATTGTTTTTCACAGTATGTCTGTGTTTGATTGATGCTGTATTATAGAATCATAGAACCACAGAATGGTTTGAGTTGGAAGGGACCTTTAAGACCATCTAGTTCCAACAGCTATAGGCAGAGGCACCTCCCTCTAGACCAGTTTGCTCACAGCCCCATCTAGCCTGGCCTTGAATGCTTCCAGAGAGAAGGCATTTACAACCTCACTGGCCAACCTGCTCCAGTGTCTCACCACCCTCACAGTAAAGGGGATATTTCTTCCCAATATCTAGTCTAAATCTGCCCTCTTTCAGTTTAAAACCATCATTCTTTCACTACCTGCCCTTATGAAAAGTCCCTCCACAGCTTTCCTGTAGGCTCCCTTCAGGTATTAGAAGGCCACCATTAGGTCCCTCTGGAACCTTCTCTTCTCCAGGCTGAAGAGCCCCAGCTCTGCCAGCGTGTCCTCAGAGCAGAGGTGCTCCAGCCCTCTGATCATCTTTGTGGACCTCTTCTGGACTGTTCCAACAACTCCATGTCTGTCATGGTTTTGTGATTTTTGGTTTTCGGTATTCCACATCATAACATCATGTGGGGCAGTGGGAGTTTAACTGTTGGTGCTCAAGCTCTGGGTACCTGCCTGGAAGAGAAGAAGAACTACATTCCCCAGGGGACTTTGCGGTCACAGAGAGTCTCGAGATACAACTCCTGGCAAGGTCACCTGATGCACTCTTCTTAGCCTGCTCTTCGTCGGCTCTCCTCCCTTTTTTTTTTCTCCCTGCTGCTCAACTGGACTGCGCATCTCACCTCAGCTCTCCGCATTGTGGTGAGGCCTACCCACCTTTCGGACATTCTCTCTCATTATATTTGATTTATTAGCTTCAAATTTAATTATATTGTATTATAGTGTGTTATCTTGCATTCCGATAATATATTTAGTAAATTAGTTTGTTTCTCCTCAGATCGTTGCTGCTGTTTTTAATTATTTTGGGGTTCCCTGTTCCCTTTTTCCGGAGGTGCGGATCTGTGGATCCCTCCGCCCCGCTAGTCACGGAACTGGGCCGAACCAGCCCGTAAACCATTGACAATGTCTTTCTTTTGTTGGGGGCTCAAGAACTGAATGCAGTACTTCAGGTGGGATCTCATGAGAGCAGAGTAGAGGGGCAGAATCACCTCCCTCAACCTGCACTTCTCTTGATGCAGCCCAAGGTAGGCTGCAAGGGCACACTGCCAGCTCATGTTGAATCTTTCACCAACTGACACTCCCAAATCCTTCTCAGGGCTGCTCTCAGGCCATTCTCCACCCAATCTGTATCTGTGCTTGGGACTGACTTGACTCAGGTGCAGGATTAAACTGAATTATTAAATTGAAAAAATAAACAAAATCCCAAGTACTTTAGGGAAGCAAAGTTCTATTCTACAATACAAGCTGTTGCTCTGAAGTATTTTCTCTCTCCTGGAAACAATCTGATATGTGCAAAAGATTCACACACTGCTGGCTGACAGACCCTGTCAGAGATCAGTCCTGGTGAAACTAATCAGAAGGGAGTGGCTGATATTTTTTCAATAAAGGCTGCCGCATCCAAGTTGTTAACAATCTCCTTTCATGGAAGGAGAATTTTACTGGAGACAATTTGATATCCAGATTTCTCCTGAAAAGTTTTTCCATATGCAGTGCTTTTCAAATTATCTCCATTGTCTTTCCTCACATTTAGAGAGGAGTTCAGTCTGCTTTCCTGGACATGGTGTTTTGCTTCAACTTCTACTTGAAAAACCAAATAAGAAAAATGCAGTGAGACATGATGAGAAAATCTCTGAAGATTTAGAACATGGGTTCCAAAAGTATGGTCCAGATGTAAATTGTCACACTTACAGACCCGAATGGAATTAAGTCTGATATATGCCAGCTGAAGGTCTAATCCAGAATATTCGTAGCAATACTCAAATGTATGAAACTAGGCTTCCAATCTAGTATAAATTAACTCTCTTGGACAAACCAGAACACATTAATTTGGAAAGGATCCTCCATGAGATGGCTTTTATTTTAGAAGCATTTTTAAGTACCTTTTATAGGGCCTGATTCAAACCCAATGTAGTCAGTGGAACAGCTCCCCTTAATGCGTTTGGAATGAGGCACGTCACGAAAACTGTTTCACCATATGTGTCAATGACATTTAAGCCCACTCATTTTGCTTGAATCTTTATTCATCTACTCAGCGCTGAGATTCTCAGCTTCTTGGGCATTTTTCATTAATTCTGTTCTTGTTTGGGGGAAGCTGGAATGGGAAGAATTTAATGAACTTTTGAGGCTAGGAAAAATAGTAAGCATTCTGGTGTTGGATTGAGTTATGAAGAAATGGTCTTTTTAAAGGTAATTTAATTAGGACTGCCCAAACTGATATAAAATAGAATGTTATGAATATGCCACAGATAGAAAAATAAAAAATATTTTTTCCAAATTTATTTCATTTTGAAAGGATGAGCAAAATAGAACCCAGACACAAGATCATGCCTTTTTTTTTTCTTCATGGTAGCTGTACTGATGAGCCACATTTATTATGAGACGATTGTACCATGATATTATAATAGTGCATCAGTAGAAGTATGGTTGTCATTATTCATAATACTCTTATTATAATTGACAGTTGTTGAGGGACTACTCTGGGAAGATCAGTATAATCCCATGGGGAAACAAACTTCTTTGCAAACAAACTTTCTAAGCATCAGCCCATCTTTAACAACTTAGAGTCTCCTGTGAACTGATGAAACTCTAAACAGAAAAACTAGTTATTACTAGAAAGAGTGAATATGAAAAGAAAATAAGAAAAATGTGTGTATACAAAATTCATGCCTAGAATTAGTTTTTCTGTATTATAAATCTTTGGTTAGTTTAAAACTAAAAATAAATACAAGCTGAAAAGAATCCTAATGGTGTGGTTTCTTTTGAACTACAAATTGACACAGACATTTTATGGGGAAAAAAATATATGAGGCAAGCTGTCTACCAGTGTGAAACAATGAATGTGAGCTGCAATTGATATATTAGTCCCCTTACACTGATGATAACTTCCATATTCAGTAGAGGTGGATTTAAAATGCAGTTGATTCATGTTAGCTTTTGCTATCAGATCATTGCAATTTCAAAAGCATGCTTACAGTGTTATGCACAAAGGATATCTTATTCTGAAATGGAACAGGACCATATTTACAGCCACAGACAGAAACACCTCCTTAAAACAAATAGACAACTTGGCACCTCATACTACTACTTAGCCAGTTGAATGATAACAAAAAACAACAACAAAAACAACAACAAAAACAACAACAAAAGAGTTTGGCTATGGCACCTATTGCCTAGCCTCCTAGGGTTTGTTCCTTCTTTAATTAAAAAAAAAAAAAGAAAAGACAACATCTAAAACAAAGAGTGTTTGCACTGTGTCATCATCCTATATGTATATATAGAATATACTGCACTGTTCTGGGTATGTTCTGCAGTTCATTTTGCCTGTCAAGGAACCTTCATGATTATTTACAAAAATACTAAAACACATTACCATATTTACCACATGCACTTGTGTACACAAGGGGCATTCATAATCTATTAGCTACCTCCTTCTATAGACTAAAGCTGCATTTGCCCACTAAATTCCAAGGGCTGTTGTGTTTCTATTTCCCTTGAGAAAGTCACCATTACTGGCTGCACCACTATGGAGAAGGCCTACAAAAAAATAAAAAATAAAAAAAATCAGGAAAAACAGATTAGTCTTTGCTAACCCATACCACTTGGTCAAAATGGATTAAGAAGCCAACTGCATGTGAAAATGAGGGGCCAATAACTTCCAGCAAAAAGTATGAGAAGTGGAACCTGGCTCAGCCAATATGTAGAACTCATAAGAGTCTGTACCCTAAACTAATGTACCCCAAGGAGTTCTCCCAACACAGATGAAACTAAATCAACAGTTATGTCTAGTGAGAAGGCATGCAATTAAAGGGAGAAGTTGGTAGATACTAACCTATTGTCCCGCTCTGTTTTATGTTGCAGTTAGAAGTCAACTTGATATGATACAACCCAGCATATGCACATATGGAATGAAATGTGACATACAATAAACAAAGTATTTTAAATGAGACTTTTTATATCCCTTAAGAAATAGAAGAAACAGTCACATGCTGCTTGTTAGCTTGTAAAAGTAGATACAATGGCTGTTTTTGTAGGAAATTTCAATTCATGCCCATAAATCAAATAACAACATGAGTTATTCAGATTCTAGTTTGTGGGAAAATGTTTAATTGATTTTTATTTGATTTGTTGTACTGAACTGTATTCTTATAACTTGAGTTCTTACATCTCATGACAGTAGAGAAGGGAGCGATGTTCCTTTGAGTCATTTTTCAGAATGACTTGGTATCAGTCCAGTGCTCTGATGTCACTGGAACAGAAACAGGACTCTATGTCTGGATTTATTAGTAGGGGGAAAGGCTCTTTTTAGTTTTCTCTGTTTTATTGCATCTTTCTTGACATTAAAATCCAGTCCTCAGTACAGCCCTTTGCCAGATGTAAAGACTTTCTTTAAAATGGCATGCCAATTACTAACACATAATCTCATATAAATCATCATAAACTATTAGATAAAATACACTGATAAAAATAGGCCCATTAAATGCTTGCTTCTCTATTTGATTTCTCCTTTTAAACAACCACATTAAAATTATGAAAGGTAATATAGTTATATATAGCATATGTTTGCATAATAAAATGACAACATATAAACTTAACTCTCCTCATTACTGATCGTTCAAATAAATTTTCTGATAAAGACAGACTCTTAGAAGCTCTGTAGGCCTTGTTGCAAGATTACAAACTTTCCCCTCAGTATGTTTGCAAGATGAAGACTGATGTCACAGATCTCTCCTCAGAATAATTTCTCCTTTCCCTAAGCATCTTATTTTTATCTGTAAAACTCCAATACAAACTTGTAAACTACATCCCTAAGTTCAACACTTCACAATATGCATCATGTATCTCATTCTGTCAGCTGTTAACTTATTATTTGAATCCACATCATAATGTTGCAATTGGCAAATATAGCCTTGCTATTTACACTCACTGGAAAACAGCCTTATTTCATATCTACTGGACTGAAAGATAAAATTCCCTTACCACTTAGTCTGCAAGCATTTTGACTCAGTGCTTACATATACAAGGACTACTCTGAAAGTAATGCCTCCTATCTTATTACGTTGGCACACAACATCAGAGGTGGCTGTTAGTGGTATGGGAGTAGAGTTTGAACCTTACCACCAATATTATATTACATTTTGTTGTTGTACAACAGCTGGCAACGAGAGATCTGACAAAATGTTGTGTGATGTGAAAATGGGTACAAAGCAAAGATACGTCATTGAATTCCTCCATGCAGAAAAAAAATGGCACCCATTGACATTCACTGAGTCCTACTGAACACTGATGGAGACCCAACAGAGGATGTGAGCACAGTGAGGTGATATGTGGTGCATTTCAGCAGTGACAACATTGATGTGAACGACAGGTCATGTTCCATATGGCTGTGTGCAGCTCTCATGCCACAGAATAAAGAGAGTTTCAATCAGCTCATCCATGCAAATTGGATAATGACGGTGATGCTGATGAAAAAATCGTGTTTTATAACTGAGAATTTGCTCTACCAAATAGTGGTATTGTGCTCTTTGTATCTGATGTGATTTCCGTGGAAATAAACAAGATGTATTACCTTTGGAGCAACGTATGTATTATGAGACTAATTGTGCTTATTCAACCATGATAGGAAACACAAAAGCTTATTTTCAAGTACTTATATACTTATGTCAATTCTTGTGATAAATTTCAAATACTTTCATATATACTAGGGAAAAAATAACTCTACTAATTAGGCCTCTCCAAAGCAGTTTGTTTCTATTCATAAATCAATTATTTCAAGAATCCTTAATCTAAGCAACAAATACCCTACTGTATGTTGACATTAGGTACAAGATCATTTGAGATTTTGGACATTGGAGAGAGAAATATAACTCAGCCAGTCAAAGCAAGTATATAAACATTTGGCTTAAAAAAAGAAGGCTTTTTTACTTTTACTATTTCCAAATATCTTTCTGAATGGGAACACACAAAATATGAATATACCTTTCATTTAATATCCATTGTAGGCTCTTTTCAACTCTAAGAACTTCTGCATAGCCTGGAATTAGATTAAAATGAGTGTCTGGCAATTTTTAAAAAATGGTAGGTCAAATCATCATCATGATGATAAATAATATATCAATTTCTACCTATCTATATAGCTTTTTGGAAATTTTAGATTTTTGGGGGAATTACTAACAAGCCACACGGTATATCTTTTCCACCATGCCTAATTACATCAGCAGATCTCATTTTGAACAATAGTTCATACTCAGGGTAATGTACAACTCTGTGGTTCATTGGAAGCAACAGCTAAGAACATAACTTTTTAGTATAACTGCTTGCTCTATAGCTATTTGAAGGATGTGAGGAGAGTTCATTGCTCAGGTGAACTTTTACTACTGTTTAGATTATGAGTTTGAACATGCATGATAGATGTAATGCTCCTACAGCTACTGGGGTGAAAGACATTGCAGGTAAATACAGGACAACAAAGACTGTCAGGAGATATGATAACCTTTAGTTTAATCAGATTAGGAATATCTGGAAGCATCTCTATGAGTCACTGTTTCTCATTATTTTCCTGTGCTCATATGAAACAACAAGACATTTGTATAGAAGAATACTTAGGAGAAAAACAGTGTCTGCATTCCTTGTGTACCATTAAAAAAACTACAAATCCCAAGATTTCTTAGACAATGGTTTTAAGATACATATGATGAAGGAATATTCAATGTAAAAAAAAAAAAACAAAAAAAACAAGAAAAGAGTAAACTCAAAATATGAAAAAGAAGTAAAAGAAGTCGGCTTTTTAAATATAAGCTAATATAGGCTAACAAAAGCTAAAATGGGACATGACTGCTCTTCATAAATACGAACCACTCAATAGAAGACATGGAAAAACAATGCTGGCACAGAAATAAATAAGAGAAAACTGACCACTAATAAATTAAAGCTGAAAATTAAAAGTCTGTTTCTTGCACTGTCAGGAGAAGATTAAAGAAATTCATGAGCAGGAGTAGGATTTGTAAGAGGGAAGGAAGGAAGGAAGGAAGGAAGGAAGGAAGGAAGGAAGGAAGGAAGGAAGGAAGGAAGGAAGGAAGGAAGGAAGGAAGGAAGGAAGGAAGGAAGGAAGGAAGGAAGGAAAGAAGGAAGGAAGGAAGGAAGGAAGGAAGGAAGGAAGGAAGGAAGGAAGGAAGGAAGGAAGGAAGGAAGGAAGGAAGGAAGGGAAAAATTATTTAAGCTATCATTAAGAGCTGAGGTTTCAATACAGTAATTTTTCAGGTTCTTTTTTTACCATGTTACTTCATGTTTTATTCCTCCCCGTACTATGTTTAGCTTGTGTAGGAAAAAAAATATTGCGGAACCTTAACAATGGAAATTCTAGAATTACACTGTCCTTTCTCCCTGTCAAGATGGTGCCCCACAGGGACTACTCGGAGTTTTTAGATGAGGCAAAAGATAAGAAGGAATGGAGTGCAATGAGTATAAATACACCGAGGAGCCTACACTGTGTCCTGCATCTCAGGATTGAATTGTTCTTCTCTTACAAATCCTGCACTACTTTTCACCCTTGAGAGTTCTTAACATTCTCAGATAAGTCATTTAAATGTGACTGTACAATCCCTTGGTAAGAAGCATGTTTTACATTTTAGAGAATGCTGTAAAGTTTGGTTAAGAAAAATCATCTATTCCCCATATTGTATGAAAATTGTTTACATTTTGGTCCTATAATGGTGCATTGTTTGAGATATTAATGTCAAGTAGGCATAATGTAGACCCCATGGGCTGTCATGGTTTCTTTTGTATTTTGCTGTTCTTTTATAAAATGGTGTAATGAAAGTCTTACATTATTATATGTGGGAGGATTAACTCGGTAACATTTTGAACAAAAATCCAAAAAAGCTAAAGAAAAAGCCCCGTATTTTATTAATTTGACTATAAGTTACAGGTTGCTAAAAGCACACATCATCAGCAAGCATGCTCTTATGTGACAGGAAAAATTTAATTACGTCAAACATTTCCCAAGTCCTTTGGATTTATATGTCATGATTTCTCTTTTTTGTCTAACAAGATATATATGCAGGGCAATGAGACTAATATGAGACTAATAGTTAAATCCTTTTTTTTTTTCCTCATTTTTGTTGATTTTGTTTCTGAAGTTCATTACAGTAGTATTTAAATACTGGCTGGCACCACCAATTAAAAACAAAACAAAACAAAGGGAACAAGAGGGGCCTTCTACTGGCTGTCTAAAATTTCGTTGTCTTCTTGAGAACAACGTGGGAAGCAGTTGGTAAAAAACAAAAAAAAAGCCCCCCCAAAAAAACCCAACAACAACTACAAGATTCATCCTACCTATACAGCTTTAGTTTTGATAACATGCTTCATGCCACAGATGCTCCAGGATCCCTGCTGGGATTTCTGAAAATCTAACGGAACCAATTTTGTGCATTGTCCTCTTCCTTCAACTTTCAGAAGTATGCGTGTTTGTCTTGCTAAAGGAGGAAAGAAATCTAGAGTAGCCAGTGAAGCAACAAAAGCATTTTTGGTGTAATGGATCTTGGGAAGATTACAAATCTCATCATTCCAAAAGAAGCATTCCTTCAGAAAACAAAAAGAAACTTTCTTTAAAATTCATTCTCTTAACGCACAGTTATTTGTCACTCTCTTAAATGTGGTTAAAACATTTTTTCCAAAACTGTTTAACAACAAACACTGCTTTTTTCTTAAGCTTCAGAAGTATGTACCTCTGGCACATTCTCTAAGACCAATAAATACCAGCTGATCAGCCTAGAATCCTTTTAGGAAGTTTAAAACAGCTGTGCTGCACATTGAAGTGAGAAAAGCAGCAGGCATAGGCTTTGGCAAGCCTGCATTTGTTCATAATGAAACAAAATAAAGGTCTGAATTATTTCAGTGCTGGTAACCTGCAAACTATAACTCTATGCTATTCTGTGAGTAAACAGCATGCAAGAATGATCCAACAGACAAATTAATTCAGTTTCCACAGAACAAAACAAAAAAGTAGTGAGTTGACCAAATTTAGTTGTAAAATACAGGTTCAAATATCTGGCAAAATTAAGACTTCAGTTAGATCCTCTTGAACCCTTTGCATACTCAGTCAAGTGGAAAGAAATTCATACCTGGTAGAACTTAAACTGTGCTAACTCCAGGGAAAAACAAAACAAAACAAGCAAACAAACAAATAACTATTAATAGCACTTGAAGACATCATACAAGAATCATTTCAAAATCATAGAATTATAGAATGGTTTGAGGTCATCCAGGTAGATGCTAAGTCCAAGTAGGTAATAAGCATCGTTTTTTGAATAAGCGCTACATACATGATTTGGTGTTTCAATAAACAGGTTGTAAACACCCAGTTTCCATCCAGGTGGAAAATTGCTGAGCCAGACTATGGGAAAAGGATTTATAGAGAAAAAAATAAAAAAAAAATCAAAGAACCTGTCCAGAGAACCTTGTCTTCAATGACCTCATTCATTTGGTTTATTTTCTTGACAGTGACAACTGATTACTGTTTCTCATTTAACAACAGCTTCCAGATTCAGTAAAATGGGGTACACATGACTTGAATGCTAGCCTTGGCATTTTTTTTTTTCCTAGATTGATTTCTGCTAGTGGACATGGATAGTCTTATTTCAGAAAAGTAAAGCAGAGGGAATTTTAATTTGCTTTTACTGCTAATGCTTTTACTTTGTTAAAGCTCAGTTTTAGATCTAACTTCTCCAATAACTCATAGAGAGGAAAAGAGGACATAACCTTATTCAATATTCAGAGGAATTAAAGCCTACCAGATTCTTACAACTGTGGAAAGAAATAAACAAGTGTTTGTTATAATTCCAGATCTTTTCTTTAATATTATTGAATAATGTTCAAGAGTAATTTTTCATACAGCTAGTGTGTGTGAGAATTTAAATACCGATCACAAAATTAATGTGATTTTTAACCTTTCTAGGTTAACTAACTAACTGACTTTCTTACAGTCTAGGATCCAAATGTGCACTGCATGAACTTTCCATCAAATAAAATTTTAATTAACATATTCATGATATTTTTGCCTTTTTTTTTTTTTTTTTTTTTTTTGCCTCTTTATGTTTAATTATGTTTTTGAGACCATTTTGCTTCCTTGTACTCCCCTACATATACCTTGTAATAATTCAGGGCTCAAGGACTGGTTCCCCATGGACCAGTTCAGGAGGACATACAGTTAGAAGTCAATGGGAAAAGAATCAGAGGAGACAAGGCAGAACATGTGAACGTACTAGAAGTGATCTCAGAGATGGAGCAGAGTAAGAAATATTCACCAGATAACACAAAGGTTACAACCAAGGAAATCTTGTAGTTACATGGCCTTCCAAGGGTATATCTCAGCAGAATAGTGTCCTCATACCCAAGAGCTCCTTACTTTTTCTGCAGCTGGAGCCACCTAGTCACAACTTAGTACTTTGTTTCTGACCCAGACAATTCCTTCTAGTTATAATCCTTAATTTCACATCCAAGAGCCCTGCAACAATACTTCTCCAGCTTCATATCTCACTCCTTTGCTCCAGAGACGGAAAAGTCTTCCCGTGCACTTATTCCTATGTAAGAATGGGTACTTCATGGGTTGATTCTTTTGACAAAACGAGAATTAGAAAATTTCCTATTAGAAACAAGTAAATGTTCTTAGCACAATTACCAGTTTTTATTTGGAAGAAAAAAAAAAAGGGTGAAATTCCTAGAATAGTCAGCATATATAAACACCTCTTGAAAAGCAGCTGTCTCAGCACTTAAAGGATGCCAATCACGATATATTATTTCTAGTACACAGATTTAGGAATCCAGAAGGTTAGCTAGGGAAATAATTACCTGCAACTACCAGATGCAGATAATACTAAATTTTTCACAGTTTCTGGTCTAGGAGACACAGTGAAGTCAGTAGAAGCAGAGAGATGAATTTGTCTTTATACACTGTATGCATTTCCAAACTGGCCCTGGGAGATGCTTTCATGTATTTTTAGGATTGGGCAGAGATTTTGGCAGCTCTATAATACTGTAGGTCTGAACTTTGTTGCAGAAATCTTCAGAAAGGAACTGGAGGAAAGAAAGAACTAGGGAATTAAATCAATATCAGTTTTAATAGCAATCAAGAGTAATAAACAGAGATATGAAAGATTGCAAAAAATCTTCAACATAAAACAATACAAAAAATAATCTTCACTTAGGAAATATCATTACTGGGTTGTATTTTCTTGCCAACTTAAGCCCAATGGAAGTACAAGTTCAGAGCTTTTGTATCTTTATTTTTTAAACTTATATTAATATATATTTCAATGGTATCTAATGGGTGAAGTCGCCAGGACAATTTAAAGGTTTCTAAAGGACCCATCACACTGCTTTGGTTTCTGCCTTTGCAAATCACTAGCAGAGTATCTAGTACAGATGATAGCTGCTTAACTTAATTTTAATTAATAGAATTTCACAGAAAAAATCAGTGAAATACTGAACGATTAACTATATTTCTGCCTCTTAAGAAGGTTTTTTTTCAATTTGTAAGTTCTCTAACTATTCAAGCTGTAAACAATTCAGAAATTAAAGGTCTATCTTATAGACAGTCTACTGCAGCAAAATTTCCAAGAATCACATTTTCCTTCAATGTATTCAAAGTCCTCCATCAACTTATTTGAATGAAGAATAAATAAATTAGGATTTTTAGTTATTCTATTCTCTTGAAAAGAAAGGAAGATCAAATTTTCGGTGTTAATAATTCTTACTGATAGATGGTTTACCTGTAACAAACATGGAAAGTTTTAGTGGCAAGTATTATAACCAACAGTATTTTATAGTATTTTAAGTTGCATTACATCTTACCTAGTTTATACGTTTGGATTGCCTTTTTATCTTTTTTTTAGCCTTGCCCCACCTCTTAATTTCTACAGTAAGTAGTATGTATGACTAGTAGTGTCTGAATGCTAATAATACTAAACTTGCATCTATAAGATACTTGTGATTGTGGTTCCCTGGCATGCAGTACAGGGTTGGTATGGGGTGAACTTAGCATAACATAAACAAACAAAAGAAGAGAATACACTGTATAATCTCCTTCTCCTCCCAGCATATCTGTATTTTTAATAGAAGAAACATTTACACAGGTATATTTTGTACAAAAATAGGAATGACACCTTGATAGGACTCATGTTCTAAATGGTTAAAAGCCCTTGAATACATAGGGTTGAGACGTGAATCTTGGAGATGCTTTACTGGTCTATTTTTTCCCTTTGCAAAGTCATTGTAGAATGCCATGTGGAAAAAAATAATGTTGGGGAGTACAAAATTCATGAACATTTCCCACACAAGTGGAGCCATGATGGGCCCTATGGCACTGAGGAATAGATAACAGCTTTGGAATGCTGCAGGTAAGGACTAGGACCAACCAGAATTATCTTTTCACTTTCTCCTCTTCTTCTCTTCTCTGTGCATATGTTCCTCTCCTTTTTTTTTGGCAAGGAGATCAGCAAGAATCCTCCCTGTAGCAGTAGTGGGGAGAAGCAAGGCATGCCTCAGCATCACCTTATTGCTATATATTTGTGCTTCAAGTGCTTTTTGATATTTGGGGTTCCTATTCCCATCCAAGTGGTGCCCTGATCATGCACCCTTCCTATGCAGCTCATTTAAACCTCAATTAATGCAATTAATGACAAAACAGAGTCAGCTTCAGAACTGCCCCAGTTTTACTATGAATGTGACACTGAGCACACACCTTGAATTTACATTTGAAACTAAGAACCAAATGTTTTCCAAAGCTAGCTGTCAGCATAAGAGAGAGCACTGGAAGGTGACTCACTATATCTGAAGAGTAAAGTTAAAAAGTATATAAGAAATTACACCCTGAAGATGCTCTTTTCTCTTTACCTCTCTCCTAGGAATAGAGAAAAAGAGAGAGGAAGAGAGAAAGAGACCAACAGAGAAGTACCCAATGTATAGAGGATGCAGTTACGGTGCAATAAAACTTATCCTAACTCTATATCCTTGCCTCTACCTAGAAGACTGATGGAAATAAGATTCACTCATGAACCAAAACTATTTCTAAGTAGGCAGAGTTCTCCTCTTGTACTCCATTTTATTCTGTAGGAAACAGCAGTTCGTGAGAATGTCTTGTTGTGCTATTTCTGCTCTCGTTTCCTATCACAAAGACATGTCTGAATTGTAAAGAACTGCTTATTCTAATTTCCCTGAGAATAAGAAATAAATTATTTTAATAGAAATTAAGTGCTATTTTTGGTAGGCTTACATATTTTAGCCATTTATTATGTGTGTGTCGTTGTTTGCTGCCTCGTGGTCTTTGTGACATCTGAAGTTATTCTTTTGTTGTTCAGTCACATTAGCAATTCTCAAACTTATGTCTTGATTGCAGGTTCCTATTGTTCATCAAGACTCTGTATTATACATTCTTCAACAGAAAAACACAGTCAAATCTCTTGTGGGAACAAAATGTGCATCTTAATTTCAACTGAGACAATGCATAACCAACTGTTCTTTAAACTCTATTTATTAGGCCTGAACAAGCATCCACTGAAGCCACCTACATTGTTGGTACCCTGGTGAGACCACTTGGAAAGCAAATGGTTAGTGGCATATAACAATATGTTAAAATGCCCAAAGGAATTAGGACGCTTCCTTAGTTTTGCCTGTAAACTTTTCTTATTGGCTTGTCCTTTCTTGTGTATGCCACTGATAATT
The DNA here is from genome assembly GCF_987193195.1 of Phasianus colchicus. NCBI lineage: Eukaryota > Metazoa > Chordata > Aves > Galliformes > Phasianidae > Phasianus > Phasianus colchicus. Next base: position 61,330,445 of record NC_143437.1, on the reverse strand, counting down.
AACTGCAGCAAAAGAGAGCCCAGCAAGAAAAAGCAACTTATCTGAAAACTCTATTCTTTTCTCAAAACGTATGAAGGCTTTTTTTGTACTTTCAGTTGCCCAGCATTTCCCTTTTGTTTGCAGAATAATGATATGATTATCTTAAATAATAGAAGAGCTTCTAGGGAAGCTCAAGAATGCCACAAATTTACAGCCGTCTTTCCTCTAACAGCTTCAAATCTCATGAAGATTCACTGCCCTTTCTGCTTAGAAGTGAGAAGCTTGTTTATTCACAGTATTAATTACTGGATATTTCAGTAGCTGTCTCCTGCAAATTAAAAGCTTAATTAGGAGCTTCAAATCTTTTTGGCAACAAAATAGCTATTAAGTGGTACTATCCGTATAATGCCCTCTATGCTAGTATCCTGCATTCCTTTATTTTTAGAAAAGTAATTTTTTTTTTTTCCTTCAGCTGTTGGAGACAACCTTTTCCTTCTGGTTTTCCTGACGAAAATATTTGAAGTTGGGAACACTGCTGAACTTGTCCAGCTTCTCCATTCGGCAGATCATTTTGCTGAGGTAGACACTGTCTAAAACAATTCCATATAATAGGCAAAATTTATTAAAAGAAGTAAAAGACCATGTAAGTGAGAGCTGTGCAGCCCAAACGCTTTCTTACAGGCACAGTGAGCCCTCAAAGTAAGGAAAAACAAAGGACTGTACACAACCGAGTTCCTGGGTGAGTTTTCAGAAACAGTCCAAACCCAGAGGCCTGGCAGTGGCCCAAGGAGGCATCCATTGTCTGTAAACAAATGCTATGTTTATGATGAAGATTTGGACTTACAGGAATCTGCATTTTTCCTAGTTATGTTTTGCTTTTTAAATGTTAATGTCAAGTTGACTTTAAAAAAAGGACAAGCATGCCTATAAGCACAAACATACAAAGACTACATCACTTTCCTCTTAACAGCACCTTCATTGGAGTGTCTAAATGTTTGCTCTGGACTCTTTCGTCAGTGCCTTTTCCTCAGTGCCAAATGTCAAAGACACAACAGGGCTGAACAAAAGTCTACTGAAGTCAGTAGAAGTCCTTCCAGTAACTTCAGTGAGCACCAGACCTAGCTGTTTTCTTGCAAGATCTTTGCCAACTTGAACACTGAAATGTGAATTTTTCAGACCGAAAGAAAAAACCTGGAAAATAATAATTATTGCAAATGAAAAATTATTGTTTAAAGCATAGCATCTCTGTGACTAGAATAGTGCCTTTCCTCCCTCTCATCCTAGAATGTATGTGCTTGCCAAATATGCAAAAATACATATTCAAAACTATTTTGACATTAAATCAAAGGTGTTTGCAAATCCACATGCAGTTCCACTTCTTGTGCCCTGAAGTCAGTCTATCAAGGTTATTCAAACTGAATATCAAGTAACTCTTTTTGGGTTAAGACCTCCTCCTTCTAACTTTTAGAAATTCAGAGTAATTATTTTGGCAGAGGTTATAAAAGAATGAAAACAAACTTCATGCAGTGGGAAGATGACAAACACTTCTGGACTCTCACACAATTGACAGTGAGCACTGTTAAAGTTCGTCTATTTCAGAGAAGAAAAATCTCCTTTTTATCTTTAGGTCTGCAAAATGATCTGCATTATCTTGATTTTCTCCTCAATGAATCATTCAAGTGTTTTACAACAGATCATTAAAGGTAAGGGGAAACAGTTCAGTGAATTGTTGCCATGTACAAAATGTTTGTTTTGCGTAAATAACATTCCCACATAAAGGATGTTTGGAGTCACTGTTTAGTAAAAGGAAAACAGCATTGGACTTTAAAAATGCCAAGACCCACAGCACAGATAAGTGAAAATTGCAGTGGTTAGCAGCGTTTTAAATGCAGTAGCTATATTTGGCAAAGCTAGGGCTCATAACAGCTAAATAATGTTCAAAAGCAAGAATTTTTCCACGTCAAAGATGTAGAAGATTTTTCCTTGCACAACTTAAACAGTGTTTTTGAAAGGGTACTTGCCTTCTATTTCCTATGAGCCACCAATCAGCTATCAGATAGTTTTCGCTTATCTGCTGACCCAGGTAGTCAAGTAACAAGTACTTAAAATTCTCGAAGAAATGAAGGGAATAGGTGAATTATTCTAAACAAGTTCCCAATCAGCAGTTATCCAGGCTACACCACAGATCTCACTACTGACTCCACTTTCCATCCTACAGTGGGTTAAAAATACAGTATTACAGTCTCATACATTAAAGTCTTATTTCTTTCTGGGATGACACTATAGTGGCCTAAAATTGGCATTAAATAGACATGTTTCTATCCTTTCTCCACATACACACAAATTATTGCCTTCATTATCCTCCTAAATAAACATCTGTGTTACAGACATCTCCGTTCCATTCCCTCTCTTTGGGCTAGTGATACTGTACGAGAAAAGATACTGAAAGAAGGAAGTTTTACTTCTGTCCATCACTGTGGGATTCTCTAGTGTTTTGCATGTGCTGCCTCAGCTGTCTACTGTATTCAGGTATTGTCCTGAGTTACATTTAGTTCTTAGAATCATAGAATCATAGTATCAAAGAATCATAGAATCCTTAGGGTTGGAAGTGACTTCTGAAGACCATCTAGTTCAAATCCCTTGCAATAACAGGGACATCCAAAGCTAGATCAGGTCTCAAAGACTTATCCTGGACTTGCCTTGAGAGTCTCTAGGGATGAGGTCATCAACCACATCAGTGAGCAGCCTGCTCCAGTACCTCACCACCCTTACTGTAAAATATTATTCCCTTATATCAAACCTAAATCAACCCTATTTGAGCTTGAAAAAAATTTCCTTTGTTTTATTACCACAGCCCCTGGTAAAGAGTGTCTCCTTCTTTCCTGTAGCTCCCCTTTAGATACAAGGAAGCCACCTCAGAGCTTTTTCTTCTCCAGGATGAACAGCCCCAGCTCTCTCAGCCTGTCCTCATAGGAGGGATGTTCTATCCCTTGGATCACTTTTGTGGCCCTCTACTGGACACACTGCAACAGGTCTATATCTCTTCTGTACTGAGGTCTCCACATCCGGACATGGTACTCCAGGTGAGGCCTCACCAGCACAGAGTAGAAGGGAAGGGTCACCTCCCTTGACCTGCTGGCCACGCTTCTGATGCAGCCCAGGATATGGCTGGCTTTTTGGGCTACAAGGGCATATTGCTGGCTCATGTCCAGCTTCCCATCCACCAGTACCCCAAGGTCTTTTTCAGCAGCGCTGTGCTCAACCCTTTCATCTCCCAGCTTGTATTGGTAGTGGGAGTTGCCTCAACCCAAGAACAAGATCTTGCATTTGGATTTGTTGAATCTCATGAGATTCACCTTGGCTCACTGCTCAAGCTTGTCTAGGTCTGTCTGGATAACATCACATCCCTCTGGTGCGTTAACTGCACCCCACAGCTTGGTGTCATCACTGTCCCACTATACCCACTGTCAATGTTGCTGATGATGATATTAGATGAAGATATGAAAGAGTATCAGTCCCAGCAATGACCCCATGGGACACCACTCATCATTGAGCTAGATGTTGAGACATTGACCACCACTCTCTGGACTCAATCCAACATCCAGTTCTTCATCCACTGAACAGTCCACCCATCAAATCCATGTTTTTCCACTTTGGAGATGTTGTGGGATACAAAGTGTCAAAAGCCTTACTGAAGTCCAGATAGATGACATCAGCGGCTCTTCCCTTGTCCATTGATGCAATGTCACCATTATTGAAGGCCACTAGTTTGGTCAGGCAGGATTTGCTTTTGGTAAAGCCATGCTGGTTCTCTCATCTCATCTCCCTGCCTTCCATGTGCCTTAGTGTAGCTTCCTGGAGGATCTGTTCCATGATCTCTCCCATCACAGAAGTGAAACTGACAGGTCGGTAGTTCCTGTGCTTAACCTTTTTTAAAAATGGGCATGATATTATCCTTTCCCAATCACTAGGGTCTTCACCTGATTGCCATGTCTTTTCAAATACCATAGAGAGTGGCTTGGCAACCACGTCAGCCATTTCCCTTAGGAGTCTGGAATGTATCTCACTGAGACCCATAGACTTGTGGATGTTTGCGTTCTTCAGGTGGTCACGAACCCAATCTTCGCTTAAACTACGAAATCTTCCTATCAGCCTAGCATGGCCACTGTGGGATGCTGTGCTGCTCTTGGCTTGCTGCACTGTAGGCCCTATCCAAGACACAGTGAGAACAAGGACTTAGTGCCCTGTGTGAATTCAAGTGTTTTGGTTCTGTGTATGCACAGATTTATGGTCTGGTGAGTTGTGTGTTTCTCCATTCTTTGGATGGGCATGTTTGTATACCTCTGCAAATGGCTTACATATTCCCTTCTTTGTTATCATCAGTATCCCAGCTTGCAGTATATTTTTATCAAGGCCTTCAGTGTTTACTTCTGGAGCTGAGATCATACAAACATTTCACAGGATAAAATTTTTTTGTGCATATAGATGTATTGCTGACATTTTTGCAGAATGCAGCATGTCTGTGCAATGTTTTTCATAATTTCTTCTCATTCAAGGGACATCGCCTCTTATGTTGTGTCAATAAAATCTATGCCTAAGGCAGTCCTTGTAAGACAGATGGAATCTTCAGCCTTGGTGCACTGTAGTATTCAGTTGCTTGATTAGATTCCTGGTTTTTAGGATTGCATCACTATCCAGATTGTGTTGGAATGAAGTCAGGGATGGCTTAAACAATGAAAACTACAGTAGAAGTGTTCATATTTGTGCGTTTTGGAAAAGGTATGAAATAAGACCTGAGATGTACTACAGTTTTTGGTATATGCAAATTCTGAACACTGTTAAAAAATTAGATAATCTACTAATTGGATCTTAAATATATTTAAGAATGTCATGAAGAAATAAACAGGAGTCTACCCACCAGTGAGAACACTATCACTGCTTATTCTTCTGCACTTCTTCACTTGTTAACATAAGTTCTTGATCAGCATTTGCATGAGGCTTCTGGTTTCTGGTCGTCAGTAGGAATGAAAGTCACAGGTTACCATGAGCACATCTATCTAGTATTAACACTGTGGAGTTTTTTGATAATATTAGTTATTAATTAGGTTTGAGTAAAATGAAAAAATCACATCATGAAAGCAAATCATAAAAGCACACAGTCCAGAAAAAGCACTGAGTTGTTCAAAGCTGATAAATCATAGCTATCTTCTAAATTCAGTCAAACCTATGATCAGCTTCTAGTGCCTTCGCATGTGCTCTGTTGCTCTGATCAGGACTGTAAGGAATATAAAATGAAGGATCATCTAAAGAATTATCTTTCTTCTCCTTCGAAAGTAACTTCAGTGGCAACAAACTTTCATCCACTGTGGTGTTGTTCAGAAGTGCCAGGATCCATCCTTTCTTGTTTTTGTACCTATGCACATTCATAGCTCTTAAAAGACAGTGAGGACTGTATTGATGATCTAGTGTGACTTTCCACATAATTCATATTATAGAATAATTTAATCTTGGTATGTACTACACCAGGTCCAGTAAGCTATGGCAGACCAAGAGCATATATTTTAGACATTCATCTTCATTTAAAGATGTCAGATTCTAATCGATTTGCTCTGTTTCAGGTAAGTAGTTCCAAAAGTTAATTTTACTAGCCTTTCAAAAATCGTTCCTTGTTTCTGGACTTAGTTTCTTCAGTTTCAGCTGCTAGCCACTGTTCTTCTTCCTACACTCTCATCTGACACAAATCCCTTCCTTTACAATCATAGATGTGTTTCCCAGGTAGATATTTCTAAATCTTACTCTGTTTACAAGCATTAATTTCATAAATAAAGGTACATGACTTGCACATAAAGGCAGAGGCTGTATCTCTGTATGCTCTGTATGCTCTCTGTATGACTGTACGCTTCCTGTGAACAGGCATATTTTCATTATTTCATTTAATATAAAAAAGAATTGAACAAACAATAAAAACAAAAATCTCCTTATATATCAACTGCAGATAACGTAGTGGTGCTATGGAAAAAGATAAAACCGTCACTTCTGGAAAAGATTGCACATTTTGGACAGGCTTAGTCATGAACCAGCAGAAGGAAATTTGTATTTCCCCTCCCTGACTGCTCTGAGGCACTACTTGGAAAAAATGATGATAAATGAGGCTAGAACTGTGAAATCATACTGCCACTTTTATATGCTGTCATTGCTTTGTTGGATGAATAGCTATGAAGGTAAGTGCAGCTAAACCAAGTATCTCTGTTCCCTCCTCCATCCTGCCACCCACATTCAAGTGGAAATTCAAATTCAGTGTGACTCTGCCAAGATCTGTCCAGGAAATTGCCACACAGAGATTTCCACAATGTTCACAGTCAACACCCTTGAAGAAGCTGATTACGGTTTGCTTGGAGGGAGCACTCATCATTGTAAAGCTATTTTTGGCATTTATACATTCTTTCTTTGCTTTTGTACAGTCACTGTGTGTGTGTGTGTATGCATATACATACAGCACTTCTAACAGCAACAAAAAACTACAGTTCATTTTAAGAGAAAATGGTGGAAGTGATCACATTTAATGCCTTCATTAGGATTTCTGCAGCTGCCCTACATCTGCATTATGTGTTTCAGACTCCATCCCACACTACCTGTTAACCATATGAGAGACAAAGGTCCTTCCTTGTAATACGAACATATAAGTAAAACTCACTAAGAAGAGGCTATCTGAAAGCCAAGTGATTTGCTTAGAACTAAGACTGACCCTAGGTCTCTTAGCTCAGTAATTAAATATCATTCCTTCTAATATTACTGCAGTGAAACCTATATAAGAAAAGCTTTTTTTCAAAATCTGGACCAAGTTATCCAAACATCCTAAACACAATAGTGTTAGAAACCTTTTATGTGATCTTCCTTTAGCAAGAGAGAATTATCGGGCTGCTCATTTGTTGATGACATTGTACACATAGTTAGAACAGTTGGCTAGAGACTGAAGTGATCACTTCCAAATGCAAAAAGAAAAAGGGAAAAAGAAGAATATACTTGCAAAACTCAAAAATGCTAGTCTGAGAAAAAAGGGAGAAATAAAGGGGCTTAAAATGAGAACACAATGATGGAGGAGCTGAGGTGAATTTTACATGCTTTGTGGAGCTGACCTTAAGTTATTGTACTCTCTAGGTTGGCTTGGAGATGAAGTTTTTGGTGGAAGGATTTAGAAAGTTGCCATGAAGCGCACAAGATCTGTGCACTTGTTGTAAAGATGATTCCAGCTGAGAAGGGGGAATGTCACCTCAGGAAGCTACAGCAGTGCCATAGCGGTGGCCTCTCTGCTGAGCCACTTCTCAGCAGGCTGATCTACGACCCTGCTTCCACTTGCAAATGAGAAACTTGGTACCTCTTAAGCTCCTCAGAGAACCAGAGATTTGTTCACTCAGAAGCGATTTTGTTTCTTTTCATTCTAAGGGAAAACTAGTATCCCAGTGCGCCTCAGGGTGCAAGTGTGGAGAACAGAAAGCACCTTCCTTGCAGGACAGAAGAAGAAACAGTGATGAGGACTTGCACATGCCTAGTACAGTTAGCTAGTAATAAGCACTTTATTTGCTGCTCAGACTATGATTTCCTAGTTTAAAAAAGGCAAAGCAGGATTTCCCTCACAGTACTTGTTCATCAGCAGCAAGGATCATTTGTTAAGATACGCGTAAAGCCTCTCTTACAGATGATAACTGATTGTTAGGGTGCCTCTGTTAAATGTGTCAGAAGGCATGAAGAAGGCAGCAAAGGTAACTCAAGTCCTTAGAACAGACTGCAGCAGAGGGATAAGCAGGAGCAAGAGCAGACAACAACACCAGCTTGCTCTAGAATGTACATCCTTGCCAGGATGCTTTTCCAGGTCTCAGATACCAAGTGTTCTGTTCTGGCACAATAGCCAGACTTGTGCTGTCATGTTAGGAGGGATGACAGGTACAGAGGCAATGTTAGTTGCTGAGGATCACTGAGAAAGCAAGTGGCTTTTAAATTCCACCTCTAGCAGATATCAAAAATCAGGCTGGGAATGTGAAAGTGGGCTCTCTCATCCCCTGTGGGTCACCCTGGCTTCAGTGAGGAAAGGGAGCTTTTGAGAGCTCTGCTCTGAGGAAGCTACTGCATGGCCACCACCCTGATTTAGAATACACCAATCATAAACTTAATACCCTGTTCTTTTTATGTGAGTATGTTACTTAATATAGTTCTGCACTGTTAATTACTCTAAAATCTTTCCCATATATTGTTTTCTCTGCAGTGGGAGGAGGGGAAAGGTTGGAGCAGTGAAAGTTACTGGTTTTTGTCTTTAATGCTGAATTCATACATCTGTCTCTTGCTACTGCTGGAGAAGGGGAGGTTGTGCACTTTTCATCTCGAACTCTAGAAAGGCCAGGAGGAAGATGGCCCCAGATTTCCATCTCAACAGTATTTTTAGTAAATCTTTTTACTTCAGTGGCAATTACAAAGAAGAAGGAAGGAAAATGTCATTTATAGTGGCAAAAGTGTTTTCAAATAAATTATTTGACAGATTTTGAGTATGAATAATTGGACCTCTCATGACTGTGAAATTGCATAGTATCAGATAAACATTTCTTACTTGCCCAGTACTCCTTAATGCATGCATTTTAATGTCTATTGCTTACAATTATCTATAAAAAGCGGCACTTATTTTTCATATTATATACAAACTGTTCCAACTCTTCATGCTTTATAGCTAAAAACCCTTAATAGAACTTATGCAGGGATCCAGTCCATGAGCAAATGCATTATGTTCTCCATACTAAAATATATAAAAACCACAATCGTGCTTTCTAAGTGCCTAAACATTTTATTCCAGAATAGCTGTTCTGTTTTTCTGTGAACTTCACACAATTCTGGAGTGGCAGGAAAATGAAAAAATCTGTAAATGTATCTGCCCAAAATAACCAAGAGATGGCAGCACTCCATTCAACCCAAATTTGACTTGTTATATAATCTATATAACTACAGTACAACAGGCAGTACAAATATAAAGTGCAATTTATACAGCAGTCAGCTGTAAAGACAAATAGGACATACATAATTTCATCAGTCTTTCTCCTTGTTTACCATGGAGGATTAGGAAACACATCAGTGATGGAAAGTTCTTGATGAAACAGAGAGGATAAGAAGGTTTGTGACTCTTGTGTTCCTTCGTTGGCCACAGTCTGTTGGTGGCAGCAAAATTTGCTGAGGTCCTGACGCTGTTCCCTTGCCTTTGGAATCATTAGGAAAACACTGTCACCACAAGGAAGGGCATTAAGATAAGGAGTATAGGGAACACATTCCAAAATTTGTCCCAAAATATGACCACAGAAAGTTTCATGCATATTATGATAGGTCAAATTGCATACAGTACTCACTTTTTTTCTCTTAAACACTGGAATAGAAGTTAACTTCCCCAACTCTCCTCAATCTTCATATACTACTCCATCAGAGCAAACTGCAAATTATTTGGTACTTTGTCTTCATTTGCCAAGTTTTAAATTCCTAAATAGGGACCATACTGGATCTCAAGTGTTTTGGGTTGTTTGGGAGAGAGTCCCTGCTTACAAAACTGAGTGCTAAAGCATTTGAAATCAATCTTGAAGAAGCTGTGACCTTACAATATTGTACGTTTTACATATTTTGGTCTCCAGAAATCTTTGGATGCTTTTTAAATTTCATTATAAATATCCAGGAGTTCCATGATATTGATAATCACTGCTGGAGCTGGGGTCAAATGTATCTCCTTGTACAACTAGCATGCAGGCATTCACAGAATGTGATCTTTCTTTGTGCTTAAATGGCTACATTTATCTCAGTAGGTTGTTTCCATTCCAGTTTTTGCTGTACAAGTTAGGGCAATTATTCTGTTCAGCTTTGGGATTTTTTTCCTTATGTTCTTTCACTGCCAAAAGGTGGGAGGTTATAAATTAGCATGCAAGAAGTATCATGTTACAAAATCCTAGAAGAGATAAAGAACCTATCATTTGTACCAAGTCAGCTCTGTAAAACCACTGCTATAGCTTCTGTTTGAGTTTGACTCGGTCTCCATGATAGTAAAATTACAAAGGTCTCCACTAGGATATTACAGCAGGATGGGTTACTCTCCCATAGCAAAAACTGTTGAGTGGTAATTAAATCTCTACTTTTAAACATACAGAGGTTCTCGTGGATGAACCTTTCCTTTCCTCTCCCCCACTTTCTAGCTGCACTGGCAAAAGTACACTTTGCAACTCCCTCTCCCCCAGCCCATTCCTCCTGTACAGGGGGTACTTTCCATCATACTTAGTCACAAGCATTAGTGGTGTTAGTAACACGGAGAATGTTAAAGGAGACAGATGGCTGTTTCAGACAAGGCCAAGTTGAATAATTATGCTTATCGAAATTGAAAAAGATGCAACTTCTTAGATTTTGAAAAAAAAAAAAAAAAAAAAAAAAAAAAAAAAAAAAGTCTCTCATATATTTTTAATGAAGATAAAGTAACTGATAGTTTTTATAACTAATTAATTTTACCAGGAAAATACTGCTTTCATCCCATTTCTCAGCAGCAATTTCACAGCAGAAACCCTCCCTCCTCTTCAAACTGACTCTGTAAATACAGCAGAATACAGCTGGCAACATTTGATGAAGAACTGCTTTGTGTGACACTGGCAGGATCTTCTGACTGTTACAGGCTGTTGGGGCTCTGCTTTTAAATGACTGCAAGGCAGCCTCCAAGCAGCACAGCATCCTGAATGCCATGTCAGAGTACCAGAGGCAAGTGCCTGCTGGATTTGGCTTAGCCTCTGCACAAACATAGGCTCAGGAAAGCTCAGGAAGTCTTTCCAGCTTTACAGTCAGAACATGAGCCAAGGACAAGCATAGCTTCTTTAAGGAAAAAGCAGCCCTAAGCATGCCAAGGAACTAAAAAAATAAAAAAGTTAAAAAAAATTTGGTCAGGATGGAAGAGGAGACACCTTCAGAGGAAAGAAATTAAGCTTCAGCACTGAACTGTTCAGGGAGTGCAAGCTGAGCCATGCCTTGGCAAGATGCAGCACACAGACCCCTGAAGCAGCAATGGATTTTCAGTAGGAACATGGCTCTCCCAAGAACTCCTAATGTTACCACTAGATCTTTTATGGGTTCATCTGAAGCAATGGCTACCCTACCCCTGCACATTTTTCCTCTAGGCTTTCTCTGTTGTCTTCACCTCCAGCCTCTAACCTTGCTGAGCTTAACTTGCACATGACATTGACCTGAAGTAAAATGATAAATGTGATGTGCACTACTTAAAGTTCTGATTTATTTACCTTGGAGTAGGTGGGGAAAGGAGAGGTATGAACCTGAAAAGTTCAAGGAAGTGCTTGAGGATTAATATGCTGCTGGACAGGATGAAAATTTTGCCAACAAAAATACAATCAAGCCAAGTGTAAATTAATGCTGAGATTGAGGTGGGAGGGACTGCATGGGCAGAGAAAGAGCCTGGGGAGTTGGGTTCTATTAGGGGGGTCAGGAAAAATATAGAAATGACTGGAAGGAGAGTTACAGGAGGGAAGGAGTGTGTTGTCCCACATATCAATGAATTGGCTGTTGTCAGCACATAAACATTAAAGAGCAGCTTGCAGTCTCTGACTATCTGTATCCCAAATCCTAAACAAAAGAAGAAATCCAGAGCAGCATTGGATACCAGACTACACCTCTGAGCTATTAGAGTATTTCACTTGCACTAAGGAAAATGGATTATTGATGCTGGCAGGGACATGTACGCTAAAAACAGACAAGGAGATTGCAGTCTAATCCAAATCCAAACAGAAGCAAGTTGTCTAAAGCCAAATTCCTTTTATAGTCCCTTAATTTCACTACAAAATAGCTTTCCTATAAGTTTTAAACTGTGTAGTATCTGAGCCAATCTAGCTAACCCTTTCCTATGAGAGTAGTCTGTCTGTGCAGGAGTGGACCCATTAAAACCTCATACAACAAATGGCTTGCAAGACTCAGGGTAAAACCCTGGCCCCACTGAAGGCTGCAGGAGGTTTGCCAGAGATTCAGTGGGGCCAGCATTTTACCTCACATCTTTACAAGCAGCAGTGCTGCTCGTTAAGCAGCAAAAAACACTGCTGTGAATTTCCTGACATCCACTCATGGGCTCTTGCTGGTGCTTCCAATATCAGATGGCTTTGTTCCGAAACTCGAAGTGGAGAGGTTGGGAAATGAGGCCATAGCCTCCCACTAAAAGCTGATTCCTTTTACGTGATCTATGTGTGATGCTCAATTCCAGCAAACAGACAGAGAAATCCCAAAAATGGTTAGTTTTTTTTTTTTTTCCTTTGATTCTTCTTGCCCATGGGAATAGTACCAAGAGCCTGTGATAGAATTGGCGTGGCTCATCATCGGACTCCACATAACGCACTCTGGTTGGAGGGCAAAGAAAAAAGTGTAAGGCTTTCAGGCTGCCCCTGTGGCCCCAGGAAGCCAAGGGCTGGCCGCTAATGAGGCATCGTCTGCTGGACATGCCTCTGGGCCAGCACACTAATTGGAAACAGCGGGTCTTCTGCCTGCAGTCTCCCAGCTCCCAGTCCTTGGAAGTGCATGATCGTGATCAATAATGCTCCCTGAGAATCTTTTAAAGTGCTCCCAGCCACACTGCTCCAGTAAAGGATTTGTCAGCCTTTCCATAAACCCCAGTTTTGAAGATTTTATAGCTCAGCTTGCTTTCATTATCTTGAGGTGAAAGTTGCCATATAAAATTTCAGACCAGAAACACTTTTTTCCTTTGCTAACACAAAATATTGTTTAAAACAAAATTTGTCTTCAAATTTAGAGACCTGGTAAGAGCCATGCTGTTCTCTCCCCAGTTGCTTTGGGTGTGCTGTTCACAACGGCTGCATAAAAACCTTTTGAAAATAAGGATTAACAAACAGACAGCAAGCTCTTCTGTCAAACTTTCAAACCACTGACTAATATGCTCAGGGCTGCTTAGCTACTTTGCTCCTTACTCAGAAACACAGTAAGGCTAAGTCAAGAACTTCAGTGGAAGAAAAGCAGACAGTGCTATTCTGCATTTTCCCCTTTCAGTAGCCAGAACTACAATTTTTGATATTTTGTCTTTTAAGGAACTGAAGTCTAGATCATATAAGGTCACTGAATCTCCATTCACTTTTCTCTCTTAAACAGTTGCTAAACAGCAACCCAGAAATAATTAAGCTTCCAGTAACAGATATTTCCTGTTAAACACAGGAATAGCATTCCAGCTACCTGTTCTTGTAGGCCACAGTGGGAGAACTAAGGATATCTATCCAAGTTCACAAGGTTATTAAAAAACAAGAATTAGAACATAGAAATGCAGTATCTCAGGGGATTGACCCAGGAGGACCAGAAGTGCTGTCATGCAGATGAGTTTATCCACCAAAGACAAGTGGATCTGTGTTTGCTAGATCTCCACACTCTGAGAATTTTGTCCACTTTATTCAAATGTTATACTATGAAGACAATCTAGGTAGAATTAACATGTTCTGGATGCTTTCTTAGTGAAAGGGGAAATATCAATTTTTTGGTACGGCCTATTTTTGAACAATTTCCCTCTAACCAATGGAAATTTTCTTGTGTAAGAAAGTCAGGGAAAATGAAAGGGAAAGGGAAAAATCATGTTTTTTCCTCTAAGCAGCGCCATGTTTATAAGTGGATTTTTATTTATTTGTTTATTTATGTATTTATTATTATTAAATAAGAAAGGAAGACTTTAGGAAGGGGAAGAGAGGGGCACAGACTTAGTAAATTAGAATAGTATTAATTTTATCCTTACTACAGGTAGTCAGAAGTGCACTGTCAGCTATAAAATTATACCAAGTATAAATACAGCACTTTTGTCTAGTTTCTTAAGGAAATTAGACTTGTTTGACTGTCCTCTGCATCAATTTGTGCACAAACCTATTTTAGTCTGTTAGTTCTCCTTTCTTCCTCAATGCTTCTTAATTCTCCGGGCTGGATCAGGAGGGCAATAGAAGATTTAGAGCTGACATATTTCTGTAAGGATCCTGAAACACTGAAGCATTTTTCTGCAGGGAAAATAAGAAGTGATTAGCCATTCCACTAAGGTAAATGATACAGTAAAAGGCAAAGGTGATGAGCACATACTTTGACTCCAAATTTTCCTCCAAATTTTTATTCCCACATATTTTGCAATCCTCACAGGACACTGACAAATAGACAACACTGACAGAAAGACAAGGTCAATTTAAGTGGAAGTTATATTGACCTATATCAAGGTCGATATACCTTGGCTTCAGTTTTCTGCCATAGCCAATAGATCATACTCTTGTTTATTTCCTTTAAAATGGGCCCACTTGGATAGCTATAAATTCCTTTTAGAAAGTAGCTAATTATCCTATTCAAAGACTTTATTCCTTGGACTTTCCTTGAAGAAAATCTTACAGAGAGTGAGTTACCTGTAAAATGATGCAAGCAGTTTGCCAGTGCCTTGCCCAGCCCTAAAGCCACAGGTAGAATGAGAGTATAACTTAAGCAACAACCCAAAGAAGGCAGAGAGGCAATCTTCTGTTCTTTTTCATACATTTATCAGATACTAAGAATCATGTGGAAAAAGACAACAGTAAACAATTCCCAAATTTCTTCCTCATGGCAGAACAATTTCCAGTTATCCTATTTTCCTGTTGCTAACAGAAAACAATACAGTATTTATTGGCATCAGCCTCCCTGTCTGCGGGATGCACAGCGGGTAGTAGCTCGAGTCCTCTGTTTCTGTGTCTACCCCAAGGGCAAAGCCTGCTATGCCAATGCTGTGTAACGTGTGCAGCATCCAACAGGCCTCTTGCAGGGCCTAGGTCAGTGCTCATGTCTGTCTGAGATCTATCAGCCACTCTGATGCCCTGCCAGCAAGCAGAGACACAGCAGAAGAAAGGCAGTTTTGCTGAATAAAAGAAGCAGGCTCGTGCAGTCCAAATGAACAGCGATTGGGATTTTTTATGCATGTAACCCCTGCCTTCTTTGAGCTGTCAAGAATAGCAAACAAAGTGCTAATGATAATGAGCAAATCTGTCTTGTGTCAGTTCCATCCCCCTCAAACACAGATTCTCAGATTAATCTAGCCTCACGCCAAGTGCTCTGACTAGCAAGGACATTAGAATTTATTTTCTCTGTTGATAAATAGCCAAAGCAATGTTCCTGTCCTGGTGTAACTGATGGAAATGCCTCTGTGAACACTTGCCTCTCAGTATTTCCACTGAAGAGTCCATGGGATTCCTGCCCAGCCTGAGAAACGGAATGATAGAAGGAAACAAAATTGGGTTTTAGGTTTATCTCCTTGCAGTCATTTCAGAGACTTTTTAATAGCACACATGCTGAGAACAAGGAAACTACTCACTCTGCAGCATTCCTACTCCTAATGAAACTAAGGAGAAACCTTTATGATGTTCATGATCTCACTCCAAATCCCAAGTCTTAAATCACTGTATGTCATCAGGCCTTCACTCATGAAAACTTAAAAAAAAAAAAAAAGAACAACAACAACAACAAAAAACCTGTAGAGTTTCTTTTTCTTTTTTTTTTTTTTTTTCATGGCAGCAAGCCTAGACATTTTTGTTTCAAATCCACCATAAATATTTGACTCTCGAGTCACCCACATTTATGATTCATTTTGTTAGTAGGCTGGTAGGCACACTTTAGCAGAGGGCCTGCCACGTGCCTGTTATGTGGAAACAGGGGTACATTGGAAACTTTCTTTTTTGACCATCTACTGTTCTATCTTATCAAACCATAAATGCAGGCGAAGACTGAGAGGCAGACTGCTCCTGCCTCACAGAAGGAGTGAGAGCAGGAAACTTTGGGGTAGATCAGTAAATGCAGTCCTTGTTAAGGATCAAAAGCTCTGGCAACACCTGCCACCTTGCAATGTACGTTTTGTAGCTGACTGTGAGCACTGAAGTCAGGTGGAGATGGGCTGCTTAATTTGTGAGGAATTCAGTTAGTCCCCAGCATGCATGAAAAAGTGCATGAGAAGAAAGGAAAAAGTAGGTGAGTTCAGAGACATTAATATCTGGCATAATATTTGTCTTTTTCTATTTGCTAATACTCAGGCTTTGAAGAGATGCACTTCAGTTAGGTACAATTGATGGGAAAGAAAGGTGACAGGGCTCCATAGCCAACAGGAGACCAAGCACAGCATGCACCTGCCAGTGCTGAAATTGAAGAAAAAGAAGATTCAAAAGAAAGTCATGGGGCCTTACCTACAAGTCAGCTCTGGAGCAACATCCAACTCCGAGGAGAACAGCTGAGAGCAGCTGATGAATGTCTTTGCTCTTAACTGTACTTAATTTTGTACTTCAGCATGTCTTAGTGTGATCTGAGCCCTTTTCTGAGGCAATGTGAGATCAGAAGTGAGAGTGAGATGCTGAAGAAGGAGTACTTTGAGAAGAGGTCAAGTGTTAAGAAAGACAGTGAGTGAAGGAGAAGAAAAATGACAAGTTACCTTCCCTGAGTGTCTGTGAGTGTCATCCTAAATAAAAAGAGAAAGACAAATTCATAGCAAATAAGGAGTTTTGCTCCACAGAGTACTACTGACAAGCGTTGAGCCTGGTCCTTCCACAAAAGGTATTTTATATGCCAGCTGTGAAATATCACAAACACTTGTCAAATGTTTAACAATCCAGCCCCGCTATGTTTATCCCTTTCAAACAATGCCTTGTTCAGGTCCTGGTTCCGAGAAGCAATTGTGTGGAGAATGCAGAAGGGAGGAACAGCAGCTTGCCATAAAAAAGGGAAACGTCTTTACAGAAATTCCAAAATTTCTGTGGATTCTACTCATTTCCTGATATACAAATGTTAGACCCTGGCAGGTGGGATCAATATCACAGAGTGCTCCCTAGGCATTGCTTAAATGAGGAAATGCCTCATTTTCCAAGCTCAGTAGTGGCAGCAAACTGCTGGAGAAGTTAACTGGTGATTGGATAAATCAGTAGGATAAAGTATTTGCAGTTACTTCTTTGCATTCTGTTCCTAGCAAATGGTCATATTGATCAGGATAGGAGAAGATCATATGCTGCAGAACTTAACAAACTCCATGCCACAGCTTGTCTCTGCAAAGAAATACTTGGAAGTTTGCTTTTCTGTTTGGCCAGTTCTATGTATATATATTTATATATATATTATATATATATACAGATATTTTTATCTCAGATGTGCAATCAAACAGGCATCAGATTTGCTTTCACCAGACACTGAATTGCTGGAGAGTCCCTCATTACTTCTTCATTCAGAAATTTACAGGCTATACTGTAGCTTTTGAAAGAAACCCCACATTATTTTTATCTGGTTTGTTTTGATATGCCTACAGGGAAAAGAATATGTGTCTCACCTTTTCCTCCATCACATGGTTCCATTTTAGGTCATGTTCCGGGAGGTGCAAATCTACATATTTGAACAAAGTTTTAGATGACTTACATCTCTTTGAACATTTTTCACATGCACTTGAGATATTCGTTGTCTTTCATGGAGCCTTGACAAACCCTTATTTCTGAGTAACATACTCAAAGACATTTGTAGGGAGAACTGTATTTGAAAGAAAAACTCATCAATGAGCTGCTGGGAGTTAATCCCAGCAGTATACCAAGCCTCGCTCAGTAGCTCACTGGGATGAGGGGGAGAACTGGAAGGATAAAAGTGAGAAAACTCATGCACTGAGATAAGGACAACTTAATAGATAGAAGAAAATACAAATACAAAAACAAAAAGTAATGATGCAAAAGTAGTCACTCACCACCAGCTGACCAATACGCAGCCAGTCTTCAAGCAAGGGCAAACTCAGGCAAAACCGTCCCCAGCTTTACTGTTGAGCATGACATTATGTTGCATGGGATATCCCTTAGACATCTTGGGTCAACTGTCCTGGCTGTGCTTCCTCTCAACCTCCATTCCTAATTTATTTGCCAAAGATGGTGACAGAGTGTGAAATAGGTCTTTATGTTGTTCTTCTGGAGCAAATGCTGGAGGATTCTCCCCTGTGCAGCTCTGAATCAGATACTTGGAACGAATTTCATACCCTGGGAAAAGGAAAAGGAGATGGCATAACTTGGGGAAGCCCTGTAAAAACAACATGGAAAGTTACAAGATTTGTTTCAGCAACATAGCGCTCCAGCATCTGGCCAACCAGCCTTGAGAGACAGAGGGAGCTGCAGAGAAAAAGGGAAAGGGAGAGATCCTGGCAGCGTGAAGCCACGGCAAATATTATCTCCATAGTGATCCAGAAAGATCCCCTTCACTAGTGATGGTGAAGAACAAATCAGTAAATTGGAGTACCTGCACTGGCATTGACTGCTGTTGTCACTGGCATAGCAGTGCTGGCATCAACAGCAGTGGTGGAGAATTGTTGTGTCACTGGCAGCTCCTTTGCTTTCTGAAAAGCCAGATACCACTTGTGAATTCTGAACTACACTATTGCTGTAAGAGAAAATTGTAACCTTTCATCTCTTAGTAGCATTCTCAGACATGAGTTCTAGTAGGAGTAGAAGCCAGGTATTGACATGTGACCAGGAAGTGCTTCATTTTTTTTAGTAAAATGACTTCTCTTCCTTGAGAATAGAAAATTTTGTTGGAAGGGTGAGAAAGGGTAAACTAAAGTCCAAAGTAATGCCATATGACTCATGGGAAATCATAATCATTTCACTTCAGTTTCAAAACAATGTAAAATTGTTTTTAGTCCCATGTTTGTACTTCCTTCTTCCCCTGAGACCGTTAAGAAGACCCTGTCTGATCACAGGGTACAACCTGGCTGAACGGTATAGTTACTGTTTGCCAGAGCTCAGGCCCAGAATGTCTCAGACAAAAACCAATTTGAAGCTGATACAACATGCCCCACTGGTAATCCCTTCAGACAGATCAGTTTTGTTCTTTTTATATTAGGCTACAGGTAAGTCTGGAGATTGGATTAACTTTTTTTTCATTTAATCCAATTTTTTTGGAGTGCAGACATTCACTGCATGAAGCCAAAACTCACAGAAAATCAGTCATGAGTTAGCATGCCCATCGCTACATACTTGTACTATATCCAGTGCAAGAGAGAGACAAGTTCTGCTCAGAGTATCCATGCATTATTGTACTACAGACAGAAATCAAGTCAGATCTGACTGGTTTCAGCATAGTCATTTTTTTTTACTTATATGGGCAATTGAGATCAGCAGATACTTAATCTCTGTTTTATCTGGAATGAGACTAAGTCGTAGCTGGACTTCATCAGCAAGACCTATATCCTGGATTCAGACTCAGCTGGATATTAGCTAAATTTCCAAGAGCTTCAAATGAATCAGAAGGGAGAGAACACCAGAAGAGAGGCAGATAAATGTCAAAAAATGCTGAAAGCCCCTGCACATCCTGAGTAGTTCTTAGCAGCCTAAATAAGTGTGTGCCAGACGATGCATTTGATCTCAGTTATGTATTACAAGTAATATTTACAGCCAAGTCATGGGACTACCTGAATTTTTATAAAATCTGCCAAACTATGTTAAGCAAAATGTAAGGGAAAACCTTTTATTCTGAGTCTCAAAACAAGTATTCCTATGTTGAGGTTCTAGATGACAATTCATCTGAAAATGTATTCATTTAATAAAAAAAAATAAAGACCTAAAAATGATTTGAAAACATATAAAAAGAAATATTTTGAGAGACTGAAATTTAAAAAAAATAATTTGACTAGATGCAAAAACCATGTGTAATCAAATATTGGGTTTGGTATCTATCAAAACCAAACAGCTTGTTCTGATTCTTTCAAGCTATAAGGATACAATTTCTTACAATGGCTGGAGTGAAACAGCTGGCTCTGTACCACAGACGAAGAGGACTCTATTTCCCTTGGCCGTGCATCCTCTCAGTTCATCCCCATTTTCTCTGCTCCTTTCTCACCAGGAGTCAGATCTAGCACTTGTCTGCCTGATGAGCAAAGCTCCTTTGATTCACTAAAATGGCCAAAAAAAGAAAAACAGTCCCCTCACCATGTCTAAAGACAAACAAGATATGTATATATATATATACATATACATATATATATTTCCCAGGCAATAAGTTTGCTTCTCTTACTGAAGAGGGATGCCAGCACTGGTTGAAGGGGTGGCTGATAGGTGGCTGTGGGAGGAAAGGAGGTCAGGGAAGGAAGCACAGAGAGCAAGACTTCCCCCTTTTGGCAGCAGTCAGCCATTAGCGCAACTCATAGGTGCAGTTTGAAACCAAACCTTGAGTGAACTGAAACAACTGTTTTTCACAGTTTTGCTTTCTCCTATCAGACAAAACTTTCTGTCTTTTATCTTTTTGTCTCTTGCGAAGGAACTAAAATTGCCTGGTTTGGTGAGAGTCTCACTCTCACAATATAATTTTGTACCCATATATATATATTTTCTTTTTCTTTATACCTCTGAAAAACGATCAGTCTGAATACTAATGGTTGCTTTATGCAGTCTGTATTCTTTAAATAAAATAATGTGGAAGTTCAACTAGGTACACCTGTAAAAAAATTTGGAGGATTTCTTGAAAAACATCAAAGGTGTATTCACATTCAGTCACTTCTATAAAGACAAATATACATGTACACAAATACTCACATATATATGCAGATCCTCAGGGTGATGTAGGCAGCTACATACTGGGAGAGAACTTCTCTGTTTCTGATCTGACCTTTTCAATGCTCTGTATGTTAAAGCAGGAAGGAGACTAATTGCCGCAAACTAGAAGCTGTAGTAATTACTCTAATTCAGAAGTTACCAACCTTCAGAAAAGGGAAACACAGAAAGGGAATCATGTTTAAAGGCAGCCCATTTTGCTTTGTTCTTCAACACAGCCCCATTCATAACACTGTGGAATTTATGAGTCTACTGAAAGTGAGGTCTCATAATGTGCACAGCATGTTGCCAGTTAACTTGAATGAGCTTCTCCTCTGCTTTCTGTCTGATTACTATAATACCATGCTTGAAAATGGGCTCTCCCTTCTAAAACATACATATTACAATGGAATACAAAATAAGGCAATAAGCTGTCCAGGTAGTTTGTGTAGTGTTTCTAAACATCAGTCCTTACAAACATGATCTAATGCCTCTGGAAGAGAGTTGGAGCAATGAATTTCTGTGGAGCGCTGGAGGCAGGCCTGGGACTGCAAGCGCCTTTGTAAGCCTTCCAGTCCTTCCTGGTTCAGTTCAAGAGAGAAATGCTAGCTTGCTTGTGGGATTGCTCCGCTTTGATGTCCTGTTCCAGATGGAGCCAGAAGTGCCGAGGCACGTAGGGAAAACAAAACCAAACTTTTACAATCTGCAGGAAAGATGCTTAAGAAGAATAGAAGCATCAACATGCTGGCCACTGTTTTTGTGAAAGCATTGTAACTTTAAACAAAAACACATATAATGTACAGAACAGGAAATAAGGATTGCAGATATCTTTTTTTTTTTTTTTTTTTTCATAATCTTTCTGACATTTTATTCTCCCAAAGACATACACACAGTTTCTTCTGATCTCAGTGGTACCGGATTTGACTCTAAAAGTTCAAACCACAAACAATGAATCTATTACTCCAATGATTCATCTGACCTTCCAGAAGAAAAAGAGTACCCATTCCTAGGGCTGCAACACTTACTGTACTTAATTATTAATTTACGTGCAGTAATAGAATATCCAAGTGGTTTTCTATGCACACACTTGCTCGGTAGCACTAGCATACTGAAAGCACCTAGTTGTAAAAGTTATTTAAAAAATCCTTCATACTGTCTTTTATGTGTTGATCTTAATTTCAGCTGCAGTGTTTGGAATCTGTAAAGCTCAGTATACACTATTTTCAATCGATTTCTCAGTGTTAATTTATAGCATCTTGTGTTAATCTACAATTATAGTCATGGAAAACTCTAGCTTGAGAAATTGGTTTGTTCTTAGTAACTTTTCACTGCATTCTACCCATAAGCATTGGAACAACTCTTCTTGTAATTAGAGCTTTTCAAACCCTTCATGACATAGAGGTACAAACATTTTGAACGTCTTTTGCAAAGACTTTGGCATTTTATCTGCCAGAAAAGTGAAGGAAGAAAAAATGTAGGAAAAAGATTGCTAAATTCTTGGCAGTTGCAAAATGAGGCTTTTTGCTCTCCATTAGGTCACCAAGAACAAATTCCAGTCAGCTCTGTGGTATAAATCCAATGGCTGCTTAGTAAGCCATATGATGTACATTAGCCTCCATTTTAGAGAAGGTACAGAGACTATCTCATCTGAGCAGCCCTGTTTTCCTTTCATCATGACCTTGTCCGTGAGAGGGATAAGGTAGTTTCTCAGGGCTCAGAGTGGGCTAGAGGTACTGTCCTGTGAACTTCTAGTGGCATGTCATCTGCAGCTATTGCCTCCCGCTGTGTTCTGGGTGCAGAGCTGCAGCCAGGCCAGCCATTCTCACAGCAGGACACTCTGCAATCTGAAAGGTCTCCTTGTTCCTTGCAGTGGAGCTACAAATGAGCAGACTCCCATCTCACGAGCTCTCTGGTCAATAGTTCTGATTCTCAGCAGTTTCCTGGTTTCTCCACAGCCAATTTACTATCACTCTCCCCAGAGTGTGTCACGGAGATCAGAGGAGATCCATCTTCCCAGGGGAGGACCTGCCTCTATTCCTGAGAAACAGGAGAGTCTGACCAGGATCACATCTTCTGTTAACTGTATAGCTAAGGCTGAGGTGAGGCTTGGGGTGTCCTCCCCAAACACTTTGATTTTGAGGAAGCTGAAGGAACACCACCTGAATTCATGTGGTACCAAGCCCAGTGCCCTATAATTGTGTTAGGGCATTGGCATGTTGAAGTCATAGCTCATGTCTTTGTCACAAAGTTCTCTGAGCGCTTCTGGATGGACTACAGTATGTATTGGAAATGAGGACTGTTGAAGGGAGACATCAACAATGACGTATCTGGTCTCAGCACAAGAGAAGATACTCAATATTCAGCATTGCTGGGCTTTTTTCTTTTTAGTTTCCTCAAATATACATATTTTAAATGATAGGCTCTCATTCTGCCAGTAAAGCTCAGTTTTCCATAAGCTATGGGCTATTTAAACAAAATTTTCCCAGAGGTACTTCAGATTTAAATAGCTGATGATGGCAAGAGGGTCTGATGTGATTTGCAGCAAGACATTTTACAACTCAGTCTTTCTCAAGCAGTCAGCATTTGAAAGAAATCCACAAATCTACTTGGCTGTTGGAACATAAAGAAAGAGACACATGAGGATCCAGGAGCAAGATACTTTAAAACATTATCCAGGTTTCAGACCCAGGTCTTTCTTGTTTAATGTACTATGTGCTGTAAGTCTCATGGCTCACTCTTACCAAATCTACCTAATTTTGTTGGCAAGTCACTTGTCTTTGAATTAATTTTAAAGTGATTTAGAAGCATTACTATTCCTTACTGCTTGCCTGCACGAGCAAATAGACTAACAGAATTATAGTGTAATAAACTACTACGGTTACATCCACATGACTTCCTCTAGGGAATACGTGGTGGAATTATGTGACTTCATTTGCAGTATAATGACTTATTTTCCAAACAAAATATTCCATTTCTGTCAAAAAACCTGTATGTTAAAAAATCTCCAACTATTTCCCCTCTTTGAGATGAAGGTTTAGATAGTGTGACATTTTAAATCACATTTATCCATATCATCAAAATTTGTCAGGCTCACATAAATAGAAGTCTTTCGATTTTGAATAATAGAAGTATTTCAAATGACCTTGGGGCTTTCTTTTTGAGTTCTTTCTTATTTTTCCAGAAACACAGAATGATTATAAACCCTAATATAGGTTCTTTCAGAGAACTGGGGATTGTACTTTTCTCCTCTGAACACTTTAAACCTGCATTTTTGCTTTTGTCTATTACATGTCGCAGCGACTGAAACAACGGAAAACTGATCATTATACTATTAAATGAAAACAATCTACTTTAGTATTGCCACTGTCACTTTAAGCTATGTCTGTGATTCTGCTTAATTACTGTTTTTATAACTGACTTATCTCAGAGATTCAAAAATACAAGTACTACACATGGCAGTGACAAGAATAATTAGTTTTTACTTGATTATTTTTGTTCATATTAGTCTGCATTTAAACTAATGTTTTCTCTGCTCCATTTTAAACCCCAAAGGAAAATATTTATGGTTATACTGAAAAAGAAGCTCTATAAACCACAAATTGTTGCCAGCTTTGCCAGCAAGTGATTTCTAGCCAATATGCTTAATTTACCCACTGCAGAGGAAAAGTACATGGCCAAGGCATCACATAAATCCCAATCATTCTCAGATCCTGCACCGCATAGTTGTAGGACTATTTCAAATATATGTATTTCAAATATATATATTTGTGTCTCTGTCTTAGTTTCAGCTGATATATGAAGGAAGTTAGAGGAAGATTGTGTCTTTGTCCTGCCTTTCCTTGACATTTTAGGTTAGTATCAGTGGAACAACTACTTCTGTCAGCAGTCAATTTTTCTCACATTCAGGCTATCTTAATTAAAGTTACCTGTAGATGAATACAGTATATGAGAACTTTACACATGGACATAATTAAAAAAATATTACAGATCAACTCCTTAAAAAACAAACAAACAAAAAAACAGCAAGCGAAATCAGAATAAATGTTCAGCAAAGCTAGAACATTCACGTTTGTCTGATAAATCAGAAAAACATACTGGAAACTTAATTTCCATTAACTAATGCCTTATTAGAACAAAATGTGGATGGCGTTATCTGAGATCTATGTAATATACAAGAAGCCTAAAGAAATTTCAAGTGAAAATAAGGTTCAGATAATCCTTTCATTTTTATTTATTTCTCTGCTGTGAGCAGATAAAGCAGACCATTCTGTTTAAAATTAATATTTAAAAATCTGACCACAATTATCTTAAATGTGTTATTTATTATTATTTGAAGATCTCTGTGGATATTGTCTCTGGAAATGTTCTTTTCAGATCTGGAAGGAAGCTTTGTGTTCCAGTTCCCTGCAGCCGTTCTTGGGATGTATGATCTTATACTTGTCTGAGCAAGCCAGATGGTATTCATCCATTCCAGTTATTCCAGCTACTCTGTGCCACCCTTCATGAGCTGCAAAGCCTGTGAGAAAGAATACAAAGAACTATGGATGTGCAAGGCACAGGAATAAGTTGGTAGTGTTTTTTTCTCTTTATGTGCAGACTTATCTAGGAGTGCTCTTTATTTCTCTATGGACATCTGCCAGAACTCAGCCTTGATTTGGGGGTTTTCAGCAAACAAAATCAAACTAGTCCAAATGGTTGTGTAGGAACAACTGCATTGCCATATCTTTCATGTCTGTGGAAGGAGAAAGGTCATATGAAACTAACTTCTGATTCATCTGACTGCCAGGATCTCTTGAAACCTCGCCCTTTTGCTCACACAGTTCTGGTTAGTGATTCATTACAGTTAGCACTAATAATGCTCATAAACACATTTTGGGAATGCTGACAACTTTCATCTGGAGTAGTGGTTTGTGAACAGTCTCCTACACCAGAAATGATGCAATCAGGGTAGGACCAGGCAGTGTCACTTGCTGGAAACAGAATGTGCATTGCAAATGACATCCATGGTTGGATGAGGAAGTTTTCTGCCTCAGCTTGCAGACCCTCAGGAGCTTCCTGCTTTTGTTCCATGAAAATCAGCTAGCTGTGACAAATCTTTTTTCTTTGTGTTAGCTTTGGAGAGCTGAGATCAAAAGCAATTAAAAAATAATTTAAAAACCTAATTTTTCCCATCATCTGAAAAGTTGTGGGTTAGTCATTTTTGTCCTTGATATTGAAGATCCAGGTGTTAGGTGTAGTACTGAAAGAACCACATTGTGGTATTTTCAGTGTTGTCTTTTGGTATGAATAAATACAGGGTTGTCTACAAATCTAGCAGATGTTCCCAAATATACTTATTCAATACCTAAAGGAACTAATTTTTATTAATTTTAGAAGAGTTGAGTACCTAAGAACTTTCCAGGTGGAAAATTCATAGAAGTGAACATAGAAGTTCTTTCAGTCTTTCCCATCAATGCACTCCCCTGACAATACTCTTGGCCTATTCCTTTTCCTTGTACAGAAGAGGAAAATGTTCCCTAATTCTTTCTCCAGGAAGACTCCATTCAATACTGTTGCAATCCACCTATTCAGCATGCATGAAGATGAAAGATCTTTGGGTCATTTGTTGTGAACTGATAGAAGTGAGAAGCCTCTAATCCCCTGTAGCTTTGTACCCGTACACTGTTCAGAAGTAATGCACAATAACCCACATATTTCTTAGTAAATATTCACTGTTTACATACCCAAAGTTGTTTTTTTTTTCCATTAAATAATAATTGCATATTTTTCACTTTGCTAAGAAACTTTAAACTCTCCTACGTTCTTACAAGAACTACAGGTATGTGTTTCTCCCAGTACTGAAACTTTCAGGATAGCTCAAACTGCACTAACAACACAGTAACTTACAAAAGATAAAATGTTATGTCTTTGCAGAAATAAAGACAAAACAGCAGAGCAGCTGTTTCATACATAAAGGCATCATAAACTAGGTCAGGGCTACCAAATGATGATGATACATGGTACTTACTGAGACAGCATCTTCAAAATGAAATTTTGGAACCATAAATAAGAACTTGCATTAAGCGATTTCAGAGCAACTTTGTTTTTTTAAAGATACCTGAGTCTACTTGCCTTTAGCAAAAAAATAATGTTCAACAGTTCAGAAATAGAGTATGTTTTGAGCTATCCAGATCCTTTAACTCCCAAAGCCACTTCTATGCTTAAAATGAAGGATCTGTTTTTCAGAGAAAGAAACAAACAGCTCTCAATAATTCAAAATTCAGAAGATAAAAGTAGATGTAGGTTTCTACCAAAGCCGTTATGTTTGAAAATGTTGATGTTATTGTAAACTATGCAAATTATTAAAACGTGGATCAAAAGAAGGAAAAAACGTGGGTTTGATCCTGTACATAAATCTCCCTCCAACTTCAGAGATGCATTTGGTTACTTAATTGCACATGATTGGCTCTTCAGGTTTGTTTTTCAGAATTTAAACAGAGGGGAGTTGTATTGTACCTATTTGCCTATGAGATGCAAATAGGTATAAACTGATTTTTTAAAATTTAAAACAAGAGAAGTTAGGCATCTAATGTCCTTTGTGTTCATAACTGCATAGAAAATCTCACTAGACTTTGTGTTAAATCTTTAGATGCCAAAGTAAATTCAAAACTGTGATCACTGAATACTGTTCTGTTTCCATAGCAGTCATTTGGGCATTGTTGTTTACTTCCTTGGAAACAGCATCAGACACTAATGTACAATCAAAATCAATGACAAAACCTTCATCAACTTCCAAGAAAAACAGATCAAGTCTATAGTGAGGTAATGTGTTTATGTTGTTTTTTTATTTCTGTAATTACGTTTTTAAAAGCCTCAGAAAAACAGCCTTCTAGGAGCTGTGTGGCCCATTTTTCTATCTTTCTACTACATCTTTAACCTGCAGTTTAATTAAGTTCATCTTAGTTTTGAAGGGGAGTAATAGCTGGGTAGTGGCTAAAAGAGATGCAGCCATAAATGCTATGTAAGAGAAACTTGATCTCAAAAGAAAAGAATTCTATTGCAAGAAATACAACTAGAATTATCTTGAATTTGAGACTGGGAGCAGGGATTGGTGGTTTTTTTTTGTCCCTGACAGAATAGGAAGAACTATCCTTATGAAACTTTCTGATGAAATCTATTGAAGACACCAATTTAGGAAACGCTAGGGAAACAAACAAGAAAAACTTGTGGACTTGACATTACAACAGAGTTTGGCAGAGCAAGTTTTGGGAGCCCTCACCAAGCAGCTGTCCCATGAATGAGGAGCTCATTAACTGGAAACAAGTGTTAAAATGAAAAGATCTGGGTCTACAGGTTGATGGCAGGATGACAATGGACTTGCAGAGTGATGCACCCATAAAAAAAGAAATGGGATATTAAGGCATGCAAGGGCATTCTCATGCACAATTTTTTTGTAAGCTTCTGGTGTGGCATGAAATAGTGTTCAATTCTGTGTTCAAGGAAAATGAGCTTGAACAAGAACCAGCACAATGAAGGGATGAAAATCTGAAAAACAAAAGTGGTGATTTAAAGAGTTTTGCATTGTTAAGTTGCAAGGGTAAGTAAATCTAAGGTGTAGATATTTCTTAACGCCACTGGGAAAAAAACTAGCAATTAGTCAATTTAGTATGGAGATTAGAAAATTTCTTATCCTTGCAGGACTAAGTTTTTGGAACAACTTGTTTTAAGATTAGTTGTCATGAATTTGTGCAAGAATTGCATGACAGAGCCACACGCAATAACAAGGGATGGGTGTCATTGACACAGAATGTTCCCGTCCTCAGAATTTGTGCTGCTTGGTATTAAAAGCATGATTACAAAAACTGCTGAGGAAGACAAACAAAAAGAAAGAAAGAAAAAAAAATGAAACCACTGAGCTGCCTACCACCATCTTCTAACAATAGCTATTTTTATTACTCATAATAGGAACATTTTGTTCAGATTGCATGTAAGAGTTCGTAGGAATAATAATTTGATAAGTTCAAGGAGAACATATAGAATAGCATAAATTTTGATAATTATTTAGGTTTCAACACAGCACCACCTATTGGAATAAAAATAGTAGTAAAGTATTAGAAATGGTACAAACACAGCTGGGCTAAACTATGATTAATTTATATATCTGAAGTTAGGAGGGCTCTGTAACCAACTCTGCTTCTCATGCTTTCCCTGTAAAAATAAATTTATTGGCAAATATACTATTAATTTTTTAGTTTATTAGAAAGGAAGGTTTTACCACTGCCCACCTGAGGTAAAGATTTACTCTTGGCACTAAGTGAAGATATCTACATGTTAAAGGAGATAAGAATGTATTTCCTAGTAAAGAAAGCATTGTGCATGAGATTTTAAATGAGCTGCAGATAGATACAGATAAGTGATATAAGCAGATGCCTGGTCTATCATTAGAGAACATATCAACCACTTTAAAATACACTCCGTTCAGATTAATCACTGCATTGCTCTCATTTCAGATGAGACATGCAGGTGGAAAACTGGAATGGCACAGGGCTTTCTTCTTATTAATGAAGAGATTAAAACATGCCACAGTTCAAAGTTTCAGGTGAGGAGGGAGCACAGGCACTTATCAAGAGAACAAGGTGGAACATGCACAGCTCAGAGCCACATCCTCAGGGCTTTATCTCATCCTAGTTCCTCCCCTTCTCAAATCAGCAGAAAAAGTTAGGCTTTGTTTTTCCTTCCAGGAATTATTTTTGCTCACAGATTTAGAAAGCAAAGTACAGAGAAAGTGGTTTCTGCTGCTTTGCGAGACCATTACATTAGCAAGGTTTGAAATACCACTGCCCTCTTCCCTGTTCCCATGAAGCAAGCAGATGCAAAAACTTATCCAAAGAGCAATGCTGGAGGCTTCACAGAGATAGGATGAGGGGCCAGTCTCTATCTCCCTGAAATGTTAGGGTGAAGAAGGGTAATGTAGAACATGGATCAGGCTGCTGGTTTGTCTTCATCTAGCCAGGGTGCTCAGCACCCTGTCTGCCCTGTAAGGGACAGCTGAAAGCAGCCCAAGGTCAGAGAGTGCATGCCAGGAAAGGCGCAGCTCAGGATTGGCAGTAACTCTTTCCCAAGTAGAAGGGTGCTGCAGATACATGGAAGAGGCTTGGTGACAGTCCCCTCCTTCAGATTGTTAATTACTTTAATTAAAGTTTATGAGGAGGCATAGAATACTCTAGCAGAATATACACGTAAAAACTTCCAGGCACTGCTTTACCATTTAATATAACCATATCCATGTCAGGTAAGGCTGCCCTTCTTCTGAAATTCACGAACATGAATGCAGAAGTATTCAAGAATAAAAGCAGCACTCCTATATTTCAGTACTATCGCTTTACTACAGACAGTGGGCATAAAAATACAGTCCACATTAGTTAGACAATACTGGTGCACAATTAACAATCCTCATTTGCACAGATATTTGTTTAATGTTTGACATTTGAAAATCTTGCATTTTATTTACAAGAGTCAAAAAGCCGCAATGCTTTATACTCTGTAAATGTTTTGTTCTTGTTTAGTAGTCTGAAATCTTGATTTACCCTGTGTCCTCACCCACATACAAGTTTATGTAACCAGACTTCTAGGAGTGATTTTTCTTTAAAGAGACAGGAGCTAAGTACAAAGCTAATAACAACATCTAGGATTTGAGAGCATGAAGTTCAAGTGGGTGGTGTTTTAGATATCCCACTCACCAGCTTCATAAAATTTCTCATAGGACATGAGCTGAAAAGAGGAGCCTGAGGATACTTTTAAAAGGTGACATTTAATTGGTGGAGCTGTCCTCTTTTAATAATCCTTCAAAAATTTCTTCATATCCGTAAACCTAGGCTTCTATCTCCCCTCTCCACTCTGCAAACAACAATGAGTTTCCAAATGACCACCAAAGAACTTTCAAGGAAAGTATTTGCCTAGCTGTGATTTGTCCGAGGTCTATAAGCACAGTGGATAAGTGTTTGTTCACTTGAGTTTCCATTTATGAGCAAATAAGAGTGAAGATGAGAAATACATTTTTTTATCCAAATATTATGCACAATCACCATTTTTACTGTATTTTCATTGGTTAGACTTGTTTTTCATACTTTCACTGCATCTCCACAGATGTCCATGTTATGCATGTTTCAAGATTAATGTCTTGTTTGAGCCAGTGCATTTGCACTAACAGACTAAAAATTAACATTCTCCCCCAGTTTTTGATTCCTTATATAACTTTTCCATAATTTTTGAAATGAATACTCCCCAGAAATCATTACTTTGCCATTTGCTATAGTATAATAACTAGACTGAAAGTATGTCTGTCTTCATTTGTGTGGATAGTGATTTCATCAGAAGATGCAGATTGTGTTTCAGACCACTATTCTGGAAGGACAAATTGTTCATCCTACAATATATGTGTCAAATGTAACAGTAGCCCTACATCTCTGTATAGACTCTACAGTAGTTGCTTTACACTGATCTCATAAAATCTTGAATAAATTTTAAAAAAATTACATCTAAGGATTCCTGAAAATATTTTGTTGCAGCATTACAGTACTACTTGCTGTTAATCATGGATCAGTTAAATAAAGGAAACAGCTGCATACTTGCAGCTTAGCATCTGAGGACTCAAACTCCTCCTGCTCCTTCATTCTCCTGCTCTGAAGAATCACTACATCTTCTGATGTACTATTAAACTAAGTTATAGTCCTTGGGTCATTACAACCAGAATTACTTTTCAATTTATTTCTTTTTCCCTACTGGGTGAAAAAAAATTACACACTTTTGACACCTGATTTCTGTAGCATCCTCTAGTGACATCATCAGTGAGATCCTGAATGCGAGATATTTTTCTGTGCTATTGAGTCATAGCACTGGCACCAATGAAAGTATTTTCCAGCACCATGAGAAAGAACTGTACTATTAGCAGTGTTAACTTTATTTCTGAGCTTCCAATAGTTCTTTACTGAATTGCATTTATTTGTGATCTTACTGTATTTACAGGGAAATGTGTATGCATTGTTGGAATGGCTGCCCAGAGGCAGGATGGAATCTCCATCCTTGAAGGGCCTTCAACACAGTTGGTGAAGGTGCTGAGGTGCTGAGGTGCTCAGCTCCAAAGCTGGCCCAGCTCTGAGTGAAAAATAGCACCAGATGCCCTCCAGACAGCTCTTGCAGACAGAACAGATTATTCTGATTCTGTTGTTCACTGTCATGGTAGCAAACTTATACAGGAGCTTCCTTTTTCTGCCATATATTTAATATTGCTCTCATTACAGTATTACCAGAACCTGGTGTAATGAGATTTCAGTGTTTTTTAGTATTTTTAATAGGTACAGGAAATAGAGAGGGTCATTTATTAAGAAGCAAGCAATATTATTTCTAATTAACTTTATATACTATTTACCTGTTAACTTGTTTTATGTGTTTTAAAATACAAACAAAATATTAATTATAATAATAAAGCACCAGACTAAGCTATTAATACCTTTCCTCAGATTTGAGAGAATACATACCAATTTTCATTAAACTTTTCTGTATGTTGGATAAATTAATTATCTACATTTCTTATCTTTTACTATGGAGAGTGGTTGCCACAGTTCATTTCTAGGCCAAATGTCTTTTAGCTGGAATATTGTTCGATAGAGTCTAGGGTCTAGATGCCAGCACGATGATGATGGGATACAGGGTGGAAAGAGCAACAGCCGCCCACACTCATGTGAACAGTGGAGCTAATCGGACAGTCAGGGAGGGAGAGCCTTTTATCCTGGTAAGTTTTCATATGAAATTTTGCCTCAAAGGACTCTCATGAAGATTAATTTTTTACTGCCCTCATTGTTGCCAAATTAACTGTTGATAATTACAATACTATTGTAATAATGCTTACAACAAGGCTTTCTAATTCAGGGAAATTGGAAAAGGATGCTCAGCAGTACCTGTAGTTGCAGGATCATTTTTTATTTGCTAGCTGCATTTTAATGTCTTCCTTGTGCAAAACTCCACCTGTCTTGCAGACAGGGAGGCGTTTGTGTTTTGCTTTGGGGTGAGTTGTTTTTGGTTGTTGTTTTTGTAAGAACTCAGTGTTAATAAAATTCACCCTGCAGGTCAGGAAGTCCTCAAGCAGGCAGATGGAATTTAAAGATTATCCAGAAACGCCATCCAAAACTGTCTGTGTCTGGCAGTGATGTTGATAATGGTGGGAGAAGAAGATCCTGTTTATATTTTCCTTGCTGCAAGGGCATAAATTATGGGATGCATATGAACCAAACTTCAATCTTAGTGCACCTCTAGCAGGAGGTCTGTGTTTATAAATGCATAAACCATCTGTTTAGTGTTTGCAAATTAAACACCTGCTTTTCTGATAGTACACATTAATATCTAGATCCAGAAAAGCTTGTGAGGTCCAACAAAACTACACAGGCTGTTGCTTGATTCTTTGCAAGAAATGCAAAATATAACATAATTAAAGAAAATGCCTGCAAATGCAGACTGGGCTATTCTGTTTGGTTTAATTCCCATGTTCAAGTAATTAACTGCATGTTTGAAACACAGAATTTGCAATCAGTGCAAATTTTGAGTGTGTTTTTTATCAGTTTGTGTGATGTGTATATCTTCGTGGAGAAATAAATCAAAAAACTGTACATAAAGGAAATTCAGTTTTTGAAGTAAGTTAATACATAGTGTACTGAGGATGTATCATGTGAATCTCAAGCTGATGCATCTGCTTTTTCATTTATAGGATATATCTCCAAGTCACTGTTTATGTTAGGAGATTCTTTCCAGCACTAGGATGGCTACTAGATTTCCATAAAAGACACTGTTTGGCTTGGAAAGGTGGTTTGGCCTCACTGTTGCCAGAGATACTCAGAAAGCCAAGAAGGCAAAGCCAAACTTTGAAGGAAAATGGTTAAAGTAGTTTGTGAGTATCCTCACTTAGGATAGCTGGACATTTTACAAAATCTCACAAAGCATCTATTTGCATCATTAAATGCGTAAATACCTTCTCCAGACTGGCCTTAAATCAACAAGTAGGCTGCATTGCAAGAGGTTTTTAATCCTTTTCCGTAGAGTGAAACCAGCCATGTAAAATCTGGCATATTCCTAAATTTCTTCCATTCAATTCCTTGTGCAACTGTAAGTCTGGTTTTAACAGGTGTTGTCAAAGCTTGTGCTATTTTATGAGGAATATTTTGGTCAGCTCCACTGAAAATTCATGACTCACCAAGATTCTGTCAATCTATTACTATATTTTGCTGTGTGATGGAGTGGAAACTAATCTCTTTATCAGAGTGTGCAGTCTGCAAACATAACAAAACAAAATGAAAAAGTTCATTTGATTTGTGAATCCAAAGTCAAATTTTCTTAGCTTATTATTACTTTATTCCAGGCAATGCAACAAAAATGTGTCATCATCCCAGCTGCATTTGGACTTTAGTAATAAATGGCAGCAACTGTCTGATGGTGCATGCAAGGAGTTTGACTCTGTTCCTGCTGAAGTCAATGGCAGTTTTGCTACTGACTACAACAAAATACCTTATCCTTGCATGAACTTAATGAATATGCCATCTGCATGAATAGCATATACTATGTTTTGTTATGATTATTTTGTTTGCTGATATTTGATTATAGGTCACTTAAAACTTATGTGTTTGACATTAGATACATTTTCTTCTCTAATTTTTGTGCGGACAAAGAAATGGAAGTTGTATGGATATTGGCACATTAGGGACAACTAAGCATTCATCTGCCAAAGAAGACTCCTCAGCTGGAGCAAGGGAAAAAATAGCTAATTCCTACGTCTTGCAAATATGACATTCAAGACAAAATGGTCCACAGCCAAATACAGGAGATTAAACTAACTTTTTTCATCTAAATGGCCATGAGAAGCATTGCTAGTTAGTAAGAGAGCAGTTTTCAAGGTCCCTACATCTCATAGTCAACAGCAACAGAAAACACTGAGTGATGAAGTTCTCTGTCTTCAGCTGAGTTTTTGGCTCAATGTCATCAATGTCAATGGAGGCCACAGTATTAAGAGCAAATGCCCCTTCGGTGCATCTCTCTGACTTCTGAGGGAATGTCCCCTAGTTTTCTTCGCAACAGTGAGTGAAAATCTGATCCATTCATGATGAGCTATGGGAAAACTTGTCTGTCTCTGACACAAAGAGGAAATAGAGAAAAGGCATTCAAGGACTGGAACTACTCAGCCGTTTTAACCTGTGTTGAAGCAAATAAAGCTGAAGCAGAGGGAGTGCCAGGAACTCATGTTGTTTCAGTGCAGACCTTGGAAATGTAAATTTCAATCCCTCTGTGGTCTGCTACTCGTTAGTGCCTGCTTCCACTCACCACCCATCAGACCCTGAGTGCTCTCCCCCTGCCCATTGCATCTTCCTCTTGCCACTCCAGCAGTGCTCTCTACCCACTATTACAGCACCTTCAACCATGCTTAGCACTGGTAAGTGCTGTGATGGTGATGATGGCTCTGAGAAACTGGAGGAGTGTTCAAAGCCAGAAGGTTTTTCTGGAGCATAGGAAGTTCCACACAAATGTGCACAAGAACTTCTTTATGGTGAGGGTGATGGAGCACTGGAACAGGCTGCCCATGGGGGTTGTGGAGTCTCCTTCTCTGGAGATATTCAAGACCTGCCTGGACACCTACTTGTGTGACCTGGTGTAGGGAACCTGCTTTGGCAGGGGGGTTGGACTTGATGGTCTCTGGAGGTCCCTTCCAACCCCTGCGATTCTGTGGTTCTGTGATTCTGTGATTCTGTGATTCTGTGATTCTGTGAAGGTGATGAAGAGCAGTCAGTGACAGAAGTAGCAGTGCAGGAACTGCCAAAGGCTCATCTGCCTCCTCTCGTGTTCTCCCCTGGTGCATTATGCTGCTGATAGGGCTTCCGTGACACTGGTCTGTCCCCCAGTACTTTGAGGCAAACATTGGTACTGGAGGGTCGGCACATTCACTGTGAAGGAATAGTCTTAAATCTATTCTTACTCATTTGTTCATATAAGAAAGGTCTTTTTCGCTCTCCAGAAAAGGTGTTTCCTGCTTAAGTACAAACACATAGGATAGCTATACTGGGTTAGCCACCACAATTTGGGGAACTAAATTTTTCAAGAGAAAAATGCTAGTTCCTAGAGCACCTGTACACCTGGCTGACACACCACGGAAGACCTGCACAGTTAGCCTTTATCCAGGTTTTCAGGATGGGGAGATATGCTCTGGCTGGTTCACAAGCTTTCAGTATTTAGTGGAGAACAGAAAAAAAAAAAAAAAAAAAAAAAATTTTAAGTGTTAATGGGTGCAAACTAGCCCTAGTACAAACTCAATCTACTTTCACCACATTTGCCTATGGAACATAACCAGCTCCTTGGCTGCTATTTTCCTCTGCCATTACAGAAGCTTCCTCATACTCATGAACATGTGTTTCTAATCAGAAAATGTTCTAAGAAAGACCACCTGCTTACAAAGGATACTTTTTTTCCAGTCCCACTGGGGGTCTTACAGACAGGTTTTAGCATTCAGAAAAAAAAATGAGCAAGCAACAAGCTGAAAGGAGAGCTTTCTTTTAATGAAAGGCTACAGTGTTATCCAAGATGTTTGTAACAAAGCTAGGAGAGAAGATATTCGTTAATTATTATTCCTGTTGAAGATACGGTGAATAAATAACTTCATGGGAGAAAGCAGTAACAAGAAACTTGTCATTTGCTTCAGTGCTATAGTTTACTTTGGCTTGTCTAACCAGTTTTTAAGGGAAAAAAAATGCCTGAATGTTCTTAAACAGGGAAATAAAAGCTCCTTATGCATCCCGATTCTTATATCAGGGCTTTCTGAGCCATCACTAAGCAGTGGTCAGTTAAAATAAATAAATAAATAAATAAATAAATAAATAAATAAATAAATAAATAATGTATCAGTGCTGTTGTTTCTAGAACTCTTTAAACATAAACCACAGAGACTGTTAGACGAGGAAGGTAGTCATCTTTGTGGGTTATTACATGAAGATCAAGTCAGACAGATGTTAAAAGCCTCTGAAGTAGGGAACTCAAAGGAGAGTAGGAGTCACACTTTGAGACTTGATCCAAAGTGGATTTGGTATAAAGTTTTCTTTTGAGTTGAGTAGACAGCAGATCAGCCTGAGCTGTTTTAGTACTTCATTTTCACACATTCATGCCTTTACACATAATGCAAATACAGCCTGGGAACTGTGGAGAATTTACCTACCTGGACCAATGGTATAAAAAGCTGGAGCACCTTTTGATCCAGCAATCCCCATAAGTGTAACATGGATAAATATTTACGTAATTAAATAATCCCAATAACAAAAATTGTCATGATCTGGAGGAAAGAAACCTTGGCAATACAGTGACAGAATCAGTTGTAAGTGCCTATAGTAATGTTAATCAGCATCTAAATAGGGGAATATGGGAAAACTGCCATTTTTCTTTCCTTGTGCTTTATAAGGAATGGCTGTATGTTATTTTATTCCAACAACAACAGAAATTGAGGGTAATATCCTATTCAAGTCCAAAGGGAGTCTAAGGGGCTCATCTTCCAGAAAGAAGAGGCTTGAGCCTGTGCTAGACAGCTGCACACAACACTCAGAAACTGGGCAGCATGCCACATGAGAGGCCAGCTAGAGACCTCGCAGCAAGGCCATGCACTGCTGCTACCAGAGGTCAGCTTGAAAGCTGATGGCTGAGTATCCTCCAGCTGCCACGCACACCCTGTGTGTGTGTCTAGAAATGGCTGTGGGTCACATGCTGCAGTGTAGGAGGCAGGCAAGCAGTGACATGATGGTATTATTGCCAGCAGTAAGTAGGAAGGGGTGCTTGCAGAGCCATGTCTTACTCCCACTCATACACAACATACATACATACACGTATATGACCCAAATATCTTTCTAAGAGCTTTGCTATATAGTAGATACAGAATCAGTGGCTTACGAAAACATACGGCTCTGTGTTTACACACAGAACTTCACTGTTTTTGCAGTAATGTTAACTTACATATTTCTTGTCTGTGGGACATCTACTAGCAACTTAAAGCCTAGGAATGCAATATAAAAAAGAATCATAGAATGTCCTGCATTGGAAGGGTCCTACAATGATCACAGAATCATAGAATAGCCTGGGTTGAAAAAGACCACAAAGACAATCTAATTTCAACCCCCCTACCACGGGCAGGGTCGCCAACCACTAGACCAGGCTGCCCAGAGCCACATCCAGCCTGGCCTTGAATGCATCACTATATCTATCTCTAAAGAAAGCTGTGCAGAACCACAAAAGCAGCAAGTTCTGGTATTCAGTTCTCTTATTAATGAAGAAAATAAAAACTGAAGAAAAGACATTACATCTTTAATTCTTTAAAGGCCTAGACCATTTTTATTTACAAAATAGATCTCTATTCTATACTCCTCTCTTCCTGAAAGTTAAGCATCATTTATTTTTATTTTTATTTTTATTTTTTTTTCTGGAATATTCTTGTCCCATTACCGGCTTCTTAATTCTTTTTCACTGTGCATGCAAGCCTGTGATTAATGTGATAACAACAGAAAAGTTCCGAAAACAATGACAATCCTATTCCAGTAGGCTGCCTGTGTGTGTCTGCTCAGAAGATGTGAGATGTTAGAATTTAGGAAGCTCTTGGGAGATTGTGTGAGGTACGCAGAAACCATCAGAGCCCTCAAGGATTTGTGATCTAGCACATGCAGAAAAAGGCATGGAAGTGATGTGCTCACACACACATGCAGATGCACGTGCTTTCTATTCTCCTGCAAAGGGTACTTAAATATATGCAAAATCTCAAGTATCTTAGAGGTTTGTTTACGACCATCAGAGACTTAATATTTGTCCAGCATTAATGCTTGTCTGAGCAAACCAGATCTTCCAGCTTCAAAAAACATGGCTAGGAACATCAGGGTGACTGTCTATTCATAGTAATTCATGTTGGACCTGGATGCTTTATTTTGAACAAAGATAGGGAAAAAATTCCAACAGGACAAACAAGATAAAAGGGAGAGATGGAAAATGTCTGTATTCAAAATACACTGAGTAACCCAGATAACTCCACTCGGAGCACTTAAGTTCATCCAGCCACTTTTTATTTATGTCAATTTTGTATACTTCTAAATAACGATGTCTTCATTTGATTTAGGATAATAGCTGAAATCTTCTGCTGGAGACTGGAAATGGTGGTATAAACAAGGCCTTTGTGTCCAGTTCTGTCTTTGGCATGTTACTTGCTGCTTTGGTTTTTGCAATGCTTACTGGAATCACAGTGCCCAAATGCTTCTCCATGCTGCCTGGATTAAGTACAGCTTTTTTTAAATCTTGTTTCTCGTCTTCTGCATTTCAGAAAAATTTCACTCAGATCTTCCAACTACCAATTTATTGCATCTTTTATCCCATCTTCACAGGCTCCAGTAGATAATCAGCTGCAGTAGGGCAATATGAATCAAAACATAGATATTTAAATGCAGGATTCTAAAAGTTGAGACAGTTTCCTTGGGATAACTTGTGTCTAATCAATATTTATTTCTGCTTTTCACTGATAACTGTGGTTATATCTCAGTGTCCATTTATGACCACGCAGCACAGTCTCCATTCAGTCACTAAATACAGATCCAAGCCTAGGATTTATGCAAAGAATTCTATCAGGATCTTATTTCTCCCTCATTGGATATAGAGATGTTTGAGTAACATTAAATATCCACTCCCAGTATTTCTTCCGGGCTTTTGTTCTTAAATATCACAAATTCATTCCACTTGGAATGTTTTTTATTGATGTTCTCTATCCCAGGAGATAAAATCATCTTCCCTCAGAATGAAGGGCCATCTTCAAGGTCTCTTCCGGAAGCCATCCTCATTCAGAAAGAATTCATTAGCGTCTACTTCAGATATTTTGTAAATAACATATTCCCGTATTGTTGTGGTAGCAGCAGTTGTTGATGGCACTTTAACTAACTTTTTGAAGGCTTCAGCCTAGTGCTATAGCCAGACAGCTGCAATGGCTGGCACTGATTTCTACTAACGGAACCCACAAGTGTTTTGTGATCTGTCCAAATGGTAAAGAGACTTCCCATGCAATTGTTGAAGCACTTTTAAGCCCAAAGATAACAGTTAGACTTTCTGTCTCCAACCAGTAGTAATTCTATCCTGCCAACTGATTATTCTTCAGTGCTTTCATGTTACTGGTCAGAACTGCCCCTTCTCTTTCATTACAGAGAAATTGTTGCTCAAAATAAATACACAGTATGGATGGCCTGGGGAGCTCCATAACATTTTGTTCTCTTTCTCAATACCTGCTTTTCTCTTGTTCTTAGCAAATGATGTAATTGATCTGAAAGTGCTAAGACACCAGAGAAAAAAAATGTTGATAAAAGAAATGAAAGCACACAGGATCATAGATGTTATGTTCTGGAAATCTGAATGCTTTCACAGTTCATTTTATATCTTCTGAAAGATGAACTTCTCCTTTGCCTGTTCTGCTTCCATTCAGGTCTATATTTGTAGCATACATTTCTTGCATATGTTTTGTTTTACATGAGGCCTCAGCACTTAAGTGTTTGAAGTGCCCTCCTTGAATTACCTCTGCATGAGGTGAGGATGTAATCAGTGCTTTATAAATCACCTTTCCAGATAATACTGGAACGTGATATTGGTTCATTTGGCATCCTACTGCATCAATATAAATCTCTGTGAATGTCTGAAACATCTTTTTTTCCACTCAATTTCCAACTAACTTCGTTGGCAAGTCTTCTCTCTGCAGATAGAAAGTATTTATCTAAAATGAAGACATTACTTACTAGCTTCTATATAACACCTTCAGATATGGATAGTTTTGACTGGGTTAATGATAGAGGAAGCTCATTTAGATTACTGCACTGGGGAAATGATGTTGGCCTATCTAGTCTGTCTAATTTAACCTCAGGCTATTCGCAGAGGATGAGACCATTTTGTATTTCTTCGGCCTAAACATAAATGTTGATCTTTTCAAACTCCTTAACCCCTTTCAGCAAAAGCATTATCTTCATCCAGGACTTGAGTGAATGGCAGAACCTAATGTGAAGATCTGCCCCAGTTTCAGTTTTAATTTTCACAAATCCCACAGATTTACATTGGATCCCAGGGCACAAGGAGTACAGAAGAGTCTGGTCTTTTTATTCTTTAAATTTTTATTTATTATTTTATTATATACTTTATTTTTTAATTGTAGTACTTTACTTATCTTTCTTTTGTCAGTAATACAGCTGTGACCCTGTTATGCACAGTCTTGTGCAAATTATATATCTATTTTTTGTGTGTGTGCCTATATGCCACGTGTACTGATACATAAGTGTGTAACTGAAGATTCTTTGTCCTCACATCTTGGATACCTAATTTTTTTGCTGTGTCACTAACTGGCAAAATTCTACTTCCTTTCCTTTTGGGCTCACGTGTCTTCCCCAAAGTGTCTCTCCTCTTTCTTTTCTCTGTATTTGGGACGCTTCTTCTTTGGTTTGAAAAAATGACTGACAGACTACTTCACATTTCTTGGCTGAAAGCCCAAGCCAAGGGCACTTCTGACAGGAGGCCATTTAAAGTGTATATACTCACCTAAACTGAGCTAGCTCTTAGGGAGCAGAAATGTCCTCTGTGAGTTTGCAACTCTTCCAGATGCTTTCTAATTTGTTTACTAAGACAGTTTGTTTTAACCTCTGTTCTAAATGCAAATCTTGCAGTGTTTCTCACGGCTGATTCTATTGCTGATGATAATTACTTGTGAATTACTTTAGAACATGTTAAATTCACTTCTACCTCCAACCCACTTTGAAAGCTGTCATTATTCATAGTAAGCAACTCATCCCCTAGCATCTTCTTTATGATATTTCCAATACATAAGCTTTGTTGTATACATAGCTACAGCTTCTCTTTGCATCCTGATATGATTTTTAATCATTTTTCCAGTAACTTTATTTAAGTGGCAAGTACCCTGCTTTTAAGAACTTTGCCAATCCTCAAAAGGCCCTCTCATCAATTGTGATACCCTGAGAAACTCTCTAAGAGAAATTTTGCTGCTACATAAATCTGAGAGAAGAACTTGCTACCTATATCTGCCATCCCCTTCACAAGAATTCAGTGACTTTCATCTTGATATGAAAGTATGATTTTCACTGTCTTCATTTGTCATAAACTGTCTTGATGTTCAACTGTTCCTTGTCAGTAATGTTGTTAACTCTCTACCAGAGAAATTGCAGGCTGGAAATGGCTGCCTAACTTAACTATGGCATGACTGGAATGGGACTGGGGGGAAATGCACTACCACTTAATGACAGGGAGTGAGAAATGGATGAAGTGTTATATTCTGGGGCAACCACATGCTGACTGTAAGCTTGTTTTTCT
The DNA here is from genome assembly GCF_987193195.1 of Phasianus colchicus. NCBI lineage: Eukaryota > Metazoa > Chordata > Aves > Galliformes > Phasianidae > Phasianus > Phasianus colchicus. The sequence continues at coordinate 61,288,503 of NC_143437.1, read as the reverse complement.
TAAATGAACAGCATCTCTTTGAGTTTGCTTGTCTTTTAATTTTAACACCATATTGCACTTTGCAGAGCTTTTAGACTTGGCATTTTATTTTTAAAATGAAGTTCAGAAATGCTGTAAATGTCATTAAAGAACATTACAGAACAACTCCAAATTTCATATCTTCTGCTTGACAAATTCTAAAATGAGGCTATTGGTGAGGCAGATGACTAGTTTGTAAGAAAAACAAATGAACTTGCACAGTAGTTTTTCATCTTAGTTTTAAAATGTTTGTCCATAGATTTTGAATGCAATAAACAGCATGATTTCAAAAATATTATGAATAAAAATGGTTCACACATTAATTCTGATTCACATTCTTTTTTTTTTATACAAAAGATATTTTAGATATTTCAAAACCTAAGCAGTTATCTGCAGGAAATTGTAAATAATGGAATACTGACTTACATCCTTCTTTGTCTGTGTATGAAGATGGCTGACCACTGCTGTATGGAAGTTGGAGCAGTGAACAGCTAGCAATACTCTATTGCCTCTTAAGTAACTTCTAAGTTACTCAGTGAAGTGATATAAAGATCCTTAGATAAGCATAAGAGGGACAGACATATTGGTGCATATTTTGTGAAACTGTGACATAAAACAGAATGAGGGATAATTTTGGTGAATCCTAATTAACAAGGATTTGGAAAGTTGGGAGAAAAGAACTGGGGCTAGTCAATAATTTTGGCATCAGACAGAGAAGAGGGTACAAATTCAAGGGAGAATAAAAAGCAGAAGAAAATTGTGTAGAAGGAGTCAGATTTGACAGTAAAAACATAGAGCCATAGAATAGAGTCATAGAATGGCTTGGGTTGAAAGGGACATTACAGTCATCTAGTTCCAACCCTCTGCCATGGGCAGGACTGCCGACTACTATATCAGGCTGCAGAGGACCCCATCCAACCTGACCTTGAATTCTTCCAGGACTGAAGCATCTACAATTTCTCTGGACAACCTGTACTAGTGCCTCACTACTCTCTGAGTGAATAAAAAAATTCCAAATGACATCTAATCGAAATATCTCTTCTTTTAGTTTAAAACCATTTCCCCTTTTCCTATCACTATCAGACTGTATAATAAGACTTTTCCTCTCCTGTTTATAAGCTCCTTTCAAGTCCTGTAAGGCTGCAGTGAGATCTCTCCAGACCCTTCTCTCATCCAGGATGAACAGCCCCAGCTACCTCAAACTTTCTTCATAGGAGAGGTGCTCCAGTTCTCTGATTGTTTTTGTGGCCTCTCCTCTGGACCCGCTCCAACAGCTCCACGTTTTTCTTGTGCTGGGGACCCCAGATTTGGACACAGTAGTCCAGATTGGGCCAGATGAGGGCAGATCAGAGGGGGACAATGGCCTCCCTCGCCCTGCTGGATACTGCCATTTTCATGCAGACCAGGTCTTCTGGGCTGTAAGAGCACAGTGCTGGCTCATGTCCAGATTTCCTTCACCAGGACCCCCAAACCCTTCTCCACAGGGCTGCTCTCAATGAGTTCTCCCAGTTTGTAGACATATCTGGGATTGGCTTGACCCAAGTACAATGCCTTGCACTTGGCCTTGTTGAACCTCATTAGGTTCATATAAACCAGACTTCTCTAGCTTGTCCAGATCCATTTGGATGTCATGCTTTCTTTTTGTTTTATCAACTGTGTCACTCAGCTTGTGTCATCTGAAAACTTGCTGAGGCTGTTCTAAATCCCTCTATCCAGATTGTCAACAAAAATGTTGAAGAGCACTGGTCCCAAGACAGGCCCCTGGGAGACACTACTCATCACTGGCCTTCACCCAGATGTAAAGCTGTTGACCACAATCCTCCGGCTACAACCATCCAGCCAGTTCTTTACCTACCAAACAGACCATCCTTTGAATCTATCTATCTCCTATTTAAATACAAGAATGTGGTGTGGAGTTATATCAAAGGTTTTGCAGAAGTTAATGTGGGTGACATCAGTTGTTCTTCTTTTGTCCACTGATGCTGTCCCTTCACTGTGGATGGCTACCAGATTAGTCTGGCATGATCTGCTTTTAATGAAGCCATGCTGGTTGTCTCAGGTCACCTCCTGGTCTTCCATATGTCTTAAATAACTTCCAGGAGGATGTATTCCATGGTCTTCCCAGGCACAGAGGTAAGACTCACTGTTCTATAGTTCCACAGGTCTTCCTTTCTTCCTTTCTTTAAAATGGGAGTAATGTTTCCCTTTTTCTAGTCACCAGGGGCTTCATCTGACAGCCATGACTTTTTGAATATGACAGTTTACCCATTTTGGTAACTGCACTAACCAGAATATAGGTGTCAAACTGAAGTCTGCATATTCTGTTGTAGGCACTTCCAAGTGATGTATTGCAATACATAATTCTCTAAATGAATCTTGTCCCTTTCCAAGGCTGCCTCAAATAAAACCACACAGTGATTCAACCAGGAATCGGAAACATTAAGAGCATTTAACTGAGTTGCCGAACTATATCCAACAACCTCACATCCTTTCATCATCATTTGCCAAACTGATTAAGCAAAGCAAAAAAAAAAAAAAAAAATTACCAAATATATTTATTAGTGATTTTAAGATATTTACAGTTTCATCATAGGCAGTAACAAAGAATGATTCACTTCATTAACTATTTATTTACTAATCAAAACAACCATCAACAGAAAGCTTACTGGAAGTGGATGGGCTTTTTCCTATTTCCCTTCTACTGTTGCATAATATTAAAAGGAAATGAAATTCTCTGCATTAGACATTCAACAAAAGACAAAGACATCACAATTACTTTTCCTCCAGAAATTGTCACAACATTTCTTATTGATATGTTTAGAAAACAAAAATCATTCAGGTTTGCCATTTGGCATTTAAAAAATAATTTGAACTTCTATGTAATCTATCACCAAGGTCTGTCAGACAAATTGCCAGGCAGTGTAGGAAGACAGATGTTCCATTTTTGCTTAGCTTTTTTCTTCAATAAATCTTCTATGCTGGTTCTAAAATAATGCAGCAGTGTTACAAATGACCACCTTGCAACCTGATACAGAGCAAATGTTCCATAAATAATAGAGCAGCCAAATTCCATCTCCTTTCTTGTTGATAAATTTTATATTAATAGATAATGTTTATCATTTTAATTAAACAGGAAAATTGTTATGCAATAATTCTGTAGTTTATTTAAGAGCATCTGGCTTCATTATCCAAGACTGGAAAATTGAACTGCTTTGATTGGATGCATTAGTCACAAGATATGGGTAAGAATGCTTCCACTTGGCAAGAATTCCTCCTTATTAGCTGAAATGTGCTCATTCAGTAAACATTCCTGAGAAAAGCTTCCCAACTAGCATTGGCCATATGAGGCCAACTTTTAAAGTCACACACTAGCATATCTCAGAGACTACTCCAGCAGGATTCCTGTTCATCTTTTTCCTTCTCTTTTTCATTTTTACATTGCAGATGGAAAAGAAATTGACAAGTGCCAGGTCCTGCATTTTGGCCACAACAACCCCAGTTAACCCTTGGGGCAGAGTGGGTTGAAGAATGTGGAGAGGAAATGGACCTGGGGGTGTTGGTCAATGCTCAATTGAACATGAGCCAGCAGTGGGCCCAGATGGCAAAGAAGACCAATGACATCCTAGCTTGTATCAGAAACAGTGTCACCAGCAGGAGCAAGGAAGTGATTGTCTTTCTGTACTCAGCACTGGTGAGGCCACACCTCAAGTACTGTGTTCAGTTCTGGAGCATGTCCAAAGAAGTGCAATGAAACTTGTGAGGGATCTGGAGCACAGGTGAGGAGGAGCTGAAAGAACTGAGATTGTTTAGCCTGGAGAAGAGGAGGGGAGCTCAGGGGAGACATTATAGCTCTTTACAACTACTTGAAAGGAGGTTGTGACAAGTTGGGAGTCAGCCTATTCTCCCACATAGCTAGCGATAGGATGAGAGGAAATAGCCTCAAGTTGTGCTGGGGGAGATTCAGGTTGAACGTTAGGAAAAATTTCTTCTCTGAAAGAGAAGCTACTCTGAAAGAGAAGCTCAGACTCCAGAATGGGCTGCCCAGGGAGGCGATTGAGTCACCACCCCAGAGGTATCTAGGAAACATTTAGATGTTGTTCTAAGGGACATGGTTTAGCAGGAAAATACTGATGGTGGGTGGACGGTTGGACTGAATGATCTTGGGCGTCTTTTCCAACCTTGGTGATTCTATGATTCTGATTCTATGAAATGGCAAGCAGACAGTGAACCACTGGAAGTTTTGTCTTGGCAGAAGAATGAGCATTCTCCGGACATCAAAGAGACTGTCAGGACCAGGTTTTGGGGCTTTTTTTTTGCCATGAAGAACCAGTAACATGGTCAAATTCGAGGTAATTAGTTCAACATTGTGATGTTAAATCCCACATTTTTCTAAAGCCAATCATTTGATGATTCTTGTGCTTAGAGTATGGCACCTACATGTTTCAAGATTCCCTTACTCAGGCCACCTATGAAACAGTGGATTTCTAGTCTCTGTCTGCCTCCTTAGCTTATCTGTATTTATAGGAACACAAACAAGTTTGAGGTGGCTTGACATGCTTTCTATACTCCAGGCCTGTTCATGTATGGATGCTTTTCAGTGGGACTGAATGCAAATCTATTACAGCCTGATTGCTCCAGAGCTTGCAGGTACAGCATGGGCTGCTGAGGAAGGGTTCTACAAGGTTTGGAGTGGTGGCATTGGTGAACAAGGGAAAGGTAACTGATATCATTTATCTGGACTTGAGCAAGGCCTTCAACATGGTCCCCCACCAAATCCTTATCTCCAAATTGGAGAAATATGGATTTGATGGGTGGACCACTTGATGGATAAGAAATTGGTTGAAAGGCCACAAACAGAGGGTCATCAATGGCTCCATGTCCAGGTGGAGGCCAGTAATGAGTGGAATCCCCCAGGGGTCTGTCTTGGGACCAGTGCTCTTTAACATCTTTATCAATAACATCGATGACAGAATCAAGTGCACCCTCAGCAAGTTTGCTGACAACACCAAGCTGAGTGGTGTGGTTGACATGGTAGAAGGAAGGGATGCCATTCAGAGGGACCTTGAGAGGCTGGAGAGATGGGCCCGGGTGAACCTGATGAGGTTCAACACAGCAAAGTGCAGAGTTTTGCACTTGGGCCGGAGGAATCCCAGGCATCCATAAAGACTAGAAGGAGTGGTCCTTGAGAGCAGCCCTGTGGAGAAGGACCTGGGGGTCTTGATAGATGAAAAACTTAACATGAGCCAGCAGTGTGCTCTTGTGGCTCGGAAGGCAAATGGTATCCTGGGCTCCATCAAAAGAGGAGTGGCCAGCAGGGACAGGGAGGTGATTTTCCCCTTCTACTCTGCTCTTGTGAGGCCCCATCTGGAATACTGCGTCCAAGTGTGGAGCCCTCAGTACAAAAAAGACAGGGAGCTGTTGGAGAGGGTCCAGAGAAGGGCCATGAAGATGATCAGGGGACTGGAGACAGGCTGAGGGAGCTGGGCTTGTTCAGCCTGGAGAAAAGAAGGCTACAGGGTGACCTCATTGCAGCCTTTCAGTACCTAAAGGGAGCCTACAAACAGGAGGGGAGTCAACTCTTTGAAGGGGTTGATAACTGCAGGACAAGGGGAAATGGTTTTAACTTGAGGGAAGGGAGATTTAAGTTGGATGCCAGGTGGAAATTCTTCACAGAGAAAATGGTGAGGTGCTGGAACAGGGTGCCCAGAGAGGTTGTGGATCCCCGTTCCTGGAAGTGTTCAAGGCCAGATTGGATGGGGCCCTGGGCAGCCTAATCTAGCATTAAATGAGGAGGTTGGTGGCCCTGAATGTGGCAGGGGGGTTGGAGATTCGTGATCCTGGAGGCCCCTTCCAACCTTGGCCATTCTGTGATTCTGTGATTCTCTGAAGGTTTGCATTATAGATTTCTAGTGAGACCAGGCCTTAGAGTGATTTTTAGGTCATATGTAATTACTAATGTAGACATGGAGAACATAGTGTAAAGAGAACCCAAAACACTGAAACATCTAGCCTGCTTTGAATTTTCTTTTCCCTGCAATCACTGTGATCTTAAATCATAATGAAAAAAGTAAGAAAAGATTATAAATAGTGGAGACTGAAGACACCTGTTTTTTGTTTTTTGTGTTTTTTTTTTTTAATTCTGTTAAGAATCAGTCTGTATCTAACAAAGACGAAAGTATTGTTGGTGTTTTACACCAGTTTTATCCTTTGGGATTTTCTGTTTATTTTGTTTCTTTGGCTAAACATTTTGAGTAAAAATGAAGATGAAAATCTTGGACGGAACTTTTAAAAACAAGAAATGTACTCCACCCTTATTACAACATTATTTTTGTTTAGCCAAACATTTTCCTTTTGCAAATGTTCTGACATGAACATTCATTCGGAAAAGGCGTAAAAGACCTACAGCAGTTACATCTTTTTAGATAAAAACAGGAATTTGGAGAGGTGAAACTTGTGAAAGAATGAGAAAAGGCAAGGAATATAAAATTAATATAGGAAAGTAATATCCTGTCGTGAATAAATCTAATATCTTACATATAATTTTCTTGAGTCCATGAAGAAGAATTTAAATTGAATAAAAAATCACATAGGCTTAATGGCAGCTTTCTTTTGTGAAATGATATTAGGGTATGTATAGATAAGCATACAAAGAAGGAAGAAATATGAGGAAAGGAGGAAATAAAGAAGACTAAATAGCCCTAGCAAAGAAGGAGTCATATGGGTAAAAATTTAAAAGTAGAAGTCACAGTAAACTACACCTTAACCTTCCAAGATGCCTAAGACATTAAAAAGAAACTTGCAGCAGTTTGAAGAAGCTATCAAACATATGACTTTTCCCTGTGTTTGTAGCTAGATTTTATTACTGGAATGCTTTGCTGTTCATTCAAAGTTAGCAATTTATGCTCCAAGTTTCTTCCTGAGAGCAAACTTCTTACCGGAGTGGCCCCTTGGGGCAGTTGGATTTTCATTGGAAGTGGTCACATACATCACCAGTCCCCTGAAGTGATACCTTTGCTGACCTATACACAAAGGCACACACTATCTCCAAAGATTTCCAGAAGGACTTAAATAGGGACAGTTATGTTTCCTGACAATCTTCACATCTCCCAGCACAGTTTTCTTCGAAACTTGATTTGTCATAATCTGAGTACTGAGGCCAAAAACGCTGTAAGATTTGCATTCATTTTTTTCTCATTATACTGAAAATTGCTTCTTGAATACAAAGTGCTATAAAAGAAGATCCCCTTGAGCTATTTTCAAAGGCAGCCTTGGCTACTATGTGTATTACCATCTGCACGTCAGAGTTCTGTCTTGAAACACAGGGAGTGTTGATACTTCCCAGATCAGCATGTTAAAAATGAACTTTGAAGTAAGCCCTGATTTCAATGTTGAGTCTTGCAGCAAATGACGTCCAGAAGTCCTTCCCAATCTTAATGTTTCTATGATTCTATAGTCCCATGAATCACAATATTGACACAGCAGTGGAGGTCGGGAAGAGGACAGGGAAATTCTATTTAACAAAGTGCATTGAACCACTTCAAGAACACATGCTCAAAGCGTATAATTTGTACAGAAAGTCTAGAAAGTGCCACTTAAGGATGTTTATAAGTCATATTTCCTTTACCAAAATATTCTAGAGCTTTTTTTTTTTTTTTTTTTTTAATTATCATTACCAAATAATTTTGCTTATTAGAAATTTCCATGAATTTATTTGGAATGTTTTTGCTTTCCTCCCCTTCTCTCCTAAATCAAAAGTAGTTCATATTCCTGCTGCCTTGATGTACTTAAGACTTACTATAAGAGTTTTCTTTTCTATACAGACTGATAACCATATCAGGTTTATAGAGGAAGTGAGATTGCCATATTTTTTCTTTTGTCCACATTGAGATTTAGCTAATGTATTATAACCAAAGGAGGTATTACACCAGTTGTAAGTGAAGTTATGATGTTGATAAAAACCCAGTTTCACACCAGAAGTATAATATTTGCACTTACTCAACATTAATGATCTGTGAGCCAGATTGGAAACCATTATTTTAGTTGGTAGATGTCCGTGCTATAAAACACTTCCTGTGAGAAGCTCTCACTTCACAAAGGAAGATATTCCTTCTTAAGTAGAATAATCATACCTGAAACCTTAGCAATCTGTTGTGTTCTACACAGTCAGCAGCAGTGCCTATGAAACAGAACACAGAACTTTCTGCAAAATGGAAACAATAGGTGAGAAGGAAAGCATTATTCACTTTAAATTTCAGTAAGGTGAGCATCATCCCAAGAGCCAAGTGTGTGCTGAATGGCTTCATGCACAGTAATCAGCATCCAGTTCTCTTAAATCTAAAACAACTATTACAGCTTTCTGATTTTAACAATTTCCACTTGGCAGGTGTCTTGGGCTGCAAGACAATCCTTCTGTTTACTAAAATACTTTTCTGCAATACCTGGCTTTTTTAAGCCCTTTTCTTGAATTATATGTTCATTAGAAGGTGCCAGAAAGAGTTTCTAAATGTCTTATTCAATCTTGTCTCTGTGATCTCTCAAGTGTGTCTAAATACATGCTAATTTTCTATATTAAGGTGAGTAAGTTACAGTTATTCAGGTTTTTTTTTTTTTCAGTAAATTATAGTTATTCAGAATTCTGCCATTGCACCATTAGCAGTTTACTGATAAATCTTCACATTCCATTATATAGCCTCAATATCACATTCCTCTAAAATAATGATATTGAGAGATTTTAGGCAACAGGAAAAGCAGAGAAGATGGGGTAAGTAAATTCTCTCTTTACATATTCAGTGATGAATATATCTCTTCCAAAACTCAGGTGCAGTTCACCAGTTGCTTTTCCAAATCAATCTGTCATCAAGAAATAGCAAAACCAAACACACAGTAGATTTCTAGGGTGACCTAAAATGAAAAAGAGAACACATGAAGCCATGCTGCTCTAAAGCAGCATGGGTCAAAATATAGAATCATAAAATCATAGAATCCTTAGAGTTGAAAAAGATCTTTAAAGGCCATCTAGTCCAACTTCTCTCAGAGAACAGGGACATGCACAGTTAGGTCAGGTTGCTCAAGGCCTTATCCAGCTTCTCCTTGAAAATTTCCAGTGAAGAGGCCATCAACTGCATCTGTAGGCATACTGTTCTGGTGCCTCACCCCCCTTGTTGTAAAAGATTTTTTCCTTATACCAAACCTAAATCTACTCTCTTTAAGCCTGAAACATTTTCCCCTTGTTCTATCAACACAGACCCTCCTAAGGAGTCTGTCTCTTTCTTTCCTCTAGCACTTCTTTAGATATCAAAAGGCTCACCTCATAGCCTTGTCTTCTCCAGGCTGAACAGCCCCAGCTCTCTCAGCCCATCCTCATAGGAGGAATGTTCCATTTCTTGGATCATTTTTGTGGCCCTCCACTGGACACACTGCAACAGGTCTATGTCTCTTCTGTACTGAGGTCTCCACATCCGGACATGGTACTCCAGGTGAGGCCTCACCAGCACAGAGTAGAAGGGAAGGGTCACCTCCCTTGACCTGCTGGCCACGCTTCTGATGCAGCCCAGGACACGGTTGGCTTTTTGAGCTGCGAGAGCACATTGCTGGCTCATGTCCAGCTTCCCATCCACCAGTACCCCAAGGTCTTTTTCAGCAGGGCTGTGCTCAACCCTTTCATCTCCCAGCTTGTATTGGTAGTGGGAGTTGCCTCAACTCAAGAGTAAGATCTTGCATTTGGATTTGTCTCATGAGATTCACCTGGGCCCACTGCTCAAGCTTGTCTAGGTCTGTCTGAATAGCATCACACCCCTCTGGTGTGTCAACTGCACTCCACAGCTTGGTATCATCAGCAAACTTGCTGAGGGTGCACTTGACCCCACTGTCAGTGTCATTGATGAAGATATTAGATGAAGATGTGAAAGAGTATCAGTCCCAGCAATGACCCTATGGGATACCACTCATCATTGAGCTAGATGTTGAGACATTGACCACCACTCTCTGGACTCAATCCAACATCCAGTTCTTCATCCACTGAACAGTCCACCCATCAAATCCATGTTTTTCCACTTTGGAGATGTTGTGGGATACAAAGTGTCAAAAGCCTTACTGAAGTCCAGATAGATGACATCAGCGGCTCTTCCCTTGTCCATTGATGCAATGTCACCATTATTGAAGGCCACTAGTTTGGTCAGGCAGGATTTGCTTTTGGTAAAGCCATGCTGGTTCTCTCATCTCATCTCCCTGCCTTCCATGTGCCTTAGCGTAGCTTCCTGGAGGACTTGTGGAAACTTGTGGATGTATGAATGTTAATAAATAAATGTTATTTCCATATATAATTTAATAAATGATATTTCCAAATCCAGATCTCTCCAACCCAAAATCCAGTTTTTCAAATCAGTAGATGGAGATGCACAAATTTTAAATATGAGAATATCAGTCTCTGATGATAGGTCTCCTTTCACAATACTGCTGCATGGATATCTGATCATTTTCATTACATTTTTGTGTACACTAAAGGATTTCCTATATCTTCCATCAAAAGTATCTTTTCACTTGAACATTGCCTTGGGCTTATTATGTATTTCTACCTCCCATAGTGAGCTTGATAGTTAAGCTGCAGCTTGGGGCAAAATATGAGAATATTCTATTGGTACCTGCATGCATTGCATTCTGTAGACTATTTCATTATCTCATGATGCCTTTGCTATTTCCTTAAATGAAGCATCCATTTTCAATTACATTCATAACTAGGAAATCACACCTTCAGCCTCCTAGTAAATCCTGCATTGTTATAAAAGAAATTTTTGCTAATAAAGAAATAATATACTTTTTTTTTTTTTTTAATAAGTAAAGTCTCCCTAAAGAATTTGGCAGACAACTGTTGTTCTAATACTTTGGCTCTCTTTGCAAGATGATCATCTTTATAATTTATAATATCATAGGATGTTTGCTAGAACAATAGTCCAGATTCCTGAACAGGCGTAAATTGGTACAACTCCACAAACATCAAAGTAGCAATGACAGTTTACACTAAGCCATCAGTGTTCACAAATTAAATGGATGTTTTGTGGTTTACTACATGTCAAAAAACTTGTAGTGCAACTCAAGCCCTCACAAGTTATGCCATAAAAATATTTTATTTTTAATAAATTTGCAAAAAAAACTTTCTCATCTGAATGCTTACCACAAATGTTTCTTTAATGTCATAGTTAAAACTCATGTCCTTAATATCTCAGAGAATGAGTGTGTGAAACAGGCTAAGGACTGGGCACTGAAGCACAGGCCAGGTTTGTTCCAAACATGTATGCACCAAACTTGCAATGCTTTTTAACACCTTATCATGAGTGTATTTTTAAAATTATTCTAAGTAAAATTTAACTAAAGTTTCATTCTGAATTAGTGCCCTTCCCACTGATTTTAAAGCATCCCTTTAAGATGTTTATTTTGGATTGCTGAACAAAGATTCTGTCACTTATTTCCAAGTGCATATGAACATTAATTGGCAGTAACAATTGTCATAGTTTTATGATTTTTGGTTACGTTTTTAATTTTTCCCAAAGTTGAACTCCTCTTTGACTCAAACAAAATCAACTGCTACTTAAAATAATGTATGTGTACACATATAGCACTCAGTATAAGATCAGTAAATCTATACATTTAATTTTAAAAAGACATAAGGAAAATAAGAGTGAGATCTACTAGTAATATTTATAGATGAAGTACATCATACTTTTATGGAAAAATGATACCTCAAAAATATATTTCCTCTAGGTATCCAAAATCTCTCAACAAACATCAAATCCTCAAATCTCTCCCCTGACAGCTGTTTGCGATTAGATCTACTAATGTATCATTCAAAGGCATTAAACAGCTTTCCTACTCTCAGCCATGTTAGGAACAGAACCAGCAAGAAAGAATTCATAGCATTTCCAACAGCAAAGAGAAAAAGACACTAGAGGATGTGATGGGAAAATAAAGAAAAGAAAGTATAAAAATTCTGTTCAAGGTAGCAGAAGATAGAGGAGGATCTGTCCGCATAGCAAGCCAGTGCCTCATAAACTAGTGTCACTTGCACCCAGAGGAGTCCCATTTTCTTCCAAGAAACTCCTGTCCTTGTAATTATCTCCAATATCCTTAAGTTCACTTTGTTTATATTTTCTGCTGTCTGTCTGTATGTGCTAAGATATTATAACTGCCACTCCTTTCTCACTTTTCTTTCTACGCTTGTGACTGATTACCTTTGCAGGTCCTCTGTAGACCTCTGCAGCTGAGTTGGAAGATTCACCTGTTTTTGTTTGTCTTTGCAGAAACAAAATCCTGGCTCATACTTAGATTTCAAAAACAAGACGTGCATATCAAAAACCCTACTGGCTCAAATTTTAAATGTAGAAAACTAGACATGTCTAGTGAAACACTAGACATGGCAGCCAAAATCAAGAATCTTGGATTGCCTTTCTTAACCATTATATTTAGCAGTCCATTTCCATCATAGCTAGATGAAGTGAGATAAGAATACTATTAAGTCCTCATTTTATTCAGCATATTTATTATGATAGAAAGCCGTGGAGAAGTTGCTGTTGTAGCAATTCATCATATGTTGGCTTTCACTAATGTTTCAAAACCTGCCAACTGAAAAGAGACTGCTACTATATCAGGCTATAGTAGGTTCTGTAATATGCTAATAAAATGTCTTGCCAAGTGTACACTTTCATTAACCCTGATATAAGCACAGAAAGGAAAATCTGTTCCTGATCCCTTTTCCTGTCTTAAAGAAGTAGAAAATCACACCCATAAATTTACAGGAAGAAATTATAGTTTACAGGAGAAATCATACTCCATTTCTCTAAAATCAGTAGAAATTGAGACAGTGAAGTACCTGCAAAAACAGCAGTCTGCTTGGCATCAAAAGGCAAGGCTAAAAACTGAACGAGTCCTCTAGAACAGTCCAACCCAAGAGGTAACAGGTAGTGATGTAGATAAGAGCAGACAGAATAAGCAAAACTCCAGGGCCTGCCACAACCAAGTGAACAGTAGAGATGACATTTTTTGATATGGGTCAGACGGAAGTAGGTAGTTATTTTTCATTCTTAAGGCAATTGCCCCCTAAATGTGCCAAAGAATGTCAAAGTTAGTTTTAAAAGAAGTAATGTAAAATGTATGTAAAAAAGGATTTCTTTATAATTCTCAACAAAATCAGTTTACCACTGAAATGGTTATTTTTGCTTATGCATTTCTTATATTTTACTTTAAAATATATTTACAGCAAAAAAAAAAAAAGGGGGGGGGAGGGGGTGTAGGGTAAGAAAAGCTGTTTGTTTGCAGCTCAGTAACAAGCAGCTCCTAACAACCTAATGAACAAGAACAACAAAAATCTGGGCTATTATTCACAGCTATTGCAGCTAAAATACCTCTGCCAATTCTGGCAAGAGTATTCAGTCTATGATATATGCATACTGTGCAGGGGTCTCAAAGTACAGGTATTGTTAAAAGATGTATATCTCCTGTTGGAATATTTGAAACCATTTGAATTAATTATATCCAGACAGTCCTTATAATAAATTACTAACACATTTTAGACACTATTTACACTGTTCCTCCTTCCCTTGGAGGAAAATCATTGTGTTTAACTGAGGAAAACATCTGAGATGCCAAGAATGATGGTGATTTATGGTTTCTCCATAAATGTCAAATAGTCATCTGAAACTTAAATGAAGAAATAATCTATGAGCACTGTGAACATATTCTAGAGATATTGTTCAGCTTGGTCTTGATCTTGGAAGCTATTTCCTGTCAGTGGATTCTTGTTCAGTGCAGACTACTCTTCAGAAATGTGGACTTAAATACTGGAATTGCCATATTTCTTTCAGACTGTGTTTTATTTAATCTGAGCCTGCAAATGCATCAGGAAAGCATCTTCCACATTTCTGTACCACCGAATGTAGTAGAAGAAGCATCAGGTTGAACTAGATCACTTGATCTAGAGCTACTTTAACACAAAATAAAATAATTGGAATTGAAAACACCATTTGGTAGGTTGCTGTTAAATACGCATTGGACTATTGCCTTCGACCCATGTTTTATTTAATGTTCTTGTTTATAGATTATGTTTTCTACTATGTTTTCATTTATTCACTGCTGACCAAATATGCATTGCAACACTTTCTGTGGGATACCATTCAACAATTTTGTTCAGCAAGGCAACACACCGTGGACACTGTCCCAAGCTCAGCAGCACCCAGTGTCACCACCTACCTGCCCACATCCTGCAGCTGCTCATGCACAGGAGCAGCCTGCATCCTGTGTCCTTCTGGGAAGGTCACAAGCAACACAGAACTTGCCTTGGAAAAGCGATAGACTTGCAGGCCTCCACATAATGGTGGCTCAGCCAGGCTTTGAGGGACAGTGGGTGAGACCTACCCCCTGTACTCGTGACCTGGAGAATAGGTCCTGGTGTGAGGCCGATGCCTTGTTTCTGAAGGCTGGCACAAAGCAGTGCATTCAGTGGGGGTCTGGTGTGGTACATGTGGGGCTGGAACACTGCAAGAAAGCTGTTCATCATTGCTTGGCACACCAGTGAAGGCACAACAGGAGTGCCCAGCTGGATACTATCTTCCTGGCAAGTCTCACAGAAGCTCACAGGTGGGGATTTGTCAAGAGAGATAGGCAAGCAGCAAGGGAAGGAGACACACTCCTGCCCTGAAACCCCTGGAATTACATCCTCTCATTACAGAGACTGGGAGATTATGAGGAATGTTGTATTGACTGAGACAGATGGTGCCCAGTTTGACTTATCCCAGGCCACTTTCCATGGACAAAGTAGTACCAGACAGAAATGAGACTCTTCCAAAGCAGTTCTGTCATTGAATGAGAGTTTTGATTTTCACATCCAAGTAACTCATGTCCAAGGCAAGTGTCCTTTGAGGTTTTCACAGAGGGACTTAGATTTTGTTTTCTTTCCCTGTTTTTGATTTCTACACTTCCTTTTTCTTTCAGGAAGTGCATAAAACTTTTCGTTAAACACTTTAAACACTCAGGAACATGTGTCAAGGAAATCTTTTTTTCCTATGGAACTCTACTTTTCTAATAGTCAGACAGCACTGACAGGAAGCAGAGTTTCAGTTTTACCAGCTGAAATGTTTGAAAGTCTTCTTAAAAAAGTCCCTCAGCTTCTTGTTATTGGGCTCTCATTCTTGGCCACCATGTCAGTGGGGAGCCCCACTGTCCAAGAGATGAAGGTAGTAATGTTGGGAAGATGGAAGCTCAGTTTCCACCTTTGGCATTTCCCAAATGCTATATTTTGCTTGTTTGCTTTAATTTTTTTTTTTTCCTTACTTTCAGCAGTTTTCAGGGGAACCCACTTTCCTTTTAGATATTTTAATAGACTTCTGGTAATTTAATAGATATAGTTCTGGCTAAATATAGTTAACAGTATCACGAAGTTCTTGTTCTATTCCTTATGCTTTTCTAAAGAAAATTTAGACCTACTTTAAAAGTTGCTTATGTCTAGAGTATCAAGTTAGAAAAGCTGAGAAATGTACCTTCAGAATGATCACATTGTAAGCTCTTTTCTAAATTTGAATCAGACTTACCAAAACAC
The DNA here is from genome assembly GCF_987193195.1 of Phasianus colchicus. Classification (NCBI taxonomy): domain Eukaryota; kingdom Metazoa; phylum Chordata; class Aves; order Galliformes; family Phasianidae; genus Phasianus; species Phasianus colchicus. The sequence goes on along the minus strand of NC_143437.1, from coordinate 61,272,902 downwards.
TACCCATTCTAATTTTAATGCATTTAATCCAAAATATGGTCATATGAGGTCCTAAATTGGTCCTGTTTTTCCAGAGCATGTGTGCGAGAGAAATGACTGTAAGCATAGCTAGGATTCATAGAAGAGCGAAGACCTGGGACATGAAGCTCTGGCTGGAGAGCTGGTGTTCAAGTTTCTTCTTCCATGCTTTGACTTTTTGAAAATACCCATATTTAAACAAACTGCTAAATTTTCTGGGCTGTCTCAAGTGAGAAATCTGCAACTGCCATGATACTCTTTATAAATTGGTACAGGTTTTCTGAATATTACATTTTTCTCCATAAAACTAGTGTCTCATCTAGGTAGAGTACGAAAGGAAATAAAATCCATAATGCCTTCTAGTAGAATATCTACCTAAATCCACTGATACTGTCATGAAAGATTTTGGTCTCCAGGGAACCACGGTTTCAGTTTTACTAACTTGCTGCGTCTCCTGACAATTTCCTTCTCTTGAAAGCCTCCAAGCAGTAGTAAAAGGCAACATGTGTCCTGCAGAAATCTCTTGAATATATGTAGTGTTTCCATACCATGTGCTGGCTCATCAGCTGTTGTAAATCCATTAAAACCAAGGGATCTGGTTCACGGCTTACTTCTGAGGAGGATGTGACCCGATGCATTACACTGTTTTACAAATCAGCACTGTTTCATTTCTATTAAGGTTTCTGCCACAGTGACAATACTATCAAAACCTCTTACCGCCATTCAAGCAAAAAATTCTGCCACAGAACTGAAAATAATAGTTTAAACAGCTAAAGAACCTGTAATGTTTTCCAGACAGTAAAAGATGCCATTAATTCACTACATTGAAACTCCCCACAATGTTTAGGATTAAATTAAGCTGATTTTTAATGACATATTATCTGTTTTTTTGAAGGAGATGTTAATTTATTCTCTCATTTTCTCTCCACCACAGTGTTACTTCAGGACAAAGACAAGTTTGTGCAGATGTCCTTTATATCTTCACACTGTTAAATGCTTGGATTCTATTTTTTAAAACACATTCCTGGATTTTTAATGCTTGAGAGCAATGGTCTGATCCTGTAAATGCAACTACAAGTTGTAAAGTCCCTGTAAAGTAGTGACACATGATTTCCACTGTTAGGACTGTTCTATTGTTTAAGAATCTTTACTAATATTTGTTAAATATTTCCACATCTAAGAAATAGATTGCATTAGAGCTATGAATTATATTCTAGCATGTTTCCTGTGACAGTGAGATTTACAATTATGTACTTAGTAAACAGTACAATCACTTGGTCTTAATGGGTTGTGTATGATGGAGAGGATGCAAATTTATTTGGGAATTACTCAGTTTGTTTCTTGTCCTCCATAAACCCGTCCTTTTTTTTTTTTAATGTTCTGCAGAACTCGAGTAGTATGGGTATCTGGTGGCTTCATTACTGTTAGCATCTGAGCATTCATTATCCCTTCAGCTTTCCCATTAGCTGTGCACACTCCTACAAAACATGACAATTCTATCTGTGATGGGCCATTAAAGGTTTGAATGGCTGGTTATGTTCCCAGGCTTGCTGAAATCAATAGAACTTATTCAGCTTAATGGAGATAACACCATTAAAATCGAAGGCAGATGAGCCAGTACTATTGTTCCCAAACACATGTTTTCAGATAGGAGTATCTAATAATTCAAAAACAGGATTGTTGTTATGCCTTTAAGTAGAATATTCTGTAAATCTATGTAGTATTATTTTGTTTATTGGAAAAAATTGATTTCTATGATTGTCATTTCCACAAACATTTCAGCTTTCTTCTGTGAAACAAATCCATTAAAATCACAGTATCGTGTACTACTCCAAGCATTGTTTTATATAAACATCATTCAGGCCTTGACAGTACCAAGACTCATCCTTTAAAATCCTGTTTTATTTCAAAGGTAATGTGGCAGAAAGTCTTGCTCTGGAGAGTTCTGGTACTGTACCACAATAGTCAGCTTTTTTATTAGTGAGTCTTTTCTTGACAAGCCTTTCAAACATGAACTTTATCTCTCTGTTTTAGCTTTATAACAATTCTTAGTGTTACAGAGAGGATTATTCTGATTTAAACTTACTCATGATCTATGAATTTTTCATTTCCTGTATATTCAAATAGTTAATTCTTCCAGTTGCTACTTCATAAAAAGTGTAACTTAGAAACATGTTCTGTAAATTCTAATTTGCATCATTCACATTATATTTGTCTCCAGACTATCCTGTCACATCATACCTTCGGTATCTCATAAGTTAGTAATTTCCATATTTACAGTTCTGTTGATCTTTGTGCGGTCTTACACTCAAGGTAGAATTTTACACATTCATCCTACAGATTGATTATCTGTTTATCAGTGGACAGCCGTCTCACTGCCTACTGGTACCTTGCAGAATTATATTTTTTCAAGATTGTTTATTGTTGTATTGCATATGAAAACACAACATCAGTTGTTCTTACAAAAAAAAAAAAAAAAAAAAAATTCAAATATTGCAGATCCACAGCCTTGAATCTCTAGGTCGCACTGTCAGACTAGCACTGTCCTGGGCCTTATGTTATTTAAAGCAATGTTTAAATACACTAAGAACATAAAACATTTATAATCACATGCATGTGAATTTTGCGTAATGACCTTGCACAGACTTTCACTGGTTAACATGCAATTCTCTTCAAATCATGAATACTTAATGTTTGGGTTTCTCGCTACAAAAAGGACATTGAGGCCCTGAAACGTGTCCAGAGAAGGGCAACGAAACTGGAAAGGGAGCTGGAGCACAAGTCTTATGAGGAGAGGCTAAGGGAGCTGGGATTGTTTAGTCTGGAGAAGAGGAGGCTCAGAGGACACCTCATGGCACTCTACAACTTCCTGAAGAGAGATTGTGATGAGGAGGGGTTTGGCCTCTTCTCCCAGGCAACAAACAGGATCCAAGGAAATGGCTGCAAGTTGTGCCACTGAAGATTTAGATTAGACATAGGGAAAAACTTTTTCTCTCAGAGAATGGTCAGGCACTGGAACGGCCTGCCCAGGGAGGTGGTATAGTTGCCATCCCTGGCAGTGTTCAAGAGGCATCTGAATTAGGAGGTACGAGATATGGTTTAGCTGTGGTAGCAATGGTAATGAGAGGACAGTTGGACTGGATGATCTTATAGGTCCTTCCCAATCTTGTGATTCTATGATTCTATGACTCTATAATTCCTTATAGACTTAGCAGTTCAATCAGTCTTCTCTTGCTATGTGTCCTTACAAGGTTGTTGCTAGTCTAGGGAAAAGCAGTCAGGGCTTAACTTAATTGTGTCACAAGTCTACTGGTTCTAGACTCCAAGAATATCTAAGAAATACTTACATGTATGAAAGCTTTAAAATAAATTATCATTCCAAAGAAGAACTATGGAAAATTCCTCTTTTTTTTTTCCACCTCCTGATTTCAAAAATAGGTGGTGGGGGAGAGTAGAAACTTCTGGTTGACAATCGCTCAGATCTCAACATGTACCCATGCAGACTAAAGCTTTTGTCAATGTCTATGCTCCCCTTTTCTGGGTGATACTCTTCGTTTGACAGGATGTAGGTAGTGTGTAGGAAGTATAAGAAAGCCTGCTCATGGTATCTAGTTTAAGGAGAGGATTAGTTTGCATTTTAGGGATATTTTTTAGTTCTATCTACACAGGTCTTTCAGGGATGGAATTATACAGGTCTGTCACTCAGACAACCCAGAAAGCCCATCTAAGCATATCTCATATCATTGACTACTTGTAACCTAAAGAAAACGCTTCATTTTACAGCGTAGTTCCTAACCAATACAAACTAAAGATTAGGAACATATCACACATTCCTCCTGTTGAGTAATTTTTCTGTTTATCAGTATTGGCTTTTAAATGATAGTACTAAAGAGCTATAATGATCACTACCAAATGCATTTAGCAAAGGGCTCATTAACAGCTGACATGAGCTGTAAAAGAAACACATAAAATGTCAACCTAATTTAAGAAATCGTGCTACACTGGGGAATGGGCAATTAAACAATAACACTTAAATGGTGCAGGAGACAAGTGGCAGATCTGAAAATGAAGGCAGCAAAGTGATAGACACTGCTATCATTAGGAATACAATCAAATCCCCTGGTGCCTAATAGGAACAAAAGTTCTGGAAATTTAAAAAGAAAGATACACAAATCCAGCATGAAAATTCTATAAGAAAGACTCATGCTTTAGTCTTACAGCATGGAATATGTAAGTGGGCACTGTATCTTACAGTAAGCAATATGGGATGCTAGCCTATTAAGCAGGCATGCAGTTGTAAAGCAGGGACATCTATAAACTGTTGCAATATTACTTCCAGATCTGTGGGGAAACCTATGGCAGATTAGAGGAGAATAGCAATCACACTGTCTTGAGCTGAATTCTTGAAATAAATTCTAACTTAGACTTAGATGTGCTTAGACTTAAAAAGTCTACTGAGGCATTCATAACTGAAATACTATATTCTCCATACAAACTCTGAAGACCTCTGTTCCTGCTGAAGTTCAGATGAACAGGTTAGGCAAAATGGAAGCCATACAAGTCTTTCACTTGTACTCCTTGGACAATCTGTCATAAAGCTTTACTTATTTTCCAAGAGAACCAGAAGCATCAGAGAAAAGACAGAATTACAGAATCACTAGAAACAGAGACTAAATAGCACTGATGCTTAGACCTTGCTATTTTGTAAATGTTATAATTTTCAATTTCTATTTGAGAAAGAAGTAATTAAAAAATAAAAGTGGCACTTGAACTACTCAGTCCGTATGTTATATCTGTGCTTTGGTGAAATTTTGTCACTCAAACTCCCTTTGATATCAAGGGGATAAAATTCCACGTTTAATTTGAAAGCAATTTCTAAAATCACTTCTAGAGAAACTAACAGATAATGTGGTGTGGTACTGTAACTATCAGTAGCTATTTCCTCTGAATAGGGCAGAGAAAGCAGAAGAAATCAGATAATGAAGGAAGGATAACAAAAGAAAACCCTACAGAAAGAAATCATAACTTTGAAAGCAGAGTAGAAGTATGTGAGTGGAACTGCACCGCTGAGAATTATAAGGAACTTCAGCTCATAAGTTACTTCTCATCATATTGATCCCACACAGCTGAAGAACAATCAGGTAGCTATACTAGTCCTTTATGTACAATTTCTATTTACACCCCAGAAACCAGCAGTCATTTAATAGAATAGTCGTGGTAAAAAGAGGGAAAGAACATTGTCATTACTAGAAGAAGCAAGGCCTCAGAATATATGCTCCTTTTTTTATTCAAGGATAGATTGGACATTTTTGGACAGCTAATATTTTCAAACAAGGAAAACAATAATGACATGTCAACTGTTCTAAGAAAAATGATTCTAATAAAAAAAAAGTTTCAGTCATGGAAAATAGTCTTGAAACCAGATTTTGCTGTTAAATTTATTAAGGGTTTGGATTTTTCACTCCTTTCTTTAACAGAACTGTGGAAATTCAAATCCAGCATTCAAACTGCAAAAATGACATACAAAAATAAATATTGATGCTGCTGAAGGAAGATATTTTTGAAATACTTGTATGGCTCAGGCAGACAAAAGCTCATCTTGAGCCCATTCTTAAGTATTTGCAACACATGGGTTACATTTGAGATTTCTTCATAAAGTACCACCAACATGTTAAAGTGCACTACAAGTTTGAGCCAATCCCAAAAGCATTTCTTTTTATGAGCTTCCTGCCAGTTATAATGTGTTCTACCACACACACACTTATACTATTATACACTGCAATGTATATGAAACTGGTATTGTCTAAATTCTTTTACTATTTTAATGCACACATTTAAATGTTCTTAATATTGGAGTGAACGTACCCTGGTGGTGTATAAAGTTTGGTTTATTCATCAATTTGCTGTTCACCTTCAGAAAAGAAAAAGGTTAGTATTTTATTCTTAAGGAACCACATGGCAATTCACAAATTTTGCCTTCATTTTCTGGCTCTGCCATTGACTTGGCAGAAGATTGAATCCATTTGCTCTGTAAAATGAGAATGAGACTTTTCTGTTAACAGCAGGATTATCTGATGGAATGAGAGAAGACCACATACTTAAAAGTAAAACAAGTTTCGAAAGCAACTAGTGGCTTTATACAGTAGCATCTCTCTACCATTGTGCAGCTGAAACATCTTCCCACCCAGCAGAGGAACATTTTATTGCAGCCCTCCTTGCTCTCAGTCTCTCAACAACTCCAGTTAGGGAGAGAGGGACAACAGACCATCTTGGGTTTTGTTGTTACCTACTTCCATTAAAAGGCCCAGGTCATCATAGCCACCTTCTTAGGTAATACCTTCTGTGAGAAACAGCCACATAAATTCCTTTGTGGCTCTAAGTCTTTGGAGTATGGGCACAGCTTCACCATATGTCTGCATGATGCATAAAGCACCAGGATATAAAGCAATACCGGGAAGGAAGAGAAGTAAAATAAACTTTAAAATTAGACTGATTTAAATGTCATCCTCAGAGGCGTCAGCTAGTCCACAATTCTCATAAGATGAGCGTTGGTTTTATTTTTTCTTTCTGTCTCTCTTTCTGTCCCAAGCAGATACAATGTTACTGTGTAATTTTAATTTTGATTAATGATTTTGAAAGGAATGTCTAGTGCACTGCACCACTGAGTGTTAGTCCTCTCTTTTTTTATTTGTTCCATATAACAATGTCAGAAAATATATACTGTACTGAATGTCTTGTTTCTAGTTATGTTAAGGTGTATTTTACTTATGTCTGGCTTTAGAAACACTGTGGAACTCGTATCTTTGAAGAGATCTGAGAAGGAACAGATATTTCCAGGTTATGATAGAAATGAAAAATTTAGGCAAAGGAGAATATATATTAGCTAGTGTGAATATATTTCTTAGTTCTAGTTGTACAATTACAGATTTGTTAGAGCCAAATTCTGGACTGGCCATACATTAAAAGCAATTCTATGAATGATGATCTAATGAATAATCCAGAAAATGAACTTCCTTTTTGCAATAATATTTTGTACAGCACAGTCTGATGTTGTTGTCCCATTTTAAAGCTGATTAATTTTTTGCAGCATCTGTAAGGGAAGCTCACCACTGGCAAGTCACTAAAGTCACTAAATATATTGGGACAGTTGTGATGGCAGCAATGTCAGAGCTGCTCATCTGTGTACCTGATAGGATAAAGCAGAGGTCAACAAAGAACTTCGAGAACAGGACAAGAGTATATATGCTTTTTGTGCTCTCCTGGCCTCTCAGTTTGTGTCATTTTTCTTTATTAAGAGGCCGAGTGGACCCAGAGGAATGGAAGGATTGTTCTTTTCCATGGAGTTATTTGGTTTGCTTAGGAAAGGAATCAAGGAGCCAGGGGAGAAGAAAAGCATCCAAAGGCAGATAGATGTGTTTAGAGGAGAGGAAGGAGTGGAGAAGTCACAGCAGGGAGCAGGAGCCGACTGCCCATGGAGGAAGGCAACAGCACTGCGGTGAGAGTGGGGAACAGAGGGTTGTAGTTCACTCAGTTACTTTCTGAATCACAGCAAAACTACCCAGGCCCCTCTGGTGCCCAGAGCTTTTATTTCATCTGCTCTAGGGTCTGGCTGGCTGCTTATTGTTCTGTTCCTTGGCCAGACGAGACCAGTGGAAGCTGGTAAGAATTTGTTGATTTGTTGTTTAATTCCCTCAGAAAGTCACTGAGGGAATTAAAAACAAGACTGGAAGCAGGGATTTTCTTGCAGAATAAGTATATGAAGAATTGGCTATAAACATTCCTATTTCTATTCTGTCTGTCCTAATCACTTTAGGTTTTGTCTATTTACAAAGCTAATTATCCTATTCAATATTATAATTAAAAACAATTTTTTAATGGACTCTTTTTAGAGTGCAATAAAGAGAAGCTGTACATAGATTTACCACCAAGATCTGACTAAATTTTTGCCTCACTACGTGTGGTTTTTTTTTTTTCTTAACATACATTTTTCTGTTCATTTCACTTCTGGGGCCCTCAAAACAATTTGTGATAGAGCATTAAGCAGTATTACCACTGAAATGTAGATGTATGTGTTAATCGCTGAACAAGTCTCACTCAATGGTAAAAGACAACTGCAGTACTAGATTCTACTCCTAATTGCACCAGTGAATTTAAGCATAATAATTTTAGTAGCTTTGAGGAAAGCTGTATTGATTTTTCATATCCTGGGAGATGTCCATTGCAATATAGGGGACTGCAAATATGCTTGTCTGCTTTCTGCTGAGGATGACTGAAGGAATATTGAGTCCCTTGCAGCTGTAGGTTGTCATTCCTTGCTGGAGGAATACTGACTGACGTCCAACAGGGAAGACTCTTAACTTTCACTGTTCAGAGCACCCTGTATTCCCAAGCAGGTGCAGTTTTTAGATTACAGTCTGCCAAGTGGTTTGTCACAAATTCTGCCATATCCTGGCTTCTTCACATCTGGGGAAAGCTAGATATTTCCAGATTACCAGCATTCTTTTTAAAAACAAGTTTAGGAGTGGAACAGGAAATTTATTCTAGTAAAGAAATGTATTTTTTCTCTTATTTTTACTTGGTATAGGGTCTTCAATTAATTAGTAGTGTAAGTATTTACGTTTACAGACTTTCTTACTCTGGATTACTTTTAACAATAACAGTTCTTCCTTGGTTGTCCCTTGAGGAAGTTGAGCAACACATTTTTATTTTCCCTGGAAAACTTCAGACCTTCTCTGCTCTTTCACTCTTGGAAGACCTTTTGTAGTTATCATATGTTTTTATATTCATGCTAAATTTTACATAAATGTGGCCCTAAGCATTACCTGGAGTTCTGTGACCTAGGTGGTAAAGTACTTCAAAGGTTATTAAAACATTTTACAAAATCATGCATCATAACCAATGTCCACTATGGATTTAATTCTTGACCTTGAGTTCATATTTAGTTGAGCTCTATCTTCACCACGCAGTGTGACCTGCCACACTGCTTTTTTCCTCTTGATCAGGGGTCATGTACAGAGAACTTTCCTACCCACTCACCTCGATTACCACTGCATAAAATACAGAACAAAGAAGTCCCTGTCAGACCCCACAATTTCTTGCATTTGAGAATTTGGGACAAGCTATTAAAAATGTGAATAACAGTCACATCATACCCACTTCAGCTGATGCCAATGAAGAGGGCAATATGGATAAACTGGATAATCTGAAAAGGACAGACATGTTCTTAGATGCAGTGCCATTAACCTTCATGCTCCATCACAGCATGCTCTAAACATGCTTGATATCTTAGCTATTGCTCTTAGCAATAATAATGTGCTAAAAATACAGTGAAGTCTTTCTTGCCCTTTTAAGGACAAACAATTAAGCAAAAGTGGATTTTGTGGTCATCATTGGCATATTATATCCACTTCCATTGGAACTGTCATATCCCACCTTAAAAACAATGTTGAAAAATTCAAGATGCCAACAAAATTCAAGGTGCAAGCTACTGTAAGGAACTTGCTTTAGCAGGGAAGTTGGACTTGGTCTCCAGAGGTCCTTTCCAACCCTTAGAATTCTGTAATTTTCTGATTATGTTAAAATTTGGCCAAAGTGGTTTTTCCTCCAGGAATTCTTTCTCTTTCTGATAAGTTTAATTTTGCTTTTTATTTATTTATTTATTTTTCTGTTTGTGGGTGCTAACCTAGCAGTTCATTTTACTGTTTCTTTTGCCATTTCATGTTTCCTGTCCTTTCCAGGTCTCTTCCCTCTGAGCCTCTGAATTCTTTATATTCCAGCTGTGACATAATCATCATGATCATCTGCCTCAGCTGCAGTACCTAAGCTGCATTACTGAGGTAAGATTAGCTTGGTTCCTTTTGAAAGATGTTTCTTCTCAGTCTGTCAAATTTTGTCTTTAATCATCTATTGTTTAACTTATGTGGCAATATTTTTCTCCCCATAATAATTCTATTTGTGTAGTCTCTTTTTCATCCTAAACACAGCAAGAAAAATTGAAGTTCAGAGCATGCTTCAGCCTTGAATGTCTACTTTTCTTTTTTACTGGTAATTTTTTTTTTTTTTTTCTGGAAATAAACAGAAAACTGGGAACAGAAATACCTCTTTTCCCTGTTCACCAAGAAAACAAAAAAATCTTTTGTGTCTAAGATGGTGCTGTGTTCTTGGCACAGAACCTCCTGCTAACTAGTCTTTGGCTGAAGAAATTCATACTCCAGGCCTGCTTTAGATAGGCACTTAGTGCTGTTTTAGACGCTGTAGGAACCAAGCCTACAACTACTGACTGCCCAGAAACCCAGGATTTCTCGTAAGTCCTCTGTCATTCCTGCCACAATGTTACTTTTGATTTTGCAGGGCACCTCAAATGGTACTAAGCTCCTTTATTTAGGCAACTGGATCATTTCCCGAAAAGCTCAGTAGTTCTGAGCTTGTGAAATGAATCATAGACATCCTCACAACTGATGAAAGAGGGAACCTAACAATTTGTTTACATGCCTGGCCTTCAAACAGCCAACCCTGGACAAGAAGTACACTCTGAAACTATGTCTAACAAAATGGAGGCAGACTGGGCACATGCTTGCCAAAGGCAGTCTGATCTTGATCCCACAGGTAGGAATACCAGGGATGACAGAGCATGAGTCTAGCATGTGAAAACCACTGTACCTCTGATCATAGAGAGGTCATACCCGGATTACAAGTATGTGTTAAAACTGGCTCTGACGCATCTTAACTGCTAACACTATGCTAGTTTAGATAGACTAGCCAAGGTATGACAGTACATGGTGCAACTGTACATTCATTTTCCTTAGTGACCCCTTGTATTAGTTTAACTTTCTACAGTATAGCACAATTTATTTCAATATCACACAGTCATCTTTTTCTTCAAAGAAAATGTGAACATACTGAACAAAATATTTGTCTTCCAACATTTTTTGCATGCTTTCTGCTGATTTGCTCTCCAAGTCCATCCATATAACCTTTGTTTCGTTTATTCCCTATTAAAACAATTTAAAACTTTCTATAATATCTTGAAGTGTAGTTACTCAAAAACTTTATTACAAGAGTCACAGTGATTACCCTTCCAATATTATAATTGTACGCTACAGTTTTCGGGATGATTATTGAGGAATTGTGTAGCAATTTTAAATAAGAGTGGTTTGTTTGTTTGTCAGTTTATTATGTCCTTCTTTTATTGCTACAATCACATCTGCAAACAATAATCCTTCTATTTTACCCTCTGAGTGTTCAGTTATGGTTCATGAAAAGCTGCCATTTTAATTCTGTTTTCCCACTGTTCCCATCTTATAAACTGCTGCATTATTTGGATTATCTTCCCTCTGCCTTGTTTTCACACATACACCCCAGTAATATATGCAATGGTGATTTTGCTAAAAGCACTGATTTATTTTTCACAAATACAAAGTTTTATAACAAGATTTATAGTCAGGACCCTTGGATGTAAGTTTTATATGATGTATTTACATTTACAAAAAGACAGTGCAAGCAAACTCACCCCTGTATTAGGATGTAAGGGGATTGGAGGACATGCTGCAACATGGGTAACACCACCAAAGCTGACAATGGCAAGTGAAATGTCATTTTCTGTCTTCTGTCACAGACAAAGTTGCTAATTTCCACTGAATTGTAAATTCTTCTCTAATGCTGTTGGAGTGGAAACTTGATAGGGTATATCTCTCACTGCAATGAGAGATGCTACAGCACTGGTAAAAAAAAAAAAAAAAAAAAAAAAAAAAGGTATTAGTAAGAAGGCATCAGAAGCCTGTGGCCCAACTCTGTTGTTTGTCAGAAGTTTTGCTGAAATTATGTCCTAATAACAAGCTGAAACTGAAAACAGGAGTTTAGTCTGGGAACAGACTAAAATAAAGTTAGACTGAAGCATTTTCTTTTCACTTGTTATTATTTATTTAGCAAATTCTGAACAAATTGCAGACTAACATCAATAGGAAAATATTTGTGACTGTCAAAAACATGGCTGTTTTAATGGAAACTCTGACATAACCTTATAAAATAATTTATTTGCAGAAGCCAGAATTTTCAGCTGATGCATACCTTTTTTGTTATTGAAGGCTGTTTTCCTCCTTATACTTACTGAAGTCATTCTTCTGGTTTAGGTTTGTTTAGGAAGAAAAATAAGAAAAAAAATAACAAAAATGTGACTGCTCAGCTATACTTCATGTAGATTTTACTTGGAATCCTCATAACTATTTTTAATTTTTGTTTTTATTTTTTGCCAGTGTTCAGTATCTGTAAACAATCCAGAGTCACGGTACACAATTTGGAATTTTTATTAACTTTTACGACATTGTCAGCAGTGCGAAAGTCAGGTACTGTTCAGGTACTGAAAGCAAAAGAGGTGTTGGCATTGTTCTGTCTCTGCTTAGAAAGTGTGTTGTCCAGTGCCAATCTTGCACATCTAGCTTAGCAACAGATATTGCAACTCTACTCTCCACTGTAGCGGGGCCAGCTAAACTGGAGTTTCTTTCATTAGGAAGCTTGGAGGAGGGCGATACTGTAGTGAAGAAAAAGGTCACTGGAAATAATGATGGTTAAAAGTGAGATACATATGAAATGCAGATCAGTTTTAAGCTTTATTTGTAATAATTCTTCTGGTACTCAAAGGTAATTTCAATCTCAAAACAAGAAATGTAGTTGTTTTTCACAGGGCAGGAGCACCTCCCCTACGAGAACAGGCTTGAGATCTGGGGCTCTTCAGCTTGGAGAAGTGAAAGCTATAGGGGGACCTTCCAGTACCTGACGAGAGCCTACAGGAAAGATGTGGAGGGACTTTTCATAAGGGCAGGTTGTGACAGGACAAGGGGAAATGGTTTTAAACTGGAAGAGGGTAGATTTAGAGTAGATATTAGGAAGAAATACTTTACTGTGAGGGTGATGATACACAGAAACATTTTGTCCAGAGAGGTTGTAGATTTACCTACCTTGGAGACCTTCAAGGTTGGGCTGGATGGAGCTTTGAGCAACCTGGTCTATTGGGAGGTGATCCTGCCTACAGCATTCTAAAAAGAATGAGCTACCTAGTGTATGCCTTGACACCAGCTCAAATCAACTGCAGAAATATTTCACTAGCCAAAATTTATGCTGATTTTGCAAACCAACAAATTTAGTACAAGCTGTGATAAACCTCAGCTGGAGTAAGATGAAAGAGATTTCTTCCGCCTTATGACCTCCTTCACATCTCATGAAAAGAAACTAAAAAATCTCCAAGGACTACCACTGAAACCAGTTTTTCTGTTCTTGATACCATTCTGAGAGTTTTATATCTGCAATCTTAGTCATCCTTTCTGAGAGAGAGAAAGAATTGCTTTTCAGGGATGTAGCTATGTTATTTAGCTAATATCTGGCTGCAAACTCTGTTTTCAACTGATTTAAAGGAGGCATGCAAGTCTTAAAATTATGACAAGCTAAATGGAGTGTTAAGGAGAAAGACTCAAATAAGTGTATCCACTGAGGAAAAGCCATTTGGCCACAGCCTCGTGGCCAGAAACCATGTACAACTGCCAGGAAGCAGACCACATATGAATAACTCCATATGCTGTTTTTGACCAAAGAGATATCCCTGGGACAAAAAGCATTTCACAGGAAACTGGACTTCATTAACTTTGCTGCTCACAGAACAATTTGCTGTTATAAAGTGGAAGACAAAATGTAGAGAATAAAAAAAGAAAAAAACGTCAATAAAAACAATGAAAAAGAGAACATAGTCTAGCTAAGAACAATGACCAAGTTACTAATTTAAAGTATAGAATCATAGAATTGTTTGAGTTGGAAGAGATCTTTAAAGGTCATCTAGAACAACTCCACTACAATGAATATGGGCACCTACAACTAGAACAGATTGATTAGAGCTCCATCCAGCCTGACCTTGAATGTCTCTAAAGACAGGGGATCCACATCTCTTGGCGACCTGCTCCACTGTTTCATCACCCTTATTGTAAAAACTTCTCCCTTATATGTAAAAAACTTCTTCCTTATATCTAATCTAAATCTCCCCTTTTAGTTTGAAACCTTTCCCCTTGTCCTATCACAACAATTTGGGCCCTTCTTTCTCAGAGTTCCCCTGAAAGAAGACCTACTAAAAGGCTACTGCCAGGTCCGCCAGATCTTTCTCTTCTCCATTCTGAACACTGACAGATCTCTCAGCCCATCCTCATAGGAGAGGTGTTCCATCCCTTGGATCATTTTTGTGGCTCTCCCCTGGACACACTCAACAGGTCTGTGTCTCTTCTGTACTGAGGACTCCATACCTGGATGCAGTACTCCAGGTATGGTCTCACCAGCACAGTGCAGAGGGGCAGGATCACCTCCTTTGACCTGCTTACCACACTTTTTGATGCAGCCCAAGATACATCTAAATTTCTGGGCTTCAAGGGCACATTGGTGGCTCATGTCCAGCTTGTCATCTACCACTACCCTAAGTCCTTTTCAGCAGGGCTGTGCTCTATCCTTTTATCCTCCAGCTTGTACTAAAAGCAGGTTTGTCGCAACACAAGTGCAAGACCTTGTATATGGCTTTGTTGAACTTCATGATGTTTGGGCCCTCTGCTCAAACCTGTTTAGGTCCTTTGGGATGGCATCCCATCCCTCAGTTGTGTGGTCAACCACATCACATAGCTTAGTGTCATCCACAAACTTGCACAGAGTGCACTCAATGCCACTGTCAACATCATTGACGAAGATGTTAAGAGCATCGGTCCCAGTACAGGTCCCCAAGGGAACACTACTTGTCACTGGCCTCTAGATGTTAAGCCATTGGCCACCACTCTCTGGGTAATCTTGCAACCAGTTCCTTTTTCACTGTATGTTCTACCCATCAAATCCACACCTTTCTGCTTTGGAAAGAAGGATGTTATAGGGGACTGTGTCAAAGATCTTACTGGAGTCCACATAGATGACACTTGCCTCTTTCTTTGTCCACTGATGCAGTTACATCATCATAGAAGGCCACTAAATTGGTCAGGCAGGACTTGACGTTAATAAAGCCATGATGGTTGTCACCTCCTGTCTTCCCTGTGCTTTAGCATAGCTTCTAGGAGGTACTGTTTCATGATCTTTCCCAGCACAGAGATGAGGCCGAAAGGTCAGCAGTTTCCTGGGTCATTAATTCTACCCTTCTTAAAAATGGATGCAACATTCCCTTTTCTTCAGTCACCAGGGGCTTTGTCTGATCATCATGACTTTTCACATATAATAGAGACTTAGCAACTACATCAGCCAATTCCCTCAGGACTCTTCTATGCACTTTATTGGGACCCATAGACTTATGGATGCTCAGGTTCCTCAGGTGATTACAAACCTGGTCTTCATTTACAGTGGAAGTGTTCTGCTCTCAATACTTCATAACAGAAAAAGAAAGAAAAGTGAAACTTGAAATGTAGCAAGCCTGTGTCCTACCATCTTGATTCAGATGTATACTTGAAAATTTGGATGATAATGCATTGGATCAACAGTAATCTAGAAATCTCTTAAGAGTGTTCTCCTCTTGTTATATTTCAAATACTCTCCATTTACTGTCACAGCTGAAATACAGGATTGCGGAGATTTGAACACAAAAATTAATCAACCACTGGAAGATTCAAATAACAGCATTTTGACTCTTTTAAAAGTTTGTTTTCATTTACACATTTTGGATTTTCAAATGTTCTGGCTTACAGAATCAAGTTTTCTTTGAAAGGGGGAAATCCATCTATGCATCGGTGCACCCTAGGTATTATGGACTTGCTTCCAATGTATGGTTCTACCTAGTTCAGTGAAACTGGAGACTAAACCCAGTGTTTTTCCTCAACAGTTTCAAACTGAATATTGGGGTCTCTCTCAGTTCCAGACAGCATATTTTTGAGCAGATTATTTATTAATTTTAGGAGGACAAGTCAAATCTGATGAGACTATTGTAGCTAGTAAGTGATTTTCTCCTGAGTCCAATGGGCTGGGAATCAAATACACATTCATCCTCTCAGGCAGAAGGACTGCAAGAAGCTGCCTCAGCAATTTTCAAGTTTGTTCTGAGTGGGGAACAAGGAATGCAAAGAGGCTTCCAAAGCAGAAAGGGAACCAAAATTCTCAGGCTGCACTTTGTCCTCTCTCAGAGGACTTCACTCTAGACTCTTTCCAGTACAGATCTATTTAGACGTAAGTTTTGCCAGATCACTTTCTTTCTTAAAGTAAACTGAATGCAAATTAAAAGCATAGTTCTGTGACACTAGACGTGTAAGTAGGGCAAATTGAATCTTCCAGAATTCTTTGTTTTGTGTGAATTCCTCCAGTCATTTTATCCACACACGTATTTTTATCTGTTAATATATTTTTGCTAGACATCTTGGGCCAGACTTTAAGCTTCTCTATGAGAGTATGTTAGATTATACATTTCACATAGGATATCTAAGAAGAAAAGTAGATGACGACTTTGATTATTCAGCTTGGGAATGCACCTGACCCACAAAGCTGTGTTTCACATTCAGTCCATGAACTGTGGGATCTATGGGATTATTCACAAATTTGAAATTAAGCATATGCTTCCACACATTGTTGGATCAGAAACTAGAGTTATGACTAAAAAAAATCTGAGCCAAGATTTACATTTGTTCTGGTACGGAAATAAGGACAAACTACAAACCTTGTATCTCGAGGCCAATTTGACTTTCCTTCATGTTCAGGAAAGAAGGATTTGATTGAGTTATTTTGCCTATTCACCATTTGAGGAATTGATTATCTATTTAAAGAAACATAATATTTTCCCTGCTTATATTACTGCAATTAGTAGAATTTATGTCCACTGTGTTTATGGTAATTTTATGCATAATAAATATTGTAAGTGGAAGGAACAGATAGTTGGGGTCTGGATTAGCAAAGAGAGCTTTAAAGAGATTTTTTTTTTTTTTTTATCCTGAGACTAACAATAAGAACTGTGGAGGAGAATTTCATTTTCTTTTCATTCATTTAGAAGTATTTTAACAGAGGAGCCCCTTCAATTCTCAATCAGCTTTTCCACAGAATAAAGCAGACAAAAAATATTAAGATGGTGAAACACAAATACTGTTGAGTGTTATGATGAAATACATTGTTGGGAAAATATTCCTGAAGGTAATTTAGTACTTTTCACCTCTTTCTTTCCTTTCCTCTACCTCCTCTTCTTTCTTTTCAATAATGTGTACCTCAGTTTCCTCAGAGAATTATTGATTAAAGTGCAGTATAAGGTACTAGTGGGCTGAATTATTGCACTGAGATGGTGATTTAAGGAAATGTAGCAGATGTGTTGTTGTTTTTTTCCTAATGCATTCTTTGTTTGTGGTGGGTTTTTTTTGTTGCTCTTTTGTTTTTCATTTTTAAAGGGAAAATGCTGGGATAAGAGGAAGTCTTAGGCAGCCAAGAATAAAGATTCCCATTTCTAGCTCTCTAACTAGAAAATTCAGTTAGCTTATGATGATAAGTATGTCATATGGCTACCTTCAGTTCTTGTTTGATGTATTTCTAAAACATTTTGGTAGTTGTTCCCCTCCTCTGAGAACCAAGAACATCATAGAACATGTAAATCTATTTGGTCTGCCCTAAGAAACAATTATCCCCTTCTTTCTTTTGGCTGGGGCTAGTAGTGGATGTTAGTGTTAAATGTAAACTAACAGATAAAATTAAAATGAAGATTGAGTCAATTGTTTAAAACAAGGGAAAAAGAAGCTCTGAAAGTTGATTAACAGATTCCAGGGAACTGCATGTAATGTATGAAGCAAAATAGCAGCTGTGATAGAAAGGGTAGTATTTTAGGATTGCTCAATGTTAAACTCAAGAGTGACAGCCACATTGCTGCTGAAGATGACTCACATCTGCTCTTCTGTCAGATATTTAGGAAGCAATTTTGTGTGTGTGTGTGATAAGCATGATTGTACTTGTCCAGTAACTAATATATGCTTGTATATTTTTTCAGTGTATTCAGAGCACTCAGTGTTATTAAAAACTGTGCCTTTACAACAAAAGCTGACAGTATTGTTCTGTAATACAGACCAGAGCCAATCTTTATGACAGTAAACTTTGAGTTGTGTTGAGCAGGAAATGTTATAAATGTGAATGCAATTAGAAATAGGCAAATTATTAACAAATGCTTTTGAATACAGAATGTGCTACAGTGAGTGCCTCCTTCATCAATAGAAATTAATGGTCTCACACCTACAGATGACTCTGCCAGAATGAAATATCTGGAGTGATTTGGAAAGATCACTGTGATTTCTCACATGCTTGTACTCAGAAGGTCCATATTTTAATTTCTGGAATAAACATTACGTGTTGAGAAACACATATGATCATAATTGCCCTGAACAATGCTCTGTTTTCTCAAGACGTATGCATGACAGAACTGTGCTTGATGACCTACAGAGCCTCATCTAAATCTTTCTGCTGTATTTTTCTTCCACTTGCTACAAACCTTATTTTTGGTAGTCGAGGTTTGGTGTCCCAATTATCATGAAATACCACATATCAACATAAAATGCCTGGGTTCACTGTCTGGGTCCTCAAAAATTACAATTTAAGCTATGATTGCATGAGCAACTGAATCAGTCTAGTTGATTGCTGCAGCTGAAGTAGCTTGTCTTATTTTTTCCTTATCTATTTCCTTTATCTCCCTGCCTTTGACCTTCTTCCATCTCTTTCTCCTTGCTTCCTAGATTTCATTAGACACGCCTCTGAGCAAATTCAACATCACTGAGTTGATAGAAAACCATCCACTTCTTTTTGTAAGAATATTTCTGCTTTGATGTTAGTAAGTTAAAATTGCTTATGGTGGGGTGTCATAGGTGCTTGTCAGATTTCAGTACTGTCTTATTAGGTTCTGTTAGATATTTCACATGAAGAGGGTTTAATATTTAATACTAAATTTTTTAATATTTAATACTAAATTTACATATTTGCATATACTTGATGTTACATAGGATTTTAATTTAGTTGAGTGATACAACTGTTTAGCTAAACCACAGTACAAGCACATCTTCTTTGAGCCACCTTCTGCTACTGGAATTTGTTGGCTGGTGCACAGTAGACACAGGCACCCCAAAGCAGAGAGCAAGGAAGGGAATGGAAGGGATGGGGAAGTATAAACTGCTGAGTCAATTTATCAGGCCTCATGAAACTGCAGCCCTGTTTAGCTCTCCATGAGAACTAAGTAACATCTACCCAATATTGATAGATATTCAGAAATTTAATTGCACATAAATTTTAGTTTCTCTATTCTCTTGCCTTTCTACTGTAGTACAAGGTCTGTATTTTCCCTACTCTACCATTATCACCAATTTCTGGAAATGCAATTCTTAAATTTGACTTTCTGGATGAATCCTCATGGAAGACTTCAGAATTGCATAAGGAACCTCATACTAGTAGTAAGTAGACTAATTTCAAAATTAGACTAATTTTAGAAGCACGTTTCTGTGAAAGACCTAATTTACTCTGCTTTTCGGCTCAATCATCTGTGGAGACCCAAATCCATAATTTCAGCAACACTGCTAGTTGTGGCCAGTCCACAACCTTAACAAAGTACAAACACACCATCAGTCTGGCTCTGACAGAACTTTTCCATGTTTTCTGTCTTCAAAGCAATGCCACTAATACCAGTCTCCAGCAGCAATTCTAGAGAAAATATGCCATTTTTTTGTTAGTTGTAAATAATATTTTAAAGCACAAGATTTTTGGCTTA
Source organism: Phasianus colchicus (assembly GCF_987193195.1). Lineage (NCBI taxonomy): Eukaryota > Metazoa > Chordata > Aves > Galliformes > Phasianidae > Phasianus > Phasianus colchicus. The sequence goes on along the minus strand of NC_143437.1, from coordinate 61,253,176 downwards.
GCTCACCCTCATAAGGACAATCACAATGGCAGCCTAGAGACCAAATTTTATGCCTTATAAACCAGGAAAAATTCTTTACAGCTGGCTGTAGCCAAAGCTTCTTTTATTACTGGCATCTGACAAGTATTTTCTATTCAATCCATTTCTATAGCTTAAATCTCTTTTCTACAAAAAAAAAAAAAAAAAAAAAAAAAAAAAAAAAAGAGAGAGAAAGAGCATGGCAAACCATCAGTATGGTGGTACCTCCTTCTTTCTCTACCTACCTCATCTATCTGGAGAAGTGAACTGTTGGTGCTTGTAAAGAAGTAATGTTTTAATATTCTGTTTTTTTTATTTTCACTTATCATTGAATATGGCTTATTTTCTACCAAAAAAGTCCTGTGCATCTTAATACCTTAAGGTCAGAGGATTTTAGAAAGGAGCTGTTTAGCATGTTCATTAAGAAAATGCAGAAATGAAGCTTCTGATCTAAAAGCAGTTTACAAGACGTCACCCAGTCAACTAGTAGAAGAGAAATGTTTCAGATATAGCCCTTTGCTCAGTGGCTAATACCTTCATCAGTGTACTCCTTTGACACTACTTGATGACATTTGATCTCTAAAGTGGTATACAGGATGTTAGAATATAGTGATTTACTATGGAAGGTTCAGTGAATGATTCTCTGAAATGAAAACAAGTCACTGCATAAGTCCAGACCCATAGAGCATGGTAAAATTCTATAAATGTAGATGTCTGGTACCACAGGTTTTCCAAGACACATACAGGAGGCTGGTGGACAAGACACGAGACAGAAAGGAGGCATATGTATGCCCTTCTGGACTAGTATCTGAGTGCTATGCAGAGTATCTTGGGACATCTGAAAAGGCAAAGATCATCCTTATCTTAAAAACTGAGCAGAGGCAATTATGTTTGCTTTTATATTTCAGGGATGCTGAGAAAGGAAGGGCACATAAAAAAATCTCATGTCAGCTTTTAAATACAGTCCACAACTTCTGTCTACAATACATGCTTTGTATAGCCAACATTTGCCAAGAATTACCTTTTCTGTGGAAAGACAATAACTCTCACAACTAATACAGATCTAGGGGAATTCTAACTTTACAATGACACCCCCTGCAACTGAACTGCCCTCAGGGCTTTATTTCATTGGTTGTTGTTGTTTCAGTTATTAACTGTCTTCCATACAATACTGGGAGAAAAATCAAGTTGGGAAATGGCAGTATGTGGCTTGCCCATGCATTTTTAAATCATCTTCTTCAGTTTACAATGAAGGCTTTAAGTAAATGACCATGGAATATTTATGTCACAAATCCCTTGCCTAATTGAAGAAAGATGATATATAACAAACAAATAAGGAAAGGTCCTTATCATGTTTTCAAGACACCAAGTTGTATGCCTTCTTAAAAATGTTGTACTAGACTTGCTTTGAAACACCTATCTTCAGTCACACCAGGCAAGATTCAAAAAATGTACCACAGTAGAACTGGGTTAAGATAGTCTGAGAAACTGATCTCTTTAGCTCCCCTGCCTCTGACCTTTGAGGTGGATAATTGTTTTCTTCTTTAGTTCTTTATCAGTAAAAAAAAAAAAAATATCTGCCAAAATTATGCAAGAAATAAGTGTCACTGAATAATTATGTTAATCCAATAGTTTTTAAACACTTTTTTTTAGATGTCTGCCAACTGAGTTTTGTAAATTAATCTGTTCTGATCTGCTTTAATGACAAATAAAGCCTAAAAATCCCTGCTATGTGAAGCTGGTGCTACCTCTCATACATAGCAATGTAATTAGAATCACAACATTTTTTCTCACAAGAATTTCTGTTGAGTATGATTATTTTGGTGTTTTCTTCATAAATACTTGAGAAGAGGGCATCATTCTTTGACTTTCCTCTGAGTCAGTGTGACTGTTCTGTCCAATGAAGTCTTCAAGAGAAATAGTCCAGCAAATACCTGCTGGTTTCCAACGGAGCAGGTCACCTGTTTCTGTTGCTCATATTATAAAATACGTATTATTCTGTGAACTAAAAAATTTTAAGAATCACATAACTATTAAAGGAAGTTGTTACTAAAGGACTAATTATTAGTACTAACTACAGCTACGAGAACTAGAAAAGAAAATCATATTAAGGGTTTTTATTCATCTATTCTAGATAAAAACAGGTGTAACAATCATACTGAGACTGATGATATCTCATTTGTATAAAGCATAAGAAGCCCTTTGTTGTGATATCACTAATTCTGATATGATAAGAGCTGCTTGTTTACTGTTAACAAAGACATTTGAATGCTGAGTGATTTGTTTCTCCATTTAGACGTGCTTAATTTACTCTCATTGTGCTCTTTGTCTGTAAGAAATCAACCATCCATCTAGAAAAATTGTTTCTGTTGTGTAAAAAACTTAACTGAATTTAGAACAAGAGATGTTCTGCATCAGTTGTCCAGATTAAGATGAACCAAAGAAGCACACTCTGACCTGAGCTGAGGGCACCTGTATCCTACGTACAGCTAATGATGGTGTCTTAGGCAATGAGGAAGATTGGGAAACTGCATTCTTTGTTCTTCCTCAGGATGTGCAGATGTGTCTAGTGGTGCTGTCTGCACACATACTGGCAAAATTAGGGTACAAGTTCACAGTTCTTACTGCTCTCAGATTAGCTCAAATGTAGCTCCTGAACAATTTTATTTATATGTAAAACAAGCAATCAAATGAACACCCTATATGTATTATCAACATTGTGAATGAACTTTGTCACTGGCATCTCAAAGATATAAGGGCAAAGCAGTTTCTAGCTACTGGTTGCAAGATACTAGAGCTCTCATCTATCCTTAGCTGTAGGGCTCTTTTTTTCAAGTGCATAAAAACCTTTCTTATTCCTCTTAATTCATTCCTATGGTACCACACAGGCTGAAGTTTGTTTGAAGCTTCTGGCAAGAATTTGCCCAGAGGAAATAAATCAGTATCTTTGTTGCGGATGGGATAGAGTTAAGCTGGTAAAGTGCTGCATTTTGTATTTAGGATGAAAATAATGCTAATAACACATCAATGTTGTCACCGAGCAGTGTTTACACTGAGTCAAAGACTGTTGGCTCCTCATGCTGCGTGGCTAGAGAGGAGGTGAAGTTGCACAAGAAGCTGGGAGGGGACAGACAGGACAGCTGACCCAAACTGACCAGAGAAATATTCCCTGACATCTGATGCCGTGCTGAACAATAAAACTAGGATTATATTTATTTATGTGGAGGCTGAGGGTGGAGAGAGGGCTGCTGCTTTGTGGAAACTGTCTGGGCATCGATTGGCTGGTGGTAAGAAAGTGCATCACCTGTTTGTTTTTATTTTATTTTTATTTTATTTTTACTTTTTCCTTTCCTTATGAAACTGCTCTTGTCTCAACCCTTGAGTTGAGGTACTGTTTCCTATTTTTTTTATTCTCTTCCCATCCTACTGCAAGGAGTGAGGAAATGGTTATGTGGTGCTTAGCTGCCTGCCAGGGTTAAAGTACAGCAGTCCAGAACGCAAAGCACAAATAAGCTATCACATGACATCATCAGAGATCTGTAGTTCTTGGGAAAACAACAAATGTTATAAGCTCTATACTCACACAATGATCTTTTCCTGTTTGTGAGCCCAAGGTTTTCACTTCTAAGGCTGAGAAGAGTCATTTCTGCTTTATCTGTGACATTACTCTGGGTTTTCATTAACATTAAACCAACACGTTTGTCTCAGTAAAAATCTCTCTTCTCTCCTAGCATGTTCTCAAACTCCATTCAAAAGTAATTGTCTAGAACATTTTACATACCTGGTATTTGTCTTTCAATCCTCTTCCTATATAGGCAACATTACAGAGATATAACTTTCTCGAGAATTTCTGGAGTTTAATCTAGAGCTTGTAGTGGAAAATAGATGGCACATGAGTCCTCTTAAGGAGACTGAGCAAGAGAGATCAACAGATTTGTAGCTGAGAACTTTCTCTCTCATATAATGTTATTGTGCTCTTTGTATCTGATGTAGTTTCCATGGAAATAGAAGGCAGACATTACTTTTGGGGTGACCTACATATATTTGTCCTGTTAATTCATTCCAGTGCTGAAGCATGGAGCTGTTATAATTTTCTCCCCTGACTGCCTGTTCCTAAGAAAGCATGCTGGTGTCTAGTGATCTGAAACTAGTTTTGAGAAAAGCATATATGTAGAAATACACTTCAATGTTTGTCCTTTTCTCAGTGCACAAAATCCATATGGTTCAGCACATACACCATATTGATTTAGTACACTAATTGATTTATTTCAGATGCTCTCCCTAATGCTGATCAGAGCCACAAGATGCTTATGCTGTAAGTCCAGGGAGGGAATGAATGCTATCTGCAAAATCAGAGATGAGATGAGAAGCTGTGAGATGAAAATGCTCATACCAAGTTTGGTCTGCTGTTCTCCATTACCTTCACATAGAAATATCTCTTTCCTTCTCAAGTTCCTTTTGCATATTGTTTTCTTATCCATGTAGACAAGTTAAAGCATCTTCTAGGAACCTCATACTTGATTATTAAGCTTCACAGATGTTTCAATTGAAAAACATTGGTCTTGTCAAAATTTTATTATGCAGTTTGTTGTACAGTCTCTAGAAATTATCTATGCACCAAAAAGTACAATACATCAAGATAATTAGGCATCTAAAATATTTCTTCTGTTTCTTGTATTGATCAAAAAATAATTAACAGAGGCCTCAATTCTCTCCTCTGTGTGAAAAGTATATAATAATGTTCTATCTATGCATACAAGTTACTTACTAGTTTTTTACCATATTTCTGCCTTAAAAAAAAAACCAATTTAGTCACATTGTGAACCAATGAGATAGAACATTCAATCTTCACCTGATATCAAACAATTTTTCAAAGTTATTGCTTAACATTTGATCATTCCCCTGTGAGCATTATTTCCTGAAATATTATTCTCTCATAAAAAAAATTGCACATTGAGATTGCATTTTAAATATCCAATACACTTTTTGGCATGCATCTTAGTGATGTGCAATATATTCAAGAAGTACAGAATAGTCCACGAGTACCCTCACTGAACTATCTGAGTTAAGCACACCAGGGAAAACACACATAATTCTGCTTGTTATGTAAGATTTGCTGGACAAATGACACTATAAAATTACTGTTAAGAAATAATATGAAGTTAGATCAGTTCTTACCAGGAGAAGATCTCTGAGCCCCTTTTTATGGCTACGATCCTAATCATTTTATCACAGGTACAAGACTAAGTTTTAGCCCATCTGTGCTTACCTGCAGCTGATTATCAAATCAGAACCAGAACCTAACTGGGACCTACACAGCATGTGATGTAACATGTCACCTCAGTTATAAATTACCAGCAAAACTGTTGAACCAAGAAGAACAATGAATGTGGACTACTTTAAAAATGGACTTCCACGCCCTTTATAAGTTGAAGACAAATTCACTTGAGAGCAGTCTCTTTGTTCTTGTTGTACTAGTTCTTGTTTCTTGTTCTTACGTTTCTTTTCCTTTTGAAAGAAACACTCTATGAATTTGTGGGAACACTAGCAGTAAAATCTTGTTAATCTTGCGTTGAATATGAAGTTAATATGGGAATCCAGGATTACAACTCCTCAAAAATGGTGCTTCTGAAGACATGAGGAAATGATATAGATTACAGATTTTGGGTCTTGCGCAATTAAAAAATGGAAAACTCTACAAACTGTTCTTTTGTAGCAAATCCGTTTGGCTGTCAAAATACAAGAGTGAAAACATTCTTGCCCTGAGGAGAACACATGACAATATGAGGACTTCCATCCAAAATTACCCCATTTATACACTGTGGAGCTGTAATCCTGATGTGTAAGTGCTGGTATTCAGAAATACTACTCCTCCATGCATTCAAGAGTAAAACTCTGCACTCCCACAGCTTGCTTCTCTCTTTCTTTCCCTTCCCACCCTTCTGACAGCATGTAAGCAACTCTGGAAAGTGCTTCACTGTCAAGTTCTAAGAGAAACCTCAAATGAGGCCAAAATATATCGTCACATCTGCCATAGCTTTTTTAAAAATTTTATTTAAACAGTAACTCATGGCATATTTGTCTCTCCTCAGAGATTCTTGTACTTTTTATAACATATTTATCAGTCAAGTCATAACTTTTGTGTTTAAAGATGACAGAACATCTATCTTGATAGATGAATAGCAAGATGTTACTTTTCTAACAAACTTCCCTTTATGTGTTGGAACTCATCTTCAGTTAAATTATATTAAGTCTGGTAAAAGAGAGAGGTGAATGCTATTAGTTGATCACTTAACTTGTAAAAAAGGGAAAAATTATTGCCTTTTAAATAATAATTCTCCACTTTCCTGTACTGAAGAGATACTGCTCTATGAAGATTTATTCATGTCTAAATAAAATTACCTTTATTGATTTAATTTAAAACTCTTAATTGTCTCAGCTAGAGTGGATTGAATGGAACTGCTTCAGCTCAGAGTTTATCACGTAATCAGAGCATTAATTTCCTAGCTGACTACATCTTGGAATTACAATGAAAACTTAGTGTCAGAAGTTTTATAAAGAACGGACTTTAGTAAGACCACTGAGAAAAGGCTTTCTTCCAGCATAGAATCTCTAAATGTGTACACAATTGTCTCCCAAGAAGAATACATCTCTAAAAGTTTCAACTGTGATACATATCTAACCACTGACATCTGTGTCAGCTATTAAATGAGAATGCTTTTTCTTTAGTAGAACAACTTGAGCGTTTACAAATCTGCTGCAGATAAAATTCCCAAGAAACTGGACTACAACATCTGTGTTCTCCTGTGGATTATGCCTTATATAATATTTTGGAAGTCATATGCAGAGAGACACAGAATTCTTTTGTATATTCCATTGTTTTGTTTTGTCTATTGTTTTCTCTGATTTTTCTCAATAGAGTTAATAAGATAAAGCTGATCCTAGTGGACGTAAGTAGTGTTCACTGCTGTTCTCTGATGGTAAGCTTGATTGTTGATTGGTGAAAATAAACTTTAAACTATGCATTCATATATGTTCTTCATTTACTATCAGCTAAGAATAGTTCAATGTAAAGGACCAAGTTCACCCCTTCCCTCCCCATTACAGGCAGGACATGTCACTCATTTACATTAATAATCTGTACCCAGTCTCAACTATTTATTTTAGATAGATTTTGTAAAAAAAACTTTCCTTTGGTCAAATATAAAGTATTTGGATTCTGACTTCAGAGTAGAACTGCAATGGACAGGGAAATATAGTATACTGGACTAAATTACATTTTTTGCACCTAAAGTTCTAAAAATAAAAACTTTCAAGAAAAACAATCAGATGAAGTTTCTTACTGTTGCTCCCTAAGTTTCTCCTCTGTATGAAGCATTTTCTCTGTTGATACTTTCTTATTACCTTCTCATGAAAAAATAAATATATTAGTACTGATTCCCTCCGGAATAGTGAGCAGCGGCATGAAAAAAGACATGCCATCACAAATCTGAGTCTTTCTCTTCACAAGTTGTTTCATTTGGATATTCATGAATGTATTTTATATATTTAAATAATACACCAAAACAACAATTTCAGAGATTGGAATACTTCACAATCCAATTTCTGACATGCTTGCCATCTAAAATGAAATCTTGTCAAGAAGAAGAAGAGTTTATCCAAGATTTATTCCTTGTGCCTCCAGTCTGAAAGAATATCAAGGCTATCAAAAGCAGCACCACATAGTAAATCACAGTGCTGTCAGAAGTGTGTCTTGTGGTTTGGAGTCAATTTTCTTCTTCTTTTTTTTTTTTTTTTCCTTTTTTACCAATCAGCTGTATTTCTAGGATCAGTGAGTATGTCTAACATGTCAGATAAGTAAGCCTCAGCATTTCAGACAAGGTATGTTTTCTACAGACAGCCTGTGTAATGGGCTTCATATGGACTGTCTTTGCATACCTAAACAGGAAGTCTGATGATTCCTAGTTGCCCTAGGGTCACTGCACAGTACAGAGACATACCGTAAACTGTTATTTGGTGGATAGATGTGCATAGTCTAAATAAGAGATATTACAGATAGTAAAATATCTATAATAATTTTGTTAAAGAAATCTGAATTTTGACATATGGTACGAATTAGTCCATACCTACCAAAGCCTTTGAATAGTCACTGAAAATATGTGAGATTTCCCAGAAAGGAAGTTTGTTCATAAATGAGATCACCTTTTCGGGATATAAAGTCTCCTATAGAGCTCACTCAGTAGCCGCCTGGACCTTGATCCAAAGTCTATGAAGTCACCAGGTGGTTTCACATTGAGTTCAGTGGCTTTGAAACAGGCCCAGGATAAAATGCCTGTGGGAAACTTTGACTTAGTGACTTATGGGCCTGTGAATGCAACTAAGACCTTGCTGGACTAAAGACAAGAGGAATTATCTTCTTCTGACTTTCTCTTCTACATAGAAGAGAAATATCTATGCATTTTCAAAATGGTTTTAGTGAGTTTTGAACAATGCACTAAGATTCAAGTTGCAAAACTATTCTGCAGTGTTTTTCTATGAACTTGTAGAAGTATGGCACCACAAAATGCTTTCTGAATCTATACTAGTTCTTACATTTTACTAGTCATTTAATGATGGAAGGTTTGTTTCAGCTCTTAAAAAGTTTGGAAAGTTTTAAGGATGGTTTATTAATGCTTCATTACTTTCCCTTTTTGTGGCTTAGTAAATTCCATCAACTTTTTGTACGCTAAATTCATTTACTGGGCAATTTAAAAACACAGATTCATGAACAATTTACCTTTGTTTATTTCTTTGTCAGCTCACGTGGGGTAAATAATATTAGCATGCCCATCTGACTTCAACAGCCAGAAACTGTACCATGATAACATGGAAAATGATGTTCCTCACAGAGAGAATAGGCTTTACAGTAGTAAAGAAGCTTGAGACTTGCCAGAAATTTGGAGTAGCTTTCTGTCTGGCAGGAAGGTTTTTTGTAACATGTCATTCTCCAAATAAATCTCTCAAACGATACTTGGTTTTCTTTTTCATTTGTCCCATAAGTTGCTATTTCCTAAGACTTTATTTGATAAAACAATTCAGTATAAGCCTAATAAAGAGTACAAATCTTTTAGAAACAAAGTGCTTTGTATCATGCAAAACAAACAAACAAAACAAAAACCCAAAATAGAAACTACTTTCTTTTATACAATATAAGAGGTACAAAGTTACAAAGAAATAATTTTATAAAGTTGACTCTGCCATGTCCCATCTTCTGATATACCAGCTAATCTTGAAATTTTAGGCCTCAGTCATTCAACTCCTGATTCTTTCTGCTTCTCCCATTAACTCTTGACATTACAACAGAGGTAAGAAGAATCAAAACTGAAATGATGTAGTGGAAAAATTTTAAGAGAAATTTTCCGTTTCATACAGAGTACATTTCTACTCCAGAAATATGAACCACCTGTAGAAGATCCCTCAGGGAATAGCTGTGGTGCAGATTGCCTATTAACATCCTGGACCCCCTCCTGTTTGTGATACGACTCAGGCAGTCTTTTCTCCTCTGTACATTTCATGATTTCTTACATTAATTATTTGGAATTCATTTATAATAAATGCCTTATGCCTCCTTACAGAACAGCACACACTGAATGTTCGCTGCTTTTGTGTGTTGCAAAATGACTAATACAATAGAATTGCAGGCACAGAAAGATAAACTTTTCATTGAGGAGTGTTTATTTTAAAGAGACGAGGAAATAAAAAAAGCATTATTTGGACTGGAATGTGTGGCCAAACACATTTCCATCAAAGATGTTTTCATTTCCTATTTTGCTTAGAACAATAAACAAATTAAAAAATGTTCTTGGGACAATTTCAGTTATTTTTGTATAAGCAGCGCAATATTCTAACTATTTAGAATCACTAGTCCTTCTTCTTGCTTATTTATTTACTACTTATTTCTTTCTGTTTTACTTTGTCTTGATACTTTTAGGCAGACTAAATATCTTTCAGCCAAACTCAATATTATCAACACCTAGAGAAACTTAAGAAAAAAGGTTCACAAGCAAGTAATGTCTCCATACATCACATATGATAAAATGCATTAAAAGATATTAGCTCATTAATGAGAAGAGATAAAACAATACATTTTCCCAGAGTCATAGAATCATAGAATTATAGAATCATAGAATTGCCAATGTTGGAGAAGGCCTCCAAGATCATCTAGTCCAACCATCCTTCAATCTCCAGAATTTCCCCGAGTCCAAGCATAATATAAAACAACAGTATACTTATTGCACATTTTATGACAAAATTATGACATGACACCAATGTTAGACTATTTTGATTTTTCTGAAATGCTTATGGACATTTATTTTGGACTTTTATTAGTATCTGTGAAACACTGACCTCCATGTCTCTGGAAAGTGAGAGCAGAATCATCACGGGCTTTTTTTTGTTCCCTAAATTGTCTCTGTCTAAGATGCCTCATTAAGTTTTGTCTTTGAGGACAATAGTAACATACAAAACAGACTCGTCGTTTGCTTTTCTGGGCCTGACATAATGCTGTTCTTTTGCATTTTCAAAGGTACTTCAATGATGTTATTTTATAGCAATAAGAGCTTTCCAATTTGTAATCCATCTTGATTTTATTGAAGAAACACAGTATGAATAGTATTTCTGTTCCTGAGTAAAAGTAGAATTGTACAGCAGTGAAGCCTATCTAGGTGAGACACTGAACACTCTTGGAAACCGGGCTGAGCACTTCTCTCAAAGGCTGGATACCTCAAACACAGCATGCCCTTTGAACCAGATTTATGGCATGGTTCTTTCACCTTGACTTAAATAACTTGGAAAATAAAACTGCATTTGAAAGCACAGTTCTATCTCCAGCATCCTACATATTCATTGAAGATGCATGGAAGAAATGTGCAACACATGCTACAGACATTTCATACATTAATGAAGATTGTCTCCTAGTTGAATACTCATCCAAGATCCTACCTGAAATACAGTTCAGAGTATAGCAGACAAGGCAAAAGAATTAGATCTGTTACAGCACCTCATCTGGAATTCAACAGAATAATATGTAAGATGCTCCAAAAGTAATGCCTCCTATTTATTTTCATAGAAAACACAACAGATACAAAGAACACAGTAACACACTATTGGACAGCAAATTCTCAGCTACACTTTTTTTTCAACATTGTTGCCACTGTTATACATTTTTGCCATACCCAGTGTTTGGTCTCTATCAGTGTTCAGCAAGCATCAAAGGTCAGTGGGTGAAACTTTTTATGCATGGAGGAATTCAGTGGTAGGTGTTTGATTTACGTGCACTTCCAAATAACATTTTGTCAGACTGTTCCCCAGCTGCCATTTGTCACATGGCAACAAAATGTAATGGAATATTGGTAGGAAGGTTCAGCCTCTACTGCCATAGCACTAACACCCACCTCTGATGTTGCAGGCCAGCATATTAAAATAGGAGGCATTACTTTTGGAGCAGCCCTCATATATACTCTTATTAAAGAAACTGCATGGTCACATATTAAAGGCAATTATAGGACCATGCATGATGCTAGGCTTTTCCAGGTGCCTGAACTTCCCATTCATCTCGAGTTAGAGTCCAAGATGTATTTAGTTCTTCTTCTACTATTAACTCCTTCTGTTATTATTCACAGATCCGGAAAAGGTTTTCCTACAGAACACATCAGACCAGTTTATTTTGGAAGATGAATTAAGGAGAAGAATCTTAGCCTGCTGATTTTATCTTCTGACCAAACAATCTCTCTCCAGAACTCTTTAGATCTGAAAAGATTGTACCACCATCACATCCCAAATATAGGATTTTCTGTCATTTGCACCTCTGAACGGGTGAAAGGGTCACCACAACTGGATTTCTTGTTTCCTAAGGTGATTGCCCTTCTGCCCTCAAAGTGTGGATCTTGAAGTTTTCGTGCCAGAGAAGATCATGAAGCAGATCCTCCTGGAAGATATGCTAAGAAAGTACAGGACAGACTCCTTAATAGATACTGTTGTCATAGCATAAGGGGGAATGGTTTCAAACTAAAGGAGGGGAGATTTATATTGGATATAAGAAAAAAGTGTTCTACAATAAGGGTGGTGAAGCACTGGAAGATGTTACTAAGAGATGTGGGTTGATGAGCCATCCTTGGAGACATTCTAGGTCAGGCTTGATGGGGCTCTGAGCAAACTGATTTAGATGAAAGTGTTCCCATTCATTGCAGGGAAGTTGGACTAGATGTTTTTTAAAGGTCTCTTCCAACTCAATTCATTCTATGGTTCTATAAGTTAGTGTTCCAGTGCTAAAAAAGAAATTTGTTCCCTGCAATTAGGTGCTGATTGTGCCTAGACTGGGTACTCAAGATATTCTTCCCAGATCAAGAGATTTGCATGTTATTCCTTTTATTTTAAATGAAAAGCAGAATTTCTGATGCAATTCCAATACTGGCTGGAAGTTCCAGGATCCCTGGCACAGGCCTTGAGTGATTTTTTGTCCATCCAGTGTAAATAGCATGAGAACATATCCAGCCAGATTGCATGAGAAACTGTGAAGGCTTCTTCCCAAATTATTTGCATGCAAAATTCTGTTGCTATCACTTCAATTCATATTTTCGTCTGAATGAATATGGAAGTCAAAGATATATTATGCCAATTGCAGCATTTAGCTCTTAATGCAATAGGACGTAATTCATTTCAGTGTTTTTCAAACTGGGATCTTTAAAGGAAATTGTTTAGTTTTATATTATTGGAAGTGGCATCTATATATTCTGGATGTTTTCTTGCGGTTCTCTTTTTCTCTGTAGTTTAGTTCTTCTGGTACAAATAAGTTTTCCAGAACAGAAATGAAGTAAAAATACAGTGATTTGCATGTTAAATCAGAAACTGATGCAGAAAAATGAAGTACATCTTCTTTACTACAAACATTAAGCAACTTAATACATCAAGTTATTAATATTTAAAGTCTTAATCCAATGTGAACTAATATCAGTCAAATACCAAAAGGATTTCATTTCAGACCTTTAACGGTCAAGTAGTGGGACAGTGTGAAACACAGATAAGTCATATTTTCTTCTTGCATTATGAAGTTCCTGCTTTTGTAGAAGTGTTCCTGCTATTGTAGAAGGTTCTTGCTATTATCCAGTGGTACTACTGGCACATCTCCATTTTATTGTTCTTGTTGACTCAAGATTTATTTTACCACTATTCACTCATTTTGGGGCATTCTTTCTGTTGCTTGATTAATCTGATAATCCACTGTCACACTACTTTAACCTGTTCCTATGCATTCCTAATTCCAGACAAAGGATTCTGTTTCCCAGTCTGCAGCTATGCATATACCAATAACAGTGTTACACTCCCATGTCCTGACTTCCACAATGCCTATCTCCCCAGCTCTACTCCTACGTAGTATCAAGCTCTTCCACTCACTCCCTCTCCTTGGGACAGTGTTGGGACCTACATCTCACTTAGAGTTTGCTAGTGTTCCCAGTTCTCAGCCCTTCAGTAGACCATACTCCATATGTCATTCATAATCGTATTTTCCCTGATGTGTCCTCCTCTTTGATGCTATATAGGAGAATAGCTAAAGCAATGGACATTGTTTTACTGGAATGTGTTAATAGTTTTATGAGAGTGAGCCTTTGATCTATGGACAATTAAAGTTGCTCCTACTAACCAGATGCAGGGGCTCTGTGTGTCTCCTCCTTATTCATCGTGTAGTGTTCTGGTTTCCACCCAGACCCTTAGGGTTCTCCCACTGATGCTTAGAATGTCTCTTGGAAGTGACTGGATGTGGCATTCAAAAGTTGCCACATTGAATCCAAACAGTCAAACAGAAATGCCATTAAATTGACGCCACGATTTTACAAACAGTTGAAAAATGGCACTGCAGATTCTCCACATTTACTGTCTCTCAATGATTTCCAGAGCAAATGTGTTTTGTGCACAAATAATAAAAAATATGGTTTTGTTCTTCTAGCTATTCACTTTGCAAACTCAGGCTCATGTCTGACTTCTTTCCTGCTCATGCATCAACAGCAGTACAAGTGGCCCTGCAGATCATAGCCCTGTTCACCCTTGCTAAAACCAATTTTCTTCCTGCTTTGTCCTCAGTGACTCCAAGGTTCTCTGTATTCTTAGAAGTAATGTCTATCTCAGTCATACAGCAAAGACCACTAGGTGGTCTTAAGAATCAACATCATGGTCTTAACTGAAAAATAATTTGTGTTCCTTTACATTTAAAAACTGTATAGGTTGCCTTCTAAAACTTTTGCTTACCTTTCTGAAACTAGAATGGAATTTAAATGTTACTACGTTCGGTCTTTCAGAGCAACAGCAAATAGCGTAAGGAGCTTGTGTAGCAATACAGAAGTTACTGTAACTGTTTGCATTAATCTGTCATTCTGCCTTTGACAAACTGGGTGAAATAACGCCCTTGGCTTGCTCTGGGTATATGGTCTGCGATCTCTCCAAATCGACATAAACAGGGGCTGGTTCCAGAGGGGAGTGGTCTCATTCCTGCTACTTTTCTTGTGTTGATCCTACTTTCCAGTAGCTACCTGATGAGCTGGATCAGAGAACTAACTGAAAAGTTAATTATTAGCTGGATCTGTTCCTGACCCAATAAATCATATGCATGCATGAATTTTACTAGAATCAACATTTCAGAAAAAGCTGGAAAGAAAAATAAATAAGTAAATAAGGAAACTTTTTTTTTCAGTCATTCTTTAGGATATAAACATACCTTTTCAACAAATCTTGCTGCATTTTCCATGCCAGTTTGAAAACTGAATTTGCCTGAAGTAATCATCTGTATTTACAACCCACTTCCAGAGCTTCCTTACTGTACAGCACGTCAGACTCCCGTTGCTTTGCGGCTGTGCGGGTAATGACTACTGGAAGATGTGCACCCTTCAGCATTATCTACCTGTTCTTTGGGTCATGAGAGCACGTATAGCATAAGCTACACCTACATAGTAGCTGATTATCAGCAAACAGATTCCTCACTGCCAGCTTTTCTTATAATAAATAGAGATTTTACATGGATTCCATCATCAACATATGCACTGATAAGTACATAGTAAAAATACAGTCATTTTCCTTCACGCAAAATTGATATAAGATGCAATATTTCATAGTTAAAATATGAAAATTTTTTTAATATAGAAAAGATTATGAAGAAACTTCAAAAGATCTACAGAGGTCTCATTACTTCTTCGGAATTTAGGCTTTCAATAGTAGAACATTGAGTACTTTTATAATAGTACATTTACTGCATTTTTCTGAAGGAGTTTCCAAAGAATTTTTATTTCCAAAGCTTGAAGAGCTCATAGATTTTAGAAAGCTTTTTGATTTGCTATTAACGCTTCAGAGCCTTTTGATATGTCACTGTCTGGTGTTTCAATTTTTTATTGCTGTTTTTATAGACTAATATTACCCAGGATCACCGCAATATCTGAGACATTTTCTTTGACATTGTCACATATCTTATACATATATTTAAAATATATTTAGCTTGAATCTTCGTGATTTAAGCTAAATATCAGGGTAACTCTTCTGGAACAGTAAAGTCACTATAATCTCCCACTGAACATGTGTCTATGATGATAGAGAACTTGGTTCTTCTAGAAGTGATTTTGGACATTTGCTTTAGTACATCCTCTAGAAAATATCAGGCTAATACTTTCTCATATCCTTAATTAAATGTTCCAAGATTTTCCCCAGTTATAAACCCTTTGATTTTCAGATTATTAACAACCAATATGAGAACTCAGAGCTTAGGAATAAAAATTATATAAGCTTCAGTTTCTACAACAGAATCACATAGCAGCAAAAGTTCCTCCTAGAAAAGTCAGAAATGATCTTTAACATTATTAAAATAATAGCTGTGCTCTCTCAACCTTCTTCATAGATTTGGCAATTAAAAAAAAATTCCTAATTTTCCAAAGAAAATTCTTTAAGAGGTGATTGTGTGAAATGAAGAACAAACATGGAAAAATTCTACTTATATGATTGTGGTGATATTTTAAGCAACTGAATTCAGGCATTCAGAATATTCTATCCTATGTTTGCTGCAGCTATCATTACTACTATTACTTAAAAAGATTAAGCAGGAATGAAAGAAATCCTCACCTGAATTCACCTCCATAAACATCCAGGTATATCTGAGTAATACAGGATGTGTAAACTAGGAGTTTTATCACTATGGACATTCATGATATCTTGCTCTAAGGGCTATGGTATACTCAGGGATGGCTGGCCAGAAAGCAAGGCTGTATTCTTAAGATGTTCTTCAGCTTTACTTGCCTTTACCTCAAGTGTGTTCTACACAATCTTTTAAGGAAATTTTTACAAAATCATGGAGGTTGTATTGGTTTATAACAAATATAAAACAAGCTGATACATTCAAAATCTAATAAAATTTATATAAAAGAAAATTCCATTAATTTTGACAGCATTCAGTTCAGCCATTTTAATGTGTTGGCAGGGTGCAACATTAGTTTAATACTGACACATCCTTGCAATCATGCAAGTATTAATCCACTCAAATCTTTGACAAATAAAAAGTGCTTCAAATGTAATTCTCTAATACCACACAAAATGACACTTAACAGGCCCTTTAAGAATTCCATGGGGAAATACAACTGAAGAACCACAACTTTGAAGCCAAACTGGTGCCTTTCTTTACACTTAAATCTATTCACACTCACTCTGACGTAAGCGGATTCAAGACAGTCATCAATTAATCAAAGTGTTATGGGGCAACATTATGATCTTCAAATACTTTGTATGCTACAATGTCGTGACTGACAATTTAGAATTGTTCCAGATGTTGAAAATATTATTTCACTAAAACAAAAAGAAGTTCAAAACTCTATTGTATATCATCAGCCTCTATTCAGGCCAGCTTTCTGAACACTGACTAAATTGCTGCTGTTTGGAGACATGCCAGGAAAACAAACCAATCCTCTGACAACATCTCCTCATCTACAGAAAGTAAGATAAATCCTATTACAGTTTCCAGGAGTAATGTCAAGACATTATTTATAAATTTTAAAAAGTAAAATAACTTTCAAACAAGCATTCAGGATTCAAGCAAACATTTATTCAGATAAAGAGAATATATAAAAATAAATGCACATATAAATATACATATGTACATGAAAATAAATGCATTCTTATACATAAACCAGAAGCAGACAAACCTGATGGGCTGCAGGACTCATCCCACCCCTGGGATATAGCCTCAGGATTGCAAGGATCTCCTCTGGTATCCATCTTGATCCCTCCCTTTTTCTTTGGTCCTCCCCCTATATATCCCGTACTGCACTGTTTACCTGCAAAGCTTTCTATACCTTGTATCCCAAAGTAAGCCTTATGCCTATGGAGGCAGTGACCCTCATCAGTGCACACGGCATTCCTTTCCTTGTCTTCCCTTGGTGGTTTTCCACCTGGAGAGTGGCCAAGTCAAAGCAAACTGTTGGATCTGCATAGATTAAGAGGGTCCCTCTGCCCATCTATATTCTTCTCTTCTTCACTGGGTCTTTGCTTAAAATGTTTAGGCTTTCAGTCACATAACCTAACACATAGGTGTTTCACTTTTAATTTCTTTGTTACATCCTCCCTCCACAAGCCTTTCTCTATGCTTTCTTGTAGTTATATTAGTACACTGTCATGGAAAAAAAAACACTGTATCACTAAGATAAACTACCTACATCTTATATTAATGATGATCCAGAAGTGATAGCATGGTATCCAGCTGAAGGCAATTCATCTCCTTTTGGTAGGTTTCACACATTCCAGCCAGCTTTGACCTGCACAAGAACACCTCTGTATCTCTCAGTGTAGAAATATCCTTTGCAAAGCTCTTTCTGGGCTTTTTCCTTTCTTCCACTGCACTTTCATCCTTTATCCAAATCCACTTACCAAATGTTTTTCAGTCTCCATCCTGTATGTGGTTACCCCTTTAGACTAACTTGCATATTTCTCTGTTTATCCTCCTGACTCCTAACTGTATCTGAAATATGGTGCTGCGAAAACCAAATTCTCTTCCAAGTGGTCTCCTGCCATTTCCTGGCAATGAAAGACAATATCCTTCCCCAGTCCTGGTTGGCTTACTATCAGTGATATTTTTATGTCTTCTCCCTCTTTTCTCTCCCCAGTGTGCCTTCCTCCTTTGTACACATCCATGTCCATCTATTCCTCCTTTATGTTCGAGCTCAGTCTGTCTTTTATTTTCTCTTCTTTTTTTTTGCTGCAGCAATGTCTTCTCCAGCAGTTTCCCATTGCTTTTGTTTCACTGCTTCTACATCCTCCTTACTGCCTGAAAACCATTCATGTTTTCTAAAATCAGTCCACATTTCTGGCTTTCTTTGTCTTATGCACAAACCAGCATTTCTTTTAACAGCTCCATAAGTTGGTCACTATCGACAAATCTGAGGTGATTCATAGGACACTTACTAAGCCTCATCCCTTTGTATTCTGCTCCAGTCTTTGCCAAATCCTGTTTAAATCTTATCATTGTTTCTTCTCAGGTCAAAGCTGTGATTTTCCTCAACTCTGACATAAAACATAAACTTATGTTCTGACTGAATGCAAGAGCAAAAACCTCACTGCCATTTACTGGGTCAAGACATTGCTCCTGTCTTTTCTGCTGATTAGTTTTGGCTTCATTTTCCTTTTGTCTTTAACTATTCTATCCCAGCATTTTGGATGCATCAGGATAACTCAACTATCTCTTTTCTTTCTTTTCTTCTTCCATTTCTGTTTCTATGCCTTCTACTGAGGTTGCCCTGTCTTTTGGGATAGCCTAGTCTTCTTCAAAGCACAATCTTCCCTCTATCCTCACTGCCTTTAAATAATACTTCTTGCCTGAAGAAGAATAAAACTATCTCTACAAAGCTATCTCTACAAAGACTTTTAAACCTGCTCAAACGTATCCTTCATAAAAGACTAAAATTTGGTTTCTGAATACAGCAATTTCTCTTTCACCACTTTGCATTATTTTCAGCATCTTTGTGCGTGGTATGCCCCTGTAGGCATAGTGCTGACTGTGCTTACACTGCCTGCCACACACATTACAGCTAGGTAGAATTCAGGCAGGAACCCGGAGCCTTATGATAGAATACAAAATAAGAAAATAGTGGTTGGCAGTTGAATTTTATTTTATTTTTTTTCTGACTGTGTCAATGGCAAAGTTGGTAGGTAATAAGAATAATATTTTGTAAAAGTTACTGGGATTTGATATATGCTTGGGATGGAATATGCTTCATGCTGATATGTTTTGAGATCTCCTAGCAAATGTTTGTGACCTGCTTCATGGTTTCTCTTCTACTGATCTTTGGCAAAAATCACATGTAGAGTCTAAGATTTATAACTGGCCCTGACAGCTTTCTGAGGCTAAATGGACTACACCAGTTCACTAGGAAGGGGGAGGGAGACAAGATGAAACTATCTCCATATGGCAGAAGAATTTCCATTTCCTAAGGGGATATTAAGTCTAGAGGCTGAGCCTTCAAAAGCTTTCCAAAATTATAAATGCACCTTTGAACAAATGCCTGAGAATTATGTCTGGAGTCCTTTCAGAAGCCTGAAAATCAGTATAGTGCTAGCATTATATATCTCTAGCTGTGCAGCAGCTAGGTGATAAATCTAAAGAGAAGAAAGCAAATAATTAAAAAAATAAGAAAAAATTGTCTCATAAAGGGGGGGAAGCGGCTACTATTTTCTAATTTATCAGTTGTCTCTCTCAAAAAAATGTAGCACACAGAATTCAGATCCAAACTATGGAGATCACACACCAGTGCAGGTTTACTTTATCCCTTCCAAACCTAGAAAGATTTTGGTTTTCCAGGCATCAACAGAGTGTTAACAGTTTGCTTGTCAAAGAGAATACTTCTCTATTTTAGGGGTATCAATATCATGAGGATCTTCACATGGAAGAATGCATACAGATTCATTAAATCATAGTGATCTCTACCATAAGTCATGAAACGTTGGAAATTTACCAAACCAACAATTTCAGAAATGGAAAATAATAGTATAAAATGCTATTTTTTAATAAATCATTCACTCAGATGTGTTTGTAGCATCTAGGATCACTGTAACTGACAATGCAGTTATACTTCTTTACAATTACACATCCTTTCATGTATAGTAAACATTTTACACAATGACAAGCAATTTGCCTGGACAGTACCTTTGTTTCACTCTTCTTTCATCCTTAACTCTGCTCCTTATCTTTCCTCTGAGATTTTTCTCTTAATTATAGCATTTCTGAACCACAGTACGCACAGATTTTCCTGCTATAATCTTAGTATCTGATGCTAAAATTGGTTTCACAAAAAAAAAAAAAAAAAAAAAAAAAAAAAAAAAAAAAGCTATTTCTGTCATTTATAGCATAATTTTATGGCTAGGGAGATTATATGAGTCAGAGTTACCCCATTTCAGACTGATGAGGACTACTCTATTTTTAAATATTAAATTTGTGTATACATTGAATCATAGAATCATGGAATGGCCTGGGTTGAAAAGGACCATAATGATCAACTAGTTTCAACCCCTTGCCATGGCCAGGGTCACCAACCAGCAGACCAGGCTGCCCAGAGCCAGATCCAGCCTGGCCTTGAATGCCTCCAGGGATGGGACATCCACAACTTCCTTGGGCAACCTGTTCCACTGTATCACTACCCTTGGAGTGGTGTAGGATGTAGTTATAGTTATAGTTGACCTTCTGGGCTGCAAGTGCACACTAGTGGCTCATGTCCAGCTTCTCATCCACCAGGACCCCCAAGTCCTTCTCTGCAGGGCTGTATAAATATCTGGGATTGCCCCAATCCAAGTGCAGACCCTGCACTTGGCCTTATTGAACCTCATTAGGTTTTAATGGGCCTTCTCCAGCCTGTCCAGGTTCCTCTAGATAGCTTCCCTTCCTTCCAATGTATCGACCACACCACTCAGCTTAGTGTTATCTTCAAATTTGCTGAGGGTGCACTTGACGCCATCATCTATGTCATTGATGAATATGTTGAAGAGCATTGGTCCCAAGACAAATTCCTGAGGGAAACCACTTGTGACGGGCCTCCACTCTGACACAGAACAATTGATCACAACCCCTTGGCTGCGTCTAGCCAGTCAATTCCTGATCTATCAAACAGTCTATCCTTCAAATCCATACTTCTTCAATTTAGAGAGAAGGATGGAGAGGAACCATATCAAAGGCTTTGCAGAAGTCCAAGTAGATGACATCCATCGCCCTTCCACCCATACACCAGTCCACCTATGGGGTCTAGGAAAGCAAATCAGGAAAGAAAAAAAGGGATATAAGGTCTGCAGAGTCTTCATAGGTGAAACAGACCAAAAAAATATGTTGTGTTGAGCAGTAAAAAGGCTGCAACTTAAATTTTGAGAAACAGAAGGCAATCTGGGAAGGCAGCCCAAACAAATGAAATTGCATATCTCTGAGCATCACATGCTGTCTAAATACCCACCCAGCCTTAGTCACCAAATTTTCAACGTTCCGTAAAGAGTTTGGTACCACTGAGGGATTGATTCTTAACATTTAGAATGTTCTAAAATATCTTTCTCCAGGAACTCACATTACTGCATGCAGTTAGCAGTAGTACTATCTGTGTAACAAGGTTTATCAATAAAGAAACTAAATAACTGAGTCATAATTAAAAAAAAAAAAAAAAAACAAGCATAAAAAACCAACAGTTGCAAATGAGCAGAATCTGTTCAGAAGCAGAGAGAATTCTCTGACATGCAATCTCAGGGGAAGTTAAGTCCTACTAGAATAAAGTTTATGTTGGTGTTTCCCATGGAAATGTAGCTTGAGATTGAGAGAATCCTTATGCTTTTGACTGTAAGATTTTGAATATCAAATTGTCCTTCTTAGATCAGATGTACATCAACAATGCAAAAGTCCATTCAAAACTGCTGGGGTCAAATGGGGTGACTTTGATAGGACTGATTTCCTCAGGTAAAAGGACAGAGTACCCATTTAAAAAAAAAAAAACAAAAAAACACAACAGGTATGACTAATAAGAGAGAACACACAGCACCCACTTGAAGAAAAATATCAGGAATACATTCATCAGTTTATCTATGTATATTTTGGTGAAATTTATTCCCTTGTCCTACAAAGTTCACCAAAAGGCATAGTCATAAAAATAACAAGTTCAGGAAAATCACGTACGGGTGAGAAAGTATACAACTTTAAAAAGTCACTTTTTTTGCTCTTTGACACATTTTTATGGTATAAAATGACATTTCTTGATGCATTATCAGCTTTATGGTCACTGCCAAATGTTTTAATCTGTTGTACATTTAAAAGTCAATAAAATCTCTCTGTTTGGGTCTTAGCAAGATTATAGAACAAGATAAATCACAGTGGCTTTATCTACTCAAAAGCTCATCTGTTAGAAGACAATGCCCATAAATCTGGTGAATAAGTGCAGGAATATTTGTGAGTATCCTGAACAAGAAATGAAACCAGCATTTCAGCAGTTGAGTTTCTGTGTGACAGAACATCAATTTTTGCTTACAAATACAAGCTTAACAATAGTAGAAATAGCTGAGGCTTCTCTTTTAAGCCAGAGAGATGCTTCTGAATAAATAATTTCTGTGACAAAAAGACACTTGAAGGTCAGCAGAAATAGAAGCCAATTTTTTGTCCAAAAAAATAATTGTGAAGTCCAGATAATGAACTTTCTGGCTTACTACTGAGTATACATTGTTCTTGAGCTATGTGAGGATGCCAATACTGCTGCTCTTCCAATGAGTTAGGTTAATCAAACATGTTACAAGCTCAAGGGAATGTTCACTGTTTGCATAAGACAATCGGGAAAACCATGTACTTACTGCTTAATTTTTAAATTCTTCATTAAAAAAAGAATATTGCAGGCTGATACCTAGAAAGTCGTTGGACCTTTAATCTTTTACTTTTTGAAAAAAAATGAAGAAGCCAAGGAAGTATCAAAAGTTTTCCACCATGTGTGTTCTTCCTCAACATCCTCTGAATAAAAACCAGAGCAATAGAAGAAAATCCATGTATACTACAATTACCTAAATAGAACAAGTTTCTCAGAATGCTGTTATGGTAGCATAAAAAAATAAGTGCTGTACCATTTCAACAAAAGGTATTAAGTCAGAAATTAACTGTGAAATATGAAATGGATGAAAATATTTCCTGGAGTTGCAGATACCACTCATTAAAACGAATTTTGAGGAAAGACATAAATACACTTTATTACCAGACTAAAAGTTATCATTCTAGAAAGAAATATATTTTGGTTGTAATTGCTTTCACTGCATTAAGCCTCCTGATTTTCTTTCATAAATTGAACAATTCAGGGTTTCATTTACCACACGTAATATGCATAAAATTAGTTGGGAAAGTAATTCCTTACATCACCGTATACTCCTTCCACAGTTTTTGCAAAGATCTAACCCAATTCTCACTCTGTCAGAATGTGCACCACTTATATCTATGGTGCTAGAACAGACAGAAAAGAAAAACCTGACACTAAACACTGATTAAAGTTGTCAAAAAGACTAATGAATCTCTAGAGTGAATTAGGAGTTTGCTAACATTCTGTGAAGAAGTGGTAAAACTGCTTGGCTGTGGCCAAGACATGCTCAAGAATGGAGAAACCAAACGTGACTCAGAAAATGCTCCTGGGACATTCTGAAAGTTGGAAAGTCCACCCATGCAAAGAGTTTAGATGAGTTTTGCTTAGCCAGACAAAATGAGGCCTGAAAAGTTCATTTTAATGTCTGTATTTACACTGGAGTTGAGAAGAGTGAAAATATCAGGCACTGACAAGAATTGTTTGAGCTAACAATCAGAAGTTAACAGAGATTTTTTTCTCTGGTGATATCGGTCTTACCTACATTCAGCAAAGAGACATTAACAGATCCCACTTTGATTTCAATGCCTGATCGCAACTCTATACATTCCATTTGAAAACTGGCAGATAATGGATAAATGTTGACTGAGAGTCACAAACATACCAATAAAAGTAATGATTTTTTCAGCAATCTTGAAACATTTTCTATTCTCATATTCCTTTATCAAAACAGAAAACACGGTAGCATACTTTCTGACATTCGTGGGATTGTGTTTAACCAATGTATCAAAATGCATTACATTATTTGCGATAGCTTGAGTTATCACTGCACAGAACCCTCCCTGTGCCCTGATTTCAGCTCAGACAACATTAATAGTGCACTGATGATCGGTTGTTGCTGAGTAAAGAGTATTCACTCCGAGCTGGGCTGGGCTTCAGTGCTAGCTGGGCTGGGCTACATGCAGCCAGTGAGTGCAGGCCAAAGGTTAGACATGTCTGATCTAGAGTCTTATGTTCCAGATGAGTGAATGTGTTTTTTGATCTTCTGGACTACCTTTGGCTGTCTTCCCTTGGAGTACTAGAAAATAGAAAAAAGTTGAATCAAACCAAGATGCTTTTTCCTAGCTCTACCACTGGCTAAATCAGGAGACTGCTAAGCATTTCTCTTGTCTGCAAATGGATTTGAAGAGCAATTTTATATTTCAGTTAGTATACTTCTGATCAGATTAATACAACTTCATGCAAGCCCTTATGTAATGTGAGACATTACTTTTGTGAGAAAAAGACCCATAGAGAAATGATCAAGAACTCACACAGTTACTGTAAAACAAGAATCTGCCCCTAGCTCAACAACCCTTCCACAGTTTCATGATCTCAGAGAATTCAAACTTAGTGTTGCTAGCAATAATTTTGCCCTTATTTCTACATTAAATATTTTCACAAGAAAGGAAAAAGTAAAAATCCTAGCAAGTAGTTTTAGCGTTACACTGCTTTTCCACAAGTTTCTTTGGAAGAATGCCACTGTATAAATATCATCTGATCTTTACACTTCATAGATATAGAAATCTTTATAACAGAAAAAACAGTCACAAAAATTGCCACTGCATTTTGATTTTACAGAATGATGTAAAAAGAAGAACATGGAAAATTTCAGAAAATACATACTAGAAAAAACATAGCAAGGGTTTACTAATAATAGATATGTAGGATAATTTTCATGTCAAATTTTTGTACAGCTTTCTATTTAAACAAACAAATATTTTGTAACAAAGATTTTCCCAGTGTTCAGGGATTAAAATGTGAGATACAAAACTTGGGTAGGCTACATTTACTACAGATCAAACACATTAAAGTGGTTTAAAACCTTAAAGACTTTCTGCTGCACATATATTTAAAAAAAAAAAAAAAAAAAAAAGTACAGTCAATTTAGACTAAGGTAGCCCTGAAAAGCCTATTTTGTAGGAATAATGTCACTGAAGTTATTTTCTGTTGCTTCAACCATGTTGCATATTAAGCCTCCTTGAATCACAGTGCTTTCAGATATAACTTCCTTTCATTTTTGCCTACATCCTTCAATGATCTTATTCATGGGAACTTGGAGTCACTTTTCCAGCTGGGATTGTTTAATGGAAAAGGTTGGAATCACATTGTCATGGTTTTATGATTTTTGGTTATCAGTATTCCACATCATAACATCATGTAATGCTGGGGGTTTGACTGTTGATGCTCAAGTTCCAGGTGCCTGTCTGGAGGAGAAGAAGAACTACATTCACCAGGGGGCTTTGCGGTCAGTGAGGAGATGTAACTCCCGGCAAGGTCACCTGATGCTCTCTTCTTCGCCTGCGCTTCTTTGTCTGCTCTTCTCCGTCTGCTTTTCTTTATCAGCTCAACTGGACTGCACTTCTCACCTCAGCGTTGTGATGATGCCTATCCACCTTTTGCACACACTCTCTTTCTCTCATTATATTTTGCTGATACCATATTTAGTAAATTAGTCTGTTTCACCTTAGATCATTGCCACTGTTTTCAATTATTTTGGATTGGGGTCCCCTGTTTCCCTTTTCCAGAGGCGCGGATCTGCAGATTCCTCCGCCCCACTAGTCATGGAACCGAGCCGAACCAGCCCATAAAACATGAGACACACATAGAGCTATGGTAGAAATCAGGCCATGCTATCTCTTTACCTTTTCCAGACTTTCAAGATGGAAATTAGCTGATGGCCCAACAAAATTACAGCCATGATGTTTTTGGGAACTTGTCCCAAAGACACTCCTACAGACTCAAAAGAGCACATGCAATGGGAGCATTAGAGATATGTTTTAGAGTGCAAATAGAAGGAGGTCAAATGGAGGCAGCCATCCACAAAGCTTAGAAACAACAGAATCAGTCTTTTCCCAAAATCTGCAGGACTTCAGCTGTAGAGAATATTGCACTTAAGAGATTCAGTGGAACATCATACAAATGGTGGAGGAATGTGGAAATTTCAAGAAAGAAGTTTTATGGACTACTATTTCTTTCACTGTCTCCTTTTATACTTTTGTCCATAGGGACAATCATTTATAATTTTAGACTTTTGTACAGATGAAAGTTCTGATGTAGAGGAAGAAGATGAAAGGAGAAAACTACGTTACTCTGGAAGGTAACACATCCTCAGTTATCCTGTGCTTCTTTGTTCTCCCTATAAGACCAGCCAGTCCTTCTTTATCAAGAAAGAGAGCAAGTAAAACAAAACTGTACCCCTCAAAGGCTGTGAAACCTTCTTTACAATGTTTTTATGAGATCAGTGTATTGAAGTACTCTTATTTTAGCATTCATCACAACAGATGTTATTATTAGATAGTACTTATGTGCATCCTTTTGAAAGTTTAGCCATAATATTTAACTGTAGCTATTTCCTGTAGTAATGAATCCCATAGGTGAAGTCTACAACATGCATTAGAAACACATTTCCTTTACTTCTGTCTAAATATATCAGTCAATTATGTAACTGACTCCTCCTAATCTTACGTCATTTCAGCTTCGCGATACTCCAAAGCATGTAGATTTTGATGTCAACAAGTCCATCTTTGCTTTTTGTGCGAGTTTGGTGTTGTGTTCTTAGTGTTGTTGTTTTGCTTTTTTTAATTGAAAAGAAAAGCTTAGATGTAGGAGAGGAAACAAATCAAAGTGGAATTATGAAATTCCAGGAAGTATATTTGGCAAGTGTTGCATATCTTTTGACAAAACAGGCCACATAGGAATGTAAACAACTGAGACAGAGAATAATTATTTGCTAATAAGAAAAAATAAAAAAAAAAAGTCCATGAACAAGTTCTTGTGATTCAAAAGTAAAAACAACTCATTTCTGGTCAGAATAAATCGATCTTATTCAGCTGAATAGATTTAGCCTTAAAGATCCTGTACTTATACAGAGGAGTTACATCTGAGTTTCCATTTTGTCAAGCTTTCAGAGAGGAATAGATGTTCCTATTTATTTTCATTGCTGCACAATTACTTGTGACTTGTAAACATTTGGGTGACGTATCTTATTAGTCCAGGGAAAATTGGAAGCAATATGTTGAATGAAACATTAGCTAAAGTCTATTTCTACTGTGAATTTTGAGATTCCTGATATTTTCAGATTTCCGAAGATACTCAGCATCTCCTCTGCATATCCTACTGCAAAACACACGTAAATTTAGGTTTTTAAAAGAGAAGAAAAGAAGGAAGGAAGGTTGTTTTAAATGTTTTTAAATGCAGTGAAACAGCAAAGCTATGCAATATTTCAGTAATGAAAGGAAACACCAACTGTTCTCTTCAAATGTGGCCAAGAACATCCAGGATTAACAGTCATGGGACAAGAAGAAAAGTAAGCGAAGGAGTTCTGTGGTTGAACATGCTGCTGGGATCAGGGAATCCCAACACTCTGGATCATTTTTGGCTTTGTTCAGTGTCTGTCTTAAAAATACAAGGAGCAAAGACCAGAACCTACAGCTATTTATATTGCTTTTATTTGTAGCAGAACAAGTAGTATCAGCAGCAGTACCACCATTTCTCTTTTATTTTTGACCCTACTTCTGTAAGAAGGCATACACAAATGCTATACCCACTCCAATCTCAGATCTTCATCAGATTTGTGAATATCAAATCATGTACATGCTGAAAATATCTATCTAAATACTCAGCTTATGGGCAGATGCAGTAACACTATCCAAGCACATTTAAAACTTAGACACTTAAGTGGTTCATCAGATCCCTACCTGAGACCAATAGGGAAAATATTGCCCTCACTGAATTCAAAGATCTAAATTTCATCTCATCTTTGCTTTAATTTCCTGGATTCTGTTTTGGAAAATACTTTGACACTTCTTATTTGAAAACATTACCTTCCACAGTTAGAAAATTAAATTCACATTCAGGCATTTGAAAGATTCAATTTTTAGAGATGCTAAATAGTCAATGTTTGCAGCTCCCATTGAGTCAGAGTCATAACCTGAATATTTATTTGCTAGGCAGAAGATATCATCATTTAACATTGGACATACGCCACTGGATTTTTCAGGAAAATAAGGTGTATTACACATGGTGACAATTTAAGGGGAAGAACATGGTAAAAGAGAACATGAAAACTAACAGGAATCTTTTATCTTTTTGAAATCCACCTCAGTGTCAGTGTTTGGAGTTCTCCAATCCTGGATACTTCCCAGCCTGGTTGTATATCAAATTCATGCTGCCTAAAGTCCCTAACAGAAAAAAGCTCAGGTCTACTTTCTCTTGTCAATTCCTGACAAGGCAACTGCTTTTAAAATCCACAGTACTTTGTTTCCTAGCTCCTCTTCTTGGATTTTATGCTTATTTTCTTTCTTAGCCCTTTTACCATTCTTTCTCCTTAGATCCTTCTTATTACTTTCGTCTTCCTCCCTATTCCTTTGATTACTGTCTTCTCTTGTCATTCATCACCTCCTCTTCTCCTCTTTGGTAATCTCCACAAAACCAAATTCAAGTAGCATCTCCACAGAATATGTCACAGAAATATATTTTTTACCTGAGGCCCAGTTGTTTCCTTGCAAGCTCATCTTAGTTTCTGTCTTCAACACTTAACGATATCTAGCAGTCTACTCTAATATCTAGCTGTCATTGTTAAAGCACATAAATTCTCTCATGAAGTTCCTTTTTTAACTGTGGAAAATATCATTACTTAGCCTTTCACTTTGGCATATCATTGTGCAATCTTCAGTTCTAGCCACAACCAGAGTTTTACATGTGGAAGACAAAACTAAGTATTCTTTCTCTGTGAAATCCTGGAAACATCTTCAACCATATTGTGTCAGATTTTTTGTTGGTTTTTTTTTTTTTTTTTTTTAGTCTTAAGGAATATAGATTTCACTTATAGACATAACTCATTCCATCTGCCTGTTACTGTAACCATTTCTCTACTTTCCTTTGCTGTGATATCAAACATAAACTTCTTTCTTTTCAAATTCCTTCACATGTCTGTGTTGCTCGTTCTACTTCATATTCATTTGGGTCACCTGTCTTGGAGATCACAGTTTCTCAATTCTGTGAGGAGAATATTCATGTAAAAATATGACTAGATTTCTAGATTTTTCCAATTCTAACCTATACTTTCTTGTTTATACAGAGTAATTATATATTTTTACATATGCGAGGGTTGCTCTGAAAGAAATGCCTCCTGTTATATTGGTCACAAGACCAGAGGCAAATGTTGGTGGTATGACTGTACAGACTGAACCTTTTCAATAGTATTCTGTTACATTTTATTGCTTTGTGACAGATGGCAGCAGAGAAGTAGTCTGACAAAATAGTATCTGTCATGCAAGTGTGTATGAAGTAAAGATATGAAATTGAATTTCTCCATGTGGAAAAAATTGCACCCACTGACATTCATTAACACTTGCTGAATGTTGATGGATACCAAACAGTGAATCTGAGCACAGTGAGGTGGTGAGTGGTGCGTTTCCACAATGGCAACATTGACAGTGGTTCACCTCCACTAGTGCAGATTTTTACAATCACATCAAGCAGGTTCTTTATTTCCGTGGAAATAAGTAGGGAGCATTACTTTCAGAGCAAACTACATACATTTCAGATACGTAATCCTCATCTGTAAACAACAGAATAAGAATGGTATGCATATTCATTGTACACAGTAACTGATAATAAACATTCATTTTTTGTGTCACAAATATTATTAAAAGGAGGAAATGTTGGTTCTGGCAAAAGAACATATTTCTAAAAAACTCAAAAATATTTGTCCATTTGTCCATTCTGTTATTGTTCTTTAAATGTCAGCAGTTTAGAATATGTTCTGCAGAAATGCTTTTCCTAGAATTCCATCCACACAGGGAAGTCTTCCTCTCACCTGGACATTGGTTCCAAGGTAAATAGAAGTATATGCTGCATGCACAATTTGCTCAACAGTTTGTTACACTTCTAAATTCCTTTCTGGTGATATTCCTTTTACCCAAGAATCTTTGGCTACACAATTTTAAGGCAATCTCCAGTCTCCAATGAAACTATATGATAAAGTCCCTTGCCTGTCTATATTAGTATGATTCACACTTTTGAGAAAAAAAGCAGAAACATATGGGATTGCACAGTGGCCATATTAAAATGTGAACAGGGATAACTGCCACTTCTGTAGTGCTGCTACTTTAAAACATTTTTTATCCCTCATTTGTGGTAAGCTTCAAAACCTTGCAAAATAAATTTCCTATAAAGGACACGTGGAAATACAGAATCCTCTTTAGGGACTTTGGTGTTATGCGTTGATTTTCTCTTGGCTCTTTTCCACTGAGGTTTTTAAACAGTTTTTGAACCTTGTATGCCCATATAAAGTGTCTGAGTACTGAACTTAGAAGAATGACGGTTCAGTGGCAGATTTTGTCATAGTATTACCCCTATAATTTCCCTGACAACTTCAGCTTCACTAAAATAGCAACAATGTGTTTTTTCTAATTTGGCACAAGCCACTTCATGACTGTAAACCAGTTACTGTACTGCTGTTCAAACTGAAATTGGATTAAAGAAGTGGTGTGGAGACATCAAAATAAATTAGAACAAATAAGAATTCCAGTAAAATAACAGAACAAGAATGTTATGTCTTGCCTTAAGTGGATTAGTGGAAGATAAAAATATTATCATTAAAAAAAAAGCTGATGCTGTGTGGAAAAGTTTGAAAAGCATTCTGTTTAGAAGCAGTTCTTCACAAACAACTCTTTTCCTCCACTCATTAGTGCCATCAGCACTTTTATGTATAGAGTCATGGGGGGCCAAATACACAAATTCCAGTTGTGGGGTCATTGAAGATGACAGTTTAAATCTGCTTTTAAGCTATGCTAGATTATCGCTCCCAGCTGGACTGCATGTGACAGAGAACTATTTTTCTTCCAGTACTGGTCTTTCAGTGTTGTCAGTATGAATCTTCAACTTATATATTTTCTTGGTCATTGTGGCCCTAGAAAACAAAATACATTTTTTAATATTCTTCTGAATTGGTTATATCTACTTTATACTAGCTCCATAGCACTAGTAATCACTTAAAGAATCATTAAGGTTGGAAAAGACATCTAAGATCATCCAGTTCAAACCCAAGCCATCCCACCTATCTACTAACCATGTCCTTCAGTGACACATCTCCACAGTTCTTGAACACCTCCAGGAACACTTCATCATCTCCCTGGGCAATCTGTTCCTATGCATCACCACTCTTTCTGAGAATATTTTTTTCCTAGTAGTCACAATTAATAAAACAAATACATATGAATGGATTATTTAACAAACAGCATTTTTATGAAATGCCCATGATTTGCAGACATTGAGCAAAAGTGCATAATGTCCAGTACTGAGTGCAAAACATACTTACCAAAATAAAGAAACCCAAGTGCATATTATACTCTTGGTAAAGTCACCTAATTTATACAATTGACAATGCAGGCACTCTGAATACAATAACATGTTAGGAAAAGGTGGATACTTAATGACAAAAGGGAACATACTGTAGGCAACTTGTGTGTCAAAGGAATATAAAAATCACAGTATACAGAAAACTGCACTTCTCAGTGGCTATAACAGAGATAAATTAGCACAGTATTCAAAGTTACTGTTCAGCTTTGGTTTTTTTATTTCTTGTTCTGCTCATTTCTCAGTATTTTCATTCAGACTGTAACAGTAATTGTAATATTCATTGCCAAAGAACTTTATACATCTTCTGTATTCATTAAAGCCAAAATAATTAATTGTACATTCACTGTAAGACAGATAATTATAAAATCATTCTACCAACAATAAATAAATAAACTGACCAGAACTGAGCTCAAAAATAAATAAGCTACTATCCACAAATATGAAGTCCTTGTTAACATATGTGGTGTACAAAAATGGAAATATGAGTTAGCTGCATGAAAGCATTTGTATTAAAAACGGTAATTATATTGGAAAATATACAATTGAAAAACATGAATTTAATCTCCCATCAGAATCTCAAAAGGTGTTTTTCACAAGCTTCGTGGTAAAATTATAGGGAGGAGGCAGTGCAGAGAATCAAGGAATGGCAAAAATAAATATATCACAATATTATAGAAATCAGACAGTTTTCAAATAATTGTTTTTTAAAGACTGTGATAGCGTATGTAAGCCTTGGAAAAAATGTACATCTGTAGTATTATGAACATTACTTTCCCAGTCACCAAAGTTATTGCTCACAGACTAGTCCAGTCCCACATGGACAATACTGAAGATAAATCTCATATTTTTATCTGCAGAAGCAGACTAACACAGGGAGAAGTTGTGCATGTTTTCTTCCTAACAGCCTTCAGCCTGTCTCTACACAGCCACAGAGGAACCATATCTGAGGATCAACAAGTAGTCTTTGTGCTCACTCAGCCCATGATTTTTCTACTGAGAAAGCCAACATAAATGCATTTCCAAGAGCCTCTAACCTTGGAAGGGACTTTTTGAAACAACAAGCCATTTCCCAGAGTTGCAGTGTAAGTTAGAAGGGAGGTAGAACACCCTTGGAGAGTCAGAGCTGTGAAAAATGTGCTGGAGTAGTACTTTGGCAATTTTTCCATACGATGTGGCCAAATTAACTCACTGTTTACTGTGCTTTCTTTCAATACAGTGGCACTGTGCTTAATTTCAAACTGTTTCTTCTACTCTTACATATGCCTAGGAATTTCTTGAAGCACTCATGCACTGAAACAAGGAGTTCTACTGTTTATAATCTTGCAGGAATGCATTAAGCTTCTGTAATACGTCCTACTTGCAGCTTTGTTTCCCAGTTCTTTTTTCCTTTCACCTTATTTGTATGTCTCCCCAGATGAGTGCACCCTTCATCCCTTGCCAGTGTCTCTGTGTTAGGAAAGTGTGCTCTCATGATCACTTGTTAGCACAGTGACCAAAAGCTAACCACTATCAAAAGCTGCACTTCAGCTTTGTACCTCAGCCCTTTCCACTCTTTCAGAAAACAGAATTTTTCTTTTGCAACCAAAACTGGTATCCTCATTTCCATAAAGTGAAATTGTAACAGATAAAATTGCGTATGCATTCAGTCTGCAGATGAGTGACTGAAAAAAACAATGGACATCTTGAATATTCTGGCTTACACTAAAATAAGACATAATGGAGATTGATTAATCAGAGGCAGAGTTCCATTTTTCATGTATGCATATACAAGGTAATAATGTACATATACATATGATGTTTTTTTTTTTCTTGCTTATTTTGGGAAAAGCCCTGTCATGCCATATTTAGGATGCCTTGAGGAACCAGTTTTACCCTTCCTTTCTCATCCCCTCTTTGCCTCCTCTTGATTTCATTTTGATTCATTACTGAAGTGTCAGGGTTAATAAATCCTCTTTTCACTTCACATAGTTGTCCTGGTGTCGAGTATCCAGGAAGTAGCACAAAGTATGATTTTGCCAAGTCACGGTATCCTCACATCGTGTGAGTGGAAGAGTTTCCTGGGGAGAAGGATAAGCAAAACTGCATTTCTAGATCTCCTAAACATTAAGCTTAGCAACAGCTTTGTCCTAGAGAAAGTTATTCAGCTTGAGCTTCCCTAATGAATAATGCAGAAGGACTTGAAGTACCAGAACAATTTTCTTGCCATTTATGGATGCTAAGTTACCCAAAACAAAAAGATGCTAGTTTTGTAAACAGCTATTCTTTGGTAAACATTTTGTAATATCTCCTTTTTCACTCCATAGGAATTCTTTATTGCGGCTGTAAAAATAAAACAGCTTTAGCAGAGAAATCTGTGGCAAGCTTCTTCACAGAAAGACAGAAATATTTTGAGATGCAATTTGAATTGGGAAATAGAAAGAGGTTCTTGGATTTGATCTCCAGAATAGTATTTTTCTATTTTTCACACTCTACTTAGAGCAATTTTGCAGATAAAGTGGAGACAATGCAAGGGGAGGTCTTCAAATCACAATATGAAGTTTTTTGGAATTAACGAGACTGTTGTTTTAAGGCCTTTCTTTAAACAGGCTGAGATTTTATTTCTGGAAGAAGCTTCACAGGAAGACGTGTCTTGAAACTGTAAGGCTTTCCTTGCTGTTGTTGCTTTCAGTCCACATGGAAATTGGGAACAGCCCAGCTAGCTTGGCAGTAGGAACACACAGATAGGTATGGCATGTCTCTGAGAAAAGACATAGTCACCCTCGCCTGAGGGAAACAAGGTCATTTCAAGATCATCTCAGAAAGAGATGACATCATGTAGGCCATGTTTTCTTGACCCAGGCCTCTATTTAACAGAAGTATGTTTCTGAGCATGGAATAGAATACACTGTAGGGGTGTCCCACAGCTTAGCATTCCCTGTTCCTAATCCTGAATCAAAAGGCTTACTTTGAGCAGCCCTCACACTAAAATTTCATGCACCACTTGCACAGTGTTGGCAGAGCTGCACTAGTTTTTAGCAAACTGCTGCCAGTACTCCAGTCTAGAAACATTCTGAGCCATGAGCTAACAGATTCGTACTGTTGCCTGATTAGATAACTGCATTTTCTTTTTTCTCCCAGTTTTGACTGTGCCACCAAATTACAGGAACATGCTGACAGGACATTCAGTACATTGAAGTCATAGTCTGTGATACCCTGTAAGGAGAACAGGTGAGATGCTGGATTAGCAGTAACACCCCAACACTGCTGTGGTTAATAACAAATCTTCTATCTGGTAAGTGGTGGGGTATTTTAAATGAGTTCAGAAAACTGTCGGCAATGGGCAACATGGCACATGTGCTTGACTGGTCTTCATTGCTTTAAAACTTGTGACTTCAGCAGATAGAGTTAATCCTGATCTAAGGCTTTGATCATCTATGGATGGCTCTCTGTTTTCATGTTTGCTTTTTTCCAAGCTGGTCATTCAAGTCAGATGAGAATGAGGCCCAGTAACATTCTCAATAAGTATTTATTAAAAGATTGTTGTTTTGATGGTAGATTCTCTATGCGTGATGATTCAACTTTGCAAAACCACCTAAAATAAGGTTCATCTCAGGATTCTGCAGTTTCTCAGGTTTCTTTCAGATGACTGAATTCTGCATGTATGCTTATAGGAAGGTCTGCATAACTTTATAGCCCGAAAATCCTGTTTTGATTTCATTTACATTACAGTTAATATAGAGTTCTTGAAGAAGTGGGAACAGGATCTTTTTATTCATTCTGAAGAAAGAATGAAAAGATGTGGGAAGGATTTTCCTAATTATTTCATTCTAATTGGTGAACATAAACTTCCTTAAAGCAATCCAGCAAGAATTTTGAATTTCAATAAATCTATTCTGGAGACACCTCAAAGGAAACTATGTTTAAATTCTGTTGAATAACTTTTCCCATTAGTACCGAATCAAAAATGGCATAAAAAACAAACTAGCTAGTATTGAAATATTCTGAGTTATTTTCTATTTAGATTGCATCTTTAATGTACAATACTGTTACAATTACTATCTAATTTCTGCCATTGGAAAATTTCTAAATACGTAATTGCAGCTGTCTTAGGAAAGAAAGTTCAGCATAGTTATTTGCATTTGTTGTAAATTTAGTTTAAATTTCTGATTTTATATTTGTTTTGCTGTGATGTTTTTGGTTTTTTTTTATGTTGTAAATTGGTAGTTTGAGTTTAAAAACTCTGGGTGTATCATCTTTGAGTACTGAGACCATAAACTCCGTGATATAATAAATACCTTGGGTATATGATATGTAGTCTAGCAGTAGACAAGGTGGGAGAGCTGTTGCTGTGCTTCATGATCACTGAATCAAAAATTTACAAGAAATTTTTTTGCTTATGACTGTGACTAATATCTAAACAAAAACTGTCTGAGTAACTCAGCCTTGAAGACAGACCTATTGATAACACAAACACTTCCTATTCAGGCTGAAAGCATATGCAGTGTGATGACTACCTATTACACATATATATATATGCATATACATATGTATATATGTATTTGTATTTGTGTGACAGAACAAACAGAAATCAGAATTATTTAATATTAAAAAGGGGAAAAATGATCCCTTTGATGTACTTCCTGGACAACTGAATCATAGAATCATAGAATTACAGAATCATAGAATGACCTGGGTTGAAAAGGACCATAATGATCAACCAGGTTTCAACCCCCTGCCATGGTCAGGGTCACCAACCAGCAGACCAGGTTGCCCAGAGCCACGTACAGCCTGGTCTCAAATGCCTCCAGGGATGGGACATCCATAACCTCCTTTGGCAACCTGTTCCAGTGTATCACCACCCTCTGAGTGAAAATCTTCCTCCTAATAACTAATCTTAACTTCCTGTCTCAGTTGAAGACCATTCCCCCTTGTCCTATCACTATCCACCCTTGTAAACAGCCTTCTTGTTTATATGCTCCCTTCAAGTACTAGAAGGCCACAATGAGGTATCCCCAGAGCCTTCTCTTCTTCAAGCTAAACAAGCCCAGTTCCCTCAACCTTTCCTCATAGGAGAGATGCTCCAGCCCTCTGATCATCTTAGTGGCCCTCCTCTGGACCCGCTCCAAGAGCTCCATGTATTTCCTGTGCTGGGGGCCCCAGGCCTGGATGCAGTACTCCAGATGGAGCCTCACAAGAGCTGAGTAGAGGGGAACAATCACCTCCCTCTCTGTGCTGGCCACCCCTTTTTTAATGCAGCCCAGGATGTAGTTATAGTTGGCATTTGGGCTGCAAGCACACACTGCTGGCTCATATCCAGCTTCTTGTCTACCAGAAATTGGCTTCTTCAAGAATCGGATGACATTATTATTGATGTTTTTGTGAATTATTCATTTGCCCCCAAATTATAACAGTATACTCTTCATGTTTTGGAGCAAGCTCACTTGAGACAGGATGATATGTATCTTTTTTTCAGAAGAAAGAATAATTCTCTCAGCTGAAAAGATTATTCTCATTTGGTTAAGTTATCCTAATAGATGAATATAATCATGTCCCAGAATCAAACAGTGTGTTGAAAGAGACACAAGAAATGAAAAGAAATCATACTTTAGTGTATAGAGTAACTTGCCCTCCACAAAAGGGATGCTGGGAAAAGTATTCAGTGCTCCTAGGTATTGAACTGCTACACTGCTAGGAGTTATGATGGAAGTGCTGGAAAGGGAAAAATTACTCTCCCTTAGCGTATTCTATTGAATCAAAATGTCCGATAAACATTTATTGGTTCCTACAGGGAGAGTTGGAAAATATGCTTACATGTGTAACAAATTAAACTTCAGTCAAATGTAGTCACCTCAGCTTTTAGAGTACTGTGTTCATCACTGGCAAGCCAAATGTAGGAGAACTTATATGACAGAAGTTTTTGTAGTTTTGTTGCAGGCTTGGACTCTGAAACTCTTCAAGCATGCTCTGATCCAGTGCATTTGTTTGAAACAGTGTTTATAGAAGAAGTAACTGGAAAATTCAGATAACCTGCAAAAT
The DNA here is from genome assembly GCF_987193195.1 of Phasianus colchicus. Lineage (NCBI taxonomy): Eukaryota > Metazoa > Chordata > Aves > Galliformes > Phasianidae > Phasianus > Phasianus colchicus. The sequence goes on along the minus strand of NC_143437.1, from coordinate 61,215,386 downwards.
TCTGTGGCATTCCTTTTCTTCCATTTGCAAAGTTGGCATTTATTTAGAATGGTCAGGTTACTATAGTTCTAGTATTTACTTTCCTATTTCATATGCTGTTGTCTGTATTTGTTTTATTTTGCTTGCAACTTAGGTTTCCAGTCTATGCTTGCAGTTAGCACACTTTTTAGAACGATCAAATAGATTTACACTGGAGCAAAATGGGGTGAGCTGGCTTCATAATATATAAATGTAGTACTATTCCTTCAAAGTGGATGAAGGTGATATGCATGACAAATCAAACTTCAGCCCGCACCTTTCCACTAATCTGAATGGACAAAGGCAAATCTGGGCAGTATATAAGAAAGGGAAATCCCATTTGATTGACTGTAGCAGTCAGAGAAAATTTCCCCAACAGAAAATATGGTTCTTCTAGTCCTGAAAAAGTAGATAATTTTCCATATCCAAGAATTCCATTCTTCTAAAATTGTCAGAAGCTGTGGCAATTATTAATACTTAGAGTTTTCTAGTTTATGTCACATGGCACCAAGCAGAAGTCTTTCAAATTACTTCATGGACAATATTCATCAGATATAATTCCAGCCAAACTCATTACTTTGGCGAATTCTTCTGGCTTATGGCATGTAAGGAAGGTCTTGGATATGTTTATTTAAAAAACAAAATCAAATTGCTGTTTTCATATTATTAAAGTATATCTATTTTCTGAAGCTTGACCAAGGTACAGTAAAATGCTATCCATGAGAGTATCAAAATACTCAAATAAACAGAGAATTGGATGACTGGAAAAGCAAACAACTAAGTAGGCTTTATGGGCATGACCCCATTTTTAGGATATGAGTTACAGTTAAATAGATTATGGTCTGTAATAGACTTGATTTGCAGATGTCTCCAGCATTGCTCAGACTTTGCCTTTTGGCGACTTTCCTACTGAGTGAACTTTTACTACAAATGTGCAGTGCTCAGCAGCGATGCTATTCTTTTTCCATTATCTCTACTGGATTATCACCACATGGATAAGAACTGAATTTTTCTTTAAACTTCTGAGTGTATCAGCCTATGTGTCAGAGATGTATTATTTTTGTCTTCTGATACCTGTAAAATGTGCTTCTCATGGTTCATATACCAGGTTGTCATTTCAAGAAGCCTGCCTTTCCATTCTGTTTTTCTTCTCTTGATAATTAATAGGCTTCCAATGAATGAGTTCTGATGTGGACCCAATTTTTCAGAAACCTCAAGGTCTGTTTTCCTCCTCTTGGAAATGAATGCACTCCATGGACATCTTTTAGCCTTTGTGGTTTCTAGAAATTATCTTTACTTTTAGATGATTCTCACTCTTTGGCATAAGTTCTATGAATGAAGCTCTTTCTCAGGACCGTAAAAATACAGATAGCTCAATTCAGTCTTACTGATGTTGGCCAAAATAAAATAAAACAAAAAAGCCTTTTGGGGATGGAACTCAATTGTAGCCCATCTGTTTAGCCTCTCAGAGCGGATGCATCTCCGAGTGCCCCATCTGCTCTCTTCAATGAAAGTGAGAAATGCTAAACTGCAATGGAGGTAAACAATCCCACCTTGGCATGAGAAGCCTTGCATATGCTCGCCAGTAAGGCTCACAATGGGCTTTGTGTGGCAGCATGGCCTCCCAGAAGCAGTGATGGGGACTAATGAGGAAAGGCTATTTGCCAAGCTCAGGAGCTACAGACAGCACCTAACTTCTCGCTACCTGACAGAAAATGTAGAAAATCCTTTTCTAGGGCTCCAAGGAGTGCTCAGAGGGGAGCACTGAGGGTAACCCCTGTTCTTAGCCAAACGCCATTCCTCCAGCTGCAACTGGTGCATGATGCTGGACTGAGCAAGCACTTGTGTTCTGGACTTGTCAGAGCTTCACTTGTGCCCTTCCCGTGGCTGTGCAATGCACTCACATCACAGAATTTCCAGGGAGTTCACACATTCAGTAAGAGAAATTCCAGTGGGTTTCCTGCCCAGACTTGGCTTTAACTTTTCCCTGTACATTCTGTTTAGTTGTTTGTTTGCTCTTCTTGTGCAACAATTATGCTTATAGAAACTGTTCTCTTTTCATTTGAGATTGCTTACACTAAAGTATCTGAGTCCCATGGTCATCACTGCAGGACAGATTTACAGTTTTTTGTAATCCTATGTTTGAATTACCATTTCTTTAGTTTGAATTTTTTCAGTAATAACCTTTACTCAGAAACCTTTGAATGGCAGTGACACTACACAGCTGTAGTGTGGCTTACTGTCAACTCCTAATACCCATTCTTATTCCTGTGATAGTACTTTTTTGTTTTATTACATCTCTTTATCTGAACACATGCTTCTACTTAACGGCTTTTGTAGACTAATAAAGACTTTTAAAGAAAATGATTTTGGACAAAAAGACAATGGATAGGATCCAATAGAACATACCAGGGGACAGTTATTTACAGTTAAAGTCCCAAGGACAGTGATTTTAGAAAATACCCAGTGAACTATGAATGAAGCTCTGAGTTTACAAAGAGCTCCACAATAATCCATATAAAAATCCAAAATTATATAAATTGATCATGTTTACCAGGGCATGATACAGTCGTTAGAAATGGAGATGGTAGAACAGTGTTGTGCTAACAGGTGTATGAATGTTCAGTTTTATGAAGGTTTCATTTTGTTGGAGGTCTGTTGGTAGGGAAGAAATACACAGCTCCTTCCACAGCATCAGGATTCATGAAAGGAGGATTTGGACACACATCATCCACCAGCAGGTAATATGGATATGTGTCTGAAATAATGTCTTCCAAGATGTTTCCAGAAGGCCACATGGGGCCCTCACTGCCCCAGATCTGACATCATCCTCTTGACACTATCTCCCTGACAAAATATCTTGAAGACCATTATTTGCAATGCTCACAGCTTTGTCAGCATTTCTTCATGTAAACTCTGAGCCCCTCCTCCCAGCACCCCTGTTATCCTTTCTTTGCCAACTGTTAGGTCCCATCACTCCCTCTGAGATCCTTTCCCATCTCATTTGAACCTAGATGTACACACTAGGTTTCCTTCAGGCTGCTGATCGTTTATTATTATCACTTAGCTAGCAACACTCGAACCATTTCCAAAAATCAAACTACTGGGAGAGAGATGCTTTGTTTCAGTCCTTGATGTTTTCACTGTGTAAGCCTGTAACAGCATGATTCAAAGCAGAAACTTGAAAATACTAGTGTATGGCATTGTCCCTCTAATTGAGGTGATATCATTCCTGCCTTGGTGAAAATATGCATAAGCTTGTTCAGCTCATGACGCCATGTACAAAAACAAAACAAAAAAGAACAAACCAGTAATAACTCTGAAAAATTAAAAATCTGAGCATGCTGTTGTTAAGGGAGGGTTGCTAGCTCCCCTGATGCAGGGTGGGAACACGGCACCAGACTCTTGATCTTGCAGTTATTTTCTGCCTGGCATCCAGCCTGAATCTAGGAGAAAGATGGCTGATTTGAAGTACTGAGATTGTTCTTAATGATATAAAGAAGATGAGGAAAATAAGAATTAGCATACATAGTGGCAGCGGGACCAGAAAGTTTATGAGATAATATGGAAGAGAGGGATAGTAGTGGGGATGTGGAAACTAGCTAACCCATAGTCTGGATGAAGAATGAGTCAAAAAGCTAAGACACCAGGAAAAGACAGGAAGATTAACTTTGTATTAGAAATCTGGGAGGATTGTCAAAAATGAATGAGCACTAAAGAATCCACATGAAAATTTGATTAGGGTATTGTAAATCAAATTTCTAAAGAAAAATTCATTAAGTAATTGAGAATAAAATAATACTGTGAGTAATCAGTATAAATAAGCAAGTATACAAATTAAATGAGACAGATATTGAAATATTAATACCATCAAACACACAAATCAAAGGACCTGATTAAAGCCATAGAAATCATGTTGTTAATTCTACCACTGACTCAATAGAAACTCATCTTTGAAAATTTTATTGTGTTTTTGTTATTACTTAAGAGTTTGTTTGAAGAAATATGTGTGTATATATGTAGTAGCTGCATAGAAAAGCTGGGAGTAAAATAAGCTGTCACGCAGTTCATGAAGTCTCAATTTAGGCACAGTTGTCCTCATTGCACAATCTGTATCAAGACGTGGCTTTTGCTTTCTCTTGTGATTCTCTGTTACTAGAATCCTAATAGCCATGAAAAATCTTACACTAGCATAACCTGCTGTTGAATCAAAAACAAAATCTGTAGACAAATTTTCATGTCCCACCCTTTTCCTATCCTAACATGTTTAGAATTCTTATATAAAATCCTAAGTATGGTAAGAACATCTTTCTTCAAGAAAGATAAATTTGTCTTCTAAACATCCATGGTAAGCACTATTCTTCCTTGATCTATATTATACTTATTTTGTCCATGGAGTTGGATGAAAAGTAAAACTAATTTAAATAAACTTATGTCTAGAATATCTCTTGACAGTACCCTGTGTCATTTCCCAACTTGTTCACTTCTTTTCTTTTTCTCCCTTATGAAATATGTGAACAAGCATTTTTGTAATATGAACAAAGCTTAGTTTCCTACAGACTTATGTCTGATATTCAATTGCCAGCTCAAATTAAAATTTTCAGTAGTGTTATAGAACAGCTCATGTCTTCATCTAAAAATCACATTGTAGATTTTCTTTGAAAATGCTCAAACAACTCGTTATATTTTGAGAAACTCACTCTCTAGTGTAGTTATTCAGTGCTGGACTATATGTTTTGAATTTGCTGTGGGAAATTAGATTGACAGAGAGGTCCAAACACAACGAGATGAAACTAAGTTGAAAAAAATGTGTCCTCTAGACTAGCCCTGACACCAGCCTATTTGTGGTACCATCCTCAGAGAGCTGTTTGTACATACCAGACCCAGTCCAGGAACGCTTTAAACTCAAAGAGCAGAAGGAGAATCAGAAGTGGTTCTGGAAGAGAAGCAAGATGATAAAAATGAAGAAGAAAAGCAGGCAACAAGGATGTGCCAGAAAGAAAAGGGAAACAGTAGTAGCAAGGCAGGGATCTTGGAGTGGGGCAGCTCTTTCTAAACTGGTTGCAGTCTTCTTATTTACACTGTTTTGTGTCCTTTGGGCCCCCTGTGTTTCTAGAGGTTTCTCCTGAGCTAGTGGTGAGGCCCTGCGTTCTGTTGCTGTTGAGGGCTGCTGGACGTTGGGGCAGAGAAGCACCCTGCAAACACTACAGCAGTGCTCTGTATAAACCCCCAGGAAGCTGTCAGGAGTGCCAAGGAACTGGATTTTACGTCACCAGAACCCTACCTGATGTTGTTGCTCATCATTAACAGCCTTCACAAAGGAACACGCTCTGCCAGTGATTAGACACATGCTCTGAAATAGCTATGAAATAGGCTGTACACATGATGTGTTTTATCTCATCCCTCAGCCAGATTCCATGAAATGTTGAGTACAACTCACATGCATTCAAACAATTCACACAAACCACATGAAACCACCTTTCCTGCAAAATGCTCTGTTCTGACTTGTCTCTTGAGTAATGGACACTGTGCTTTAAGTAGATGATTAGTCAGCAGCTAGATAGCACACTGCTGACAAACTAGCTGATTAGGTATTAACAGTAGGCATAACTCAGTTAATCCACTAATTTTTATTTTACACACACTGCATAATACTGTCTTTACTAATCCTACTGTTTATTTCTTGGCAGTTGAAAATAAGTTGACTCCATGAGAATCATCTGTTTTAAGAGCTATAAAACCCAGTTACTGCAGGCACACCAGACTTTTAATGTTGTATACGAATGACTCAGAAGAGCTCCCACTCAACAATGGGCACCATGTATCTAAGGAAAACCCGCAGCGATGAGATGTAGAACCTAGACAAACCTTCAGCTCTAATCACTTCATTGTAGCACTGACAAAGCTGAAGTCTTGAATATCCAGATTCAGGCCTGTGAAGAAGACGATATTTTCTTGCAAAAGGATAATGCCAGCAACTTACTAGTTTGAAGACCATGAAGCACAGTGCCAGGCTTGGCTGCACTGTCCTACCACACTCATGGTATAGTCTGGATTTGGTGCCTTCTGACTTCCATCTGTTGAGGCCAATGAAAAATGTACTGTGTTTGCAATATTTTCCTAGTAATGGCATTGCCATAGCAGCTGCGAAACAGTGCATCACTTCTGCTGGTATCGATTTTTAGGACCTTGGAATGAAAGTTCTTGTTCACTGTTGGTGAAAATGCATAGCTAATGTTTGTGACTATGTTGAAAAATAGTGCTGAGAGTTTTCTCTCTCAAATAGCGTCATTGTGATCTTTATATCAATTGCAATTTCTATAAAAATAAGTAGGAAAATTACTTTCAGAGTGACTTACTACGTAAGATTATTATTCTTTAGTTTCTCCACTGAGGAAAAATAATATGCAGACAATGCTAATGGCTGTTTTTGAAAATCAAAAGAAGAAGCTGCAGGAAGCTGTTGAAGTTCAGATCTACAGGGTAGAAGTCCATACATGAGGTAATTGTTTGGACTCCCTTTGTAGTCAATGAAAAGAAATAGGAAACTCTGGGAGATGATTTATCACACCCTAAAATAGTAATCTTAAATAGGGCAAATGAATCTCATCTTGGAAGTGTCTGTTTGTCTGTAATGACTATAAAAGGAATCAAGGAAACCAGCTTTCAAGTAAATGTCAACACTGAAAACATTTGAAGTTCATTAAAATGATTCCCTCTGAATTTGCCTCCTTGAGAACCCTCACAGCAGGGACCTCAAGACACTGTTATTAGCCTCCAGCCTTTTCCTTTACAATGAGACTTTTGAATGAGAGGACTCTTTAGCTCCTGCATAAGAACAACCAGAAGATTGGAGGAAACTCGCAAACAGAGATGGTGACAGAAATCTACCCATACAATATAGTGGAAGATCTCTCTCAATCCTACCCCTATCTTTTCATTTAAAGCTTTTCTTGCAAACATTTTTCAAAAACAAACTTCAAAATCACTGACATGGAGCATTGGTATGGATTTTTAAAGCTCCATACTCTGGATATCTGGCAGGGAACATCACAAGGACAAGTGTATAACATACTTATTGTAGAAATCCCTAGGGAAATGCAATAGCTCTGTTGTACTAAGTGCAATGCTATCAGCTAGAGACAGTCTGTACCACAAAAGCTACAAGGGGAAGACAATTGAAGTACTGTGGTTTTTTCCTTAAAGATGGAGAATTGAGACACAAAGAGATTAAAGGGTAATTTTCCCAAATTACACAGAAAGTCTGTGGTGGAACCTTGGTTCCCTCAAAGTGCAGTCTATAACCACATGCTTCTGTTGGCATGCAGTGGTATTGCTAATTTAGGGATATGCTCTTTTCAGACAGGGCTGCACTTACAGATAATATTTGATTTTCTGTAATTTGGCTGAATTTCTTGTAAGAAAAATGGTTTACAGTGCAGTATCAAACCCTATCATTGAGTCAATATTGAGCTCTTATGGCCAGAAAGGATTTGAGTGACTTTCTAGAAGTTTCAAAAGACTCTATTTCTCAGCAAAAGGCCATAATGATATCCTGAAAGCTAGCAGGTTGATTGATTATGTTCTCCACATGAAGCTAGAGGCTTAAGGTTAAATATCTGTAGGAGTAAGTAACAGCTGCTGCTAAAATAAGAGTTCAGATTCCAAGAATGGAAAATTTACATGAGGTTTACTTAAAAATTCATGAAGTTTCTCAAATGATGAAAACCAAAGGTCATAAACAGTAACTATTGGTCTCTGAAGAAAAACACATGAGAATCTTTTCAAGAGAGATGGAAATTTTTATTTCTAATATCATAAAAGGAGGCATTTCAGTTGTCAATGAAAATGAAAGTTCAGGAGTAATTTGTTATGAAATGGGTAGTAATGACATGATACAAAATTATCAGATGGTGATCACATGAATGACAGTAAATCTCTATGTCCAGTATAGAGAATTAATATTCCCTTTCAGATGGGAGTTAGGTTAACCAGATCCATGGCTTTCATGTTTTTTTGTTTTTTGTTTTTTGTTTTTTGTTTTGTTTTTTTTTTTTTTAATTGTTAATATTCAGCAAGGGAATCAGCTGTTTTTCTCACATGCATTGGTGATTTCTAATAGCTGTAGAGATTTCAGTGGTTACCTGTTATTCATTCTGCGAGCTGGAGTTTCCAATCCTGAAAGCTTTTCATAAACATCAGCTCTTGTATTTGAATTCCTCACAAGAACTTGGAAGAAGAGCATTGTTCCAGGACAGTCTTATGAAAAATGGCCATAACATAGGTTTATCTTCCTCTCAGTTTTCATAATGCCATTTTTTTAACTTTTTAAACATATAAAATAAATTCTTTCTCACACAAGTAGTGAGGTATCCAAATTTCAGGATCTAACATTATATATAACAATTATTTTATGTGAAATCTGAAGATTAGATCAAGCAATGAATGATAAAGACAAAGTCAACACAGTTTCATTTCTTTTACCAGAAAAGAATGATTGAAAGATACTGATTTAAGACTGCTAAAAGGCAGCAATTTGTTCTTCAATTCACAGCTAATCTATTTTATTCACAGCTAAACCCTTTTTCTCAGTTTTACAGGTTATATTTGAAATAATGTACTTAGCAGAATTCAATTAAGAGAGACTTTCATTTGAAAATTGAGAAGTTCTGCAGTTAGATAACACACAATAATAAACTAAAATGGAAACAAAATATAGTATTCTGTAAATAGACCCATATTTCACACCTTGCTTGAGAGGAGATTTTAGTAGATAATTTCCTAACTACTTTTTGTGAACTCATCAGGAATTAGATGATGGGCCTGCATAAGACACACAGAAACAATACTGTTGTTCTGATTTGACTCTGAAGTAAGATCTAGATGGGAACTTTCTGATCTAGAAGTGATGCTGTATTCAGCCAGATTGCTTTGTTTGGAAGAGCTTGCATTGGAAAACAGATGTTGAATCCCAGAGAATGTCTGGGGGAATACTCTCTGGATTCCAGGGCACAACAGTGCCTTCCCTGTGGTCAATGGCAAATCAGCAGTGCCCTCCTTGGGATCTAGTCAGTTGTCTGCCTCAAGTAAAAGATGTCACAAGTACCTATAACAGAAATTTTCCTAATAATTTTTTTTTTTTAAAAAAATATTAATAAAATAAGAAACAAGGAAACAATGTTTAATTCAAATTGAAAGACAGTGGAATTATACCGTGCTTTTTTTTTTTTTCTTTTCTTTTTTTATTTTTGTGAGAGGTCTTATTAGTAGATGGTAAAACTTTTTACTTACAGTTGGCTTAAGAAAGTTCTAGTTCCAGGACCACAGGAGGCTTTATACCCCTTAGCTAGCAACTGACCTGCCCTCAGCTTACTAGTCCCATTAAGTTCTGTTCTCATTTTAATTTCCATTTTTTTGTCAATCAGGAAATCCCTCATCTTATATAGAGTCACTGGAGTTATCTATCATATGGACTTTGCTGTAGAAGCACTTAACAGTCCTTTTTGTGATTATTAAATCCACACTTTGCAAAGGCAGTAAAATTATTTCAAGGAAACTTCATGGAATTTCCATATATGGATATATATCATTTTCTGCTTTTAGTGCCATCAGCATGTGCTGGTCTGAACTCTCCTTGTGATTAGCCACAGGCACCTCCAGTGTTCTGAGCTCTGGAAGCAAAAAATCAGGTGTTCCCCTTACCTGGATACTTCTTATTCTCACAGCACACATCTCCAAGGATAGTTTTGCACCCTGTCCCATGCCATGCTCTTTGAAGATGGAGTGTTCCACACCTTTTCCCCAGTTGTTTCCTCTTCTTGGACAGAGACCTCTGCCACACAAAAGCCTGAATCAGTTGCTGTTTCCCATGTGCTTGTAGACAACTGAAGATAACGTCCTGGAACGCCAAAGATGTAGGCTTTGTAATTACTGAAACATTGCCCCTTGCAAGGCAGTACAGCATTTCTTTACAGGTTTTTAGACAAGCACTTTCATGCCCTTCTCCCATGCTCACTTCCTTCATGTTAACAAGTATGCACAGTTACCTCACTGTCTTTTTGCAGATTCTAAAAACGTACTCTGCAATTGCAGGCAGAGAAGTATTCCACATTCAACTCAGACTCCAGGGAGCTCTGATCTATTCAGTCCCAAATACAGGAAACCACGAAACAACTTGAAATCCTTGGAATACTATTAAAAGTGTCCACACAAGAAAGTCCATTAAAACTATCCTGTCACAAAGGATGGAACCAAACAAGAGCAGAGGAAATGCAGTATCTGTCATAGACATGGAGGGTGTTAGATGTGACAGGGAAGACAATTCCCACATAAAAATCCCAAGCCTTGGATAGTCCTTGCCATTTGTGGTCCATTAGTAGTTTAATACAGAATATAGTGCAAATCCTGAAATTTGATTGACTTTAGCTTTGAGGACATGATTAAGACACATGAGACAAAACCACCTAACTGTCTTAAGGGCTTCCCACTAATGACTGGCATGTTAGAAGAAAGTAAAACCTCATATCTCCCAGAAGCCATGTTTTGCATTGAAGAGAGAAGACATTCTTCCTTGTTCCAGCATTTATCTGGCAGATGCCCTGAAGAAGAGTTAGTTAAGTACCATGTGAATATTATGTAAACAATGTCAACAAACAGCAGCCAAGACTTCTTTCAGCCACTCTTGCAGACATGATCATATTGAACAGGTGGAATCCCATGTCAGTCTAGTCTGAGACCCTTCCTATCTTGAGATAAAACCTTTTCTATAAATGCCTTATCCTCCATCTTGAAGTGATTTAGATGTTAGAAATGTTAGAAAGCTGTTTTTATACTTCCAACAGATATGAATCTTTCAGATGACTTGTTTTAAATTTTAACAGTTCTTCTCTTTTCCTGATATTTACCCATTTTCAAAATATATCTGTGTATCGTATACTCTCCTTTAACTTTGATGGACAAAGCAAGCTTTCTGATCCCCTTTCACAAGACAAGTTCCCTTATAGCTCTTTTGATGTTGCAAGAACACTTGATAACAAGTGTTCTGCTCTGCTTTCATCTGTATGGTTTCTGATTTTCCATTCAGATTGTAAGATCCTTAGGTCACAAACTATTTTTCTGTTTTGTTTCTATGAGCCTGTGTGCTTTCAACCACAATGGCTTCCTATGTAGTTCATACGGGTTCACACTTCATCAATACGGTATTCATAAGCAAGTGCAACTTATTCGAACTGCAGCTAGAATGTAAGAAGAAAATGGTCTTGTAAACCAAATTTTGCTGAGTTTCCAAAAGTCTCCAATCTGATTCAGTTTGAGGAACAGGAAATATTTCATCCAGATTTTTCCTTTCTAATGAACAATTGCTCACCTTTTTTGTTTTGTTTTAGTTTGGCTTGGTTTGGTTTTTTTGCCCAGTACAAAGACTGGGAAAGAGAACAAATAAATTCAATAGCTCCTTTTTTTTCCTCTCTATTATATCATGAATGCCCTGACATGTTTGCTTCTTTAAGGGAAAGAAGATGAATCATATGGATGAAAGACTATAAGATAGGGAGGTGGCTGAGAACAGTAGACAAGGCATCAGATAAAATATAATACACTTATTTTATTACTCTGAGCAAGTCATTTGGGAAGGGCACTGGATATTGAAATGGAGCAAGGAATTATCTGAAATAACACTACATACATTTAATTCCTCTTCCCAATAGTTGACTACTATGCATAGTTCTCAGCATAGGGACCATAACAAGCCATTCCTAGGCTCTCTCTCCCCTACAGACTTTTGCCAAATGTGTGTTGGTTTGATGCCTGACTGGCATAACCGTGCTGACAGAAGCTCTTAATGCTCAGACGGTTATACCAGCAAACTGTATGTCTCTTTGTTTTGGGGTAGGGTGTGCTTCTATGGAAGAACAAAGCCAGGCTAACTGCACCCACACTAGGAATGCCTTGCTTATAAGTCAGTGTATAAAAAAAGAAATCCGAGAATAAACTTGGCCTTAGTTACCAGACCCTTGGAGAGAAGTGTGAAGAATCAAAATGGATATCCACTTCAGCCTGTGATAAGAATTGAAATTTCTTCCTGATCTGCAGCTGATTAACATTTAGTGCTTTATACCATTCCAGTTGTGTAGCATTCTTTGAAAGGATATTTGCATTTTCTTTTAAGCCTCTGATCATCACCATCACCAGAATAATGGAAAAAAAACATTATTTTATTGAGAAATCTGCCCCATGTTTGTTTGAAGATAAGATAATTGCAGATTGAGGAGGCATCTGCACGTAAGTGGAAAAACCAAGAGATATAATTAACTTTACTTGGGAATGCATAGTTTCATTTATGTAACCCTTATCACATCCTTCCTTCTTTGCTTTGTCCAGAAAGAAACAATGACATTATTAGGTTTGTTTTTTTTTCATGTAACCTGTAAGGAAATATCCTTTTCAAGCCCATTAAAACATTTCTCCTATCTTAGACATTATAAGCAGCTAGATGGAGAAAATTTCAAACAACAAACATGCGCAAATAAATATTTACTTTCATTCAATTTTATAAAACTTGTATCCCTGTGCAATTTCTCTGTAGTTACAAGACAAAGGCTTTTTAATAAGTGCTCTGTAATGACATGCTCTGTGTCTTATTAGGTGGTATGTACATCCAAATCTACCAAATGATTCGAAGACTGACTGTGATGCAATAATAATTATCCCTTTGTTTATGGTCAGTAAATGGACTAGATTTACCTCATTATATGAGATCTGATGCTTTAATGAAAACAGGTTGTAAATTGTGCTGTGGGAATATTATTATTTACCCAAGGTGGTAGAATAACTTTACATCTCAGTTCTGTTTACATTCAGGACCTGCTGCTTTGGGATAGACCCCTACCCAAATAAAGTAATTAGAAAGAAGGAAAAAAAATCTTTGTACTTACATAATTATAGTGCATACAGCAATAGGTCTTACCATAAAAACGGGAAAAGACAAATAACACTGGGTTTGTTCTACTTATAAGTGATGTTTCCCTCAAGAACTGAGATACTATGATTATCTTCATGATTCTGTTTGCATTACTGGCATTTGTTGAGCCTCATGTTCTTTTTTCCCACGGTGACATCTGGCACAGGGCAAAAGTGTTCCAGAGCACTAGAGAGTCCTAGCTCAAGCAACAGGATTGTTGACAAGAGAAGAAAGTAGGATTATGGCAAAAGGATAAACAGGATTGAAAATATTGTGAAGCATAAAAACTAAGAAAGTGAAAAAGTAATAGTACTACACAATATAACTGCCTGCAAAAAGCTGAGTAAACTATGGTTCACAATGCAGCAAGAAGTCATTCTGGTAGTATAGACAATTACCGTGTTCACTGTGTGGTTGCCAATAAAACAGTTCCTCCAGCCATAAGGGGTGTCCTCTCTAAGGATAATTTTTGGCACAGTTATTCTATTACAGGTTTCCCAACAAGCTCTTCTGAAGCATAGAGAAACAGAACAGAACAGAAGCTCAGTTTCTTACAGGTGAGTTTTCACAATAAAAGGATATTATGGGTGAGTAGGAAGAAACTTACTATAAACACTAACACAGATTTAATATGGATAGAGAATTCCCTGAGTATATACATATATGTTCAGCCTTTCTACCAGAGGTTGCTAAGATTTCTAAAGTGCCTGTCAAGCAGCTTTTGAACCAGCACAGTTATGGCAAAACCAGCACCAGTTTTGAATTGCTTTTATAGGATGGAATATAAACTAGTGGAAGACTAAATATTAAAATTCAGCAACTGGTTTAGTTTCTACAGTTCTTATACTCATTTTTTTGAAAGTGTGTACTTTGATTCTTGCCATTAAACCTGATGTAAGATCTCATCTATAGTAAGAGTATCTGCCTCATGAGATCAAGTTTTCCATACTTGTTTAGAGAAAAAATAGTCATGGCATCAACTCATGTGGTATCAGGAGTAAACTCATTCAAGTGGGAATGAACCATTAATAAACAAGACATTTGCCTCTTTCTTACCTTATTTTGAAGACAAATACTAACAGACAATAAGACAAGTAAGACTAGCCAGTGTGATTTTAAAAGACTGAGTAGCTGCTAAAACTGGAAATTAGCCTGATCAAAATTATTTCTAATTTTAATTCACTTTTAATGTTCTATTTATTGTTTTATATTTTCCAGTGTAAAGTGTAAATATCACAATACACAGAAAGAACTAAGTAACTTTTTCTAAATCACCTTAATGTTTACATTTTGAAGTCCCTTGACTGCTTTTGGAATGCTGCTCACTACTACCAATAATCTTTGTCTCTATAGGGCCTCTCTTGGCCCATTTTCTGCCTTTTGAAGTCTCTGCTTTTTCTCTCTACTTTCTTTTCCAGTGTTCTCTAGGCCTGCCTAGGGTAGTTTTGACAAGTTCTCTCCTGTGGACAAGCTGGAACTATTATCTATTATCTAACTACTATGTGCAGTATCTCTTGAGCAAACTAAAGCAGAAATACCAGGAATCACACTGGAAAGCTTGTTTTTCAAAACAGCTCAGTTTTGAAAACTCAAAGCATTGAAGTATTCTGGTGTACCTCTGACTCAAAGTCATTTTTATCCCCTTACTAAGATTTAAATTGCACTGTTTGTTATATGTCATGAAGGACTAGCTAAGTGGGAAACTAATCGACATACATTATGTTTGCAACCTTAATTTTAAAGTAGACATATTCTAAAATTAAGTCTGTGTCAGCACAGAAACATGAGATCACTTTCCAGATTTTGGGTTTAAGCTTTGGTTTCAGTATAAAGAATGTGCATAAGTGCGCTATCAAAACCACACAAAGTCACTAAAAACATAAGTCTTTAACTAGAGAAAGAAGCTGAAACTGAAATCCAAAGGAAAAGAATAGAAACAAGTCCTGCTTTTACCAGAAAGTTTTGATGTTCTTGACAGAGAGTTTCTCTTATTTGCAGACAAGCCTTCTTTTTCTTTCAGGAAAACTCTTCCAGGAGAATCTTTTGCAAGGTCCAAACACCCACACCCTCACTAAGTAATAATGACCATCGTGCCCTTAGAAGGAAGTAAAAAATACAAAGACAAAATTATGTTCTAACTCTGTTATGTCCATCAACCTTGCTTTCACTGAGTCTGATACACAGCCTCCAAGGATTGCAGAACTCAAAGCAGAAAATAGTCAGTTGTATCTTTCGATTTCTTTAACTTTTGGATTAGCATTTCTTAGAAAAATATTTTATCTATTTGTTGTACTTTCAGGTATGGGTTTCAACTGGGAAAATTCTGGCAGAGCCACAAAAGTTATTTGCTCTTCAAAACAGTGAACCAGAAGGCCAGTCAGTCTTCAAAAGTATGATAATTTCCAAAGGACACAAAGGCCTTGGGCAATCCCAGTCTTCCATATAATGTTCTCTGCTGCTAGGAATCATTTTAGAAGATTTAATGGTCAATAAACAATAAACTTAAAGTTGATCCAAACTGCTCTTTATCCATGTCATAAATCTGATCTGATAGCAGAGATCAGGAAGCAATAGACCCAGGGGAAGTCAGGAGGCATAGTATCTTGTACTAAAATGCGTAAGATGGAACACGGCCTGTAAAGGGTTTGTTGACTATTCATATAAGCAAACAGCAGTAACAACAACAAAACCTGCAAATAGTTAAGTAGCATTTATGCCCTGGATTAATTCCACAAAAACTGTGATAATTCATAGATAATTCTGTCTTCTCTCACCTGCAGCACATAGAGCAGACGACAAAACCCAGCATCTAGAAAATACACATAAAATAATGTTTCATAAACATTTAAAGTTTATCATCTGGACTAAAACTTCCATATCAATCCTTATTTTACTTGATTTTCAGAACATATGTAGGTAAAGAGTTTGACCTGCTAGGAGTATGCTTACAGTTGAAAATATACTGAATTGGCTTCCTGTATAGCATTGATGATCTGCTTTAACTCTTTTTATGGATGTCCTTACAGTGATCTGGTAACCTTAGTACAAATCAGTTTAGGAAGTGACTTAAAGTAAACTGAATGGAGGACATTTTAATTCTCAGATCAAGTGCCTACATAGGAGCATAGCATTGTTTAAGTTCATCTTTTTAATATATATATTTTTTAATTTAAATTAGTTTTTCCCAATATACCAAAGGAGATAATCTGTGCCATAATTTGCAATTATCAAAATTTCCCGTAGGTATTTTAACAAATGTGCTGCATGCAATGAAAAAAAAACCACCAGCATGAAACTGACAATAAAGCATTCTGCTACACAGCATATCACTTAAAAAGATTATCCTCGTCTTTAGTTAAGCTTTACTCACTCAAAAGAAAGAATGTCACAGCTATGTCACTGCTCCAAATGTTTTTAGTTAGTTAGGCCACATTAAGATTAAAACATTATGCAGTCAGAAGCCCTGTCCAATACTATAGCTTCATAGTTATTTTCACATGCAAACATGGACACTTACATGTGCAGATACACATAGAGGTGGAGAGAGTTGTGACTTGGGTGTTCCTGAGCTTTTCTCACTAATTTCAGTTTTTCTGTTTGTCTCAAATCTTGTCAGAATTTTATCAGTGGACATTTAAATTCATTTCCATATTTAAAGCTCAGACCCACATCTTTATTTTGGACAAATCCGTCTCTGGCAAAGCTCTGCTTGCTAGGAAGAATTAGATTTTCAGTTTGTTAATGTTTTGTAGAATGAAGATGAATCATTTGAAAAGTTTTGTTGTTTTTCGGGTTCTTTTTTGTTGTTGGTTTTTTTTGTTGTTGTTTGTTTGTTTGTTTGTTTGTTTGTTTTTTTCTAAATTGGATGACCAGCTTTAAAAATAAACTTATTATGTTGTGACTCTTGATACTTATGAACATTCATGTACATTCATTCACTGAAGAGCTGTTAAAAATTTCTCATGAAATATGGGCATTCACTGGAGAGCACTTACCTGGCAGAATATAAAAAGCAAAAGAAATTAATCTAAACTCAGAACTAAAAAGCCCAGAAAATTTATGTGTCAGTGCTGTGGATAATTTGCTGCCTTCTTAGTTTTCATCAGGGAAAGCAAGCAAGCATATGGGGCACATTACAAAATTGTATGGGAACATATGTTACTGCACTGAAATGCTAAGTGACACAGAGAAATCCATGATCCATTGGGTTCGAATATTTTGGGCCTCACAGTTCTTAGTAGAAAGCTTTTCTTTTCTAGTGTGACAGAATGTTTTCAGTTAGATGGAAAATGACCAGATACTTTGGCAGCAGTGTTACGGTGGTTTGATCAAGCCCCTAGCTTTATCCAGACTGTAGAGGTCTTCTCTGTACCACCAGGAAAGTAAAGAAAAATATCTATCACAAGATTGTATTCTGAAAGTTATATAGCTAAAGTTTATTTATTTCAGAATAGAGTTATTTGATTAACAGATTAGGAAAATCTGTTCCTCAGTAGGGAGATTCCACATTTGAAAGAAAATTCTAGATAAGTTTGATCATATTTGTAAGCAAATGTAAAAATACAGTGGGATGTTGTTAAATGTCCATCTACCACTGTTACTGTTTACATACACTTAAAAAAAAAGAAGAGGACAAATTCTTACTCATCTCAGTTTTACAGTTCAAAGAAACAAAAAGCTGTGCAAACTTTTCTCCCCAGCCAGTGGGGAAGACAGTGTTTTCATCTGAGAAGCAAAGGTCTTAAACATGAAGAATTTTTGTAGGATTCTCCTAATTTAGAAACTAAATTTTTTTCAAATAGATTAAAAAAAAAAAAAAAACAGATTAATATCAAGTATGGAATTTCAACACCTCCTACAAGATAGAGGTCTACAAAAAAAGCTCTGAATATCTCAGATAACATGGGAATGGACAAATCCTCAGATATCAGCTGCATCACTTCACCTCTTCCATTTCCTTTTTCTTTTCCTTTTTCCTTTTCTTTTTCTTTTTCTTTTTCTTTTTCTTTTTCTTTTTCTTTTTCTTTTTCTTTTTCTTTTTCTTTTTCTTTTTCTTTTTCTTCTTCTTCTTCTTTTTCTTTTTCTTTTTCTTTTTCTTTTTCTTTTTCTTTTTCTTTTTCTTTTTCTTTTTCTTTTTCTTTTTCTTTTTCTTTTTCTTTTTCTTCTTCTTTTTCTTTTTCTTTTTCTTTTTCTTTTTCTTTTTCTTCTTCTTCTTCTTCTTCTTCTTCTTCTTTTTCTTTTCCTTTTCCTTTTCCTTTTCCTTTTCCTTTTCCTTTTCCTTTTCCTTTTCCTTTTTTTCTTTTTATTTTCCTTTTCCTCTTCCTTTTCCTCTTCCTCTTCCATTTCCTCTTCCTCTTCCATTTCCTTTTCCTCTTCCTTTTTCTTTTCCTTTCCTGTCCTTTTTTTTTTTTTTCTTGATATAGTCATGCACTCCACTGTGAGATCTTGTTCTTGTACAGGTAATTTACATGTACTTTTAGGTGTTTATTTAGTCCATACCAGATAACAGAGAAAAATGCACCATTTATCCGACACTGTGAAGACTATTTCATTATCTCAGACTTAAAAATTTTATTGCTGCTTTCTGAAGCAGTCTAGGGATGAATTAAAACATTTTGTTAGACAGAAACTCAACATGAACTGTACATTTAGATAGCCCTTCACTCTGGGACAGGAAAAGTTATAAGAAATAACCTTGATCTTATGAAGACGTAGGGACAGGAGAGATTTAGGCCTGAAAAAATGGTCAGACAAATTCCAAATTTTGAAGCACTTTGTAAACATTGACCTCACACTCTCAATACAAAAAAAAAAAAAAAAAAAAAAAGAAATACACAAAACAAAAAAAAACCTCTTTCACAGATCAAAGCCCCAAATTAAGCTGTCCTACTGTTCTGTTCAACCTATATTCCATCTGTTTAGAAAATTCCCACTTCATAATGTATGTTTCCTGCACTGAGGGACTGGAGGGAAGCAGATGAGAAATGACAGATGTTGATTAGAGAAAAGAGTGGAGGCTGCAGTGCAGTAGAAAAAGGAACTCAAAGTACTGTCACAGACAGTACAGCTGCTGCTACTGTTGTTTATATCTCCTGAAAACACCAGCATCTTCCATAACTGTTGTCAGGGCTATCTGCCATTACAAAGAAGATGGGAATGCAACATGTTCTGCAGTGGAGTGGGATCAAGCTGTTGGGAATCAGAAACATGGCAGTTGAAAGACGGAGGCTGTTGTGATAAACTCACTGTGAGATACTGCACATCATATATATATACTACATGTGACCGACCCATCTGCTTTTTTTGTTTCTTTCTTTAACTGATATCTGATATAATTGATATCTGAAAATACAGAATCAAAAGGAAAGAAAAAAAAGTTTACAAAGTTTGGCATTCACAAATTCAGAAATTCCAAAGCACAAGGTGAAAATGCATTTTAATTTAGATTCGTCCTGGTTAAGGCATGTAATTATACAAATTTTATGTATAGTTGATGGAAAAACAAAGGCATCTCTGGAGATCGAGCCAAACCACCTAAACATAGCCTTTAACAGTGTCTCTCTCAATCTTCACTACACATGGAGACTAAGAACTGAACTAAAACCCCAACAAAAAGTAGATATATGATGAATACCAATTCTTTGGGTATATATGCCAGCAGAGTATTTAACTGGATGTTTAAATATAAATCATTTAACAGTATGATGTTATTATACCTATATTAGTTATCCTATAATATTGTAGTTATAATGCATTATTTAATGGAGATCACTCTAGCAGTGAAAGGAGAAAAATAAAAAGAGTTATGATCCTAAAGCAGGAGAAAGACTTCCATGCCCTTGAGTTTGCTGAGTGGCTTGGCATGGTTAAGAAAAAACATTACAAACAGTATTCAAGAGCAGATCCAGTTCAGCAGCAGATAGTAGCTTAGCTTAAAGCCACTTGGATTAAGACTGGATGGAAATTTAAACATGTATCTTGGTTTGAAATAAGATATGATTTAATAGCTCAGTGGAAGCAGACATTGGCTGCTTTAAAGTTCTTTTTTTACCCTTCTTTTTAAAAGTCTCACATGTCTCAGATAGACTGTTATTACAATAACTATACTGCTGGATGAAATAGCAACCTTTTGCCTAATCATTACTTTTATGACTATTTAGTTTCATACAGTAGGTTATCACAGCACAAATACTACATGACAGTTGGGTGATCTACAATGATTTTCAAGAGAAAAGCAATTGTGTAGTGTATCAGAGGTTTCAATATTTCTTTCAAATTGTCAAGCATATAAAGGTTGCCTACAAGTAGCAGTTTTTATGTAAAAATTAGCCCCCCTTCTGTGATTTTTTATCTAGGAAGCTATTCCAAGTAAAAGGAGAGAAAAAAAGACATCTTTGTTAGCTGCCTAAAAAATGATGTTGTGAAATTTAATCCTTTCATTCATTAGGAAGTTTTCCTGAAGAAATACTCAGATCTGACAAGCAATCACTTTCCCATGTTCAGCATCAGAGTTAGCTGGAAGAAAAATAGAAGAAGTTGACAAAAGATCAGCGAAGTAATGGGGAAAATATTGCTTGTTGCTGAATAGAAGCATTACATGCTGGATTAGGGGAGTTGGTTTGTTTCTTCCCAGTTTCTCAGAACAGAAATAAGCTAGATATCTAATGAGTTTGGAAAAGTCAGGCATTTCAAATACTGAGTTGCTCCTATCTGTTCATGCTCTGAGTCACCATAATTGAGCCAGATTGACATTAGTCAAATTATTTTGGGGCATAGTATGAATGTGCTCCTTAGGACCAGTCCTTTTAATATTGTGGTCAACAGAATTTTACACATCTATTGTTGAAACTTGTAAAGTTCTTGGGACAAAGACTGACCTCTTCTTATTGACAGCTATAATACCAAGTTGCACAAGGTCCTGAACATTAATTGTTGATGGTCTAAACATGTATTTAAGTCTCCCTCTGTGGCTTACAGAGCACTGTATAAACAGAAATGAAGAGCAGTGATACCATTCCCTGTTCTGCATGGTTTATAAAGATGGTTGGGAAAAGAAGGACAGCTCAAGGTTAATCATACTAAATAGTGAGAAGGAACAGATAAGAGGAGCCCTGTTCTCTAGCCAAAGTAAAGAAGGCTCAAAGATAGTATCACATGCTTTGTATTCACAATTTTTTAAAGCAATTTCTCTTGTACATATTGCATGTAAAGCACGGGCTACATGCAACATACCTTGATACATACCTTCTTACCTAGATAAAAACTATTTGGAAGGATTCATCTTACCCAGCTCCTGCTACCAACATGCTTCTTATGTTCAGCATCTAAGCTAGTCATCTAGGCTCCTGAGCAATCAATAGAAAGAGATGGGTACCTGCAGAGAATGATTCACTGTAGACACACACATGAAGGTAATCCATTCTCTAGATATGGTCATCCCTCTATAGTGATTATTAGTTAACTAGTTCAACTTACTTCATAATTATTAAATGGATAAAATTAGATGAGATGAATCTCATGCAGTGTTGCTGTCTGGACTAGACAACATTTCTTCAGAACAGGTTGGAATAATAAATTGCCTCCTTTTTGCTGCATTTGGAGACACTAGTGCAGACAAACTGAAACCAAATTAAAAGGAGATTGAGTGATAATGATTACAAAGAATATAAGTTGGGATAGATTTTAACATTGTGCAAATGACATATAAACTCTTCATACTCTAGTTCAAGCTGCAATCTCACCTTCAATTTGCATTGTAACAGATTCAATCTGTCATGTAAACAGTAACTCTGGGTGTATAAAGCAATTACAATTTAACATTTCTATACTGAGCCAATTAAAACCTATGGAATATCAAAACAGAATTAACACAGTGAAGTACATTTACACTCACACTGGGCGTTCCAGGTAAGTTCAACATTTTTTTCTGAGTTTATTTCCCACATGAGGCAGGGAGCAGCTTACCTTCAGGTTGTTAAAGTATTTTCTATGGTAATAGTCCTTCCACCTCTGCTTCAGTTCCATGCAAAAGTACAACTGAACTGCAATGAATTTGTCTGCAAAACTGAAATTCCTACTCCTTTGTTTTGACAAATAGCACTGTGCCCCATCTTTTTAAGCAGCTTAGATCCTGGGGTGATGGAATAGATAGGGGCAAGAATGATTCCCTAGGTGGCAAACTAAACAAGGTATTTCTTCTGGATCATAAACAAATAGATAAATAAATATTGCACAAAAAGAATAAGGAAAAAAAAAAAGAAAAAAAAACTTTTTTTTGTGAAGATATGCCTGTGTATAACTTTGATATCTCTTTTGTAGTGCAGTTTCATAGCAATTCATAAGGTTTGGACAAAGTAGGTTACAGCAAGAGCTGTTTTCATTCAGTGATCAGAAGTCCTTTGGACATGTTTTAGGGAGAATTTTCTGTTTCTACTTTTCAAAATGTGAAAGACCCTGGCCTGAATTCATATCACACTCATAAATAGCGCTGCTATTCAGGCAGGTTTAATACTTTGCTGATTTCTCTGTTTTGTAGAATCATAGAATTGCTCAGATTGGAAAAGACCTTCAAGATTATCAGGTCCAACCATAACCTAGCTATACCACCCTAACTCTAACAACCCTCCACTAAATCATGTCCCTGAGCACCACATCCAGATGATTTTTAAACACATTCAGGGTTGGTGACTGAACCATCTCCCTGGGGAGCCTATTCCAGTGCTTGTCAATCAAAACAAGCCCAAAACAGTTTGCTTTAACTTAAAACTCAGCTCACTATTCAAGGAATTTCTGAAAAGAAAATACTGTTTAACTGCCTAGGTAGAAAAGCATTCTGTGAAACAGAGGAAAGTGGCAAGTCTGGGGATTTTTATGCACTATATCAGTTTAAGATCATACAGCCCCTAGCTGTTTGTCTGCTGCTGGGCCAGAGGTTATCATCCTATTGTCAAGAAAGAAATTAGGAAAAATATGAAGTTGCCTCAACTGCTTCAGCCAGAAAATAAATAAAATCAAATCAAATAAAAATAAGTAAATAAGTAAATAAAAATAAAAATAAAAGGTTTCATCCAATGCTCAGCTGGAAAAAAACAGATAGGTAGCAAAAGAGGACATACTGGTAGGAAATATCAGATCTGACTGCACAGAATACACTCACTCCTGGAAATGAGAACAAAAATATTGAGAAAATCTACAGTGACAACAATACTATGATGATGAATTGAGATATATAAATGTAAGGATTGATATGTGCTGAGAATATGGCCCATTAATTACAGAGTTTGTACAAATGAAAGATTATGAATAGAGTCATAAATTGCCATATGACTTTCTGCCTGCTGCAGTCCTATGCAGTGCTATGATTGGGCAAACCCGCAGGTTCTATTCACTTCAAAGACTTTCACAAAATCTATTCGGATAAACAGCCTCTTCACATTCCTCAAGAACATCTGGGCCGTTTAGTCATCTAGATACGCCAGGGATGCTGGGCCATCAAGTCACGAGGAAAACTACCAACCTTCCTACTCAGGGAGAAATGACTTTAGTATTTGTGCACTGAGAAGAAAAATCTTGCAGATGTTCCTCTTTAGGTGATGTAATTCTGCCCTGCTCCACGTTTAGGACTATGTTGTTAAAGCAATAACTTATCCCTGATTGTCTTGGGTGAACTTGTCAGCACTAGCCTTTTTTGCTTCTTGTGTGTTTTGCAGATGCTACCCTCCATCTGCAACATCATGAAAAAATTAGCAACAGGAACATGTATAGACATATGCTCAGAAACTATTTCTGTAGTTCCTTATACTTTCCACTCATCTCAGCCTTTTGAACCTTCAATGTTGCAGCCAGCTACAAACCTTGAAAAAAATATATATTGGAAAGATATCTGAATGCCAAGACAATCTTTTCCTCAGTCAATTATTTTTTTTACAAATGGCAGCATGAGTAACTTCTGGTACAGTCACACTCTTTTTAATTACTGAGTCAGCCATATCCTTCCAACATCATTGTAAATTGTCATTCTCCTTTTTAGAGACAAGAACAGTTTCTTGAACACCAGAACATTGATATTTACTGTTGCCAATTTTTTTCACAGCAGTATATTCGCTCTCTCTAAGAATAAAACTGTAGAAAATAGACTTAAGACAGTAAGTAAGAATATAGTATTATTTTGAGCTTTCACGATGGAAGAACACTCCTTTCTGAAAGAGTGGTCAGGTACTGGAATGAGCTGCCCAGGGATGGTTGAGTCACCATCCCTGCAGGTGCTGAAGAAACATTTAGATACAGTACTAAGGGATATGGTTTAGTGTGGAAATGTTGGTGGTAGGTGGGCATTTGGACTTGGGGGTGATCTTGGTGGTCCTTTATGTCCTTGGTAATTCTATGATTCAGTGCTGTCCAACTCATGTTTTCTGCACTACATAATGTTAAAGTGGGAACTCTTGGTGTGTCACTGTAAAACACTCTATGGGAAGGTAAAGAGAGACTGACAAGTTTTCTGAAGATGTGAAAGTTTTACTCTGTTCTGAAACATTACAAGAAGGGCTTGTGGAAAATACCTAGGACAAAATGGCTCTTTTTTGTCATTGAACCAAAAGAGTAATTACTGTCTCCTTACATACCTAGTAAATCTTTAACATACATACTAAACAAAAAAAAACTTATCCTCATCAATGAAAATATAAATATACCTTTCTCTTGTGAGAGTAGGTACCAGTAATTAATACAAAGCACCATTAAACGTAGTCATGTTGATGATTGTTTTTTATGATCTTTAAGATCTTTTACAATGTAAATGATTCTATGATTATATGGGTTATAATAGCAACAGTACAAGTAATTACAATTTTCTTCATTAGATTAGTACTTAGAATTGAAAGTTCTTAAATGCACGAAGTTTTTCCAAACAAGTGTTTCCTTATCCTTTTTAATTTCTTTCTCTCTTTCTTTCTCTATCATTCTCTCTCTTTCTCTGAAGGAAAAGAGGCATGCACCTTGATCTACAGTCTACATGCTAAACGCATCTTCAGGGTTGAATAATAGTTAACACTTCAAATCCCTGGTACAATAAGGGAAAAGAAAGTGGTTGAGGAATCCCACTGACCCTACTGTTTTAGATCATAGCAAATGGTATACCTGGAAGAAAACAAAGTAACTTGCAGTGTCCCATAGAAAGATTATTCTCATCTTTTCCCTAAGGAAAAAAACTGGTCTAAGATACAGAAATTGGTGAGCACATTTTATTTCAACAGTGGGAGTGTGGTTTTAATAAGATTTCCCCAAATAGGTCTAACCAAGGACTAAAAGAGATGTTAGTTTTTATGAGCCTAAATTAATTGGCCAGTTTTGTGGCCAGGCTACAAAATTAAAATTAAAGATGAAAATCCCACTGAGTTCTCCCATAAGCCTTATGGTCATAGGCTATAATGTCTAACAAACTGCACCTGATACTTGTAATTTTTCAAGCATCCACTTCAAACAGTTTTTAATTGGCATTTAAGCTTATTTTAATCACATGTCAACACTTGGGCTAAACAAATCAAAGAGGATGGAAAATGGGAAATTTAAATGCCAAAAACCAACTAATGATCACAAATATTTTTTTCTGCTTGTTCCTGAGAAAAAAATTTCTAAAATCAGATGTTTTAAGTATCTAAACAGCATTATTATGTTTAACTTTATTTTGAAGTCTAAGTATTTGCTAGTACTTATAGGAAAACAGCTACTTATTTTTGTTGTTGTTGTTTGGTTTTGTCATGTTTTTGTTTCTTTACTTGCTTGCATTGTTTTGTCATTATAACTATTGTCTTATTGTGTTAGCAAATCAGGGTTTTCTTTGGCTGGCTTTGGTATGCTTTTCCCCCTCTACAATTAATGAAATAATGAAATAATCTCCTCTTTTTATATAATCAAAAATATCCCAGCACCAGCTGGAGCAGACAAGACAATGAGTTGGGCACAAACGCTAGTGAGGTTATTTCATTCTAGAATGCACGTGCGACATCAATTCCTTAGTTGGAGACTTGCTACTTTGAATAAAACTCCACTGATTTACAGCACAAGGTATTTGAATTTCCTTCATGTCTCTGTAAAGCACAGACATTCGTCTTGAGCTATCTTACTTCATAGACAGAGGCACAGAAAAAGAACTGCAAAAAATGACATTTGCTTGTCCACAGTCGTACCAGATACGTAAATTATAACTTACTTAATCAGAAGAGCCTGGATATATGTGTGGGTATTTCTCTCTTTTGTCCTTGTTCTTGACATTGTGTTTCTTTTTTTTTACTTTTCATCTTCTATTAAAACACAACATAGGAAATTAGATTAAAAGAAGGGAAATTATATTAAACAAAAGGAAATTAAATTAAGCAAAATTGTTACAAGGCTGTGAAAGATTTGACTGAAACCAGCCTTTGGAAATGAATATCTTCAGACGTCTTCTGACAGTGATAGCTCTCAAGCAGACACCATGATGTTATGCAAGAGCAATTCAGACTCTGCTAACCAGAGGCCCTCTTGGATTCTGATTTGCCTTTCTGTCCTGGATCTGAGCTCCTAATGCAAATGAAAGTCTAGAAGGACTTCTTGGTCCTTCTGAAGTTGGTTATTCTGACCATGGCCTCAGAGGAGTTGACTATTCCACCATACTTGACAACAGTTTTCTTCTTACCTCAGGAAAGTAGAACAACAAGGATTTCAAATAGACAAGTAGAGATTCTGATGGAGACCGTGGCCTGCAGATGATTGAAGTTGGAAGTTGTGAAACAAAAGCCTGCTTTGTAGTTGTCTCATTTTTTATTTTCTTTCTCTAAGCATCTACTTCTGGCCATTCACTCTGTTAGGTATTTCCAGAACATCCCTCCTGACACAAGTGGGAAGAGAAGGATACAGAATGAATAAATGAATGGTGACAGAACATTGTCTCTATGGATGCTGTCAACTGCTAGTTTAGAGAAAAGAGAACACAAGAAAGGGAATGCAGGCCTGATGGTCATTAGAGGTCACTTTCTTTCCTTCACTTTACCCCAGCCTTCCATGGCATAACTTTCCCAACTGCTAAAAAATTTTTAAATGCTCTGCAGATGGAAAAGACTACTTACTTGTTTACTGTTTGTAAATGAGACCTTTTAAAAGGATTGGGAAAGACAATAAGAATTTGAAAAGATACCATCTGTTAAAAATCTTAGGACTAACAGGCATTAATGTAATGAAATCTACTTCCTGCATAATAATATTGGTGGAAATTCATAGAATGGCACAACAAAATTAACTTCTTCACATAACTTGGTGAGAGGTGGGATTTTTTGACAGATCCAGTTTAATTTAAACTCTCATGTATACAAGAATAGCCTTGTAGCTTCTATGGTATGTAGATGTGGTCAAAAGACGGATTGGTACAGTCGGTGAAGTAGGAAGTGTTTCTGTAACCCAATCTATAGATAAGAGAGACCTGATGTTGCCAGGAGTATTGGATTTACATCTCACAATTCATTATATTGGAAGGAAGAAATAAGAGAAGGTGGAACAGAAGAGGGGAGGGAGAAGAGGAAGAATGGAAGGAAGGAAGTGGAAAGAAGGAAAAGTAAGGATGAAAATGAAAGAAAGAAAAAAAAGTCTAGAAAGAAATAAAAAACATCAAAGTGTTATTAAAAACAGGCAGCTGTCCTTTTTAAGCATCATTTTTGTTTAAAAAGAAACAGTGTTTGACAGGTATTTTCAAGGAAAAGACACAATGAACTTGCAGATTTCATTTAGACATTTCATTTAGGTTTTGTCCTCATTCCTGCAGTCATGGAGACATCTAACTTGTGCAGCTGAATTTGAAACCTATGATTTTAAAATATATTCATATATTCTTCTTTCCATAACACTGTTAAAGAGTTTATTAATGTTACATATAATATTTCATAAAATATCTTGAAAATAGGTATGTTTGAACTTCTGTAAATCAGATGCTCAAAAGCTTCCTGCTGCAAACATGTTTGAAACCATAGAAAAACTGCTGTGCATTTTCTGATCTGATACCCACCTGTTTTATTTACCTGCAAGATGGGATGTAGAAGGGTGATGTTCAGTTCTAGTAGTTGAGAGACTTACTATGATCACACAGCCCAGTATGTAAAAAATCATGAAATAGTATTGTTAGTTTCTTGCAACATGATGAGTGTGGTAGTAATCAGAAGAATTCACTAAACCCTACCTTTGAGATTTCAATTAAAGGAAGGGTAAAACAGGAAACAAAACACAAGAAGAAATCTATTGAATAATACAATTTTTCTCCAGATGATTTTTCCACATTTGCTGCCAGAGCAAACACATGGTACATGTTAGTCTGTCGGGTCTACATTAATTCATCAGCTGAAGGAACTGCAGTGATTCATTTGCCAAAACCTGTAGCACTAAATCCCACTGTTTTTAAATTGTAACTCTAAACATCCTTTTAGCCTTGCAGAAAATTTTGAATGTAACTTATATATTTAGCATTTATAAAAGTACACTCTACACAAGTATTTCTTTAAATTTCTCTACCTTTGGTAAAAGTAGTATAATCAGCCCATCACTGGTTGCTTTCAATTCCTCTCCTACCTAGTTACAAAAAGTAGTGTCACTCTCACTTAAGACACAGAAGGCTAGAATGTGCTAACTGTTTTGCTTTGCTTCTGACAGGAAGCTGTGCTAGTAGTCCAGGCAACAGCTGTGCCTTAGCATTATTGTTTTCTGGTCTTTCGTTGGTTTTTATGGGAAAACAGACCTTGTCAGTTTCCTTACATGCAAGTGGATTTTTTTGTCATTCTTCCAACATATCTCAATTTTTTTAAGTCTTCAATGACTTACTAAAACAAGTTCACTGCAAGGTGTATTCTTATTAAATAGTGATCTCTTTAATTTGATGACTTTTTTTTGATAAGCAAGTCAACCAACACAATTCAATGCTTCTTAATCCTAACCTTTCCAGCTCTCTCTTCTTCACTTTAGGGATTTATTTTCAGATAAGAGTATTCTAATAATATATCTGTACACCAATAAATGTTTATTACTTTAGTAAAGCTATTTTGAGTATTCAAATATTATTCTACCTTTGTTTAATACACAAAAATTATTGGCAAATATTTCTAAATCATTTCTGCATGTAATTATTCAAAATTTTTTCAAAACAACAGATTATATTAACTCACCATATCTTCCCCTGGAAATTTTTGGTCTCAACTGATTACTCCAGAAGTAAGAGAGCCTTTGTGGTTTAGAAGACTGACAATTTTTCCATAGTCTGTTGAGACAGAAGCAACCTCTCTTGCAACTCAAGAAAGAAGCCTGTAGTAGACTATATTTTCTCTGATTTGTTTATCACTATGCCTGTGAAATTAGAACAAGAGGAAGGTGTTAAACACCATTTCTGTCCAACTAAATCAATAATAACAAATAAACAGTCCTTGCTTCCTCCCTAGTTTCAACAGGAGTAGGCATGAGATATACACAGCAACAGAAGTTTTCTCAGACACTGATAATGTGGTTCAGATGTTTGCTCTGGCAAGAGTGAGGCTAGGTCTTTGCACTCATCTGCTTATGTGTGGCCAGTTGCCATTTATTCATGTATATATTTGCACTATAAATATTGGTACTTGAAAAATAACCAAAACTTCTGGAGACTAAAATCAGCTTTTATTCACCTGAGCTGGGACATTGCAGGCAATCTTGATCTCTAAAAAGTTCAGCATGACTCAGAGAAACTCCCCTGCCTTCATCCAGACAATTATTTATCACAGGTGTTATTTGTCCCTGAAGCACCAGAGGGAATTCTATAATGATATAATGTACAGTAAAAGAATGAGAAGAAAGAAATAGTTGCTTATTTTAATTCATCTGTTTCTACATTAGCTCCTCAGTAAGACTGACCATACTGGAGGAAAAAAGGGCTTCCTCCTTATGTTTTAGTTTCGCTCTTTAACTGTCACTATTTGAAAAGAAAAAACTGCCTGATTCCCACATTTCTATCCAATTCATCCATGTACCTTCTCCTTGCAGCAGAATTTCCAGTCTGTACCTGCAGAATAAGTAATTCTTTCTACATACTTGTCTTCAGTCCTGTTGTGTGAACTTCTCAGCTTTTCAGGTGAATCACAACCAAAAATGAAAATATCCTTTAAGATATGCAGTTAGTGCATTTATTTACAAATTTGTTTTCAGGAAAAGGAATGGACTATGAAAATATGAATATAAAGAGATACAAAGTGGTGCATTTTTAAGATATTTCAATAGCCACAGAAAAAAATGTAGATTGGAAAGATGAAAATGAAATAGGACAAAGGCAATATCTGGAATTCTGGGTAATAAAATGGAGAGAGTATTCAGTGCATCTCCAATTTTGGATGACATACACAGACAGAGGGTAAAACTCTGGCTGCATCTTAGCCAGTGGTATGACTCCCATTAACGTCAGTGGGTCATGATTTCATCTACAATGCATGAAAGAATCTGCCAGCTCTTCTGTGCTCCTGGGGAGAAAAGAGAGGTTGCACGACATTGTACCTATTGCCTCTAAGTGACACTCAGCTCTGACATGTAAGATCTGTCCAACTTTTGAAACTTTTCTCAGGACACTGCATTTATTTTTGATTTGTGTGGAAATCTCCACTGTTTTACAGTTTCCAAAGCCTGTACATGTCGCAGGGTAACCACAGGAGAAGAGGGTTCCAGCACTTCCTGTGACATTTAGGAGGAGATTTGGGTCAGCTCTGCATGGTTTTCAAAATCCCAGTCATCACATAAAAGTTGTTTTGGAGAACAAGAAGGAACACTTCAGAGCCACAAGCACAGCCAATTTCTCAGGAAGTTGTTCTGCTCTTTGTACTATGCCTAGACTGAGGGCAAGACAGAAAACTGTTAAATTACTGTCTCCATCACAGGCACACAGAAACTTCACTAGTTCACAGAAGACAGCAAACCATGCCTCTGCTTCAGAAATTAAGCCAAACATTTTATTCTAAATAAAAGAAAATCTGATTTCACAGTCCCTGTTTTACACTTCTGTGTTTTCGTCCTGGAAATTACACTTCTCTGTGTATTCAGTAACTTGCATAAGATCATTTTATACTTTATAGCTCATGGCTTCCTTTTACTGTAGACTAAATTCAACCTAATCTATTTTCATCTATAAGATGATAAAATTGATTGGAGGCTTTTCCTGAAAGTCATAAGTAGTGATATTAGTGAGCAGATTCTCTCAGGGATAAGATCTTGTCCTGAGAATCCTGGGGTTCCCACTCATTCTTGCTGCACACAGGGCATGAAACACGCTGCTGTGTGGCCAGTGGCAACACAAACCAAAGGTCCTTTGGCTATATTCCACTGAAAAACATAAGGATGAACAGTTCTGTGGTGCTTTGCATAGGTGAGGCTTTGACTCAAATGCAGTGATTAATCTCCTTCCCTTGGAAGAATGGAATGGCAGAAAGAGATTTTAAATAGAATCATAGAATCACAAGGTTGGAAACAACCTGCAAGATCATCTAGTCCAACCATCTTTTCATTACCGTTGCTACCACAAACTAATCCATATCCCGTAGCTCCTCATCCAGGCGCCTCTTGAACGCTGCCAGGGACAGCAACTACATCACCTCCCTGGGCAGCCATTCCAGTGCCTGACCACTCTCTGAGAGAAAAAGTTTTTCCTCATGTCTAACCTAAACCTCCTCTGGTACAACTTACGGCCATTTCCTCAGGTCCTGTTTGTTGTCTGGATGAAGAAGCCAAACCCCTCCTCATCACAACCTCCTTTCAGGAAGTTGTAGAGTGCAATGAGGTCTTCCCTGAGCCTCCTCTTCTCCAGACTAAACAATCCCAGCTCTCTCAGCCACTCCTCACAAGACTTGTGCTCCAGACCCCTCACCAGTTTCGTTGCCTTTCTCTGGATACGCTCCAGGATCTCAATGTCTTTGTTGTAGTGAGGAGCCCAAAACTGAACACAGTACTTGAGGTGCGGCCTCACCAGTGCTGAGTACAGGGGGATGATCACCTCCCTGCTCCTGCTGGCCACACTGTTTCTAATACAAGCCAGGATGTCGTTGGCTCTCTTGGCTAGCTGGGAACACTGTCGGCTCATGTTCAGCTGAGCATCAACCAACACCCCCAGGTCCCTTTCCTCTTCACAGTCATCCAGCCACTCATCCCCAAGCCTATAGCACTGCATGGGGTTGTTGTGGCCAAAGTGCAGGACCCGACACTTGGCCTTGTTAAACCTCATCCCATTCACCTCAGCCCAGCGATCCAGCTTATCTAGATCCCTCTGAAGGGCCTCCCTACCCTCGGGCAGATCAAACCACCCATCTTGGTGTTATCTGCAAACTTACTGAAGGTACACTCAATCCCCTCATTTAGGTCATCAGTAAAGATATTAAACAAGATAGGCCCAATATCTGTGACCTTTCAAACTCAGCTTATTAACATAGTCCACTTGGCCTGTAACTGACATAGAAGCCTACCAAGGCAAGGATCAAAATACAAATGCATAATATCATATAGTGTGATGAAAGATTCATCATAATTCTGAGTGTGCTCTTCCTTCTCAAAGCTAAGTTTCCCTTGTTTAATATATAACAAGGTACTGATTTGACTTAACATACATTTGTCAACAGTAAAATTCCATTCATTTCTATAAAATGAGTCTGGCTGGAAAAACATATAAGGTGATGTTGTATATATTGTTCTAATAAGCATAGATGTTAAGAATATTTTCACAGGTGTAAGTTGTTACATACCTGATCTGAAAAGATGAAAATGAGGATGATCAGTTGTATCTGACATAACTAAATTACCTAAGGCCAGCATTGTTACATTCAGAGTTATTGAAGATATAAATTCAGTACATATTAGATAGATAGCTTTGTTTTCTATTCTGTAACAGAGTTATTGCATGACCATGAACTATGATTTATGAATCTGTTAATGACAGATTCAGATGGTTTCAGTTCCATGACAGTTTCTGTCATGCTTGTAACCTATATATATTAATAATATTAATAATAATATTAATATATATAATAAGCAGATAAATTCTAATTAGTACTGCCGGTGAGTCTATAAAAAATGCTATCATTTATATAACTGTTGAACACGGCTGGTAATTCACATATTCCTGAATAAAACAAGGATCTCTTCCTTTTAGAGTAGATTGAGGATCTACTAAAATCATAAATTGCTTAATTTCTAATCCAGATTAATTTTGAGAAGACCTGTGAAACAAAAGAAACCTTTAAAAGACTAGTTTTTAAGTCACAGTCCAAGAACTGGTAAAGAACTGGTAAAACATTCAACATTTATTGTGGTCTGCAAAGAGTTATCTGTCCACTTAAACGTGATCCAGATTTCTTTCACTTACCACGAGATCACTCCAGTGGTTCTCTTTCATCTCACTCAGTTTCATGAATATTAGAAGATAAAAAGACAAAGAACATGTACCCTCTTTCGTAACATTTATGGAGGCAGGAGCTATGGAGATTCTACACAACCATGATCATGAATAAAAGTGATTCATGATTTTCCTTTGTTAAGTCAAAAGCAATGTGGCAGCAGCACTGCAGACTCCTAGCAGAGGCTGTTAGGAGTTTACCAGCTAAAAGACAGCATAATCTGAATGAAAATTATGATTTGAACTTAATTTATGCAGTGACATTACTTTTGTTGAAGATAGATCATAAATTTTCCTTTAGGAGTAACAAGCTCAGCAAAAAAAAAAAAAAAAAAAATGCATCTCTACACAAAATGTCTGTGTGTTTTACCAGACTTTATTGAGGAGTATTCACAGTAAAATACCTGCTCTTCACTTTCTCATTTCTTTGTGTTTTAATTGCCCACAACTTCTATGAATCAATTATCTGCTTGATTGTTGTTTTATGAATATATCAAACTTCAACTTCAGCCTGATTTGTAAATGCTGGGATGACTGATCTATATTAAAAATGCATGGCATTAAAATCAAGGTTATCTACCTATATAATCTTTCTGTCTCACATTTTTAATCAGTAACATTTTTAATAACAAAAGAGCTATGGATAAGCTAGAATAGCTTAATAATATTTTCATAATATTAAAATTATTAAAATTATTAATAATATTTTAATAATATGAAAAATTCTGTTAACTGGTAATAACTATTTCCAAAATAGTCAAAATTTCTGCCACATACAAATAGGTCAAAAATTAATTTAAATGAGCATTTTCAAATTTAATTTTGGCTTTCACTTGTTAATTTCCAGAATTAAATGTGCCCCTTATGAGAGATTTCCATTTTTGATTGCTTTCAATAACAAGACCACCATCTCTCTTCATACACTAAACCAGAGGGAAAAGGCTCATGTTTTTTTCACAGTTCTATACATACATAGGACTTAATATACAGAAGCTATCCATAAAAATAACAACAATAGTAGTATTAACAGTATTGAAATTAGTCAGAATGAACACAACTAATGTCAAAGCTCACTTCACTCAATGAATGTTTATGATAGGAAACCTTGAGAAAAAGTAAAGCAGATACGCTCTTCTGTTTGGTTCAGAGAAGAAACACACACAAGCCGTTCCCTTAATTCTTCTTTAGCTGCATATTTCTGAGACAAATATTTAGTAAAACAAAATCCCTTTTTTCAAAATCTGGGAGCTTATTGTTGAAATCAACTGAATTTTGGATTTGCTTCTTGACAGATGCAGAATTATGTATGGTCTTTTCTGAGAGATAAGAATTTTCCTGCCTTGAGAAGTTAAACCTCTTACTCTACAATAACATATTAATTCCTTGTTATTGCCTTAAAAACTCATCTTTGGTTATCAGTCAGTGTGATCTCACTAAACAGTAACATTTTGCTGCTAGGTAGGTATAAGCCAGACACAGAAGAGTAATAAACCATTGCAGACCAAGTCCAGTGCATGTATATTTCATGTGTAAAGTTCAGCTAAACAAGTACACATATCCAAGGAAAGCTTTCATTTCTCTCAAAGATATACATATCCAAGGAAAGCTTTCATTTCTCTCAAAGATATTTTTTTAAGCCTCTATGTTTTAAAGACCTGGTAGGCTATTTCTTTAACATGGACTAATATATTCTGCGGGCTAATAAAAAATAGAACATTGGAACCTAAAATTTAAATCAGTTAAGAAAGTTGTGCCTTTGCCCATGTGAGCTCTTCTTCTCTGACTTGGTCTGCAGCAGCCCAAGAAGCCCCTTGGGCTTGAGGGTTCTACTCTCAGCAGAGCTCAGCAGAATCTATACCTTGGTGTCTTTCATGGCCTGGGATTCACAAGCAAAGGTGCTACACATCAAAGCCCTGGACCTAAGAGAAAAAAGTATTTTTGATTGAGCGTTCTTATCAACATTACAAGGCCCTGCTTACTCTCCCTGTCAGAGGCTGATATGAGATTAATTATGAGTAGTTCAATGACCAGGCCCAGAGAGAAATTGTCACTGGTACAAAATCTACTGGAGGCCAGCAATGAGTGGAGTACCTTAGAGGTCAATAGTAGGTCTGTTCTAGCTTCACACCTTCATTAACAATCAGGACAATGGGAAAGAGTACACCATTGGTAAATACACAGCCAACACAAAACAGTCAAATGTCTATCTCACCAGAGGACAGCACAGTTCTGCAGAGGGACATGGATGGGTTGAAAGAGTTGGGCTGTGAACCCAAATTCAAGAAGGAGAAGTACAGATTCCTGTACCTGGGGAGTAACAACCCCAGAAACCTGTACCTGCTTTGGTCCACCTACTTGGAAAATAACTCTGCATATAAGTACCTAGGAGTCCTGGTAGACACCTGTACATTTTCCTGGGCAATCTTCTCTGGGTGTCCCTGCTTGAGCAGGTGGAATGGACCACAGGACCTTCAAAGTCTCTTCCAATTTTAACCATCTTGTGAGTGGAAACGTTACTACAACTCAGATGTGCAATGTCATGACCAGAATGTTCTCCTATTCTAAAGCTACTTGTGTGCTTTCACAAAAATTAATTAACCTTAAGGTATGATGTCCCACTCTTGCACCCTGACCAGTGCAGTACTCTGTCCAAGGTGATAGCAACATCAAGCCTCCATCTCCAAAGGGATAAACTAACTGTTTCATTTCCTATAAGTGCCTGATTCAGGATAACAGATCATTACCTTTCTAAAGCAAAGATTACACATTTCAATTAAATAGCTTAAGCAGTTTACTGCCTGTGATGAACCTCATCCATAGGGTATATCTGTGGGGCACAAGAGAGTTCTGTCTGAGCTGCAGTACTTAGTCTTTAACCTGGCACTGATAGTGAGTGAAAATATACTGTGTCCATGAACAGAGATAAGTGATCATAATATGATCACACATTATATATACATGTATATTATATTGTATATATACATATATATACACATTATACATACATATATACATATTATATTATATGTATATACATATTATACTACATTATACATAATGTGATCATACTTTCTTTTTTTTAATAACTAAGCCTCAGATCATTATCTGCCATTCCCTTGAGGGCTTTTGTTGTCACCACATTTTCTCAGTCCTTCATTTGCAGAGCCTTCTCCCTGCCCTGATTTTAGGAGTTGGACCTATGTGTCTCTTTTAACACGGGATATTATATTCTACTATTCTATGATCCAGGTTCTTACATTTAACTATACTGTTCATACCAAACCCTGTGAGCCAGATGAACCTAAATCCACAACCTATCTACAGTCAAACAGAATATTTCACCAGAAATCACACCATATATTTTTAAATTATCTGAAGATATTTGTGGAATGAGGTTGTTGTGGACAGGACTGGAGGGGATCACTGTTCTTTGCTATTATGCATTTTCTAAACCATTCTTTTAGTTTTTGTTGAAAGAATCCTAGCCCAGCTTGCTTACTTAGCAACACAAGAAAGTTAACTATCCTATGGCTACACATCTGATTGTAGATACTATTTTGATATGTTAGAACAAAAGCCATAGCTTGGACTGTACATGTAAGACCATCTTAAAATGTTTTGCTTGACCATTTAGCTAAGCTTAGGCCTGTCTTTTATAGTACCTTTTCATCTCCTCAAAAGATCTGTTAGGTTACAAATGAAGAAATGTTTATAACTCAAATGCCTGTGTCTGGACCTAATTTAACTTTGAACTTTTGAGTTGGAATTAAAACCACTCCGAGTTCTGATTTCAGCTGATAAAATCAGGCTTTTACTTTTAATTTCCACCTTAGATACCAAGGCTCAAATGTGGGTTCAGGGTGACTTATAGGACTGATCTTAAATAGCCAACTAGAAAGCTAGTTCGACCAAAAGAAAGTCCTGGAATACTAAGAAGGTAGGAATTGCTCAAGTGTTTCAGACAAAAACCTTGGAAACATCAACCAAGCACAAATTCCTTCCATGCCCTGAACTTCTGGAATCTAAGAACAGAAAAAAAAATGAGCGTAATATTTCTGAGGTGAGCTCTCTGCTAAACATTTCCCAGACTTCTCTCCACTGGAAAAATCCTGCAGTAAGCAGAAGCAAGTGGAGAAAAACAAATGGAATTTGAATATCTAAGTCCTTTAAGGATCTTTGGATACCTTAGCTGTGATGGAAACAATATTCATGACAAATAGGTCCTAGAAAATAATTATAATGTATGTTTGTATGAGTAAAATGTAGTGAAGTGAATCAATATTAAGTGTATTACTTCCCTTTTACTGGTTAGATTTTTTTCATAGTTAAAGGAAACAGATTTGGTGCACTATGATGCATAGCCTTCAACTAAATAAAATGCACTGCAGTAACATTTAATAGGGTTTTTGCATTAGTTTCTAAGTAATAGGACCAACAGTTCCCTACATTATATCAAGAGATACTTTTAGAAAAGGAAATAACAAAAGATTTAAGTGTCAAATCCCCAAACCAGGAAATTTGAGGAAAATTTTGTGTGGATTTAAAAAAAGAAGTCTCTCTAGAGCAGGCAGCAGCTAGAGAACTTCAGTACAACCATGGTAGTCATCTTTTGTACGATCAGTTTACACAAAAATATCCAGGAATGGTAACTCAGATCTTCCAGTTTTTCTGCTTTCTACTTTGCTTGATACCCATAAAATGTGAATATTTTGAACTTGAAGGTAGTAAGTGTATCCGGATGATTATTTATTAACAATATCCAGCTGGGGAGCACTTCGATGGCAGAAAGTAAACCTTCTTCAGTGTACACATGGCCAGATCCTTTTCATATTACCTGAGATTGACTGCACTTCTCTAAGGCTCCCCTACATGCAGCAGTAAAACACATTTTTCATTTAACAGCTGGACATGCCAACATGTCTTTAAGCACACTTCAACAAATTCACAACACACTGGATAGCTATAATCTAAGTCACGTAAGTCCAGCTCAAATGTAAAATGACAACCTTTTGTTGTGGTGGCATGTGAGGAGCAGAGCTGGAGGAGGAACTTATTTCTCTATCAGCCTGTTTTACTGGAGACACCCAGAAGCCCTGGATGTACTCTATCTTCTTCTGGGTATCATATAATTGTCATCCTCCCAAGGACTTAAGGCTCCCTTACTTCGTTATTGTTGACTTCTTGGTATTTGGACCTCAAAGGTTTATTTGTGCTGCTGGGCTTTGAGAAATGTCTTTTCTTTATCTAAGCAATGCAACAGGTATCCCATTGCACAGATTTCCCATCACCCTGTCTTTCTACATACATGTGCATACACCAAGCCCAATTCTTAGTTCTTCAATCTTTCTGGTGCACAGATCTTGGGTCCTTTACCACCCAAGCCATTCTATGATTCTATGCTCTTTGTCCCTTTGCCAGGGCATTGGACATCCCTGGAAAAACACAGATCCTATTCAATTAAATTTTAAAAAAAAAAAAACAACCTCAACACATCAAAAATAACTACAAATGTTTGGGATAGCAAAGCAAGCCAAAATGTGCCTAATTTATTTTCCATATTTTAAAAATGTGCTGAACATTTGCAGTTGATTTGCAATATTATGACTTTGTTTACTATATAGTTTTAATTTGTTTGTCTTATAGTTAACAACTGTTACACATTGTTGTCTCCGGCTGCTTATCCTTTTATCCAAATTCAGAGCGGACCTGGAAGACTGTCTCACTGCTTTAAGATACAGTTTATTATTATAGCTGCCATGGATATGCTCTGCTAATGTTGATCTTTTTAAAGGAGAGATCAAGATTTGGCAAAATATATGAGATAATTCCTGTCTTTGTTTAAACAGATCTAACCCTCAGAGCATATTCCTATTACAAGTACATGCATTTACACATTTTTATGTTCGACCTCAGTGTAACTGTATAGAGAAGTGCAGTTCTTTAGTCAGACAATGAATGTAATGCATGATAGAACACTGTAGTATACTGTTTTTTCTGGCATGAGTTTGGGATGACTGCACTCATTAAGAGAGTATTATTAAAAAACACGCTCCCAGATCAAGTAGAATAAACCAAAATAAGCAATCTAATTCATACCTATGGAGATACTGAAATTATTTTAAAGATCAGCAATTTTACAAAGATACGTGCATATTCTTTACGTATAAAACAAATACAAAGGATGTATAAAGAATATTCATATGATAGATACATGCATGTAGGAGAGGATATATTTATGTGTAATAAAAGGCAATAGGAAGCTTCATGGATCTGATCTTGTTTTATGAAAAATTGCCACAACATGTTAAATTTCACTAGTACATTATCATTTTGACCCTGAACTTTTTGCACCCCATGGCATCTCTCACATGACTAGTTCTGTTTTGCAGCAAATGGCAGATTTGAAATATCTGGAGTCAGATTTGCTTTTTAAGACTATAACACTTTCAACACCATTGATTAGAACCCATTGCAATTGCAACTGACTGCAAAAGTTAACCCAATGTGTGATGTAAAACTATAGTAGTCACTGATAAAAGTAAAGAGAAACCAGAAAATACTCAAGAGCTATGTTGAGCAGAGTTCCAAAAATAAGCCAAACCATGATTTCTGCAACTAGTTTGCCAGCAAGACGTCTGTTCTCCAACTGCATACAATTTGTGATATTTCAGACCCTGCTAGAAAGGAGCCTAGTCAAACTATCTACCACATTTTTACTCAGAATATCATAGGGTGTTTGACAGATGTGGGGAGAGAATCACAGCCACCTACAGTTTGGGATTTGCAGAGGCCTCTATTAAGAGCAAGCTTCAGTGCAGCAATTTAGACCAAAACCTGCGCCTGAAAACAATGAATCTCAATCACAGACTTGGGTTCACACTTTAAACTATGTGGGCTACTCCAAAAGCAATGCCTTCTATTTTATTATGTTGGCCTATAACATCAAAGACAGATGTTGATAGTATGGCAGTATAGGCTGAACCTTCCCACCAATATTCTCAATATTCTATTACATTTTGTTGCCATGTGACAGATGGCATCAGAGGAGCAGTCTGAAAAATGGTGTCTGACATGGAAGTGCAGATGAAGCAAAGGTGTGTCATTGAATTCCTCCGTGAGGAAACAATTGTGGTCACTGACAATCATTGATATTTGCTTAAACATTTATGGAGACCAACAGTAGATGTGGGCACAGTGAAGCAACAGATGGTGTGTTTCAGCAATGGCAACAGTGATATGAAAAGCAAGCCATATTCTAGACAGTCGATGCTCAGCTGTCATACCATGAAATTAAGAGTATCTCTATCAGTTCATCCACGTAAATTAGGGGATTATGACCAGAGAATGTGTATGGAGCTGATTCTTGGCTTCAATGCCTTGAAATATCACAAAGTTTTTGCGAAGTGAGTCTCACAAATGCTCACACAGGAACAGAAAGAACACCATATGCAAGCTTTTCAGACCTCTGGAAAATATACAAGACTGCAGGTGATGAGAAGCAGTGTCACCCCAATGAGCGAGAGTCAAAACAGCAGTCCATGGAGAAGTGACATGTGAATTTCACATTGAATAAAAAGCTCAAGCCCTTAGCAAGTAAAATGATATGCACTGTCTTTGGGGATAAGAAAAGGGTGATCCTTCTAGAGTTCCTTTAACCTGGAATTTTGTTCCCCCATCCTCAACTAGATGTTCAGGGATGTGAGAGAAGTGGGAAATATTTATGAAAATCCCTTTCACCAAGGCACATCAGAAAGTACAGTAGTCATCCCATATTAATTTGATCAGTAGCTCTGCCCTCCATCCTTAGGGACCTTTAGTATCCTTGCAGATGAAAAATATTTGCTGTAAGTCATCATATTCTGGGGTGCAGGGGAGGAACTGCTCATCCATTTCTCAAAGCTGGGAGGAAACAACAACAACAAAAAGATAAAGTTGAATACATAGTCCTTTCTTATGGATATCTTTCCTCTGCTGTTGTTTCTACAGGGAATTGTTTTCTGCTCCACTCTGAAGATCAGAGAAGATCTAAAGGATAATTTAAAAGCAATTTCTTATCTGAAAAGACCAACAGCAATTAATACACCTCCAGGTCTGTCTCCCTGTGATGTCAGTAGAGACAGCTACCTTCTGTGTTTTAATGATGTACCAAGATTTATTGACAATATTGCCTCAAATTCCAGCCCTGGCACCAAATGAATACTGACCTGCTATCATAAAACATCTCCTAAGCAAATTAACATTCTGAATCTTGTTTTTCAGCATCCTGAATGTCAGCCTGCAAAGAAATGTAGAGTTCATCATCTGATAGTTTAATTGGCATAGTTTCCTTTTTTCCATATATTCCAATGTGTACATCTACATTTAGCTACACATTCCAGGCAGGCTTCTGGCCAAGAGATACTATACTTGCTTTAGCAGTCTCTGTGAAAATATATGGGCTAGGTCAACAGGCTCCGCAAAACAATGGGAACTACTAAAGGGAAATAAGAAAGACTTTTGCAAGGTAGGAAAATGTAAACATAAAGTATAGAAAACCTGGAAGTCGGGAGTAAAGGAGGAGGGGGGGAAAAATGAAAAAAGGATTGCTCTGCAATGATCCCAACTGTCTCAGATCTACCCAAGGAAGTAGCTGACCAACAGAATTCTTCATTCCTTCAATGAATCACAGATCACTGAAGCATTTAAACTAAATCTTTTATATTACCATGAACTTTTGATTTCTTTGTACTCTCTCATTCTTGAAGATCATGAAAGTATTTCTGCTTTTAAAAGTATCAGTTAGGTGTCACAGTTTTTGATATCACTGTTGACATTTGAACATTAGATTTCTGAGCTCCATAGATAATATATCTGTGTTTTCACAGCTTTCACACTGCTGTCAAGAAACAGTACCAGTAGACTAAAGAACTTGGAGAAAAAAGAAAACAAAAATGAAGAACTCCATTCTGGAGTTTTTGGATTTGCAAACATGATCAATGGCTTCTAAAAGACTTCTGAATAATAGATATTAAAAATGTCACATAAATTCATTTATACTCTGGCAGGTAAGTGTTCCCAAAAGATTCCTGTTCAGTATTCCTTCTTTCTAGGACAGGAAGCTTCACAGATTAAAGAATATTAGCTCTAGAGTACTTAATTCACAAATATGAAATGGAAATA
The DNA here is from genome assembly GCF_987193195.1 of Phasianus colchicus. Lineage (NCBI taxonomy): Eukaryota > Metazoa > Chordata > Aves > Galliformes > Phasianidae > Phasianus > Phasianus colchicus. Next base: position 61,172,844 of record NC_143437.1, on the reverse strand, counting down.
AGTACTAGTTTTACAAAAAGACCTTGATCTGTGTAGAAGAGAATTGTATTTCAGTTCGAATAGCTCTTTCAGCTGAAAACAAACTGTGGACAATGATGGACTATAAACCTCTATGATTTACATGCTAATTCCTTTCTACTTATTTTAACCCCTGCTCACTGCTTTTGCTGAAGGAACAGGTCTCCAGCAGTGGTGTGCGCTATTTTGTCACCCAAAAAAGACAAGCAAATTGTCACCTTCTGTGACATACTTCTTGTGTTCATACTATGGATGCTCAGAAGCAGCCTCATGATCAAGTCTTACTTCCTCCTTGGATGGGCCACAGCCATTCCTCCAGATTGTTTTCAAAAGTGTGATTGACTTATGAATAACATTTAAGCATTGAGCTGGAGTCAAGTGATGAGACATTTCACTGTCCCAACATACTCCAGCATTCTGCAGCGGCTCTGTCAGAGGGCAAAGGGCATAGCCATGGAGCCATGACAGCTGTGTTGCAAGGACATATATATTACAACATGTATTATTCATAACAGGAAAAAATTGAAGCCCTCTTAGTCCTCAACATCTGTTCTCTTATAATTCTGCCTTAATGAACTTCGCAACAATTACATACAAATATCTGCTGGATAATAAATAAATGAATAAAATTTACAACAAATGAGAGAGTAGCACAAAATACTAATGATATGTGTCTAAATATACACTGAAATGAGTTACTTCCTAGTGTATATTTGGCATGAAGTTTATGGCAAAACAGGCGTATATAACAGAACTGAGAATGTTTTGATGTACAAATTTCAGGTGGCTTTACTGTCCAGGATCAGTATTTTCCAAAGCCATCTGAAATGTGGATAAGGCCCACAGCAATTTTCCTGTTAGTGGTTCAGTGTCATGCTGAAGGGGTAGGAACCCTTTCAGGATGTCTGCAAATGGATTCCTTCTGCAGCAGAAAATGCAAGATGAAGAGGGAGGAGAAAAAACATCCAGATACAGGAATACTGTTTAGTTAGCATTTTTTTTTTAATTTTGTCACAGGAATTCTTATTTTGCCTTTCCTCTGAAATGTAAACTTTTAAAATATTTCAAGAATTTCTTGACTGCATTTAAGTACAAGCAAATGAGCCAGATGCCCGAAGGAAAATGTTAAGTATTTAAATCTGTTTTATATTCTCTGCTCTGAGACTCATTCTCTTGTCATTGCTCTTGCAAGGTACAGTAAAGGGAAAAGATAACTGTCCAGGGTCAAGTAACACATTCAAAAGATTCAAAGCTTGAATATCAGTTTTTGAACTATAAAAGCAAGCATATTTTAAAGCATAACTAGTTTTTCTGGCCTGAAAAAAACTACAAGATAGGAAATAAAACATAATTTTCAGCACAAAAGACAAAAGCCATATAATGAACAGCACTGACTTCTAAAATGTATTTATTTTATCAATATTAAGGGAAGAAATAATTGATTTCATATGTAAGTAGTTTCATATCTCTGATTTTAAGGTGAAAATCAGATATAAAATTTGTAGAGAAAGCAAACACAGGCAAATTTTCAGCATATGAAATCTGTCTCAAGGTTTTTCTGTGACTTCCAATTTCATATTTTGGTCTATGCAATATATTACCAACTCCTTCAAATCTTGTCATTTTGACATCAGATTTACTTTTAACTGTTATAAAGTAAAAGTACAGTTTTGTCTCCCAGATAGTTAAACTAGACTAGGGTGGGACATGCAAAATAGCTGTAGTAGCTACCACATTTGGAACTGGACACATTCATTTCAAACTACAGTATTCATTCAGTTCAAACTACAGCATTTATATAAGAAACTAATTGGAAATAATTTACCAAGAGTAAATTTGCATGGTTACAGTTTCAGCATAATAGTCTTAAAGCTGATAAATTTTCCATAGTTTTTTAGTGAAATGAAATCTGATTGGAAACTAATTATACATAGCACAAAATTATGATTGATATTAAAACAAACTTTTAAGAAAATTATTATTATTTACTATTTCCTGCTGTTTGGTGAAATAATCTCTTGTCTTGGAACATTTGCATACCAGGATTTGGCAAGTTGATTTAATTTATTAATATTTACATTTTCTTAGTTCAAATATTTTGACATTTTAATGACTAAGTTGTGATATCTGTTATTTCATAATGAAGTAATTTTTTTCTTGCCACAAGTTTCCTGGTTATATTGAATTTGATGCCTTTTTTTGCAACTCTGCTATGCTGCATGAAGCTGGCTTTTAAGAACTACTTAATCCCGATTTTGATCTCAAAAAGAGTGTTTTTTTATTAGAGAGAAGAACAACAGCTTGCTGCAATGTTTCATGTACCTGCTTCAAGAAGAATAAAGATGTACCATCAAATGCAATCTGCACCACTTCTGATGAAGAATATATCTGTTAATAATGTGATTTGCCTGTTAATTGTTCTGTCCACTAGGTTGCTAGTGAGCAGTTCCTCCTAGGAAGCCTTGGTAAAGCAAGGTGATTTACATTTGGACTTCTGCTGTCAAGCTTTTGGATATTAAATGCTCGTAGGAAAATGACAAGGAAAAATTTGCAAAATTGCATTAATTCCATCTTTTTGAAGAGGATATTGTAAACCAAAGAGGGAAGCAGATGGAAGTAGAGAGCTATATGAGGCAAGCAGGAGAGAGAAAGCTCTGGAAAGTTCTACTAGCTCTGGAAAGAGAATGGAAATTAATATCAATAAATACTAATATAATGACAGTGAGAAACGTAATGGTATGTTAAAATAACAGGTTTTATTCCCAATCATGGGTTAAATTGAAGAACAGTTACCATTTAACCCACAATACCCTCACAGAAATCTCTGAAATACATTTAACAGAACAATGTCTGTTTAATCCCTGTTTCTCTTTTTCATGTCTTCTCTCTTCAGTCCACACTTACTGCATTCTACGTTGGAGACATGGAACAATGCTTTCTGTTGTATGACTGAAGTAAAGACACAGTCCTACAATAGGACATGGCTCAGCAAAAGACAATCAGTTTTCCTGTCTATGAATTACACAAATCATTTTTATTATACTGTGAAAAATCAGACTAAATATAGTCAGGAACCAAGACTTCCAGTGTAGCTACTTAAATAACAAAGAACCAGAGGGGAAAGCACTTCTAAATAAACAGGAGAGTTCTCACTTTCACTCACTTCACTTTTGTATTCTGTTTCTGAAAAGAGTAATTACAGCAGTAGTCAGCATGGTACATGTGATGCTTCTCTCAGGAAATACTGCAACGCAAGGAGTCATACTACATGGAATCTCTTCGTAAAATATTGCTTTTTACTATTGGCAGTGTTATAGTTTTAAAACAATATTGGAAGCAGTTACATTGTTAACATGGATTATACAGAGTCTTCATCCTGAACATGTACATTTTTATAATAAACACTTGAGGAAAAGAAACAAAAAACTCAAGGCATCAGTATCAACACCAGCTTTATAGGCAGGCACAACAAACCTCATAACATCTCTTCCTACCTTGGGCTCAGTCTACATTCCTGCTGCTGATTTAGACACGAGAACCTGCACAGACTCAATATGTCTGCCTCAAACATATCAGAAATACATATTTTGTAGAGATCAAGTTCATGTTTATCTGGGATCTTCTGAAGTTTTAAGACATATCTCACAACTGCCACTTTGTTATTGGTAAACCCTGGCATGAGTATACATTTAATTTTTGTGTGATTTCTACTTTAGCCATAAATTAAATGAGAACGGATAACAGCATTGCATGACTATCTAAATGGAAATTTGCAGTGAGATAAAGAGTAGCATTTAAAAAATGCTTTCACAATCATCAACATTATGAGCTATGTACCATGAACTCCAAGTTAAAAAACCCTCTGAGTGGTTAATTGTGAGGGAAAGGAACAAATAAGTGAAAGGTACCCTTGATAAGCAAAAATGTTAGTCTAAACAAATGTCCAAGTTCCAAAATGGTGTAACTCAATTCTCCTGCCTAGATTTTCAGCAGTTTCAACACAATATGCTTCTATATATCCATCCAAAAATGGTTTAATTTTGCTCCAGATTTAAAAGAGGATCAAACTCAATGGGACTTGAACTAGATGCAAAATAGCTGCTTTTGATCTTATTTTTACTTGTACCTGTTCTTTTCTTTTGTGTGAAAAAAAACTAAAGCATATTTTCAGTAGACACATTATTGAAAAATTTCTGAATTGAATGTGACTTAGAAAACTAAAAGAAAGAGAATCTCTAATTTAAGTCCAAATAATGTACTAAAGCACCTCAGTTAATATACTCCTATAAAAAGACCTAAACCATTTTCTTACATAGTCACTGCCAGGGAAGTCTGATGAACTTAGGCATTGTTTAACCTGTCTTGAAAGCTCTGTGCTTCTACACACCTAGTTGTCCCACAGCTGATCTAATTTAACAAGCAACACCACAGAAAAGTTGAGAGATACATGTTCACAGTAAATCTGACAAATAATCAATGAAAGTGAGAGGAAAAGCTGAGGTATTGTGTCCTGTTGATGAAAAAGACAATAGTAGTAGCTTCCAACCAGATCACTTGAAGTTGACAAGCAGCAAAGTTGCTGCTTTCATTCTTGAAAGGCAGAGAAAATCACGTGGTAGCTGAAAGCGGCACATCTTCCCTGATATTTTTGTCATTAAGGAGAACCTTGTCATCAAAAGTGTTTTGTGCATGAATCATGTGGGATGACTAACTTTCAGTGTTGTCAGACTTAAGATGCTTCTAAATTTGTTTTATTTTGCTTATTTCTGTTACGTCACTAGTAGCAGGTTTTGTTTGGAAAGACTGAATGTATTCAAACTCTTAAACAAACTAATAAAATCCTTTCCTGCTAATGAGTAGGGTGACAATCACAAAATAAGGGCAAATACATGCTACCTCAGAGGCTAAATATTCAAGACTGTAACCACTTTATATTGTTTATGGGTTGCAAAATCATTGCAAACTTTGGCTTAAATTAACTATATTTCCATTAGCTTATGTTCCAAATTAAATTTAGCATAGGAAGCATGAGATTCCACTCACAGTTTTAAATGTTTCAGGAAACTTAAAGAGATTAAACTGAGTCTGACAGTTAAAATTCTTTAGTACTGTTCATTTAACCAGGAAGCTCAACATTCTACATGCGTAGTCAGTGTAGGTCAGATGTATACTATATGGAATACATTATATTTTCCATTGAGTGAGTTTGTCTTCATGTGTTTATCTTACTGTGCATATTTATCTTCAAAGTATTTTCACATATCTAAAGATATATAGTGTTGCATACACTTTAATTACACAGAAACTGGGCTTGTATGCTACAGCTAGCTCAACATACAGATCAAATTAACAGCTACTTCATTAAAATTCCCGTAAATATGTACCTGGAACAAATTAATTTTTATGGTTCATACCTTTCAACATAGTTAGAAAAAGTTTACATACTGCAAATCACAGAACTGTAGAATCACCAAGGTTGGGAAAGGCCTCCCAGATCATCTAGTACCACCTACCACCAATATTTTCCCACTAAACCATGTCTCTCAGTACAACCTTCAAATATTTTTTAACACCTCCAGGGACAGTGACTTAACCACCTCCCTGGGAGACACTGAGAGAACCTGAGCAGCTTGGAGACAAGTGGGACAGTATTCCTTCTTCACTGCCAAAATCATTAGTAAGATAGCAGGAAAATGTCCTATAAAAAATATTTTCAGGAAATTCTGGAGCCTTCTGCTTTGACTTCTCACTCTGGATCCTGTTTCTCCTTGCTCAGTTTTCACCATTAGTTTCTTGCTCTTTACACCCTATTTTCTGATATGGTTCTACTGTCTATTCCCAATCCTGAGCTCCAGCTCTGCCTTCATGGTGTCTGCTGATGCAAAAAATCACTTTTAATATAGGTACCATAAGGCTTGGAGGAATAGTCCTTCCTGGCACAAACTTCCTCTACTCTTACAAAGTCTTCGTAATACTTACCTCAAATATCAACAGTTTTCCTTGCAGACCTTAGTATAGACATAGCACATGCAGTCCATTTCAACAAACAGGATGGACATTTATTGTATTAAAGGTGTTTTATAAAGTTCCAGTTCTAGATATTATGGGGCTTACTGTTTTTCCACTGTCCATTTGAAACTGCAGCTATATTTTTCCTTTGACGCAAATATTTATACTTTCTCAAATCCAAGATGAAATACCTTTTTTGGTCAGAGTACTAATGTTTGATGTCACCAAGGGTGTCCACTGAACAAGCACAGGCTGCCTTTAAAACAACAGTCTGTCTTATAAACCATGTGAGTGATCAACAGTATCTGCAAGCATTTCTTCCCTTGAAGATACAGTTTAACCAGCATGACTCCCTAACCAGGAGAAACAAGAAATATTTTTCAAGTAAATCCCGTTTTTGATTCCACAATGGCTGAAACTTACTGATATAATAATGGAAGAGAGCAACAAGATGTAGTGCAGAGGACTGTGCCTTTGGGAGGCTGGCAAGAACAAGCAAAACCACTGGTTGCATTAGGCTGTGACATGTTGGCTTTGTACTGGGTCCAAGCACACCTTGCCAATCCTTCCGAGAGATTCTTGATCCATGCAGCTGCTCCACCTTCAGGAAGCCTTTCCAAATAGGAATGTAGGTTTTTACCCTTAGAAAGTCAAGTTAGCAGAGCCTGTCAAATAAACAAATCTGCCTGCAGCCTCATGGTGCCAGCACTGCATTAAATGTTAGACATAACAACATTTTTCTTCTAGACAGCAAAATGCTCTGTCCCTCACCAGCACTCAGCACAACTGGCTGGGTTCCCCACGGTGCTCCCACCCAGCTTGAGCTCCCAGCACACCGAGGAGGCCAGCATCCCACAGTGCTGGGGGTGTGGGAGGGAGCAGGGAGCCATGAGCAGCTTCTGAACCCCAGCACACTCCCCACTGCCCTCCTGGAGCACTGCCAGCCACAGGCCAGGCTCAGGAGCTGAGCTTGCCAGGGCACCCACCTAGGTGAGTTATGGTCACAGAGGTACCCATACCTTAGGCAATTTCTTATGCCCACACCACAGGAAAATGAATAGAGTGGAAATGATCTTCTTGATTCTGGGGACTGCAGTGAAGCTAGAGTAGTTTGGTATCAGAGAGCAGAACCTGCAAACCTTTAGTCTTCTTGCTTTCCAGCTTGCAGCAATGATGTTTTAGTCAGAATTTCTCAGGATACGATCTGCACATTCCTCCCTTTCTGGGCACCAATCAGCTCACTGTTGGTATTTAGCACGTACTATATTGCTTTAAAGTACATAGCAATGGTTATTAGGATAATAAACTCTAAGAAGAGTCATGCTCTTCTCTTAGTTTTATTCAGCCAAATTGATTTCTCTTCAGTGTCAGAAAATATGCTTCTTCCAATCTCTCAGCTCTCAGAGTCATGTAACAGAATTTTTTTTTTTTCTGGAATGAACAAAGAATAATAGGAATTTTCAAGCTCAGTTTTCACTTGAGTGTTATCTGCCTTAGCCAAATTGCAGCTTGGCTGGAATATGTGCCACCTTTATGGAGTAGGAGACAGAGCAAATAATGCTGACTCAACTGACTTAAGATTCTTGGCCCTTCCCACCAACATCTTATCTCAGAGGTCCCTGCTCTCCCCCCACACCTGCTCTCCTCTCCCTCCCCCCTAGTGGTGATCACGCCAACTCAGCTCCCCTCACACAAATGTGGACAAGCTAATGAGCATTTTGTTGGCTCAGAAAAGCAAGCAGTGCTTCAGCTGCACTCAGAGGCACCTAGCTCAAATCTCTACAATCTTCTGCTCAGTCAGACACAAGCAGTAGTTTGTTCAGCTGGTTCTGTGAAAGTGAGATGCCTCCAAAACTGCCAGCCTTTCTGTTCCCTGCAAAACTGCAGCTGACCTTCTTTGCTAAGCTTTTGCTCCAGGTTATTGTTTTAAATTCTGGAATGAAAAGATGGTTGGTCAGATCTTGTTTCTTCATCACTTTGTTTTTGTTTTTGTGTTTATTTTTTTTTTTACTTTGAGCTCTGCACAGAATGCTGGAGGGACATGTTGCATTTACATGTTCTGTCCTTTTCGTACTTTTCTGAAAGGAGCCTCTTGGCATGCAAAACGAAAAGCCAAAGTGTCTTATTGTTTGGAAAAAAAATCCATTTATTAAGTGAACTAATTATCCTTTTTTTCCCCTATGAGTAAAGGTTACTTTTTTGGCCAAATATCATGTCAAGCAAAAATAGGCACAGAAGCTAACTAACCTGTTTCAGAAATAGTACAGTACATATTAGGGCACTGCTGCTGGATCTGACCTGGGATTTGTAGGTCATGCATTGTTTTACTGCTCTTATGAGTCCTCACTTTCACAAGAGAAAGTGATCAACCATTTCTATCCTTTTCGTTTGTGATATGCCTTAGACTTTACAGCAGCTTGTTGGTTTGTTTACTACCACTCTGGGTCTCAGATATTCCTAATTTATCCCTTGGAAACAAATATCTCAGCAAACATTGATGATCACCGGATTTGAATCTCTACTGTCTCTTATGACCAATCTTTCTCATTAAGGCATACCCAGGATCTCCTTTTCAAACTAGAACAAATTTTCAGTACATAAAATACATGCAGATCCCTGCAATACTTCATCTGTCCATCCATTTCTCTCTAACTCTCGTAACAAGTAAGATGTCAGCTTCTACTACTACAAAAGTAGTGGGTTTAAGTTTTCAGTCAAACTGCTGTCAAGAGATTTGGGATCACCTTGCTCATCTTTGCTATTTTGAAATTTTATGAGGCAGAAACCAGATAGTTATTTTGAAAAAAAAATTAAAAGGAAATTTAATTTTCATACTTTTTTTCACGCAATTAACTGTTTTAGTTGCACTTAACTTCAAACACGCCTGTGAGTCTATGTCTCATGTCTGCCATGTTAAATGCATTATTATCTCAAAAAAATCATATGATGTGTACAATCCAAGATGGTAACAACAGCTTTGTGTAATGAAACAAAATAGTTTGGAACCATGACACACATTTTTCCAGCTAACACAATAAAGCTATGCACATTTTTTTCCAAGAGAACAGACTTTTTAATGAATTAATATGAGCAGTTTGCAGTTTGATGCAACTTGGCCTGTATTTATTTTTAGTATCTGTGACAAGGCTTAACAGCTTTCTCAATGTCGCTGTTCACTGAAGTCAACAAAAAATACCTCTGGACCTCAGATTTTTCTTTCCCCGGATGACCTCCATCCTTTCTTCTGTTTTTTTTCTGCAACACGTTATAAACCACTAGGACCTGCAACAATTTCTCCCTTCAGTTGATAATACAGGTGGAAAAATGCTGCCCAAGCTACCTATGTTCCCATCTTCAACATTTTGTCTATTGGGTTTCATCTGAGCTGTAGCTATGGTACTTCACTTTCTTGTCCTCCATCTGAGGATAGGCAGGAATTTGTAATCAGATGGCATAAATGCAATCTAGATCTGTTAGCTTCCTTGACTTTCCATTGAATGGTTGAGAGAATGCAGTTCCATCTACCAAATCTTCCAAGATTATTTCAAAAAAATGAAATCTCATACTGAATACATTTACATTCAGAATAACATTCTCCATAGTCTTGTATTTCAGTTAGGTATATTCCTTTCTTGGGAAATTCTGTCAAGAGCTAATTACCAAAAACCTGGTATTCTTTCTTTGGGTGTGTTTTTTTGTTTTGTTTTGTTTTGTTTTGTTTTGTTTTTCTGGATATTAGTTGAAAACCAAAATCCAATCATTTTGCCCTCTTTTGTGCCCTTTCACTTTAATTGTGAAGTAGCTCTGTCAACCTTAATTTAGTCACTACACAAGTTATGTGATGGAACATCAGTACTCCAGACACCTCTGCAGAAAAATTTCATTGTTATCTTTAAAATGTAAAAATATCCAGGCATTAGAAACAACTACTATCAGAAATAAACAATCTTTTGTCAGTATGCTTTTTGTTTATGTGCACATGTAGCTCTCTGTCCAGACATCTTAAATGTTCTCCAGAGACTTAACTGTATTTTGTTTTATTTTAGGGAAGGAGGATGCTGTTTTTTAACATGTCAGTGTACAGTGCTTCTATTTACAAAGAAAACCTCAAAAATGTAACTTACTGTCTGAATTTACAGGACACCTGAAATAACAAGTCAAGGTGTAAATAGATTTTATTTATTTCTACCTGTGCTAACTCTGATGTTAGTAAAGACATTTTAAATGTCAGTAATTCAACTTTTTATCAAAGCATGTAAGAAATGCAGGGATAACTCATACAGAAAGAGCTACATACAATATTTGAATGATTAACCCTTGCAGTAGATCTTCAGTCATGTAATTAATTAAGTGGTTGCCAAGAGGTGCTGCAAAAGGGATTTTTTTTTTCCCAGAACAAGGACAAAAAATAAAAATGCTTTTCTTGCAAGTTCTGCTTTTGATCCTAATCTTTTTCAATTTTGTAATTTTTTTCTTAGTATCTAGAAATGAATAGCTAGAAATTTGCACCTCAAAACAGGTTTGCTCACAATGCTTATAAAGAAAGATTTTTGCTTTATTTAATAATTTCCCTGACAAGACATTTCTGCATGAAAAATTTTCCTGTGCTATTTTTCACCATTGGATTGTATATTGTTATTTAAGGCCTCTGACTTTTTTTTTTTTCTGCTCAGTCTTGCCAAAATAAGTGGTTTTAAAAGCTTTTAAAAATTATCTGTTACTGACTCTCAAGCACAAACTGCTACTACTGGAAAGCATGAAAATCAAAACATTTTACCTGAGATGAGTACAAATCAGCTTGTACCATACTTTGTTGCCTCTAAGCTAGGTATATGCATTCAAGTAATCAGAAGCTATAAGAAAGAAATGGAAGCATGGAGCACCTCTTTGCTGCCCTAAATAATGACAATTCTACTAAACACAGGGAGCTTGTATGGCAGCACTTAACAATGATGGAAGGATACCTCTTCAAGAGCTTCAAATACCTCAGGAAAAATGAAGCATTGCACCTCCAGAGATTTCCAAATATTTTCAAAGCATTCTGTATAATTCATCAGGAAGGCAAACCTCATACCTTTATGTTACACCTTTGCAAAACTGCCAAAGCTTTGTGCCAGCAGGACCCTTGGAACGAGGAACAAACCAGTATTTTAGTTATGACAAGTGAAATTCCGTGATATACTCAGAAATGAAAGTAAGGTGGATGTGAAGCTTGGCCAGTCCAATTCACCATTCCATGAAAAAAATAAATCCATGTAGCTGCCTTATCAATAAAGAGAGAACCATTTCTCTCCAGCAGGTCACAGTTGATGACTGCTGTTCGTTTGTTGTGCCCAGCTATGAGCAAATGCCAATACCCCACAGACTTCTTTTCTGCAAAAAGGTGGGGAAGTCTGCTGAACATTTTTAATACCTTATTATTATTGAAGTTAACTTTGCAAACATAGCGTTTTATGTGCTAATGCCTGTGTGCCAGATGAATGATTACTGTAAATGTGTCAGCTAAAGAGTCCAGTGACAGCTCCATATGTGCTCTATAAAGAAATTAGTAAAGCTTGCCCTGATCAAAAACAGAGTGATTGACTCAGTATTTCAGGAGCTCAGAAATACGAAGACTGGTTAGAGATCTGAAACAAACTTAAGCAGATGACCTAATATCTTCTGTAATCCTCTCTGTACTGCATCAATGTGCATGTCCTCCAGACCATTCTCTGTCCCCGAATGCACATACTTACTTTGTAGAAGACCAAATATTTACTCTGTAGAAGACCAAATAATTTGAAGATCTCACTGCTGCTGGGTTGCTTTATGACCATCTACCCGAAGGAGTTGTCATTGATGGGGTCTGCTAGAACAATTGAGTCTCTTCTGCAAGCTTAGTGCAAAATCACATATCTCTGCAGAGGTGAGGGCTTTCTCAAATAGTGGTATGGCATAGGAGAAAGGTAACTCTCAAAAAAGTGTCCTGTGCACTCAAACGTAGGTCAGTCAGATTTCCCTGTGCAGCTCTGCCACTCTCAAAAAGCATTTTCTGGTGGGAAGTACTTCAGATTAAGAGAATGCATGTATCGTAAGTCTCATTGTATTTCTTCCAACAGAAACTAGAGATTTTACAAAGATGGTATTATGTTTTGGGTCAGCTTTGGGTTAAGTTTTTGAAGTAGAGTAGGAGATAACATTAACTGAAATAGTTTGGTATTAGTTCCAGTGGTAATTCTTTTCTCTCATATCATCAACTTCAAGAGCTTCAATATGTTATTAATTTCCAGCCACAGAGCACAGCCTTTTTAAGAAATCAGATGATGAAAGAGCCTGTGCATGTTGCTTTAGTTCAACAACAGACCTGACTTTTATATACTTTAAGAGATTTGTAGTGTATAATTTATTTTCAGAATTTTCAGACTCTGCTTTTCAAACTACAACGATCTCTTAAAAGTTAATATCCTCTCCATTGCTTCCTTAAAACCAGTTATTTCTATTCATCTTAGCATGGAAATCAGAGACCATAGACTGACTATTTATTCTTTAGTGTTACCATGCATAGTGGTTTAATCAGAAAAATCTGCAGTTGCTGCAAGGCCTACTGAAAAGCACAAACTCTGATCTAAGTTAATTCAAAGTAAGTTTCAGAGACATTTAGATTTGAAACTGACCAGTCACCATCAGCTAGTCAGAACCACCTTCTTTGTATGTATTTTAGCATCAGTATTCTGGAAGCTATTTGCCTTCTGCCCACTAGAAGCCAGAAGAAGAAAAAAAATATTTCCATAATCAAAATAAATGAAAAACTAATTAAAAGCCTCTGTGTTTCTAACTGGTGAAAAAACTCCAGCAAGTATTCTCCTTTCCTGTGCCATGGTAGGGCCTACTGACAAAACATCCAGAACAAGCACAGAGCAGATAGGAATGGTCTTTGCTTCTACGTAGCCTGTTTGAACTTAAAGCTTTTGAATCATGCATGCTAAATTAGATGAAGTAACCAGTTCTGAAGCATCACTATGGTTCTCTTCATAAATGAAATACAACTATGCAATAGGAGTAACAAAGCACAGTTTACTGCCAGTATGCTTGCTAGGACCAGAGTCTAAATAGGCAAGTAATTTCTCTCTAAGGTATTGTTTTACAATGAGCAAAGTATTGTTTTAAAAATAAAAAAAAAATTAAAGTGGATTCACGCTTGACTTCTGTACTTTGTTGGCTTATCTTCAAACATCATGTCTTCCATGGCTGTGAAATGAACAGCTGCTGCAACCATAGACTTGTGGCTTGGCTTGTTAAGATTTCATGGAACTGCAACGTTTTTCCAATAATTTCTGTTTCTGTATTTGTTGATTGTGGTTTCTTTTGAGATACCTCCACATTTTTATATCCTTCCTTAGTGTCTGGTCTTTCCATGTATTTACTTAGCTGTGGTGTCTCCTTATTCTGAAAGTTGACTTCTCATCCCCTCTAAACTGTACTTACATATTTTAAAGCAAGTACAGTTGATGTTTAGGTCTCTAGATTTATGAATTGTTGAGTTCTTTCTGACTCTAGCAACAACTACTCTTCTGTTTCTGCTTTCTAAATTTTAGCAAAGACCAGTCCTCTGCTTCTGACTACTAAAGAAATAACAGCAGCAAAGAACTTGGTTGTTCTGTTCCATGTTTACTTTGTGACTTATTTATGGTGGGTTGTCGGATTTTTTTTGTTGTTGTTTTTGGTTGTTTTGGGATGTGTGTGTGTGCGTGTGATGCTACACTAGCATTAAAAACCTCAAAAAAAATGACTGTCCCTGAATTAAAGAGTGTATGACTCATAGTGTCAGAAGTATGACAAGGGATAGGCAATGTCAAAACATGTAGTTAGACAAGTTGCTAAATGACAGAATCATAAAAATAAAGCAAAGACAGTGGGTGAAATCTTGATTCTATTAAAATTTTATCATCACATATGAAGCCAGCAGTACCCTTTTAAGGAGAACAACATCACTAAAGTAATGTGGTAATAAAAATGCTAACATGATCCTTAAAATTATTCTAAACAGATACTTTCAGATAAGATATGGAAGTATTAATGCCATTGTACATAGCAGCACTGAGGTTTTATCTAGAGTACTTAGCACTGCTCTGTTTACTAGGAAAAAGTAAACAATTCAACTTGTTTAGGTGAGCAGAATAAAAACTGAAGGAATATGTGTACTGCCTGAAATATAAATTATTATGAGGACAGACATAAAGGAGACAACAGTACTTAACCATTCAACTGAAGGACCATGATGGATTATGAATAAATGTGCAGAAGATGAGCAGGACAAGCTGTAGTCTAGAAGTCGGAAGAGGCTTACAAGCCAGCAGAGAACGGATACTCTGCAAGCTTGGTGACAGGACAGAAAACTAGACTATCATTAGGGGGAAATGGTAGGATAAATTTATGAGGGTCTTTGCAAAACAAAGCACTGCAACAGCAGATGTAATTTTATCTCTGATCTAAAGATTGGGGGCAATAGGAACACTTCTGAAAGCTTTCTTCTACCTACATGAAAATTTTGCTCTGATGAGCTCTAAATGATTCCTAGATGGAGAAGCCACATAACAGACAGTTGTTCATAATGCAGAGCCTAACCCTATGATCAAGTGGGAAACAAAGGCACTCAGGACATCGTGGAAACTGCTTAGTGTTTTGAAGATTTAGCACCTTCTAAATAATGATTTCTCTTTTACAGTTCGATCCCAGCCTACTGACATAAAAGGTAGTGTTTTCACTGATGTCAGCATCAAAGGAACAGGACAATATTTTTAATTATTAAGTACACAATGAATCAAGTGATTGATTCCACCATTCATTATTATTTTAAGCCAGATGCAATGTTTCTTTCAAAAAACATTATTTCTTCTTCTGTGATAAATAGCTTGCTTCTAAACTCTGAACATTCATGAAAAACTTTGGTGTCTGGGAAGTCCTACTGCAGATAGCATTTTTGGGAATTTCCTAAGATCTCAAAAAATGCTTTGATTGAGCCAGTCATACCTATGCACAATTTTCTTCCCTTCCATTTGGAAATGAATTGTGATAATTAAAAAGGGCACCCTCTCACAATTTCTATCACTAAGGAATTCATTACCTCAGGAAAAATCATATCAATGACTTATGAACAGCAAAGACAGGCAATCATTAACGTTGCATTTCAGTTAATTGCTAACTTAGTCCTAATTAATTGCTAAATTAATCCTAATTAATTCAGTTACTCCTACTTAAAGTATTGCATAACACCAGTAAGGAAACTTAACAGGTCTACAAAGGCCTGAACTTCAAAAGACTGGTAACATAGAACATCCTTGACATTGACAAGCCTTGTGCTGAGAATTTTGTTTCAGGCCTATCTCTGAGCATCAGAATCTGGCAGGAATAGGCTTAGCAGCAGCAGATCTGCTGGTATACTGGTGCCATATCTATGCAACTCTGAGAGAGCTCTCCTTTTCATTACAAGAAATGAATGTGTTTATAAACCATTCAGATGTGGTGTTCAGGAACATGATTTAGCGGTGGGTTGTTAGAGTTAGGGAAGTACAGTTAGGTTGTTTTTGGACTTGATGATCTTTAAGGTCTTTTCCAACCTGAGAAACTCTATGATTCTGAGATTCTATGATTTTCCCAGAATAGTGTGGAGCAAGGGTGAGGAGGTTGGCAGCTACTAACTGAGAATCACAGATGATATTTCTGGCTTCTTTGCCTCAAGCCAGATAGATAGCAGCACCAATATTTCAAGAGAACCTATCTGTGTAATGATTAATAAGGTTATACTAAATATCCCAGAGGTAGAATTGTTTTTGAAAATTGATAAACAATTTCCATAAAAATATCTGTAAAATCCTGAAGGCTGTGAGTAGTATAAAGTTCTGTATATTTATTCAAATGAATAAAGATTGTGTTCATACAAAAACAGTAATTTATAATAAGGGCCAAGGGGGATGGAATGTCTGAAAGCCATAGGATATATTTTTTTAACCTCTTAATCATTGAAATTGTTTCTAAGTGCTTTTGAAGTAGAACCATGTTTCCCAAACCTATGCTTTTCAGCAGTTTCCATTCATTCTGAAATTCAGTCTTTTTTTCCTGGCATTACATGTATTTTATTCTTGGAACTTTTAAAAAACTCCCAGCATTTGTGATGCAATGTGAACAGAGGACAGAACACTCAAGATAAATTAATAAGTTCAGCTCATCTGAGAGTGTCACTGACTTAGTTCTCTTCAGCACAGACTGCTGTGGTTTAACATAGCAGGTGGCTTAGCACCACATAGTAGTTCACTCACTCCCCTCATTCCTAGTAGGATAGGGGAGAGAATCAAAAAAATGTAGCACTTACGGGTTGAGACAAAACTACTTACTAAGATAGAGAAAATTAAGAGTGAAAATGACAAATATACATATGACTGCATATAAAAAGTAATGTGCAAGCAATCCACCAGTGGATGCCCCGTTAGCCCCTGAGCAGTGGAAGAAAGTCTCATGAATGTCCAAGCCTTTCAAAACTTTCCTTCCACATGACATCCACTGCTGGGCAACAATTAGAAACATCAGTGTGCTATCAATGTTGCTTTTCTCCTAAAACCAAAACATAGCATCATACCAGACACTATTAAGAAAATCAACTCTGTCCCAGCTGAAACTAAGGCAGAGATTTAGGATAATAGAAGTATATAGGACAGAAATGATAGTGTGCTATAAGGCAATATGTTCACAGGCACGTGGGTACAGTCTGAATAAGGCACACAAAATGTATGAGATTCCATATCTGAAGCAAAATGTTTTTTCCAGCCTTTGGAATTCCTAAGCTTCTTTCTTCCTGAAGAAGGGAAGATATCCGTACCTCACCTCTGTTCTCCCCTTCCTTCTCTTCCCTTCCATTAGGCTGGTGGACTTCCCCTTGCAGGATGAGATCTCTTTTAAAAGTAGCTAGATGGTTAAACATTCTCCCACATTTATCTGATTTCTTCAATAAGCTACAGCCTAAACAGTTTCACAGTTTTCCACAGTTTCCACAGTTTCCCTAGGGTTTCTTCAATCTTCTTGCACTACCCTTCAACACCTCCACCTTCAGATTTCCAGCTCTTCCAGTTTTGGAGCCCTGATATGTCATCATACTTGTAGTCTCTTTTCTATTGTTTCTTTACAGCTGTGTCTGCTTTAAACTTACACAGCATTTCTTAGTCATGTGCTCTATCTGGATATTACAACACCCATAGAAAACCAGCTTCAGTGGAGTTATAAGCCCCATAAAAAAAAGCAAAAGAACAGACAGAATTATGGGTTACAAGCCCAAAATACATCATTATACCACCCGCATAACCCACACCTTACCAGCTTCACTCAGTAACTCATGAAATTACCCACTAATTGCTGGTTTAGCAAGAGTGCAACTTCTGGAAGGCTTGGGGCTGCCTTTCATAACTGCAGTTTCTCTCTCCCACAGAGACTTTCATTTTAATCAACACAGAGGAATGAATAAAATTGGTTCATTTCAAGTATGCATAGACACATTGGTCTCATAAAGGAGAACACACCAAAATACTTTTTAACAAATATAATAGCACAATTGCATTTCTAAATGGAAAGAAAAAGAGAAAAAACAACACATTCTTTTCTTGCCTGTAACAATTCTGGAGTTATCACTTTGACTTCTGTTAGACTTACCTCATAATTTATTGAAAGAGAATTCATTCCAGTAATGAATTAAAGTATTCATAAGCACACTGGGATCCTTTAGGCTGAAAGACATTTCCATAAATATAACACATACACTTCTAACAAGACAAACTACTTGGATATATTCAACTATGTGCAGTCAGATTTAGATGCAAAACAAATTTAATAAGCTCCTGTAAGTTAAAAAACAGCCCTTCTCCTCTAAACATAGTTTAAATTGGCATTTTTTTCAGTAAATGCAGATTACCCTCTGATTTCATCAAGAACAAGAATGGCAGTTTTCCAAAGAAGTGGTCATCCTAACTGACTCATTCATTTAAACTAAGTAAACTGCTCTGTTCTAAATTTTCAATTTTTTCTCCATTTCCAGCAAGACTCAGTTTGGCTTTAGGTTGATAGGACTGAGCTCGTGGCAGTATATGCCCAAGCAATTTGCCTGTGCTAAGGGTTTTACAGCTCACCAGAACTGAGCAGTGTTAGAGAAAGCCTTTGGAGATAGGTAGCCTCTAGAAAGTAGCTTAGTCTTCCTACTAGCATAGAAATTAAGGAAGTACTGTTAAGGTACAAAACTTGATGAGTTACAGGACTGTTTTTCACTGTATAAATGAAAGACCATAATTCATTTTAAAGATGTGAACTGATTGTGACTAATAGTTCTGCTAAAAATCCAAATGTAAGTGAGGAAAAGAAGTGGTAAGTTTTGGAAAGAAAAAAAATAATAATGAGAGTAACTTCCCTTGAAATGCTGTTAATAAAAATGAGAAAGCTTTAAACTGGTACCTCTCTCCACTTTTTCCCATTCGTTATATGTGCCCAGTAATGGAAAATCCACTGACAGCATTTTCCAGAGTAGTCATTATGCTTGCAAAGACAGGATCAGTAACATACAAGAAAACATATTTACATATTTAAACAAAATGTTGGAATTAAAAACTTGTTCCTTGAAATAGTCTATTCTTATTCCTGTGTTCCCTACGCTATTTGGTCAAGTATTGTTCTTCTACTGATTATGCTTGCATGACAACTGAAATGATATAATCATGAGAAATCCACAAGATTCAAATATACCTGTTTGCAGATTTAAAAAAAAAAAAAAAAAACAAAGAAGAAGAAAGGAAAAAAACAGACAGACGTAAAACTGAAGATGAAAACCAGAGAAAGAATTTGTCTATTTCAGGCTCAGCTCAGCCCCAAAAAACTTACCACAGGAACTCTGCTTTTCTGCTTCCTACAAGCTTTGCATGGGAGCAATTAGCTTAAAGCATGTGACTTTGCGCAGTGCAATTCAAATAGCACAAAACGTGGAAGCTGAGAATTAGCTTGCTGTTCAGAAGACATATGTCAAAATCTCACGGTTAATTTCTCTGGTTTTTTTCCCTGTCTGGGAAGGTGTGTTGCAAGAAATTACAGTCAGATACAGCATTTTTAATAATATAAGTTTTCAGAACCACACACAGAATAGGAGTAGAAAGTGTGCACTTTTGGTAGTAAACCAGACAAATTCAGGGTACAGGGTTAATATGAGACAAACTGTAAATGAAATTGTATTCACATAAATCACACAAGAATAATGCAGGATCATACTGTTCCAAAGGAAAATGAGAAACATCTCAAGTAGAGAAATATTCTTCAAGTTCTACATTGTACATTGTTAGGACATCTGGAGATTCTTTGTTCTTTGCAATTCCCAGTTCACTCCTAAGCATCATTATTAAAGTGTCTAATAAAAACTTCTGGCAAGCCCTAAGTATTTCGTAATAGATTGTGCTATCTTATAAGATAATATCTTGTTAGGGTGTGAGGGGATAAAAAACAATATGTGGAAAAACATTCAAATCAGAGGAATCAATACAAAGCAGAACAAAAGTAGGAAAAGTGCTCTTTTTGCTCAGTTGCAGCATTCAGACAAGCTCCTAGAGGAAATGGCAGGAGCCTCCATGTGCTGAACAATGCTCTGAAGAATACACTGAGGAAAGAGCAGTGATGAACTGAGGGAAAGATAAATAGACACTCGTGAAAAAATGTCCAGACCTTACTTTCTGTATCTCTTATTTGATAAAGTTCTCCTGAAATATCCATGTCTTGGGAAAAAACAATAACAACAAATAAATGAATAAAAGCCACCTATCGATTTTCTAGATTTGGTTTTTTAAATGGTCTCTATATTTCAGCTGCTACGTTTCTCTCACTGGTCCTTTAAATCATTGCAACACCAGCATGACTCTGTTGAAACCAGCAGGGTTACAACATAACAGAGTAGAGAACTAGGCCTACTAGTGTGATTGCTGGTTGCTAGACTGAAGGAAAAACAACTTTGTTTAAACTTCACATAAGATCTTTTAATCACTACATGGACTAAACTAATCCAAGAGACATCAGACTGTTCCTGTGTTTGGAGGACATCAAGTGAGCTGCATTTATGGTTTCCCAGTAAGAAACATTACTGAACTAAGACAAAAAATGGCCCGGACATCACAGCTCTCAAAATACATTTCTAATCCCATAGATGCAATAAGCAAATCAGTAGAAGGGGAAGGCAGGAAGAGCCATCAGGTCATCTTATCTGTCTTTCTGCATATCCTGTGCCAAAAATGGTCCTCCAGTCTTTGAGGGCAGTAACTTCCATGTCTAAAAAGACATTCCTCATGCTTTGGTTAAAGCATGTTTTCCCAGATGATAACCAGATCCGAGGATTTTGACAGATATTCACTATCTCCTTGTGGTTACGTTTCTGTTAAAAAATAATACAAAAGAGATTGAGAGTGAGAGACTTTCCAGGAACACGAGTGCTGTACAGAGATAAATCTGGAAAATGTGCCAAATCACAGATGCCTTGTACATGCCAACAATCAAGTTAGCAAAATGTTGAAAATCTAAAAAATGGCTTCTGCTCTTAGCAAGAAATGCTTTGCTGAAGGTGGATGGCACCAGGAGGCTTCCAGGACCACAACTGCAAAAAAACAGAATCCCAATTCAACCCCTGAATGAACATCTCACTTGCAAGCTAAGTAATTCTCTGCAGCTGCTCAGGCTCCATGACACCAACTTATAACTTGCAGTTCCCAGAATTAAGTAGTTTGCTACAGCTGCTGACAGTCATGTGGAGGATCAGCCAGGGCTGGGAGATTTTTAAATCTGCAGAAGTGCCAGCCTAGTACCTTTTCTAGTACATTTAAAATCCGAGTGTAGATGTTGCATTGTTGCATCACTCGAATCAATTGTTCTTAAAAATCAGCATTTACTGGTCTTTTAAACCCATTATTTCTCTCTATGTATATGAAAATACTAGATTGTTGCAGCAACAAAGTGACAACAGATATTTGTGTTTCTTAGTTTTTCCATGCACACTAACTCAAAATGGTAGGAAGCTCAGCCCAAAGACAGAAAGATTATTTGATTGCTGATATACTTCTAGTGCCTGCAGATTATGTGATGGTTTTCTTGTTTTATTTTTTGTTTTGTTTTGTTTTGTTTTCTTTAGGATAAAGACTGTAAAAAGCATTTACCTGTTTGATGGAACTGTTTTCATTTCATGAGCTCAGATGCAGGGAAAGTGCATTGCTAACATGGAATATGTGATAGATAGAAAATTGCCACTCTTTCCACTTGATTGGAACACTATTACTGAATGCAGACAACTCTTTCTTCTTGAGGTTGTACACAGTAATTACATATTATTGCATATAGTTGTGTAAATTATTGTGAGAATGATGCCAAGTGGCTTAAAGGAGCTGGTATAAGTAAGTTGCTTTAGCAGATCCCACTCTTCAATGGTTGTTTTTATCTTTTCCCATTGATTAACCATAGATTACTGACTTCGACTTCAGAGAGAATTCGATATTCCTTAGTTTACAAACATTCTCTGAAGATTTTGTGGATTTTCAATTGCAAAGGAGAAATATGAGCATCTGATAAAGAGAAGGGCCTGAGGTCCCTCTCACTGCCACGGAGAGCAAAGGCCTTCTGAATTGCTAATAGAAAAAGAAAGAGAAAGAGAAAAAGAAAAAGAAAAAGAAAAAGAAAAAGAAAAAGAAAGAGAAAGAGAAAGAGAAAGAGAAAGAGAAAGAGAAAGAGAAAAAGAAAAAAGAAAAGAGGGAAAAAAAAAAAAAGGAAAAAAAAAAAAAAGATAACGGAAAGAAAAAGAGGAAATACCTTCAAACCTGAAATGTTTTTGGAAGTTAGGTACTCAAAACTTGTACATAGATTAACATGCCTAAAACTTCTAGATTTAGGAATTCTTAAGATGTTTCTTGCAAACAGACCAGTACATTGGTTTTATAAGTAAAACTGAGCTCAGATTGCAGTCTGAAAAAGAAACAAATTTGCAGAGGGCTGCTAGCCAGGTGAATGTGTTTGCACGTTTCCTGTAATATATGTTACATTTTATACCAAAGATTAGAAAGAAAACACTGACAGCTCTTCAGATCATGGTATGTGCAGTATCATTTCACAATAGGATCTAAAGATGAAAATATCCAGAGTCAAAGTTCATAAGGAGCTCTAAGGATCTTTCCAGGTGTTTTCATGGAAAATGATACAATAGAGCATAGAGATGAAAGAGCAAATATATATTATTTTAAATCATAGCTTCAGGGCTTAAAGTTAAGCTCAGCAAGTACTAGGAGACCCAGCATGGATTTCAAAGCAAATGTACATCTAAAGAAAGTAATTTTTCATTATGGTCATATTTTACATAGTATTGACTTTTTCTCCCTCACAGTTTTCTCTTCCTGTACTATCACAGTCTTTTCTTCCAGTGCTTCTTTAAGGAACAAAAGTTTCAGAAAATGAAAACAAAAAAACCCCACACTTCTGTTGCTCTTTGTGGCCTCTTCATTCATTATTTCCTGGCTATATGCAGAATTCAAATATAATTCAGTTTAGAACTGGATATGGCAACATGCCACACTCTCCATTAAATATATATATATTTTTTTAAATAGTGTTGTAACAGTAATAACTAATGTGAGGTTTCCTATTTCAGATTTGTGTTATGAGAAAGTGTGATAAGTTCCAGTCATACCTAAGGCCTAAGGTTTAGAGAAAGCAGAATTTTGAAAGCTCCTTCTGTGAGGACATGAGAGTTCTGTGTTGTTCCAACAGCCATGTATGCAAAAATAATACATTCTTCTGGATTTTTTGAGAGAAAATACTTAATCTTTCATATGCTATCATGCTCTTTACAGTCTGAATAAAAGAGAGTGACATCTGAGAGCTGCTTTCACCATCTCTCAAACTTCTATGCAGACAAATAGATTCATTACACGTGCAAAATTCTCCAAACTCACTTTACTACTTTACTACTTACCTTACTCACTTTACTCACTTTACTACTTACTTTACAGTTGAACAGATAACTGTTACAGTGGGGCTGGTGAACTCTTGTTTGTGTATGCAGGCAAGGATTTTACAGACAAGCATGTAGAAAAATGTAACTATGGTTCAAAGTGATTTCAGGGAAGCACTTTATTGGTACTTTTGAACAACCCACTTCATCCCTTAGTTCACTATGAATACTTCCAAGATGTTGATGTTTTTCATATGGGTGATACGTAATATGAACATGAATATTATGGCCTTTGTATTACACAGAAGAGACATACAACCCCGAACACCGTTTACAAATAAATACATGATGTTGTTGGGTTGGTTTTTGTGTTTGCTGGGTTGTTTTTTTTTTCCCCCAAATTTTAGCTTTCTTTTACTGTTATCAAAAATTGAACAAATAACATTTGTTTCACCTGGCTAAGTTAGCACAATCCAGTTTTTTATTCAGTTACCAGCACAACTTCTTTACAACTGTTCCTTGGAATTTATAGACTTTTCCATTCGCAAGTAAACTTTTAAAAAGTTGTAAAAAAAAAAAAAAAAAAAAAAAAACACACAACTTTGAATAATTAGGAATTGAATGCCTAAGAAAAACTTTTTTGGAAACACACTGAAGACAGAAACTATGATTTTATCACATTTTCCCCTGGGATTCTGCTACCATTGATGCCAAAAACAGTAATATCAGGAAACATCAACTCTACGAAAGAGAACACATAGAGTAGTTCTTTCCAATTCCTCTTTTATGCATGAGTTGAGCATCGGTATGGGGAAGTTTTATTCATCCGCATGTCTCTAGAAATATTTTTGTTTGTGTTCTCATTAAATGCTGGGTGTTTTTCCATTACCATATTCTATTTCAAATATCTGCAAAGTTATAATATGCATAGAATATTATTTGGGTATAAGTAAAGAAGCATATAAAAACATATTGTTTGCCTCCAGATGGATGCATATGGTCTTGTGGAAGATCAAAATACTGCACACTATTTAGCAAATGTGTCTTTCCAGTAAACTCCATACAGGACTGTATAAGAAACTATGGGTTAAAAGGAGAATGAAAAAAAAAGTAAGAAATCAGAAAGATATACAGGCACAAACAAGATATTTATCATCATTATTATTGCATATTACAATGTTTCAAATTTCTTAAAACCTTTCTGCTAAGAGACTCTGAAGCATTAGCAGCATTATAGGAATTAATGAAGGTGAAAGACAAGGCCACTGGAAGAATAATTGAGTTGTACAACAATTATGGGATTTAATCAAAGGTCAGGTACTGAATTGGTGATATGGAAATAAAAGCATGAAGTCTCCATTCCAACAGCCTCACTGTCATACATCACATAAAAGTTTTGCTGCTTTTCATGGACATTCTGTCAGAAACTGAGGAACCTGAATAGAGAAAAGCAGTACCACTTGCAAGGCCTTTTTTTTAAAAAAAAAAATGTATTTGCCTGCCTTGGTATATATATACACATCTATTTATTTTTCCAGAAACAAGATCAAGAAAAGCTACCTGTAAAGATGGCAAGTTTTGCATGGGAGTTGGAAATAGGTGCTCTTTAAGATCTCTTTCAACCCAAGCCATTCTATGATTCTCAAATGTTCTTGCTTCAGTGTCAGCTGAACAACTACCTACCATGGAACTTTTAGGCATGTTATCAGTGTGACCAAAGTAGAATGTACCAAAATAAAAGATATGTAAAACCAGCTCCATTTGCCCAGGAAATTACCTTCAGAATATATATACAAAAACTTAGGAATAGCTGCACATAGATACAGATCTGTTCTTACATTCAATATCAGTTAAATTCTCTTCTGTCTCCCCTAAGAATGTCTCACTGGCCGTTTTCCCTGTAATTATCCCTTCTATTGGCCTGGTCTGAATATAAGAAAAAAAAGAACAAGTCACATGAACTGAGGCTACTAGAGATATCATGTAACATGAGCACTGTTGCAGCCCTATTTAACACACAAAAAAAAAAACCAAGGTCTGTTTAGAGGTAGTTCTGAGCAATCCAACCACACTGGCCATTTCTGCTGACAGGGAGCACTGCACCACAGAGTTACCCCATGAGTCTGCTTCTGAGCAAGAGAAGCTGTATTCAGCATAGCAGATTTCTGTAGCTGACAGGAAGAGGATCAGTGTCAAGGGTCAGGAATAGAAACCTCAAAACGCACCACATATCTTGGA
This sequence comes from Phasianus colchicus, assembly GCF_987193195.1. Classification (NCBI taxonomy): domain Eukaryota; kingdom Metazoa; phylum Chordata; class Aves; order Galliformes; family Phasianidae; genus Phasianus; species Phasianus colchicus. The sequence continues at coordinate 61,147,604 of NC_143437.1, read as the reverse complement.
GATTCACAAAATCATCAAAGCTTTTTCAGAATTAAGTGAGCCAGATCAGTTCCTTAATTGACTGTGGTTTGTCTGTCATCATTTTCACATATGCCATGACTACTCTGTAAAAAGTTACCCATTAGAAAAGCAAACCGCTTTATTAAGAGGCAAGCCTACACCACATATTCTAAAAGAACATGGAACAAAAAGAATCTATTTTCAGCTTTTAAATGAAATCTAAATGGCCTCTTATCCAGGGCAATCTCCAGAAACTTCCTGCAGTGTGTCGAAAACCTTTGTTGCACATAGTAATGTGCATCTCAATTCACACCAAGAAAAGATTAATTATCTTCAAAACTGATGCATGGTGGCTGATTTAAACAATCAGTGCTTACTGGATCCCCATTAGAAGATACACCATTATCATGGCAGATAATATTGACAGCAATTTACACAGTTGGGAACACCAGTTGAATCTAATTTTCTGTGTGCTCCTACAGCAATAAACTGCCAAACTGTAGTGAGAGACTAACTGGCATATGCGTGAGGTGTCTCACAAGCAGTGCTGCATTCAGCCACCGGTAATATATGTCAGCAGATTGCATATTCTCTGCCTAATGTGGCTTATTGCTATTTAAATAGATATCATATGTGTACTTACAATGCTTAACTGCCTTTATAAAGTGCTTGGGGGATCTGTGGGAGGAAAGGTCGTGTGACTTCAGGACTGCTCTCCACAGAGGCCCATTGCATAGCCACCTGTGATTGCAGGGGCCTGGCTCTGCAACCCAAAGCATTGATGGGACTTCTGCACACTTCTAATAAAACAAAATCCCTATTTTTAGCTCGTCCAGAGAATACGGGGATACTGTTACTAAAAAGTAATATAAAGCAGCAATGAATGGTTTAGTCATAGTCCCATGTTTTTAGCATATGCAGTTAATGCTTTAAAATTATGCTACAGAAATCAGCACTGGTTAGGTAGCCAAACTCTGATCCTTACTGATAATTTAAATAATTTGGTGAAGTAATGAATTTACATTTGCCCAGGAAATGAGATCAACACCGGCCCCTTTAACAGAGCAGATCCCCACGTGGTGTTACTGTCATACCTCTGTAATTACTAATGTTTATTAATGTTCTGTATGCCTGCAGTTTTAGTCATAATACTAAGATGCTGATGGCTCTCTACCATCCAAATAATTTGACTGATCAAGATAAACTATTGATCTACTCATGCTCATCTCAACTTCTCAGGAAGCGGTGCTTGTTTACTGCAGAGTGTAAATCAGTGACGTATCCCTATCAATGACATCGCTGCTGATGTCACACACCACTGAGTTTAAACAATGACATCAGTGGCAATGGGCACGGATCAGGGTGCGTGTGGTGTGTCACACACAAGCAAAAAACAGCTCTGTATAAATACACATCTTTACATCATCTTTTCTCTCTCGGATTTTCAAGTTGTAATGATAGAGATTCACACAATCAGGAATATTTACTGTGGCTTGTCATCCCTGCAAGCTTACTGACAAGGTGTTCTGCTTCAAGAATATATATATATATTTATTTTGGATTGCTGCCTGGACAGGAAACGATGGAACAGATGTCAGGGAGTAGGATGAGTAATAGAATAAATTTGAAAGGTGATTTGAGCTGCTAAGAAGATGACACTTGAGAGGTCAGAGGCACAAAACACTTTCCACTTTCTTTCCTCCTGAACTCAGAGCTTGAAGCACAAGCTGTGTGTGATTCAGCCTTGTGGAGCCGGTGAGGCCAGGTCAGCTTTTGTTTAGATCTATTCAGCCATTGTGAAGGTCTTCAGCAGAACCATCTCAGAAGGTAATCTTTAAAATAAAATCAAAAATGAAAAGCAGGTCGATACATTACAGCTAGCTAAACTGTTTAAAGCACTGTTGTGCTATTACAGACTCAAATTCACCCAAGGGGCTGAGAAGCTATTAGCTACCCGATCTGTTCCCAGCAGCTCAGCCTTCACTCTCACAGCTGTGCAGCTTCCCCCTCCCTCTCATTTATGGAGGAGTTGCAGTTGGGGCTGTCCTAACGCTAAGTGGATATTGAATCACTATTTATGCTACAGAGATAATCATAGGGTTTCAGAGCCCAGATGAGGAACTTTCCCTCCCAGTATTTACTCCTGGCCAAACGATGGAGGCACGCCTCCTGTTCCCAAAGTATTCAGCATAGGCTGGCAGGACAGAAGAAAGGAATGTGTGAGACAATATTGTGCCTCTCCTCATGAACCGGGAAAGAGAGGCACCCAGAGCTGAATTCCAAGAGAGGGTTATGAGAGGATGGAGAGCCACTGAAGTTCCAGTCCCTGGGCACTTTGATCACAAAACCATCTTCAAACAGAAGTTTGTAAAATTGACAACCCTTTACCCAGGGGCAATTGGTCTGGCTTCTCAAGTCGACGAATCACATGTGATACCTGCAGGAACAGACACAAATGCCTTTGCTGCAGGGTGATGGAACCATTTCCAGGCCCCCCTATCCTGACAAGCCGAGCAGCCAAAATCCAAAGAGTAATAGAGGATACAGTGTAGCAAGAAGAACACCCCAAATGTACACGCTGCTATGTGTGCATTTTTTGGGGGTCATAGCAGCTGCCATCCTATAAGAATGTCCTGGGGAAGTGATAGCTACAGTCAGGGGATTTCTGTGATAGTATTACCACAGCAATAAAATGTAAGTAGCTAAAGATTCAGCTACTTTGCTTTTATTACTGTACATTGCAAGTTACCTGTAGATAACTATTAGTAAACATTCAAGGGATGTTCTATCTCACAATGAAAGCTCTTTGCTCCAGAAAGTAAGCACAGAGTACATCTTCATTTACTTGGCTAGAAGTGAGTCTAATGCACAGAGCCTAGACAATACTAGGATTGATCTACAACACAGCAAGACTTAAATTCTCTATTGAAGGAAGTTGCTGCCACCTTCAGGCAAAATCGAGGGCTAGCAGAACACCTACAGAAAATGTATTCTGAAATACTGGAAGTCCAAGTAAAAGGTGAAAAGCAGTAAGTCTCACAGTGCTGTATCAATATTACTTAGTTACAGGTTTTTATGATAAAACAGTTATCTTTGCATTGTTAGATGTCAGAATAAATGATGGGCAGGCTTCCTTCAGAACTTAACACCTACTCGTTTTGTTTTTTTTTTTTCCTATTCTGTATAATGCTTTTTTCCTTATAAAGAAACGCTTACTAAATGATTTAGATTAAGTACATGTAGGTTCTGTGTATTGCTGCTCACCAGTGAGAAGTCTTTCTCCTAAGGTGAAAGTCAATAAAAATGAGATTGGAAATTGTAGGTAACTGAACTTTAGTTATTCAGATCAGACTTTGGCTAAAATATGGAGTTCAGCAGGTTTTCTTGTACATTACAAAGACGGCATGGATTTGTTAATGGCTGTATCTTTAATGAATAAAATGAACAAGAAGAAAAACATTAAGTAGTTTTTTTCCCTGAAATTTCCCTGAAATAAACCATAGGAAAATGACAACCAGTTTTTCCTTTTCACCCTTTTGGGCCATGCCCTCAATAACATGATATAACTTTTGGTTAGCCTTGAAGAGGTCAGGCAGTTGATCTGGATGATCTTTGAAGGTCCCTTCGAAGTGGATTGTTTGATTCTGTGCATGAGGAAGCTGTTACCTCAGCTTTAAGGCTGGAGTGCCCCCCTCTGCCAGCCTCTTGATAGTGTTCCTCCACTGAAGTCGGGATCTCGGTACCTCACCAGCCAAAGAATTACAGGGTTTCTGAAAAGTGGAGAGGGCATGCAATAAGTTACTTTAAGTGTTTGCACAGAGCTGGCATTTGTCTATTAACTCTGCACATGATAGCCCAGAGAACTCTCAGCTGTTCTTCAAGACAGCAGAATGTCTATCACAGATATGGCTGTCACTCTTTACAAATCAGTCAGAAAAATAAGCAGTCAAGGTCATTCTAGTGGTGTAGACCAAGTAAGCCTCACTGAGAGTCACAGGTGATCAGCACCTCAGAGTCCACAAGATGGTACTCACAGCACTGTCCAGAAAGGACCTTGCATAAATCCCAACACTGCTTCTGGCAGGCTTCAGAGAACTGTACTTAGCAGTAAGATCAAAGCATAGTGAGCAATCTGTGCCTTCCAAAGAGACATAGCCAAGCATCAATACTGGGTTTCTTCCTGAAAAATCAGGACCATGTTGCAGACCCACATGCAAGACTTTGCAAAGAACTTTTTATGCAGAAGTAAGTACTTTTGTAAAATACATAGTTTTTGTTAGCAGGATTCTTTAATGATGACTTTATCTTGTTCTCAGACTTCAGTTATGCTGAGAAAAGTTAGCAGAGCAAAGATCAGGCTGCATGAAAGTCTCCCCCAATCTTTTTATGTGCAGGAATACATCAAAGGGCTTCAAGGGTTTTAATAATGGAACTATGACAGCCCAAGGAATAAACAGAATTTGAGTGGACAGTTGCACAGGACTTAGAGCTTAATCTAGGGAGGCTGCAACTTGCTGAAAGGAGCCAATATTAAAGTAATTATGTATTTAAAACAATTACTATTTATTCTTCAAAGAGACATACTGAAGTGAAGTAACCCACTTTAAATTATTTCTGGTAATTGCACTGCATCCCCAAATTATATGTCTACATTCTCTTTGAACTAGGCTTTCCAAAAAAAAAAAAAAAAAAAAAACCTTGCATTTTTGCTTAAGGACTAGCTTCCCTCTTGAATACTTCCTCTCTAACTTATAATTTCCTGCAGTAGTAATATAGGGTGTTAAGCCTGAGTAAATATCTATAATTTTACTTTTTCTATTTAGAACAGAAATACATTTAATAATGAACAATTGTATATCATAGAAGCATAGAAGGGTTTGGGTTTGAAGCAATCTTAACTTACCATTGACTTTTGATAGTCTGGGAAATTCTGTGAAAGTATCAGTGTATTTCTATTACAGTTGTAGTAGCTCGCCAACACAATTGCACATAGAAAAATGACTGAGCACAAATTTAAGAGGAATCACTGTTTTTTCACTGTTTTCTTTCATTTCTCTCACCTCTACATGCAAAATCTGATTGAAAGTAATTCCCAGTGTCCATCATTTCAACTGAGATACAATCACATTATTCTTGCATAACAGAACCAAAGGAAAAAACTCCACCACTTGTATCTTCTCCTCATTGGCCAGGACAATAATGTAAATTTTAATTCTATTTAACAAAGTTAATGATAGCTTGTGGGGGGATTTCCAGTGCTACACTTAAGAATGTATCTTGCTCACACACACATGCAAAGCTTAAAAAGAAAGCAGCAGAACAGACTCAGTACAGACTACTCATGGAACAGGGTCATTTGGGGCATCTGGTTTATGCCAAGATCTAGCTTACAGCCACCCTCACTGCAAGCAATACCCACCCTTACCAAGTTGGCTCAAGAGCTGCAGTCTCTCCAGCAGTTTCATATTTGCACTGAATGCAGACCAGGTTCTTGAGGAAATGGTTTGGCTCCCTGCAGATATGATACTCCTTCCAGCCTGCCTTGAATGTACTAGGTCTGTTCATTCTATCTGAAGATTAATTCCTTTTCTCTCCATGCCTTGTTACACTTCCCATTCTCTTTGATTTTACTTCGGGACTGTGTCTAGGCTAGATTTATTTCACATAGCTATGCACAAGCTTAGCTAGTTGCCCGTTGTAGCTATATCTACTATATATATATGTAAAAGGAAAATAGCATCTTTCTGAAGGGAATGTCACCTCTACCTCAGACCTTGTCTGAGAATAGGGAGATTTGCCAACTGAAGAGCAGCTTCCACAACACAGAAAAGCTTTGAATCAAGATTAAAGAGACTTATTTTTGTAACATCTTCATTTTTGTGTCTCTGCTTTAGAAAACAATTCCTCTGCATATAGGCGGGTTACAGATGAGTTGCTTAGGCTAGTTCTCTGAAGCTGAATTCAGCTTCCTAAATATTTGCACTTAGTGAGATTTGAGTTGCCACACAGTATTTAACATATGCTATGACTTCAGCAAACATGACACAGAACATAGAAGAAATCCACTCCTTTCTGATGTGGCAGCCAGCAGTCACACTGGATACCGCATAGCAACTCAAATTACGTAGGTACTTGCACATAAGCAACTAAATACAGTCACTACTGTTTACATATTTCAAATTATTTATGACTGTTCCTATGCTTGTCTTCTAAGAGCATGTCTTAACTATTTAAAGAGTGTGTGATTTTCATTTTCTTAATAATGAGAACCTGTGGACTGGCCTACAATAAAAGCACAATAAGAAGTGAGCACTTCCATTTTACTGTGGGTGAGCCTCCTCATGACAGGTGTGCCACGGACACCAGAGTTACTGAGTTTTGCTTGCTATAATCTCTGGATGGATAACATGTTCTGTTTACCCTGGGTAAAAATCTGGAAATGAGATCTGAGTATTTATTGAGCATTTTATCAGCTCATGTTAGTTTTTTGTCTATTACAGAATTTAATGAACTTGAACATAAAACATAAATATCTGAAGACCTGATAGCATGTAGGCCCCTTCAGTAGCTGTTATGCTCATATTAACTGATCTCTTTAAGTAATTTCCTAAGTTCCTTAAAAATTCCTTCAGAAGTGTTTTGGGGGACATCTCATTTTCTTCTAATATATATTTTTTTTAAATTAAGGGAAGTTCAAGCAATCCATTACTGTACTCCATAGTACTATTAACCATGTGACACCAAGGGGCCTTTTCCTCAAGTAAGGAAATAAAATATCATTACATTTTCTCAGCAATCTTCTACTCTGATCCACTCTTCTTCTTGAAGGGTTACCAGCACCCTATCCACAACTCAAGTTACTCCTGAGCATTCTGGTGGCCAACTCTAGGCATCCAGGTATACCAGTGGGTCACACTGTGGACATATCTTCCTGTCTGAGGTCACTGCTAATCCTAGAACAGTGCTACTCTTCCAGCACTTCAGACTAACTGGCTGCATCTCTTCAGTTTTCTGTAATTCAAATTCCTCTCAACAACTTCTTGAGATGATCTTTCCTGCACTGTTTATAGCTCTTTCTTTTTCCCCCACTCTGCCTTTTCCTTCTGCCTTCCGGAAAAGGATAAAAAATATGTATATATTGCCCACTTGATTTTTGTTTCAGCAGTAGTGTTTTTTATTAGCACCATTTTTTTCCATTAGTCAGACAGCGCACATTAAGAAAAACTTGGTGTTTTCATTTCACAGTGAGAAAGAGTTTTGCATAGAGTTCAGAGCCATCCTGCCATGTAGAAAAGGTGTGAAGCATCTGTCTGGGTAGCAACAGCACCTAGGCCTCATGGGCTCCCCAACCTGCCCAGGGCACAAGAATCCATTTCATCAGTACCATCAGTCCCTGCCACAGCTGTTCCACAGTAGGGCTGGTCTCCAACCATGGCCCCACCACCCTTCTTCTTTGGAGTACAAGTGAGACATGAAAAAGAGTCAGTAGGCAAAGGACATCCTGCAAGTGAGGGCACTCAAAATACCTTTCAGCAACATAAGCAGAACTGCTGCTTCTCCTTTTACCGTATCACACTGTATTTTCCCCATACTTTCCAGGTTTTGGTTAATCAATCAAGATCTAAGAGGAATTTCTTTTTCTCTGTTTAATTACTGTTATGACCATGTTTTGGACAATCAGAGTCCAATACATAGTCTGCTTCTTAAGGAGACATTGGTCTACCTAAGAAAAGGCCAATGTAACTTAGTGTCCCACATCTGATACAGGAAAGCAGTCTAAGGATCAAAGTAATTGTATAAAGATACTTAAGCTTACAGCTTGCAAAAACATGTACCTCAGGACATCATAAGCCAGAATTTCTATCCTCATATTTGCATTTAATAGCTCTAGAAGAATTTTCTACCCTGAATTCATCTAGTTGGTATTTTTGACTCCCACAGTATTCTGAGTTCCCAGATTAAACCGTACATGGCAAGAAGTACTTTTGTTTACTCGTTCACTGTTATCCTCAGAGTTCACAAAAAGTGTAGTTATCTAACAGCACAACTGGGGACTCACAGCTAGAATGCATACTGCCCCTAGCTAGGTCCACATCAAGGAGAGAGAGCACTTATACCATGCTTGTGAGATGTGGCAGCTAATATAGCATCCCCTTTCAGAGGAACTCTGTTCTTCTTAAAGAAATACTGAATTTTCAGACTGAAACATCAATTTTATATTACACCATAAACAAATAGACATGCTACAGCATCTTCCTATCAGAGGACGGAGTACTGCCATGGATGCAGGTGGGAACTGGGACATGATACGCATCAGACATAACTGCCATTCTCAAAACTTTATCTCTTCAGTAATATCTCATTATGCACATTGGAGAAAGGAGTGAAGGATGTCTCCAAAATAAAATAAATGCAGAAAACCTCTTATGCAAATACATAAGCAGTTGCATACCAAAATATATTCATAAACAGCCTGAAAACTTGCAGACATGGAAGGCCATGAGAATGAGTAATCTGCAAGAATTCTTTGTGATAAGTTTGCTAGAACTGCTATGTTGACAGCAAATAAATGAACTGAAATCTGTACTGTCCCAAGAAATAAGTAACATGCTGGGCTGATGATTTTCATAACGAAACTGTGAGTAACATTAAGATCACAGTTTGAGAACAGTTGTGTTGTATCTTTTATTACAGGCATAAAAAGAAGTTTTCTTCTAGTATGAAAATGTGAAAATGGTTTGATACTTTAGAGCACCTGTTTATAATTGAGAAATATCACTGCTTCTCTCTGACAGTGCACGCTGGGTATATTTTGCTCTAATTATTACTGTTATTTATTCATTGATTAAGTACACTTTAGACTCATTTCCATAATTGTATACCAAGAAGACATCTGTGTGAGTATCAATACCATGTCAAGTGAGCTAAAAGTGATTGCAAAGCATACCAACATCCTTTGTAGACAACCAGGAAATTGGCACTGTACTGTCAGCTGAAGAAAGTAGGATGGCTTCTGCAGACTTCCTTCCTTCCAAAGAAAAGCAAAGTCAAAGATGCATACGTAGGAGTCTTGAGTTGCACAGTCCAGCATTTCCACTAACAGATTAAGCTGCCTCAACAAAAAAACATGCAGTTTCAGTTCAGTCAAGCTTATTTCTATGTGAAATGAGGTTCAGAACAACATCCAAAAAGCTTTGTTCCATGGTCATTAAGCAATGCCATTCAGTTGCCATCATTGGAAGCTAGCATATTTTAAAGAAAGCTGATAAATATTCTTATTCTGTGAGTCACATAAAATCTTAATCTGAGAGTCACAAGACATATATCAGATCTTCTGAAGTGCTGCATGTCCAGTCATAATTATTCACTTCCACAAGAATATTGAAATCACAACACCCAGAAGTTTGGCAAAAATCACAACTTTACTTTGGAATGAGACATTTGTAACCGGGTTCTGCTACACATGTAAATAACAAAAATACACATAAAATAACAAAATGACAGAAAACTGGTAAGTAAAATATGAATTAAAGTTCTGCAAAACTAACTGTTCCATACCTTAGAACTATTTTTTTTAATTACAGAACAAAATTTAGGAAACATTAAATTTTTCCTTGTTGTTTGTTCTCTGAGAACATACTATAACATACAAAATTATTTGAGAAGTTTCAGGAGAATGAATACTAGCACTGCCATGACCAATATTTACTTTTTTTCTATAGTTGAATATTATGCACAAGCAAGTATATTAATTTCAGACTGATATTATGCTCTTATCTGAGCTGAACAGATCAGAGTACAGCCCATGTATGTAAAGCTACCAACCAGATAGATAAACATACAGAGCTTCTGCAAGCACATTCTAGATGTCCTAGGCACTGATCAATGATCCAAAAACTGAGTAATTAAATCACTTAGCTACCTGAAGCTACAGTCATACAGCAGTCTGAGAGAGCAATCTTATCGCTGTGAGAGGCATCAGCAAGGAAACAGCTACAGGTTATAATTCTGGATCCCTTTCAACACCTGGATCAGAACACTTCACTAAGAAGCACTTCTTTCACTTAACTTTATCTTACACACTCAGAATTTTGAGTTATATGCACAGCAGTTAGAATCCTTTGCAAGATGCATGCATTTCATGATTGCTCCAGCAGTCTATATGTTGTTTGTTTTTCTGATAAAAACTCAAACTTTCCTAGTGAATTCTCAGTTTTACTTCCTTTTCTTTAAACAAATGAATCAAATCACTAACAAGCTCTTTTTATTCCTTGTTGTGCTTTGTTTGACTTACTGTATTTTAGTTGCTTTGAGGAAATGGACCTTTGGATTTTGTTTCAACCCAGCAAAATTCAAAATTAACCTCCACTGGTTTCTTTTGCTTTCCACAAGCTTTAAGCCTGTTGAAGTCAATAAATTTTTTAAAAAGAGACATAGATGCCTTCTTCCAAGCACTTTTCATGAATGCCACACACTGAAGTTATAGGACTGTCAGATGAATGCTCTTTGAAAGTTTTTTGTTCTGAATCTGTAGCAAAGCACAGCAATGGCTCATTTCCAGCAACTGTCTATTATATTCCATTCTGACAGTTGTTTTCCAGCTACATATACCACTAGAATCTATAACTTAAACAAGAAGGAAAGAACAAAAAAAGATACTATAAGATTAATGGTCTTTGGAACTATATCACCACAATCCCAGCTTCAGTCACCATAAACAGAAACACATGAACAAAATCAATATATTATGTTGGCCTAGTGACTGAATATGCTTTCCATAAACTTCAGAAGAATAGCATTAAGCTAACTTAGGCCTCTAAGCACCACGCTGAAAATCAAGCACAGAATATTCAAGAATTTTCTCAGAAACGCCTCTTATGATACAGAACTTCTTCCCCAATTATTTATTCCCATAAAGAGTAAACGTTATTCACTTGAACAAAGAATCATTGCAAACTTGTTTCTGCTAGCATGACTGCACCAGCTGAGATATCTGAGGGATGCACATTTGCCCCATTTTCCAAACAGCTAGTATTAAAACTCTTCCCTGGTTTGCCATCTCTCCACTTACTAACTACTTGCTTACTGGCTACGTGTGTGCACAAGGAATAAAGGTAGGTCTCATTCTTCTGTTTCAGAGGCAGTTTAAGGCACCAAGAGTTATCTGTCATGAAATACCCATAGGTCACCTCCATCATGGGGGAAAGAAAGTGAGAAATGAAGTCAGTGAGGATGTTCAACGGCCTAAATAAGTCAAACCTGCACCACAAATTCATAGGTATCTGAATATTCAAGATTCAAAGCATGCAAGTTGGCAGAAGGCTTTATCTCCCTTCCCAGTATGCGCTATCTTTGAAAACATTAACAGTTATATAGTAAATACTGTGCAGCGCAGTACCTCAAAACCAAGCTAAAAAGCATTCCTTAGTAAAAATGATAAAATTGTATTGCTGACTCAAACATACCAGGAAATTCTTAAGTACGTTTAAGCAATTGGATATTTTTTCTTGTGCCAAAGAACTCAATCCATAAAAGGCTTCTGACATACCAGAGCATTGGTCCTTGGAAGCAGTAAAATTGCTTCTGATAAATTCTTTGCAATACCAAACAAAGTGTCATTAGGAATATCAATAAACACATATAGGAAGAAATTAACACACTCAACTGGTGATAAGGCTCTACAGCTGTAAAACACTCCTCAGAAAGCACCCTTCATCCACAAAACCTTTGAAGGCTTGCCCTTAAACAAGCCCAAGGAGCCTTCTGGTCAACTGGAAGGCACAGGAGAATTACTTGCCCCTGTGCTTCGTGGGCCAGCCATCCCCTTCACCAGGTGTTCAATCATCAATTCAGGACATAACAGTTCCATTACAGAGAGAAAAAGAAAACATAATTAGATTGTATGGGAAATCAGAACAATAGATGGCCTCCTTATTCCTAATTAACTCTGCCCACGAACTCCCACACAAGGTAAACACACACAAATTTGATCATGGTGACAGAAAATAAAATCCTTGTAAATGTATATTGGTGTCCTGCCTTATACATCTTCCCAGAAGTTTTCAAGTTGAGTTTGTGATGGCGTCTGATGATTCAACAAGAGTTGACAATTTAAAAGAATGGAGGTTTTCCTATGGTGCAACAAAGCTTGCCACAATGGAAGTACATCTCTTTTTGCTGTGGTATGATATTTCAGTTCTGACTGCTACTACTAGTAGCACAGAAAGAACAAAATTAGTGTGCACGTACCTTATTTTCCTTTCACTTGAGTGAGAGTAAGCAAACTGGAATTAAACTAAATGAAATGTCCATAGAAAATTCTCCGTCGTTGCATGTGAATACTATAACAGAGAGCCAAGAATACCTGGCAGGTACTCAGCTAGAAACTGCAGTTTCAGATAGTCATTCTGAATTTACACGCAGTGGCTCACAGTACCAGTATAGCAGGAAGACCACATGAAAAAAAAACATTTGATTTTCTCTCTTGTTGGATTTAATTCTCAAAGACTTTCAATGTTTCTGCTGTGTTTGATCTAAAGTTTAAAGATTTCCAGCAGTGACAACTTTTAATACTTTGCCTGTATGCAATATAGAGGTTGGACTGTATGCAATATAGAGGTATACGTAGGTTTTATTGACTGCCCTTCTTGAGAAATGATAGAAGAGATTCATATATTGTTTCCAAACTTAGCTGCCCAGTACATCATGTACATTCTCCTTGTCCCAGTGCATCTCAGATTGTTGCCTGCTGAGTATCTCTTAGGACATGGACTGTTGTGGTAGATATCATTGGAGAGGATCTGCCCCAAGTTTTCACCCTTGATAATTGACTAGAAAAGGAAGAAGGAAAACAGCATTTTCAAGAGAGTGCATGCCTTCCTTCATTCTACTTAAAAATAAAATTGCCATAGTCTGTAATTGACACACATGAAAAAAAAAACAACACACGCAGCAGTTTTCAACAGTTTTCAATAGTTACTGTAGTGATTTTTTTTATTTTTTTATTTTTTACTATCACTGTTAGTTTTCAACATCCTTGTAGTGAATTTTAATGAAAGAAAGATCGTGAGGTAAGATTCAAATTGCATGCAGTGGTTCTGGCTTGCCCTTCTCTATAGAGTAGATTGCTTCAAAGCAAATGAAGGAAAACCTTTGGCCAGTTTGCTAAAAAAAAAGTGTTATGGGAAGACTAAGCTAGTGAAAAACTTTAAAAAAAAATCCTGGCAGAATTATATGTGTTAAAACTTAAGGGAAAGTCATAGTTACATATTGTTTATAGGAACTACATAGTGCTGTTTTCCTGGGAAATAAATAATGTAAATTTTTTATTGATGTTTTTATCCTGAAAAATCAATGAATAGAGGAAAAAAGGAATGAAAGTAATCACAGTGGCACTGGAAATATTTTTAGTTTTCATTATTCAATTTGTGCTCCCAAATTCATATAAGTAAATACTAGAAATTAGTAGATTCATTCCTGTAACACTGAGAGTATTTTCTGCTGGTATGAAATGGACATAGCTTAAAATCTGTTAGCTTTTTCCTCTGTAGGCATAGCTTATCCCACTTGTAAAGAAACATTCCTGAGTTTCTTACATGTGAACCAAGAAGACCTCTACGATGTCACATTTCCAGAAATTAATGAATTATTCTGAGTTATATAAAGGGAAGGAGAAGGAGAGCATATGGTTCCCTTCAAACTTTTCTATTTGGATTCAGAGGAACAAAGACTTGGTGCAGTAAAATGAAGCACTGTCATATAAAAAGTCTAAAAACCATTTCAAATACCCCTGTAATCGTAATTATGTTTTGGTATCAGTGTGGTATACAGACAGAAAAGGACTTTTTGTCACAAATCAAAGGATGTATAGGGACTTTTTTTTTTAGCTTGCTTGCTGTAACTCAAATGTAAATTCTTTTTTTCTGAGTAAGATGATACTATCTCAAAGAAAATTGACTACTACAATGTAAGGATACCAAGTGAGTACACTGACTTGGACTTTTTAGGCTGAAAAAAAGGAGATGGAGACACATATGATAAGCCATGGTTTTCTTTTGTTCCAGGTACCCTTAAGCAGCAAGTGATAAAGAAAAAAAGAAAATGCTGTCATGGAAGTCTAAGCAATATCCTGGTATGAGAACACTGTAGAAACATAGAATGTCTTGGTTTGGAAGGGACCTCAAAGATATCTAGTTCTAACCCCCCTGAAACAGACAGGGTTGTCACCCACTAGATCAGACAGTAGATCAGACTGCCCAGGGCCCTGCCCAAACTGGCCTTGACTGTAATTTCATATGTTCTGAGCCACTGAGCTTTGTGTTACAGAGAACCCAGTGCTAGTGGCAACAGCAACTTTAGTAATGTTTTTTGACAGTTTGTCTCTGTTTAATGCCTTAGATTAAAAGAAAAGAAAAACAACATACCACAAACAAAAGCTGAAAAGAAACCAGCCCAAATTCCAGCATGTGGCTCCATAATCAGACCCACATGTTCCTCTTGCAGGGCTGGAACCTTTCTCTCTTCCCTTCAGACATCCGCCACTAACCAGCTCTCTGAGGTGCAATCTGGAGTGTCCAGCAGTTCTGCTCCAGTTTCCTCAGGTTTCCCAGTCCATCACCTCATCCTGCAAGTTTCTCTCCAGCTCTACGCCTTGCTCTGTCACTTCATTCCAAAAAATGTGCATTTTGCCATTCCCCCTTCTTTGCTAAATGTCTGCCAGTCTGAATGCCAACTTAGAGACATCATCTTCCACTTTCAGATTACTCCCCAAGCCCCTAAATACAGCATCTTCACAAAATATGCCCTGACCTCTGTCTTATTTGCCCTTTCTCCTCTGGTTCCCAGCCTGAGACAGTTTTATTCTTCTTGTTAATGAGGCTTTTGTCTTCTCCTATCTATCTCTTCTTTCTCTCTTCCCTACATAATATTTTCCCTTTTTCATTTAAACCAGGTAATGTCCTTCTGTAGGTTTCCTCATTAGGTCAGTGTAACCACAGTTTCCCCTCCTTGCCATATGACCTAGCTGGGAGAATACTTTTTTTCCCCCAAAATCAAACTTTTAATGAGGAAACACTTATCCAACATAATTAAGAACAGTAGAGTACAGCATTTTTATGCCCTAACAGTGAACCTCTGGGTAGGCTATTGCTTTTTGTTGTTTTTGGTCTCAATCATCCTTTATTCTTGTTTTGCATGTGTCACCAACCATGTGACCAACCATTCTTGGACCGTTGCTCAAGAGGTTTATATTTTCTGCTTTTGTAAAATTTCCTCAAGTTCTCCTGCTGGTACTGACTGGTAACAGCCAAGGCTTTGGCAATGAATTTGGAGACCACATGTATCTTGGAAGGCTTGAAATTGGTTTCCTCCAGGACTTTCACCATGTTCCAGACTCTGTTCATCCCATTGCGTCAACTCCTCTCCATCCTTCCTGTGCAGACAAAATGGCCTTGATCTTTGCCATGATTCTGGAAGCAACAAGGCTCCAAGCACAAAAGGCAGAAGCCACATGAGAGCAGGACGCAACAAAAGTCTGGGTTCACTTCACCAAGCTCATGTTTTCTGTCTGTGATACCCGTTCATCTCCCAGCAGGGGAGGAGATGCAGTATAGTCAGTGACCACATAAATTTAGAGATTTCAGAGTGCTGCATGTGTGAACATAAGCAGAGATTTTTACTTCATTAAATGCTTCTTCCCAAATCATATTCCCATATCATAAGCCAAAATACTTTGATGGCATTTTCTACACATGCATACACAGCAGCAGTCTGCCACTGACATACAGTTTAACAAAATTTTCCAAGTTGTAGAGTCTCATCTGATGGGCAACTTCAGCAGTTACATCTATAGTAAAATCTGATTAGCTATTGAGAATCATCACCTTAGACAAAAGTGAAGCTTCATAATATAGCAATGGTAGAGAATTCTTGGATTGTCCAACTGGCCACCCATGCGTATCATATCATATCATATCATGAGATACTTAGGTTTATTTTTCCACCAGCCACACACCTAAAAAAGACTATACTTCCCCACTTTCTCTGCAGGTCTCCCTGCATCCAGGCAAAGAATGAGGTAGGCTGAGAGGAAGAAGCAGTGATGCACATGTAGGTCTAGGGCTGCAGCCGGGACTGGATGAATGTACATCTTCCCTTTTCCTGTTCTGAGGAGTTTCCCAGAATAGAAAGATGCTCTATGACTCCAGAATGGACTTTTCAGCTAAATGAGCATCTAAAGTTGGCTCTGCTGAGAGGAGTGACACATACCACTGACTGCCAAAACTCCCAAAGAAGACTTTCTCTTCACTGTGGAGACAGTTCACTATCCAGACTTTTTTCAGGGGAAAAAAAAAAAAAAGAATATTTTCTGGGGTGAGAGAGGTGTTTAATGAGTATTCTTAGTGACCAAATCTTCACCACTAACCTCTCTCACTTTGGTTTTAATCTAATAAAAACTGAATAAATAATTAATCTTTGTATTATCATATGGTTCATAATTGCTAAAGGTCATGAACTACGCACAGCTAAAATATTTCACTGCAAGGGAAAATATCATCACAGATATTTCACAATAAGCTGGAGGATTTTCTTGCTTTTTTTTCCCCTTTTACTCCAGGTTATTAGAAATTAGGAAACTGCTAAGAAGAACATAGAAGCAGCAGCCAGAACATTCTGTTCACTTGTCTTTATAATCTTTTTCCTGTAATGCTAGTGTGATAATTGATATCAGTTATTTTCATAATTCTGCTTGCAAATTTGTATATATTGATCAGATTAATCTGGCCTGCATTTAAAAACAAACAAACAAAGAAACAGACAAAGAAACAAACAAAAAAACCCTGTGTTTTATAAGCTCCAAGGTAGAGAGTCCTCTTTGTCAATAGTGATTTTGCAGAGTTATGTTCTTCAGTAGCAGGCCAATTAAAAACACTAAAAAAGTAAAGTTCTATCCAGAGAAGATGAATGACAAAACAAAATGAACCAGTAAAATGTATTAATTGACACAGCCACAGAAACACTGAATTACCATTTCCAGCCTGGAACTATGGAGTTGCAGAGTGTTTACATGTGCAGGTATATAACTGCAGTGTTACAAGAATGTTCTCAAATTCTGTCCCACATTACATTTGCAAAATAAGCCTTGCAAAGAAAACCTGCAATTATTTCCACAGCTTTCTACAGGATTAACAACTTGTCTAAGTGAATTCTGTCTAAAATATTTTATAGATTCCAGAAATTATAGAATATTAAGCGAATACAACAATGAATACAAAAATGTGTAAAATCAAAGATGAATGTCTTTACTTTTTCACTTATGCATCACATTCTATCTTTAATTACAAGAGCATACAGTGATATATCTGTGTTGTACTCTTTTGCAATTAGCTACACATGGATAATCTATTTCAGTATGCATATTGCTTTGTATATGCCATGCTAGACCGCAAAAGCTATTTATATAAAATGGAAGTATAAATTGCATTTACACAATATGCTATAAATTAAGGATAACAATAAGAAAAGCAGTAAATATTTTCTAGCATATTAGGCCAAAAAAATATTCAGCCAAGAGTTGTCTAGATGGAAAGTTATATGCTTTTATTTAAGGTTTGCATGTAATTTAGTTAAACTGATACAAAAAGCAATGGAAGAGGTCGTTTCAGTTTACATAAAGCTTATCTGTCTTTGGCTTTTATTAATTAGGAATGTACTGAAGCCTAAAAAGAGTTTGAACTTACGTGAAAGAAAGTTTAGTTCTCACCTTGTTCACTCCTTTATTTCAGAAAATAAACTTTGCATGAGCTTTATAGCCACCTTCTTTATTCTACAAAATAATGTTTAAGTTTTTGCTGTATTCTGTGGTATGTACTTGAATACATATATACAGGAAAATACAGGAATACATTTACACATGTATATACAGGGGAAAAAAAAGAAAAAAAGCATGCATTTTCTAATCACTGTTTAGTAAAGACAGAGTGAGGAATGCAAAAGGGTATATGAGAAGCATAGATCCTAAAAAAATTCATTTGACTTTAAAATTGCAGTACAGTTGACAATACAATTTATTTCTTGTAACATGAGTACAAGCTATAATACAACTTGTTAGATCTCTAATAACACCAGATGACTGCAAAACACTACATACTCTGTAGTCCACTGTCATTTTCAGCTACCTCAGATTTTAAAGCTGCATATTGAAATAACAAATTTTGAAATACAGTCTTTAGAAATGTACTGAACTACTGACAAAATAAGAGAAAAAGCTGAAATTGTCTAAAATGTGAACAGTTTATGATAGGTTCGTATATTCATAGTTATCTGCATTTCAAAAATTAATAAATATGCAAAGATACATGCATGTCATTTATCCATATAAATGGCATGACAGAAGAATTCAAAAGAACGCTGTACAAACTTCCATCTACATACAAAAAGGGAGAGAAATGCTGTACAAAGTCCTTTACTAGCTAGCATTTTTCAAATGAAGAGTTAAGCTTAATTAATCTTTGGCTTTTAAAACGTCTTTTGCTGGTTAAACAAAATACTGGCATCATATAACTTCATTTGCTATTCTTTTGAAAACCCAGCTTCCAATTGAGATTTTCAGTGAGAAAGTAGAAAAAGTATAATAGGCTGATTTAGAAATGGATTCTGATTTATTCCTCTGTTAAGCATGCAAGTACACTGTCTAAAGCTTTCTCCTACTAGCCCTAGCCCTCCTAGGAAAACACATAGAGTCAAATATATTGCAGGCTAGCACAGTCAGAGGATATTGCTCTCCACAACTACCAAAAAAGAGGTTGTGGTGAGGTGGGGCAGCCTCTGAGACGGTGGAGGTTTAGGTTAGATATTAGGAGGAAGTTTTTCACTCAGAGGATGGTGACTCTCTGGAACAGGTTGACCAAGGAGGCTGTGGATGCCCCATCCCTGGAGGCATTCAAGACCAGGCTGGATGTGGCTCTGGGCAGCCTGGTCTGGTGGTTGGTGACCTTGCACATAGCAGGGGGGTTGAAACTAGATGGTCATTTGGTTCTTTTCAACCCAGGCCATTCTATGATTCTATGATGATTATCTTCACTCAGGTAACAGCAATAGCAGAGGGAATGGCCTCAAGTTGTGCCAGGGGAGGTTCAGTTTGGAATTTAGGATGAATTTTATCCCAGAAAGAGTGAAGATGCACTGGAACAGACTGCCCCCTGGAACTCTTTAAAGAAAGGGCAGATGTGGTACTTACAATGTGATTTAGTGGGCAATATTGGTGGTAGATGGACAGTTCGCCTGGATGATCTTAGAGGTCTTTTCCAACTTTAATGATGCTGTGAGTCTATGATATACTTCCTAAGAGTCTTTCTCATTTGCCAAATACCATGAAGCACTGTCTTAGGAAGAGACCTGTCTGGAGCAAATAAATGGGAAGGGAGAAAAACAAAACAAAGAAAAAAACACCGTATGTTCCCAGAGCAAATATATTTGCCTATTAGCACTCCCTATTAACACAAGATATTCTTTCAAGCTTTCTGCCCATCCAGCTGGAATGCTTTCCAGTCTTTCCTTTGTGACATCCATCTCAGTGAGAACTGAAGCAAATCTGATGTCACACAGCTGAAAATCAAAATTTTAATCAAAGTCTACCATAGAAAGTCTCACTGTAACTCAAAGAGTGAACTCCTGTAATAACAACAGGAGTGGTTTGATATTTAACAAGTCTTTACAGCTTCAGATCTATGCTGCCTGAAGGTCACAGAGCTCTCATTCAGATTCAGATCTGAATCCAGAAATCCCACAAGCTCAGCACTAATAGCACTGAATGCGCAAGTTTTCCTCATGCTTACTTCTGAGATACAAAGTGGATATCTAAATAAGGATCTAGGCAGAAATCTCTGCCTATGGCTACAGAACAGCCAAATAAATAAAGGTACTATAATTGCAACACAGGTGCAATGAGCTCAGATTTAAAACATGAGAAAATTATATGCAAAATGTTTTTTAAAGTGGTGGTTAGATTTCTTTCGTGTTAGATCTCACAGCTGAAATAGAAAAGGAAATACTGGTGAAATCATTAGCAACATTCCTTTCTTATATGCCAATTAGAGAAACTAAGAAAGTGCATTTTAAACTAAGGGACACTGCTGCCTAGTAGACGAGGCATAGAATTGAAACAATTTTCATTTGTGTTCATAAAAATATCTCACTATAGAATTACCAACCCTAGTGCCCTGTCAAAGTTCGAATTTGGATAACTATGATACTCTGTATTCCTGAAATGTTGTTTCCTTCACAGTAGTACCATGGAATATGTATCTTAAATGCTGCACAGTGTTGTTCTTTGTTCTTAAACATCTCTTCATCAGTTCCTTCACTTTAATGATGCATAGGCTACAGTTTAAAATGTTAATAGATATTAATATTATAAGAGCATTTTTTCACAAACTGTCATCCAGTCATCTCCCCCACAGCACCAAAATCTATGATAAAAGTTGCCAGATTTGATGTCTGAGGAAAGGGTTGGGGCTGCAGTCATTCATCTGCAGCAAGTCCCACCCTCAAGCCCTGCATGAAAATCTGCTCATGAAAACCCAACACAAGGTTGCCACTAGAATTTTCCAAATATCTCGTGATTCTTTGTAGATGATAGGAACAATCACAATATGATTTTTATATATATGATATATATGATATAGCATAATTTGTACTACAGGACTTGGTGTTCAAGATAGACCAGAAACTATAGGCTACATTTCCTTTAATTTAACCCTTGATAGCAGTGGTGTAAGTGCAGACATTTCCCACTGCGGTATGAACAAATTTTTATTGGTGCTGTTTTTAGAGAACACGGTCTTAAAAATGTCCATGGCACGGGCAAACAGCCTGTGCTGCTGATTTCAGCCTTGTCACCACCCACAGAGCTTCGAAGATTGTTACATTACTAGGAAAGCAAGAAAAACTGAGAAGGCTGCACATTCAAATATCTGCCAGATCCAAAACCAACCACTGACTCTGATAAGCAGTCAGTCCACATTTTATTGTTTGCATTGTATTTTCCTTCTGCTGCACTGTTGAGGGATAATTGTGTTTGTATCTGTCCTAATGATGTGATTATGTGTTGCATTTGCCCTTTTCATGTGATGCTGAAGGAGCTAATGGCATCCCCTTGGGATTATACAAAAAAGCAAGCAAATCCCAAACCAGTGTGACTACTTCTCTGAGAATAATACAAGAAAGAAGTATAGAAAAATGAAAAAGGCCAAGCATCCTATTGCAACCAGTGGAAATAACTGGATTTTATGCATGTGGGATCTGGACAGGAGAGCTTTGGACAGTAGAAAGATTCAGATTTTTTCTACATTTTTTTAAAAACTAGTTTAGATGTTTATTTAGCAGCAATACTTTGACTAACAGAAGTTCTCTAATAGCTATATCTCCAAATCCTAACCATTTTTAATGGATTTTCATCTGAGAAAGCATTGTATAAAAATCAATACTCTTCCTCAGCTTAGGAGTCTTAAGATCAAATCAAAATCTGCATTAAATAGTATTGACTCAATTCTCCCTTTTCTTTCCCATATCAGGTGAATTGGAATCCATATTTTTATAACAAAGGATAATATAAGTGCCAATTAAAAGGATTTTCTTTGGCTTGCCTTCACATCGAGGCAATACTGCATAACTGAACAGCTTCACAATTTAGGGTTTTGAGTTTTTTTAAATTAACAGCTATTCTATTTTTTTATTTTTTCAAGTGAACGGAAATTGACCTTCATTGTCTCTTTAGTCAGTCCAGCTCAGAATCAAAGAGCAAGTTAATTATAACCATTTAAAACTCAACAGTTGAAGCCTTTTGATGTGATATCACATTCATTTCTAATTAACTGTACATATGTCTTGCTGGTTTATCCAATAACTCTTGAAATGTGTCAGCATAAAACATTAATAAAAGCACGAACACTTCAGGATGAAGATTAGACAATCTTTGTATAAGAAAGAACAGAAAGTGACAGGGAACAAAACTGACTATAGGACAAAATCCCTGTTTAACTGCTTTCCCTAATGTTCTTTCATACACAGCTTCTGCTGCATAGAGACACAGTGTCTTGAGAGGCTTTTTTAGTTTTACAGGTAAGAGCAAAATGCAAGTAGCCTTATGTTTCTGATTTTCCAGTGACCTACTGTGTAATGTTTCAATTTTGTCAAGCATAAACATTTTCCTTCTGTGACTGTTTACATCCCCTGTCCTGGAACCTGGTCATCAAAAGCAGTGAAAGCCACCCCAGTGTCCCACTAGAACAAATAGAAGTCAAGGAGACTCTGTCCCCACACATAGTGATTGCACAGACAACCCTTTCACCATGAAACTCTTTTCTCCAGTGACAAGATTCATTCAGCATAGAGTTTGAGTTGGGTTGTGGACTTTACAATAAGAAAAAGGCAAGGTGCTAGCAGAATTTGGGATCTTAATTATATTTTTTCTGGCAATGAAGCTCACTGCTTCTTAGTTCATAGTGTATTGTCATCACTATCCTTGCTTAACACTGTTTCTTCTCCAGATATTTCACCTCACAAAAAGACTTTAGAACATAGTCCTAACTGTAATTTGCATTTCATATGGCTCTGAAGATGGCAATGACACAAATAGCAGGACTCAGAAAAAGAACCAAAGTCAAAGCGTGTCTGCTTTCTTCAGAGCTGCTTCCATTGTCCAGCAGACAAATTTGTGCTGTGTTTTGTTTTGTTTTCTTTCATTTTGTTTTGTTTTTATATCTGGTGTGTAAAGGAGAAAAGCTAGTTGGTTCTCCACTCTGGTTCTTCAGCTTTGTACCTGGTATCAGATTAGGTGACCAACAAACTGAGCATTCTCCTCAGAGCTCTGTGCACTGGACACACCTGTCTATGACAGAGGAATATAAGACAGAGTGCAGTCTCTCTGTTCAGAGTAGGGAAGATCCAGTAATGGTCTCTTGGCCAACAGTGGTAACCATAAATCAGGTTAAGAATGATTGCTGTGTAGGGAAATATAGAAACCAAAAACAAATGGCTGGAAACCCTTCTGGAAGAATGGATGAAAATCTGAGGAAGGATGTTGAAAAGACCGAGCCATGAAAAGCAGGAGGAAAAGAAACTGTGTGGGTTTGTTTCTTGTGGTTGCTTTTTTCTTCTTTTTCCTTTTTGTTTGTTTGTTTGTTTTTTAAATTATAATTTAAATGTTACTTGGGTATTACTGACTGAGAAATGTTTACAAAACTTAGCCCTGAAGAAGATCCAGATAACTGAAAAAAGTTGTGAATCGGCATTATTTCAAGGGATATATTTTATTATGAGCTATATTTTTACTTTGGGAAGGAAGAAATTGCGTTACCAACTGGGTAATTAGAGGAGTCAAGAAAAAAGGGCTTTCTGTATTTCATTTATCAATAATTCATTGTACTCGGTAGATAGGTACAGCATTTTGTTTTCAGTTCACTAGATTTCCTGCCCACTGAAAATTGTAACCAGTGAGCTTATTCTTGCCAAAGTCTGGAAAGAATCAGACAGAAGGACTTCTGTTGCATAATTCTGTATCCAGTTAGACTTAAAATAAAAGTATATAATTGACCACAGAAATTAGTTTTGTCCTCATAAAATCTTTCCAAAAAATACTGAAAGGAAATTATGTTGCTGAGAATATATTGTATTCAAATGTTTTTGTTTAGCTTCTCATCACAGCCAGCTAGCTGTCATGAAAATACTTTTATATTTACAACATTTCTCAGCATGAATGATCCCAAAAAGTTTTTGCTGTTTTCATTTGTTGGTTGTTTTTTTTTTTTTTCAAATGGGAAGATATTCAGTACTAAAATGCAGCCCCTTTGGATAGAAGTAGGCAAACAACTGAACAGATGGGATTTGAAAAGGCCATGCAACTATAAAATGAAGTAAATTATGGCAAGTGTTTATAAAACAAAGCTATGTACCATAAAAGAGTGACCAGAAAAAAATTAGTATCCATAAACTGTTTCTATTTTTAGGGTTTCCACTGACTGTGTTGTGCACACTGAAGCAAAACATAATTGATACTCACCTGAGAAACTATAAGATTTTGGTGTAGGGCTCTGGGATATATGAAACTAAATTTATCAGCCTTTAAGGTCTCATTGTTTTTGGCCTAACCAGATGTAAGTTGAACTTGGGAAAAAGTCAAATGTAGTTCTCCAACTTGTACTACTTGAAGTGCAAGAAATTGCTATAATTTAGCAGCATATTGGCCATTTCCTCTGTGTAGCTCTACTAGGTATCTGGCAAATGCATGGCATAATTTAGCATTCACAGATCTAAGCAAGCACACTAATGACTCAGTCTGCTGTGCTTTGAGATTCTTTCCACTCTTTCAGCTCCAACAGCAGCCAAAATACTTACTCTTCATGTATGCCTGTATAGACACAACTAGTTTAATTTTGCTCTTGCTTCCATGGATTTAAGTAGCCACTGGAAGTGGTCTTCTCAACACGAGTAGGAAAGCAGTTCCTATGATTTACAACATTCAGTTTTAGCCCAGTCAGCCTTAAAGGACTGGCATCAATCTGCTGTGAAATGTGATGGATGTTTACTGGGGAAATAAAAGCTCAAAAACTAAACTAAAAACTAAAACCCTGTAAACACTGTGTGAAATCTCACTCAGGGCATCACAACCAAAACCAAGCAAATGCCATCAGCTTGCATGATCAGGAACTTGCTGCACAAAAATAAGTTCTACACAGAAATTCAGCAACTACACATTATGAAAACCTGAAAGATCAAGATGACAGAACTGAATATTCAAAACAAAAGAAACTTGTATTGGAAAAGAGTTATCCAGACCGTCTTTATATATAATGAATGTGAAATCTCCAGCCTATGCAAAAAGAGCTATGGGATGCTCTTTTAAAACTTGTAGTCTTTTCAAGCCAATAAAAGACAAAGCTGGGAAAGGAAGTCTGGGGTCCAAACATCTGCTATTGCACCCTGACATATAATTCTTCTCAGAAATGCAATCTGAAGCATTGTGGTTTGTGGTCTGTGTTACTTGCACTACCAGGTTATTCCAGAGCATCAGGCTCATACAGTTGGAAGCCTGCTTCTCAATTCCTTCTCAGGCTAAGTGTAGTTGTGGCCTATCAACACGTACTTGTTTCTCCAGACACTTTATCACTTATCTTACACATTTTTCTCCCTTCTTAATATTTACTGCCATGGTGTCTTTATGGGCAACACAAACATCTTCTCTCATCCTTTCTCTTCTTGAGCAAAGTGATGCTAATTTTTTGTCTTTGAACAAAGGTACAATATGGGTCAGGATGCATTCTTGACAAAAAAATCCCAGAACACTTCAAAACTGAATGGAAAACCAAGTCACATAAGTTCATCAGAGACTAATACACTATATTGGGTGTAAGTGACAGGGTTTTACTAGTGGCATAGACACAGCACTGGTATCTCTGAGATGAGGCCAGGGCCTGCCTGTCTGGCAGGTGCTGGCCTCCATCTGGTCCACCAGATGTCTCCAATGGACCCACTGCAAGACACAGCTGAGCCCAGACAGCTGGTGACACCTCTGGGAAGATATATTTAGGAAAGGGCAGAAATCACTGAAAAAGGATGACAGAATGTAGAAACAGATGGAGAACCAGAAGATGAGGAAAGAATTGAGGCAAACAGCAACTGCAGCACCTGGGTCAGGAGAAGAGGAGATAGGTTCTCCACAGCAGAGGAGATACTCCTGAAGGAAATGCAGCCTGTAGAAGACCTGAATGCAGAAAAAACGTGAGAAGGAAGGAGCAGCAGAGAGAGTTTGCTCTGTCTTGACTGCAAATACCTCATGTGCTGCTTGCTGCCTCAATGAAATGATAACAGAGGGAAGGAGAGGAGTCTTGGCAGGAGTGAAGTTGGGCTTAGGAATAGACTGGTGTTATAAGTGTTTCTTTTTTTGTGTGTTTCCTAACACTCCCAGTACTCAAAATATTTATATTAATCGGTAAAAATTTCCTTGACTATATGTCAACCCTCAGTCTCCTCATTCTCTCATTCTTGATATTTTCTTCCTTGTGTGCTGCTGCCAGAGCAACATGCAAGCAGCTGTGGGTGCTTGACTGTGTGCTGAGGTCAACCCACCAGATATATAATCGAGATGCATTTCTGGGGTAAAACAAATTCCTCAGATTCGGTCAGAAAATCCAGTTTAACTTCTAAACATTTCAACTTCAGATTCTTGCTTATACCTGCCTCTACAGAGCTGGAAGAGAATAGTAAAGTAAAGTAAATGCAGAAGATCCCCAGCAACAAGGATTTATTAAAGTTTCTGTTTTGGTCACTGAACACTGTATGCAGATCAAGAGAGACTCCTTATCTGAAAGTATATAAAAAGCAGTGGAAACAAATGAAAGGTCAGAAAACAGAAGACTGTGAAGGTAATATTTCTTTCACAAAATTGTAAGTAGAAAATGTCAAGGCTAGAAATTCTTCTCAGGAATGACTCCTGATGAAGTGTGTATCAGATCAAAGACACCACAGATCAAAAAGATCTGGTAGATAAGACAAGAAAAAGCAAAGCTTGCAATCCTCAGAATAAGAAAGTGGAAGAAAAAAGTGTGGGGGAGAGAATAGCCTCCAAATAATGTTCAGATAAGTTAGATGTTTTCAGATCTTTTAGATTTGCTTGGCTTTACAGAGCTCATTCTGAGATGCCAGAAGAGCAGTCTGCTGCAGTATTTTATTGGATCTCTGAGAACTCCTGAAGGAGTTGGGAAGCATCAGAAGCTTAGAAAATAAATAATGGTGCATGAAGAGTGAAGACAACTTTAATTCTGTTTCAGAAATCAAGCAAAAATTTATAATAATTCAGTATCTAGAAGAGAAGCAGACGAATATGTAAAGAACACATTGTTTCAGACCATTCTAATCTCCTTCTGGGACAATGTAATATCTGTTTTTAGCAAAATCTATGTTCCGTACTTGTTGCTACTAAACATAATTCGATTAAATGTCTATGGGATGGAAGAGTTCTGGCAGATAGCCATATTTATATTTTCTAGTGAGATAATGTAAGAATAGAAAGATGTAGTGACTGAAGTTCTGTAAGGGTCTTTCAGAGATGCAGTAGGTTCGTTATTTACATCAACCACGTCAGTGATGGAGTATGGAGCACACTTACTACAAATACCAGTAACTCAAAGCTAGAAGGGATTGCAGTCATGTTAGAGGACAAAGTACCAATTAAAGTGATCAAATGTAAAAAGTAATTTATTCTTTATAAAGAATCACAGGCTAAACACAAGTTAACAACATCATGCTGTTGCAATGATTAGCAAAAAAAAAAAAAAAAAAAAAAAAAAAAAAAACAATGCTAGACTTCTAAATAGGATCACAAATTGCAAGATTTATAAGGGCTCCTTCTGTTCTGTTCAACATCAGTGAAGATCTCTGGTATAAAGTGCAGCTCTCAACCATAATTCAAGGAAGATGCAGAACAACCAGGCAATGTGGAGCAGAGTAACAAGAACAATGAGAGGGTTAGAAAAGACCCTTGGCTAGGGAAGACAGACAAAATTAGAAGAGAAACTGGAATAAACAGGAAAATATTATTTTATTCTCTAGTGTCATTTTAGATGTTCTAATGAATCCCACTTGGTCTCATGGATGCTATTGCCTTTTCAGGATAACATCCTTTAGAATTGTTCCATACTCACCAAGCCTTCAGAGATAGCACAGGGCATCTCATATGTCAGTAGACTCCTTTGACAGCAGTCTCCTATGTGAGAGAAGAAGACTGATGTAAATGGACAAGAGACCTCAAGACTAAGTTACTACTGAGCAGCATGATTTCTCTCTAAGCTCCACTCACTTTTGGAAATGACTCATTTCATCAAAAAGTCTTATGTCTGAAATAAATTAGATGACGTGAACTCTAGAAATGTTTATTTCCTTCCATTCTCCACAAGGAGAGAGAACTAAGGCAAGTGTAGATATGTGTATTGTATACGTCTAAAATTATATCAGATGCATTTTCCTCCATTGTACAAATATTAACTTCCAGGTCAGTAAGTATTTTCCCTCCATCACAAATAATGGTTCTTGATGTAAGAAGCACAGATTGAAGTTCTGTGACCAACTCCAAAAAGGTCAGACTATAAATCCCCTGTTTGTTCTTATAACCTACTCTTTATAAGCTACACCTATCTTCCAGTACAGTATTCCAAGAAACTTCTTGCACTGTGATATGAATCGCCATTACACAATAAAGAAGTAATAAATAATGAAAATAGCATGCCTGCTGTGAAGGCAATATAATTTATCAAAACCAAAGAAAGGAAAATTTTACCTGGTTATTCATTCAACAGAGAAGGCAACAGCTGCACTTTAATATGGTTATACCTGGTATTTTATCTGTATATTGTGTTTTAAGTCTCACTGTGAAAAACATTCAAGAAGATAAAATGAAGACCATATTTCAGTAAAAAGCAAAATGTTCTCTAGCTCTAAAAATGGAGAAATTCATCCATAGTAATTGGCCATCCACCTAGCAGGAAATAATTTGAAGTATTTCCAATTCGTACATTTCAGCTTCGTCTTTGTTTGGAGGAAGGGAGAAGAATATAGAAAAGAAAGCAAAGCATTGTTTCTTTGCAGAAATTTGGTTTCAGCTTCCTCGTATCTCATTTGCTTTGTTTCAGATAGTGTACACAAGGAAGAATGGTGAGACTATTGCTTTGACTTTTTTTCTCATCTTCCTGTGACTCAAGGAAATAAAACTAGCAAATCCAATAAACATGAACTACTGGCAAGGACTTCTTCAAAGATGTAAGTTCCTAAAGTAGTCTATATAAAAATCTAATGTCTGTGACCCTCGTTTGTGTTAGCAAAAAGGTGATAAAATAATCACCTTTATTTTCAAGAGACTTTCTCTGTCAAGCATTTCTGGAATGTACTGCACTATGACTTGCACTGAGTGAAGAAGCTATATATGTCTGCAAGCTACCAAATGGCTTTATCCTCTACTCTTTGATTCTTTGAGTCTTTAGTAGGCTTACTTATGGAGAAAATAAATAGCTACTTATGTTTCTGCTGCTTCAGTTTCTGGCATGTTAAATGGTGAAGTTTATAACATTTTTTATGATCCCTGCAGCATAAATACAAGGAGAGGATACAAGCAGAGAAGTTCAGTGAAATGGAATAGATTATGCAAGCAAACTCCTTACAGTTGTGCAGTAAAAAATATAGGATCTTCTAGCTTTTCAGAACCTAACTTGCACTTTGCATTTCCACTGTACATGAGCTGATTCAACGCCATCCATTATGCAATGTGGTATTCAAAGATAAGTTGTGCCTAACTCAGAAAATAGATGAAATATTCACAGTAGTGTTTATAAAGTTTATATCATATTATGGAAAAATTCACGTACAAAAAACTGTGCATACTAGTTTCTGTCTTTTATTTACATCTCTTGGATATCTATGGATCTGAGCAAGGTCTCAAACTAGGTACTACTTTCAATATTCTGACTACACATAGCTCAGTGTGAAACTGTATAATAGGCAATGGTAATTTAAATAAAACTGATTTAACTCCTGTGGATTCTCTCAAACCCACCTGCTCATGTCTCCAAGGAGTCTGACCAGGGTCACTTTGATGGCATGGAGGACAAGGGACACAGGCTTCTGAGTATTCATCACATCACTTGTCGTAGACTGGTGACCACATGCTGTTTTTCTGCTGTGCTTTTTTTATTCTTCAGGGCTTTACAGGAATGGCAGCATTTTCTTTCCCACTGTATAACACCTCTGTAAATTGTCAAGTAACATTGCTGATTTTCTCATTGTTCTTTTGACTCCTTTTCTGCATGTCCTTTATCTTTGCCTGTCCTTTGTTTGCCTGGTCCAGATGTCATGAGATGGAATTAAATGTGCTGTGATCTTTGCCAGCTGGTAATCTGGGAGCCATCAACACAGGAAAATCTTTTCCCTTTTTCTATTCTGTTGTTGTTTCAGTTTTCTGGTACTTTTACATCTAGACACTTAGACCAGTCTTAACATCTTATTAGAAAACTCTACATTCATAATGCTGTAAACCATTAGGAAAAGGTAATAATAAACAATCTCATTAGCACCCTCCCTATTTATGCATAAAACAGCAGACCAAAACCCTTTCCTCATTTGAATGCATAATTCAAATAATACACAATAGTCATATATATACACAGAGAGAGAAAGAGAGAATGACAGGATCAAAATAAGAGTTCAAGTTCATATCCATTTCATATATGGAAATTCTTCTAACAATAAATAGAAGGTATAGAAGTGTTTATTCTGAACTTTTCAACACAATCATTTATTGTATAGTAATTCCTAGTCCAGGACTAAAAAAGTAATAATAAAAAAGAAGCAATTAACATTTTCTGCATAACAGCCACTACCACTAGTTGTAATGAAACCAGATGTAAGATGAAATCTATCACTTGCTTGATACAACAAAGCAGCATAAGGCAACCATACACATTCAACAAACTCAGAATACATTGGCTAATTTTACTATTTCTAACTCTCTGCTACAGAAATGCAATGAGCATAGTCTTGAACAGTGCATTTTCTTCCTGTGGTTGATAATTTATCACATCTCACAGTGGTCAAGTGGATTAGAAGGAGTTTCCTTCATCCTACACATTAGATCAATAGCCATTTTCAAAGACAACAGATCAATGATGGACAAATGCTCTACTATAAAGTAAGAAATCTTATGAGGCTTTGTCCTGTACTCTATTCATCCCTTTTGAAATGAACATCTGTTTGGCTCCTATGGCTTACTTATAATGCTTGTAACATTTCAGTGTCTAAAAATCTTCACAGCCTGTGATTTAAGGGAAAGATTTTTTTTAAGTACAACTATTTTTCAAGCAGTGATATATTTGAGATAATTATGAAACGTATTTCAGAAGGCCAAAGATGGGGGGGTTCAAAACAGCCCATATCATCTTTCAGTGGGCTTCCATTGCCTTAGATTCTCTGGAGAATCCCAGCCTAAAGTATCCCAAGAACTTTTTCTTTCTTTATGTATCAATTTATTTTCTGTAAAAGGATAAGCATGTCAGAAATTATTTTTGCATGTTTTGTCTAATTATCTGTCATACAGAAATAAATCTTAAGGTAAACAATTTTATCAAGTAATCTTACTATGGGAGGGGAGGGGAGGCGAGGCAAGGCAAGGAGAGGAGAGGAGGAATTATACTCAAATATAGCAGGCAGTCAACTACAGAATATGAGTTTATAGATAGGCTGCTTGCAGTGAGTACAACCATGAGGTTGCAAATGCTCTCAGTGTATATAAAAGGGAGCAAAGGGTTTATATAACAAAGTAGATTCAGCTAAGACATTAAGGAGATGGGAAAAAAAAGTCATAACACAATGAAACACAGAAATAAGTTGCCGGGGGAACCTATGCATTTCCTATCATCCAAAGTCCATCAGGTATGACACAGATGCATGCCACAAACCTTGAGGAAAAATCATCTTGATGAATGGAGATACTCTGTATCCTCTCATGATATTTCCTGCCTCCTCATTCTTTCTACTAAAATACTAAAACAGAACTAGAGAAAGCGCTATATATGGCATCAGTGGAGGAGAAAAAGGGCAATTCTGAGAAAGTAAGGGAAATGGTCTGCTGAGTTATGGCATCCTTTATGATAAAAACCCACCGGAGGGTGTGTTACAAGCATGTATATCCCAGCAGAAAGGAGAAAGAGGATCATTATCATGGAAACAAAGTTATCTCCCTTCAGAGACAAAAAGTCCAAGCAAGTCTAGCACCACCGTAAACTGCCATCTTCACCATAATTTGAAGCCTAAGAAAAAAAGATCCAAATGCTGAAAAAGCCTCATGGATCCTAGCATCCATGGTCATGGCATAGTTTGCAATACTTGGTGTAGCTATGTATAATCTTGATCATTTAGATTATTAGAATTGTAGTGTCCACCATTGTGTACATCCATATGTGCCTGGAATGCCCTGGCATGAGGGATACAGGTTACCCTTTGTAGAATACTATGAGCAAAACAGGAAATCAAAGGAATAGAGGAAACACAGGCATTAAGAAATTCTTATTTTTTTAATCTAAGATTTAAACTTTATTTCAAACCTGTCCTGGTTTGAAACTTGAATCAGGAACAGGTACGTGGTCTTCAAACACACACTCTTTGTACTCCTTATTCTTCGTATAGATGAGTATCTCTGGTTACTTGAAATGACAGCTGGCATTCAAGTGGAAGGAAAGAGTTTCTTTTTTCACTGTTACCTCATTGTATATACAAAAACGTTGTTCTTAGATATGATGTGATTTGACATAAAGTGAGGCAACAGTAACAAGAATTTTTAGAGGTTTCTTTCAGCTTGGGTGATTCCTGTCAATTTAAACAGCCACCACAAACCAAAATGTGTTATGAAAAATTAGCAGGTTAATTACCCATAAGCAGTGAGTAATTTGTATTACCTATGTGTTAATTCACCACATTGAAACACGTGCTGATTGCATGTCTGTGTTCCCTTACAAATTAAAGGAGAAACCCTGCAAGGCACTGTCTGTCCTCAAGTCCTACTATTGCTCCAACAATGTATAACATCTAATCCAAAAGATATTCCTAATGGATAACAAGTGTTTGATGTATTTCAGATTGGATCACCTATGGCAATGTACTTTAGAAAATATAACAGTCAAGAAAGACAAAGAAAAACAAAAATAAGTAACTGAAACACTCCAGAGCAAAATTAAATATTTCTTGTTATGTTTATAATATTTTCCTTTGTCATGTATTCAGCATTCACTAAATGACAAGAATCATCTGTCTGAGCTGGGACAAATATTACTGTAGGAGTGGCCATTGCTGCTGACAGTATGCAGGTCTTCTTGACCCATCCCTAGAGAAACTTGGAGAAATTTCTCATTTCATCCAGAGAAATATTCCCAGAGCTCCCTTCAGCACTCTTTAGTATGTGTTTATAGTTTCCAGTCATACAAAGACTTCCATATGCAATCTGTAGGTCAGCCAACTTGGCTACCTTTTATTAAATAGACCCTTGGAGAAATCTGTGGAGTTTTACCATTAGTCACAGTGAAACCATGGTTTTCCCCAGCCATCATTGTACTTTCAAGTTCCAGAAGTACTCGTAAGGGAGAGACCATTCAGTGTTTACCCTAATCTAACACAGACATAGCACTACACCAAGATGTATGCCAGGAAAGTAGCAGGTTCTCATCCTGTCCCTGCTGTCCTCAACCTCAAGATACAGAGGACAATGTGCCTCTTGAGTTGCTAAATAGAGTGCGCTGAAGGCCCATTCTTATTACCCAGTTGCTTTCTCTACAGGTTATGCAGCCCACCTCTCATCCCATAAATGAGTCACTACACTGAATATATTTCCCTTAATTTGAATGAAGCATTGAGGTGAGCAACCGGACAACAATCTCTGACCTTTGTCTCAACTGAAAATTAAAATTGTAGAATCACAGAGTCATTTAGGTTGGAAAAGGCCTTGATATCCCTAGGTCCAACTATTAACTTGTTCCACTAAGTTCCACCACTAAGCAACATCCCTTAATGCCACATTCACACATCACTTAAATGCATCCAAGGATGCAGAATCCACCACTTCCCTGATCAGCTCGTTCCAGAGTTTGATCATCGTCTTCATGAAAAAAATTCTTCCTAATATCCAATCTAAACTTCCCTTGGTGTAACTTGAGTCTGCTTCCTCATGTTCTATCACTTATTGCTTGAGAAAAGAGTCCAACATTCTCCTCACTACAACCTCTTTTCTGGTTGATGTAGAGAGGGGTGAGGCTTCCCTTCACTTTCCTCAGCCACTCTTCATAATTTGTTTCCTAGGCCTTTCACCAGCTTTCTTACTCTTCTCTGAACACAGTCAGGTAATCAGCTCAAATCAACATCCTTCTTGTAGTGAGTCTCAAAACTGAGCACAATATTAAAGATGTGGTCTCACCAGTGCCACATGCAAGGGAATGATCACCTCCCTAGTCTTGCTGGCCACATTATTTCTGATGCAGCCCAGATGCTAAAAAGAAAATTACCAGTCAGCAACAATGATTCAGAAGTGATTTTCCACTTTTTGGTATCCAAAAGCTATTAGCAAGCATCAGAATGCTGAGTAACGCAGGCTGCCAAGTCAGTCTGTATGAATGTGGCGGGAGGCAGCGAAAGTATCCTGAACTACAATCCAAAGGAAACATGACTTGATGAATAATCATCTTATATTTCATATTAAATAACATACACTGTTTTACAATAGGCATAAAATAATTCCATCCCCTTCTGTTTTCAGCAAACTCTGCATAAATATCTTTCAGTAGAAAGTTTCAGTTTCCTTTTTTTCACAAAACAAACAAGAAAAAACTCAGTTAAAAGCTTACAAGAGCTTTCTTTTACAAAGTTCTGGAGAACTGTCAGTAAGCAGGGCTATGATTCTAGTGCTGAGGATCCTGCATGAAAATTATTATATGCTACACATAGGTAAAATAAAAATCGAAAGCTGTATAAACATAAACTCAGCCATTAGATTAGTGGTTGTGTAAGACTGCCCCAAACAATGAGCAAACTAATGTCCAACATGCCACAATTTTTTTATTCAACATCTGCTTAAAGATGATTTTCCAACCCCATTTCTGAAACAATTATCTTCTGTGGGTGTGAATAAGACCTTTAAATATTATTTGAACATAGATTTATGGGTGATTCATTTACCAGAAATTGCGTGAATTCTTCTTAGCTGCAAATCATCAGTATGGGATCTGCTGAATAAATATGACTCCCTCTGCTCAAAAGCTGTGCACAAAATGTTTTCACCGTTATTTAAAGTTTCTTAAAACTGAGATTTTGACCATCGGAACAACGTTAGCACCACCTAGAGGCACATATTATAACGACACTTATCCAGACCCGTCATTTTAAAGTGCCTGGTT
Source organism: Phasianus colchicus (assembly GCF_987193195.1). NCBI lineage: Eukaryota > Metazoa > Chordata > Aves > Galliformes > Phasianidae > Phasianus > Phasianus colchicus. Next base: position 61,112,628 of record NC_143437.1, on the reverse strand, counting down.
CCTGCCCTTAGTTTCAGGAGGTTCCCTTTAGTCTATGTTTTTGAGGGTTATTTTGAATATAAAGTTATACTCCAAAGCCTTTAACCAAGAGAAATTCTTTTTGCCTATATAAGAACAGACAAACAGCACCACTTAGTACTGTTTTACTATTTAAAACAAATGAACTTCGATTAAAACTGTAATCATTGTATACCTGATTTTGAACATAGATTATCAGATCTATGAATTGAACTCATTTTCATTCCCGTACGAATATTTCCACATGTAACCAGCATCAGGATCTCTTTGAGGCTTAGAAATGTTTTGCCTCTGCTTTCTTGACCTAAATCATGCCAATCATGACTCCTAGTCATACTGTACTTGTCAAGGGCTTCCATTTTCTACAGATGAGCCCTAATTATATAGAGAAGTTTTGCAGCTGATGCCCCAATGCATGATCTTGTTTTTCACATTATTATTTTCCTAATTTCTATCACTCCTTTGTCAAGACTGTCTTATCTTTCTAGTAGAGTTATTCCATTCTTCATCCTCTTGAAAAAGTTTTGAAACTTATCTTCTCAGAAGTGTCATTCACAGATAACTAAAAGGTTTACATTGTCACCTATGAACAGCTTCCTACCTTTTTGAAAATGTACTCTTTTGAAGATAATACCTTCAGAACTTGTTTATTTATTATATTTTATGGCAGCTAAAAAAAAAAAAAAAAAATCATAGTTACTATATTCAGCTTTCCTGTAGTGTCCCAACCACCTATGAAAAACTTCATAATAAAATACATTATTCTTCTTAGCTCAGAGACCCTTCAGAAAAGAACTCTGTTAACTTTCATACTACAACTTTCACTAGGAGTAACTGTGTCCCACTGATATCAATACAATTTGTTCTTCAACCCAGACTGGGAAATGAAATCCAGCCATCATCAGTAACCACTTAACAAAATTCATTTTTAAAATAATATTTAGTACTCAAGATACACATAACCAAAGAAGAATTAAAGCACTCTGCAGATACCTAACATGACACAACAACACTTCTTTTAATTTTTTTTTTCTACAATGACAACTCAAACCTCTTTTCATCTTCCTTTAAAACTTCATCTCAGTGTTACATAGTCTTTCTTTCTGACTTCTTCTCATGGTGTAACGTTCAGTATTAAATGGGGAGGTTGGTGGCCCTGCATGTGGCAGGGCGGTTGGAGATTCATGATCCTTGAGGTCCCTCCCTTCTAACCCTGGCCATTCTGTGATTCTGTGTGTCACAATTCAGGCATTATTACTGCTCTTCCATCATTCTGTTTCAAGCTGAGATCTGTATCTTACTGAAATTATTTCTAGCCTTTCGCATTAGGATGAAGATTCATCTCCTATTTGTTCTAATCTCATCCAACATCCTCAACTGGATCAGGTATAAACTCGTTCTATGCATGTATGACTGCTAGCAGTGTAATTTTCTTTTTCCTTGCTCTTTCTAATAAATACTTATAAGCATATAGCTTAAGTCTACCGTGTAACCCTTTGACGCTTGAATGCCTCACATATTCACGCAAGACAGGTATTCCTCAAGCACTTTTGTCTCATCCTATGTGCACTAGTGTCTTCCTGTACAAGTTGAGGCAGAAAAGCACATATAAATAGCTAAATATTGCCAGTTACAGAAAGTACACATTTACTTTAAATAAACATGAGAATGTGATATTTGGGTTCCTAATTCTGAGAAAATTAATTCACAGACACACAAAAGTTGTCCAGGCACACCGCTCTCTTGTCCTTCATCATCAACTCAGCTTGCCCTCCAGATTCTTCAACATTTTTGTAGCCCTCTTTTGGACACTCTCTGATAGTTTTATGTCCTTCTTATGTTGTGGCACCTAAACCTGCACCCAGTGCTCGAGGTGAGGCCACACACACAGCTCAGACCAGAGGGGACAACCCCTCCCCTTGCCTGGCAGCAATGCTGGGCCTGGTGCACCCCAGGGCATGGCTAACAGAGCACACTGATGGCTCATGTTCTACTCGCTGTCAACCAGAACCCCCATATCTTCAGGGATAAAGTTTAAGGATTTTAAGTCCTGTTTGCTACATGCAGGTGACTAGTTCTGCCATATGGAAATGTGTAAAACATGAAAACAGTGGCAACACATACCACTCAGCATGACAACAGTTCTCTTGCTGGCTAGACTGGTAGCCCTTTTCCTAGCATAGAAGTTGTGACACCAACTCTAACAAATGCTTAATTCTTAGCACATCCATAATAAGGTACTATTAACTTCACCATGCAGCAGCTAGCAGAAAAGCATGAGCCAGGCAGGCTGCACACAGAAACAGAGAACAGGTAGGAGGCCAAACGTATAGCAAGGTTGTGAGCTCCCAGGCACAGGAGGTGCACAGGAAGAGCACAGTATCAATTGAAACGAATTGCCAGCAGGAGGAACATATTAGTGGTTCCTTCGAAGAACTGCAAGCTACGGGCATTTGACCAACCGCATACACCTGCGCGCAGGCAGTGAAGGAGCGATGCTCACACACCCTACTAAGGGCACGCTCCCTACACCATCTTGGTTAAGGGCACGATTTCCCTTCGCCGACACTTCCGCCTCGGCTGAGTACGTCTGCTTCCTCCGCCCCTCTCAGGGATGGGAAGCATTGGTTAGCGCTTCGCTGCGCGGCTCGTTTTGGTGTCCATGCGGCGGGAGGCCGCTATGGGGCGCTCTCCGCCGGGCTGAGCAGAGTAAAGCGGGCGCCGCGCGGAGCCGGGAACGGCATCGGGCTGCGTCCGGGCGTAGCTGGAGGATCCCCGAACCGAAGAGCTGGCCGCAGTGATCGACCAGAGCAGTTTGGGGAAAGGAGACGACCGCATTCCGGGTGACATCTGCCGGGGGACAAGGGGGAAGAAGAGTCAGGGCTTCGTCTCTCTGCCCTGCTCCGAGTGCAGCCGCTATCTCTGCCTGCCGGGGCAGCGAGCCCAGCTGTGCGGGTGGCCCTTGCCTGCGAGGGGCTGAAGCGCGATCACGCTGGGGCATATGTGAGTGCTGGGGATGAAACGTGCCGATTGACAGTATGCTTGCCTTCCTCATTCTGATTTCTTTCTTTCTTTTTGTCTTTCAGAACTTCCTTAAGGTCAGAGGTATCGCGGTGGCTGCGGCTGATCAGTTGTGCTGGCATTCAGAGATGACAGCTGATCACGGGTAACAGATAGTCCTGTGCCTTTGTGAAGTCTGCACAATGCGTGTGTTTACTTCGTGTCCTCTGGAGAGGGACAGGGCCCTTCAAGTCAGGTGCAGGACAGCTTGACTGCACCCCAACCGATTAGGAGTTGAAAGGTAAATTAGTGGTTGGAGAAAGAGTAGGAATTCACTGAGAAGTTGCTTGTAGGAAGACATGTCAAGAACAGTGAGTTCTGGTTGATCTGTTAAATGTGTGGTTTGTGTCACTTGAGAGACAGGCATAGTATGCTATCGAGACACAGTTTTTGTAGCACATAGGACTTCAGAACTGTGATAAATGGGCAGCCTCTGCTGAGGGTCTGCTTGGTTGGAGATTTGATTTTTCTCTTCATTAGTTTTTTAAATCTTGCATACTGACAGGTGCTATCTGGGTATCACTGAAAGGAGAGGATCTTGGTTTATGTGGTCAGAGTGTATGGTTTTTATTTGGTAACTTTCAGAATTGTCACTAAGTAAGTCAGGCTGGTTAACTGCAGCCCTTGTTCTTTATCATCACCCTTACATCTTTGTCGTTTGAGATTTATGTGTGCTGGGGGGAAAAGAAGGAGTTGAAGTCCTTCCTTTCTTCCATTTTTCCTACTGGTGGAGTCTTCTTTGACCAAGAGGCAATGCAGTGCTGCCTTTCAGTTACTCTGATTCCAGAAACCACACCATGTGATGGCAAAAATATAGTGTAGTTTTGAATAATACTTAGTGTTCAATTAAATCAAGTGAAATGAAGTGAAATCATTTCAATTCTAAAAGAGTTGTGAGAAAACAATTTGTCACTCACTTCTAAGATATTATGTTTCTGAAATTCTGTAAGTTATTAAAAGATTCTAAGCTTTTCCATGTTATTTTTGTGGATCGTTCTGTAACTGGAATATATTAGGGTTCCTCAATGCACCTCTTAAATAAGATGTCTGTTATAAATTAGTGGTGCTTACAAGTTTTTGTCTGATGTGGTGGTGTGGTAATTTCAATACAGCATGTAAATATGGAAATAGTATGACAAGTATTGAGCATTATAATCCATAACAGATCCACAGGATAAATGTGAATTCCCCCTTAAAAGAGAGCATGGAAAGTTGCCCGAATGCCTTTATAGTATTGGCATCTATCTGAAACTTTAATGCATCTGAATCTTTTGTCTATCTATCGCTCTTTCTCTTCTGGGTGTGGATTATTATTTTTGGTTTATTGGATTTTGTTGATGGTATTTTGTTCTTTTTTCTTCACCTTTTTTTTTTTTTTTTTTTTCTGAAGAGCACCTCTCATGAATGACCTTAAGAGACTTTAGAGTATGCCCCTAGTTTGAAACAATGGAAAATTTACAACAGATATAAGGAAGAAATATTTTACATTAAGGCTGATGAGACACTGGAACAGGTTGCTCAGCGAGATGGTGGAAGCCCTGTCTTTGGAGACATTCAAGGTCAGGCTGGACCAGGCTCTGAGCTATGGGTGTCCCAGTTCAGTGCAAGGGAGTTGGATTAGATGGCCTTTTTGGGTCCATTCCAACTCAAACAATTCTATGATTCTGTATCTGCTTTCTAATTCATTAATGTGATATAGAGCATTTTTGCATCTGAGAAGATCTGCCTTATCAATTCTTTGAATTTGTTTTTGTTTTAATTATGTTTTTGGCCTGATGTTCCTCTTCCTAAAGATTGTAAGTTTATTTCATGAGCACTCATCAGAGTTTCCTTCCACTTCAGTTTTTCTCAGAAGCTTCTCTTTGCTCATTAGAATGCAATTTAGAAGCATTTCCATAAGTACGTAAGCTGCTGCTCAAACCAGCAAAACTGTTCTAATTAACTTATTTTCTGATAGATGCATTCAAAGTGGTGCCATTCTATTTTCTTTTTTTCCACAAATTGTCTGAATAAACAATCTATCTTTTCCTAGTGGAAAAAAATGTTCTCAATACTGTGGCAAGTTTCACATCAATATTAAGACTCATATTTGTGAGTTTTTTTGCATTCAGCTGCTTCTGTCATTAATTTTTAAATTCATCTTAACATATGAAGTAACTTTTCCTGTTACAATTTAGAATTCATTTGCAGTCTTTAGAAATGATTATAAAAAGTCTATCTGCAAAAATATTCTGTACTTTCTGAAAAAAAGAAGATATTGTGTAGGAGTGAGGAAAAACAGTGTAGGTTTACGTTTACATTGCCTAATATAAGCTTGTCTGATTATGGTGAAGTACAATTGTCATGTATTTCACTTTCAATTTCTTTAACATCTTCCTCCTCTTAATTTCTTTTACTACCAAAACCCGCTGTTCTTCTTAGTTCCTCAGTTGTGGGTTTATTTTTTCTTGACTAGAGGAAGGGAATATAAGAGTTTTCAAGTGTTGATTACTTTGACTTATGCTGAAGAACTTACATATTAGCGACTTTGTGTTTCTAGTAGTTTCTCAGTGGATATCAAGATGAATAGTTCAGTTGACTTGCAGTTGATCTGGGCAGTAGTTACTTAGAGAAACTGAAAATATAGCCTTAAGATTTTTTGAGGTTGCTGCTCTTGAAGGTGTGGTGAAGGCTTCTTGTTTGTTTAAATGACTTCACAGTTTTGTCCAAACTTGAAAACTGCAATTATCATTTATACTTGAGTATTACCTTGGGCTATCAAATTTCAAAGGGGAGATTTTCTTCTCTATTTCACCTCTTCCCACTGCCTTGATCCATTTGGGATCAACTTCAGTTTGTTTGTGGTTTTGTTTGGTTTGGATCTTTGTATGGCTTTTGTGTTTTGTTTGTTGTTATTTTCTTTCAGAAGGTTGCAAGAGCCTTGGCTGTGTCCATTTCTAACAGCTGAGTATATTGTTAATTTTATATTTGCTAATGCAGGTCTTGACTCTTCTGTTTGTCCTTCTTATTTAGACAAAGAGATGCTACAATTCAAGTTCTGACTTTTCTTTTTAGGTTATTTTCATAATGTTTTGCAATATGAGGAGCTTAGCAAATCAAGAACAATACGGTTTTGGCAAATGCTAATACCACTCCTTTATGAAAGGAGAGTTGCTGTCAAAAAGAAAAGTAACTTAATCTTACGTACTCAGGCAATATCCTTGCTTTGTTCATTGTTTTTAAATATTATACTTCCACATCGTCTTAGGAATGTTTAGATAGATGGATGTGTTCTAGTCTTGCTCTCTGACTAGTCACAGTCATCTCTGCAGTATGAGAAACACTTACCAGACACTAGTAAATGGAGATTGCCATTTACTACTATTACTGTTAGGTTATTCTGCTAAGTCAAGTTTGCCCATGGCTTCTGTATCCTGAAGTATTTGGAAGGTAGAACAGGAAAACTTTTCAAGATGAGCAACCTAACTCAATATCAGTTATAAAATGCATAATGCTTGTTGAAGATCTGTCAGATGTGCAGCTGTGTTATGAGAATACACCTTAAGCAGAGGCTTATATCCTTTATTGTGAAATAAAGCTGGGAAATTTGAAATGCCTAATTTGTTCTAGTGCGACTTGATGCTTTTCTCAGAAAAATCTTGGCAATGAAAGCCAAGGAACCGGTTGAAAACTGGTATCTTACTGAGACCTTTTCGAGGCATTTGAATACTTCCTTAAAGAGCCAAGTGCTAAAGCTGATTCAGAGAGCTGAGAAGGTGACTAGCTTGAACTTTCTTTTTCCAACTGCCATCTATTCAGGTTGGGTTGCTACTTAGCTTATGTTGGCTCTTCTCTCTAAGAGAAACACAACTCCTGTAATATAGGAACTTTTTTTAAAAATAAACACTGCTGTAAGAAAATTTTGTTTTCCCAATTTCCCAGGAAATTCTTCCTGGTTCTGCTGCCTTCTTACTTAGCTTTGTGTTTCAGGCTTAAACAGGTAGGATACCACTCCCTCAATCTAAGTAGTTCCCCAAATGTGCTTTCATGTCACTCTGTAAGCTTTCTGCTTGTTAGGCATAGTTTGTAGGTTGTTTTTTGTTTGTTTGTTTTTTGTTTGTTTGTGTCTGCCAATGACATTTCAATGCAGGGCTGCAACAGTTTTGAGAGATGATGTGTTGTATTGAAGACAGGTCACTGTACATGACTCATACTGAACCAGTATCCTGATCTTTGCTATCATTTCTTCCCAGAGACTGCACTTGGTATAATAATATATATTGGACAAGGCTTGTGAAGGGAGGTAATCATCTTTTATTAGGCTGGCTTATAATGGGACACGATTCCAGGCAAGCTTTAGGTCACACAGTGACCTCAAGAGTTTATGTGCCTAGACACACATCAGATTTTTTTTCCATCTATGTTAGTCTAATAAAAGGTATTACATCTCCATGGAAACACTGCCTGACTTGCAGTCTTGTTAATACAAGGCTGCAACAATGTGGCAACCATCATCAAAGCTAACCAATATGCTATATACTGTGTACACTTTCCAGTCCTCAATGTGTTGTGTGCACTTATTTTGGCTCTAGGGTTTTTATATTCAAGATGTGATTAATTATGCTTTGATCAACAGTCTTTCTGTTAAGTAAATTTTGAATCCAAATTTAGTTTGTCTGTCTTGAAGACTTTGATTTTGGACTGCCTTTGCTATCTTTCAACATTGCTTTAGTATGTGTTTTAATAAATGAGATCCAGTTTAATAACTGTAAGAGCCTTAAAGGTCGTTCATGCTTTGTATACAAGCATGCATAATTTATCAGAATATTTGTCACATTTTGTTTTGCTTTGTTTTCACAAGCAGACGAATACTTCATGGGATAACCTTTATTGCTGTCCGTTGTTTACCAAGTGAAGGATACTACAAACTTGTTGATGATGCTTATTTTATGTAAGGTGTATCTCCTACTTGAGATAAGTAACTAAATTGAAAAGCAATTTAACTGGTGTTTTAGGCTGTATCAATAACAATCTCTTAGCTTCCTACATTCTACCTCCTTAGATCTTCTCTGTTTTCATGAAAATACATTTTTACTTCATGACAAAGGAAGATTCAAATAATTAGTTTGAAGAGTTTAGTATTAATTACAGAACTTTTTTTTTTTTTCTGCCAATGTTGAGCAGTACTGAGAGCTACTGAAATGTTTCCTTTGAGCTTGTGGTGGAAAAAGTTCCTTTGCAAGGAAGCTCTTGATACTAAGCATAAGCAACTGAGGCATCAAGTCCCTTTTAGAGGCCACAAAGGAGGCCTCCCTGGAGCCTCCTCTTCTCCAAGCTGAACTAGCCTAACTCCCTTAATGTTTCTTTTGTAGTAGAGGTGCTCCAGCCCTATCATCATCTCTGTGGATTCCTCTGGACTTGGTCCAACAGCTCCATGTCCTTCTTGTGCTGGGGGGCCCAGAGCTGAACATGGTAGTCCAGATGGGGTCTCACAAGAGTGGAATGGAAGGGGACAGTTGTTTCCCTCACTGCTGGCCACACGTTGTTCTTGTTTGTTGGTTTGGTTTTTAAGGTAGCAAAAGGTACAATTGGCTTTCTGAGATACAACCACTGATTTCTACCTGGCTCATGTCTAACTTTTTTTGTCTACCAGTATACCTAGTATTATTGCTCATTAATAACTACTGACTGGTAAAAGCCCATGAATAGACCTCTTGTTACTTTTTTTCCAGATTGTTAGTTTAGAATCCTGTAGCCAAACTCTGGGTCTACAAAAGAAAAAAGAAAAAGAAATTAAGCTGCAATCCAACAGAGTCTGCTCAAGAAATGCTCGCAGAGAACCTCTTAAACCATTATCTCTTATTAATAGTTCTTTCCTGGAGTAACTGGTGTTGTAGAGCATATACTTGCTCAGTCTTGGCTGGAGCTACAGTCAATCTACACTTGAGTTCATAGTTTATATATAGATGTTAGATGGTATATTAATGACCACAGTAATTAGTCAGTACTTCTCAGCACATCCCAAGGAAGTTTGTTCTCTATATACTTAAAGATTTTTCTTTTATGTTCTGTTGTATTTTTGAGATCAAACTGATTGAAAAAAGTGAGGTTTTTCATTACATTCTCAAACTGTCTTCTTTGACAGTAATTGTTACCATCTACATATGGTTACTTTAAATTGATGTTCTTATGAAATCTGTTTATTTCTAAGCATTCAGCCTAATATCATAAGAATAATTTTACATTTACTGTATGTTGTGGTTTAAGTTTACAGGCAGCTTAGCACCATACAGCTGTTTGCTCCTAGTGGGATAAGGGGAGAGAATCGAAGGTGAGGGGAAACCAAAGTAGATCTGTAAGTTGAAATGAAAATTACTTACCTACTGAGACAGAAAAGGAAGAGAAAAATAATAGTCATGATAAATATAAATATATTGGTATATCATTACCATTATATATCTCATTACTGTATGTATACTTAGAAAACAAATTATACACAGTGCAATTGCTCACCACCTGCTGACTGATGCTCAGCCTGTCCCTGAGCAGCAGCTGTTTCTCCCAGCCATCTCCCTCAGTTTTATAGTTCTACATGATGTCATATGGTGTGGAATGTCCTCTTATCCAGACTGGGTCAGCTGTCTTGGTTCTATCCCTTCATAGTTCTTTGCACCCCTAGATCCTCTTGCTGGCAGGGTAGTAGGAGAAGCTGAAACATCCTTGGATCTGCACTGCTCAGCAACAACTAAAACATTGGTGTGTTATCAGCATTGTTTTCTCCTGAAGCCAAAACATAGCATTATACCAGATACTATGAAGACTGACTCTGTCACAGCTGAAACCAAGATAATAAAAAAAAATTCTATCAGTGAGTCGATGTCCACATGGAAGGTTTTGAGGACATAACTGGGCAGAGTGGTGAATAATACCATCTTGACTCCCATTTCCTATTAAAAGTTGGACTAACTAGATGATCATTCGAAGTCTCTTCTAGCCTCAGCTGTTTTAGGATTCTGTAGTTGTGCAGAGTTGAAATGGCATTTCTTGAAACCAGGAACCTTTAAGCACTGAAAAATTATTTTAGTAGTCACACTATATCATTAGCACAATAATGTCAATGTATGGGAACGGTAGCCTTAGGCAATGTAGGAAAATATTAATTTTTTGAACTTGAATACTTGTATTTAGCGCTGCTCTTTAATGATTTACCTGAAATACTGAGGAAGACTTCTGCATTTAATCCTTTAATCTTTTACCTAAGTGTTATATGGGGTTGTAAGCAAGGATAGAATGTACTTAAAGAAAACTTCATTTTGAAATTCTTGGGATTGTTACTGGGATTATTCGGTTGTATCAGATCTGTTTTCTGGATTGGTTTGAAAAGCTTTATTCAATGAAAACTCATAGCACAACTAAGTAGTATTGATTGAAATGAAGTTCAGAGCTTTCAAGGATGAAATGAGTTTTTTGAAAGACTGCAGAAAAAGTGTGCCTTGGTGAAAATGTAGTAGGAAAAATAATGTGGTGGCCTTGTAACTCTATTTGTCAGATTACACTCATGTCAGCAATGGTTATTAAGCTATTGTTTTCTGCTCAAGCTGTTTGAATAAGAAGGTTGACTATTTGCTTACCAAGGTTCCCTAACAATTGCCAAGAAGATTTAAGAGTTTAGTAACAATCTAATAGTTAAACAGTTAAATATCAAAAATTGGATTCACGGCAGTGGTTATGATCAAAATGTCACAAATCCTTTTCTTTTGAGTAGGAATTTCCATAAATCCACTGTATCAAATTTCTGAACCTGGAAATGCCGTATTAGGAGGCCTATTCTTAGTCCTTATTGATGCTGATCTTTTAATATAGACCACCAATTTCTTACCAGAAACTGAAGTACAAAGTTCTCATACACTGCAATATCTACACTGAGATAAAGCAAATTACAGGAGATCTATTCATTCCATTGTCCCTTTAGTAACATTGACGCAAGGGCATCTTAGCACTTTCTGTTGCTGTTAAGTATCCTCATTTCCCTGCTTATGCCTGTAGCAGTAGTCTCTTCACGTTATTTGAGCCATCTAAACTTCACTTGAATAATTTCTTGTGTAATAAACTAAATATTATTGAATAAACCACTGAGTTGCTTTGGTTTTATTTTGTTCTCCAGACTTTGGATAATCACTGAATGCTAACAAAACTTATCTTCTGAAATGAAGACAAATGTGGAATTTTTTTGCCTTGAATCTTGAAGCTGTACTTCTAAATAGTTCAGTATACTTAAGACCCTTCAGGTAAAATCTACAAAACTTAAACCATGGGTCTTATATTTAAAATCTACCTTTCCTCAACATATTTCACTAATGAAAACATTCTTAAGTGTGTTTTTGCTGATGCTAGGCCACCTTGCAGGCTAAACTGCAGAATGGTGATTTACTGATGCTTTTTAATGTGGATTAAATCTATTGCATTTCCTCCCTCCCTGTTTTCTGGTGGGCTGCAGTTAAAGCTGTTGAGCAAAGGGTCCTATTTTGATTTTTTGATTCAATGACTTTGATACAAAGAAGATGACTAAAGTTTACTGGCAGACTTCTCTTTTGACACCAAGAGAAAAGAAGAAAAACTATAGAAAATGTAGTGATTGTCTTCATGTGTATATCTCTACTTGGAGATGATTACTGTAATAATGAATGAGCACTTCAGCAAGACTGACATTGAGAAGTTTTGCTGTCAGTCCTGAAGCTACCATCATTTTGTAAACTGGAAGAACAAATTAAGATTTGCCCAAGGATGTGGTGGCACTAAATTAAGAGTTCTTCACCCAATTCCACCCATGCTGCCATCTCTAGATCCTGTCTGTTGTGTGGCAATTTGAAGGGTTTCTATTGCCTAAAAGATTTGCTTCTCCTAAGTCACTTTAGCCTTCTCCCAGAAGATCATTAACTGACACATTCTAAAAAATAATCCATCTGTGCTTCCTATCCTCAGTTTGAAAGCATAGGGGGAAAAAAAAAAAAAAGAATTGAGTGCTCACTATGTGCTTGCATACAAGCTATGTTCTTAGACCTGTGTTGCCTGTGGTTTCCAAGCAATTGAAGTTACTTGAGAATTACCGGAGCTGAAATTACTTTGCTTTGTGATAACAAAGGATCTTACAAGCAATTACTTTAGTGAAGAGCTCCCTTTTGTTTTTTGTTTTGTTTTGTTTTTTACTGCTTCTGTTGCACAGCTTGAGAGGGAATGTGTGTCTATATTGTAGTGTTAATGCAGACTTTAAAACAGAACTTTCAGCATAGGCAGATACTGCAGCTGCAGTGCAAAGACAGTAATTTAAGTCATGGGCCGTGTATAAACTGAAATTCGTTTTGCCAGATGTATTTCAATTTTTCTGACATGTCTAATAACTTTGTTAACTCTTCAACTAGGCATGTTATCCTAATGTTTATGTAAAATGAAAGAAACTAAATTGTTAGATATAAACAAATGAGTTTTTACAGTGAATCACATGAATGGCAGAGGTAGCTGACAAGTCAACTTTTTTTAGTAGGTCTGAACTTTTACCATCACTGGTGTTATTGGAACATATCTAATACTACTTGCTGTTGCAGCATATGGTGTGTTAATGCTTTCTTTTTATTTTTAGTATGCCAGAACCATGTGTTCCTCCCTACAGCATGAGCTGGCTTTCCTCATTCACATTCCTTGCAGTCCATCTGCCTATAAATGATTTTAAAAATACATAGAATGATGATGCAAAGATACTAATGTGTTAAGTCATTAACAATAAAAATTAAACCTGGAAAATTTGTTGTATATTTGGCCCAAACACGTTCCAACACCACCTCCAAAATCAAGTAACTTCCAGTTTTTAACTAAAACTTTTAATAGAAGCTTTTCATCTAAAATAAGTATTTGTCATATGTCGAAAGCATCTTTAGGAATAAATCTGAATTTTCTTTTTTCTTGTGGAATGCCTAGTATTTTGTGGAAGGGAGATGCTAAAAGATTAAGGCTGTGTAAAACTGAGGGAAGGCAATGTAAAATCAGTCCTATGTGACTTAAAAAGAATCTGAATGTCTTGCTTTGTTCTGTTTTTGCAAGTCATGGTGAAATGAAGGAAGCTAGAAGAAGATGCATGCCTGTTAGATATAACTGAGCTAGTAATTTATATATTCTGACAGGTGGTTGGTTTTCACTGGGTAATCTTGGTTCCAAATGAAATGTTATTTTTGGAATTGGTAGAATAAGCCTGTACTTGAGAAGTAGCAGTGGTTGCCACCTTTTCCTGCATTATCTCAGTAGTTACTGATCTGACAATATTAACAAGCTCAGAGGTGTCTGTAACTCTATGCTCAGCATTGGTGAGGCCACGCCTGGAGTGTGTGTCCAGTTCTGGGCCCTTATTCAAGGGAGACAAGGACCTACTGGTAGGAGCCCACTGTAGTGCCACAAAGATGGTGAGGGGACTGGAGTGTTTCTTTTATAAGGAGTGGCTGTTCAGCCTGAGTGTCATCCAAAATCGGAAATCAAACGCTCTAATCCCAGTGTGGTGTTAGAAAGCAACACTCCTTTATTTCTCACAATATTTACTGGGTGACTTGACAAATTAAGCATACTTTCAGTGTTCATGTTTTATATTTAAACAGTTAAGATACACATATGCAATACATTTGCAAACATATTCATTCTTTTCCAAGAATTTTATTAATGTATGCTAATGTCCTTCTGGGCATGCATGGTAGAAGGCCTCCAGTGGTCTTAGGCCACCTATTTCCTCTTCATTTTACCATCCTCAGCTTCATTATGGCAACTTTTGGCTGACCATTAGTTATTTTTCCCCAATTTGGCAAATTTCCATTGCTTCTTATACCATAATGAACAACTTCTATGTTGGTGCACTATAACCAAAAACAATACATGTGAAATTCAAGAAAAAAGTCCTTGCATCCTTGTGGATGCAAAGATAAAAGTGATTTCAGTGCTTCTGTGAAGCCAGATAGTTGAGAGAAACAAGGCCATTCACACATCAAGCAAAGCCAAGCTGGAAGGCTTTACTGCTAAACTAAAATACTGGTCCTTAAACTATTATACTGTTCCCTATTGCTAAACCAGGCTCTGTGGTGGGGAAGAAGAGACTTGGGGAGAATCTCATCAGTGCCTACAGATACCTGAAGGGGAAAGGTACAGAGAAGACAGAACCAGGCTCTTTTCAGTGGTGCCTAGAGCCAGAACACAAGAGGTTTTCCCTGACCATCAAGGAGCATTTCTATGCTGCACAGGTGAACAAGCCACTGGCACAGGTTGCCAAGAGAGGTTGTAGAGTCTTCTTCCTAGGGCATCTTGAAAATCCATCTGGATGATGTCCTGGGCACCCTATTGTAGGTGGTCCTCCTTCAGTGGAGTAGGGGTGACCAGATCACCTCCAAAGGTCCCTTCCAGTCTCAACTATTCTGTGACTCACAAGTTGTGCTTTTAGCCGTGGACTCAGTAGGATTATTGAGCATACTTCAGATTAATGTTTGCTCTGGGAGAGCCTTGCATTTAAGCCCGCAGTTAAGCAAGAATCTAAGATCTTGTGACCTGGCAGTGGGGAAAACTAGTAACAGATGTAGTGTTTTTGATGTTTTTTTGTTTTTCCATTTACTTCCATGCCAATGATCTGATAAATTGCCCTAGCAAGCTTTCTCTTTAGAGAAGAGATAAAATAGTAAGTAGAACTGGCCTGGCATTCGATGTCTTGTCAACTCATGATGGTTCTTGCTGTTTGCAGTGTAAATCCTTTTGCCTAATTGCTGATCCTTCATTTCACGTATGCAGCTACAGTTTCTTAATTTTGTATTTATTTTCTGTTGTCGGTGTGTGGCATGCTTCATTTCAAATCTTGTGTAAACAATTGTTCATAGCTGTATCTCTGTAGTCTTTGCCAGTTCCAGATTAGTATCCGAATTGTCAATCAGCATCCACGCACAATCTTGAATGTAGTAATAATTCTGTAACCTGTGTTTTCTAACACTCTGTGATTTTAGTTTTCTTCCCTTCAAGGTAGAAGAGTGTGACTTCTGTGCTGTTTGTCAGCTTCAAACAGCTTTAAACTTGTAAATGGGCATGTTGTTCTCATCAACAGATGGTCAGGGGTGAGCAGAAACTACCATATAACTGGCACAAATCTAGATTCCATCAAGAAAGAAGTATCTGGAACTGGGTGGAGGTAGACAATAAGTCAGAACCTTTCAGCACTCAAATGAGCACTGTACCAGGCTTGCATCTTCTTTGGCAGATTGCTCAGGACAGTAAGTCTTATGTGTAATGTGTCGTTCCAGCATATCTGTATCTAAGTGTGGTTAATCCATCATTTTTTTTCCTAAGAGCATATCTATCTTACTCATTTCTGCACACCCTTCCTCTGTGATGCACCCTTTTCTTCAAATCCTCATGCTAGCCCACAGATATAATGTTGTCCAATTCACATGAGTTATCTCAAATGGGCATTCAAAGGATTAGGCTCAGATTAAAATCCTACTGATTAGATGCTTTAAGTAGACTCAAAATGTCTTTGTCAGATGTCTTTAACCTTTCCAGCTGTCCTGTTAGTGAACACGAGTCAGAAGCTGAGTTCCATCCAGCTGAACTTGGAAGTCTTAACTGTTAAACCATTTGGATAATTTATTTGTCAGTTTAAAGATGTGGACTGGTGCATTACTGAGGTGACAGCAGCCTTTTTGGAATGCTGCCTCGTTTCATTTATTTATTTACTTATTTATTTATTGAAGAGAGAGTCTCTCAGGCCTTTGTTTTCTTCTACACACTGAAAATGGTATTTTCTGGAAGAACTGAGCTTACCATGGGCTGATAATGTTGGGTTTTTTTTTTGTTGTTGTTTTTTTAATGTCCGTGGAAATTCCTCAGACTGGTTGTGTGTGAATGTTTTGTATACTGCCGATGAAGAAACAAGACACCTTTCCCCAAATACCACAACTTACAGAACCTGATACAGGAGGTATCTCTCTTGTTCAGGGCTGCTCTGTAAAATTTCATTTTTGGAGGGATGAGTGTTTTTTATAAGTGTAACAGAACATGTCGATACCTGGGACCTCTAATTAATCCTTGGAGTTGTGTAGGATTTTTTTCACTTTTGAACTTCCGGTCAGCTTCTTGTTCTATCCCTTGCTGACAATTCTGTAATAAAGTAGCACTTGGATGTTGTTCATTAAGAGATTTTTATTATTTCTGCTGGAACTGATCGAGATACATCCAGGTATTTATCGCAGTGAAACAGCTCTTTTCCTGAAGATAAAAAAGGGATTATCCTTTGGTTTGAAGAAATGTTCTTGTCGTTTTCAAGGTTTCCACAAAAAGTTAGGGTGCAGCACAGCTCCATCTATAGGTAATCAAAATCTGTCTCAGATGTGAAGGATGAGGGGGACCTCCTGGGTCATGTTATGGTCCACTCCATTAAGACCCAGGGATCCTTATAATTAGCAGCAATGTATACAGCATATATCCAGACTGTGCTCCTATGTTCTGTCCTGATGTTTGTACAACAGAGGCTGGTTTTGGCACAGCTGCCCTGCAGATAAATACACCACCTCTTGCCATGGTGAGGTTAAAAGAGTGTTACAGAACTAGTCACCCTGTACAAACTGTAGTTACAGCCTGTATGTCTGATCTTTGTGGCCTTCCCTGCCTTTGAATGCTTGAAAGAAGAGCTCTGCACTTAGTGGTCACCTAGCGACCGTGTATACAATACAAGAGTGTTTTTCTCTTTTTCAAGTTACTACATCTTGTGAGCTGCTATTGAGTGTCAGGCTATAGATGAAGTTTTTCCTTTTTCCAGTGCAATGGCAAGCTTTTGTACATTTAAAACAAAAGTATCAATAGATTCGACCTCTTGTAATTTTATTTCTGTAGGTACAGAAAAGCAGTGTTCTCTATTTGATTGCTGGTTACCCTGGCTGCATTTGAGTACATCTGTGTTTTGTTATGGTTTTAACCACTGCATAACATTAGGACTATTACACAATGATTTCATTTTACTTCCATGCTAACTCCTACAGGCTTCAATAGAAATGCACACAAGAAGCAGGATTTAGTGCTAGCTTTACAACATATTTAATTGTCCTCTTTAAACATACAGCTTTTACAATAATAATGAGAAGATTTTCAACTGTTTTTGAAGATTTCTGAAGCCAGCAGGATTTCTGAAGCCAGTGGTGAGGAATAGTTATGGAAATAAACTGGTCTGTGTAATTAGGATTACTAAGCCTGAAATCAGCCTCTATATTCAGGGTTAGAGTAAAGCTGCAATAGCAGTTCACTAAGAAAATGTATCTTAACAAACCAAGCTTTTGAGAAGTTGGGGAAATTAAGCAAGCTGAAAACATAAAAAGTATTGGAGTGTCAGTGTTCTCAAGAAAGATTATCTATGAGATTGCCTTACCTTTCTGGCCTCAAAACAGATGCAGCTTCACTAGGAATAGTAGGAGAGATTATGTAAGAAACTGAGAGTAAAGCAAGACGCCAGTGGCATTTTAAGACTGGGTGAGGTTGCACTCCATAGACAGAAGTCTAGATGTTTTCCACAACTTCAGGTGTTTTCCAATACTGGCGTGGCAGGGTTAGTGTGTTGGGATTTAATTATGATGCAATGCTTGGTTTTAGTGTTGGAAAAAATCTGAATTGGTCTAGAAGTATAGCTTTTATGACTGAAACTATGCATTCTTACCACACAACTAACTTCTATGTTTATGTTTTCTTTCTGGAATGTATCCATTCAACAAACATTGAGTACTCAAGACATCAAAGATAAAGATGTGAAAATGAACATACAATAAGAACCCGAACTGTGTTCTTCTGCATGCTATTTATTTACATTAAAAGTTTTCTTATAATCCAAGGCTGTGTTTTCTCATATTTTATTTCCTTTTGACACATTTCATTTCTGGCACTTGCCTGTTGATTAGCAAAATACCAAATACTAGGGCTTAGCCTAGTTTTCACTCTACAGTTCAAATCAGATGAGAAGCAAGAATCATCTTGTTTTTATTGTATTCTGCCTTTCCTCATGAACCCATTGCTGGGAGGAGAGAAACCTGAAGGTATTTGTTCTAACTCATGCTTCCTTAGCTGCTCACTTTCACTCCTAGACCTTTCTCTCCATTGGGATGATGGAACATGAGAATTATTTGAACTGGATTATAGAATTGATCCAAGTTAAATATGCATTATTTATAACCCCTTTAATCCAATTTGCCTTGATTTAATATTGCAGTGTGCTGCAGGAAGTGGCACAGTGGAGAGAGAATGGAAGGACTGAGTAACACGGCATGATTGAGGGGGTAGGGAGAGAAAAACGCTTATCAATCCTACAGCCATTTGGAGATTGCTCAGTGTTCCCTGTGCAGTTTTGAAGGAACAATACCTAGCTGAAGAGAACTAGAGGAGAGCTCTTTCTGAACAGTAGCATGGGGGAAAGTCATTTTTTTCCTAGATGGGAAAAGCAAAGGATTGTTATATTTATGGGACTTCTTCTATAATATAACTAGTAAATATGCAGGAGGAACATCCTCATGGTTGTGTGTGTGTGTTAGACTGACTTAAAACAAACAAACAAACAAACAAAAAAAAAAAAAAACCACCTTGAAATACAGCTAGCTATGTCCTGAGACTTGTTCCTCAGTGCTGAGTGGAGAACCTTAATCATCAATGATGATTAAGGATGATTAAGGGAAAATGAAAATAATCTTAATCTGTTATTTGTAAAGTCCCTGAAGAAGGTAACAGTGGGATCTGATTGCAGCTCTTTCTATACTTTGCCTCTCCTTAGCCTCTAGGTACACTTCCATTTGTTGGTGTTGGCTTGTTTTTTAACATCTACTTTCAATGTAATAGTCAGTTTTTGTGGGGAAGAACGTGTAGCCTAGCAAGGAAGAACATTGATAGCAATTTCAAAAACAGCTTGATTACATTTTGCTAACTAAACAAAGATGATTACAGTTGCAGTTGGAGCATAGATAGTATTTCAGTTTCATTTGAACAGCAGCGTGTGGTTGCTACAATGGTAATTTTAACCAAACTGGAAAGGAAAAAAGAATTCTATGAAAACTACAGTGAGTCACTACTTTCTCCAGCATCTCACAATACAGAAAAACTATCCATTTCAGTTACATTTCTTAATTAATATTAAATTAATTACATTTCCTTTTGCCTTAAACTTATAGGAACTTGAAAAAGCGATGAACAAGAGTGGTTTAGAGACAGATACAGAAAAATAAAGTTCTGTTGTTTTATTTGTTTTATTTTCAACCTCGAATCTTTCTTAGTCTAAACTGGCTGGAGAGTGTTCTTAAATAGCCGTTAGTGAAATGGGAATGACACACAGCACCCCATAACCACAGAGCAGGTGAGTGCTGTCTGTTCAAATAATCTCTCTAGCCTTCCAGGGTCAGACAAATTTAATATAATTTATTACTTATTTTTAAAACTTATTACGAACACTTACTTTTACTTTTCAAATACATGGTTAAAATTGCATGCTGGCACCTTGTGAAGAGTTTCTCCTCTGTTTTTTTGAGAAGAATAAAGCAATAGAAGCCCTGTTCTTCCTTGAAAGCTTTCAAAAGCTTCAGTACAGATGACTAGCTTTGCAGGAAGCCCTGAAGATCAAATAATCTGTCCTGAATTTGGAATTTCTTCTTACATTAGCAACTGGCTTTGGCTCAGATTTTTTATCTCATTTTTAAACTTTTATGGCTTCAAGCATTTATGAATGGATTTTTTTAAAAGCTGATTGCAGTTAATTGGTTGCTTAATTAGCTTGTTTAAAGCACGCCATTTTTCAGCATGCAACTTTCACTCACAATAAAATCAAAATAATCTTTTAAGGTGTACTGAGCATTTTCACGGAATCTAGAAGCTCTTTTCAAACTGGAAAAAAGTCTGAAACAAATATTCCTTATGCATAAGTAAAGAAGAAATGAATACTACTTCTGTGAGATTTTTATAGGAAGACATGTTGAAGGGTTAGTAATAAATACGACTGTAGGTCTGATTTTTTTTTCTTTTTAAAATAACAAAAGCTGCTGATCATAAATGGAAATTAACTTCTTATTTAGAACAGTTATTTAATTGTAAAACTTACTGTCAGTCCTTATTTTAACATAGTCCATTAGATATCCTGTGTGCTGAGTCTGCCATCTGCTTTTCCTGCATCATATGTGGAGAAGGAAAACGAATCAACAAATCATGTGAATACCCAAAAAAATAAACAGTACTTGAATCAGCTGCACGAGGACAGCACAAAACTGAAAAGATATTCACTTTGGAAGAGCAACCTCTTGAAAGCTATCTGAAATTCTGTGACTGCTTTGTTTTTTGCCTTCACTGTGATCAGTATAGTCGAATAATTAAAATAACTGAATCTGAAACATCATAGAGTGTCTGAGAGTTAAGGTAGCCAAGAAAGATGTGGTTTTTATCATAGCAACAATGCAACAACCTTTGAATGTCACGTACTGCAGCCACAAAAAGTATTGCCTTGAAGCCTGTCACCTTATCTTAGCTCCCACGCCGCTCTCAGTTGTTTTGTTGTTGTTTTGTGCTACTTGTCTTTAGGACAATCTGTAGGCTGGTGCGTGGGAAGTTGACTTAGACTTTACTCAGGGTCTGGTGTAAGAGGAATTTATACAGGCTGCTGCTATAGCTCTGTTGAACTGTTCTGTGGGTATCACCACAGTGCAAAAAAATCAGGATTGAGAGAAGGCGGATGAAGGTCACAACAGTAAAGCATTGCTATATGAGGGTTATTCTTTGTGACATCTGGTTTTAAGTATATATGAAACTACGCTATAGAGCAAGATTCCATCTCAAAGCTGAGACATCTGTTGCCAAAATTCACTTCGGAGAGGGCAGGGCTGGCTGCGGGGCTTGCCCGTTTCTCTACCGTGAGAGGAAGAAGCTGATGCTGCTGAGATTTTAAGTATACGTGATGTCAGAATAAATAGCAAGCTATATGAGTAGATACCCAACTTTACTCCACTGGCTTTCAGCCCACCTCGGAAGCAAGGCTTGGCGACAGCGCACTCACCCTTGCTGCCCCCCCTCCCCCTGGCCCCGCCCCTGCGGCTCCCCCCAGTCCCGCCCCGGAGCGGCAGGCGATGACCCATTGGCCCCCGCCCTCCTCTTATTTGCATAGAGGGGTCGAGTCCTCCCCAGGCCCCGCCCCTCACGAGTGTGCGGCCGTGCGCGCGCTGTTGTGGCACGTGAGGGCGGCGCACGTGGGCCCGTTATGTAAAACACGGGGGGCGACAGGGCGGGGAGGCGCCTGAATGCTGCGCAGGCGCGCCGGCCGCCCACTGCCGCGCATGCGGGGCAGCTCCGTGCGCAAGCGCGCGGGATGAGGGGCGGGGCCGAGTGGCGCTGGTTGCCCTCCTCCCGCGCCCCTCCCCCGGTCAGACGGCGGAGGTCTCGAGCGACAATGAAGCAGGAGCCGCAACAGCAGCAGCAGCCGCCCGCCCAGCAGCCGCCCCCCGCCGGCGCCGGGGTGCCGGCCTTCCTCAGCAAGCTGTGGGCGCTGGTGGGCGAGGCGCCCAGCAATCAGCTTATCACCTGGAGCCAGGTGCGGCGGCGCGAGCCTCGGCCGTTGGTCGCCCCGCCCCGGCCGCGTGCCCCGCGGCTGCGGGCGGCCGCTCCTCTCCGGCCGCGGCGCTGCGGGCCCGGGGCCGGCGGGGGGCCGGGAGGGTAGCGGGGCCTTAGGGGGCTGCGCTGGGGCGGCGCGGGGCGGGAAATCCGGGCACGGCCGGGCGGGCCCTCAGCGGGAGGAGCGACCCCGGCGCGGTTATCCGGGGACCGCGTGCGGCTGGAAGCGACGAGCGCGGGCGGCGGCCCGGGGCCCGAGCCCTGCCGCCGGCTGCGGAGCCCGCCGGGGCGCGGCTGGGGCGGGGAGCTGCCGCGGGGCGCGGGCTGGGGCTCGGGCGGCGCGGCCGGCGCTGGCACGCGGCGTGCGCTGACGACGCGCGGCACCTTCCGCCGCGGCTCCACCGGCACGTCCGTAACGCGTGGAGTTGTGTAACGGCTGCGAATTGTGCCGATAAAGAACTGCGGGAAGACGGGAGAACGGCGCGTTTACATCCCTCCCCGCGGCCGCCCCGCTCCCCCATCTCGCGCGGCCACGTGGGGTGGCAGTTGCCGCGCTCGGGCTGGGCCGGCCGCGGCCACCTGCACGCGGTGTAACTGCGGGGCTGCCCCGCGCCCGGACCGCAGCGGCCTTTGTTCCGGTGGCCCGGATGTGTTGTGCACCTTCAGTGGACGGAGCCGGGCGGGCATCACCTCTGAGGAAGGCCCATGAGTGCCCGGCGGGTTTGGGCGCGGGACGGGGATTAGGCTGCTGCTTTCAGTTCCCTGATGTCGTGGAACCTGTAGTTACCATTCTGATGCGTGTCTGCTTTACCAGTAACTTATTCTTAAAAAAAAAAAAAATCCCGTTGTCACACTGTGCAAGTGTCTTCAAATGTTGAGATAACAGTTTTCAGCTGAGTTTAACTCACGTGGTGGCTCAATACCCTGCAAAACGTTTTACTGACAGTTGGGTTTACCAGTAGCTTCAGCTTTGTTGAGGAGGGAACAGGTTCCTCAAAGAAGTTGTGGATGCCCTATCCCTGAAGGTGTTCAAAGCTAGACGGGACTGGACCCTGGGCAGCCTAATCTAGTGAGTGCCAACCCTGCCTACAGCAGGGGGTTGGAACTAGATGGTCTTTAAGGTCCCCTCCAACCTAAGCCATTGTGTGGTTGTATGCTGTCTACACTCCAGCAGCTTTCCTTCTGATTTTTTTTCCTCCTCTGAAAGAAAGGTGTTGAGGGCAATGTGTTGTCTAGCCTAAAAAGGGCCTTTTTTGCCACCTCATGCTTCATGGGTGCTTCCCAAATTCATTGTGTTTACCTCAGGTAAATATGCCAGGGACCATTGTTTGGTACCTTTATGTTATTTCCTCAATTAAAAATAAAGGCTGAGTTTGAGATTCTGCAAGGCAGTTTGTGAAAGGAAGATATACTGATTGTAGTTCACATGATCAGCCTTTGGCAGCTTCTGTATGGATGAAGGTATTGGGAGCCCTTCATATACAAACGTTGGCATATTTGAAAAATATGCTGCCTTAGGTGTAACAGTGAAGAAAGAGTCCTGTTATTGTGACATTTCATTGTTTTCTGTACAAATCCATATTTTTACACTGTAAGGATGAACACTGAAGCATGTACATCTTAGTGCAGGCATGGGCAGCAGGAGTAACAAATGAACATAGAAGATTGTTGTCTGCTGCTGTCAGTAACAACAGGACTTGAGAACCATGTTCAGGTACACAGTAATGCTTCACTGGGTTAAAGCTGGGCCTTAGCATCTGTTTACAGCATTGATGTAAGTGACCGTCGGGGCAACGAGGAACAATGGAAGTCTCTCTCTAATTTTCTGCACTAGGTTTGAGACTTTTCAAGGTGATAATGAAGTTAGGTGCTGCACAAAAGCTGTCTGCTGGCATTGCAGGTCGCTGTAGCACCACTTAAAACCTTCAGCTGGTGAGTTAGGTTATCTTAAAATGATCTGTTCTTACCCTTTCTTTTACTTCCCATTTTCTTTACACTGCCTATTTCTCAGCAGGAGATAGACATGCGTTACTGGGAAGTTAAGAGGTTTTTCGTTTGTCAGAAATGAGTTCCCACATCAGCAGTCTTCATGTGGTCTCATAGTTGGTTCTTGAAGCTTCTTTACTGGGGAGTATGCAGCTGCCGGGGGTAGGAAACAAATGGAGCTTCTTGAACTGAAGGGCTCCTGAGAAGATGGAGCGTAAGTACTGGCATTTGTCAAAGATTATAGGTGAGGTAAGAATATTGTGAATAGATTACAGATAAAACCTCTGTGAGTTTGAAGTCTCTAATTCTGATTCTGCCAATTACTTGTCCTTTAGTTAATGGAGCAAGATTATGGAAGAACAAAGAAGGGAGGCTTTTATTTGTCTCGGTCTGTGGATGTAATTTGAGGATCAGTTTATTGGGTAAAAGATTGATCCTCTCAGAGTTGGCACGCAGGAGGAGGGAATTATTGTCTTGAGTGCTTTTTGGTCATTTTGAAATCTTGTGGAACAGGCTCAGCTTTTTGACAGCTCCATCTTGTCTATGAGTCTTAACAAACCAGTCATACTTTTATGCTGGGTAGCAAAAGAGATTTCAGCTGTGATTTGTTGGGTTTTTTTGTCCTGTTTTGTTTTTGACCTTTCACAGTCTCTGCTGTATTTGTATTCCCTCTCAAGGCTTTGAAGTTCATACAGACAAAATTTATGGTATTATGCTGTAGTGAAACTGGTGCTTGATGGTAAGCTTGTCTTTAATTAATTTCTTGAGGAAGTGTGGAGAGAAGCAGTGGAAATGTTCTCCTTTAGATATGGATGGCAATGCAAATTGGTAGTTCTCTGTTGCTTTGCAACTGCAGTTATACGCTTTTGTTGTGGAAAACTGCAGGCAAGCAGATCAGTTACGTACTGCATGCACAAAGGAAACATTCCTATGCGGTGATTAATTCTGCAAGCCCAGAGTGTGTTCTACAATAGTCTTAAGTAGCTTTATGTCTCTCATTTTAGAATGGCCAGAGTTTCTTGGTGTTGGATGAACAGAGATTTGCAAAAGAGATCCTGCCTAAGTACTTCAAGCACAACAACATGGCAAGCTTTGTCAGACAGCTAAACATGTGTAAGTTCTCCTGTTTTGTTTGTTTCTGTCACAATAAAAGATTCTGGATGCGTTTAGTTGTTATTTTCTTTTGAACAGTTCGTCTGTGTTGTTGCAATTAGAGTACTGTCTCATCCTCAAGACTGATAAAAGGACAGTTGGAACAATATAGTTTGAATTCCTTCGTGTGAGTTTTTAGATGCGAGTTTTTTTCTTTTCTTTTCTTTTTTTCTTTTTTTTTTTTAAAGATGGCTTCCGTAAAGTTGTCCATGTTGATTCTGGCATTGTCAAACTGGAGCGAGATGGTCTAGTTGAGTTTCAACACCCATATTTTAAGCAGGGTCGAGAGGACTTGTTGGAACACATTAAAAGGAAGGTTAGTGAAAACTCAGTATATAAACCAACTATAGTAATTCTAAATGACATGGCAAGTTTTAATTGTGGTATTGTAAGTCCAGCTGGATTTTGGTGCTCTCATATACGTTCTGATTTACTTAAAGTTATTCTGGGGGCTTTGACTATGCTGCTTTAGCTAATTATTTCTCTCTCATAGTGAGTTTAACAGGCAGCAAAAATGAGTTATGCAAATAGAAGGTTTAACAGATGCATGTTAAGAGGGCAGAACATGCTTTAACTTTACCATTGCTAATGTAACAATTTATTTTTTTATGTAGCTTGTTTCAGAACATAGCTGCAAGAAGTAAGCTTCCCACCCAGGAGAGCTGAAAGCAAACATATAAACATGTTTGTTATGCTGCTATTATAGTTCTGAAATTTGCTCTGCTGTTACTGAAAATCAGGTGAATAAGAGTAGATATCAAGCAGAAATACAATAACTATGGTGAGAGAGATATGCTTTTTAGCATTGGGTTAATTTGAAGCAGTTCAGATGTAAGCATTGAGTATATGCCTGGAGAATCTAACATAAACAAATGTTTATAATAAGTAAGGGTGATATGGCATCTGTTGTAAGAAGTCTCTGTTTCTGTATTTACATATTTGATGCGTGGTTTATTACTGATTTTAACTCAGTTATCAGCACTAGAGAAGTTATACTTGATCTTCAAAAGAAAATAGTAATTAACAGTGAGTGAAAGGAAGTGTTGTTTCTGAATTCTCATCTCTTAAAGGTTTCTTCTTCGAGACCTGAAGAAAGCAAGATAAGCCAGGAGGATCTCTCCAAAATAATAAGTAGTGCTCAGAAAGTGGAGATTAAACAAGAGACTATTGAATCTCGACTGTCTGCCCTGAAAAGGTAAATGCTTTGTCAACAGCTGATCCCTAAAATGGAGTAATTCTGGTAATAGATATTGGAGAACAAATATGTCATAAATGTAAGACCTAATTTTGATTTCTTAGTGTTCAACTTGAACTATTGTTGTAGGAAGATAAATTTCAGTAAAAGATTTGCATTAAAATTGAATATTTAAATATGACTAAAAGTAATAGGCAAAATTGGTGTTTGAAGAACTGTCTTTGATACTAGTTCCTTAATGCTGCTGAGGTGGAATATTCAACTTAGTTCTTAGCATATGCCAAATAAGCTTAGTTGCTGTGTTTAGTCTGAGGTAGTTTGGTTCTTGCAAATTACTTATGATACTTTCATACTACAGGTACTGTTCTTACTCATTGCTTTTTTTATTTTCCTCTTGCTGTCTTCATTCCTCAGTGTTGAAATTACAGGACAGTTAATCCTTATGAAAATTTGTTTGGAATTGTAACTTGAAAATTCATTAGTTACAGCCACAGATATGTAGAATCTAAAATCCAAATATAAATGGAGTATTTTTATAGTATTATTTCCTGTTTAAAATAATTATGTTTTGTTGTTAATAACATGAGCAGCGTGAGTCAGAAATATTTGTATGTGTAGACAGAGTATGTATATGAAGACAAGATTTATAGAGATAAGCTCTTGCACTTAAGGAAAGTACCTTAGTGGTAACTATCTCCAGGATTTCGAATTGTGAAAATAATTGCTTGCCTCTGTGGCAGAGATAACTAGTAAGTTCAAGTTTTGAAAAATAAATGGTTTCATTCACTTGGCATCTTCAGTTCTTATTACTGAAGTTTGAAGGGCAGACTTATTTTGACTAGGAAGGGTCTTTATTAGAAACTGGCCAGTCTAGAGTAAAAAAGGTTCCTATTTACGCTATTGGGTCATATAATTTGGGTTGGAAGAAGCCTCAGGAGGCCATCAGGTTCAAACCAGGGTCAGAGCAGTGCTGACTGGCTGAAATGACGTTTGGTTTCTAATGTCTGGACAGTTTGCGAAGATGAAATGATACAATGTCTTTGACATCTAAGTTATTCAGTGAGAATTAAATGATTTAAGTAAAACTGGATCTAAATCAGAAGAGCCAAGTTCAGAATCCCTGACTGCTGTTGTTGAATTTGTGATGGAACTCTACCTTTAAACTGTTGGATGTTTTAATCCTCAAACTGCTACTAAGCTGCATCTTACTGCATATCAACAACTGTTTATGAAAACTGAGCTTAAAGTTCCCTAAAAACATGAAACACTGGTGGAGAGACTTTCATCGTTTTTTGGCATACATCTTGAAAATTAAACTATGAAAGAGGGAAGGCTGGTCTGTTGTCTTTCCTTATGTACTGAAGCTTTTGATATTCATTATCTACTGATGAATGTGCTTTATGCTGTCAGAAACCACAAGGTTCGTGGGTATGATAGCAAGGGTCACTTTATAGCAGTTCTTATGCTTTCTCAGTTCTGGACTCTTGTGAGTACTGCCAAGGTTGTAAAATGACAGTGTTTCAGGAAAACTGCTCTCTACTGTGCTCATCACCTAATGTACCCCTTTACTGGAATTAATTAAAGGCAACCTGTAGCTGTGTGTAAGACTTGAGCTTGTTCTACAAAGATCTGTTCAAGATGGATGTACAGTTTCTGCTAGATGGCTTCCCTCTAGCAAGAGATGTGTGAGGGAGGGCAAATAGGTGTAATATAAATGATGAACTGCAGTATTTGCTACAGAACACTATTTTTAACCTAGTCACCACCATTAACTATACGTTTTCACCAGTGAAAAACATGTGCCTGCATGCTGTGCTCATAACAGTCTGTACCAGAAGAAGTGACCCACTGTTTCTTAGCTGCTATTTTACTATCATTGCTAGTAAGATGTTGCCCACACAGTCCATCTTTCATCTGCCTGAACAGATGGAAGTCACAAGGCACCAGATCCAGACTATACAGTGGGTGCAGTAGGACAATGCGGCCAAGGTTAGCATTGTGCTTCGCAATCTTTGGGCTGCTATGGAGCCTGGAGTTATCATGTTACAGGAGGTTGCCTCCCCTGACCTGTCTCTGGAAGTTTGATCCTTCAGCTTTATCAATGTCTTGATGCATCAGTTGGAATTGATGGTCCAGGTTCCAGGAAATCCAAAAGGATCACCCTTTTTCTATCCCAAAAGAGAGTGCACGTCGCTTTACTGGCTGAGAGCTGTGTCTTGAGCTTTTTCTTTGATGGTATATTCACATGTTGCCACTTCATGGACAGTCGTGCTGTTTTGACTTCAGGTCATAATGGTGACACTACTCATCACTAGTAATGATGTGATCCAGAAATTGTCACTTTCAGACTCATTGGTACAGTAGGTCCTGACAAACTTTCCTGTAGTATTTTCTGTTCCTTTTATTCATGGGACCCACCTGGCACAAACTTTGAGATATTCCAGTGTTGTCACCATTGTTTCCAATGCACTGAAGCTCATACTCAGTGCCATGCTCAGCTCCTTGATTGTAGTCTGCTGACTGGCATGGATGAGCTGATGGATGGAGATGCTGTTCGTTACCCAGAGCTGTGCACGGCCATCCAGAACACGGCGTGTCTTTGTCACTGTCACCACCACTGAAATACACCACCCACCACCTCACTGTGCTCACATCCACTGTTTGGTCTCCATATAAACATTCAGCAAGTGTCAGTGAATGTCAGTGGGTGCAATTTTTTCCACATGGAAGAATTCAGTGACACACCATTGCTTCATATGCACTTTCATTTCAGATGCCATTTTGTCAGACTGCCCTTCTGATGCCACCTGTTGCACAGCAACAAAATATAACAATATTGGTGGGATGGTTCAGCATCTACTGCCATACCACCACATCCATCTCTGATGTTGTGGGTCAGTGTGATAAAATAGGAGACATTACTTTCTGAGCAGCTCTCCTAGAATGAAAAGAAGGTAACTGTTGTTTGAAAGGGCACAAAACACCTAATTCTAAAATGCTGAATTAGTAGTAATGTGTGTAATGCATAACTTGGGGAAAAAGTGTTTTATGGAGTTTAGAAGTTCTCCTCAGGGTATTTGTTGTGTTTGGTTCTCCATTTTATAATTATTTGCAAGGATTGCTAAATGATTTTTTTCTGTTTGTACAATCAAGAAAAATTTCAGAGAGCTTTAATGAAATTAACTACTTTTTAACAAAAAATAATAATATGAATACTTCAAAATTCAGTTTGATTTTTAAATTATCCTTTTCAAACAGGGAGAATGAATCTCTTTGGAGGGAAGTGGCAGAACTGAGAGCAAAACACCTGAAACAACAGCAAGTTATTCGGAAGGTAGGGCTTCATTCAAACACAATCAGTGGGTGTTTCTGAAGTAGGAATACTCTGTGTTACTGTCCTGGTGTCAGCTGGAATAGAGCTGATTATCTTTGTAGTGTCTGATGTGATGCTATATTTTGTCTTGAGGAGAAAAATAATGCTGATAACAGACCAGTATTTTAGTTGTTGCTGAGCAGTGCTGTACAGAGTCAAGGACGTTTCAGCTTCTTCTAGTGTCCTGCCAGCAAGGGGGGCTGGGGATGCACAAGGAACTGTGGGGGGACAGAACCAGGAGAGCTGACCCAGAGTGGCCAAAGGGATATCCTGTACCATATGGTGTCATGCACAACTATGAAACTGGGGCAGCTGGCTGGAAGGAGCAGCTGCTGATCGGGAGAAACTGGCTGGATGTTGGTTGATGGGTAATGAACAATTTCTTTGTGCATCCCTTGTTTTGTAAATACATATGCGTGTATGTAGATGTGTATATTTTTTTTGTCATTACCATTTTTCCTTTTCTATCTATTTTGGAAATTCTTTTCCATTGAAGCTAACTTTGTATTTCTAATGATATCAGAACAATAGATTATTGAATGGAAACCACTAATAACACATTAGCTTAGCTTGATGCTTAGATCTTTGATCAACCAAAACTGTTGTAAATTCAAAGAGTTTGCAGGTTCTTTTTTTTTTTTCTTTACATATATTTATATTACAGTAATACTATAAGCTGCAGATAATTACTGTGTCTTTTTTCCATGTTGTTCAGGCCAGATGTATGCATTTAATTCTTAATATTAAAACATGCAGCAAGAGAGACTGAGATTTCAAGGGCAGAGGCAACTGATAAATACTGTCAACTGTATGGGTCCTTTTTTTTCTGAATTTATCAAGAAAACTTTTCGCTAGGCCGCAGTATTGATAGATACAGGTTACACATATGGTCAACGTCCTTACATTGCTTATAAGAATTTTTCTCATAGTTGAATTTACTTTTTTTCTCTATAGCAAATGAAGTGTACAAATTTATTCTTAGTGCTTGCTATGTGAAAAAGATACCTTGGTGCTTTGAGAGAAGCAATTATAGAGCAAAGTAACTAACTATAATACTCTTTTCTTCATAGATAGTACAATTTATTGTTACCCTGGTGCAGAATAATCAACTAGTGAGCCTAAAACGCAAGAGGTAAGTATGGTCTTGAAATATTGCTAGCCACTCAGTATACTGACTTTTTTTTTCTTAAATAAAACCTAAGAATTAGTTCCTAGATGACTGACTTCCTTTTCTGTGATTTAGGCCTCTACTTCTGAACACTAATGGACCTACAAAGTCAAATGTATTTCAGCAAATTGTGAAAGAACCAGCAGAAAATAATCATCATGTAAGTTTAATTTTGTGCATACCATTTGTTATGGTGAAGAAAGTAGTGAAGAGGACCAGACAGATCGTGTCTTTCTTACTGAGGATAAAAATGTTGAAGAGCTTTCAACTTCTAGAAGTGGTATAGCACATTTCCTTCAGAAGCAAGTGTGTTGATAATTGCCATTCACTTTTCAATATAATCACATAGAAGCCACTTAACTACGTATAGCGTCATGGGAAAATGCTGATAGCAGTTGCTTTTAATAGTAGTGCTGTTAAAGACATTTATGTTATGTTGTTGTCTTCTTGAGTTAGGAGGCACAATGCATGAACAGGAATCACCTGCAAAGCCTAGCCTTGCAGAGTCACGTTAAGTTCTTGTGCTGCTTGAATGTCCCACCATTGAAAGATACATTCTGCTGTCCAAATAATTCTGGCTGGGGAAATTATTAGAATTATTAGCTTGGGACTAGAATTAATAGCTTTATAATAAAGTATAAATGGCAGAACGTGACTAATAATAACTTTTTTAGTATTTTTAGTTCATTTGTAGTCTTGCCTTTGTAGCTTTTTGTTGCTTTTGTTGTCTGACATTGGTAGTACTTTGAATACCTTTATTATTTGCCAAACACTTTTTCTGTAACTGCTCTTTTCCAGCTTGCTCATTTATATATATTATTTATATATGTGTATATATTTCTATTTCTATTAAACACAGATCTGTACAAACTCATTGTAGTCTCTAAAGCATAGGAAAACCTTCTACCTCTTTAGAATTGCGGTATTGAAAGATACAGTGATAACTGTCAGAACACTGAAGCTAATTGTCCTTCTGTCCCCTCATTCTTAAAAATTATTCTCAGGTACCTCTCAACAGAACTGAGGGCTTAAAACAAAGAGAACAAATTTCAGATGACATAATTATTTATGATGTTACTGAGGATGTGGCTGATGAGGAAAATACCATGGTTGATGAAGAAAATGCTCCCATTACACCAGAGACAAATGAAGATACCACTTCAGATTCTTCTAAGTAAGAAGTCTTTAGAAGTCTACATAGAAAGTGGCTTCCAGTACTGAATAGTATGCAGTAATTCAGGTGTCTGGAGTATTCTTGCATGTATAGGAACACGATCTCCGAATTCGCACTAGATTTCCTCTGGATTTGTTCCATGTAGTTGACTGGCTGTAGGAGGTTTTAATATGTTGATAGAAACTAGTGAAAGTAATCTGTATTATTACATTCTTGTTAAATGTGCTATTTGTCCAAAGACAGAATCAGTTACGTCTACTTAATTTTTGGTTGTGAAGACAAGACAGCTATTCAGTTTCAAGAACTTTGGGGTTTTTTTGCTTTGTTTGTTTTGTAGTTCCAAGTGTTTTGTGACTGCATTTTATCTTTCTGTACTATAGAAATAGTTCATCTTTTACCTATGAATGCTTCAAACTTGGTTCAGAGATTAAGATGCATCTCTGTTCCTTGGTTGCGTGGTACTGATAGGACCTGTGTTATGCCACGAGAAATAAAATTTAGAGATTACTATCTTATACTTGAATTAACACTTGTGTTGTTGAACTGATGTCTGGGAATGCATTCTCTGTTAGAAAAGTTTGAGATTAGGTTTCAGTAGGTAACACAACGACTTCAGGGTTAAGAAAACTGAAAATATGGAGATAGCAAATGAAAACTGTTTTTTCTGTTTTTTACGTTACCTTCCTTGTATACATAAGAAGCTTAATTAACTGTAATAGTATTGACTGAGATCATTCATGTTATGGCTAATCCAGAGTTAAATTGTGTTTCACCAGAAAGATGCAAACTACTTGTGGTCTGTCTTGTTTGGTGGTCTTACGTGTTTTGTCCTACTTCATGCATAGTTCACATTTATGTGCAAGCTTGTACTTGTTATAATGCAAAAACATGAGAATTCCTATATGCTCAGAATAGTTGTTGTTGTGACCTAGCACAACAGTATTTACTGGCTGAGCTGCATTAGCTCAGCATGTGTTACTGTGCCATACCAGTGGAAAATAGGTATGTTTAGAACATCTGGCTGTATTTCCTGTTAAAATGCGGAAGGAAAACTAATTTCCATATTTTAGCCTGGCTGAAATGGAAAGTAACTAAACCTCCACATTTACAAATTTAAGAGTGTATAAAATATTCATAATTTATTTGTCTTGTTTTACAGCTGCAGTCGTTCTCCTGATATTGTAATTGTGGAAGATGATAACGAGGAAGAATATGCCCCTGTAATTCAAGGGGATAAAAGCACAGAATCGGTTTCTGTCTCAGCTAATGATCCCCTCAGCCCTGTCAGTGACAGCACAAGTCCGCTCATGTCGAGTGCTGTACAGCTGAATAACCAGTCAACTTTAACTGCGGAAGACCCAGTCTCAATGATGGATTCCATACTCAATGAAAATGGAGTAATTTCACAGAATATAAATCTCCTTGGAAAGTAAGTAGCCTGTTTAAGTATCAGAAATTATTGTTTGAAGTCAAAAGAACTGAATAGTGACTCCTAGTTCTCCTAGTTGAGAACTTATTAGCTTTATTCTGGTAATGTAATTTGACAGTGAAATGTTGTAGATAACACCATTTAAACTAGTGTCGATGTCAGGATTTATCTGCAGGGTTCCTGCAGGCGGATTGGATTCTATTAGAACAAGTGAGATGCAGTTGTATTTCTGCTCATGATAGTTGTAGTCTAATGTTAATGTGATTTCTGTTCTGGAGTACCAGTCTTCCTTACTTGGCCCCTCCTCTTCAGGGTAAGGTTTAAGTCTTTCCCAGGAGTTATTTTTAATGAAAAGCAGTCGTCATAGTTCTAGTGAAAATTTTTAGGTGATATACTAAATCTGTGCCAAACTTAGCTGTGATATCTTTTTTCTTCCTTCTTTTAATAGATGCAATATTACAATATTTTTTTTGTTTTCCAGAGTTGAACTTCTGGATTATCTTGACAGTATCGACTGCAGTTTAGAGGACTTCCAGGCCATGTTATCAGGACGACAGTTCAGCATAGATCCAGATCTGCTGTTTGATGTAATTTTCATAGAATCATAAAACGGCTTGGGTTAGAAGGGTTTTTAAAGATCATCTAGGTCCAACCACATCAGCTATGTACAAGGTTGCTGGATCAGGCTGTCCAGGGCCCTGTCCAACCTGAACTTGAATGCCTCCAGTTCTAGTGCCTAATGACTCTCTGAGTAAAAACTCCCCTAATATCTAATCGAAATTTCCCATTTTTTAGATTTAAACCTTTCCCCCTTGGTCTGACTCTATCAGGACATGTAAAGAAAAATTAGTCTCCCTTCTGTTTATTATAGAGCTCTTCTGAAGTATTGATAAGCTACACTGAGGCCTCCCCAGAGCCTTCTGTTCTTCACACTGAACAAGTCCAACTCTCTCTACCTTTGTAGGAGAGATGCTCCATCTCTCAGATCATCTCTGTGGCCCTCTGGACCTTTTTCACCAGTTCCATGTTCTTCTTGTGCTGGGGGCCCCAGGTCTTTATCTTAAGTATTGTAGAGCAGAGTTGTACAGTTGCATCCCTTGCCCTGCTGGTGACCCTTTTTGATTCAGCTCGGGAAACAATTGGTCTTCCAGGTTGCAAGCACACACTGGCTCCAGCTTTTCATCCACCAGAACAGAACTCCCAAGTCCTTCTTGGCAGGGCTGCTCTGAAAGATTTCTTTTTCCAGTCTGTATGCCTCTGGGATTGCCCTGACCCAAGTGCAACAACTTACGCTTGTCCTTGTTGAATCTCTTTAAGTTCTTGTAGGCCCAATTCTCAAGCTTGTCCAAACCTCTTTAGATAGTATCATTTCCTTCTGTTTTATCAGCTTCTGTTTTATCACAGCTCTGCTGTGAGCAAACTAGCTGAAGGTGAACTCTATCCCACTGCCTAGGTCATTGATAAAGATGTTGAAGAGCACTGGTCCCAGCTGCTCTTCGTGGCTGGCTTCTACCTGAACCACATCCCTATGGCTGCTGCCATTCCTTATCCAGCCTTCAAATAATTCTCTTCAATTTTGAGGTAAGGATGTGGTGTGGGCCTTGCAGAAGTCCAGATAGAGGACATCAATTGCTCTGCCTCTGTCTGATGCCATCACAGAAGGCCACCAGATTGGTTAGATCTGCCCTTGGGAAGACATGCTGGCTGTTCTGGATCTCCTCCTCGTCTCATGTACTTTAACAAAGCTTCCAGGACATTATTGTCCATGATCTTCTTAGGCGGAGACAAGAGGCTCAGCAGCCAGTTGCCCGGATCTTTTCTCCCTTTCTTAAAAATGTGAGTGATATTTTCCTTTTTCTAGTCCAGGACCCTGGCATGTATGTCATCCAGCCCTATACACTTGAACACATTCACTTTCATCAGGTGATCTCTGACTTGCTCTTTGCAAGGAATTTTGCTCCCTCCATCTCCTGTCCAGAGGTTCAGGGGCACAGAGTATAGAGTGTAGGAAGACTGACTGTCAGTGAAGTCCAAGGCAAAAGATTTACTGAGTCTTTTCCATGTCTGTTGTAGTCAATTCTCCCTTCTCATTGATCAGAGGGGCTACACTCTCCTTGGCCTGTATTCTTCCTGGACCCCATGTCCCTGCTTCCACCTGTGCATTTCTTTCTTATCTATTAGTTTAACCAACAGGTTTTCAGCCATGCTGGTTTTCTGCCTCCTCTGCTTAATTTCTTATACTTGGAGTGGAGAGCACTTGTACACTCAAAGGCATCCTTAAAGAGCTGGCTGCTCTGCTCTGCTCCTTTGTCTCTAAAGGATAACTTCCTAGGGGATCTCATCCAGTAATTACTTAAACAGCAGGAATTTTGCTCTTTGGAAGTTAAAGATCTTGACTATGCTCTTTGCTAGGCCCATGTTTCTCGAGATCATGAGCTCAATGAGGACATAGTCATTACAGCCCAGACTGCCTCCAATCTTAACCTCTTTAATAGGCGCATCTGAATTATTGAGCACCATGTCAAGTGATGCTTCAACTCTGGTCGGTTTGTCTGAATCAGGAAGTTGTCCTCAGTGCGCTCCAGGAGTCTCCTGGATTGCTTGCAGCCTGCTGTGTTGCTTTCCCAGCAGACATCCAAGTAGTTAAAATCCCCTATCAGGATGAGAGCCTGTGAGCATGATATTTCTTGTAGGTGGAGCAAGAAGGCCCTTGAACAGGCAGTGTGTGGTAGACCTTGACAGCCCCATGTCCATTATGAGGAGCTGTCCCTCATTTTTACCCACAAGCTCTTGACCTGGTCATGACTTCTTTAGAGGCAGTTCTTCATGGTCTATTAACTTCTGAACAGAGAGGGCAACTCCTCCACTCCTCCTGCCCTGCCTGTCTCTTCTAAAAAGCTTATAGCCCTCAGTCATAGCAGAGCATTGTGTAATTTGTCCTACCATGTTTCCATGATAGCAATTAAGTCCTCATTTTTTAATTGCATCATTTTTTCTTCTCCTTATTTCCCATGCTAAGTGCATTAGTGTAGAGACACTTCAACTGGACTATCAGCTGTGTTACCTTCTTGGAGGAGCCCTCTTGATTGCCTTTGGGACAAATCTTGAGGTTTTCTTGTGCTGCATTCTAAAGTGACAGTGTTTCCTGGCTCTTCTCTGTCACTCAAAAGTACATCCCCTCCCCCAATCAAAGTTAGCTTAAAGCTCTGCTAATCAGCCTAGGCAGTTTACTGCCCAGAACATTCTTGCTGCACCTGCTCAGTTGCATCTGATAATAGCTTTATTCCTGATCCTTCCAACATTCTCCCAAAGGGCATAAAATCTCTTCTAATGTTTCAAAATATCCTTGTTGCAGCCTGATATGACCCAGCTTGAGTGATCAGGAATGGATAGTAGTTCTCTGGCTTTATCAGACTTGGTAGCCTCTTCTTGATGCTGCTGGGGGCACACATTCATGACATCAAATCTGTTTGATGATCCGCATGACAAATGGATGTCTTTCAATAAGGAGTCCTGAATTACAAGCATGGTTTTTTTTTTTTTTTTTTTTTGTAACACTGGTTCTGACTTGGGTCTTTGGTGGATGGCTGCATTAAGTTGGTCCATTCCTGGGTCTGAACCCTTCTCATGCCCTCTCTTCTTTCCAGCCCCAGAACCTTGTATCTGTTGCTTAAGGGCACTTTGGTGGCAAGGTTAAAAACTCCTTGTGTAAGTTGAGAGTCTAGTTTCCTTTACTTTGCATGTTTCTGTGGTCTGTCTCCACCAGTTTGGAAGCTGGCTTAGCTGGTTCTCCTTGCAGGGGCTTAAGACAGGGCTGTTGACTTGCTTGTGTCACTGAACAACACTATATGCATTAGTTTCTCTCCAGTTCCCATCTGGTGATTGCCTCATGCAGCCTAGCAGCTTGCACCCATGATACCCCTCTCTTCCCTCAGGCCCTTGGGGAAATTTCAGAGTGTGGAACTGAAGGTCTGGGCAGCTCGAGGTCTGTCTGGGGGCGTGTGTTAGCCTGAGATGGTTGTGACTCCCAAGTCTGGGTTTCTGCCTCAACCTGTCTGTTGCAGCAGGTGGTCGTCATGTTTATTTCAGTAGAGCGGTGCTCTGTGCTGTGAGCAGCCTATTGCCCTTCCTTCGCCAACTGCTGTGTGGTATTCTAACTGATGGCCATGTTTTGGTTGCTTGTGTTCCTGGGGGACTCGCTCATGTTAGGGGTGTTATGCTGCTGCTCCTGGCTCTGCCTGTACCTCCTCAGCTGCTCTCAAATGAGAACTGGCAGGCCCAGGTGTCTCTCACCTTATCCTGGGGTCTCCTCTGCTTCAGGACTCCCCTTGCACACAAGGATCCCCTGCTCTACTGCAAAACATATCTGCACTGGAGCTGATTGCTATGGAAAATGACCCAAATTTTCTGTTTATTTGAATATTTTTGTACTGTTTTGGTAATATATTGTGTGGATTGTTACTGTTTAAAATGGACAAGTTTTTTTTTTGCCTTCCATTTAAAAAAGGAAAGTTATAAGTATTTGTGTGTATGTTAATTTGGGGCATTGGTA
The DNA here is from genome assembly GCF_987193195.1 of Phasianus colchicus. Lineage (NCBI taxonomy): Eukaryota > Metazoa > Chordata > Aves > Galliformes > Phasianidae > Phasianus > Phasianus colchicus. The sequence goes on along the minus strand of NC_143437.1, from coordinate 61,074,915 downwards.
AAACTAATACACAGCTGCCCTCAGTGTATGCTGTAGTGATGACATTGATTGAAACTTTTGAGTAATGGCTTTTTAGTGAAATAATGCTTGTATTTGTTGCTGTCTGAACTCAAGATACTGATTAGATTAATAATCTTTCTTTGAAATAGCCTAGCACACTATCTGTCTTCTCCGTAAGCTTGTGCTAAAAAGGCTCTTTTATTACAAGTTTCTCTTGACATTTCAAGTTATTTCTTAGTAGTATTTGTATGTTCTTAATTTCTATTCAGGTTCATGTCAAGTAGAATGATTTGGTTGGGAGGGACCTATGTGGGTCATGTAGTCCAACCCTCTTGTTCAAAGGCTGGCATGAAAGATCATGTTGCTCTTGGTCTTGTCAACATGAAGTCTGAACTCTCCAAAGGGAGTCTGCTTGGGTGCCTGCTCTACTGCTTTGCTCTTTGTGAAGAATTTTCTTATGTCAGTCACAATTTTTCCTGCTGCAGCATGACTCTCACATCTTGTCCAGCTCTGTGGAGTTTGTCATCTCAGTAACACTTCTTTATTAGTAGTAGAAAAGTGCACTTAACCACCCTTGTCTGCCCTCTAAAGACAAAATAAGCCATGCTTCATCAGCCCATTGTATGTCTCATGCCCCCTAACCATTCCTCCAGACTCTCTAGTGTGAACATTCTCCTACTGGGAAACCTAAAGCTGGTCACTCCCTGCAGCATGTGGTCATGCTGCTGGCTCATGTGGGATGTTGTCTAGCAGGACTCCACTCTCTAGGGAGCCATTCCCTGTCCGTTTGGTCACTAACCTGGGTTGGTGCATGGGGTTATTGTGTCCTTGATACGTTTGTCTGTTGAACTTGACAGAGTAACTGTTAGCTCACTTTTTCAGCTTGCTGAGATCCCACTTAACACCAGCTCTACTCTCCCTTGTGTTGTTGACTCTTTCCAGTTTGGTGTTTCTTGAAAACTTGTTTGGAGTTTGTTCCTCATTATTGTACACAGATTTCTCCATGGAACAAATCAAGAATGAATCGGTATTCCTAACACTGCAGCAAACAATGTTACTCCAAGTTAGATGTGCTTATAGTTATTTTCTTTATGACTGAAGTTTTTGTGATTCCAAACAATGTAAATTCTAACACTTTCTTTGCAAAAGTGGTAACTGCCTGTAAATAAACTTTAGTTGTGATTGGGGCTGAAAACATAGTTCAGGGATTGTTCTCACACACACAGATGTGACTTCTTGTATTTTTAATAGGACATTGAGATACCTAAAGCTTGATATGTTTTGTCTTATTCAGCTTTTTACAAGCTCCGTGCAGATGAATCCCACAGATCATATCCCTAATACCAAAGTAAGTCTTAAATCCATTGCTCAATGTACTCAGTAGTTGAGAGATGCAAACTTCTTTCATCCTTTACTTTTTTTCTTTACGGGTATAATTGCACTTTTTTTCATTCTTTTAATTTCAAGACTTTCGTAAGGATAGTAGAGCTGCAGGTGAGTTCATCCTGCTTGATAGGCTTTAAATAGGAAGGAGTAATTAGGAGCAAATAAGGTCATTTAGAACTGTTAGGCCAACACCTGTGCGTATTACTAGTCTTTTGTATTCTCTTAAATTTTAGAATTTGTGAATACATATATGCTTTCTCAGTAGGTTTTCATCTGTGCTGTTTGGTGGGAACCATTAGAATAAGCAGCAGAGCAACATACTAGCTCCTCGAGTTTGTCCTATTCATTTGTGAGTGTTAGTTCTTGTTTGAGTAAGTCTGTTTCCATTTCACATTTTTCTCTTCCAGGCGCTGTTAGTTCAAGTTACTGATATCAGTGCCTCTTTCACAGAATAGTAGGGTTTGGAAGGGACTGCTGGAGACCCTCTCTGTTAAAGCAGGTTCTCTAGAGTAGGTTGCACTAGAAAGTGTCCAGGTGGGCTTTGAATATCTCCAGAGAAGGAGATTCCACAGTCTCTCTGGGTAGCCTGTTGTAGTGTTCTGTCACCCTCGAAGTAAAAAGAAGTTCTTTCTTTCTCATGTTCAGATGGACCTTACAATGTTCCAGTTTCTGCCTGTTGTCCCTTGTTCTATCACTGGGTACCACTGAAAAGAGCCTGGCTTCATCCTCTTGACACTTACACATATCTACAAATATCTAAAGGTTATCCTCTCTCCTCCAAGCTGAACAGTCCCAGGTCTCTCAGCTTTTCCTCGTAAGAGAGATGCTCCAGGCTCTTGATCATCTTTGTATCCTGCTGCTGGACTTTCTAGTTCTTTGTCTTTCTTGAACTGAGGAGTCTGGAACTGAGCTCTGTACTCCAGATGTGGCCTCATCAGGGCAGAGTAAAGGGGGAGGAGAACTTCCCTTGAGGCTACACTTTTAATATACCCTAGGATAGCATTGGACTTAGTGGCAGTGTGAGCATGCTGCTGGCTGGTAGCCAACCTGTTGTCCACCAGTACCCCCAGGTCGTTTTCCACAGAGCTTCTCTCCAGCTTGTCAGCTGCTAACCTGTGCTGATGTGTGCAGTTATGCTTCTGTAGGTGCAGGATGCTACACTTACCCTTGAAAGGGCAAGTTGAACCTCGCAATGTTCATCTCCACTCAAGTGTACTCTGCAGCCTTTCCTGGTCTTGCTGAATGGCAACACAGCCTTCTGGTGTGTCAGCCACTCCTCCCAGCTTTGTATCATCAGCAAACTTATTGAGGGTGCATTCTATCCCTTCATTTATGTCACTGATGAAGATGTTAAACGAGACCAAACCCAGTACTGATTTCTGGGGAACAGTGCTAGCAATGGTTCCCCAACTATACTGCTGCTGATCACAACCAATTCTCAGTCCATCTCACTGTCTATTCCATTTTCTTTGCCACGCTTTCCAGGCTTACCCCTGAGGATGTTACAGGAGACAGTATCAAAAGCCTTACTGAAGTCAAGGTACACAACATCCACTGTTAGCTGTTCAGTCATGTCATTGAAAAAGACTACTAACTGGCCAAGGATGATTTCCCCTTGGTGAGCCCATTTTAACTACTCCTGATAACCTTCTTTTCTTTCACTTGCTTGGAGATGACATCCAGAATAAGATCCTTCTCAACAAAGGGGAGTTCTTCCTTTTTCCAGACTCTCTCTTCCAGTATCTAGGATGGCTGATGACCAGGCATAGCAGTAAGGGCTGAGGCAAAAAAGGTGCTCAGTAACTGTGTTTACAGTGTCCTTCATTTACCAGGGCATCTACCTCATTTGGCAGCAGGCCCACATTTTCCCTTGTCTTCCTTTTGCTATTGATAGACTTAAAGAAGCTCTTCTTGTTGTCCTTAACCTTCCTTATTAGATTAGAACCTTCCTTTAATTCCAGGTGGGCCTTAGTCTTTCACATTGCATCCCTGCATGCCCTGACAAGTGTTCCTGTATACATTCTAAGTGGTCAGACCCTTTTTCCACATTCTGCTGACTTTCATCTTCTGTTTGTGTTTTCCCAAGAGCTCCTTGCTCATGCATGCAGGTCTCTTGCTGCCTTTACCCAGCTTCTTAATCTCAGGGTTGCAGTGATCTTGAGCTTGGAAAAAGTGGTGCTTTAACGTCATCAGGTTTTCTTGGGTTCCTTTACCTTTCAATGCTCTAACCTTACGGAATGCCTTCAAGTGAATCCTTCAAGAGGTCTCCTGAAGGCCAGGATTGCAATCCTAATTATTACACTGTTTTTTCCACACAAGATCAGAATTCTGCTATCTTATGGTCATTGCAGTCAAGGCTACTCCTAGTCTTCACATTCCCAACTAGTCCAGAACAAGGTCCAGCACTGCACTTCTCATCTCCTCCACCACTTGTGTTAGAATCATCAGTGCTCTGCAGGAATCTGGACTGCGTGTGCCTAGCAGAGCTGCTTTTCCAGCAAATACCAGGGTGATTGAAGTCCCACTGTGAGAACAGGTGCCTGTGACTGAGAGATTCTTTTCAGCTTCTGTAGAAAGCTTCATCAACTTGCTCTAACTGATCAGGTGGCCTGCAGTAATAAGCAGCTACTGTGGTGTCACCTATATTAGCATGCCTCTTAGTTCTTTCCCATAATAAGCTCTCAATTCATCATTTATCCCTAGGCAGAGCTTTAATATATTACAGTTTTCATAACGAGGGCAACTTCACCATGTTCCCTTGCTGGCCTGTCTTTTCTGAAAAGTACATAAGTATCCATGAGCTGTACATACTTGCACATACTTTGTGATCACAGTGAGATCACAGCCCTGTGACCGCACACAGGTGCCTCCTTCTTCCTCTTTATTCCCCATGTTGTGCAGTGTGGTATGTGGGTGCTTCAGAGAAGGAAAGGGGAGCTGAGAATGCTGGTTTCTCTGGAGAGGATGCAAGAGGATCCCCCATAACTATACACACCTTGATGTGGCTGGCCTTCTGCCTCATGTCATGGGAGACAGCTCAGGAATGTTTGTTACTGTTCTGGTTGGCCTGGCTTACTCTCCAATCAGTTGCAGTGTTGTGAGCCCTTTTGGACCTGTTCCCCAAGACCTTCAGTTTAAAGCCTGCCTTCAAAAATACTTTTTCAAAATAGTTGGTGAGCTAAGTTTTAGTGTCATTGCAGTTGCATTAAAGAGGCTTTAAGAGCATGTTTTTAGATTTAACTTTATTTTCTAGATGGAGACAAAGGGAATAGAAACTACCAAGAATAATGCTGGTCCAGCTGCTTCACAGGAAACACAAGTTTCTAAGCCTAAATCAGGTTAGTTGTAATAAGTGTTTTTTTTTTTAATGTTTTAAGAGTTGAGTAAGTATTGTTCTCACTGTTGTTATCAGCGTGACGCAGGTATGGACAAACATTTAATATATCTGCTTTTAAGGTTGCTTAATGGCACTGTATGAAACTGATGTTTTGTAGGAGAATCAGAATAATTTCATATAATAATTTCATATAGTAGTTCTTTAATCATTTTAAAACAAGCATACAACTTTTTAAAAAATTCTTAATCTTTTAATAAATAGTAAGGTGTTGCTTTTTTTTATTATTCTACATTTAGAATGGAATGTCAACTGATAATGCATTGGGAATTTTTTTTTTTCCCTTAGATAAACAACTCATACAGTATACTGCATTTCCACTGCTTGCATTCCTTGATGGGAACCCAGGCTCCACTGTTGAGAGCGGGAGCTCCGCAACTGAAACTCCTTCCTCTGTGGACAAACCCCTAGAGGTGGATGAGCTCCTGGAGAGCAGCCTGGATCCCGAACCCACTCAGAGCAAGCTGGTGCGCTTGGAGCCGCTAACGGAGGCAGAAGCAAGTGAGGCCACGCTGTTCTATTTATGTGAACTTGCCCCAGCACCCATGGACACAGACATGCCATTCTTGGATAACTAATGTAATGGGGACTATGTACATTGTCATGAAGAGGAACTATTTATTTAGAATATTGTTTGGTATGAGTTTTTTTGTAAATCACTGTTTTATGTAACCAGATAGTGTGGAATCTGAAATACCTTTGCTATCCTACAAGCAATTGTTTAGCTACAGTTAGACAAGCTGTTAGACACAGTTGGCAATACCAAGTTGGACTGTTACAGTACTGCTGTCAAATGCTTGGTATACCTACGCATATCTCTAAATACCTGAGGTAACCAAACACTTGTTAAGAGTAAGCTTCAATTTATGGTTTCTTCCACTTCTGGTCTTACATATAATGATGATGACAACTAGTAGTGTATGGTTAGGGAGCACTGACTTTCTGTATCTTTTTTTTTCTATTTTCTACAATATTTTGTTTAATAAACATAAGGCTTTTTTGGGGTGGGGGGGACCAGGACCTGATGTTAGGCTTTTTTTTTCCCTGCTTGAACTGGGAACAAAGTGCCTGTACCTTGCTAAATCTTGGTTCTGCCTTACTTTCACTTCAGTGAAAGTGCTTATACATAGCACAAACTGGGGAAGAAGTTCTTTACAGCCGCCAGGCCCCTTGACTGCATGAGTACTTAACTTGGACCATCTACTCTGATAAAATAAATGTTATGTAAGTAAGTGTGGTAGCTTAAGAGTTGTCTCTTATTCCCTGTGCCAAGCAGATATGAATTTAACAGCTGTGTTTTTACTGTGCCAAACTTTTTTCTATACACATTTATTGGAAATGAGAGTCATCTGCAAATCTTGAGATTAATATAAAAGAAAGATCCCAACAGCAGTATAACTATTAGCTAATGTAGCAAACTAATTTACTTTAGTAACATACAACATATTACTTTCCTCCTTTGGTTCCTTACAGACAACTGCTGCAGAGCCCACTTGTTCCTTTCTGCAGAAACACTTCACCTCTATTCAAAATGTGTATTTACTGTAAGGTTTCCATTCTTATTCAAGTTGTTATTCCATCTTCATTATATAACTGAACAGCAAAAGGTATTTATGACCACTGTCAGTGACAAGTTGACATTACAGTAATCAACTGATTTCACTGAGCATCTGATTTAGTACAAGAAGTTCAACTGTAACTGAAGATCCCTTTTTGCCCTCAAAGCTGTAGCTACAGCAGTTTGTGAGAAGCTTCAGGGTAAGATGTCCCAGTAAAGTGATAAACTATTAAGACAGTCAGTAGGAAAAATGCCTTTATACTAGAAGCATATTAAAGCTGTTGAGTTTATCTTTTTAAAGGCATAGTCTGGCCTTTTCTAAGAGTAGCTGAATTTATGTTGACACAACTGACTCCTCGCCTTCCTTTTTCTGTGAAGGACCAGTTAGTTAGAGGCACTACAGTGTAATACCAGTTAATTATTATATCAGGAACTGCTGTATTAAAACAAGCATTAAGGTATTTTACCTAAGCATAAAAAAAAAATAATGCAGCTCAAATTATGCTCTGATCCTGCTGTAACTGCTTAAACAACTAGTATAAGGCATTTTAGTGTTTTGAATAATATGGGTGCAGTGACAACTTGAAAAGCTTCACCCAGGCTTACATGTGATACAAGAAGTCTGAGCTGACACAGTGTATATTTTGCAGCATTGTCAGTTGTTACTTTTCAACTCCCACATACTTGAAAATGTCCAGGGAATGTAAGATCTGAACACACTGTCAGAACCATATTCTAGCCACACATTCAGAAGCAGTACGAGACATGAAAAGTAATTACACAGTTTCATCCAAATTTATTTAAGGTAACAACATATTCCAGATTACTGAAAGCCTTTACTAATCCTTTCATTACCATCTCAAGTTTGAATGACATGTCATACTTCTGTGCTAAATGTCAGTATGAGTTATAATAAAAGCTTAGAAAAGAATTAGCAACAAGAAGTAACAGTATAAACATCACAGTAACAGATAATCATGACATCATCTAAGTGCTCTAGGGTACCTCCGACCAGACAGCTCAAGTCTCAGGTCATAGCAAGTAAAGGAAAAATATAAATAATGCAGCTTACATACTTCAATTACAAAGCAGCAAGCACAAAAGCATTTAATTTTTCATAACTGCACAAAACTATACAGTATTTTAATCAAACAGATCTAATGTTTTACCTTTTGTCTAGAACTACTTTCTAGGCTCAACTTTATCTCTGGTAATGGACAGCAGAATACCCAAATCAAAATGTAGAGCCTCGAGTATCTACAAGATTTTTGTTAATGCAAGCCTCCCCTAGTTACTGCAGATTGAGTGCTGCTTCTGCTTCTATTTGAATCATTATACCACAAAATCTCTGACGTGTTAACAGTGTTCACCACTCAGCTCCTTACAAAGTCTGTGATTGTAACTTAGCCAAGAAAGTGGCACAAAATCAGCAATAAATTAAAGCACAGCTATTCCACTTAAACTACCTAAAAAAAAAAAAACAACGTTGATGCATATTGTAAACAGGTGTCTTAAAACATGCTTCTGAGCATCTGCTACCAGAATATTTTTTTCCCCAATCCTGTCTGCAATGGGACATATCAGACACACAGGAAGATGTCAGCCTCTCCACAATTTCAGGTACAAGTTTCCCTATTTAACATTTGTGCTAAAGGTACTGTGCTGCCCTTAATACAAGGCCAGGCTTTTAGTGTCAAAATGATGCAACGTGTCCCGTAAGTACTAACACACAGTTTTGCATCTAACAATGCTAACTCAAGATTACTTTGGAATCAAGGCAACACGGATTATCAAAGGCAGCCCCTCCTTCCCTTGCAAAGCCTGATATAATACTATTTTGTTAAATTAATTAACACTTGCACTTCATTTCCCCCAGAGAACTATTTAGTTCAATTGAGGGGTGGGAAGAAAGACATACTTCCAAAAGGCCTTGATCTTCTAATGCTCCCAAAGCACTAGATCTAGGAATAATCCTATGAAAACTATCATTGTAGCAATTCTTCTCACTGAGCTCAGCCAGAAAGAGCCATTTAGTGAAGTGACAAAAAGACATGGTTCAAGGTGATCATGCAGAGTAAAGCAGGGTATATGCTACACAGATAGCACACGCACACATATTTACAACTACACTATAATCCTGAACACCGTTTGTTTCAAAAGACATGGTGAACCTAACACCATCTTCCCAGGAGAGCAATACAGCTCCCTTAGTCAAAGTCACGATTTGTAAGAACCAGTGGAGCAACCAGAGTCCACACATACAACACAATACCAATCCAGCTGGAAGATATCTTCACCCAGACAGACGGCCATTTGCTGGTCATTGTCTCATAAGTAGCATCCGGACTGTTGAAAGAATTAAAAAGATGATTTGCAATTTTTGTTGTAATATGGCAATCATGTACTATTCAACATATGCACAGTCAATTATTTTAATGTCAGCTTAACACCTCAAAGGATGCCTCCTCTTTACTTCCTCCAATTAGCTCACACCAATCTGTATGAAAATACCATTTGCAAATTGTGGAAAATAACAGCAGCCCAAAAAGTACTGAGTAAGAGAATCTGTCGAGCAGAAATAACTACTATAAACATCTGCAGAAAGAAGACTTGGATAGCATTTATGCTACTGGTAATTCATTGTAGGTTGTGAAAAGACACACCCTAGGAGAATTAATAATCTTGATATCGCATTCATTTAAGCAGAGCCATGAATCAAACCAAGAACAAGACTATCTATTAGAAGTTTTTAGAAGAAAACACCTTTCTAATTTCGTTATTTTAGTACAAGCAGTTCATCAACAAATTATTAGAGATCTTTAATTTGTTTTAAATTCTGAATAGTATCTGCTTAAGCTGTTCACATAACATTAGTAAATGTTATACAACTATAATACATTCACATGGGCCAAACAGTACACTTCTCAAGGGAAGTCCCTTTCAGAGCCACGTTCCTTCTGGTACATTAGTTGTGCCTGTTTGACCAGCTAAATGTACCATCTTGCATACAGACTGTTAGTGTATTGTACTATGAAATGTAGATACCTGTACCAGTTGGTAAGTGTCATCATGATATACAGCGATGCCAGGAAAAGCATAAAGTGAAAGAAGGAATAGCTGTAAGTAACTCCATCCCTTTCGTTATCTATGGCACGGTGAACATCATCTCCATCATCAAGGGAGCCGTCGCTCCTGGGCATTCCATCCTCTATCAGAGTTGATTCATCACTGGTCAGCATCAGCTTGTTAACCTGGCTGTTATTGGATGTTCGAATGCTGTATTTGACAGGAAAGGATGCAGTACCATTATGCAAATGAATATAATCTGTCATCTGACAATCAGAAGTATATATATATTTTTTAAAAGCAATCTTACCTCGAGTAGAGAACACACAGCAAAAACAAAATCAGTCCTACAATTCCTTGCGCATCCCACCACTGCACTACTTGACCTTGGGTTGGAATGGTGGTGGTATTATAACCAATGATGCTCAGCAAGCTTGGGTTACAGCGCCTATCTGTGAGGGAAATTACATTAAAACTTACATAAAACAAAACCTGAACAAGTACTTAAAAGTGTATTTCCATACAGAACATTGAGTAATAGCAAGAAACGTCGTGATGACCATTAAAGTTTTGAAGCATAAAAACTTGAATTTTAGCCTACAGTGTCTCTATAACAGGCCAATGACAGTACAAAAACTTACACAGATTTGAAATCCTTTATCTGCCCTGAGATACCTATTCAAGTGTTTCACTTATGCCATCCGATATAACCAGAAGCAACCAAGTAAAAGTTTTCTGCATATTAAATCAAATAAATTCTATTGCTAGAAACCAAGTAAGCCAACCATATTGTCTACAGATAGGTATCAGTCATCTCAGAGTTAAAAAGAATGCTATAAAATTAGTTTCTTATACCAACAGTTCCCAACTTCAGCATCCACACACAACACCTAGATGTAACAGCAGAAAGCAGACTACTTTTCCATAATTACTTCAGGACTAAACATAACTACTATCTCAGGATTTAGTCCTTACACAGGAGCACAGAAGATTGCCTACAATTAAGGTTAAAGGCTACTTCCATGCCAGAGACAACTTAAGGCACTGAAATCAATATTTGGTAGTTTATTTTCATCAGTGAAATTGATGATCTTTTTTTGTTTTTAAGACATCTGGTTGTTTTCAGGCAAGCATGTTACAACATTACTACATTGAAATAATTCCTCTATTAGGAAAAATATCATCAATAACATTTCAATACCAAGCAAGAAACTTCAAACCCGGTATGGCAATATCTTTGAAAGAACTATTTCTTTAGTGTTATTGCAGGAAATCAGAGCCATGGGAGAAACTTGTGGCTACACACATTACAGGACCCCATTCCAATGCTGCCTTGCAAACAGGTGAAGATAGAATTTATAGCTGAATCATGTACCTAAAAAGCCACATACTGTTGCTACAGTTACCTGGTTCATTGGTCATAGCTGACCAAGTCAAATACATCGTATAGATGGTAATCACAGAAGACTGCAGCAAACCAGATCTTGGCTGAGATTCCTGTATGAAATAGCCATGAAACAGCAGTTAGGTAACTCAAAAGTCTCAAGTATGATTATATCATGGGTTTCCAATAATGAAAAATAATACAGAAAACCAAGAAAATAACAAAACTATACCTGAATCCTTGGCAGAATAGACATTACAGAAGCACCGATACACAGTAGCATATTAACACTGATGAATGTCTTGTTTTCAGAACAACCTTCTGGATGAGTGTAATAAACGTAAAACAAGACAATAGCTACTAGAGACAGAAGATAATTGACAGCTGTAGCTGACAGCAGAGCTGTAAAGAAAGAGAAACAGAGTTTAAGTGATTAGTAATACAGCATATTAAAACTGAAATAATCTTATAAATTATCCAAAACCTGATTACTATAAACAGAATTTGAGAACAGTTCTGGGCTCTGACAAGTAAATAAATCCCTCTAACTTGAGGTGTTAAAAAGAACATCTAAAAAAAATAAATGGGAAGCCAAAACTGTATTTCATTTTCTAGTGCTTTAACAGCAGCCAAACAGACTAAGCATGAAAGAATACAGTTCTGCTACATACACTTTGGGTAAAGGCTTATGGAGAAGAAAATGGAGAACTATTTCTCCAACAGAAGAAAAATCAAGGTCTCAAAATTATACCTTAAGAACATTAAAGAACAAAGTAGCCACTGCAAACAGACAGGTTGAGCTGTCTCCTTACAAGAATGAATTACCACATTTGAAATTCCTTCATTAAAATTAACAAATAATCTCTCCAGCAAGATTACCTGTGTTCTCCTTTACTATCTTGGTCCTTCATTCAGCATATGCCTATAGTGTGCTTACATGGCTAGGTTTTGACAGTGGGGGACTACTGAGGTGGCCTCTGTGAGCAGAGCCCAGCAGCTGGCCAATGTCAGCTCCAGTTACTCCAAAAGGGACCCACTGCTGGGCAGAGCTGAGGCAGAAGCAATGCTGGTTGTGCCTCTGTGAGAGCAGACTGAAGGAAAGAAAAAAAAAACGCTGTGCAGGAAGACACAGACCATGGAAAGCCCCTCTAGGAGCAGGCCTAAGGCATGAAGCCCATTGACAGAAGCTCAATATGGTGCAGGAGGTCTGGCTGAGCTGCTGCCTGTGGAGCCCTGTAGTAGAGCCATTCCTGAAAGACAGATCCCATAGTACAAAGCCATGTTGGAGCAGTGCTTGAAGAGCTGCAATTCATGGGAAACCTATTTGAGATCAGACAATAACCCATAGGAGGGACAATGTGGAACAGGGTAATCATGAAGAAGAAGCAGACACAGCGTTATGGACTGACCACAACTCCTGCACCACTTGGTGCAGAAAGGACAGGGGCATGGAGGGGAAAGTGCTTTTACTTCTCACTACTCTAATCTGCTAGTAATAAATGTAATTTGTCTATCTCCTTATAGTGCATCTGTTCTGCCTGTGATGGCAATTTATGGGTGATCTCCCTGTCTTAATCTCAAACTCTGAGACCTTTTCCATCATGTATTGTACCCCCTTCTTTTGAGGAGAGGGAGTGAGAGGGCAGCATAGTGAAGTTTCAGAATGAAACGATCCCTACACCCTAAAAGAATAACCAATACGCAGGCATACAGAAAAGCCCACTGAACTTGCACTCAGTATGAAATCAATTTATTTTTAATCAGTGCTAAGGTGTAACAAAGCCTGTGCTTGTGGTTGGAAAAAAAAAAAAAAAAAAGCAAAAACCTAAGAGCCTAACCTATAACTGCCTCTTCTCTGATACAGTATATTGACTCCCTGTGTCCAGGGACTAGATACCCTCACCTAACAGCAGTTTCCTCTTCTCCTGCTCAGGTTCCCACTCTCCATTTTTAACTTAGTATCAGAAGAACACACTATGTTGAGTAGAATCACACTACAACAAAATGATACATAATACACAAAGTAGCTCTTCTGCTTTCTGGTGAAATACATTACTCAGGTGAATAATATATCCAACACAATATAAAATGAAATGTAAATGTTGCAATACAATACCTGCATACCAGCATCTTGAGTTTCCTTCCTCCATTTTTTCAACCCAAGATTCATTCCAGGAGTGAGCAAAGTCAATAAGCAAGACCAGCTGAATAAGAATAAAGCAGAATGCTCCAGACATACCTACATAAAACCACACTATAAAGAAAAATAAAAGCAGTTCAGGGCCAGTGATAATTTACCATTTTGTCTTAAAACATAAAGGTCTACAGTTATGCAGCCACAAAAACTGTAAGCTCTCAGTTTAAATTAGTTTTAAATTAGTTTTAAAACCACTACCACTGCACCATAATCCAAGAGAAAGCAACGTTCTCTTACCAGTAGTAAAAGGTCCCTCTGGGATGAAGAAAGCTCCAACACTAATTGCAAGCGCTGTTGCAAATTTAAAGAACCAGAATCTAGAGAATTAAAGGGGAAAAAAAAAAGGTAAGAAAAAATCTGGCAACTACTGCAGTCAGATCTGCTTCACAAGAACTAAAAGTAACACACAAAACACACATTCTCAGAGGGTTTGGTGATTGTTTTGTTGTGTTTTTTTTTTTTTTTTTTAATTAATTCATTCATTGTTTCTTTAGAAGATAAAATTCTTATTTTATCTATCCAAGACTGTTTTCTCCCCCAGTAAATGACGCTAAGCCATGCTAGATTCACATAGTTCAATACTAATTTCCCATAGCTATCTCCCTGATGTATGAAGCCAGGATGGAAGGTAACTGTGAAATACATGCTCAAGAACAAACAAAACAGATCAGATGTCACATAGAAAGGAGACAGGGAAATATTTTCCATCAATGATTCACCACACACCTTAACATCCTGTGTAGTGAACTTCAAATAAATAATAATAAAAAAAATCACACCAAACATAAGATGCAGATTTTTTTCCTTATCCGAATGGCACAGAGCTCCAAATATAGGCATGATAACATCTACATGCACTTCAGAGCTGAATATAGCACCAAGTACCACATGTACCACACTCCCACGTTTCAAACATCTGCATGGTCTTCAGATTTTCTATCTCTTCCTATCTTTTCTCAAACTTCAGTCACACTACTTGATCATAACAAGCAAAAGGTTGAGATTAAATTTCTTCAGATGAGAACTCAGAGAAGTTCAGCTGGGCAGAGAGAAGTGAATGAAGTAAGATGGAAGAAGTGAAGAGTATCGGAAAATATGAATTCACTGGGATATTAAAAAAGTATTTATGAAAGCTGACCTCTGAAAATTTACTGTAGAATGCATAACCCACTTAAACTAGTTTTTAAATTCACATGGACATTTAAATGTCATTATAAAAACAGTTTCAATTTTGCATGAAGTTCCTTTCTAATTCCATGCATTTTTAAGGGCTCTTAACATTTCATCCACACACAGTTTGTATGACAGCTAAAAATAACACTTCTCTTAAAAAACACCTACTACAGTTGCTATTCTGTGCGAGTGAGTAACAATTCTCTGAATACATTATAACTGTATGTGTTGCTTTCCTGGCAAGAAAATGGCAAGCCATTTTGACTGCTGTTAAAAAGCAAAGAAAGAGAATGCTGGCACTAGATCCTATCTACTAGGTTTGACTTGTAAGCAAACATGAAAAAGTTAGTACACAGATGTGGGAAAACCTAATATTTTGAAATATTTCAAATCACTAACAGAAAGATTACACTGCAAAGTATTACTGAAGATGTATACAACTTAAGAATCAAAACCCAGAGTTTCATAGCTATCTGTAAGGTATATCACTGAAGCAGCTACCTGTTACAGAAGTGTTGGCAGTAGCATCGTTACATATTTTACCAGTAACAATTAAGAAACATATTTTTTTCTTTTATTTTAGTGCTGACATTATATTGGCTAAGAAGAATAAACTTATGTGGGTTGTATAAGTAATACCAAAAATTTCTATCAGATATTTCAACTCCAGACAAGCATATCAAGAAGATACCTAAGAAGTGGTCTTCAGTAGGAAGATTCTACACCATTTACACTGTCTTCTATTAAAACAAAACAAACAAAAAAAATCCCTCAAAGCATTCACAAAGTAGCTGATCCACTTTCGTTTGCTTTTTAAAGGTATGTTTTAACAGAGTTTTCTATGAATACTGGAAGATTTAGAGGATACTTGTGAGCAAAGCAAGGGGGAGAAAGGCTGAACTGAGTCATTGCTTCTAATGCATTCTCAACTATACTATACGCAGACTTTTCTTTACACTTAAACAAAGAAAAGAACTAAAGCCATATTCTTCTCAGTCTTGTTTTCTTTTCATCTACAAATTTAAAAAGTTACACTAAAGTTATACCTAACCTGGGAAAAAAAAAAAAAGCACTGCTTGAGACCATTTGCAAGCTAAAATTCCAGTACTATCTTCAGTGTGATCAGAAAAGAATACTAAAAAAAAGATAGCAGGGAGGTAAATGTTGTTACATATCTATACAACTACATTTAAAGTCAACAACAAACATCAAAGTTAAGTGGAATCTGATTTCTAGAGAACAGATAAGGCTTTAAAATCTTTCTATATATGAAAAACATCCCAGTACTAGGAACGGTACCATTATTCATTTTTGAATTTCATCTTTTTCAGACAAAAGAAGAATCTTTACTCTTGGGAAATGTATAAACAGATTATCCAGTGTCATAGCTAGGGCTCTAAAAACTGACAGCCGTGTGTATCATCTTCTTTCACAAAAATTAATCCACTCTGAGAATTCTATTAACTTTGAATGCCTTCTTCTGCAATAACACTCCTCTAACTACTAAGAAATTCTTTTGCTGGTGGATCAGTACATTCAACCAGCATGCTTGGCTGCAGGCTACATTTCCACAGTAGCTGCATCTCACGAACAACATCCCATGAAGTCCACCATCAAGTGACCATCTCAGTTCTCATTTCTGTATCTTACCCATTATGCACTGCTGCTCTTGGATCATTGCTGCTCTTCACTTTGATCATCAACAAGGAGAAGAGAAGAAAGAACATTGCCATACCAAAGCACACACGGTACACTGCTTTGTAACCAACTAACACATCGCAATTCACATGGCCATGAACACCAGGAATAGTTGTGCCCATCCCTCCATCGCAAAATCCAGGAATCTGTGACAGACAGAAGATATTTTAGCGATCTGTAAAAAGCCCCCTGTGAGTAAATAGGTGGTAGGAATTTGCACAATTTAACAGTATTAATGAATAGTATATTAAGAACTACAAACTTAGCTAAGCAAATATGACACTGCAGGGCTGTACAGCTGTGCGGTTAAAGCTGAATAATATTAAATGCATTCAAGGGGAATGAAATAATATGAATGAAACGAAATATTCTGAAATAAACATCTACAGACAACATTTGGGGACAAAGAGGTAGAAAATGAAAAGCGTATCTAAAAGAAGTTACTACCTAGCACAAAAAAAGAAAATAAAATGAATGAAACAATAGAATGAAGACTAACAGAACAACAGCGTGCAATCGAAGTTCAGCAAAAGCTATCAACTCCCCAGTAATTCAAAACTGAAATTATCCCTCTATTAAGTTCATGCACTATCTTCATATAACTAAGACTGTAAAATCCCCTAAGAACTTCCTACTGCCCTTTATAAAAAATATTTTTGCTGTACATTTGCAGTTAAAATAAAATTTTAACTAGAGCAACACAACAAACTAGAAATCTTCAACTGTGTTCATTTGTCACTAATATCTTTATTAACAGCAATCAAAATCAATTAACAACTACAAACATCTTGGTAATATGCAAAAAAAAAAAACAAAAAAAAACAACTGTAAGTATAAATTATGATTTCCTGTTTAAGACTTTTCTTATCCAAGCAATTAAAGTGCAACTTTACTTCTAAATAATGCTATTTACATACACAATGGTTCTTCTACAAGTCCTTTGTTTACTTGATCTGTAATCACATTAATAGTGACTGTAAAGCACATGTGGCAGAAAAATGATACATTTCTGAGCAAAATCCACACTCTGAGGATATCATATACAATTACTTCTGACATTTGTTCTACCAAATGTGTTAGTAAAGAAGTAACCTGACCTTCTTCAGCTGCTCTTCCATTCCTGGAATTAACATCACACAGGCCACGCTCACGCCGAGAAGCAAGAAGAAGGCATAGATCAGCCTAGTGATGGTAGAGTTGTTTCCACTGGGGCAGCACCTGCAGAGCAGGCATGGGGCACTTCCACACAAACATGGTATCTGATGGAGATAAGGAAGGTAAAACAAACTCTTTAAAAAGCTTTGCACTCCCAGCTTTCAGTCAGGCTGTGCAGATTATCAAAAGTTATGATGGAAAATCACTCGATGTTAATGTAGGCTAAGTAGATGCAACATATTACAGAGCCTCCAAACAAGTCCTGGTGGTGCTTCCTAATGCACCACCGTACAATGAAATTATTTCTATGTCAAAAGTAATCATTTATCCATTCAGCCTGGATTCATGCTTACTTGTCCTCTTGAAATGTATTACATTTTTTTTTTCATCTAATTAAGATTCAGGGGTTGTTTTAGCCTAGCAAAAACACCCTCCCCTGCACAGCTGCAGAGATAAAACATACAGCCCATAGAAAAAAAAAAATGTAAGCATAAGTGCCATCTAGGTATGCCTTCAGTATTTACAGTTGGGCTGCAATCCTTACTGAGGCCATAAGCATCAGTTCAGAACAAAAAAAGAGGTAAAATAGCCTAAAGCTTAGGCTGTTACTTATTGCATTTTTAGCAGCTACTCACATCTGGGTATCATGTAATTCTCTGTTAGTTGCAATGTAACAACAGTTAGTAACAGCACAAATAATACAAAGACACAGTATGTATCAGCTCTACCAAATATCAACAACAGAAACAAGAAGAAACGTGCAACAATTGTAAATACTATGAAAGAATCAAGGGCAAATTACTTGCATTCAGCAAGTTTTGTTCTTAAGCAAAGCACTACAGGAAGAAGGGCACAGATTCACAAAAACAAAAAAACACCCTGTACTTTATTCCTTAGCAATGCTCAGCCACTTGTTGAGAGACAGTTTGGGAAGCAAAAGAAGGGTGAGGGTCCACAAGTAAATGCAAGTCAGAAGAGAGAAGATTAGAATGTTTTGCAGTTCATTCCCATGTCTACAAACAAATTGTTTTATGTAAAAAAATAAATACAATTAAGGAGAAAAAAAAGCATGGGAAACCCCAGTGAGTAGTTACAGCTAAGTTTTGGAGGCCACATATTATTCAGTTACAACAGAATCTACCAATGTAAGATTTTAGTGTGTCCCCTGCTACAGTGCCTTCATTACATAAGACCTGCTCTGACTGTACTACAGCAGAACATGGAAACTCTTACAAAAGCACTGAACTGTAGCAAAACTCACCTCTGCTTGTGGAAAAAGAAAAAAAAAAAAAAAAAAGCATTAATTATCACACAAGGGACACCCAGGCACAGGCACATGACCAGTACAACATCAGTCAGCCAGGATGATGAGCATATGTCAGAGTTCTTAATGCTTAGTCATATGGCAAACACCAGTGATCCGCCCTGCTAGAAGGTGCCAGCACACAGCCAGACAATTCCTGGCAGTCCCTTGGGAAAAAGACTCTGATTTTCTGTCCTGGCAGTTTCAACCAGACCCGCATCTTGGGTCTTCTAAATAATTCCCTTATATTCTTTTCCCATATGTTCTTGTTCAAGGCTGGAAGAGCCAAAAATGTTCACTCTACTGTGCTACAGAATTGTTTCTAAATTAACAAACATCATTAATTTTGCCTTGCTATAAAAAGCAAAACTAGGCCATTCTCATTATAACTAATCCAGTATGTAAAAGACTGCATATCACTCTGTTTGACTTCCTCCTCTTCAACACAGTATCACTGCAACACAATGTAAATGAAGATGCTGATTGCAAGCACCTACATTAGGGGTACCTATGCTAAGCCAGGAAACAAATGTCAAGTATTTGCTTAGGACTCATCAGGACTTTTTAGAGTACTATTGCATATATGGTGTTTCCTCACCACAAATAACCTCTCTAGTGAAAAATATTCCTATTCTCTACACAAAACATTACTTCCTTTAAGTAGTTCTGTCTGTATTATATTTTTAAAAATATATTCTTGACTAAAAGCTTTAATTTGCCAGAGCAGGACACAAGCCTAGATTCATTTGCTGCAGAAAACTTGGTGCGAGGACTGTCAGGCACAAACTTCTCTAAATTATCACTGTTAAATTGTTTATTAAATGCTAAGTAAAAGAAGCAGCTTCCTCCCAAGTGTTAGAAAGGGAACACGCAACAGTGCATGTAACTTGGATGTTCCTATGGACTTACAGAAGCTGAAAGAAACATCACTGCATCCACCTCACTTAGTAAAAATGTGTCTCAACTGAGACAATATTCCCTGTTTGACTTTAACTGTCTGAGTAACAACATCAGCTTTTAAAACACCTTGCCCCTGAACGACTCATTCTCACAAGCAGTAATGATCAAGCACATCTCTGAACAAGAGAAATCTCCTGATACTATCAATGCACGTTGCCTGCTTCTACAGAAAGCAGTCTGAGTCTCTCTTCTGAGGAGATATGTATTATTTTATTGGAATTGTATGTGCTATTATTAAAAACATTCCTAACAAGTAGTAGACTCCAAACAGAACAGGGAGCAAGAAGCAATTTGCCCACAGAAATCAGTTTACCAGCTGAAAAAAGTTTCTACTGATTTCTTTCCTCCTATATTCAGAGCTCTCCTCCTAAAAAATACCACAGTACAAACAGCAAGATACTACTGCACAGATCAAAGCTTAAAAGTATATTCTCAAGTGAAGTTCAGCTTACTCACAGATGCAACGAGCTACTTCAGAAAGCACTGCAATACAAACAAGACACAACAGAGTAAAAGCATCAGGACTGACTGATGGTTCTAGACCACTGGGATCAGAAACCTTCCAGTGAGATGACAATGCTCTTTAAGGCTTCTCCTTACTCCCAGTTCATCTTTGCTCTTAAAGACTGCCTGTGCAGCACAGCACCACAGTACCACACCACGCAGTCAGAACAAGAAGTAACCATGCAAAATAATCCCAAAGAAATAAAAGATGCCAAAGTCAGTTACTCAGAAGAGCTCTGCACAGCACAACACCTGGCCTTGCAAAGCAGCATTAGCAGCATTGTCTCCCCAGCCAGAAGAGGAGCAGTCATCCTGACTGGCACGGTCTGCACCAGCAAACTCCATGACATCTGGCTCCTCCGAAACCCCCCCTCCACAGCTCTCCCCTTTCAAAGCTATGAACTCTTTATACAGAAGCATTCTGTGACACAGACTGGGGACACAGACAGACTCCAGCTGTACAAACTGCTGCAAAGAATTAAGCACTGATTAGCTGTGGTTTTAACTGTGTAAAGAAAATCAATACTTAAAAGCCACCAGGAAAAAAAAAAAAAAAAAGGATTTGTTTCAGGCACTTTAATGGATGGGATTTGCCCACAGTAAATCTAACTTAGTCAAGATTCCATTACTATGCAAGTCATTGCACTTAAAAGACCATTAGATGATCCTGAAAACATTTCTCTCAGCAGAAACTAACATTCAGAACCAAGAGCAAGTACACAGGATTCTTCACACACTACAAACACCAATTACCAGGAAAGGCTGTTTATTCACTTGAAAATGCAACATATATTAACTCAAATATTTTCATTAAACGAGTCATGGCATCACTTAGTATTTGACATCAATTAAAAATGTTAAAGTAACTATATTCAGCTAATAATCACAGAATCGTAGGGGTTGGAAGGGACCTCCAGAGATCATCGAGTCCAACCCCCCTGCCAAAGCAGGTTCCCTACACCAGGTCACACAGGTAGGTGTCCAGGCAGGTCTTGAATATCTCCAGAGAAGGAGACTCCAAACCTCCTTGGGCAGCCTGTTCCAGTGCTCCGTCACCCTCACCATAAAGAAGTTCTTGCACACATTTGTGCAAACTTCCTATGCTCCAGTTTCTGGCCATTTCCCCTCGTCCTGTCTCCACACACTAGTGAAAAGAATTAAAGCCTACCTGGCTTAATTCATTAAGTGGTGTTTAAAATGTTAATTAAAGCAAAATGAACACTAGCAGCATCTCTTTGGCAAAATATTATCAGTGTTCCAGCAGCTTATTTACATGTATATCACCGTAGTAGCTTATTTCATACCCTTTAATTTACTGTCTCTGTGATCATTTAACTGAATTTGTACAGGAGATTAAGTAATTAAGTTATCACCATTCTACACATCACTCTAGCAGAAAGAAAAATGAACTTCATATGTTTTCATAAACAGCACAAACATAGGAGCTTGAATCTACATGAGGCTTTGTTAGACCATTAAGTTAGCTGTATGAGTTTCTGTTTAAATTTTCCCTAACCAAAGTACAGTCTTTTTGGTATGAAAAATTTAGTTTTTCACAAACCCACTGACATTTTTATCCCAAATGTACAGATTCATAACACACATGATTGTGAACATTTGCAAAAGGCCTAGCTTTAGAAAGATGCTTCACTTAAAGACAAGACAGAAATACTTCAAGCCAGAAGAAAATGGCCATGAAGGACCTTTACAGACCTTTGTTTTTCCCTGTACAGTGCTAACAGTTTTAAGCCCACTCTCAGCTATTGTTTCTAAGTAGTTAGAAGAATCACTGAGCAACACAGCACGGCAGTGACATCGTCACAGCCTGCTGAGCAACTAGAAAAAGATGCCTTGACAAAACAAAGATGCTACAAAGGGCGGAGCTACCCAAGACAAAGCCGTAAGAAAGACGAGCTAAATACAATCACCAGGAGTAGCAAAACGCTCAAGTGCTGTTTCTCCCAAAGCACAGAGCAAACTTCATCAACAATGAATGAGATTTTGACTGCTTTAGAGGGCTACGAGGGCGGGGGATGGGGGGGGGTGGGTGGAGAGGAGGATTGTTAACAGACCCTGTAACGCCTTTTGCACGACAACAAGGCCTGAGAAACCAGCAGCGAGAAGGCGGCCTGCCTGGGTAGCTCCCCCTACACTCCATGTATCTCAGCGGGGGGAGCCCGGACAAGACCGAGAATGGGGTCAGGGTCGGGAGCAAAGAGCTGCTCAGGACAGGAGGAGCGAGGGGCGACGGCCGCCAACAGAAGGTCGGTGGGCAGCAGAGGGGCCACAACCTCCCCAAGACCGGCGACGCGGAGAGGCACTGCCCCCGCCGCTGGGAGACAAAGGCCCCGGGAGGCGGGGGCCTCTCCGGGCCTGGAATATGACAGAAAGACGGATAAGAGGACAGGAAGAAACAGCCACCGCACCGCCGGACCCGCCTTACCCAGCTCGCCATGGAGCAGAGGCCCAGGACGCCGCCCATGGCTGGCGGCGGACTCGGACTCCGACTCCGCCAAGATGGACGCGCGCCTCCAGCTGCGCTGTTTACTCTTCGCCGCAGCACTTCCGGCAGCTCGGGCGGCCGTGTAGCGTCACTTCCGGCGGGCGGCAGGAGGCGGGGCGGTGGCGGAAGTTGGGTGCGACACGTGCGGCTGCTTTTTTACCCTTGCTGTCGGCTGTCCAGCCGTGCTGCGGGTTGAGCCGTGCTGCTGTGCGGAGTGGACGCTGGGGTCAGTGAGATAGCCTGAGTGCGGCGGGGCCGGGTGTGCCCTGCTGAAGCCCAGCTGTGGCTCCGCAGGCTGCTGGCGGGCCCTGCGCTGCCACCGCGGCCTTTCCTCGCCCATGGTTAGTGCGTGCTTGTGTTGGGAGTGAAATGGCTGCAGGGATGCAGCTGCCACTGGGTGTCAGCTCAAATGCATCCATTGAGCAGGTGGCCATAGCGGGTAGGCTGCAACTCGTTGTAACGTTTCTACTCTGCAGCGCAATTCCACGGTTGCAGACCTAATTTAAGCCACCATCCTGTAACAAGCCTCAGATCTCTGTACAAGGATCAGTGAAAGTCACTGTTTGTTATGTGCTAAGCCGTAGTGCATGCCATGGGTGAGTGCTGGTCGTGTCCCCACAGGCCAACCTATGACTTTACCCACAGGCCAGGCCAGTTAGCTTTACCCGTGTGACCACCACATTTTATTTTACTTCTCCAAATGCATTCAAGCTCTGCTTCTTCCTTCCTTCCTTCCTTTCTTCCCTATACATACTTAAACCTGGGTATATATATAACACTTGAAAGCAGGGATGTAGTCCAGAGTTGGTAAGTTAAGCCCCCTCCATAGCAGTTGCTAGTGCTTGGTTTGTTGTTTTCAAGCAGATACCACAATTATTTAATGAGTTAGAGCTGGGCAGACATAGTCAATGTCTCACATACCTGAATAATATTTCCAGGTAGGCTATGTTGCATGACTCCATAAGATTTTCATCATACCAAATTTATTAGTACTGTATTACATAATTTCATTAGTACCAATAAGAACTTCAGAAACAAAAATGGTTTATAAAATAATGGGACTATCAGGAAATAGAAAATGTAAATTTTGACAGTAATATTAGTCACTTTTTTAACAGGTAATATTAGTCACTTCATCTGCAAAAATACAACCATCTCATTTGTCCAGTGTGTTTAATATCCAAACATCTCTCTTCTATTTCCTCTACCCAAGCAGCATAGGGGAATTGGGAACAGGGGCTGCTGCAAGTCTCTAACACCTCATCTCTGCCCTGCTCTAGCATGGGGTCCCTTCCCACAGGATTCTGTCCTTCCTGAACTAATCCTGCGTAAGTTCTCATGGGCTGTGGCTCTCCAAGTGCAACTCCGACATGGCTCTGTACCACAAGGACCATCCTTCAGGAACTGCTCTAGCATGGGGCCATACCAGCAGCAGCTCCCCCAGACCTCCTGCTTGTTGCCTCTTGTCCTGCTGCCAGGCACCACAGAAAACAGCCTGACTCCATCCTGTTGATACCCTCCATTACCATATTTGTACGCATTCATAAGGTTGTCTCTCAGTCTTCTCCAGCTCTATCAACCTTTCCTCATAAGAGGGATGCTTCAGCCCTTTAATAAT
Source organism: Phasianus colchicus (assembly GCF_987193195.1). Lineage (NCBI taxonomy): Eukaryota > Metazoa > Chordata > Aves > Galliformes > Phasianidae > Phasianus > Phasianus colchicus. Next base: position 61,051,016 of record NC_143437.1, on the reverse strand, counting down.
CTCTGCCAGAGGCACAACCAGCATTGCTCATGGCTCAGCTATGGCCAGTGGTGCTTCCCTTTTGAAGCTGGCTGGAGGTGGCTCTGATCTGACATGGGGCAGCCATCAGGTTCTACTCATAGAAGCCACTCCTGCAGTCCCTTGCTACCAAAACCTTGCCATGTAAATCTAATAAAGCATCATTATTATTATTTTTCTTTCCTTCCTTCCTTCCTTTCTTTCCTACTTCAGTATTCCTGCAATCTGTACTAATTCTCATTCACTGATAGCCCAGTTTCTACACAGACCAACCTTATGTCTTTTATTTCAAAATATTAAATCACATCATTGTTCTGGGATTACTTCATTATTTCTGTTATCTTATTTGTAGTATCTACTGTGGAAAGACAGTGAAGCATTATGTGCACTTCAGTGAACCAAGTCCTTCTTCTTCACAAATCTTTTCCAAGAAATTGTGTGAAAGCAATCTGCTACAGGGATTTATCTTCTGGAATTCATCTTCAAGTGAAATGCAGCTTGCCTGGCAGCTATTAATCATACTGTGAAATCTAGGTTGTGTAGAAACTAGTAATTTCTCAAAATTGTTCTTCAGGAATTTGAACAGCTCTATTTCGGCTGTTCATATGCTGCTATGGAAATACTTAGAATGCTTTTTACCTTCAGCAGTGATGATAAGTACTTCCTTTTGTGCTGGAGTTTAAGTATTTGCTATCATTCCAATGCCAAAGCTCTCTTGCAGCATTTCTGTGTTTTAGTCATTTCTTTATTTTTATTGCAGTGTTTGCATTTTATTTGGTTTGAAGTGGGATAGAATCCATCATTCTCAGAAATTGCTTTCCAGTGTGATCTCTTTCCCTGTGAACTTCTTGAGCTTGTATAGATACGAGAACCATAGCACCCCATTATTTGAGTAGCTCTCTGACAATGTTTAGAAAATAACAGGACTCAAATAGTTTATCACTTTTTTCCCCTCCTTTTCTCATTTTTTTCTTTTTGCAGCTTTTTATTAGATACATTTTGGAAAATGAGTTTGGGATTTTCCAAATCAGAAACCACCAATCTATCCCACGGTCTCCATCAACTCCTTCAGTGAACATCAGCTCTGTGGAGTCCAAAGCTGCATTGTAGGGAGATCACAGCAATGGCCGCACACACTTCAACCTGCAGCAGAAAAGCCTTTTTATAAACCTTTTTGTAGATACAAATAAGCTTTTTTTTTATAAAAGGCTTTTTTATAAAAAAAAATCGTCAGGCCTTCCAGAGGAATGCAAGCTATAAAGAAGAAGATACAATAGATGGGCTTATATTTTAGGTAAGGCTTTTCCAAATCCATAATTTCATCTCAAAGGTATTGAAGATGTAGGGATGTATGCACAGTAACACAAGTGCAATCTAGGATGGGAGAGAGAAAAGCTTTATGGACGCTGATTGTAGTGAGAGCCTGTTCAGATAGCATCTCCCTTCTGCTCCCTTTCTCTGCCCAGGGATTGCAGAGACCAGATCTATATGCTGCTTCAGAACAAGAAAAGAAAACAGAAAAAAGAAAAAGAAATAAAAAAAAAAAGGGGGGGGGGGGGGGGGAGGAGAGGGGGGAGGAGGGGGAGGAAAAGCAGTGATAGCAATGTTAACAAGGCCAGGAGCCCAGCCTGGTATGGACAGACTCCTTCCATAGCAGTTAACGTCACAGTGCTAGGGAAGGAATTGACCGGTGAAGATGAGACGGTATCCAAGCAGAAAAAGCGAATGTGTAGGAGAAGAAAAGATAAATAAATAAAAATGGACGGTAGAAGCAGCGGAGCCTCCCTCATCTTTGAACTATCATCTCGTCACGTGAAACATCGGCCTAGAATCGTGAGAAGGAACAGACTCAGGGGAGGGCGCTGGGGGGCTCGCAGCCGTCCCTGAGGCGTGCCGCCCCTAGGGGGCACTGCGACACCGGAGTGGAGGCGGCGCCCGGCCGTGACGCGCGGCGTGTGAGCGGCAACCGGAGCGGCCGGGGCGGGTTGGGCGCGGCGGGCTGAAGGAGAGCCCGTAGGGGTGCGTGAGCATTGCTGTACGCTGCGGTCGTTGTGAGCTCTAGTTAAGTGAATGCTACAAAAATCGGCGTTTTACTCCCTCAGTCCTTTAAATCAAATAGCAATAAATTCTGTGATAACAGATGAAGATATCCAAGCTTTTGTCTGTTGTGAGAGAGAAGTGGAGCACAAAATAAATTGCATTAAGCACAAGCATAACATCCTTGTTTCTGGTAGGCTGTGCCGAGGCCCGTACAGGAGAACATGAAGTGACCGGAGCTCAGAGGCCGTGATTTTTAGGGACTTGAACAGACATAAATCCGATTATGGGTCAAAAAAAAAAAAAAAAAGGCTGTGGAATAAACATTTCTCTTTATTCTCCTCTTACAAGTGGTTTTCTTATTCTATTAAACACTAATGCAGATCAAAATCTAGTGTTGCAATGGATTTAAATGGGGAAGCATTACTATATGCTTCCATAAAATGAGTTGTCTTCAAAAGATATTACTGAGTAGAAATTGATAAACAGACTTTTTTTTTTTTTTTTTTTTTAAATAAGAATTTAATCCTTCTTTTGGGAAGACTGAATAACATAGGGTGGTTCTGTACAGCTGCTGTCACAAAGCAAAGAACAAAACACGTCAGACTACAGATTGCTGTTGCTCTGCTCATGACAGCAGTAGATAAAATGATGGCTGGGCACAGACATTACAAGTAGGGGAGGAAAACTAATTTCTACCTCTGTTATTTTCTGCCTGGGGAAAAAAAGAAAAAGAAATACATGCACACACAAAAACGCTCTCCAAGTGTAAATTAACAAGACAGCTCCACATCACGACTAGTGCTTTATCTTCTTAACAAGAAAAGACAGGAACATTTGTAATAGAACACCTTCAATTTGAGCAGCATAGTAAGATTCAGTGTTTTAAAATAATAAACGTGCACTACTGCTAGCACTGTGCCTTTTACTGTATGACAGATGCACTTAGCCCAAAATTTACAATTTTCAGTCTATTCCCATCTTTCCCAATGATCCAACGATGGGAACCTTTGCATTCATGTTATTCATACTGAGGATAAATCTAAAGAGTTCTATGGAATTCATCAAGGAATTTATTTTTCCTGTTATTTTTTATTAGTCAGTTAAATTTTAGAATACCTGGATCCATTTGTGTTCTCCAAAATCATCCTATCCTGTGTACAGGAGAACTCCAGTGAGTGTCTGAGACGATCGAAGGACACAGAACTGGCAGCATGTTGGGTTGGCCCTGTTTGCAGACCTCGGTGATTGGAGATGTGATCTCACTGGGTTTCACCACAAGTTGGAGGGATCTAGGCTTGCCTGGATACACAGTCAGGCAGCAGTTTCTCTGGTGCCCTGTCTTCTGCCTATGCACAACCACTAATCAACATCCTAACAAGAACAGAGAGTTCAAATGCTTTGAAAGCTGTTACGTTTTTGGCATATAGAGTCAGTCAGCTGGAAGCTTTATTTGAAATTTATCTCACAGTTTAGCAACATGAACTGCTTCTTCTCTGATGGAGGATCAGGCTGTTCTGGCAGAAGGCTGTGAACTCTTCTGTGACACCAACCTTGTCCATGTTCCCACATTCCTGTGGGGAGGAAGAGGACCCAGCTCCAGTCCTGTCCTGCTCCTGCCCCCAGGCTTTGCAAAGTGAGTATGACATCTCAGATAGAAATATTTATTTGACTCTGTTCTGCATGTAACACTGAGAGTCTATGGGTTTTGGTGAAGGTGAGCAATCACCAGCTGTGTTGACAACACTAAGGAGCTGGTACATCTTCTATGTACAGGCATGTGCAAAGCCTCTGAACTGTCAGTTCTCCTACACCTTCCAGCTGGTTGAGAACAGCAGAGGAGGTGGGCGGCAACGTGCTTCTCTTCACTGTATGTGTATATTTTTTTCCTCTTTCAGGTTTCCTTATCTTTTATTCTGAGAAGATTTAGTAAAAACTAGTTCAGGACTGTAAGCCATGCTGTCATAATCTATGGTTATGTGTGTAAATTATCCTATGAGATGCAGCCATAAACAGTTTTTGTTGTTTGTCATTTTCCATGTGGATGTGTGTATATATAAATATCTACACGTGCATTTACATATTTGCATGTTGCACACAAGTATATGATGTATATACATATATGCAAACACACGGACAAAGAAATATACGTGTGTGTTAATATGTTACTTGAAATTATCTGCACTGGATCTTTATGTGATAGCTGCACTTCAAATGAATTTGTTGGCACCTTACTTTTCATTTCAACACAGTAGATACACAGCTATTCGTTTTTTAATTATTTCTGTTAGTAATGGCTAATTTGGAGGCAAATTCTTTTCCTGAATTTTTTATAAATCCCTCTTAACTTGTGAGTGAAATCTGCCTCTGGGCCAAAAACGTTAACTGGCACAGGGTCACCTGTCTTTGCTGAATTTAATGGAGATATGTGTACTGCTATTAATTAAAAAGATGGTGATTTTTCTATATACAGTAGGCAGCATGCATCATTATGCATGCTGTAACATTTTTGTTAATTGCTTCTCTTTTGACTAATACATGTAACTCCCGTCTCATCTAAAAGTAGGTCTAGAAAAGTAGTTATTTTTAGCTCGGGATTAATAGGCAAGTTTTAAATGAGACAGTTTAATTCTAAATGACCTCAGAATTTTGTACTTCATTCTTAAGGCCTATATTAGAGGAAGATAGTGGTCGAACCAGCATCTTCCTGATCTTTTTTCTAGATAGCAGTATCTGGGGCCAGTTGAATACTGGAGCAAGCTTTTTTTCAGTAACCATTAAAATACATATAAATATAAATCCAAATTGTTACAGAAGGCTGATATTGTTTTTTCAGATACAATAATATATTTTAATTTTGATGATTATTTTGTACCTGTGGGGATGTTATTGGAGCTATACTAATATACACCCGTTGTTAATAATCTATTATTAGTGACCTTCCTTTCAGTTTTGAAGTCAATGAGGACATATTACCCTCAGTTATGTACTCCTGTTAAGCACAGATTTTGCCAGAGAGGAGTAGCAATACTCTAATCTTAAAATATGAGGAAGTAGAACTGTAAGATTTTAATATTTGCTCCATAAAAACTCATACCTGTTGCAGTAACGAGAAAACAACAGCTGAGGACCCTTCTGCAGACTAATATTTCAGGCACTATGGCTAATACTGAAGAAATTAATGACATTGGTGGGTTCAGATGCTGCTCACTGGTTATTTTAAACAAATTAAACTGCAGATTTGTTAAACCATTGACTGTTATTTAAGTGGTTCTGGCAGTTCTCCCAGAAGACAGAGGACAAGAGATCTGATATGATTTTTTTCCAGAGTCTCCAGGAGCACCTGTACAGCTCAGTCTATGGAGAGTACATGCTTCACAGCTCTAATAGCATTCTTTTGAAAGGTTAGTGAGCATGTGAATAAGGGTGATTTGGCTTATACAGCGTACCTGGATTTTTAAAAGCCTTACGCAAGGTCCTCAGGAAGAGTGTTCGAAGAAACTAATCAGTTATGAAATGACAAAAGAGGCTTCATTTTTGATTAATAGCTACTAGCGAGATCTATCAAGGGCTATTAAACATAATTGTCCAGTTGCAACCTCTATTCAGGCAATCCTTAAAATGGTAATTGCTGGAACTGGGCTGGCAAAGCTATCAACACCTGCTCATCCTTCATTTATGCTCTTTCCTGAAGCATTTGCTATTAGCCTCTGTCAAGAACATAATACCGAACAAAGAAAATTTTGCACTGACCTAGAGCAGCCTTTCTGATATTCTTAGATAAGTATAGAAATTTACACTGAGGAATAAAAAGTATCTATATTTTGCTCTTTTTAATGATAAAAGGTCTCTTCTTTATGTAATATAATAATTTTATTCAGAAATAGACCAACAATACTCACATCAGTAACTTATTTTATGTAGGGTATCAAACTCACTACCTTTGAGACCTTATTGTCCTCTTCATTATTTTAATTGTTGCAGTACAGTGTCAGAGACAGTGCAGAAATACATCATTCATATAGGTTTTAGAACATTTCAGGGAAAAGAACATTGCTTAGGCAGTCCAGTGAGTTGAGTGAGTTGTCTGCAGAGCTCTGGATGGCTGGCAGGAACAGGAGATGGCCAGAATGACTTGTGTGCTTGGCATAACTGTCCTTGGGTAACTCTCACAGCTAAAAGCACTGAATCAGTGAACACAAGGAAGGGTTGAACTGCAACATGAACTCTGCATTGGTAACAAATTGTGAGAGTGTAAAAGTTTAAGAGACAGCAAAATTGTTCAAGTCATCTTCGGTAAAAATGAGCGTCCTACCTTTCTTATATATTATTTCCCAGTGAGACTACAATGTATATAAAAGAATTCTTCTCGCATAAGTAATACTGTTAGGAAGAAAGATTTATGCCTGCATTCTAAAGAGAAAAACTGACCTCTCGGTCTGTTAAGCTGTCAGGACGATCTCTTGGAAATTCATAATTGTTCACTCTTATTTTTTGGCCAATCTATATGGCTTCAAAGGTACAGCTTATTATTTTAACAACAAAGATGCTATTCTTTTGAGGCACTAGCACTTCTCTTTTACCTTTTTTAAACCTCTTTTTGATTTAAGACTGTTTTGTGTGTTGGTAAGTATTGGCCCCATGGTTTTCAACAGCCGCATACCATTTGTATGAATGCCCCCGGCCCCTTGTTTTGAGTAATTTGGCAAAAGGTGACCAAGTTGTAAATAGCTTGTGTCCATGAAGTGAACCTGTTTTAGTTGAGAAGTCTAATAAAAGGCAAAGAGATTTCCTGACGGCAGCTAGCAGTGAATTAGAGCTTGGTGACAAAGATGCCGTACATGCCTTCCCACCTGGTAGCTAGATAAGAGCCAGATCCAGGCTACTCAACAACAGAGGCAGATTTCAGCTCTGGTGCTCCATAAAAAAGAATAAAATGTAAATTGTCTTTTTTTTTGGGGGGGGAGAGGCTGGAAGTTGAGAGACCAGGTGTGAAAGATATCAGGGTGGTTTCAGGGTGATGTGGATGTTAATTGAGAGAGGTCCACATAGTGGTGGACTGAATAGTGCTGGAGGTGTATTGAAGGTCACTATCCAGTACTCATTAACCTGGCAAAATTAGAGGCCAAGAAAAGCTCTCATTTATCTCATGCAAAGGGAAGGCCACTCAAAAGCTTTCTTAATGCTTTCTTAAATTACATGCTTCAGATTAACATCTAGTTCCCTAAGCTTCTCTAAGAAGTCAGTGAGAGGATGATAGTTAATCCATAGCTGTTTTTCTCATTGGCTTAAAGAGGAATTGGAGGGGAGAGGGCTTTAAACTCTGATAAACTCTGACAGGACTCGGAGCTTCAGGGTAGCAGTGGGATGTGTTTCAGGAGGGATGAGCTCTTTCTTGTGTGTATTTCATAAACCAGAGAATGAAAGTGGAGAGCAGCCAGAAGAGTTGGATCAGGTAGAATGAACAGAACCTGTTCATTCAAGCAGACACTGGTGTTTCATTCGCAGTCAGTACAGACTGTTTATATGTAAAAGGTAGACATTAGCTCAAAAGAAATAAATTAAATCCATGATGAGGTTGGCTTTTTTTTTTTTTTAATACCATTTTTATCAATTGAATTCACAATGATAGATTCTCAACATTATGCTTAGCTAGTGACAGATTCTATGGTACATCCCAAGTAACTTTCCTACCATTCAATTTAGTAACAAGCATTTTCACATAAGTGGTACAAATGCTGATTCTGGCTGAAAGACAGGAAAGAAAACCTAGATGAAATATGAATATGTAATTAATACAGAGGTTGTACCACCTGCGATAAGAATGTGCATCTGAACAACCCTGCCTAATCTAGCTTCATTTAGTTTTGTATGTTTGGTACTGTATATATTGTAGCATTTTTATTATCTGGTAAACATGTAAAAACAAAATAATTAGAAGTTTTATGCACACTCTTGCCACAATCATTTTTTATTTCTGAATAAGATATTTTCATACTTTTCTTCAGATATGTGGCTATACTCCATTAAGTACTAAAAGGTTTGGAAAATATTTTTTCCTATGTCCCAATTAAGTTTTTTTTCATCTCACATTGGTGAAAACCTATTTATATGAGCAGTCCCATTACATTTAGAAGCAAATTCAAATGAGTAAATATTGCATAAATAATAGCAAATAAATTTTCCAATGACTCCCTCAAATCAATTTATTGATTTGTAAGGGCAGGCATCTGCATATTGCAAACTAAGCTTTTTTCTAATGGAAGTTTAGAGGGAACATATACTTCAGGGATTATGAGTATGGAAAAAAACCTCTCAGTGTGTGTATCTTTTATATAGTGGTGATTTTATGCAAGCTCTATAGTGCTGCTGTCACTGCAGGAACTTCATGTTAAGTTTGAATTATGGGAAGACTACATGTATGATTTCTGCAGTCATCAAACTTTTGCGTGAATTGTTAGATCTAATTTTACAATAGTGGAAAGACTGCAACCAAAGACACTGCTGTGGCATTCCAGTGATGTATGATTAAGTTGGAGATACTCCCATCCACTGGTTCTGTACGAAGATATCATTTCTAATTGGTACCATCTGACTTAATTCAACTTTTATTTGAGTGTTTTCATTGGAATTGTTTTGGTAGTTGTGGTTTGACTTTCTCCGTTTTAATTACCAGCAGGGGAAAAATATTTCAGTTCCATTTCCTAAAAGCTCATGTCTTTTCCCAATCCTTCACTGACAGTCTCTCTGTCAGCTAGAGTCTTGCTCAAACTACTTGTCTCAGAAGTGAACAAATCTCAGTTATGTTCATTCTTAATCTCTTCTCCTATGGCATAATTACCTGATGTAATGTTTTGGACCTCCAATCCATGGTGATCAATCTCTTAATGATTTTCTCAATTATTAATATTTCCATTTTACAGAAGCCCAGAGAGCCTTGCACAAGATTACGTAAGAGGGTCAGCCTGTATCTTCTAATCCATCACCTATACCCTAATTATGTTCTCCTGCAAAAGTTTTCTAAAGAACCAAATATTTGCTTTCTTGCCATTTTCAGGTAATTATGATTGTGGCTGAGACTGATAAACATGAAGTTAAGAACTTTGCTCCTCAAGGATGCTTAAATTTGAGATTAATTTTATGACTTTTTCTTTTTGCAGGAAAAAAAAATTCTTCTTAACGCGAAGATCATTTAATGAAGGAGCAAGAATAAGATGACAGGTGATCAGTCACATTGCTTGAAGCTGAATTATGAAGATTAATACTCCAGTAATGTTGGCAAGGCATTACTGAGAAATTTTCCAAAAGAAATTAATTCACTGATTCACTGCGGATTTCTGAACAGCGAATGCATAGAAACAGTCTGTTTTGTAAAGCTAACTTGGTGCACTCCAAACAGCTGATTCATTGTTTCATAAAACATCTCTGCCTTCTTTTAAGACAAAATGTACTTTCACCCCTCTTTGGACTTGCTGTTGCTGCTTTTCAGCATCCACATTCCCTTCCCCTGGAGAGGGAACCAGCCACAATATATGTAATCCCCAAGAAGGTACAATGCCTTTTTACATCTCCTCTGACTTAAAGATCTCTACATCTGAGATGTGAACTTAAATTCAAGTCCGTTCTGTTCTCTGAAATTTTGACTCCAAATGAGTTGTGTTAAGTAAATGTCATCTTTTTTTTTGAAACTTTTTAGTCCACATTACTCAGATTCCTAATTTACCCTGTGATGACATGCAGATAACTCTTCCTGGTGATTCTGTTTCTTCTTTTCTCTCTGCTGATTTGCATGTTATTCGTTATTAATGCATCTCAGAGCTTTTTTGCTCGTCTAGCTGTTGGAGTCACTGAGAAGCTGTTTTATAAGTTTCTGTATCTCCAGCTCCTTTATGCAATACCTGCTGCAGAGTACTCCTTAGTTAACAAAATCGGAGGATGAGCCTAGAAAAGTTAAGCTGGACACTTTAATGTGGCTGGTTATTTAGATGGGACTAGCACTCTGATAGGAGCCATGTTCCAGAGCTCTGGACAATTATAGTTGAAAGAAGATGTATTACTTGCTTTGATTCAAAATACACCAAAAAAAGAACAATGTTGTGAAATGGTTACAGAAGTATCAAATACATTATAAATTGCATGAGAAATAGGACTTGACAGAGACATCACTGTAGCCTATTTGCACCATTTGATCAGTGAATGAATGAGTGTGTTATCTCAGAGTTACAGGAGGGAATCAGGCATGCAGCAATTCTGGTCTTATTTGTTGCAATTCACTGACCTACAATGTTATGCAAGTAGTCCTTACTGCTGAAGTTATGCTGATGTCAGGAGCACTGTGCTTGCTGTCAGACTGCATATGTTGCACCTTGTGTTCATGTTTGTGTAGGCAGAAGGGATGTCCCCTGTTACTTGCATTTCCTGCAAATTGAGTAATGCGTGCTTCTGACAGTCCTGTTACATGGCCTGGTTTGAGAGATGGGTTAAACATCCTTGGAATAGGTAAACATGGAAGGGGACTAGGGGGATATTGTGAAAACCTATCCCTTTTGAAGTGAGAAAACTGGAGACTATCCTTTGTATTTTGGTTATTTTGGGTCCTCTTTCCCTTCTTCCCTTCCCTTCATCCAGTTGCACAGAACAACTAAGGATATGATACACCATTCTGTAGAGCTAAAGCAGATCATCTGTAAACTATAGGTGCAGGGACAGAAGGACTCCATAAGTTGATGCTGCTGCCAGAGCATGCCTACCATGAAAAAACAGTCTTAACTATGTGTATTTCAGTGATAGCATCACGGTAGTACTATATTAAGCTTGAAAGACAAAAAACTCTAGACATGCTTATAAACAGCAGCACTTAGGTTTTCCTGGGCCTTTGAGAGTCCAGCTTGCCTTCATTGTCTTTTGGGGAATGGACTTGGAGCACTGTTGCTGTGGTTTATCTGAACAAAAAGTTTGTCTGTTTATTGGTCTGAAAAGAAGATATTTTCTCCCCAGCTAGATGAAGCATGGAAATGTAGCCTAGAGAATGACTGAATACACATTCCAATTTGCTATGTCTTTTTACCTCTTTTTTTCCCTCTTTGTTTTATATTTTCACCCCAGTTAGCTTAAGTTCTCAGGGTTAAGCTGTGTATTTCAGAGATAGTCCTTTATTTAGAGTGATGCTTTGTAAAACAATTAGCTGAGCATTAATCACCATTTATCCTGTCATTTTGGCTGCTGCTGACATATATTAAACTTTACCTCAGGATATATACACATCTGGCGGTGACAGTCACTGGTTAATTGAATGTGACTTTTAATGAACTTTTCACCCAGCAGGCTATACTGGGATTTATGAACCACTGTATTTTTTGCATTTTTGTAATTTTTGGTAGTAAGAGTCAAATGCAAATGTGGTGCCTTTGTGATAGCTGTTGCAGCTTGCTGAGTTGTACATGCATTGCCAGTTAAGCTCCACGGGGACCAAAATCACCAGAGTTATGTTTGACTTGGTAAAGGTGGTATATATATCATCTGAAAATGAATCATCTGAGTATGGCTACTCATCATACCAGCTCTCATTGAGGGTGTGTTCCTCGGTGGCAGTATCACCAGTGTGACTTGCCTTCCTTCATCTCAGTTTCTCTGATAGAAGATTGCTGCTTGGTGCATGTGTTGTTGGTGAGACTGTTGGTGTGTTCTCCGTGGAGGTTGCACAAGGAAATTGTTGTCTTAGAAAATGGGAACAAGCTTGAAAGGATTGTACATGCTTTTCACACTAAAGAAGTGAGGGTGGCCAAAATGGTAGGACTCAAATCAACAGCATGTATATTTGGAACTCACAAAAACAACCTTAGAGTGTGAAGAGACCCTTTCCCAATTATTTTGGTTTTGATTCTAATAAGTTGTGATGATCAGCTCATGAGATTTCTCTTTCTTTATCTCAGTTTCTGATTGCCATTGTTTTATGCCTTGGAAGAACAGACGATCAAACACTGAACGGGGTGAGGGAAGCTTTAGAAATTAGTTATGTATACAGAGACTTGGCAAGAGCATTAATAGATGCAAAGGAAAATTGCAAGAAGATAGGAAATAATCTAAATGAAGTCAACTCACAGTATGAATATCAAAAGAGAACTAGTTTGGAAATGGAAATGCAACACACTTGGAATTAATGTAAAATCATTCTAAGCCTGGCATGATTCACACAGTGCCAAAAGGCTGTGCAATTTGCATCAGTATCTATGTTTCAATACAATTTTGTAACCAGGCTATTTAAATGCTTTAATCCTGTTACGACTGTGTGTGGGAGTCTGGAGATGAGGAAGGGTGGGCGAGGGCTGGATATCTGCACAGCACATCTCAAATACAACCCATCAGGGCCAACTCCAGGCTGAAAAAGCAGCATCTCTGATCAAACCCTTGCTTTTTCATTCTGATACACACATCTCGGCTTCAGATCCTTAGTAGTAGCAGAGATTTCTGAATGTAAGCAAAATAATCTTGCCCTCAGAATGCTTTAATTTAAAATGCATATATAGTGATCAGTTCCACTTTGGATCAATACAAGATGTAAAGCCTGATGCTTTACATTGCATGCATTTGGAAGTTGGTGTACATTTGGATGCTAATCTAGAAGCTAGATTTTTGCTTTACCTCCTTCAAACTTCCGTAGAGTTAACTCTTGATTTGTACTGATGAGAGGTGAGTTGCTGGAGGCTGATATTTTGGAAGCAGTTTTCCATTTTTCATCAACGTGGGGATATAACGGTTGCAAGAAGAAAATGCTACCAGTTTGAATAATGGTGCTGTCCAAGCTAGAAGGGGCTCCATGCATTGCTCATGCTGTCAGTATTGTAATGAATATATTGGCACACTAGAAAGAAAAATTCTAGAATTCATACTGAAATGTCTTTTCCAAATAACATTCTCACCTATAGTATTTTGGAATGTACTCAGAGTCTATTCTTTGCCCAAGCAAGTTGGCAAATTTCAGGCCTTGAAGACGTAGGGAGCTGTGATACCGATGATACACCTGAGCTCCCTTTTCTGTTTCCAAAGCCTATTGTAAGACATGTCGCTTTTGGTCTTATATTAGAGGCCTCACACTAATAAAGAATGGGAAATTAGAATTTTTGTGTTTAATTTTACCTTATGAGTATTACTTCCGTAACTTGCACTTAGTTACCCTTTCAGCTATTTTTCTTTTCTCTACATCATTCTCTGACTATGTGGGCGAAGCGTCACTTAATAATGTGCTCAATGGAAAGGGTACTTCCTTTCACTTTTTGCAAACATGCTGAGAATCTCGTTCAGTGCCTTTTTTGCTGTATTGAAACAAATTGCACCTGGACCATTTTCTCTAATATCCTTTGATGGGTCTATAAGTAATTATTAATCTCAAGATAGTTTGGTTGCTTTATAAAAGTCTTCGTAGGTCTTACCTGAAGGATCCTGACAAAAGTATTAATGATATTAAAAAGACACCAAGCTGACCAGATCATCTACATAGAGTAGGTAGTGGGGCATGGCTTTCTTCCACAAAAGTCAGGCTGATGTTCTCCATTAGTTCAGATTTACTTGCACATCAACTGATACTGTTGTTTAGGAGATTTCCTTAATGGATTGTCTCAAATGCAGGGCTCCTTCTGGAGCCCTGTTGAAGATCTGGTATCTTCTATTTGGCTGACTTCAAGATCTGTTTATGTGGTAAGTTTACCCTTCAGTTAATTGAACAGCTGATTGATATCTGACATCCATAGGGACTTCTGGGTGAATAACTTTGGCCGGTTGATGTTATTATTAATTTATGCGAGCTATTTTTTCCTTCCAGCCATTCAAGATGCTATAACTCTCCAGACCTTATTTCTGTGTAGAAAATATGAATATGATATTCTCTGAGTTCTTTAGTAGTGAACAAAGACTTCAGTTATCCCCTCTTCATGACCTCCTTAGAGATCCTACTCCTTGTTCATCTACCAGCTTTACAGAGCTTCCTGCTTCTTATGCTCTGAGAAGGGGTTTTATTAGTAATCAGGATACTTGCCTTTAGCAAAATATACTTTGAAATCTTTGTTTATAGTTTTAAACCTAATACCCTAATTTGCGGGGGTTTATGTCCTATGTAAACTCCCTTGTCTGCACACAACTTCCACTCTTGAAAAATGCTTTTTTTAGTTTCAGATAATGCCTCTTATTCTTTTCAGCTCTGACAGTTTATTTATAGTCCTTTAAGTCCTTCACTTTTTTTTTTTTAACAACAAATATTCATTTATTCTGAATCTCTTAAGATGATGCTTTCAATGAGGGCAAAATGTCAGTTTTCTAAAGCCAAATCTCCAGAATAGAAGGGAGTTCAGAAGCCTTTACTAAAGCAAGGCCCTGCCTCCAGCTTAAAAGGCCACCTAAAACTCTTATATATTGCTGCAGGCAGTCTCGTGGCTGTTCAGATCCTATGAAAACCCTGCTGAGCACAGCTCTACTCATAGATCAGAAGAAGGGCCCTATGCAGGTGGTTTTCTTCATAGCTAATCCAGTGCAATGGCAGGATGTTTGGCCTATCTTCTCCTGCCAGTGCCCAGCACAATGCAGGAGAAGATACCACACCGGGAGCAAAATAATCCAGGTCTGCAAGCAGACCATGTGCGTGTTCACCCACTGGTTCAGCCTCTTGAGCTTGCTGGGTCAGGCACAAGCAGCCAGAATTGGGCATGGGTGAAAGGAGACAAGCCCTTTTTGGCAGCTCTTAAACTTAGCTTTGTGGTAAAACCATATTCACACTTTCTTCCTCAGATAGAAGGGTAATCCTTGGTAACTGACGAAAGCATTCAGTATTAGCGTGCAGCCCTGAGGCTCAAACAATTCTGCATTTTGCTTTTGTCTCATTTTGACTTTATAGATACACTGCTCATCTCAGAAATTGTAGATGTCACTTTAGGGTCACAGGACTACTAAGGATCTCGGTCGCTGAATTCAGTCTCCTGCTTCTAGGCATCACTGTACAGCATAATCTTCACCAATTTCTCGTCTGGAATTAAAAAATATTAATCTACAATATTTTCTTCACTGGATTGTTTTTTATAACAACAATCAATTTCACTAGGTTATCTGGGATTTAATCTTCTATTGTATTCAACCAGAAATATCCAACAGCATAAAGAAAGGCTTGGCATGAATATTATTAAAATACATTAGGATTTTTCCTAATCCTTTGTGTGTCTAAGTATATATAAACTGCACAGAGCTGCATCAAAACTTTCTTAGCAAGGCTTTCAGGTATAAAATCTGTTTTTCAAGTGACATTGATTTTGCTATAAGGGAAAAATTGAAACTATATCTAACTAAATACCAGTTTACAATGAAGAAAGGCTCTAAGTGAACCATTGTGTGTTAAGGAATGCCAACAGTAGAAAACCACAGAGTCGAAGAATCACAGAATATCCGGAGCTAGAAGACACCCAAAAGAATCACTGAGTCCAACTCCTGGATTAATGGGTCAATATCAGTTGGAAGTACTGTCATTCTTTTACTAAATTTTCACTGTCCATACAAAGGGCCATCCCCTTGATAAGTGAGTCCCAGCTCTCCCACATATCGGCCTTCCTGCTCTCCATTACTGAATATCGCTGAGGTCCCTGATTTGCTCCTTAGCGGAAAGGATTTTTCTCTTAGTGCTACACTGGGAGCTTGCAGTTCACTTAAGAACCTTTGCCTCATAGGAACCATCTCACTTATTGGTACCTTCTGGACACCCATCATGAGTTTGATTCAGGTTGGGTGACTGAAGGACTCTTTACCAAACAACACATGTCCCAGTCAGCCTGGATGCAGCAGACCTGGGCTGCGTGAAGAGAGGCAATCATCACCTTGGACTGCCTCAGAAGCACTTCCACATCAGTCTGAAGCAATACATAAGTTGAGTTTTCTCTCTGAAGATGTCCAGATGGGCTACAAAGATGTTGGGGCCTTCAGATTATGTTGGCAAGTTAAATCCATAAGTCTTGTGTTTTGGCACAGATACTTGTAATGGAGCAATGCACAGAGATGGGCCTATTCTTCTTCTCTTTCCTAATGCATCCTTGTGCAAATGATGCACTGGAGGTAAACAGCACACTGACTTCCCATTCCTGCAGCAAGGATGAGCTGCTGAATGTAAATCAGCAGCATAAATATTGCCTTTGTGGGCAAATAATTACAGTATCTGAGTCTTTTCTTTTTCCAGTGTATCTTTTTCAGCAAGACCAAATGCCGGGTCCTGCACTTTGGCCACAACAACCCCAGGCAACGCTACAGGCTTGGGGTGGAGTGGATGCAAGACTGCGTAGAGGAAATGGACCTGAGGGTACTGATTGATGCTCAGCTGATCATGAGCCAGCAGTGTGCCCAGGTGGCCAAGAAGGCCAACAGCATCCTGGCTTGCATCAGAAACAGTGTTGCCAGCAGGAACAGGGAAGTGATTGTCCCCCTGCACTCAGCACTGGTGAGGCTGCACCTCGAGTACTGTGTCCAGTTCTGGGCCCCTCGCTGCAAGAAAGACATTGAGGCCCTGGAGCAGGTTCAAAGAGCGACAAAGCTGGTGAGGGGTCTGGAGCACAGGCCTTATGAGGAGCGGCTGAGGGAGCTGGGATTGTTCAGTCTGGAGAAGAGGAGGCTCAAGGGAGACATTATTGCTCTCTATAACTACCTGAAGGGAGGTTGTAATGAGCTGGGGGTTGGCCTCTTATCTCGTGTAACTGGTGATAGGACTAGAGGAAATGGCTTCAAGTTGCATCAGGGGAGATTCAGACTGGTTGTTAGGAAACACTACTTTTCTGAAAGAGTGGTCAGGCACTGGAATGGGCTGCCCAGGGAGGTGGTGGAGTCACCGACCCTGGAGGAGTTCAAGGAATGTTTGGATTTTGTGTTGAGGGACATGGTTTAGTGAGTACTATTGGTGAAAGGGGGATGGTTGGACTGAATGATCTTGAAGGTCTTTTCCACCCTTGGTGTTTCTGTGATTCTGTGATTCTTTAATTCAGAAAATGAAAGATGTCTGCCATTTATTTCCATAATTAAGCTAAAAATAGTAGTCATTAGGGATTTGGTGGGTTTTTTTGGGTGGGTTTTTTTTTTTTTTTTTTTTTTTTTTTTTTTTGAGAAATCAAACCTTATGACCCAATAACAAAATAAATTACGAAGTGACTAATCATTAAAGGAGATGTTGTAAATTATATTCTAGGAAAAAAGATTCTAGAGAGTGTAATGGCACAACTCCAAACCGGAGCTCTCATATTTTGAGGTTATATTTGGAAAGGTCTAATAAAAATGCAAGATAATCAACAAATTTTAAACCATCCACTGAGTTATCAAGTATTTAAAGCTCCCACTGTAAACTGAGTTACTGTAATAATATGGATAAAAAATCTTGACAACAGATTCCAGGCATTCTTGTTCACATCAGAAAAATGAAGATAGTAAAATAAGGGGATTTTAGGTTCAGAACTCCAATTTAAAATAGAATAAAATTCTAACTTTTTCACTGCCTTTATTTATTATCATATATAATGATGACAAAAAGCTTGACGTAGCGTAGTGTAGTGTAGTGCTTTGTAGTGTAAGCACTGAAAAACCAACATGCAATACCCATCTTTAGCTGAACCTGTCCAGTCCTGAGTATTATCTATACATGGCAAACCTCTGTGAGGGTCACTCATCATTTTGCTGGAGGTAAATGGAAGGATAAGGGCTCAGGTAGATTTGCATCGGTTGTAATGAGTCTTCCGAAAAAGGATTTCAGGATGAATAGTCTAGAGTTTGGAATAATGTAAAATCTATATCCAAATCAATGTCTAAAATTTCGAGATCATTCAAGAAGCTTTCAGAGCTTGAGTAATATAATACAATCTTATGCAAACAGTTGTACAGAGCGGGATGATTCCTCCATACACCCTAACAAGCCAAGTCTTAACTTTCGTGTTTTCATTGCAACACAACCATTCACACCCAGAACTTGCTACACTGTCCCCAGGGCATCACTTCGGGGAGAACGCTCAGAGCTACTGCTCCCCAGCTGCCGCTCGAGGCAGCGGGAGCCCTCAGTCAGGCTGCAGGCGCAGCGCGGCCCCGGGACGGCGAGGGGGCGGCCGCCGGCGGGGCCGGGCTCCCGCGGGGGCGGCGCTCGGGCGGGCGGCAGCGGAGCGGCGGGGCAGCTGCGCCCGGAGCCGGGCTCCTGCGGCCGACAGAGCCCCGCCGAGCGGGGACCCACAGGCGTGCAGGTAACGCGTGTCCGTGCTGGGTCGGCCGGCCCTGCGGGCATCCCCTCGGCTCGGGTCTGCCCTAGTGCGCGGCTGGGGAGGGGGACGGGGAGAAGTGAGAGCAAAGGAGGAGAGTTCGGGTGCTCCGGGGCAATTTGGGCATCTGGTGTGTAGGGGTGCTGCTGCTGGGCGTCCCACTGTGTCACCGGGAGAGTCTGCACCACGCTGCCCTGCAGCTCGGCACCAGGTGTGATGTTGTTAGGGCTGTGTTTAACGCTTAGGATTTGCCGGGAGAAACTACGAGTAGTTGTCATCGGGAGATCCGCATCTCATCGCGGAGAGAACTAAAGTGACGTTTTCCTCAGGCAGAAGAGCAATCAGAAGTGCTCTTGTTGCAGTTTCTCTCTTCCAGATTCTGTTTCTACAATTAATCAGTACTAGGAACATAGAAAAGTACGGAGTAAAAATAATCTGCTCTGTTCACATGGTGGTAGTGCTTAGTAAGATTAAAATAAATTTCTGAAAAATAAGTTTTGTGCATAATATCTATAACTGAAGTTGAATGACAAGGGAATGAAATAGCCCTTAGTTTGTCAGTGCAGAAGATGGCCCTGGGAAGTCAGTTAAAATACATCACTGATTTCCATCCTTCTGTGATTGTTAGGAGAGTCCTTATAAAAGAGTATTTTGACCACTGACAGGAAGGAATTTTTCTGATTGCAACAAAATTGTGGCAGTATGATGGTTTTTCTGAATTCAGTTAGGATAAATGCACCTCTGCACTTGTAAAAAGTTCTTTGCGGACTCAGAATCCAGGCAAGGGCTTTCAGAGAAGGAAAAAGTGAAAATACTGTAAATATTTCTGCAGCAGTACATAAAGTGGTCTCCATCCTGCTGTTTGATTGGTACAAATACACCCAGTTCTTGAATGTTTGAATTTTGGAAAGTAGTGAGATTTTGGTAATTTCAATAAAATCTTTGCCTTTGGGAGCAGTAGAGTTAGAAATGATGAATGTGAAAATAGATAGGGTGTGCTGGCTCACCCAGTATACCTTCATCCCCTTTTGTACGCAGCAAAAACCAGATTGGAACCTGAAAATGTGTGAAGTAAAAGCCATGACTGTTGGTTTACCTTTCCTCACTGAAAAAACCATAGGAATGATGATGGTCTAGATGTTTTTTGGTTGGTTGGTTGGGTATTTTTTGAGCTTCTATTGTTATTATTCCATTTGAAATAATAAATATCTTTGTTATGATGTCTGTGAAATGTTACATTGTGACTGATAAAAACCATTTATGTGGAAGTAAAAATAAATTGGAACTTCACTAGAAATATCCAATTGACTTCTAAAAACGATCACTTTACCATTAGCATGTTTCATTCTATAGACATTTTGAAATAAACCCTGTTGAAATAGACCTATGTATTTTGTCTTTGGTATGTTAAGACAGTGACAAATTTAAGCAAAGCAGCACAACATGCTATGAAAATATTAATGGGCTTCAAAATCAAGACAAATACAAATACAATATTGATGCAAGTCATAAAATACAGAGATAGGAAAACTCACTGCATACTGTTAATGTGCCTGGGAGAGCAAAATTGTTCTCTTACATCCATTTCTTGGTTGATCCTTTTCAAATAATATTTTCTGCCAGTGTAATGATGGATGTTTTTAATGTATCATTCAGAATGTACCTTTTTTCCTTGGCTTTCAAAACCTGGGAGAATCAGTGTGCTTTTCTCCATCAGCTAAAGATGATTCTCTTGTGAGACTGTACACTGTCTGAACTCCTATCAGGCTTCTTCCTGCAATTTATTGATTTACTTTTCTGGTGAGCATACTCCAGGACCTTACTTAACTCTATTTTGGAGAAAAGGCTCTGGGGGAACAGTGAGGGAAATTTGTGTTCTCTCTCCATTTCTTGAGTGCTGGAGAACTTCCATTCACTGCACATCTTAGCATGTTCCTTGTTTTCTCAAACAGTTTTGTGAGCAGTGAAACAATTGAGGATTAAGAATTGAGCGATAGCTCACACTGGAATGGATTATCAACCTATTATGTCAAGCTTGGCAAATGCCAACAGTTGTTATTGTATCATATTGACTCAATTTGTATTTGAATAACCTCAAGCAGTGACTTACCTTCAGAAGACACATAATGAAGTTGAGGCTTTCTGGAGAATAAGGAAGCACACTTTAATACCAGACATGCCAGAAAGACAACAATACCAGTTTTATCCTAAGTCTGTCTTTGTCATTTAAAAGTGTACATTTCTCAAAGGCTGCTGATGACTTGATTTATTCCACTGTTTGGCATCCAGGCTGGCCACACCCATGGGACTGTTTTGCCCTGTGACTACCTGCACCAAAAGGCGATAATTGTAAAAATACATCCAATAGATCTTTCCTGGTAGGCATATTTGAATAGTCGAGTACTTATGTTTTAGAATTTGGATAGTCAAATATTCTTTGTTAGAGTGGATTGAGATTCTGACATTTAAATTTTTGCAAGGACATGGAGATCATCCACATTTTCATTGCAACCTGTGAGTGTGGCTTAGCAGAAACTGTCAAGAATGCAAGGAAGTCAAGAATGGTGATCAGTCTGTGAAAATCTCCAAAATCTATCTTTCCACAACATACAATAATGCCTTCTATAGCAGACATAATTCTAATTGTGGAAGGTTTCCCAGTTTGAGATTTCTGTATATTATTTCCTCCCTTCTGTCCTGACTATATTTTTTCACCTGTTTTCCTACAGAGATGCAGTTGAAATAATAGTGGTGTCCAGCTGATAACTCCACTCATAGCCCCGCAGTAATTTATTTTCTTTTTACTGCTGGTTATCAGTTTCAACCAGTATAAATATAAGAGCAGAGATTTCAGAGTGATGAAATTCTGACACACCTCAAGACTGCTGGTGACCAGGGAGATAAGAGAGGTGATGTTGATGCCCCCACTGAGGGAAGGGCAGTGGCAAGCATTCAGCTTATTAGGCACCAGAAAAATCTTGTGGGTACTCCATAGAATGCTGAACATCATAGCTTCTGCTGCTCACAAGGTTGGTGATTACAGCTTTCAATTTCTGTGCTCCTTGGGAGCGCAGAGTCTCTGGGATGTTTTGATCATGCATTTTCTTCTCTGTAGTCAGTTCAAATAAGCTCTTGTTCAGAGATGTTTCCAGTAATGAGATAGATGGCAGTGCTGCTGTTGTTTCTCAACTTTATAAACTGATCTGTTGCTTTCCCAACCCCTAATTTAATACGTTTTGATACAGGTCAATAATCTACAGAGCAGTAATTTTCTTTGTTATTCTGCCTCAGTGCAAATACTTGATTGCTGTGAGCACAATAAAGTGTACTCTTTTTCACAGTCAGTTTCCCTGAGTTCCTCACAGGTTTTTGATCAGGATGTTATTTGTTTCCTACTGTCACTACTGTTTCTTCTGGTTACATCTGCATCTGAACTTCCTCTTCTGCTTTCTTTTCATAGAATGGTGTCAAAACAATGTGTGCATTATGACAGCAGAAAGATAATCAGGATAAATATGAAAATGTGTTGTCAGCTTATCTATTTATAAATAACTATTGCTCTTATTGTCTTTTAAGTGGCAATCATTCTAATTATTTTTTTTTCTGTTAGATAGCTGCAGTTAAGAGAGTTATTTGTGGGATACTGATGGATAATTTTCTTCTTTCTTGCTTTTCCAGTATTAATGTTATTACAGTATTTACCTTTCTTCTCTCTTTCATTACCTCTCTTGAAAATAACTTCGGATGTTTGGATCTAGAAAGGTTTGATGCTAGTTGATTTGCCAGTTTAATCCTACTGTACAAGTCTTTTTGACTGGACTTGCTGTCTGTGCATGAATGTATACAAATTAAATCAACTGAGAAAAGTGCTTAGTGGCTAATGCTAATTTCTTGTTAAATATTCATCTGCTTTCAGGTCGTGTTAAGTTCTTCTTTACATACTATAGAAATCATTTAAATATTATTAAAATCAGCATTCCACTCTCAGAGTGTTGAGCTTGAATAGCAATTACATTTGACTATTCTACCGGTTTATATTAGTCAGAAGGAGAAGGAATGAAGCGCATAAAAATTTTCTTTTCTTTCTGCAGAAGCAAGAACGTATGCAGGTGTGACACCTTGCCCTACCTCCTCATCTTGTACTGTGACAGGGATGAACAGCCACCTTCCCCACTGCAAGGGTCAGGGCCTCCTGGCACTCGCAAGGCTGAGCTGCATGGCACTGCCCACTACTGCATGCAGTGAGGCCAGGTCTGCTCCTCTGGTCACCACCCAGCTGGCTGGAGAGGCTTTTCCCTCTGCTGCCTCTCCCTGCCCAGCACCACGAGTTACTGCCTCCCTTCTGGGAGCATGGGGTATAGCACCACATGTAGGTGCTACCCAGTCTGCTTCAGTTAAGCCGGATCCAGAGGGTCTTGGAAACCTTTGCCAGTGAGAGTGTTTAACGTGAATCTCTTTGGCAGATCTGATAGGGTGTGGAAACACCTGGGGTTATGTCGGCAGGTCTGGGAAGGAAGGGCAGTGACATCCTGCAGAGAAAGGGAAACAGCCCGAGGGTAGCAGCTGCGTTTGAGGCCAGGAGGGTGGGTTGGGATGTGACAGCCAGCAGCTGGACACTGAGAGCCTTCTGGCTTGACTCAGCTGCAGACAAAGCAGCCTGACCGGCTTCAGCGTGAAAAACAGTGTCAGCAAAGGGAGGCAATGGTTCCACCAAATTGTCAAATCTCTGCTGCCTGTGGAAAGAAGTGTATTTTGAGCAGTTTCTGAATGTAGAGACTAAGGCATTTGTACAGAAGGTCTTACAGCTCACTTGCTGCAACACAGCAAGTACTGAATGTTTGCAGCAGAAGCTCTTCTCTATGTGCTTTCCTGGATATGTAGTATAGATCTTTCCTCGATAATGGCAATTCTGTGCTATGCTATGCTGCAAAGACACAGATTTTAATTAAAATTGCAATTTCACTGTGTTGTCCTTTGGAGGATCCCAGGGAAACAATTGCTGATCGGGAAGAACTTCCTTCTTTTTTTCTTCTGTAATCCACATTAGACAGTATTTGCTACATATGTTATGTTAGCAACAAGTTATCTTCCTCTCTGTTGGCTTTCCCCTTCCTGTCTGCACATTCCATCTGAATGAGGAAGGTGAAGTGGGTTTGCTGCCCACAGCGTTTATGTCTGCAGACCTAAGCACACACTGATGTAGGACAGGGGAATCATTTCTGCCACTTTCCAGCCTTCTTGGACAAACAGGCCACCATTTATTAGCCTTTTTTTTTTTGTTACTTTTAAACTGGATCACAGCATTCCATGGAGAAACCACAAGTTTGTCGATGGACTCTGAACAACCTGAAACTGTGTTCAGTCATGCAACTGCAGAGTTGTTGAAGCATCCTTGCAAGAGATGTGTGGGGGCAGCTTTTCCTCTCAAATCAAAATCCCTGATTTGAAGGCAGCCTCGAGTGAGACTGAACTTATGCACCTTTCTTTGTGTAAGGAGGGGCTAGTAAATCAAGAAACAAGTATTCAAGTGAATATTGCTGTAGTGCACAAAATATTTTTATAAAACAGATCCAAATGCTTTCAGATCTCTTTATGATTATTATTCCAAATGGAGTAAGCTGACTTGTAGGATATCATACAAAGCATTTTGAGTCAGTTATAAATTCGTAGTGGCCAGCAGTGCTCACATGGTAGGTTTTAATAGAAAAGGAACTAACAAAAATTCAAATGATGAAAACCAGGGAGGAAGTTTCAGTCTGTGTGCCCTGACCATTAATAGACTATTTCTTTATACTTTGCAGACTTTATTGCATTAGAGCTTGTAAATTTTTGCCATGATACAGCCTCGCAGAGGTATCTTAGGAGCTCTGTGGGTTTGACTACATTCATGTGCTACAGAAAAGACTTGAAAGGGTGGTATTTCATGATCTCTGTACCATTGTTTAGTGAAAGAGATACTAGACAGGCATTAATAAAATTTATGCAATTATGTATTCTGTCTGGATAATGAATTCCTTTTTGTTCAGATTTGACACATTCTTTAAATTCCATTTTGCCTAGCTTTGAGTCCTGCTTTATTTGTATCCTCTAGGTGAGATCCTCACCCCTTGATATTTATGATGTCTTCATTACAAGGTATCTGCTTAGACAGAACCAGAAGTTTTGGCAGCTGCTGCATATTTTATACAAGCTAATAAAAGTGTTCTGTCACACACCACTGTGTGATGCCAGAAAGATTATTTCTAAGTTGAATATATGCCCTTCCAGTGTCTTGTAAAAAAAATAGCTGTAATTCTTGGTCAATATGTAGTATGCTTTGTTCATCAGTAACTACAAAGTTGGATGTTAGAGTCCTTAATAAAGAGAGTATTTGTCTAACAGTGTCAGTAAGATTTGCCATGGAAGTATTTATATGAAGTACTTGGTCTCTTCTGTCTGTTGTGGACAGTGTTTGGTTAGCTATGAGGAATAAAAGGAGCAGAAGACAGGAATAGGATGTCTGGAAGTTCTATCTCCAAGTGGACAAGCAGTTCTGAAAATAGTATTTGCAATGTAACTAGAGTTTCCCTCATGGTACCACACAGAAGGATGTGGCTTGCTCAGTGCCTGAAGTATATCGACATATGTCAAGGCTCAGGCAGTTTTGAATAGCACTGTTTGATTTGGCAGCTGGTGTGACAGGATGTTAAGCAATCATGTGGCACCTCATTTTAATTTAAGCTTAAGGTACAGTGGGAATACTGGAGCTTTTCTGCTGCTGTATGAATAAAAATCTGAAGGACTGGCTTTATATACTGTCCTTGGAAAAAGGAAAGCTTCTCTGGAACCAAGGAACAGAACAGAGCTTTGTGTTTCTGCTGCCATTATTCCAGGGTGAATGGGATGTTCTTACAGAGAAAACTTGTAGCTGGAAGATGAGGTAGATGCCAGGTATGGTGGTTTGCTTGCAGTCCTGCCTAGAGCAGAGCCTTGCTTAGGTGTACTTGGATAGTGGTGCAGCTCAAGTTCACCAGGGCTGTCAGCATGACCCATTTCCCTCTCATAGAATGCTTCTTCCCTCAGGGAAGGTTGGGGGACCACGGTTGGCCCAGCCTTAAGGAGGTGGTGGAGAAAGGGAGATGGAGATATGAGGAATCTCATCTGAACCAAGGGAAAAATTTACTCCCTGTGGAGCAAGCTGCAAGGGAAGGCCTTGCTGGCTCCATCTTCAGGGTTTCCAGCCCCAGTCACACTCAGCCTTGAGCACCTGGCCTGGCCTCAGCTCAGCCTGTTTCCAGGACTGGGCCATGGACATCCTAAGCACCCCTGCCAGGCCCAGCTGTCCTAAGATCCCACCATCCGAAGTACAAAGCTAAGTCTCCGAGTAGTTCTTGTCAAGATCTCATTGCCATCTGCATATGAGAAACATAACAAAAAAGAGGGACCCTTATTTCCCAGACTGGAAGAAGGATGGAGACAAGCTATTAAGAAATAACAAAGAGGTCATTACAACAGCATGCAGGTTTGCAATCCCCATCTTTAAAAGAGATTACATTGCATTAGCAATATATTTAATATGATTACATTCAATTATGTGAAATCATTTGTAAGTATACTCCACGTGCTCTGTTTCAGGCTTCAAGTATAACTCAGTGAGCAGCTGCTTTTGTTAACCTAAGAAAAGCTTTCTGCAGAACACAATGGACTATTATGAATAGCAGGGACTTCTGTAAACATGTTTTGCTTAAGTGTTTGCATGTGATACTTATGTTCTACTAATTCTCTTGCTTTCTTGGAAGTAGTCGTCACTTGTAATGCTGTGATGTTGATGCTTTGAAGAAAAAGGTCTCTCAGTGGGGATAGGCTCCTGAACATACATCTTTTGTTTTTCTTCTTGGAAAACTCAAATATTAAAAATTCTATACCACTGTTCCTGTGTTTTCTTTAAGTGTCTTCTCAGAGGAGCTGGAATGCAGTGAAACCTTGTGATGATGAAGTCTCTGGAGGAGACAGTCACTCACTACTGTGTTATTAAGACTGTAGGTTGCTTCTACTTAGAGAGAGAGAGAGAGAGAGAGAGAGAGGCAAAATAAAAGCAATTGCTTCTACAGTCTCACTTAAACAAACATCAAGCAAAAAGCTCCTGTCAGTGTTGTCAAAGTTAGTTCATAAGCAGTAATTGAACATATGTTCCTGAGTAGTATAAAGGAGTTTGAATTAACAAGCCAGAGGTGCTTTCAACCACCTCCTTGCTCTTCCCCCTCATTACTTGGAAATTGTCACTAGCAGTGCTTGCTGTTTACATCAGAGAGCTTAAAAAAGCTTAAGAAGATGAGCGTGTGAGTGTTCGAGGAACATTTTTTTCTCTCCCCTTGAAATTTTATTTGTTTGCTGGAAAAGCTAGAATTATGAAAGGAATTAAACTGAATAAAAAACCTCTTCCAGTTACTAATGGAGGTATCCCTTTATTGATGTGGTTATATATATCTCCACTCCAATGTTAAAGACACAAATCACAGAGCCAGGGCACAATGTCCTTACAAAAAGGACACTGAGAGGACAATGGTAGCTTTTGCTGTTCTGAATTTGGTAGCTTTCTTACTGATAGTTTGCAGAGAGTGCATACACTCTCCATGCAGTTTCTTTTATAAATAGATTCACTCTTTTCTGTTTACCTTTGCTCCTTCCAGATTCTCATTACTTAGAGGTAGCTGAAAGTAGCACTTAAAACAGAATAAATGGGAACAAGTTCTCAAACAGATTTAATAGAGCCAGCTTTTTTTTCTGTTCTATCAAGTTT
This sequence comes from Phasianus colchicus, assembly GCF_987193195.1. Classification (NCBI taxonomy): domain Eukaryota; kingdom Metazoa; phylum Chordata; class Aves; order Galliformes; family Phasianidae; genus Phasianus; species Phasianus colchicus. The sequence goes on along the minus strand of NC_143437.1, from coordinate 61,023,929 downwards.
TGAAAGTAAAATAAGTATATGTTCATAATACAAATTCATTAAACTTCATTGATTATTAAAATAACTCCAAATGGGAATCTAGTTGCTGTCATCCCATTTAAGTAGAGACAGTTACTTGTTTTGAGTGAGCTATAACAAATCATGCTTCTCACCATGGAAATTGAATGCTGTTACAGGAACTCATTTATTTTGAATGGAAATAATAAAAGATTTAACTGTATAGTCTCTGTGTTAATTAAGTGACTGGTTAATAACTCAACATTTGTAGAGAGTTTAATTATGTCATGTAAAGAGAGCAAACAAATCTGTACCCTCCTTTAGAAAGAAGTAGTAATTGTTGAAGAATTTAAGGAGAACAGAAGAAAACTGAACTAATTTACCCAGCTGACCTATTTTGCAAGTTCACATGGAGTGATATTTGCCTCTTTTGACATCCGAACAATATCAATTAGAGCTTTGTACTGTAAAGATCTTAAAAGTTGTTTATTCCTTAGATTTCTATAAAATGTCTTTAAATTTCTATAAAAAGCTATTGCTTAAAACTGAATACAAATTTATACTCTGGCAAAAGTGAAAGATGAGATGCAGGAATGTATTTCTTTTTAAAAGGGAGCTTTTAAGATATATTGGATTGCTTGATCAGCTTTTGCTATAAGTATTTGACTATGAATGTTTTCTAAGTGTATGTTATGAAATGGTCATTATTTTGTCTCATTTCTGTGCCTTTTATAGTATAATTTTTCTGCCTAGAGCTTAAGAAAAAGTGTTTAAGATTACAGTGGATGCAAATGTGTTTTGTTGTTGATGTAAATTCAGATTTTGGACTATGGAGGCAAACACTCCTTCCCTCTGATTTTGTGCCATGCAAATAAATACAAATATAATCAGTGCTTTCCAAAGCTTGTTGAAAGCTCATGGATGTGTTGAGTGAAGGAGTAGTAGGTCTGACAGTGAATGGGAGCACGTGTTTATAAAAGGAGGATGGACATGGAGGAAAGTCCTATTGATCCTGTGAGAGGAAGGATTGTATTGCTGAGATGCAAGATTCCCAGTCTCTTTTTGAGAAGCTTGTAAGCAGGTTGATAAGGCTCTGACTTGTACTTGGACAACATTTTCAAATTCCAAGGTGACAGCAGCAAACCACACATGAGGTAAGCTGAGCTGGCAGATGGTTCTGGCTCTACTCCACCCATTCTGAGCTGAAAATGAGACAGTCTAGACAGCTGAACAAAATATGTGCAGAGTAAGGCCTAGTTCTGATTTTTCTGGTATTCATGTTGACCTGTCCTATATTTTCAGGCAAAGACTGGTGGAGACACATGAACTCAACTGAGTTCTTTTTAAGACTTGATCTCACAAGAGAGAGTGTAGGGGTTCAGAAACATGAGAAGAGATGGCTCATCACTAAATGGGATGTGATGAGGAGGAAGACGCTAAGTCTAAGGCAATGTAGGAGCTAAAATCAGCTTGGTGTTTTGAGATCTGCACTTGCACAGTTCCAGCAGGAGTGTGTCAGTTGGTACAATAAGCACTAGTTGTGAGCAGTTTGAGTTGTTCTGGGACTGTTCAAAGGTGTGCATCCTTGGAGAGGGAAAAACCCCTAAGCTCAGTAAAGAATATTACAACATAGCTATGGCTAGTGTCAGTATGTGAGTTTCAAAACTTGTTAAGCAAATAAGTATGTGGGCTGCAGTGTCTGAAAGGCAGATTGGCTTTTCTGAGCAAGAACGTAACAGACACTTCTCCATTTTATGTCTTTTCAGAAGGTGTCTTCACACATTTTCTTGTATATTTATGACTCTGAATTTAGAGAGAGAGGCTGGGGAGAAAGGGAAGCTGAGGAGACAGCAATGCTGGGATTTGATGGAGTTTAGCACCAGTTTGTTTGCAAATTGAATCTGCAGAGGAGCGCAGTGATGTGTTACATTGTTAATTACGTTTCAGTGTAAAAGCTGCTGCTCAGGAGAAAAAGGCATTTCCAGTAACAGCTCTGTAACTGGAGCTCCAAGCAGAAATGCCTGCCTACACGAATGTGGTGCTTTGTATTTTTTGGTGAACTGTGACATGTGAAATGATACTGCTGTAAATAAAAATAGAACCTAACTGTGCTGAACAGTCAACAAGCACTTAATGAGACTCCAATTTCAATGTTTAATCTGTGAACATAATATCAGGAAAAAAAAAAAAAAACAACCAAAATTCTGTGGCATCTACTTTCTGAAGGAAATTGCTTCCTCATTTTCTAAACTAGAGAACCAAAAATAAGTTGCAGGTTTTGTTTGTTTGTTTTTGTTGTTGTTTTGCCTTGGACTGTGCTGCATTTGGTCACAAATAGCAGGAAAATAGCTCACAAAGTTCCTGTGCTTCTCATTTGGAGCACTGTTTGTAGGATGCAGTTGCACCTGCCTTTAAACACATGGCTCAGGAGCTGTGGCAGGTTATTTTCCTCTGTCAAGGTAGAAGACACTTTGATAGTAGTACTGAGCTAGATAGAATCATAGAATCATAGGATTGTAGAATGGCCTAGGTTAAAAAGGACCATAATGATTATCTAGTTTCAACACCCCTGCTGTGTGCAGGGTTGCCAACCACCAGACCAGGCTGCCCAGAGCCACATTCAGCCTGGCCTGGAATGCCTCCAGGGATGTGGTATCCACAACCTCCTTGGACAACCTGTTCCAGAGAGTCACCATCCTCTGTGCGAAAAACTTCCACCTAATATCTAACCTAACCCTCCCCTATCTCAGTTTAAAAACATTCCCCCTTGTCCTATCACTATCCACCCTTACAAACAGCATTTGCCCCTCCTGTACTGTTAGGCTTCTCCTGTTCTGGTTGCAAACGCTATCTTGTTCTCTTTCACAGCTCAGGAACACTCTCATGTTGCAATGTACCATTTTTTTGGACAGGAAACGTAATGAAAGATTATACATACAGGGTGAGTCTGCATAACCAGGAAATAAATCTGTTATCAAGCGTGAACACCTGTCTGAAAGGTGACTTTTCACGGTTTAGGCTGTGGCATCGCACAGATGCTCCCTGTTGTGGTTTGGCAGAGGCTCGTCATGGTTACGGGACACCATATGCATTTAGCAATCCCACCCCAACTGGAGGTGGTCATTCACCTGGGGAGAGCTGTGAAGGAGGTGATATCAGAGACTTCCAGCTTCTCCTCACTGGTTCCACAGCGTCTAGAGGACAGCGTAAGCCAGATTGTTCACATTTATTTGATTGACTCTAACATATTTCCTTTTCTATTTTTTTTTTAATTTTTAAATATTTATTTATTTATTATTTTTAATTCTAGAGAAAAAAGCAGAGGCCAGCAGTATGTTTTCAGTCTGAAGAAAGAGTGTTGAGAATGCTTTACGGGCCTGAGATCCTATAAAGCAGACTACAGGAAAATGTGTGTTCTCATGAAGAAATTTCAAGTTGCCCTGTAATCTATAATAGTCTTGAGAATAAACTTTACCTTCTGAGTTGTAAGACAAAGCCTTCAGAATGCAGAACAGACAATGTTACAGGGAAACTTTATTGAAAGATTGAATAGTTTCTTTTCTTTAATGAGGCAAATGGGTGACATCCTCAGAATTCAGTTGTGCCGAACAGATGATAAAGGAAAATCATTATTTGTGAAAAGTTTAAAATTCCAGGCGTGTTTCTTGACACACAAGTAAAGCATTTTGTACAACCCAAGTGATCTGACATCACACTGACTGTGGTCCATTATTTCATTTTAATTATATTTCCCTACAGCCATCTCCAATTAACTATTTTGAGTTACTTAATAAGCAATCTGAAATGACACTGCTATGTGAAACGCATCTATTAAATACAGCTTTTCTAGATATGTAGCTTCAGCATATTCTCTTGCTGATTGAAATCTCAGTGAGGCTGTTGTTTTATCCTGCCTTTTATTTATTTGTTTGTTATAGCTGTTTACAGTTACAAGTAAAATTTCCACTTGCAATGGACTTAAAATGAGCTTCAGGTTCACCATCCTTTGACTAATTTATTTTGCCCACGTCAATTTGTGGTATCTGGAAACAACTTTTCAACCTCCAATTCTGTAGGCTGAAAAACTGTACTTACAGGAGAGCGGTTTATTTGTGGATGTTGCTTCTTTTTTTTTCTTCATAGAGATGTAAATTTCATATGTACATTGAATAATTTGACAGCCCCAGATGTTTTCAAAATGAACTTGTCTCTAGAAATAAATAATGAAATTTAGTGAGCATGAAAACTGAGAGGACAGCATAAGACCAGCTGACTGATGCATTCATAGAAAAACCCATGGTAGGAAGAAAAATGAGCAATGGGCACAGAACTGACCAGTGGTATTTGTGGCAGGGTAGCTTTCATGTTAGATAATAGATGTGATAGTGCTGCTAATTTTGTGCTGTCTCCCCTCCTCCATGCTGGCCTGAGAGTTCTCTGGAATACTACAAAAGCACTAAGTGCAAACAGTGAGAGAAAACCCAGTACCATATAGAAGGAGCTGGCTGTGGGGCTTCTACATGCTTCATTGGGTATGGGCATGCATGAACATTCTTCTGAAGCTGAATCATGAGGGTTATGCCACATGCTCATTTGGTTCTGTGAGATCTATCCTGCACCTTGCAGGTTATCTCAAAGTGAGAACAGGTTCCTCGGGGCTTTCTGTTTGAGGAAAAAGCTTCACAGCCACTCTGGGCCCCACTTCCACAGCTTGACCACTACAAATCTTTGCCCAAACTGAATTTCCCTTGTGAATGATCTTGTCTTGGATTGAATGGTGCCACTTGCTCAGCCTCATCTTGTATGTTGTGTGCTCCAGCCCCCTAAATCATGCTGTGTCCCCCAGCAGGCTACCCTCCTTTGCTGGGCTCTGGTGCTGGGTTGCCATTGGACACAGCATTGGACACAGCACTGGACATGGCTTGGACTTGCCACTGCTGAAGAGTGGGAATGAATTACGGGATGTCTTTTTAGTTCATGTAAGCTATAAATGTTCTATTAAGAGCAAAGTGGATTATACATAAACATATTCTTCCTGTTGCTGTGCATACTTGAGGGATGGAGCAGGAATAAAATAGTTGGTGAATTAAAATCAGAATTATATTCACTTACAGGCTGCTAAAAGCCACATAAGTACTCCCCTGTCATATATAAACGATTTACATAGCAGACAGAAAGGCAAGAATGCCATTAGAATGCCTGAGGTTTGGTTTCATAGCACACTGAATCCGGAGGTGACCTTTAGTTATCATCAATGTGATATCCCTGGAGATACCGGGCGCCAAGGCTTCCTTCCTTCCCAGGGCTTATCTGGGGCTTGATCTCAGCGATACCTGATGCGGAACAACGAGCTGCCGATCAGCCTGCTAGGTTAAAAGTAACTGTAGCAGATATCATTGTGAATCCTGCGTGACAGAAACTCAGGTGCCAACAAGCACAGGGATTTGAGATGAAGGGAGAAAATGCTCTGATAAAGCTGCATGAAACCGAGGAGGGAAAATCTCTGAAGTGTAATAGTGTGGTGGATGCTGTGGTCAATCTGGACATAAGATGGTAGTTTTCAAACACACTTCTTTTCAGGCTTATCATCTTCCTGCTTTAGCATCAGTTATTTTTATTGTTGTTGTTTTCATTGCTATGTGAAAATACAAATAGTGTGTTTTTCTGATGTGTAAAATTGCATTCTCCTACTGATAGTGCCAAGAGGTCTGGCAAGGGGGATTGTAAAACACTTGTGAAAAGTCTGTTCTGTGGATGAACTATAATGGAGTATGCAGTTGGTAGGGCTGGGGCATAGCAATTCCTGCTCTCCCTGTCCTGCTTTTTGCAGAAATGCTGTTGTTCAGGGGAGGGCTAAGAGGTGCAGTCCTAGTCCTCAGGGATCTCCTTGGGCTGCAGCTGTGCCTGATCTGCATATTCTAAGAACAAAATCCAAGGAAAACCTTCTGCTGTCCCTCTACACCTCCTAAGGGATCAGAGACAATTTACAATCTTTCCCAGCGGCCCACTGCCCCTCACCTCCAAACGTCATTCAGCCTTAGGAAAGGCCTGGTGGGACAGCAGATTTCTCCAGCTAAGCTCTAGCAAGCCACTGCAAGCTGTGGCTGTGGGCTTCTGGCATCCTTCTCCTTCAAACATGTTTGTTTGAAAGAGGGCTTTAGTTTTGGAACTGCTGACTTCAGCTCTCACATCCATGCTTTATTTACAGCAGATGCAGCATATAAACTGTCATGTCCTGACTGTCCAATGTCAGGGATGTCTCTGTAGGCAGGAGAGCAGGTGTTGTATCTTTGGGGCATTTGCCTTTTAAATTTCCACAGCGTCACCTTGCTTGAAAGACCACCACCTGTGGAACTGATTGCTGCCCTTTTGGAAGGGCAACCTGCAGCCCTGCAAGGCTGCCTCTGCAGCCACCAGCGAGAGTACCAGGCCTTTGGGAATGATCGATACAGAAAAACCTGTGTGCTCAGCTGTCTGTATTCTGCAAAACTTACATTTTGCCATTCGAGCAGAGTTCAGTGCAAGTGGAGGGGTCACACAACTTCAGTAGGAGGACAAAATTGATAATCTTTATGCTCTTTCCTGATTGAGCTTTTTCAATCTCTAGAGAGCTTTTTCGTTCCCTTATTCTTTTTTGAAATCAAAAGCCAAACCAAATGAACAGTTAATAGAGTCTTTTCCTTTGAAAGCTGTAATGTCTTATTAGCTCAAAATACCCTTGTAATTTTCCATTTTCACATTCTGCTTTTTGCTTCTCCAAAATCAGCAGACCATCTGAGTTCTCCTTGCCACAGGAGGAACTGGTTCTTCCCATCTGGAGGCTAGTGTAAGGCTGATTGAAGGATCTCATGCACCAGCTACTGGAAGTGGAAATCAAAACTGAAGATGTTTTTTATGCTCTTCTTTTCACTGGAAATCTGATGTAATTCCTTGTTTCAGCACCAGGCTGCAAACATCAAAGCCTGTGTGTGCTGTGCTGTGTCTGGAAAGGGATGTTTTACCTAAATCAATGTAGACTAAGTGATTTGGAGGACCTGGGTGTCCTGGTGGACTACAACTTGGCCATAAGCCAGCAGTGTGCCCTGGTGGCCCAGAAGGCTGGTGGTATCCTGAGGTGCATTAAAAAGAGCATGGCCATCAGGTCAAGGGAGGTGATCCTACGCTTCTGCTCTGCCCTAGTGAGGCCAGAATACTGTGTCCAGTTCTAGGCTTCTTAGAGGGAGATTTCATTTGTGTCTTTTTAGTTTATTATTTTATTTTCATTTTTTCCTACAGATTACAAGAAGAGTTGTACTGGATCAGATTGAATGGCTGTTATTAATAATTAATACATTATTAATTACCTGCTAGACTCCTCAATTATTTCTTCAGATTTTGAAGTCCAGGATGGATTTGCTACAGACATCCAGGCATTTGCTACTTAATGTCACCTGCGTGACACCAACCAAGTTCTGTTTGGGAAACAATTGAGATTTCTAACATTAATTCTGTGGACATCTGAAATGCTAATACATGTGCAATGGAAAACAAGCTATATACCCACCTGTGGAAGTGTGGGAATTTGCAGTGCTGGTTTCTGACACAGATCCTGGCCAAGTGACAGGACATACAGAATGAAAGCCCTGGTCTTTTCAAAGCCAAGCCTTACTACTGCATTATCCTTATTTCTTTTCATTTATTCTTATTTCTTCCTCTCTGCCTTCTGCCAGCTGTGTGACTGTCTCCTTGTCCCGACCCCAGATATGTCCACTGTTTTTGTTCAGGTGTATAGAGAAGTTGCCAGTGCCTTATAGAGTAAGAAGTTCTGGGGGGCAGGAGCATTGTCTCCCAGCACACAAAGATGCACTGAGGTGAGATGAGTTGCTAGGTGTACTGAACACCCTTCAGATCATTTAGCTGCTGCTCTTTTGGTTTCAGAAGGTGTACAATCAGATGTCTCAGAGGAAAAGAATGAAATAGGAACTTGTCACTGCTCTGGAAGAAACCAAAATAATCCTGATGATTTCTAAAGTGCTGTTTAGGTGTACAGAGCTACTTAATGTTCTGTTTGTCGAACAGAAGAGAATGTATATTAACAGTAGCTTCTAAACTAGTGCCATTAAAACTGAAGCCTAATTACAGTAGATGATTTCTATACTGTGTGGTTTGTTCTTGCTCATGTTTGTAGAGCTTCCACATGAGAAGTGCAGATATTCAGCAGGAGTTCAAATCAGATCACAGAATCACAGAATTACAGAATGGCCAGGGTTGGAAGGGACCGGAAGGATCACGAATCTCCAACCCCACTGCCACATGCAGGGCCACCAACCTCCCCATTTTATACTAGACCAGGCTGCCTAGGGCCCCATCCAATCTGGCCTTGAACACCTCCAGGGACGGGGCATCCACAACCTCTCTGGGCAGCCTGTTCCAGCACCTCACCACTCTCTCTGTAAAGAATTTCCCCCGACATCCAATCTAAATCTCCCCTCCCTCAGCTTAAAACCATTTCCCCTCGTCCTGCAGTTATCAACCCTTTCAAAGAGTTGATTCCCCTCCTGTTTGTAGGCTCCCTTTAAGTATTGAAAGGCTGCAGTGAGGTCACCCTGCAGCCTTCTTTTCTCCAGGCTGAACAAGCCCAGCTCCCTCAGTCTGTCTTCATAGGGGAGGTGCTTCAGTCCCCTGATCATCTTTGTGGCCCTCCTCTGGACCCTCTCCAACAGCTCCCTGTCTTTTTTGTACTGGGGGCTCCACACTTGAATGCAGTATTCCAGATGGGTCCTCACAAGAGCAGAGTAGAGGGAAACAATCACCTCCCTGTCCCTGCTGGCCACCCCTCTTTTGATGGAGCCCAGGATACCATTTGCCTTCCGAGCCACAAGGGCACACTGCTGGCTCATGTTAAGTTTTTCATCTATCAAGACCCCCAGGTCCTTCTCCACAGGGCTGCTCTCAAGGACCTCTCCTTCCAGTCTGTAGGGATGCCTGGGATTCCTCCGGCCCAAGTGCAAAAGTCTGCACTTTGCTGTGTTGAACCTCATCAGGTTCACCTGGGCCCACCTTTCTAGCCTCTCGAGGTCCCTCTGAATGACATCCCTTCCTTCAATCGTGTTGACCACACCACTCAGCTTGGTGTCATCAGCAAACTTGCTGAGGGTGCACTCGATTCTGTCACTGATGTCATTGATAAAGATGTTAAAGAGCACCATACACACAGCCAGACATTTTGAAGAGAAGGATGGTTACTTAGGCCTTCTTCATGTAGAATGGCTTGGGCTTGAAGATTTTCTGTTGCTGGAAACAAGTTTTTTTGGGGTATTCTTTCCTGAATGTTGAGAACAGACTTAAAATATCTCAAGTGTTTGAAATACTTATGAATAAGATGAAGTAACACTGGATATCCATCTGCAGCTGTGAAATTTCTTTTGAATGTAGTAGAATGTTCTTGCTTAGGCAAGTGACTGGTAGAGGAAGGAGCTACAACAGGGAATAGATGTGGCTTAAGCATGATTAATCTCCTGATATTCTGTTGACATTTTTCTTTTTAACTTAATAAAAGCAGAACTTCTGAAATATGTTTTTTTTTTTTCCTTATTTCACTATAGATAACATTCATGACACAGGTTATGTAGCTTAATAGTTTACAACATGAGATCAGAAATTAAATTAACCTCTCATATCTGTTCTGAGGTAGAACTCTCATATCTCTGTCTGGAAATGATGAAAATGTGGAAATTGATAAGCTGCATCCATCTTTTTTTTTTTTTTTTTTAAGATAAATTTCTCAAATGTGGGTTTACAGTGTGGAAATCAGACCTGCCAATATTCTTTCATACCTAGCACAGGTTGCATGAGGAGGATTAAGTGGTCACGCATCTTCCAGAGATTCAAAGATGTCTGACCGAAGGCAGAATTCTGCATTGCTAGTCCAAGCCTTGACAAAATCCCCCTATCCTAAATCTGAAGTCCTGTTAAGTCTCCCCTGATTTCAGTGTGACTTGGGTCAGGTGCTCAACCCATTTTAACTTCTATATTTATTTTTTTAATATAGATACTTCCTGCCCCTCTTTTCTGTAATTCAGAGCCTCCCTGTACTGTGTAGGCCCAGCACTGAAGTGGCCAACACTGACACCCAGGTCAATATAATTAAATTATACAAGGTAGGAACTACGATAAAAAACTTCTGCATTGGAGAGACCACGTGTAAACTTATTAAAAAAATATATAATAAAAAAAAGGATGGTGGAATCTGTGAAGCTATTCTGTGTGCATATTAAGGTGTCTTATTAAAGCACTGCATGAACTAAACTACCATGTTTATGTATTTCCAAAGATAGAGCAAGTTGTCCTTATGCAGCCAAAGAGATGCTGTAATTACTGTCATGGAAGCAAGTAGGAAACCTAAGAAGGAGACAGCTCTGTCCCTAGGATGAACTTTTGGTCCTTCATCTGCTGTAGGGCTTTCCCCAGCTAGCAAGCCTCTGGATCTCCACAGTTGTCATTAAATGCCTTTCAGGAGAGATCAGTACTTTGGAGGCTGACTCCCAACAATGGTGAAAAGTGACCTGAAGGCAGAGTGAGCCGAATACTAAGTGTGTCAGGATCCTGTGAAGCACTTCATCAGTATGATCTATAAGCAGTGTCTTACTGTGGATTATGGGACAGGGCTGTCTCTTCTGTGTTACTCCTCTCCAGTCCATGGTGGATGAGGCACAGATGCACATTTGACGCAAGTGTTTGGAGAAGCCTTCACTCCTCATTCTAAAATAAGCAGGAGTTGGGAGTGGAGATGCTCTCACTGGCCTAGTTTAGCTTCTGGTTTGTTCTGAAAACATACACTAAAATCAAAAGAACAGCACTAATATGTCATTTCTATATTTTTTTGTTGAAGTCAGTAACCTCTTATAATTTATCTTGAGAATGATTGGGAAAGGCAAGTCTACCTTGGGGAACAAGTGGCAGGAGAGCATCTAGAAAGCATCCTGATGTTTGCTGTGGCTTTCCATGGCACGTAAATCAGACATCTGGGTCCTTAAAGTGGTGCTCAAAGGTATTTTTCATTTAGCCCATTCAAATCCCCTGGAAGTTCCATTTTATCTGAATAGGTAAAATTATTTGTGAAAAGACAGAGCAAATGTGATGGGGTGCATCAAAGATCATAGAATCATTGACTTATAGAATGGCTTGGGTTGGGAGAGACCTTAAAGATCATCTAGTTCCAACCCGCTAGTGTGGGCAGGGTTCACACCCACTAAATCTGAAGTTCAAATAAAGACCCCCAAAATGGATGCCCCCATTCTGTGGGAGGGCTAATCTGCAGGCTGGCCCCAGAGCTTAATGGTGTGGCTGGCGGAGAGGTGAAGTGTGCTGCAATGGGTAGCAATTCCTCTTATGTTTCACAGTTAATTGCTGGTGGTTGCTCCATCTAAATCACAGGTAAATGAAAACCATAAATTCTCTCTTAGGAGGCAGGTCTCTGTCTTCAAATGGTTTTGAGGCCGTTCAACAAGCTTTGGGCAGTGCTACAGCAAGGACTGTTGGTGCACTTATTCCTCACTGCTTCAGAGAAATGTTGTAGTTTTTGATGTTTTTCAAGTTTAAATAATAATAAAAAATTCAACAAAATCAGTGTCAGCATCATCTGTCACAGCATAATGGCAAATCCTGTTATGGAAGCCAAGCTCTGTCTTTGCTTTTTGCTCTTCTCTGAGAAAAGAAAGAGAAGGGGGAAAAAAGCTAGGAAATACTTCCATGTAGTTATATTGAGGCTTAGAAATTAGAACTGGGTTAGGGGAACACAGCCTTCCATGTAGGTTCCAGGGAAGCAAATTTAAATTTGAAAGAGGAATACAGAAGGTAGAATTTTTGACTTGTTTTACTTGTTTGTTCCGGTGTTCTGCTTGTGTTTGCTTTTTATGGGCCAAATTTTTATCACGCAAATGTCGTTCCACTACAATCTTACACTAGTACAGAAGGAAAGTATATTATCAAATATAGTGGTTTGCTGTTTGTAATCATATAAATAAATGTTTAGCAAACAACTTATAGTTGCTTAACACCAGAGGACACAAAAGAACCAAAGAGTAGATGTAGTTTTATAAAGATTGTATTTCCAAGAGAGCACTGGGAGTAAAAAGGAAACAGCCTAAAAGGCATGTGTCATGTCTTTGAGGCTCATGTACATAAAGACAGTAGTAAAGAAAAGCAGCTGGAGCAGAGAGCTGGATTAGCATTTCTAAACTTGCAGTGGCTTCTACAGTGGTGCTGAGTCAGCTGCATAAGAGTGCAAGATTTGTGATCTTGAAGTCAGCAAAAGCATATGGAGAGAAGGTAATGAAAATATTCATGAGATTTGTGACCCTTACTGTTTTGTTTTGTTTTTTTTTTTTCTCTTAATGATGACCTTGGTTTTATAAATGAATGTGGAAGACAAATGAATCATCATTTTGATGTGGCAAATGCAAAGCAATATTCTGTTCTTTACTGGGTTTTTCTGTTATGCCTGCATGGGAATGCCTCCCACATTGACCTGCATGGTAAATGAGTTATTTATGACAAAATTTTTTCAGGTCAAAGGTAGACTGTTTCTATTCATTCCACTGCGTAGTCTTTAAACTAAGGATTTTGAAATTGTGGCTTTTCAGTTTTTTCTTATTGGCTGTTAGAGCTCAGGGGGTTATGTTCAGCTTTCTCACTTGCTCTAACAACTTGCTTGCATGTTTCTGATCTTCCCCTGCCATTTCCCTTTACAAAATGTAACAGATATAATCAAAGTATGGTCTTTGATCACAAGGATCATCCAGCATCAGTGGGTCTGTTCTTCAGTTGATTCCTGTGCAGTTTGAAGGCCATAATTTGGCCCTGTCATAGTTTAAAACTAAAATCATTAGTGGCTTCTGAATTTTGATTTTGGAACAAACATTTTACCTATTGGGGTCTGGTGCCCTGTTGGAAAATGCTGCCACCAGCTGAGAGACTAGTCGGAAGTGCAGATAAATGGATTTAATTCCATGCTATGAAAGCAGATGTAAAGTACAGCTTCCTTGTGCATAATGGAACTCTGTGACTCCCTGTAACTCCTGAAGTGTTACAGGGAGCACGAATACCTTGAACAGTTTTCAGGAGGTATCTGTATTTCATGACAACTTGTTAGTGAAATACTGCTGAACTTAATTTTTAGGAGAAAACTACAAAGATGATTGCCTTTTACTGAATTGGCACTTTAATGAGGTGTATTAACACTCTGCTGCAAAAGCTTACATATAATCAATTCCCTTTATTTTTCTAGCTTCAAAACAGCATGCAGCTTGGTTCTGTCTCTGCTCCTTGTTTTGGTCATGGAACACACCTGTAAGAAAGAGGCCAACAGCACACTAAAGTTCAGGGCAACTAGATTTTTTTCCTGTCTAAGCAAAACAAACATCTGTGTCTTTTTATGATTTGACATTTCAGCTATAGTATATGCAAAGTGATACAAGTGCTTATCTATCTTAACAACTGCCATATATATATGTCATGAATGCCCACTTTATTTGTTGCAAAGATTAGGACAGCCCTTGTGAAAATGAAGGGACTAGAATGGAAGAAGTTACAGCTTTTTTTCTAAGTGATTTTCTAATTATTTAAGAAGTTATTCCTGGAGCTGACCAGCTGTCTGGGAATGAGTTGGGGAGCATTTTAGTAAGCTATTTTTGTGTATCACCCCAGATAAGCTCAAAAACTTATGAGCATGTAACTTGCTCTGGTGGGTCAAAGGGGGGATGGGCTTCAGTAAGCTTAGTGAAGGATGTCTCATTACCCACTTTGACTGACCCAGTGTCTACTCACAGTATTTTTGCACTCGTCTCCAGGGTGCAAGAATTTCAAGCAAATTTGTTACTAGCATTATGACAGCTAGATATACAGCTATGATCAGTCAATGGCATCGGCAAATTCAGTGGCTGTCCTGTTCTGAAATCGTGCGTAATGAAAGAGGGGCACTGTCACACAATAAATGTTTACACCTGATTCTTACATGAAAAATAAAACATAGATGAATGGAAGATGACAGAGATGGTTGTTTCTGTTCAAATGGCTTCCTTTTTTAAAAGAAAATTACAAAGCGGTAGGCTGTCAGAAAGCAGTGATATTTAGGGATATAATCAAATAGACAATACCAAGACTATCTTACTAGCTAAAGTTTGTGCATGGGTCTTTGTGTTGGAATTATTTTCGTCCAACCTTAGTAATGTGCCTGCTGGAATAATGACAGGCAGCAGGCTGTTGAAAACAGCTGTAGCTGGAAACTGCTAGAATGGAGGGGGAAAAAAAAGGAAAAAGGGGAAAACAAATAAACAAAAAACAATGTAGAGATATCAGCAACTTTGCTGATGCTTTGGCTGCTGGATATTTCTGGGATGCATATGGCAGAAATTTGCCCTGCAAGCTGAATGCAGAAATCATTGTCTTAAAGATCGTTTTCTTCAGGAATTTTTACTCAGAGAGAGAAACACATTTCTAATGAAAAATAAAAGTAAGTAACAAGCTGGAAAAGAAAGGGAAAAGAAGCTGATGAAATTTCTGTTTAATTAGCACTTGGAAAGACTGGTATTTAGGAAGGTGAAGAGGCATTATAGTGCGAATATTTATGCTTTGTTTCAGCTACCTGAATATGGCTGTATCCTCAGAAGTCACTATTAATGCTCAAGGGAAAAAAAATGCAAGATACCATTCACATGCTAGCTGCACTTTGTTGCTTGCCACTGTGTTTGGCACAGAACCACTGCTCTTTTACCACTGACCTTTTTTATTTTCTACCACTTTTAAAAGTTGATATATAAAAATTAGGGTTGAATGGAGGAATTAGAAGATTATAATGTGCAATTTCCATTTTTGTTAGAAGAGAACATTTTCGTGGTAACCATAAAGGAATTTCCACCTGCAGTTTTCCAGGAGTCTGTTTCTTTAAAAAGATGTTTTCAAGATTGATTGGTATCAGGTGTGCAGTGCTGTGTGATTTAGGCGTTACTATGGTGATAACTCTTTTTAGAGAGGATGTCAGGGACCATAATTGCACTTAAAAAATCCTGTGTGCAGTATGATAACCTGCACGGAAATAAGCTGTAGCCTCGCTCAGATTTAGGTCTATCTGTGTGACTGAGTCACAACTGCAAGCCACCAAAGATTACAGAGTGTTTTTTTGGGAGATTGTTCTCCCTCTCACTTTCTGTGTGACAAATAGGCAGGATCAGCTCTACCAGCTGAAAAGATGAGATCATTCTTAGCAGAATCCCTCCCCATCCACTTTTGAGTCTGTGGTTTTCTCTGTGTCAGGCAGATCCAGCCTGTAGGTGCTCTGGTGATGTCCATAGTCCTTCAGTTATGTCTACCTTGTGCTAGGGCTTATGAATAAAGTTTTTTTCTTACTTTCACACTAGTATCTCCCTGGTTGCACAGTGGATGGCGGTAAGCCTGGACCTCTTCCTCAGCCTTCAACAAATCTCTGACTGGTGATTAAAATTAAATTTCCTGAAGTTGAACTTACTCTGCAAAATGTTCCTTGCTCATCCCTTGTATGTCTTAGGTCCTAGCACTGCAGCCATACATTTGCTTTTTTCACAGTGCAGTAGTGATGCACTTGTTCACAAACTTCTAACTTGTGCCCCTAGCCCTGCAACTATGCCTGTCTGTAGAGTGCCTATGCTCAGTTTCCATAGGCTGTTTTCCAGAAATCCAGATCCTGGATTTCTGCTTCAAGCCAAATAATATAGTTAACTTGCAGAGTAATAAGCTCACAAAGCTTATTAGCTTGAATTCTGTGTCAGTAAGATGGAAGGAAAAAAGGCAGGTTGATAAAGAGTGAGGAAACCATGACTTGGCTTCAAGGCCAAGAGGCTTGGACTGAAGAAGCAATGGGGTCAGGGGTTTCTATGCTGTTCTGTCCCAGCTCCTCCACCCCAGCTATTGTTGCTCAGCAGCAGCAAGGAACTTCAGGCTCACCTCCTGTCATTGTGCATTAACAAGATGGTATGAGTAACAAGGTGAATCCTGTTTTTCATGCCTTGGCCCTTTTGGTCTTCTCGGAGGATTTGAGCTCTGGGCTATGTATGTCAGCTTACCAGACTGCTACAAGCTTTCAAACACAGGATGAACTACTGTCAGTAAATGACATTTCCTTGGAGTTTATTAACTACAGAAACTTCTGGTGAAAGCTTGCAGATTGCTACAGTTTTAGTAGGACCTGATCCTTTAAGTCATTAAGTAACTTCAGCTCTCCCCAGTACCTATAGAACTCAAAAATACTCAGGACTTTTCAGAATTAAGAATATAAATTTGCATATTTGGACCTGTTGTCCCTTGGTGGTCTTAAGCTTGTGACTGCTGTTTTGAAAGACCAAACTTGAAAATATGAGCAAATGAGCAATTATGGCCTCAACTGAACAGAGTGTTTATGTATGTGCTTTTAAGCATGCAATTACAAAAATTAAACACATGACTGAATGATATAATCTACTGGAGCTATGATGTACAGAGCCACAACTTTAGAATAATGGTGGCATTTGATTTAATATCTCTGTGTAGCTCAGTTCATTGATTTGACATTATCCTCTATTGTATTTGAGTTTCCTTTGCTATATAATAAGTGGGCTCTAATGCAATAAGAAAACAGGATTTAGTAAAATAGCTAAAGGTGGGTGAATTCAGCACTGCCACGTCCCAACTATTTTAAGAATGTGCCGTTCTTTTAGAAGCCAGAAATACTGCTTGGGTTAAATTCTTTGATTTAAGTTTCCCATTGACTTTTAATGATATTTATCAACTAATGTGATTTAAACAGTCCGTAATACAAGCACCAAGCAGTTAGAAAAATGAAGTCTCAAAAGCAGATAAAGCACAAAAGAAGTCAGACTTGGTGGAGCACAGAGTACAGACACCAATATGGAGATGGTTGAAATCCAAGGGGATGATAAACAACATCTGTCCTTTCAAAGACCATGTTTGTTAATAAAGTTATAAATAAACGTGGTAATTGGCTGCTTTGCATCTAGCTGTATAAATGAGACTGGAAAATGCCAGCCAAGGCTACTATGGACCACAGAATCACATGCTGAATTGTTTGGCATAAAAGTGAGAGCTTTCACGGTTTTTTTCTTATTTGAGAAAACAGTGACACAGGATGTTACTTAATTTACTGATTATTGCCTTAGTCTTTTCATTTTTGCTTCAGTTTCTCTGATTTCTTGTTCTCTCTGGGAAAGGCTTTCAATTCTGATTTTGCTGCATTCCCCTATGTAATAAAAACACACAACAGAAAACCATCTGGAAAACAGTATCGGTGCCAGCCCCATTCAGAATAACTGAGCTGATTTTTTGATGCCTGATTTGGATATCACATGCTCTGCCTGACAGGAAATATGGTGCTATGCCAGTTTCACAAAGATGGAGGCTTTTAGAATGCAAAGTAATGTGGATTCAGTTGAAAGCTCTCCATCTTTTGGGTACCTCTCTGGGTGAGCAGCTCAGTCTGAAAACTCTCAGTAACTGTGACGGTCTTCTTAATCCTACTTTGTTCATTGCCTTCAGTGAACTAAATGTTACTTGGGAGAGTGTGCTGGCAGCAAGGAAGGTGTACTGAGATACTGAGTTGCATTTGTTAGACTAAGTCTGGAAGAATGTGACTGGCTTTGCCCCTGCCTTACAAGAAGGATGTTGATAACTGGAGCAGGAGACCATGAGGTAAATCAGGGAAAAAACATTTGCAGTGTGAATAGAGGCTGAAGGTTTGGGGCCTTTACAGCCTGGAAAAGACTCTGGGGGGATCTGAGACTGGCCTTCCCTTACCTACAAAGGATTACTGAAAAGATGGAGTTAGGCTCTTCATAGAGTTGCACAACAGAGAGGACATAAGACTGTGGTTTCAAACTAGAACATGGCAGATTCTGACTTGAGGTAAAGAAAAGCTTTTTTGCCATGAGAACAGTTAAGCCCTGGCAGAGATTGCTCAGAAAGGTTGTTGAGTCTCTGTCCTTAGAGGCATTCAAAACCCAACTGGACAAATCCCTGAGCAAGTTGGTTTGTATAGCAGAGCCTGCTTTGATCAGGAGGTTGGAATAGATGTGGTCCCTTCCAACTTGAATTTTTCGTTTAATATATATCACCAAGTTTTCAGCCTTACTTTATCCTATGCTTCTGGCTCTGTCCCAGACATCTCCTGGCTGCATGTCCTGTCCCATTCTGAGACCTGTGAGTAATCCAAGATATCACTGCTGTTCACTGTCAAGTGAGCCTTGACATGATAGAAAGTATGTTGGTTTTGAGGTGCTAGCAGACTGTTACTTTGAGACAACCCTACCGAGTCTTCATAAAAGAGGTGATTAACTAGGATTAGTAGGCAACTGTCCAAACAGGAAGTATCTTTGTTTTCCTTCCATGCTGCCAGAAATGCATTCCAACAAATACCTAGATGAGTTGATATAAGAAAAATAGAAAAAATAAATTTTATTTCTGCTTTTACAAATTAAGAAATAATATTTCTTTCAAGTGTTCTAACATCAAATAAGTTCAAAGAATTTCTGTTCAGAGTCCAAAATTAAATGGAAGAATTTCTGAGAGTAGAAGCAGGAAATGAGCCAGAGACAGTGTCTGTATGTTCATTTAGATAAAAAAGACAGATGTTTGAGGCCCATACAACAGTCATGGGCAGGGAAATGAGTGACTTTCTACATTAGTGATGTGCAGAATGTGTTCAACTGGCTCTGTACCAGAGTTCAAATGTATGCCACTCTATCCTTGCTGCCTTTTAACTCTGCTTAGTAAGAAGATGGCTTTGACCTGAAAAGTAAATTATTAATTTCCACCTGTTTTCCATATCAATTTACTCTCATCTGAATAGCAAAACTTGTTCTGTTAGCCTGTTCTCAATGTGAAATAAATGGTTGTTCTTTTTTTCCTCCCCACAGGAGATTGACATTTTAGGATATTCCTAAATTAATTTCTGTTTAGTATTCAGAAGAATGTACAAGCAGCCTCTGAAAAATCAACAGAGTTTGCTTCCCCTGAGATATTTCTTTATGTCTCCTTCACTCCATCTATTTGTAAAGTCTTCAGTAAAGTCAAGTAGGATATCTTGTTTTGATTTAATTAAGCTTTTGATTGTCCCAGAAGTGGTGACCCTAATTCATTTTCATATGCAGAACTCTTTTAGAAGACTGGGCAGGATGAAGTTGAATTATTTTATTTTTCCTAATGCTAATGCTTCCCTTCCCCCCTTCATCAGAATAGTAGAAAAACTCAAAAAGCTCATGCTTTTCTTCAGGAACACAGTCAGAAATAAAGTTAGGAAAATTGCAGAATTTATTTTCTTTCCTAAAATTAGAGGACTCTCAGGTCTTATTTCTAATGTTGATTAATGATATATAATGCTTCTAAAATTGTGATGAAATATAACACTTTCTCTTTGGCCACTCCTGAATCTTTAATAATGCATCTTTTGGGGGCTGGAATTTGCTAGTGGCTGACACTGAGTATTCTCTTAGCAGTTGCTAGGAGTTCACTGACTTCAAATTCAGTCATTCACTTGAGATGTAACTGAGAATATCTCTCTAGAAAGGCAAATGCAGCTTGAATGTCTGGAGATTGAACTCATAGTAGGAGAAATAAAGCTGATGTAGAAGTGACACTCAGAAATTCCAAACCAAATACCTAATTGTCTTTGATTCATTTTACGTGTATTAAAGACCAGTTTTTCTCAAGCACAGTGCATTTGACAGCTTATGCTGAACTCCTTTACTGTTTTTTTCAGGATTCTAACTCCAACATTTTGAACAAATTCATGCATGCAAAGCATTTAAACTTCACTAAGGCTAACAAGATGAAAATGTTTATTTTCTTGTGAGTTTTGTTGCCCTAGAAATGTCTTCCAGAGCAAATAATCACTGATTGAGTATGGTACTTGCAATTAATACATGTAATTGAAAATCTTTCAATTCTTCAGTTGACTCTTCAGTTTTCTCTTAATCCTGTTCCTTTCTTTGTTGGTGTGATAACTCCTTACTACCATGGTCAAATTCTAACAAACAGGGAGAGGAGAGTGAGATAAGACAAACTATTAGTTGTGGTGAGCCAAGAGAGCATGAGTCAACAGAGGAAATTGTAACTGTCCTATAATCAGATTAGCAGGTCTGTTTTGTGATTCATCTCATTTACTTTCACAAAAGTTTTTACAAAAACAGATAGATCTTTTGCAACTGTTGCTTCTAACACAGCATCTTGTTGGGATGCTTTCTTTGTATTTTACCAAAGTAATACTGGCAATGCAAAGAAAATATTGTTTCAGAGAAATCATTAGCAGTCCCTTGGAAAATGATCAATGTTTTCAGTGTCAAGTCTTACTTAAATAAACATACAGTGTTTTTAATTTAATTTTGTTTTCATTTTACTCATGTTTGCTTTAATCTCCTCCTAACAGCTCAGTGCTGTGGATATTTTTATTTGCCTTTTTGGGAGTTAATTAGAGAAGAGGACAGACAAGAATTCATGATTAATGGGGGCAAAATGAGTGCAGTCATTAACAGCTTTAGTGGAAGACGTGGGAGTTTTGAACCTTGTACCAACACTAAAGGCTCTTTCTTCTGCTGTAAGAACTAGTCACTGCACAAATCACAGAAGTCTAGATTTCAAGCATAATATTTTCCCTCTGTTTCAAGTGGTGGCCTGACTTATGCCAATCCTGACCTCAACTTCTGTGGCATACCTCTTTTTTTCCTATAAAGAAGACATTGTTACTTATAATTAAATAAAGTAATATATTATCATATTAATCATTCAAGTGTGAAGATTGTAGCAAAAGTTAATTGGTATTGAAAGGACTGAATTTCACTTAGAATACTTCCACTGTCTTATGCACATTAGAAAGTGCTGTTGATCAGCTTAATGTTCCCTAGTGATCAAAGCATTCACCTAGGAGACAGAAGCTCAAAGCAGTTTTCCTTAAAAACTTTAAGTATGCTCTTCTGGGCACATTTTCAAAAAGAGGATTGAGCCCTGCTTAGTGGTTTGAAGGGGTCATAGAATTTTTTAAGTTGTAATGGACCATTAAGGGTCATCTAGTCCAACTTCCTGCAATGAACAGGGACACTGATACCTAGATCAGGTTGCTCAGAGCCCATCCAGCCTGACCTTGAACATCTCCAAGGAAGGGGCATCTACCACATATCTGGGCAACCTGTTCCAGCGCTTCACCACCCTCACTGTAAAAAACTTTTTTCTATATCCAGTCTAAATCTCCCATCTCCTAGCTTGAAATAATTTCCCCTTGTCCTATCACCACAGACCCTACTAAGGAATTTGCCTCCTTCCTTCTTATAGCCCCTCTTTAGATACTGAAAGGCCACTGCCAGATCTCCCCAGTGCCTTCTCTTCTCCAGGTTGAACAGCCCCAGCTCTCATTGCAGAGGTGATTATTTCTTCATCTGATTAACTTGCTGGTGAGTAAATTGAGATACTTCTTCAGCAAAGCCAAGTCTGCAATGGCTAGGATCCCTAGGCACACCTTTCTCCCAGGTATTATCTATTGACTAGTTCCGGATGACTCTCCTTTCATACGTGAGATCTGTAGATTGAAGCAGTTTTCTGAAGCATCAATCTCATTGGTGCTTTGTCATCTACTTGCATGGTTTGAATTCTTTCTACCTTGCAGGGCTGGTACCTCAAGTGAAAGTATAGTGGCACCCATCTTAAGTGCACACACTGAAAAAGGAAGAAGAATCCAGACCCAAATGTTGTGAAGAACTGTAGTTTGTAGAACAAGAAATGAGGGACAGTATTGGCCTTCACAGTGACAATCTACAAAAAGCTTAATTATGTATATGGATAATATGTAAATTATTCAATTAATACAATTATTCCATCTTCACTCACTTTTTTTTTTCTCATCAGCTGTAGTATGAGCCTGAACAGTTCCATATCCAGTCAAATTTAGAGAAGTTTCTTTTCATCCATAGTCACCTTACTTTAATGTCCATTGCAACAGCATTAGGTGGAAAAATAATTTAGATGACATACGTCCTCAGACATCAGTTAGAAGCTGTATGTCCACATAATACAAAATAAATGCTAAATAACCTGAAATGGCCTTTGTATGCATAGGTGAGCATTTGATTTCTAAAACTAAGAGCATTCTGGACATAAACAACACATCTCATGCTCTAGCTTTAATTTATTTAAAGATTTTGTAAAGAATAGCTTGGTTGATGTATAGTCAAAAAAGGAATGATGTTAAGTTCAGACTTAACTGAGCTCAAGCGTACTGAGCATAAGTTTAAGAAACTTTGTAAGCTTTCTCCATCTGTTTAAAAAATAATAAATAAGCTTCTTACTGTAGAAAAAATCAGTAAGGAAAAGTCTGAGCAGTATAATTTGGAAAATGAATTTCTTGAAATGGAAATGCAAAATTCCTTCTTAATATATGATGATATGCCAGAATAGACTTTCCACAGCCCAAGCATCTTGTTGCGTGGGAGACTGTAATTACTCTGAGAACTGAAAGACCAATGAAGTTTATCCAGGTTTACAGCAAATAATCTGTCCTTACATATGTAATGAGTGAACTTTAATTAGAGCATCCTGCTACTTGTAAGGAAGCTGTTAGATGAAGAATAGCTTATCTTGCACCAAGCCACTTGCCAAAAGTGTTGTTGCTGAGTCACAGTTTCAGAAGCTGCAGCTACAGCTCAGAAAAATCCGTCCTTCAGCTGGTGAAAACCCTGGAGAGCTTCGAAGGTGTAGAATATGTATGCTTCTGAACTTCAGAATAGAAAAGAGAGAACCCATCGACAGACTTTTTATGTATACATGTTGTTTTCTTCCTCCCTCAGAACTTAGGTAACTACAAAACAGCTAAAATCAACAAACAAAATGTCAAATCAGAGAAGGCATGTATGCAAAAAAAGCATTTCAGGCTGAAGGTGTGGCTTGGAGCACTGACTGTACCCACTACCTGTCCAGTAATACAGCAACTGAGGTAAAAACACGATATTCAGGAAAGAAAGAGATTTGGAATGAAAGAATGTTTTACCTTCAGATCCTGTTTCTTAAGTAGAATTCGATACTTGCTTTGACTTAAAACTGTATTTGTGAAATCAACAAAGTGCATCTTGTATGTGAACAAGGATGGTTATGTTACTGAAGTTTTCTGGGTTATGTTAATTGAGCAAAGCCAATAAGATAGGCATAATTGACAAACACAAGAAGAAAACTAATTCAGAAGGTGCTAATGGCTGCAGGGAAGGCTGCAATTTTTCATGTAAATGTTTGCTTATTTATGGTAGCAATTACTGTTACAAAAATATTGAGATGGAGGTCAAGAAGTGATACAACTGATTCTGCATCATTTTGAAATACAGAAATCTCCATAATGATCTCATATCTACTTCAAAATGCTGATCTTCATACTACTATTCTAGTAACTTTCTGGACAGTTTTTTATAACTAGTATCTTTGGAAGGTCAGGGGTTTGTACTGTGTTTGTGCAGAGCTTCAGGAATTAATACTGATGAAGGTGATAAAGTGCAAAAAAGGAATGTGAATCTATGCAAACTGATTTCTATTTTTGCTTAGTTACTTTAAGTTACTTTATGATTCCAATGACATCTACCCAAATATCCCATTTTATATAAGTCTTTTTCCCTTTAGTAAATAATTGGCTGATGTGAACATTATGTGAGATGACCCTGATCTCAGTTGCCCTGATGTATGCGGGCTGCTCCAAAAGTAATGCTTCTATTTTATTTTGTTGGCCCACAACATAAGGGCAGATGTTGGTGGCCTGGCAGTGGATGTTGAATCTTCCCGTCACTGCTCCATTACATCTTGCTGCCATGTGACAGATGGCAGCAGAGGGGCAGTCTGACAAAATGGTATCTGACATGGAAGTGTGTATGAAGCAAAGGTGTGTTTCTCCATCTGGAAAGAATGGCACCTGTTGACATTCATGGATACTTGCTGAGCACTGGAGACCAAAGTGTGGATGTGAGCACAGTGAGGCAGTGGGTAGTATGTTTCAGCAGTAATGACAGTGGCAGTGAATCACCTCCTCTTGTGCAGATATTTATGAGGGCGGCAGGCAAGCTCTTCTTCATCACTGTTGAAAATGCATAGCTAAAAGTGGTGACTGTGTTGAAAACCAGTGTTTTGTAGGTGAGAATTTGCTCTATCAAATAGTGTTATTGTGCTCTTTGTATCTACTGTAGCTTCCATAAGAATAAATAGGAGGTTTTACTTTCAGAGTGATCTACATATATCTGGAGGAATGTAACCCCAGTGGCATTGCCCCAGATTTACAGCAGTAGTTTAAGTCAACTTGGGTCCTGTGTCAGAAGAAGTCTACCAAGCAGTAAATAAAAAAAACCCATCTTCCCAGCTGTAGGTGTCTGACCCTTGGAAAATGTCTTTGTATAAGCGGTTGAGTCATTTCCTTGATTGAGAAATTCATTTTTCCTCAGGGTTCCTTTTCTTGTTTTTCTTTGTTGACGCACTGTGCATGCAAGAGCTTTTTTATTATTTGTATAGTTTCAAGTTGTTTCAGCCATTCAGATTTTTAAAGTAGGGAGGCTTTTCCAGTGTCAGTCTGCTTCTCTGGTAGATGTGTACTGGCAGGTTATTTTTGAGGAGATGCTAGAAGCCGAGCTACCTTTGCTTGTCTGGATGTTCCCTGCTGTGCTCGCTCACAGCTCCACCAATGGCTTTCTCCTCTTGCTAGCTCATACAGCCCATTTTCAAGAACAATCATTGTGGGGGCTAAAGGCACACCTGAACCATGAACTTTAATATATTTGGCATTTTAGTTGACAAGACTGGCCAACTGATTCTCTTCCCTGCAGGCCAGTTGATCCTCCACACTAATCTGCTGATAGCTGATAGAAAATTAAGCAATGTGGTTATTTCCAGGTAGCCTTTTTTGACTGCTGTGACACAGTGTGTAGATGCTGAAATATCTGTTGTAGTAGACATTTGCCACAAGTTGTGTGGAAAAGTATTGTTTATCTCATAGGTGCGAAAGCAATTTTTATGCTGCAGTGTGGTCTTGACTGGCTATTGACATCTTCCGAATTATCACTTCTGATAGAGGGATGCCACTGAATAGAGACAGCTTGCTTTCTTATGTAGCATCTAGGCAGTAATTACTACCTTTGGAGTGAATGCGGCAGCACAGCTTGTGCAGAGAATTTCGCTCTTTTACCAGAGGATGGAGAATTCATCTAAGACACTGTTGTTAAGGACTGAGTGTAGAAAGTTGATTTTTCTACCGTAAATGCCCTAAATGAAAATGTGGAAGATTTAAAGGCTTCCTGCAAGGCATATGATCCTTCTGTATGTGGACGTATTCTTTACTTATAAGAAAGGTGTTCAAGTTTTCTTTCCCCCTTGGCAATAATTCAACTTTCCCTTGGAAAGCTGTAGTCAGTTCAAAGTCAGACACTGAGATCATGTTTGAGTTGTTCCTGTGATATTCAGTAACCCCTTTTTGCTATCCTGTGAGCTCTCATTTTGCTGTCCTTATGCTCTCATCTGCTATATTCTGTCACTTACATTCTCTACCTCTTGTAGGCAGGGATTTAATAAAAACAACAACAAACAAAATCAAAACAAACAAAACAAGCAAACAAGCATAAAAGACCCCAATAACAATTATTTTATGAGATTTCATAAATGTCCACCATTTCTAATGAGCTTTAGTTAACGGGCTATGCATGTCTCTGTGTTACTGTTAACAAATTAGGCAAACAGAAAAAGAACTCTTAAATGTAAAAGTTCAAAGCCTTGCTGATGTTTTCCTTCTTGCTTAGCTTTTACATACACGCAACAAAGATTTCTTTGTCTTTGTAGGCCTTCCATTTAAACATTAGAGTAAGTATCTATCTATCTGGAATAATGAATGTGGTTAGATGTAAAGAAAAAAAAAAGGCCTCTAGATTTATGTCCACATTTTGTTCTTTGCCTGTGAGTGTCAGTGCTTTACAGAGTTCTCTCTTGGGAAGTGCAGAAGTGGCTTCAATTTTATTGTGGGTGCATTTCTTCCTGCTTCAGAGAGGAAGAGTGATTAATCAGGCATAGCTGGGGAAAGCTTCTTTTTATGTGGCCCTTCACACACAGACTGTCAGGGCTGTCCTCTTGAGAGACGTGTATCACTGCCAGATTTTTGGAGTGCCCCATAGCCAGGAGGAGCCTGAGATGGGGCACTGACCATAAGTAACTCTGAGCTGAACAAAGAATGCTGCGTGGCTTGGACCTCCCCTGTTGGTTCTCCACACAGTCCTTGTGAATTCCAGGGACTTAAAAGGTTTGTTACAGTTTTCAAGGCAGGAACAATTCCTGCCTCTTTTTTTTTTTTTTTTTTTTTTAAATCACTCAAAATTAATGAACAAGTCTTTTGTAGAGTGATATCTGCAGAGATTTCTTTTTTATCAGCTTTCTCCTAAAACTCTGTTTTGCTGAACAAATCCATATTGTTTTGATTGATATTACAAGGAACAGAGTATTAGTGATGATTTCAAAATGAGTGCAGCATAGAGGGCTATTCAGTGAAAATCTACAACTAAGAAAAATCTGAATTATTTCTTCTTCTTCTTCTTTTAAAGAAGAACTCATGAATAAAATAAAAATAAACCTTGCAACAGCTTACTTTAAAGTGGCCCATACAAATGTGGCAAAGAAAATCAAAGAAAAACGTGTCCCGTGTTTCCTGTGGCCTTCTGTATCTCTTCCAGAACAGGTGTTCATCTGAGAAAAAAACAGTGTACTGAAATCACATCATCTGCAGTTCTCCACTCAGATTCACTTGAAAGTTTAGAGCTCTACTCATCTCCAATGTTGACTGGAGTTTAGAAAAATAGAATCCACTGTCTCTAAGGATATACGTTGAGCAGGAAAGCATAGCAAGCATCCTTCTTATTTTTGTCTTTTCAAAAATGCAAGTCTTAATGGAGAAGTAAATGCCAGGAGGCAAAACAAGAAGTAAATGTTTGGAGTGCTCGAACAACATTAAGCAGAGCCCCAGTTATGCTAACAGTTATTATAATATCTAGGGTTTTGTTCATAAGTCTGTATTTCTGCAAACAAAACTCGCCTGGATCTTCCATCAAGCAATGCAATTTAGTCTCTGTTTCTGGGAAAAAATTCACCTTTTTAGAGTGCATCCTCCAAGACTGTGTTTGTGTGGGTTCAAATCTGCCTGAAAAAATAAATTTTGTTCAGTGATATTGCCTACTTTCCTTCTTCTCTCCCTGCCTGCTTAGTAAGACAAAACTGGGGAAAATTCAATTCTGAGGGATTTGTTTGGAAAAAAAAATAAGAATTAATTTATACTGCCAGGTATCATGCTGTAATATGATTAGGCTGGCAAAGATAAAACAAAGGAAATATTTAGAGCATGTAGAAATTTTAGAAAAGGTCATTAGCTTAAGTGGATGGGAAATATTTTGTTTCTGAGCATTCAGCAGTTCCTGATCCCACACAACATGTTACGTGCACATGCACATAGACCAATTGCTGCAGACGCTGCAAAATCTTCCTAGTAGCTTATAATGGCGGTATTCCAGTTTAATGTAAAGCCTTAGGGCTACAAAATGTCAGTGCTGAAGAGTAATCCGTTGCCAACTGGAAACTGGTTCTCTCAGGCACTCATTGTTCAACTTTCCGACTGATCACAGACATCGTCCTTGCTGTTTAACTCCCTCCCTCTCGGTAGGAAATCCTACCCAATTCTGCTCTGAAGAAAAACTGAGTGAAAAAATCTTTCTCAGACTGGTCTTGTTTGTTCCTTCTTCTGTTGTTAGTGGGAAAAGATCTTTTGTCTGATATGTCAAAATTAAACCCATTTTTTCACTCAGAATACAGCAGACAGAAATGTTAAATTAAAAATAATGAGGACAAAGGGAAAAAGAAAGCTGATGGTTGAACTTTTAAAACTAAGATGTTGTCAGGTAAACTAATATGCAGGCCTGCAAACTAAAGTTATTTGTATGACAGACAGGAAGAAGACTTGTTGTCTTTTTTATGTTTTAGTTTCCATCCCTCCACCTTTCCTTAGGCATGAGTAGCCCATGCAGATTAAGAAAGTTAAATAAAAACTCTGTGCTTGGTTGCATTCCAGCTAAAAATAGCTTAAGGATTTGGCCATGCTTCATTCAGTCCCTTTATAAAAGCACACTTTTTTTTTTTCACTTTCTCCCTGCAAACTTTTAAGTATCCTGTTTGTACTGACTGTTTTCACAGCCTCATTATGCTTTGGGACTTAAAAAGTGTTTTTGCTTGGTTCTTATTTAAAGATCTTTACAAAGATGTTTCTATAGTTAGGCGTGTTTACTGAAGGATAATGTACCAAAATGGAAAAGACTGAGAGTGATCTGTCTTGATTAGAAGTATTTTTAATTGAATTAATTTACAATATATTAAATCAATTGTGGAAATTTTCTGATTGCCAGCGCAGTACATGCCTTGGAAATGGCAGTTTGGTGTTTATTCTTGTACAATAGGCAGGCCATAGTATTTGGTGGTAGAGATTTGGTTTTAGAGCTCACTTTTTTTTAAAGAGACAGTAATTCTCCTCAATTGCTGAATAATCTCAGTGAGACCATAAAGCCATTTCCTTAGTATATTTTACTGAGATTTTGATCAAAATATGTGTGTTTCACTGAGCTACTCTGTAACTGTGAAGGTCTAAGATAGTAAGGCTGTTTAATGTCCTAGAGTAAGGGCATTGGATGGTAATAGAGCTGATTAATACTTTCATAAAATAGAAGTATATTGAAAGGCTAAAGTATTAAACCAAATGAATCCCAGGCGTAATTCCACTGACTTGTTTAGTCTTATAACTAGTATGAATTTCACCTATTAGGCCAATTCTCTTGGGGAAAGGAGATGCTCTGAAATCGCATAAAAGTCAGGGAGTTTATAAATCACTGTGATTGCTTTCAGGAGAGCTGCAGAAGGAAAAAAATGGAGCTATCTAAAAATAGGAAGGCAGGAGCAAGTCGAGTGCTACAGTAAACCCTTCACCTGAGCATAAAATTAATCCAAATCAATCACAGGGAAAAAGTTCTTAGTACATACTGTGTTTAATCATACAGCCTACTTGTTTCCATCATTGGTCCTCAATAAATTGTGGTTTCAGGGTTTTTGGTTGTTTTTTTTTTCAATAATTTGAAATTTAATTTCAGCAGTGTTATTCAGTGCAGCAGGCTGTAGCTGGTTTATTCCCAGGAAATATTCCCTTTACAGGCAGGTGTCTAATCCAGTGGAGATGAGTGTTGTCTCCACAAATCAGAGTTGGAGAAATCCCACCTGGTGATGTGTTGTTGAGTGTTAGAGAGCATATTCCTACATCAGTGTCTTAGAGTATAGAACATACCAAGTTGCAATGGACCACAAAGATCATTGAGTCCAACACAGGCTCCACACAGGACTGCCTGAAATTCAAACCCTATGTCTGAACCCTTCTGCTCTGGGGAGCCTGTTCTAGTGCCTGACCACCTTCTGTTGTAGAACCTTTCCTAACCCCCAGCCTGAAGCTCCCTGACACAGCTCCACACTGTTGCCTTGGGCTCTGTCGCTACCACCAGAGAGCAGAAGTCAGCACCACCTCTCCACTCCCTATGAGGAGCTGCAGCCACCATGAGGCCTCCCCTCAGCATTCTCTGCTCTGGGTTGAGCAAACCAAGGGATCTCAGCCGTTGCCCATGTGTCTTCTCCTCTAGACCCTTCTCCATCTTCATGGCCCTCACTGGTTGCTCTCTGACATTTTATGTCCTTATGTTGTGGCACCGAAACCTGCGCACAGTGCTGGAGGTGAGGCTGCACAGTGCAGGGCAGAGGGAACAACCATTCCCCTTCCTCATTGGCACGACAGGGTACAGCTGACCCTTTGGGCTGCCAGGGCACACTACTGCCTCATGTTCAACTTGCTGTCTTCTTTCTGTCTTATCAAATTTAAATGGAAAGAGCAGAACCCTTCCAATTAGATAAAACTAAGTCCATGCATAACTAACTGCAGAATCAAAATGTTAATTTACACTATCAAAATATGCTTCAGTGAATTGTAATTGATTTTTGTTTTAATCTGAAAGCTAAAGTATTCTGTGAATATAATCGGGAAGTCTTATGAATCAAGGCCATTGTTTAAATTAAGTGATAAAGCAAACATATTTCTCAGAATTTAGTCTATTTTCTTGTTGAGTCACGTGGGGTGAAACAGATGTTTTCTATCTGTAATTTCATTGAAATCAGTAAACAGGGCTACTACCAAGATTGAATAGGTATACTGTAGAGGATATGACTTGAATTGTATTAGTGTAAACGTGATGTATGGTGTAAAGTGAAATTAAAATGAAAAATTATTCATTTGATACTGAAGAAATATTGTAAATGAAGTAAAATAAATGCTAAAGCATAAGGAAAATATAAATGCAATGTACAAAGCAAGGGAAAGAGGTGGAAATGAGAATCTAGATTTAAAATTCAATTTCATAAGAAGATGCAGAAATGCAGTATAACACAAATTCTCAAAATGTAGCCTTACATTCCATTGACTTTACATCTCTATGAATTAAAGCCATTGGGTTGTTGAGCAGTAAGAGGCTTCAGTGCATCAGGATGACTTGCAGGTCAGAGTTACCTCTGTTCTGTTTATGTTAGACATCACATATCAAGTGGTTGTTTTCTTTCAGGGCTCACTTGAAAGCCCTCAGATTACTGTGAAAAACACAGCAGCCTTCATTGGCTCATCTTTTTCTGAGGGCAGACTGAACAAAAGTGATTTTCTTTCCATCATCTGTGATGGCCTAAGGATGTGATTGAGACAAAGTTTTTTTGGAGGAGAAGTTATCTTTTATTAGTTAGGTAAATGTCCTTGGAAGAACTTTTGGGTATACTAGCTCTCCTTCAAAGTGAGATGATGTTTTACTATTATCCTAAAATAGCTCTGTTATATTTATAAAGTCAAAGACCTTTTACTAGCACTGAGCTAATAAAATAATATTTTATTACCTAACTAAACATTGATTCAGTTGAGCAAACACATTTTGCTTTCCAACATCCTATCCACTGAAGAATGCCAAATGCAGTATTCTGGTTTGGATTTCCAGAAACATTTGTGGGTGAGCTAGAAGAATATTTCAGGAAAACCAAGTCATCTGTGGGTAGAAGAAGCAAGTGAGAGACAGAATAAACTATAGGGAAAATAGTTATGCAGAGCTTCATGGTGAAACCGAAGAACTTGAGTTGATGGAAACCCTGAGAGCCATGTCTTGTAGCCATCACCCCAGTATTTCACTCAAACATGTGAACTGATATTTGCTCTTTGTGTATAGAGTGGAGTAGGTGCTAGCATCAACAATAAGCACTAGTGAATTATCTGAAGTTGTCATCAGCTTTGCCTTGCAATCTGTTGTTTAAAGAAGCTAGTCAAATAATAAAAACTTGACCAATGTTAGATTTAGAAACTCCTTCATGAAAATAACAAGCAGGTTTTGTTGCAGTTTGCTGTTAAAGAAAATAAAATTAGCTTTTGCTACTTTGGTAATACATTAATTCTTTGATTACCCAATAAGGAGTTGAGAGTTAAGCAGGCTTAGCTTTAAATGCTGTATTCAGACCTGTATGAGCAATTAGCAATGAAATGCTAAATATCCCTTCAGATTTTTCATTTTTTCCTTTAGAAGAAAAAACTGCTGCAAGTAATTATTTGTCTGGAAATAGTGACATCGTTGGTCTGGAAATAGTGACTTCTCCTTGTGTGTTTGGCATTATGAAGTTAGAATGCAGAAAAAAAGAAAAACTGAAGTAGGAGTTTTACTCCAGCTTAAGGAGTGCTTAGATTTCAGTACATTTCAGCTCTTCCAAAACATCCATCAAGTATGAACTATACACAGCATCCCAAGAAAGAGTATCCTCTCCTATCTTCAGACAAAGAAGCATAATGGGACGCAATTGCAAAACTGGCTAAACACAAGTGTTTCCACATCAGTGAGGTGCAATTGACCTTGAAAAGGGAAAAAGTCTGGATGTACATAGGGTGCGTTGTTCTACAGATACAGTCCAGTTCAAACTGAGGTTGGGTCTAGCGCTGCCTGTATGAAAAGGTGATTTACTAATGCACATAGCATGTCTTTTAAGCCAGTGTAGATCTATTTATTGGAATTTCCCTGAGTTTCGCTGCAGTAACAAAGAACAAAACATAGCCTTATGTAGTTTTATAAAGTGCTCACAAACCAATGAAGTCAGTACTTCAAATATTTGTTGCTATTCAAAAAACTGAAAGATACAGCTAGTAGATTCAAAGAAGGAATAATCATACAAACAGATAATGATTAATATGTTTTAAAATATAATTATGAAATGTTACCTAACCATGACAAAGATAATAAAACCAAATGTCAGCTTTCATTTGCATAAATAAAATTGTAAAATGCTTCTGAGAGCTTGTATTGTTTTTTAATTGTTACATGTTTAAAAGCCTAGGGACTTAGCCAGGTACCTGCTGCTATTCACACATTATTCCTTTCTCATTACCTAATGACTAGCTGGAGAAAAGCACTGAGCTTCATAAAGGCAGTACATCTTTTTCTTCAAACCTCTTTCTGTTTCCCAGAATCCCTCTGGAAGTCTGAACATAGAGTAGACCGGGACCTTTCTCCCTAGTAAGGACCTGCTGCAGAAGCTCACCTTGTAGCTACTTGTTCTTTTGAGGAGTTCACACAATGTCAGTTGACAGAGGCCATCAACGGTACTACATCATCATTTAACAAAATGTTCTATTATGTGTCATGTTAACAAAATTATTTATGCTCCTAAAATTAAAGTTTTGAAATCTGTAGTTAAGTAAACTCTTCTTTCTTGCATGGACTCTTCAGGTTTTCTGTATGTGGGCATACTGGGATAATTGTACATATAATCTTTTAAGCAAATAAATGCCTGCTTTACTGTTATCTAGCTAGTTTGCTGCGAATCTGTAGGTTCTGCTGACTGTGTATGATTTCCAACAGAGCTGATCTTCTGAAAACATCCCCAAATGTTACTGTTACTGCCTGCATCCAACTTGCCATCCAGATGAGCTCCTCATTACATGATTTCATCCCTCTTCAGTAATTTTTCAGAACTCTCCTTTCTTGTCTCTTCAGTTTGCCTCTCTCGACGTACGAAGAAACATAGCCGTAGTCTCCTATTTCTCTGTCATCCCTGTGCTCCTATCTTTTGCTCTCTGTGCTACTTCAGCTACTCTGAGTGGCTTGTTGAAGCAGTTTCCTTCCACAGGGAGAGCAAGCTGAGAATCAAATCGCTCACTGACTCTCATAAAGAATACAGTACTGACATGCATGTGTGTGCTGGCTGTTATAGCTGTGCATTTGTGTGTTCTTCAGGAAGTGTCCCTGGGACTCTGTGGCCACAGCTATCAAAGCACAGGGAAAATTCTCCCCCAAAGAATTCATAGTTCAGAAGATGGGGAACAAAATGATGGGAAAATGTGAGGAAAAAGTGATGAGAGCATGATGATAGCAACAAAACTAATAGTCTCTCTTGCCTGGTATTGACTGCCTTCAGCTACTATCACTTCATTTATCACTTGCTGTAGAGAACTTCTGATTAGGTTATCAGTATCGTGACCCATTCCCCTTTATTCCTTATTTTCTTTCACAACAGGACATTTGTACCATTACTTAGTACTATTATTAGTCTTGTAATTTGTTTTTCTGCATATCAGAGCACCATGCATACCCAGCATACAATGCAGCTCATAGTAAGCCTATTCTATTCTATATGTCTTTGTAGAAGGTGAACCTTACTGTAGCATAGAAGTACAAAAGCAACGCGACTGAAAAGTTGTGTAGCTTTTTCTCTTTTCTTTCCTGTAATATTGGTTACGTGGAAGTGATCAGAAAATCCAATCAAAAGTATACCAGTATAAAGAATAAGAAAGCTCTCAATTATGTGTCACTTTTCCATCTAATTTAATTTGTATAGAAAGGGGTTTCATACCCTGTATGCCTTGTAATGTTGGCAATCTGTCTTACACCAGTCCTTTCAACTGGTGCAAGTGCACATAGATGATTTTTAGGTATTGCGTACAAGGGACAGTAGAGGTTAAGAAAAATATGTTTGTGATAGTCCTTAATACTTAACAAAATTAATTCTCCATATTGAGCCATTTCTAATGAAAACACGGATAAGATATATCTAGAAATTGTACGAGAGGTAAAAACTGTCAGCTCCTCTCTTTATCCTGCAGCTTTGGCTAAGCTTTCAGATTCTGTACCCTAAACTGATGAGCACCTGAAAATATGATCAAGATCTTGGACTTTGACACAATGCTTCTGAGAGCAGCAGGGCAGGAATTGAAGGAGTTGTGTAATCTTGGTATTTTGAGCTGACTGGTTTGGGGCTAAGTGATTAAAATTTCCAAAAATCTCATCTGGGATCCGCTTTTGCACATTATCAGATTATATTGCCCTGGCACAAGGAGGAAGGGTAAGTCATATACCCAGAGCAGAAAACCACAGCTGTGTCCAGCTGTGTACATTGCCAATAACCCTGAATGAAAACCTGTTATACAACGTACCGAGCCTTCAGATGGTATACCGAGAATGTCATATGATTTATGGGCCTCCAGCTGAGATATAAGATGCAGAAGGATCCAAGCATGTTTCTACACTGTAGATTCATTGAGACAGAAATAATTTATTTTCTCTGAGTGGGAAAACAGCTTACAAATTTTTGGGAGGACTTAAGCTGGAGATGCCCCAGAATACCTGAAAGGTACTAGAAAGCCAAATCTTATTTCTGTCATGAAAAAATAAAAGGAACTTGTTTCAACTTTAGTGATATATTAAAAACCCTGAAAGCTAAAGAATTTACTTCTTTGCCTGAGTGCTTCATTTTTAGCTTTTGTATACTTACCTGTATTTTTTTCACCTTGCCATTTAAGAAATCTATAAGCCCAAAACAGTAAAGATTTCTGTTTTTGAGAGAGATACGCTACATATGTGGTCTCCTAGCACTAGGCATAGATATGCGTTATAAATGTAATTGGTGGGGAAAAACATGAAACAGAGATCTTCTCACAAAAAAATGTTATGTAACAGCACAGGCTACTATTAGTCATTGCCATAATCTCTGAGCTGTTTTCATTAAAATCATGCCTGTTCTTAATTTTTTCCCTTTCTTTCACCCAGTACTACCTCAGCGTTAAGCATGAGGATTACATTAGCACGCATGAGAACATTCTTATTCTGATGTCTTTGAGAAAAGCAGCAAAGCCACCAGGATGCAGCAGCATCAGAAGAGGATGTGAAAGCATGGCAATTGTATAGCAAGTGGTTTTCATTTGAGTTTTGCAGTGAGAAGTACTTCACTCTATTAAGTTTTCTGTTCTCCTTACTGAAACACTTCTGCAACTACAGACCTTAAGGGAAAAGGTTCTTGAAGAACACTCTTACTGCTTAAAAGTAAAGCAAGAAAATAAACACAGGATACTGAAATGCATCTTACAGCATGAGACCATCAAGACACAAAATTGATCAACCCAGCTCTAGCAGTATTACATGGCTACTGTGTTTTGCAGGTGCTTCTGAGAGGTTTTCATTTTTTTCCAATATATTCTCAGTAATGGTCATTCAAAAGGAGCAATGTTTGGAAGTGCATCATTCTGTTCAATACTGCAGACAAAGACTGAGATCTAGGAGAAAAGTTTCCAAAAGGAGAAAAGTGTGTTTGAGTATCAAGGAGTGATGTGTTTGGTTGTTCAGCCTCCTGTGCAGAGCTCCAACAACACCAGTGTCAGAAACATTTTGACATTTCCTGAGGAACAGTTTGTCCTTCTAGAGAGAACAAAACCAGTATTTTCATTCTGTGTAAGACAGTTAAAAGATCGTTCACAAACATGTATGGTGGTGATATCTACTTCCTAGCAGAGAGGATGAGGAAGAGACAGCACTGGCAATTAACGTGGATCATAGTACTTGTTACAATTGAGCATTGTGAAGCATTTTTCCTCAACATGAGTTGTTTCAGGAGAAGTATTTTTTCTTTCCCTTTGTCATTTATTTAAACAAATTCTCATCAGCTTCTGTGACTTGTCCCTCATGAGACCGGCAGTGCTGCTGACAAAGGAAGACTCAAAGATGAACTGTCTCACATAGACAAAAACATGCTGGTAGTTTCCTTTGTGGACACTTGAATGTCTGATAGATTTGCTTATTAATTTTTTCTTCTGTTAGTTAGGTAGGTAGCCAGTTTGCACAAGCAGACCGCTTCTTACCCCCTTGTACACCCGAGTGGTCAGCTGTGCAGCTGCCTGGTCCTGCAGGCATTTTGGAAGGCTGTTGAAGAAAGTTAACTCCTTACTCTCGAAAACTCCTTAGCACAATGTCATGACCCAGTAATAATAAGCAAAGTTAATCTGGTCCCATGGAGTATTGGTGGAATACTTGATGGCATAGCTTTTGTAATTTATCATGACAGTCAAAGCTCTTGGATTCTAGTTTAAGTAGGAGAGCTTTTTTGGAAGTGCACCTGCCTTCCTCCTGTTGACACTTTGCAGCCACCTTGCCTGTGTGACTCATGTCCCACTCAGTGCCTTTCTGTGTCTGGACCACGTGGGTCTTGTTGTGATAAAATAAGAGAGGCAGGGAAGCAGGCAATCTTTTGCTCTAGCAATCTGTCACTCTTCTTTTACAACTGTGTGCCAATAGTGTAATGAGTGGTGACATGGGAGGAACATGACAATAATTTAGAAGCTGAGAGAAGCAACTGCATGCTGGCATTGACAAGATATGTGTATATTTATCTTGGGTAAGAGTACAGAAAAATGAGTGCAGTGAAGCTGCAGGAGATGTTGCCAGCAGGAGGAGGAATGGCATTGGGAAAATTGCAGCCTTGCACACTGTGATTATTATTTACCCTGTGAGGAAGCAAGAAAAGTGCTAAACATAACACATATAAGATGCCTGCCTCAAAAAGGTAGTTACTTCCTGAGGGAAATATTAAAAAAATTAAAGCCAGAAGCAGATGAAGAGCAAAGGAACTAAACTATTGTAAGACATTAGGAAAATGAAATTGAACAGATTTCTTAGAATTGAAGAAAGAAAAGGCATTTGGCTACAGTATAGAAAGCTATTTTGAATATGGTCTGTTGAACCTTTGGAGTTATGTTTTGATTTATATGAACATCAATGGACCAAAGTTTTGTTTTATATAATCAATTATAAGCCTACTGGAGTAGTCCCTTATCTTTGGAATATACTTGGACAGTGTTCAGACCTTTCCTGTCCAAATTAGAAGTGTGCTAGCTCAGTGAGAAGCCCTTAGTATTTGAAATCAGCCTTCTCCTCATCTCTGATACTTGAAGTTTGGTACAAAAAAAGTGAAGGTGAAACCTTCATTTTTTATGGTAACTGCTATTCAGAAGACAGTATACTTTTATTATTTTTAGATAGCTACATTTGAATTATGCCCACCAGTCTGACAGATGATGGGCTGATTTTCTGCCCAACAGATGTTCCAAGATTTGTCTCTGCACGCTTTTTAAATCAAGTACATAAATCAAAATTCACGTACATGGAAGCAAGTCAGGCTGTGTCCTTCATCATCTTTGCCTTGTGTTGTGCACTGGAGGGAGATTACATCAGGGAGAAAGAGAGAGCCTGGGGGGAAAATGGAGAAAAAAGAAAAAAAAAAAAAGAATAAGACAGGCTTGAGAAGATCTTTGCTATGTTTTAACATTAATGTCAGTCTGTCAGTCTTTAAATGAGTAGCAGGCAACTCAGAACCGCATTGGCCTACCAACTACATGACCTAAACTGAATGTGCAAGCACTGTGGCCATGCTGGTATTTTGTCATTGGGAACAAAGCTTAACAGCTTTATCCAGCAAGGGAAGATACTGAATGTTTATTGTTTTGAAGTGTAATTTACAGTGTCTTGCAACTCTGAAGAAATATATTTTGGACACCTACAATTAATTAAATATGAAAACTCAGAAAAAAAAAAGCAACCCATGAGACTGAGTCTGTGAATTTGGATTCATTCTCCTTTTTTTGATATTTCTTGTAAGGTGTCAAGCTCATTCATTTTAGTGAATACACAATATAATGCTGTATCTAAATCAGAATTGTGATAGATATATCTTGTATATTTTCTCAACATTGGATGCTCAATTTTTTTATTGCTTCAGTGTTTTTGCTACTTATGGAAAGAATTCATTTGGACTTGATCTGACTGTTTTCATATAAGATGGGAACTTCAAAATCTCAAGGTCAGAACCTTTAATCACTGATTTTTTTTAAAGAAAGTGGTTTATTTGCTAGTTCAAGTCATCTTTCAGATGTGCAGATTTTACTCATGTCATCATTTCCTGCCAAGGAGGATTCATTTATTTTATTATTCAGTATTCACAGATATAGAGAGAATTAAGAATATTTATTATTGTAGGTGGAATATCACATGTGAAAAGAAGTTTGAGTGAGAAAAGGAAAATGCTTTGTTGTTGATACACAAGGGCAGCATCAGTAATTGAAGAGCTGCTGCTCCCTTCTTGCACATCAGAATGGGTTATGTTTGATTTAAAGGTCTGCCTCAGTTTTTCTATCCATGAAAGGAGAGTACCAATAATTACCAACCCTAGCAGAAATTTAGAATGGTGATTATGATGCTCTGTTTCTTACATGAAGAACAGTAAAAATGGAACTTCGCTTATCTAATTCTTATTCTAAATACAGGCAGTCATCAGTCAAGCTGGTAGTCTTCCATCAAATGGGTCTCCAACCCCATCTGTATACTTTCCTACATAATGTGCTGACTATAGCTACACTAAGCCACAACACTCCTGTTGCACTCTACACAGAACTGCACTTATTTGAGCAAGTATTGTTTTTGATTGAACAATTAATGGCAAATTATTAGGAATTACTCTGATCATTAATGGAAGTCATTATGTACAAATCTGGTATGATAGCCTTTCGTGATACTTGATAAAACAGGTAATGGAAGTTTTCTCGAACTGTCCTTGCATGCTACATGCAATGAAGTATCTGCCTTCTGCTCCAAGTGCTCTCACTTCAGCTGCTGGCCTGAGGTGTGATCCTTCACACAAGTCTATGCCTTAACCAAAGCCCATTTTCACCAGCAGGAATTTTCACATTCAATTCCATGAGCTTTGAGGAAACTCAGCACCATTGGTTCTGTTAAGCACAGGATTGCATTATTTATTCAGAAAAGGCACATGCATGAGCTGAAGTTAGACCAAACTAGTTATTTCTGTAGGAGCAGAGGAAAGCAAGTGGTTTGGTATTTGCAGGCTAAAGAAATGTTTTGCAGATTTTTATTTTTAGTTTGTTGAGAAGCCTTTTTATACAGTTTACTCCCCATGAAAGGAATTTGTTGTAACAACATCCTAAATAAGAGTCCAAACAAGATTCCTAGTAACGAAAACCTAATGGTTCATGGAGACAGTATGACTAAACAGAGTTTCAGTTCCCTTCCCCATGACAGTGTGGCAAAAACCACTTGAAAGCAATGCTCGGGTGGCTAGAAGCCACACAAGTGGCTGGCAGAACAGTCTGTTGCTGACCTTATCTACAGGTTTCCAGTAGGTACACAACTGCTCGTTATGCTCCTCAGTTGTGCAAATGGCATAAGAAAATGCACAGAGGTTCTTCTCTAAGGCTTTAGCACCCAGCATTGAAGTACATGGCTTTACTAAGAAAAGACCCTCTGGCTGTTGTGTTGGTCTGGTGATTAGCATCCAGACTGAAGAAGCAGAACTGTTTCGTGTCCTGATTCCAGGCTACACCTTTTTTCTTCTATTTGTTCTACCTGCAGATGTTGCTATGAGGAAAAGAGTCAGCAATGACTGATGTGGAGCCCCTGGTGACAGACTTCGCAGCATCGGGAAGGGCAGGCCGCCGGAATGCCTTACCTGACATCCTGGGCTCTCCTGCTGGTGCCGGGACCTCAGACTTGCCACACAAACTGGCCGAGCTGTCTGTTTCAGAAGGTAGCACCTGTGTGTTCCAGAAGCGGGCATCTGCATGTAGCCATCCTTTGCTTTCTCCTTAAGACTTCTGGCACCATGTAATTTTGATGTCAATACCAATAGTTCTTTCTTCATTCAGGTTTAAGTTCAGTCTTCCAATGCAGTTTTGTACTCCTAACAAGGCAAGTTAATTTTAACCCAGACTGAGTCTGCCATATCCACCCGCAGACTCACTGTGCAGCAGTCTGGGGAAAGGTGCTGGAAACTGAATGCTGGCTCACATGAAGAAGAGGAACCACAGTTACATTGCTGGACAGCTTGGCAGACCACCATGCCAGCTATTAATTAGAGTCTCCTCCTGCTCAAGGGTAGCTTAGCACAAGACAGTAAGCTGTGCTGCTGATCCAATTACAGCTATCATTCTAACTTAGAGATAAAAATTAGGAGCGCTAAGTCCTTCTGCTAAGCTTCAGACTTTGCTGTCTGAGATCAGTGCTGCATTTCTGATGCCGATGAAGTGAGAATTATATGTTGCCCCTGAGCATGGGTTGCTCTTACTTTTTAAATCTTGATTTGGAACAAGAATTTTTCTTCTCATGCCTGCCGCTGCCAAGGTGGTCCCACTTCCAGCAGCAGCAATGGTCTGCAGGCAGCAGAGTAGGAGGCAAGTCTGTACTGAAGGGTGGAGGGCTCACAAATTCCTACTGAAATAGGTTACAGGAAAATTCTCAAGCTCAAAGGGTGTATATCGTGCTTCTATATTACTTGAAGCAGTGTTGAATTTGCATCCTCTTAAAGCACCATAAAATTGTGGGAAAATCTTTGATTACAAATTGTCCTTGCTTTGATCATTTCATTTATATTCATGTATTTGGGCTTTTGTAATCCAACCCCATCTGGGGCCTGTTGAAGGACTTCCAGTGGTGAAGAAGAGAATGAGTAGAGGCATCACTTCCAGGAGGAATGAGAAGAAAGACTGGATCACAGCCTCCTCTCTTAAAACTAGGAAGGAGAGGAAAAAACATTATCTGAATGGGTGCTGGAAGGAGGCATTACTTTTGCAAAAGGAAAGGCTAAGGGTTTATGAAGAGCAGAGGACAGACATGAAAAAATGAAAGCCAGCAAGGATAGCAGTTATATATCCCTAGTTGAAGGGCAGTACTGAGGAGAACTGGGGGAATCTGGAAAAGCAGATGGAAGGGCAAACTGTTAAGAGTGCATACAAGGTTATGCAGGTCAGCAACAGCAGATGAGACGCAGTTCAGACTCCTTGAATTTGAGATGTCCTTGCAGATGTCCTTTTTCTGGTGTATGTGACTGCGACATTGAAAATCCATTCCAAAGTATAGACAGGCAATTAACATTTAATGCTTTCATTTTCAAATACGTTCTTTCTAATTCCAAAAAGCTCTTCCACTTGGCACCATTGCACACAGTGACCAGGGGCCATGTTCCTGCAGGAGGGAACTGTTTCCCTTGTCAAAGAGGAGGCAGGTGGGAATTTGGTACTGTGAAAGTAAAGCTCTTGGACTGGAACATCCAACGCATTGGAATATTCATTGCTATGCTATGAATAACTAACCTTTGTATTGCTTAACCTTTGTATTAACCTTGAGGGGCATACATAAAACCATGTTAAACAAAGCTAAAAAAAATACAACAGTATAGATAAGTTCCTCGTGTTTGTTTCATTTTGACTCTGGAAAATTGGAAATAATATACTTTTTAAGGCATGGAAAAATTTTCTCTGATATGTATATATTTTTTTCCTGCATGAAAGTAAACATGAAAGAGTGAGTGTTGTCTTAAAAGAAATGTTACAGCACAAGATAGTAGAAGTACTCCAGACAGAGTAATCCTTTCCTGGTGCTCATCCAAGTGCATTAGGAAGAAATGAAACACAGCTACATTAGTTTGAGCAGAATGTACCAGTGCTTTCTTACAACAAAAGGAGATTTGAAGAACAATTCATAGCATGGAATTATCCTTTGCTTTTTTCATTGGCACGTACCTACACCAGAGCATGCCCAGAAGGAGTAATTGCTGTTATCAGCAGTTTGCAGTCATGATAATAAGTGAATGCAGGATACAGCTAGACGCACTGTGACTAGTGGGCACTGCTTGGGTGCTTTTGTGAATTGGGAATTCCACAAGTATCAAAATGAGAATTGCAGCCTCATTTTCTCGTCAGTTAAACTTCCAATTGGGCAGCAAGCAAAATTGAGGGAAAGTCATCAAAATAAAAAGAAAGTTTACAAGTTCAAATGCTGTGACTGGGAAATTGTTTGTTTGCAATACATTTGTGGCTTTAATGGACAAAACTTGCTTGTCTTTGGCTTTAGTAATAAGCTGTTAAAATGAAAACCACTGCCAGCTCAGAACAAAGAGGTTGGATAAATGAGAAAAGCAGAGAAGATAGAACATGTGGCTATATAAAGCATGCCCTATTTTTTTCTGGCAGTCTGAAAGATTCAGTGCAGACTATGGGGAATGGTGAGGAGGGCTCTCCATCTTGCTTCACATTTAGCTAATGCTCATTGGATCATACATTTCCTTTCCTTCTAAAAAGCTG
This sequence comes from Phasianus colchicus, assembly GCF_987193195.1. Lineage (NCBI taxonomy): Eukaryota > Metazoa > Chordata > Aves > Galliformes > Phasianidae > Phasianus > Phasianus colchicus. The sequence continues at coordinate 60,981,382 of NC_143437.1, read as the reverse complement.
TCACTTGCTGTCAGAGTGAAAGGTCAGAAAAGGGATTTGCTAATACCTTCTGTCTGGTTTAGAAGATAAAAGAGACTTTGCATATATTCTTTATGAAAATGCAAGGACCATTGCTGTGTAATACAAATTCCTGTGCACTCTGGACATTCCACTAAATTAATATTCACTTTGAAATAAATGGAGATGTTTTGGCATCTGTTATTTTTCACAAAGCCCAACTCTGACAGGAAGGCTATCTGTACCCTGCCCACCTCTGCTGATGTGTTAGTTTTAGAGAGTTGATACTTCCCAAAGTTGGTCTGATGGGAAGCCATGGTGGAACCATATTAAACAATCATAGAATCATATGATTGTTTAATATGGTTCCACTATGGCTTCCCATAGAATAGCCTTGGTTGAAAAGGACCACAGTGATCATCTAGTTTCAACCCCCTTGCCACGTGCAAGGTTGCCAACTACTAGACCAGGCTGCTCAGAGCTACATCCAGCCTGGCCTGGAATGCCTCCAGGGACAGAGCATCCACAGCATCCTTGGGCAACCTGTTCCAGTGCGTCACATGAGATTTCAAGATTAGAGAAGAATCTGCAAAAAATTTGAGAGCAAAGAGGTTATACTGACCTTCTGTAATCTGCTTTAGGGGTCTGTTCTGCTAATAATTTATGTTGCTTGGTGAATATAATTCTAGGTAGCTGTGTATAACTCTCTGGATACACAGCAGCTTAGCACCTGTAGCACCTGTGCTGCCAAGTAAGAGTTTGGATTTTCCTCTACCAAACTCTGTTTATCCTGTCTACAAGACTCCACTAATATTGGACATCAAGCCCCAAACAGAAGCAGACAATAGAGGACATGACTCTGTCTCCCTTTCCTTAACAGTGCTGTGCTATGTAATACTGAAGAATGTCAAATAACTTGAGTTCTTAATTTACCAGTGTTAAACTATGAAGCCTCCAAACTGTTGCAGACAACATCAAGCAGTTTATGCCGAGATTTAGCTGATAAATTGTGTACAGTGGTGTAGATATACTGTGGTAAGCGGTGACGAATATATATATTATTGTCTGTTTGTGATGTGTTAGTGGCAAATCTCCAGGGAAATTCCTGAAATTTCACCTCTTAGATTATGATTGTTAAATCAGGAAGATGATACAACCAGATTTGCAGAAGCTATGGTCTGCTGTTTTGTTACCATTGTTAATGCTATGTGAGACTTGAGGATAGTGTGAAAATAATTGTGCTTTGCAAGGAAATCAAGGCAAGAGGAGTTCTCATTTCTCAGTGAGAGAATATGGGCTTCAAAAGAGACAGCATAATTCCATGACCATGAATCAGTTCTGCTGGTGTGCTTTTATTTGTACTAGCCATGTCATCATTCCATTCTGATCTATGAAAGAGTGAATTTCAAAATCAGAATTAATATATATATATATGTACACACCATCATCTTGTGAAAAAAAGATGAATTCTGCTATGTTTTTAGTGGCAAAGAAGGTTGGGCAAATAACAAACATGTTCATAAAATGTAATGTTATCTACCACAAACCAAGCAGTGCTCAGAGGAGTGATATATTCTAACCTGACTTTGAAAACAACTCAGAAAAAAAGAAAAGTTATATCTGATCTGATACTTAAAATTGATCAGAATGTGCAAGGAGCATGGAAATCAGCACCAATAGGAAATTGTTTTTGGACAATGTCTGTGCAGGTTCTTTATCTTTTGAGTTTATCACTCTTTCCAGAGCACCCATGAGTTTGGTAATAAAGAGCCAATCCAAATAGAAGTTTTCGATAAGTCCAAATATTTGACTGCAATTAAAAAACTGTAAGAATGTGTGCATTATAAATGTTTGATTGTGTTTTTTCTAGATGAAGGAGCAGAGGGTGGAGAAGTATCATCATCCAAAGCCTTGCTGGAAAGTCAAGAGGCAGAGGGAAAGAGCAGCAATTCCTAATACCTAAGGACTACTCGACTGATGAAACCTGTCAACAGACTTTGCAGAGTTTCCCTGTGTTACCTATTTTGAAGTGTGGTAGCAACTGCAACAGCACAGGAAAGACTTTCGTGACACACTTATATCTAGATGGCTTTAACATGGAACTACTTTTTTTTTCTGCTGTCATTCATCAGAAACAATGTTCTACACATCCAAATGGGAAGAAAACTAAAGAATGTATCTGCTCTGCTTTTTTTTGTTGTTGTTGTTGTTTTTAGTTTTTTTTTAATGATTACTTTATTCATCCAAACTGATCTTCTTTGGCAGTTTTAATGAACATAGATAGCAGATGTACCAGGTAATGATTACTTTAAAATAAAAGTCCTATTTCTTAATTTTCTAAAATAGCTTATTTGTTACACAGGGGTGTATTCACTCTCCTTTAGGATAATAAGTATGTATTAGATTACAGACCTAATCTGCAGTATATCTTCAGAGATTTTTGTTCTCATTAGGTATAAGTAGATGGATGTGACAAATAGGAAAACTAACTTTTTTTTCTCTCTTCTTCCCGACTTCAAAGCATTTTGTTTAGCACTTAAACTACCAGTGTTCATTTTTGAAGTCTCTTTACACTGTATTTAATTATGGCAGATCATCTCACCTATCCCACTCCTAGCAGTCTTGCTATTTCTATCATTTCTGTTTTCAGGCTTATTATTGTAGCTGTTCATGTATATCTGAAATAAAATAGCCATGTTTGTAAGTGATTAAAACTGTTCATCTCACTATGGAAATTAAATAGCTATCATATTTTCTGTCTTCTGTTGAATCTTTGATGTTTCTTTTATATGACAAGACTCAAAACCCCATAGTATATAATTATTGCATCTCATTTTTGCTTTATTTTTTGCTGCTGATGAAACTGTTCCAGTGTGATTTTTACAGAGTTTTATCTATTGAAATGCTTTGTGTGTGTGTGTGTGTGTGTGTGTGTCTAGAGCTGCGGCTGTTTTTTGTACACAAAGTACACATACTGACAATCAAATTTTACCCACAGAGTCTCTCTGCTGGACTGTGGCAAGATGGAGGAAGTGTCCCACATAGGCACATCACACAATTGACTGATATTCCACCTACAAAATATTTGGGAATTTTATGGCTGGTGGACATCTTGCAAGAGGCTTTTCCACACAGCTACCATTCATAATAGGCATTTATTAATAGGCTGTCTTTTGGGGACCATTCAGTAAAGGGTAGATTTTATCTAGCCGAAGCAACAGTGGGTTCCCTCCAGCTATCTGTACTCATTCAACAAATGCAACATCCCAGAATTAGTTTCAAGTTTGGAAAAGGAAATAACATACTCCATTGTAGCAAAATGGGTGGCTTAAGACAGTCTGAAAACCTGAGCTAGCAGAGGACAAAAGCTGAAAACCACAATGGAGAGGGACATAAAATTAACTGTATTTGTGGTGCACACCCTTGTTCTGTGTTACAGTCCTTTTCTCATACGCCAGCCTACTTTATAGCATCAGGACACATGAAAGCGTTCAGTTTTTAGAAGTTAAAATGATCCAATGGGATTCAAGTAGTTGAGTATTACTGAAGCAGAATTCCTTATATGCTTTAAGTGGAGCATATGTTAAAGTGTTCTTCTGGGTCACAGCCTATATTGAATTCTTCCTTCACAGTTGCAGCACTGGATATATTTAGAATTTTCTCTTACGTTAAATAGACACTGAAATTTGGGTTACAGGAACAGATACTTAAATATTTTTCTACTTTGAAAAGCTTTGAAGGGTTTTTGTTTTGTTTTGTTTTGTTTTGTTTTTCCTATTGAAATACCAATCATGTGAACCAATTAAATTTAGCAAATTATTTGTGTGTATAAAATTACTCAACAGACATACACATACAACTACTCACAGATACTGAACTTAGAACTTTAACCAGGGTGATAAACACATTGGAGAATTGGTGCTTACTTTGCTCTTGAGCTGTATGAACCTGTCATTGAGAATGTAGAAAGAAGGTTAAGAAGAAACTGCATAAGATGTAAAGACAAACAGGAAGATTTAAAATGCAACTCAGTTAAAAACAATTGGTATGAGAGACATTGTGCTGAAAACTTTGGTCCAGAAGAATTTATTAGTTCTGTATTACACCTCACTCAGGCAGACAGGAGTTAGCCAAGCCCCTTCTGAGCTCTTTGGGTACCCCAAGGCCACGGTGCCCAGAAGTCAGTGGTTTAGGCAGGGTTACTGTCTGAAGTACAGCTAGAGTTGGGCAAACTCTGGTTCCTTTTCTTGCTGGTATCTTGAAGATTGACAGTAACTCCTGCTGGACTTTAACTGTGCCTGTAAAGAGCTAAGTGTTTCTGAATTCTCCCTGTTGAGCCAGTTTATCTAGTTTTAACCAATATCCAAGACATACCACCTTCCTATTAGCTCAGATAATGAATAATTAATGATAATATTTTCTCTTAATCCATATAGTAACAAAGTTATGGCCACAAATCAGCAGAATATTTTAAAATATGCTTAGCTTTAAATGTAGATTAGTCTCAGTGAAGTAAGTAGAAATACTTAGTGCTTAAAATTAGGTGCATATTTAATTAACTTGATAAATTACAGCAGCAAACTTCTATTAAGGCTAATTTTGTATTATAATGCATTAATCCCAATTTCCATTTGCAGCAAGTGCAGCACAGGTAATGACATCTTTTTCATCAGCATAAAAGCACCATCCTGGGCTTTTATAGAGCCAAGACATTTATTTAAGTACCAAGCAAAACAGTAACTTTGTTGTCTCCAAATTTCAGAACTCAATGAGGTAATTATTAATTCTCAGCCACTCTGCGTACTTAAAAAAAAAAAAAAAAAAAAAAGGACAGAAAATAAAACTCTGTAACTTAATTGTGCATACATTAGAAAATTTAATAATTTAGATTCTTTGAACACATAAAAAATTGGCCTCACTCTTTTTCAGATATCATTAAGAAGGTAATTTTCTTTGGTTCAGCTGTTCATCATGAGCTCCATGTAAGAGGCAAGCGAACATGCTGAGGCACATCTTCTGCTATTATAAACTAGGAAAGTTCCATTTGTTTTCTGGAAGGCAATGAAGGAGTAAGTAGATTTCAAGGTAGGGTACTGATTATTAGAACAATCTAATTTATGCTTATTTGCTATGATTTCTTATTTAGCTACCTCCACCTGTGCTACATACTGTCATTCTGGTGTAACTGCTTTGGCTGAGCTTTAAAAAGAAATGCTGGATGAAATGACCATCAAAGCACTAGTATACTTTATAAGGAATTTCCAAATCATTGATAGTAGAGTAATGTACTGGTCATATCCAGTTGTCACTGAAGAAAAAGACTTTTACACCAACTGCAGTTTTAACTCATGAGTTACTAAGTGTACAGAAAATATCTCCCATTCTATAAAGTCCTTGAACAAATACTTGAGGCAAGGAAACTACTCAGTGGAAACATGATATACTTTTTCATTGTCCAAGACATTATATTTGATTATATGGACCTATGATCCTACTCACAGTGACCAATTCTCTGTTGTGCAGCTTTCACTCTGCCTCATAACAGAGCAGTTATGACTTACACATCTTATGCAATACATAGTATGTTTCCAAATTGGGCCTTGCAGATGAAGAGTTATGCTTATAAATGTTTCTTCAAGTTTACCATGCAAGCCAGTAAATTTCAAAGTGTATTTTAATTAGTTCACTTACTTCATTAATAAACAGATGATGATAAATGATAAGCCAGCTGCTATATGCATATATACCATGTATTTATTTAAATAATCCTTAGCTACTTCTATGTAAGAATCACATCAAAATATTAGCTGATTGTTAATTTTTGCTTGTTATTATTTGCAGTGTATTTATACTTATATCACAATGGCCTACTGTTTGACAATAGGATATAAGGAATTTTATCTTCTATATCATTCCCAAATAGTGAGAGGATACACAGTTATTACATGTTGATTAATACAGTGGTGATCATATAGAGTCTTAACTGTGCTTGCATTAGTTAACAATGACAACACAGCAGTGGCTATAAGATACGTAATCCACATTTTACCATCATGCATTCCAAATATCTTCTACATATTTCAGGATGCAGCAGATTACTTAGGGTTACTTTGTAGTCCTCTGTTCTGCCTGCTAGTGCTTTGTGTGTGGTAAAACACGTGAGGAAGAATTAAAGAGTCAGAGATTTCTATACCAATTTCTCTACCAGTTTTGCACAGGCTATATTTGCTGTGCTGAGAGCTGCAAATCTGCTGTGAATCCTGAGGGGTTCCCAGGTCCGCCCAGCACAGACCTGAAGGGTTGAGCCCATTGGAGTACACTGGTTGTGCTATCCAAAGCGGTAAAGAAGCAAGGGCTGAACTGTCCTGCCATCTAGTGGGATCCTCAGCCTGCCAGGCAGCCTGCTTGAATAAATTGAATCTGGTGGTCAAGAGACCTCAAAATCAGCGAAGTGCAAGGCAGCTGGCCTGGCTAGAGATTGAACGTGTCCAGTTTATCTGAGGCACTCACTGAGGTTTTTACTAGAGGTCCATGCATTTTGTAAGAGTCAGTATCTCAGTGATCCTGAGCATGCAGAAAGGTAACTGCAAACAGCAGTCTCTCATTGCTGAGAATATTGTTCTAATGGATTAAGTAGGCCTGGGAAAATAGCCCTAGCTAAACACTCTCAGCCACACAGTGCTGTCACTGCTCCTTCCTGGTGTCACTTCCAGCTCACTCCCTTGCACAGTGCCTGCCACCTCCACTCTGAAATTCCCAGTGGAAATTCACACTGCATGTCCAGAGGCAGGATGTGGAGCTTAGGCACCAGGAGAGTGAGCCAGCCAAAAGCATGTTCAACTTGTAAACTCCATAGAAAACATGGTTAACTCTGTCTTGCAGCCCACACAGTGTTACATCCCTGCTCTGTGCTTTGGGTCAGGGCGCCAACACCACCACATGACAGTTTTGATTTTTTCAAGGAGAACTATTTCACCTTCCCTCCTTGAAACTGTTCTATACTGGGTAACGATTAGCAGTAAGTGGAGACCTGCTATTTTATTATTTCACTTTATCTCCCTGCTCAGCTGGGTGAGAACCAGGTCACACTCACGAGGCCGGACACGAGATGGCGCCCGAGCCCGCGCCAGGCCAGCGGCCGGGCCCTGGAAGCCTTCATTGCCGCGCCCGCCTCAGAAATGGCAGAGTTCGGTTCTCCCCCTGTAAGAACCGAAGGGGAGAGCTGCGGCAGCGCCCCTCAGCCCGGCCCCGATAGGGACCCATAACACACTCCGCAGGGGAGCCGAGCGCTGCCAGCAGAGGGCGCTACCGCCCGCCCTGCTGGGGCCGGCCTCGGCTACCGCTGCTAGCAGCCGGTACAGCCGGTCTGCGTCTCGTCAAGCGGGTCTCCTTCTGCTTGGGTACCCAACCTGCCCATTCCAGTCCTCCCCAGTGCCTGAATTTCATTTTTAACGTCATTCAAAGCTTGCATCAATCTCAGTGCTGCCTCTCCTCATTGCTCGTCCCTTGCTTTGCTCACTTAGACCTCCTCACACCTCCTTATGTCCAGTATCACCAGGTAGTGCTTTACACAGCAACCTGAGTGGTGCAGTTGACGCAACAGAAAGGAAGGGATGCTGTCTAGAGGGATCTGGACAGGATGGAAAAGTGGTCCACATGAGGTTTAATAAGGGCAGGTGCAAGGTATTGTACTTGGGTCAAGGTAATCCCAGATCTTCTGGGGAAGAACTCATTGAGAGCAGCCCTGCAAAGAACAACTTGGGGTTTCTGGTGGATGAAAAGCTGTCCGTAAGCCAGCTGTGTGCTCTTGCAGCCCAGAATGCTAACACTGTCCTGGGTTGCATCAAAAGAAGGATGGCCAGCAGGACAAGGGACGTGATTTTTCCCCACTGCTCTGCCCTTGTGAGGCCCCATCTGGAGTACTGCATCCAGGCCTGGGGCCCCCAACATAGGAAGGATGCAGGGATGTCAGAGGGGGTTGTTCATCTTGGAGAAGAACAGACTCTGGGGAGACCTCACTGCAGCCTTCCAGTTCTTAAAGGGAGATTATAAGCAGGAGAGAGAGACCTTTTACATAGCCTGATAGTGACAGGAGTATGTCACAAGAAGGAACAACTTTAAACGAAAAGAGGGGAAATATATGTTAATTTTCAGAGAAAAAAATCTTCATTCAGAGGATGGTGAAGCACTGGCACAGGCTGCCCAGAGAAGCTGAGCCCCATCTCCTGAGGTGTTCAAGGCCAGGTTGGATGGGGCCCTGGGCAGCCTTATCTAGCGGGTGCCAACTCTGTCCACAGCTTGAGCCATAACCTGAATAGTCTGTCTTGGGCACTTGAAGTTGCTCTAGAGAAAAAATAGCACGTGATTATGCAAATAGAACTGGTTTTGCAATGTAAGGAAGTGCTGAAATAGGTTTATTCCAGGCATGTCCTTTTAGACAGCCTTTGAACTCTTGACTTCTTGTCTTCAGTTTTTTGTTTGTTTGTTTGTTTGTTTGTTTTGTTTTTTTCTTTGTTTGTTTTGCTTCTTTGTTTGTTTTTAACACAGACTTTCAGGAGTGGAAATTTCTAGCTAAGTTTATGAAAAATAGAATGAAATATTGATATGTAAGAATTAAGATAACAGAAGTTGGGGAGACAAAGGCCAGTGAGAAGGGTTAAAGGAGAGAAAGCTGTGTCACTTCCCTCTGCAGTCCTTCATTAAGCAAAGCAGCCAAGCCCATCTTGGCATGAGCAAGTCAGACCTGCTCCTTCACCCTTCCTTGCTTCTGGACTCTGGATGTCCTTAGCACTGGCTGTAGCCCCCACCACCTGCTCAAGGAAGCTTCAAAGGTCTGGAGGAAGATGCTATTAGAAGCCTTGTTTAACTATTACAAAATTAGTTAAGGAGCTTGTGATACACAGAGGCTCTAGGTTATGTTTACCACAGTCCCATGGTGGAGGAGATATTTTGAAACATGAACATGGATGCATAAATTTAAAGGAATAGTAGATGTATCTATACATCTCCACTTGGCAATTGCTTCAGGACAGTTCAGGAAGTGAGTCCCATGATTATCCAGGCAGGGACTACATACCTAGTTTCCTTCTTATGCCTATCTGCATCTTCTCCTGTAGCAGTGTCTGGATTTGACAAAGCATAATCCTACACACAGTCAGCTGGATGTGTCTTTAAGTCTCTTAGTCTAGACTTACTCATTGTGACTGTCTCATGTGATTTCTTGCATAATCCAGGATATGGAACTTCTCTGAATTACTTCTTGTATCACGTCTAAAAAAAAAACCATGCTTGTACCTTTTAGTTTAGTTTACAACTGACAGGGATTAAATGCTTAGTAAGGTGGTTTTAAAGTTATTCTGGTACCTTTCAATAATTATGCACTTTATTTTTAATATAAATTTGTCTAGACTTAACTTCTAGTTAGAAGCTTTCATAGCTTTGTACACTAGACTGAAGATCCAGTCTTATTTTAGTATCTCCAGGGTTATCTCCTAACAGCAAAGACGATGAGTTTTCCCCAAGTTTGTCTTGTTATTAGTTCTTATTTAAAGCTAGTAATAGGCTATTTTAACACTGCAATGCTTAAACTTGCTCTTGAACTTTATGTTTGAGGAAGCTTATGTATTTAGACTTGTGAAAACTGAGAAATAATTCAACGGTTTCTCACAAACCAATGTGTAAAGCAGGGATATGTTTGCACTATGTAAATGAATTGACAAGGAAGGTATGTAATTATATCTAGGTCACCTACCATGAGCTAACATTTCAGAAGTACTTCTGCCTGATCTGTGATAGGCATATTTTCCTTAACAACAGGACCATAAATTGATAATCTAATTAAATTATTTATCAAGACTGTGGAATTCAGCATTTTTTCAAGGTTGATTTTTTCAAGGATTCAGGTTAACAATACTTGGATCCCTCTACCAGTTTAGGACTTCAGAGGAAATGGCTTGTGCCACTTGAGAGATTTTGAATCAGAGGAGACAATGCCAGAGGGGTGTGGTTCCAACTTCATCTGAGGGATGACTTGTAGCTTTGGCAGGCTGTGACTCCCCTGTCAGTCCATAGCTCGATGAACAGAGAGGCATCCAGGTAATATCCAAATGCTCAAGACTGCTTATGTTGAATGTCAAATATTCTCAGTAAGTATTAGGCAGCCTCCATGGCATATACTAGGGCTGCAGAAAGATAATATAATACTTAGAGATTACCTGTATCTTTAATACTGTAAAATTTGGATTGCTAATGTTAAAAAGCATTCTCTATCTTTGTTATAACCACAGAATTGCAAGGGTTGGAAGGGGCTTCAAGAGAACATTGAGTCCAACCCCTCTGAAGGTACCCTACAATAGGTTGCACAGGTAGACATCCTTGAATAGAAGGAGACTCCACCATCTCTCTGGGCAACCTGTTCCAGTGCTCTGTCACCTTTGCCATAAAGTTCTTCTGCATTTTAGTATGAAACTTCCTATGTTCAAGTTTTAGGCCATTACTCCTTGAGCTATCGCTATACACCGCTGAGAAGAGCCTGGCCTCATCCATTTGCCTCTTACCTCCCTTTAGATATATATAAAAATTTATCAGATTTCTTCTCAGTATTTTTTTTTGCCAGGCTGAACAGACCCAGGTTACTCACCCTTTCTTCATACAGGAGGTGTTCCTGAACCTTAATCTTTGTAGTTTTCTGACTACAACCTAAAATTTGTCGTCTTCTGCTGGATTCCTTGTAAGAGGTCACTGTCTTTTTTTGAATTGGGGAGCCCAGAACTGGGCACGGTATTCTAAATATGGCCTTACTAGGGCAGAGCAGATGGGGAAGATAACTTCCCTCGCCATGCTGGCTACACTTTTTGTAATGCACTCCAGGATACCATTGGTCTTCTTGGCCACAGAGTAATACAGAATTCTTAGATTCTGCTCCACTAATATTCTCAGAACTGGTCTGTTCTGAACACCAAGTCTACACAAGTCTTCCAGAATCAGTGCCAACTAGTCAAATGCAAGTCATCTATTCTGCTGAAACATGTGCACTATTCTTATGTTTATACAAATTGCATTATTTTAACTTAGTGTGTTCACCCTATTTATATGGCTTCAAAGTTTCATTCAGAGTCATTATTGCCCCTGCCCCTGCAGTTACATATCTCTTTCAACAACAGCTAACCTCACACTTAGCCATGCTGAAATTGTACGAGAGCTGCTCCAAAAGTAATGCCTCCTATTTTATTATGTTAGCCCATAATGTCAGAGGTGGATGTTGGTGGTGTCTTTTTCACTAGGCATTTCTCTCTTTTGTTTAAACAGGATTTCTGAAGAGCTGCATATCAATAGAGTAAACCTAGTGATTTTCTATGACTCACTAAAAGCACTGTTTATTTTTATTAGCTGGATCAGCAAATCTCTTAGACAACTAGAGAACGTATGAGATAATTTTAGTTAAGGACATTCTGCTGCCCTCTTTGCCATTAGATTTTTCTGCAGCACCAAAAATCAGATCACACTCAGCCCTGAAGCTACATCACCCCATCTGACATAATATCTACTAAATTCTAGCCCTTTCTGTATTAGATTGACATCAGAGCTGCACAGAAGTCACATCAGGGTTTCATACAAGGTTAGAGAGTACTGAGAATACCCTAGCCTGCTCTACGTAAATGAAGGAAATATTTACTTTCAGCTACACGTTATTTTTGATTCACTTAATTCATATGTAGCTCCCTGTGTATTTCAGAATGCTAAGAGATTCCTCAAATTCCTGAATCAGTTGGGACCCTGAATCATGCTGGCTTTCAATGGAATTTTATACTTACAAGGCCTTGGTGTTTCAATATTTGCTTTAACATCAGAGGGATTAGGATCTGATATCACTTTGCATACATGAGAGCATGTGAAGATGTTCTCCAGCTGCAGAATCTTTGCTGATCCAAACACAGAAATGTTTGAATAATGCAGTCAACCCTGAATTATCTGAAATTCTTGTAATGTAATATCCCCTTAACTGTTGACCAAACTCTACAGAGTAATGTCTTATTCCTGGCTATTGTACTACAAGGATGTGAAATGATAAGTTTAACTGAGTTGCTTTAGGGACAGAACTCCTCCTGTGTTAGATCCACAGAGAGACTTGGCAGAAGGCTATATAAACCTTTCTTCAAACACTATTTGCACCAATTTTTCTACTTTTCCATAATCAATATACTAAGCCTTTTGTGATTGGCTGCACTGATTAGTTTCTCAGCAGCTCCCAGCACTGAGTATGAGGTATTCATGTATGACAACTGCTTGGTCAAATTTTGCCATCTCAGTTGCCTGGTGACAGTTTTGTGCTGCTTTCCTTTTTTTTTCCTGAACAAGTGAATTTTTTTAAGGGCTGAGTGGAGCTGACCTGAGGCTGCTCCTCTCATTCTCGGAATGCCTGAGGATATGTGAAGCAAGGCTTGAACAGGGGAGAAAAGTAGCAAAAAGCAGGTTTTGTGTCCTGTATTCAAAGGTTGAAAGTTAGACCAGTCCCACATTCACCCTGAATGACCTTTGGGAGCGAGGGTTACTCATTACATAGTGCTGTCTTGCTACAGTATTTTCATCTTTCAAGTTGTCCTTTTGCAGAGAATTCAAATGTGCCTACTCAACACTGCTCAAGTGGCGTAAAGAGTTCAGTGTAAATGAGAACATGTCCCCAGGTGGCCAGAGGGAAACCTCTGGAGACATCATTCATCATATCAGTTTTCTGTGCTATGGTATATGCAGTCCGTTGAAACCTTCACGGTCTCCTCAGAGTTTAACAGGAACTCTAAGCTTGTCTCTCGTGCAGCAAATTACACAAGGTCAGTATATTTCACACTGCTGTGTGATTCCAGACAACAGAAAAACATTGCTATAGGCTTGTACTAGCTGTTGACATTAATGCAACTCTGACATAAGCACCTACAAGACGAGGCAATGGAAAATGTTTCTGGCTGTGGTCACCCCAGAAGATGTCAGTAATGCAATACTTCCTCTTGCTGGTTTATCCTGCTCCCAGATCATCACCACCATTGACAGGTGGGATCTCACCATCATAAAACCTAGTGTCATGACTTTGGCAACCTGTCTAAGAAGCAGAAGGAATGTGGACATTTTATCAGACCCTGTTTAACATCTGAAGCACGGTGCAAAGTGTGAAAGCGTTATTTTTACTGAAGACTGAATACTTGTCTTAACTAAGAATGTTGAGAAATCCTGGTGGAACTGAGCCATCAGTGTAGGTGTGATTGCTTAAATTAGGTTGGATCCTGAAGTGGCTGTCTCTTGGAGGCCAGGCTGCAGTGCTGCAAAAAAAGAATATACAAGACAGGAGAATCTTTGAACAGTCCAGCTACCAGCAGTGGTATTGCTTCACTTTTACGAGTTTTCTATCCTGCAATATCCATGAGGCTGTTTCTGTGCAACAAGACCCAGAGAGTGGAGAGAGCAAGGAGACGTCCCAGGGCTCTCTTCATTCGTGAAGGATCAGAAGCAGCAGCTTCCTCTCCCTGTTTTTGATCACAAGTTGAAAAGTCTTGGAAATACAGCTCAGAAGAGTTGAAAACTCCCAAAAATAAAGGTTCAGAAACCTCAGAAACAAAGAAAGTTGGACATAAATCAAGGAGCTGAGGGAGGGCACTCTGACCACTGACACTTTATGTCTGCCTGTACTTCAAATAAAGGAGATGGAAAATTAAAGAGAAATAGTCCCTACTACACCATAGTGTTTTATGGTGTGAGGAATTAGGATTGTATCCCTGTAGTTCAGAGGGGAGTTAATTCTTCTGAGGACAAGTAAAAAGTGATAAATCAAGCATCAATGCCCTAGACCAAAGGAAGGTGCCACAGCACAAAAGCCTGAAAGAAAAGCTAATGGCAGCCTGAAACTAATTTTGAGAAGACTAATAGTTATTATGGCTGGCCCAGGTAGACAGTTGTTGAGGTTTTATTCCCAAATCACAGAAAATTGCCTTCACTTAACTTCTGAGCTTTGTTGTGAGAACTGAGATCTAGAATCCACGCTGTAGAATCCGGTTGGGAAAATCTCTCAAAAAGCTTGTCCTACTGAGCTGGGCAACCTCCTGCAAGACACAAAAGGGACACGACCCAGCGCTTCTAGTGGATTTCAAAGAGCAAGTAGAAAAAAGAAAACTCTCTTCATCCAGATGGAAAAAAAGAAAAAAAAAAATTTCCCGCCGCTGGGATAATGATGCCGCCCTGCGGGCGCCCCAACACCGCCGACCCCACCAATCCCCGGGCAGCCCGATCGGCCGCGGGGCGGGGAGAGCCCTCCAGGCGGGGCGGGCAGACTCCAGCCGCGGCCCGGTGGGCGGCTCCACCGCCGCTCCCCTCCCGCCGGCCCCCCGCCGGGCGCGGGCTTTAAATGCGGGAGGGTGAGGCGCCTGTGGATTTTCCTGGCGCTCAGGCAACCGCTGTCATGGTTGAGGCATTCTGCGCGACGTGGAAGCTGGCGGACAGCCACAATTTTGACGAGTACATGAAGGCGCTGGGTAGGTGCTATCGGGATGTCCGGAGCCGGGAATATGCATCACAGTGAAATACAAAATAAATCGGAGTCCCATAGCAAGAGGTACTGGGGAGAACGAGAGCCCCCTGCTCCGTGCCGGGCGAATCCGGGTGACTGTGCGGGGAGCTCAGTGTCGGGATGGCTGCCCCCAGCCTGCTGCAAGCAGCCCCGGGTCACGGGAGAGCGTGGGATAAGGGCTGAGCTGCCTGCAGTTACGCGGCAGACAAATAGAGATAAGCGTTGTGCCGGGGCATCACCCGGGCGGCCCCGGCCCCGCGGCGTTGCTCGGGCTCCGCGAGGGGTGATCGATCCAGCGCCGCATCCACGTGGAGGGACGGGTGTGCGGGGATGGAAGCGAAACGGGAAGCAGAATCGCACTGCTGTAGAGTGAGGGAAGAATTGTCTGCGCCTATGTGTGTGGATGAAAGGGTGTATTAAAAAAACAAAACAAAAAAAAAAAAGCGGGTGATGATTTCTGCTTTTCCCTGGCGGTGTAGGAGTGGGGTTTGCGATGCGGCAGGTGGGGAACGTGACCAAGCCCACGGTGATCATCAGCAGCGAGGGGGACAAAGTCGTGATCAGGACTCAGAGCACTTTCAAAAACACAGAAATCAGCTTTAAACTGGGCGAGGAATTTGATGAAACTACCCCCGACGACAGAAACTGCAAAGTAAGTGACCTCTCGGGCAGAGAATCCCTTCTTTTCTCCCCCTTTCCCTCTCCCCAGTGGTATCCTTGTACGGTGGGGTGGAAGGGAAAATGTAACTGTGCTGCACTTGTATCACTGTGAAGGATAGGGAAAAAAGACAGGATTGCATTGTATTTGATGACGTATGCTGGGTCTTTTTTTGAATCAGCGTATTGTATCTTCAGCCCCATTTTTCCTGTCCAGTTCTGAGGAGTTCCTTTTTCCATTTTTCTCTTCTTTTGACATAAGGACCATTTAGTGTAACCCTTTCCAAAATGAAGGAATGCTTCTCCCTCTGTCTTCGGGGGCTTAACATAAATGTTATCCCAAAGCACATCCAAAATGATAGTTCCTGAGAGACTGGAACTCTAAAGAAACAAATTCTTTTAATTTTTTGACACAAACATGAATTGTATGGAGCCCATCCTTAAAATAAGAATGATTCATGTACTTTGCTTTACTGCCTGGGACCACTTTATTGTTGTAGGTCTACATATATCTGTTGAAGAGAATTCCATTGAGAAGTACATGCTTATCCTGTGAGTAGAATCTCAAATAGCCCAGTGAATAGTGAATGAGTGTTTGCATTCTTTCTCACAGTCAGTTGTGACCCTGGATGGAGACAAGCTAGTGCATGTACAGAAATGGGATGGCAAAGAGACAAACTTTGTAAGAGAAATAAAGGATGGCAGAATGGTAATGGTGAGTACAAAAGTCACTGAGCATTCACGTACACCACTAACACTCCTCCTTCACATTTACCTCAAGCTTGTGAATTTCACAGGTATCTGTAACACAGAACCTAAACCCAGGGGAAAGCTAGTAGAGACTTCTCAGATCATTACTTTTTGTTTGGCATCTTGCTGGAAAATTGCTGATGGCTCTGTGGCTCCAGGCAGGTCAGTCTGTGGGTTCTCCAAGTGCATCCTTTCTTTCTAGAGTTCATGGAAATGCCCAAATGAATATATATTGCAAATCACAATTTTAATACATGCATTTATACATGACATAATTTCTGTTGAGTTGTGAAATATAATAATCAAGAACTTAATATATAGACAATGGTCTGTTCAGATTTCTTTAATAGCTTGTTCCGTATATGCACATGTAAATAATAGAGAATTACATAGAACAAGTATTTCTCCAGGAGAATAAAATTTCAGTACTACAGGAGGTAATAGCTTTTCCTATTTCAGAAGGACTTATTCTCCCTTTCTTGTTAAAAATGTTTAAAATAGCATTTGTAACAAAAAAAAAGTAATTTTTGTTTTACATTTTTCTTGCTGAATTTTCAGGAGTAGGAGTATGGGGTGAATAAACGGTGTAAGTTACTCTAATGTCCAGGCTGATTTTAATGGCTATGTTTGGCATAGGGATGTATCTTGCAGGAAAAAATAAAAACTTCAACCACAGTAATGTATGTAAATTGGCTGTTGGATGAAAACAGTTTGCTTTGTTTTCTGAATACTTCAGAGAATGCTCTTGTGGATGGAGAGTTTCAAACAACAAAAACTTTAATACTTATGGTCAGTGCAACACAATGTGACAGTGATTCAAGGAAAACTATGCGCTTTGGTTTTTTGGGAACATCTACATGCATATGCAGGAAAGCATTTCCTTCAGAATTTGAATGCAGTTAGAGTCAGTATTCTATTTATTGAAGTACTCAAGCAGTCAGTATTGTACACAATTGCAGAAACCAGAATACTTGGTAGTTTTAGCCACATAAGTGCATAGGGTGCATTTATCTTGGTATGAGATTCTTCTTAAATGTAAGCTTATGTAGAATAACAGAACATGAAAATAGAGAAGTTAGCTTTAAAATTCTACATTTTGCAAGTAGATCAGCTTTGGCAAAATAAGTATTAAATCTGTTTTAAACCAGAGCTATATTTGAGAAATTGCATTCACAAAATTAGGAAGTCATTTCTGTTCTTATGTTGGTTGTATTGCAAAAGTGCATTATGAGCTGCTTAGGTTTGAAAGCAAGGAGAAAGTTGGATTTATTATGGCAACTACAACTTTGAGATTTCTCTAGTTACTTACTTAAAATATCGCTAATCTTGGCAACTTGTTTATTATGCTATGTAGCTTATAGAAAAATCTTGTTCTTGAACAGACTACTTAATGTGTTAGTCATTACAGAAAATGGTTGAGCATTTAATACTTCTCTTTCCCTTGCAGACTCTTACCTTTGGTGATGTGGTGGCTGTTCGCCACTATGAGAAAGCATAGAGTTCACCTTACCAGATGTTACATCTAATGGATGGATTAATGTACTGTCCATAACTGAAAGTAGCTTAAATGTACATTTCTGACATGAAAGGTTAATAAAGACTTTTTCTCTGGGGGGAGTATTTTTTTTTTAAAGAAGCTTTTAGCCATCAAATTGGCAAGCTTTTGCTGTATATTGCAACAAGTTAAAGTTTGCATAAAAACTCTGAAACATTTGTGTTGGCTTTTTTTTTTTTTTAATACAGTAAATGAAATATATTTGAGTTGTTTTGGAATGGAGATCCAACAAATTAAAAGATTTTCTAAACTTGTGCTCCTTTTTGTATTTCTTGGGCTAGTAGTCCAGTGTTTTAGAGGGAGCTGTTGTACAAGTTCCTTTTTTTCCTCAGTTGAACAGCAGAAAAACATAGTATAGAACACTGGGGCAGTATGGAGTATGTGGAAAATGGAAAAAGTGTTTCCTACCACTTAAGTGGCTTTTTGCTGAAGAAATCTAAAGCCCTGTAGGCAAATAGGTGAGAGGCTCAGCCCAGTTTCAGCTAGTCTCTTGGATCTTGTGATCTGGGACAGGCTGAGGTCAGCACATAGATAACCTTTGATATCGTTTTGGTTTTAATAGTTAAGAGAAGTTTGTTTTGTTTTAGCAAAACAAAACACAGCATATATACGAAAGACTGGAGTACATCAGAGTGCAGAGAATCAGGTGTTTCATAGGGTGAGAGGAAAGGACCAACATGATAGGGTGGGTCTGGGAGAACCCCAAGCACAAAGCTTGCCTTTCATCAGTCTCCATAGGGCTGGGAAGAAACAGGGAAAATAGTATCAAACAAACCTTTTGGGCTTCTTCTTCCTGTGCTGTAGTTTTACAGCTAATATGTACTGGGTGTAATAATGTGCACTATGAACAAAAACAGAAATTAAAACTTTATCCTGTGTAATATTCCCTAAGAGATCAGCACAGTGGAAAAGTGCCCTACTTTTCAGCTTATTGGGAACACTGAAATGGGTTGCTGGCATTACAGAGGAGCGTAGTTGGAAGATTCCCATGTTTTCTAGTGTGCTCACCCATGACCCATTTTGATATGTTAGTACTATACCCTCTCACCCAGGCTGAGGGAGCACGGCACTCAGCTACTTGGGGCTGTGCAGGCAGAGAGAGGTGCAGGAGTGGGCCCAGCCTCCCAGCCCTCATCCTGCAACTGTTCTTCTTTTGATCTGCCACCCAGTGTCATGAAAAGTGGCCTCCTGTGTCCCTGTACAGCATTCTTCCCTGAAGGCTATGGTAACTCTGATAGTGTGCCTCAGTCACCTGATAACAGCTTGGATGTAGCTGTGGCACCCAGCCAACAAGAATACAAGGTTTAATGTGTCACCTTTGCTTTTTCAGAAAAGGAAGAACATCAGGGTGTTTATCTCTTATGGAGAGCAGTATAAACATAGAAGACTGAGTTCTCAACTATAAACCATCATAAATACATTTTAAATGGTGGATATTGCTAGCTTTTAAAATCTGGGAGATGTCTTCTTTCATCAGAGAAATGAAAACTTGTTTCACTAACATGGGGAGCTTCATTCTCTGTGTTCTGGGCTGCTTCAGTTTCTGTAGTACATGTACTTGAGCAGTGCCTTCTGCCGTTGGGTGTTCTTTGCCCAGTTACATCTCAGTCTAATACATCTGCGCCTAATGCTGTTCCCATCGGTCTGCCTATGCTGCTGCCACCCAACCCACGTGCATTCACTGTGTGACTGCATTCCTGTAGCCCTTGAAGGAAAACAGGAGCAGCCTTTGTCACAGGGAGTACAGTCTGGAGTTCCCCCCAGTAGCATTCATGTTCCTGATGAGTGATGAGACCATGAAGTAAAAACCCAGGATTTTTGTCACATTTACAAAAGGAACAGAGGGAGAGATTGTTAAAACTTGCTTTATACATTGTTAAAACTTGGTTTTAACCCTGAATGGTGGATATTTGGTGGACATTGCTGCCACTTAAAAAAAGAAGAAGAAAAAAAAAAGATGGCTTTTTCCTATATTCTATATGTAATACATGAAACCATAATTACTGACAAAGTATTTTGCTGTTCTAAAGAGGAACCGTGTTAATGGCAAAGTAAATATGGGTAAAAGAAGTGGTGGTTGGGAAGTGCCTGCGGTGCTGTGGGAGAGGAAAGACCACGGAAACGCCGAATGAGGGGCCTGCAGCCCTGCCAGCCCTGCCTTTGCCAACACCGGAAAGCAGAGCCAAGCAGAAAGCACTCGCAGTGGGGGACGCTGAGGGGCAGCTGGGGATTCTTGACAGCTATTCTGATTTGCTAACAAAACTGGCACTGAGCCATTCACAGGAGGCTGTTCCTTAGCAGATCTTTAACTATGAAGCAACAGGGACTCAGCAGCAACAGGGACAGCTTACAGTACACCTCAGCACTTTCCTTAATAAAAATAGTACACCTTTAATACGGAAGCTGTATTCCTCGACTTTCTTACAAGTATGTTAAGCAATCAGAAGCAATTTAACGGGTATACTAAAAGAAATCTTCCTTCCCAAAAGATGCTGCGGACGTGTTTTAAACTCCTCTATGACTCCCGAGCACTGCCTGCACAGAGGGACGAGGCCTCCCCTAGGGCTGCAGGCACTGTGAGCACGCAGCACCCCTGCCATCAAGGTGTTTCGCTTGACCAGAGCCATCAGGGTGAGGCCGCGCTCCAGGAGCAGCGCTTGCTGGCAGCACGGCCAGGCCGGATGCCCCGTTTAGGAATAAAGGAGGCAGCTCTGAACGTCACGGCGATCCCCCGGCACCGAGCAGGCAGCCCGGGTTCGGGCGCTGTTCGCACCGGGGCGGAGCGCGGCGGCGGCGGCGGCGGCGGCGGCTTCCGGCGGCCCCGGTCAGGTTGCGAAAGGGTAAGGCTTGCCCGAGCCGTCCCGGGCTCACCCCTTTCCTCCTCTAGGGCGCTTCTGGTACCGCCGACATGGAGCCGCCGAGGGGACGCGCCGCCCGCCTGGCCCTCGGCCTGGCGCTGCTCTGCGCTGCGCTGCGAGCTGCGGCGGCGGCGCCGGCCGGCCCGGGGCCCCGCTCCGCTGTGGGTGAGTCCGCATGGAGGGCAGCGGCCGAAGCGGGCGGCGGAGGGCTGCGGGTGAGGGCTGGCCCGTCCCTGCTGACGGGTAACCCGGCCCGGTCGGAGCGCAGGGAGCCCGGCTGCTGTGTGTAAGAGCCGGGCCGGCCCGCAACTCCTGCCCCGTCTAAAGTCGAGCGTCGTTTTGTGCCTCCCTTCGTGGCTTTACCAAATATAGCCAGCTGCGCTTCTATATCCAACTAGCTGCAATATCGAGTCGGTTTTAAATACGTCGTTACGGTGCCGTTCAGGTTGCGGGAGGGTTACGTGGGGCCTTTATGCAGCTACCAGGGTACTTGGCTCTGCAGGCAGCGGCGGGTAGGTGAGGTGAGCCCTGCCCTGCCGGCGCTGTGTGCACTGCAAACACTGGCTGTGCGTCTGTGCTGTCAGCCGGCAAACACGCTTTGATCGGCCTGACTCCAGCACGGTGACAGACACAGGTGAGTGCTTTGGCACTGGTTCCACGGGACTTTCAGTTCCTGTGGCCCACAGACATCGCAAACCAATGCGGAGCCGCGTTCACGTGTTTCTGTGTCTCTCGTGGTGTTGTGGATCTCAGGGATTGCTGCTGGGCTTTGCTTCCTGAAACAAAACTCCACGGGGTCGGCTCACGTGCTGCCTGCTCTGTCACTGACTGAGAATGTGACCCTGGGAAAATCAATTGGTGGCTGTCCCAGTTTCACAGCAAGTAATCCGGATACACGGTCCTTTTCCAAATGCCTTGAAACTGACAGAAAGAAAATATTCGTATATTTCACTGAATGTAAAGGCTGGCAGTTTCATACAAGCATAGTTCATCATATTCAACATATTGCCATACATCTTAGTGCTTTTTTCTTTTTTTCTTTTTTCTTTTTTTTTTTTTCCTTCACGTGTGCTGCTAAGTATCAGTGGCTGAGAATGTGTCAGCTTGGATAGTATTGAGTAGGTAAAGCTTTCTGATAAGGAGCCCAGTCAGCCTGTTGGCTCCTGGGGAGAAGGAGTGCTTAGAAATCCTTGCACAAGTGCTGTTTCCTGCTATTTTTTTGTAGAGTTATACTTTATAGTAACTTCAAGCCAGGCAAGATCTAGGAAAATAATTAAGATTGCAACTCCCTCACTTTTCAGTTGGTGTAATTCAGAAGTCTCTCTATCACTTCCTCAACTCTCGAGTTTCCAGATTGTTATAAATGAAGAGGTTCATATTCCAGCCCATACCAACCTCCATTTTTTTTTTTTTTTTTCTGCTGAATTGCTTAAACCTGTGCTTTCCATTTTTTTCTAAGCAGATTGTATGAAGGACTCACTTCATACTCACTCGCATTGCCAGGAATGCACCTCTCATACACACTTATCAGACAGGAAAATTAGAAATTTGTTTTAAATTAATTCTCCAAAACTTCAAAGAGAAATGGCAGTAGAAAAACTGGAGCAAACTTTGAGTTACCCGTGTATATCCTGTTCATGTTTGCAAGTTGTAATCATAAAGCCACAAAATTACTACTTTTTTTTTAAAGAAAAAGACTTGCATTTTTCAGAAATCAATGTCAGCAATTCCTGGTGAGCTTTAGATTCAGCTAATAAGTATATATATATTTTTTTCCAGGCTATATAAGGAATGGTATTCTTGAAATCCTGTTGGAAATAATGCATTTCCTTTAACTTTTGTTTTCTGAAAACAGGGCAGTTCTGGCATATATCTGATCTGCACTTAGATCCAACTTACCACATCACTCCTGATCGCACCAAAGTTTGTTCTTCTTCCAAAGGAGCCAATGCCTCTAACCCAGGCCCTTTTGGAGACTTTTTATGTGATTCTCCTTATGAACTTATTTTGTCAGCATTTACATTCATGAAGGATTCAAAACAGCAGGCTTCATTCATGATTTGGACAGGGTAAGTGTTCAAGTCACTCTATGGAGAAATACTTCACAAATTTGTATTTGCACCAACACGCTTCATTTTAGTATCTAAAAAATACTACTTTCTAGAGTCTGTTTTCTTGTCTGAATGGCTAGTGAGTGAATGATTGAGTGCGTATTATAAGGCCTCAGGAACAGATCTTAATCTCTGTAATCACTTGAAAATATTGTTTGTTGGGACATTTACAACATGACAGCGCAAATTAATAGAAGTGGTGAAGGGAGGGTGGGAGTGACAAAAACTAAAGTGTAAAGAAAGATCAGAGGAATAAGTGACTGGAATGAATTGTCATGGAAGGCGCTGGATTTTCTAAGTCTTTAGGGCATTAAATATGAAGTGGATTCTTTTTTTTAGAAGATGCCCTTTTTTGGATTCTGTGAGAGTTAACTAGAATCAGCAGTATTACAGCTTACAACTTCTAATCTTAAATTCTTTGTTCATAAAATCTTCTCTTTTTTTCAGAGATAGCCCTCCTCATGTTCCAGTGGAAGAACTCTCCACAAAGTTGGTCATTAATATCATTGGCAATATGAGTTCTACAATTCATAGTTTCTTTCCAGATCTTCAGGTTTTTCCAGCCTTGGGAAATCATGATTACTGGCCACAGGTAGAGCAAATGAGAAACTTGTTTATGTACCATACTGAATTTGTTCATAGTTCTTCAGAGGGCAAGTTTAAAAAAAAAAACAAAAAAAACCCAGCAGTGGAATATGTGTAACTGTTATTCTGGAAATAGATCCTGCAGTTCTCCAATTAGCATTTCAAGTTATCAATAATTCCAATCAAGAATACAAAGTACAAAAATCTGTGTGTTAAATTACCCAAACAAATGCTTGTGTCAGGTAAAATCTGTACGTTGCCTGAGGTGATGCAAATTTGGTGCTAATCATTCTTCATAGCTTAGAACAACCAGGTCTTATCAGTGTGTCTCATTTATACGCTCATTTTTCCTTGCTGTGTAAGTTGGGCAAGTGTGTACTGTAACAACCTGACAGAGATACATCCTCAGTGCATATGACAGCATGTGATAGGATTCAAGGCATACTGAAACACCTACTGGAAATCTACCTATGTACATCACTGGCTTATTTTTTTAATCAGAGACTGTTGGAAGAATTTTTGCAATATACCCATACTTTTGACTGTGATTAAAATATCACTTTTTTTTCTTTCCTTATTCAAATATTCCCATTGACAATTTATTGGATATGTGGGCCACTGCAGCTGAGAACAGTGCTTCTTTGCTTTCAGTGGTGTATGGATATTGTTCTTGGCACAGCTCAAAAATAAACAGTTGCTTCATTTGTCCTACTGCAAGTTGATCTGGCAGTGCTCAGGACTGAGAAACAAATTCAGTCATTGGATCTGAGAGGTTTGGAAGGGACATTTAGCAGGTCAACTAAAATAATTTATAAAGACATTTATTCCAGCCTTCTGTGCTATTCATTAGGCCTGTAATGGGATATTTGCTACAGTAAATGATTTTGGTATACTAGTATCATTGTCTGGAGTTAGTGGTTCCCAAATCTGGGAGTAATAGAAATGCTTGGAGAAGGGAATGGGTAGTATGAGAAGGAAAATCAGAGCTAATCACATAGCATAGCTTGGAGCTGTAGGTGCCTGGATGAAGAGGACTTCAGTCTTTTGTGTTCTGATGCTTTTAGTATAGCTTGACCTTGTCATTTGCAATAACAGGAGATCAGGTTGGTTCACCAGAGACTATTGGTAGAACATTTTACACTTCATTTAAATGAAGTTTAATTAACTGAATTGGTTATATTTATTTGTCTGCTTATTTATTTATTTATTAGTATGTTTGCAGAGAGGAGTTGTCCTTCAGCATTCTCCTTTAGTATTGAGGGAAAAAGCTGTGTACAGTAACCTTTCAGACAAAGAATGAAGTAAATCCATGTGTCAGACTTCAACTCTGAGTCTAGTGACTTTTTTGACAGATGAGACCTTGTTTATGAAATTAAGTTTGAAGGTGGAAAAAAGATTGTCAGCAGGGGCAACTGGACACCAAATAGCATTTTGAAACAGGCTGCTCATTGGGAAAACTGCTGTATTTTCTCTGTGCTAAAATACACAAGTATTTCTGTGTTGCTTTGTTTGAAATGTCACACTTTTCTAATGTGCAGAACTGGCATTCTGTTCTATCACTGTTGGAGAAAGACTGTGGGTTCAGAAATTCCCCGAGGTTGTTGGTTTTTTTTTTTTTTTTTTTTTTTTTTTGCTTTTGAAGATGTTTCTGCTTTTCTTGTGGACATGTTTGGCAAGATGTGCTGAAGACTGGAAGCCATGTGGAGCAAACCACATGCCGTATGCTGTTCCAGGGTGTCTGTGAAGGCTGCTTGCTTATGTGCACCGGAGAACTTTATTGCTTTCTTTTATGTTCTGACCTATCCATCATAACAATTTCATGATCTTGGATGATTCTTGTTGCAGAACCTATTAAAAGTACTAGTCAGGTTAATCAGGCACTGGAATACCTTTCAAGTTGTGTCTTGTGACCTTCATTTTTCTGCACAGGCTCACTTTGTTTCACATTCTTGCCCCTGCTTACAAGTGCCCTAACTGCTGCTTGATCTGAGTGTTCACAGAACACTGGTTTTTCTTTTAGAGCCTGAGACCAAACTACTTTCAGTCCATAACGTGGTCTGTTATCTAAAATCAGACTTTGCTATGTCTGTTAGTGACTTAACTCTGGCTGAACTGGTATGGCGCAAAGTTTTCTTAGTAACTAATATCTGTGCATTGCAAGCAACAAATGTCTGAACAGACTCCTGATTGCACCACTTCTAGACTGAGACTTATTGCCTAAGCCTCTAGTATAGTCTGTTTAGTTTCAAAGATCTTAGGTCAAATTTTAAGCTTAAGAAAACATATACTGTAAGAGTGTTCCTATTTTTTGACCCCTGATTTTTTTTCTTCTAGCACTAAGCATCCAAGCAGCTATCTTAGGAAAGACAAGGATAAGCTGGAATCATCCTGTTAGGCTCAGGTGTGAGCTTGGCAGTACTGTAGGCTGCAGTAACTGGGCATTACTTGGCTTAGACTGAAAAGTACTACAATCCTTGTTAGAGCAGGTGGGACAAAAGAGTAAAAAACGTTATATTTTAAATGCTTTGTCATCAGAACTATATGATGTCAAAGATACATTGGCATATTTCATCAAAATATTTCTTAGCACCTTAGTGGAATTTTGGGGAGCTGCTATGTACCCCAAGTTGCATGGAAGAGTCATCTTCTATATAATAAACTTGAGTTCAAGGTTCTGCTTTAAGAGACTGTATTTTCAAAAGGCAATTGAACTGTTAATCTTCTGTTTATAGTTTTGCAGAATGTATGGTTTTCCACTTAAGTGTGCTCCTAAGGCTTGAAATATTTCTGGCATTAGTTTATCAGTGCATTAACATTCAAGAAATGTAGACCATGCTGTCAGTTCTGAATAAGTTCAGATGTTTGTTCTTGATCAGCATTAGTGGATGGAGAGAAGTTCTTTTCTTTCTTAGGTTCTTCCTGGTGATGACTGATTACACTTGTGTTTTCAGAAAAGTCAGTTGGGATGTTGGTTTTATTTTTAAACATATGGCTGAATGACAGCACTTAGGAAAGTTCTACTGTCTCACAGGATCAGCTTCCTGTAACCACCAGTGAAGTTTACGATGCTGTAGCAGATTTCTGGAAGCCTTGGCTAACTGATGAAGCCATCAGTACTTTCAGAAAAGGTAAAGCACATGAGTAATATATTGTAAGGCTAAGGCTTAGAGAACTGATAATCCTACAGATTTGCCCTCTTTGCTCAGGTAAGTTGCACAGGTTGAATCAGTTCAATGAACTGATAATGCTTCTTCTGGAAGAAGTTATTTATCTTTTTGTATGTCATTGTTTATCTTCAGGGTACATTTGTTCTCCTCTGATGCAATAATTACTACTGCTTTTTTGTAACAAGTGCAGTTTTATTGGCTTTGCACAAATACTTGTGAAGCTACCTTCAGGATTTCATAATAAAAATAGCTTTTTAGATGCACAAGAAGAGTTAAATTTGGTTTTACAGAAATTGATTAAATGCTGTCTCTGTTTTGATACTACATGTATTTCAGAGTAAATTTGTTACTGTATGTTTCTTAAATTTGTAGCAGCACATTGTCTTTCTTACATTGTTAATTCCATTGTGTTTGTATTCAGCTTCCTAAACTGGGAAACTATTTATATCCTTATTATGATTTTCATTTAGCAAAGGACTAAAAAATTCAACTCAATTTCCAACCCAGAAATTATGGATTTGGAATTTTAATTTGTGTTTTGTGTCCTCTGAGTGAGAATGGAATTAAGAATTCTAATAGGAAAGTAAAACTCAACAAGGCAGAAATATATAAAATATATTAAAATATAGTGTTACAACTGTATTGCCATTGGTTCTCTGGAGTCTGGTGAAATTGTACTCACTGATGTTCTCTATGCCATGGAGGATTTTAGGAGCTTGAACTGATAGAAAAATAAGATGTTTACTCGTAATTATTTTCCAGTCTAAAGTTAACAGACTTTCAAAGTACAAGGCTACTAAACTCAAACAGCTCTTCCAAGGGGAATGAGGAAACTGTGTGCTCGCAGTATTTTAGGGAATGTGTACTTTTAGCAGCTATTGTATCTCTGTCAATGAAAGAAATGTGAACTGGATAAACGCATACGAAAACTCAAACAAAAAGCAGCTACAGAAAAAAAATATCATAAAATATTAAGTGTCAACTTTTCCTACTAAAATGTTGGTGAAAACAGATTCTTAAGATGTTCTGGTGGTGGTACACAGCTTGGCTAAATGTGACATGTTCAATGTTACTAGAATGAAGAAGGCTAGATTTTTTTTTTTCAATGGTTTGAAACTTTTTTTTTTCAGATGATGTTGATCTTATTTTCACAGGTGGCTTTTACACACAACTGTTTGAATCAAATGTGAGCTCTGAACCACTCAGGATAATCAGTTTGAACACAAATTTGTATTACAGCCCAAACCATGTGACTGTGAATATTACAGACCCAGCCAACCAGTTGGCCTGGCTGGAGGGAATACTAGAAGCCTCTTCACAAAAGAAGGAAAAGGTAGGGGCCATGAACAGAACCCACTGGCATGGTTTGTTTAAACTTTGTCAATTAAAAAAAAAAGAGAGAGGGACAGTGAAAATATAAATGTTATTATTGTTAGCAAAGAGATTGCAAAAACTGAAGTTTCATGTGAATGTATTAATAGTTCTTCCTTGAATATTCATATTGTGTACATATTACAATAATCAATAAAATAATTGAATACCCTTTCTGAAATTATGCAGTAAAATACTTTGTTTTACCTACTATGTACAATATTGTAGGGACCAGAATGAAAATATTTTCACTTTTGCTTCTGAATCTTTTTATTCATAGCCTTTAAAATTAAAATGTGTACTCTTGGTCTGAGACAAAAATTAGTATATTTTACATTTTTATGTAATTGCATGTATTAAAAAAAAAAAAAAGATTTTATCAACCACAAAACTTAGTCAAGCTGTAGCAGTTGCTACAGTCTGAGCACTAATAATTAACTGTCTTATAATACTCAGTTCTTAAAATGAGGTTATAAAATGGTGGCTCATTTTAATTGAGTGATGTGGGGATTGGATCGTTAGCTGACCAGGAAAGGTGTTTAATTTGAAACCTGTTTACAGATCTTGTCTTCTTTTTGCTGACAAGGAAAATAGTGTTGTTTTTTTTTTTTTTTTAAACATTATAATACAAAAGAGAGAGTCCTCCTCCTTGTGCAGTAGGAATCCATTTTCAGTCCAAGACAAGGATTTTAACTAGCTCTTATATTCTGCTGAATGTCAGAGCATGCCGGCTCTATAATATTCTAATATAACATTTTCTTATTATTCTCTTGAAATGTCAAGTCATAACTCTTGCTGTAATAACTTTTTTTTTTCACTTGACATAATTAATGTTTTTCTTTGTGCTATAATCATGCATAGACTTATCAGAACTTTTCAAAGATACACTGAATTCATGAAGAAAATAACACTTTTCTCGTTACAAATTTAAACTTTCTTAGAGTTTGTATTTTGTCTAACAAAACTGTTGTAATTTCCAGCTTTCAGAATGCCATGTCAGAGATAACAATGATGAACTCAGTTTTATAATAACGCTAAGTTACAGCTAAAAATGCAAGTTTTGAAGGAAGATGCTAATTGTGCTTTCTCCATCTAATTCCTTAGGTATATGTAATAGGACATGTACCAGTAGGATACTTGCCGTTTGCAAGGAATACTACAGCTATCAGAGAATATTACAATGAGAGACTGGTAAAAATTTTTCGCAAATACAGTAGTGTTATTGCTGGGCAATTTTTTGGACACACACATAGAGATAGTATCATGGTCCTCCTGGATGAAGAAGGTAGTGATGTTTGTTGAATCCTTTATCTTTTTCTTTTTGATTAAAAGCAAATTAATATTTTCTTGTAAGTGTTATCAGTCAGACTCTGCTATAAATGGAAACTGGGAAATTCTGCTATTTTTCTACAAGAATTCAAGTCTCGCACACTTCCAATTTTTTTTTTCCAAAGGGAACCTTGCAAGACAGGCTTTTTTTTTTTTTTTTTTTTTTTTTGCTGAAATAAGAGGAGACTCTGCAAGCTTCCTATTTTTTTTAATGAACTGCTTATGACAAGAATTTCTAGTCTTAGCTCTCTACTTTCTCAGTGACAGGGGCAAATTGTACTAGCTAGTTGCTATTGTGTAATGTGTCAAAGAGAATGTTCTCAGGCCAACTAGACATGCTCTGTGTTCTTATGTTTCCTGCATCATTACTGTGCCTCTCTGCTGAGTTCCCTGCTGCTTTGAAGTTAATTAAGATAAGGGTAAGCAGGAGGCAGGGGGAAAAAGGTCTCTCCTTGTTGCATCTCTTAGATCAGCTAATTTCCCTTCATAAAAAGCACCCAGGTTTGAAAATTTTGTTTATTGCTTTGAAATCCCTTAGTTTTAATCATGGATATGTATGTACTTTTACATCTTTAACTGAACCTCTCTAACAATTACCTAGTGAAATAGATATTTGTGTATATACTGTAGTGAGTGGTCCACTGCTTTGGTTTATCTAAAATACTCAAATATTAAGTGTCTCTTTATCTTTATGCTTTATATGAACTCCTAAAAGTAGTGCCTGAAATAATGACTGGGATCATAGAATCATTAATATTGGAAAAGACCTCTAAGATCATTAGTCCAACTGTCCATATACAGTGATAGGTTTACTCAAAGAGATCAAGACAACTGCCAAGATATGTTGTACTCGAGTTTACCTTTTTGCATGCAATTATCATAGAATTAATGCCAAGTAAAAAGGAATCCAATCCAAATGAAAGAAATGGCCTTTGATATGTTTAAATGGTTTTTCAAGGCAGACATATACCCACATATTTTTGGACCTTGTCCTATTTGTGCATGAAATCAACACCCATACTGCAAATTTCACTCAAGAAATACAGAACTTATAAAAATTTTCATATGCAAGTAGCAGCTTCCAGATTATTTTAATAATTTTGCATTTTTTGACAATTCAAACAGTGAGTTTTAATGTAGCTAAATGCAGCTCATGTTTATTTGTACTGTTTTAGGCTCTCTTTTATTGATGTCATTTTTCTTTTAAACAAAATTTCAGAGAATTCAAAGTTCATATCATACTGATTGATGTAGCCAACATCAGTGTGCTGAGATACAGACTATCTCTTCTTCTGGAAGTATCTGCTGATTTCCTAGCTTTCAAAGCTTCTGGCCTTGCGGTTTCACTGCTGTGTTGTCAGAGAAAGGAGTAGTTAAGGTTGTTTGTATTTTTTTTTTCTTCCACAGGGAACCTCAAAATATCATTGCCGTATATTTTATTTATTGAAACCTTTGCACATCCTCATGTTTCAGTTACTCTGAAGCGTTCACATCCTAGGTTCTGGGCTGGTCTAAATGTGTGAAGATAACAGTTTATGATATCTTAATGTTTCTAATAATATTATAACTACATGAAGAAATAGTACAAAGAGCAACATGTAAAGTACAACATGAAGACTGAAAGTTCAGAATATTTTTTCAGTAGAAATATGCAAAATAAAGAGACTTTAATAGTAGACAAGACCATTTAGCACTTAGGTAGTTGAATTGGTGGGAAGCTTCCAGTATAGATAAATTTCACTGAGATGCAGTGGAATGTGGGCTGTGGTAATTTACCAATTTTTTTTGGTCTACCCACTGGAAGTACAGAAGGAGTTCATAGTGATGCAGCTAATCCAGGGTTAAAATAAATAAATAAATGTGATGTACCTAAGTCAGTAACTATAGTTCTTGCTGTACTAGTTTTCCCCAAAAACATTATTTAAAAAATAAATGACTAAAAGGTAACTGTTACCTCATCTTTCCTTTTCCTGCAGAAAAGCCAGTAAATTCCTTGTTTGTGGCACCTGCTGTAACCCCAGTGAAGAATGTATGGCAAATGGAGTCCAATAACCCAGGTGTCAGATTGTATCAATATGATCTCCTTAATTATAGCTTGCTGGTAAGTAAGGGTTTTAAAACATGCTTAAGGCTTTTGAAATACTTAAGTACATTGTCATTACAAATTACAGCAGGATGTCAGCCTTTGTAGTATTATGGTAATCGGTGGAACTTAGGTTCTTACCATTGTTTTTCTTCCTGGGAAAAGCAAATTCACCAGTCACTGAAAGACAATTTCACCAGTCTGTCTCTATTTGCAAGACTACCCGTACTTCTTGTTCTCTATGAATATCTTACAATATGGAAGCAAAGATGATTACAAATGAGCAGAATCCTCAAACTGCTTGCAAGGAGCAGGAGCTCTGCAATAGTGAAAAAAGCTCACCTAAATCCTGGGCTTGTTTATATACCAATCTTTGCTGGAGACTGCCTGAGCTTTGGGAGGCAATCCATGAGATGCTTGTAAGGGTTGTAGAATTGCAGATGAAGAAAATCTCTCTTTTAGCCATGCTGTGCCTTTTATAATTATGTAGCTTTCTGAATAATATTTCTACTTTTAATAGGAAATTGTAAGGAAATTTGGAAAGAGACAAATTAGGATACTTCTATAGTCTTATTTGATTTTTTTGGAGAGAAATTGAATCCTATAAAGCTGTTTTGGCTCTAAATAACTTAGGTGTTCTCTGGGTAATTCAGGGTAAAATTTTGCCCTTGCTGAGTTCAGTAGCAGTACATCCTGGGGCTTGACTGAAACTGGGGATTTCCTCTGGAGATCTATGCTAATATGGACTGCTCCTTTTTTGCGCAGATTTCATTCCTATATCTTCATTTCTTTTTCCCGGAATTCTCCCTGGGCCACTATTTTTCTCTCCATTTTGCTGTTCAAGCAGTACCCATAGGGGAAAAAAAAAAAGTTCTGTGTTTCACCTTGTTGCCCCAGTCCCAAACCAGACACAAGCAAAGTGGCATTTGGTTTACAGTTTGGACAGGAAAAACTTCTAACAGTGCCACTGTTTCCTTTTGTGTTCCTTTTTTCTTCTCCCCATCCCCCCACGATTACCACACTGCATGTACCAGCTTTGGGTGTAAGCCCAGCTCTTGGGGTGGGACGTGACCTTCTATTCAGTTGTAAATAATAAGGAGTGACAGCTTCCTAATCAATATATCACTCTAGAGACTTAATGAAGCAGGAAAGAAAGCAATACAGCCGTGCTTTTTTTTTTTCTTCTTCTTCTTTTCTTTAACTGTAGGATCTTTGGCAGTTTTACTTGGACCTCAGAGATGCCAACAAGAAAAATGAATCGAACTGGAAATTAGAATACATCTTGACTAAAGCTTACGGCATTGAAGACTTGAAGCCAGAAAGTTTATATGAAATGGCCAAGCAGTTGTCTGTGCCACATAGCACGTTGTTTGAGCAGTATTATAATAACTTCATTGTGAGTTATAACAAAACCATTGTCTGTGAAGAGGGGTGCAAGACCTGCCAAATATGTGCAATCCAATATCTGGATTATTCCTCATACACAGATTGTATCAATCGGGAAGAAGCATGGCGATGAAGTCTCCAATGCAATTTATGCTAAAGTTAACCAGAGCCTTTGATTTAAAGAATCCTCTCACTCAAGCTCTGATGCACTGGCACGTAACCTGTGGGACTTCTCTGAGTTTCAGGGGAGTCATAAATCTCTCTAGATATTCCTTCTTGTAATCACATTTTCCTTCCATATCCAAATGAAAGTTTATGGCTATTCAGGCATGAGATTTATATAGGGGCAGATTTCAGTCATCTCAGATATTTTCAAAGCAAAATTTGTAAAACCTGTGTTTGTTGAGGCTGGAGTGCAGTTACCTTGTTGATATGATGCCACTATTAGGCATCTTTCTGTCCCTGTGCCAAGTTTCCTTTTCTCTCTTAAGCTGTTAAATCCAGCTCTGTTTAGAGGCATGTTCTAATGTCAGCATCAATGTGACTTAATGGATCACAAAACTGCAAACTGAAAATGCTTAGTGTAATTTCAGAATAAGTGTCCAGCACCAAGTGCCTCTTTCCTGTAATAGGGCTGTGTGTATTAGTACTGCTTTCAAGCAGTCAGCTGCTATAAGATTTTGCAGCACACTGTGAATTAGGTTTAAATTGATCAATAACAATCATTAGACAAAGCATGTACATACTATGTCCAGTACATGTAAACACATACTCGTCATGATATTTTTTGGGTTTCTCAGGTTACTTTTTTCAAAGAGCACTCTATTTCTTAATGTGAAGCTTATCATATGTATCAATTTACAAGTGCACAGACCATTTATTGTGATTGTGTGTGCAAGATGATAATATTAAAAAGACAGTTTTTCTGCAGTGTGTAACCAAGAACAGTGAGTTAACAGGAATTTTTTGCAGACTGTGTGAGGAAGTACAGAAAAATTCCAGTGGTAAAAGGTGATGATTCCCTCTATATTGAATATGTTTCTTGGTTGAGTTTTTCATGGTTGTGTTCATTAAAAAATGCTTCTGTTACCAGTGTCACTTCTCCAAGGGCAAGCAAAGTTATGGGTGGATAGTATGCAGGCAATAATCGGACAGCTGAGATTGCTCCAGTTTGTCAGATGGGTTTTGTTCAATTCAGTTTTGTGCTTTGGACAACTGTCTCTTTCATTGTTCTGGGTTTTTTGCTTTGTTTTGATTTTTTTCTGACTTCTGTTTAAACTTAATACTACCAAAAAAAAACAAAAACAAAACCAAAAAAAACAAAAAAAAAAACAAAAAAACCCACACCAAAAAAACCCAACCATCTACAAGCCATCCTGGAAACGTGCAATAAAAATTACCTAGTTATATCCTTCGTCTGTTGCTGAATATTAGGGAAAGACTTGAACTATGTAGCAGATTAGTAGCTACGGAGCTCTTGAATGCTGTTAATGATCTGTTTGGATTCTTGCTTCCTAGATTTTTTTTGTATGTGTTATTATTTAGTGAGCATGAACAAGTAAATGTCTCAAAATGTCTAAATACCAAACTATGCTTGAGATGCTTTTTTTTTTAAAGACATACAATCTGAATTTATCTGAACTTTAGCTTTAATTGGAGCCAGTAGTTGGTATGGCACCAGCCAAGGAAGTTGTTTTTGTTTCAGCTATCCCTCAAAGAGTTGCTTTAGCCAGGGTATGTCCACCAACATGCATCCTGTTAGGCAGGCTGGCATTCTCTGCTTCTCCTATATGTAACTACTTGTGCAAACTGAACTCGCCAAGAAGGATCTAGGAATAGTTTGACTGCATCAGCTTGTAAATCGGACATAAAATACAAAGAACTAAGAGCTGCTAAGAATTTTACACTGAAAAAATCCTAATATAGATCACATAAACTTAAGTCACCTGTATGTAAGGCGAAATAGAACATGATATTTTTTATTTCAGGTTCATACTGTATTCCTCTATGAATCTAAAAATATTTTAGAAGTAAGTTATCCTTTCCTGAACAGCAGATTTTTTTTTTTTAATGGAATCATAACAGTTAAACATCAAAAAGGAATGACATGATAAAGCTTCTGACTCCCACAGGCAACATTTCACATGATATTTCACATTTCAAATGATATTTTGTGGCCCCATCTTCAGTGAAATACTCGGAGGAATATTTTTAAGGTTACTTATGACAGAAAGACAAATTACACCACCTAGTGGAGTAGAAAGCTTTGCATATGTCTGTACAGTTTGAGATGTATTGAAAGGGAGAGTTATTTCTCAAATAATTCTCAAATATTCTAGGACCTACCTGCTTTCTTTTGCTGCAGTACTGCCATGTTGCTCATTTCTTCCTGGATATTAAATGATTTCAGGCTCCTAGAGGCCATGTTGCTTAAGGGGAGCTTGAACCCTGAGATAGTTACAGCTCTCAGCCAATAACCTGAGAATAACTGGAGCCTACAGAAGGGATCTTCAGAGGCCAGCTCAGCTAGCCAGGAGTAAAGCAAGTGATAGAAACAAAAGATTTCCTTCCAATTAGTTTTTATGCTTTACTTCTCTCCTGGAATTAAGTGCCTGAGCTTATGTCTACCTTAAAAGGTACCACCACCTAATAGGAGCACTTCCTTTAACAAGAGAGTTGATTCTGAGAAGCTGATTCCACTGCAGCAGATCCCGTTTGCAGTTGCAGGACACTAGAGGTACCTTTGAAGTGCACCCACTGTCTGCACTGCATCTAAAAGACCACTCTCCAAGAGTGCTCTACAGCCTGAATGAAAGCACAGTAAGTGGGAATGATCATTAAACTCAGATAAGAGGTGTGCTTCTGATTCAAACTAAAAGGAAGGTACACCCTGAGGCCACCATTAATTGATTTAGATTGAGGAACTGAGTGCTGTCTCATCATTTATATTGTTTTCCACTTGTCAGCTTGAAGAGATGACTGGAGGAGATGGGCAATGTGTGAACATATTGTTATTGGAAGTGTGTTGAACTTGAATTGCCTGAAGACAGAAATAGGTAACGAGGTACTCCTACTTTCCTGTGATGCATTTTCTGTGTGGGCAATTGATAAACACACAGAATCTTTAAGGATGAATGTCTAGTTTAGCAGTCATGTAAGTTCTCTTTGTAGAAGCAGACATTTCAAGAGGGTGAGTTGTCACATTTGTCTAAGAATAAAACTACCGGGAAATCCTTGATGCACAATGAAGAGGAACTATGCCCATGTTCATGAAGAACAGGACTGTAAATGTCTAGATAAGGCTAGCTGCTTTTCTTCTCTACTTCCCAAAAACTGGAGGGAGACTTTTTTTTTAACTGCTTAGTGCTACAGCTTTCAGGAAAAAAATGCTGTAATTTCACTTGTCATCTGTCAGCTCCAACTTTCTTGTTCTGATGGAGGAAAATCCTACCTGGGAATTCTGCCCAGTTTTGTTAGTCACTGGTGACATGAATGTTGTTTCATATTGATGTGAACTATCATAGCTATAGAAATTCAAAGAAAACACATGGACAAAAAATTAACCAAAAATGTTAACCATCACACATTTAATTAGTTTTTAGATTAGATAGTTGTGGGAGTGGCAGTTTGCTAAATGAACATTTCCAATGTTACTGGACAACTTACATCAGATCCTGAGAATAAGCAGTTTGTGTTTCTCAGAGCTACCCTTGCAGGTGTAAGAAGAGTCACCAACGGGACAGAAGGTGCAGAAGGTGTCTGACTGAAATCGCAATAAGGGAGCTGCTTAAAAGCAAGGACACTGAAAGTAAAACCAGTGGAAATATAGCTGCAGTCCGAAGCACTCAGTGAAGCAGTGGGAAGAGCACTGATGATGTTAAACATGTACTTATAAATGTAGCCAAATTACAGATTTTCACATGTAACTTACATTGCATTCAATGGTAGACCTATATTTAAAGAGCGCATGAAAAAATCCTTTGATTATCTTTATTTCAGTCTGGTGATCTGAATCTAGCTGTTAAATGTGTTGCAGATAATTGCTGAAATATTCTGTCATCATTTCTTCTAATGCACAGAGGGTAAAAGAAAATCAGCACACTGTTCTCATACCCCATAGAACTCTAGGTCAGATTTTAAAGCAACCACTCAGACATCAGGAATA
The DNA here is from genome assembly GCF_987193195.1 of Phasianus colchicus. Taxonomy (NCBI): domain Eukaryota; kingdom Metazoa; phylum Chordata; class Aves; order Galliformes; family Phasianidae; genus Phasianus; species Phasianus colchicus. Next base: position 60,944,817 of record NC_143437.1, on the reverse strand, counting down.
TTTAAAATAGAAAAATTTCTGTGGAGCTGGATTTTTTCCTGTCCTGAAAGTCATCCTGAGTCTTCAATATGTTGCACTGGAATAAAACCAAAACCTTGCTGAGGTTTTAGGCAGGGAGATATGCAAAGTAGAAATTTACACCTGAGCCTGCTACCTTTTCCTCAGCACTTGCTCTGCATCTGTCATGGTGCGAACTGTGCTTTCTCCTCCTACCCTGGAACATGTCTTTCTAAATTAAAATTTGCTTTAGAACAATTGCATTAATGAAAAAATCTGATAGTTACACAACATTTTCAGCTGGGAAGTGTGAAGCTATTTTCAAGAACTTCTTCCACTTGATAAACAGTTTGACATCTTGCTTGTCCAACAAAATACATGCCAATGTTTGCGTTCAGGCAGTTCTTTCATCTTATGTAATTTATGATTTCTGATGGTTCTTGTGGGCTGGATGATCATCTGATAAAAACTGACTTTGGACTACTGAGGTTAATTTTGAATTAATTAATAAAATATTGAATAGTCTTAATTGAGATTTGGGAACAGGTTTTCAAGAAATGATCAAAATATTTGTGGGACATAATGCAGTCCTACTTGAATAAGCAGATTTGGGTAACAGTAGTATTATCAGCCATAGTGCTTATTTTGGAATAATTCTTCTTGTAGACTGGATTTATGAGGTAACAGAGCTCTCCTGCTGTGTAATGCAGGTGAAATCTTCCAAGCTGCCTTGGCTACATTGCACTGATTTGTGTCATGTCAATATAATATCATCTGACTTAAATATACAAACCCAAATTAAAAGAGTTGGAAGTTGTGCCTCCTGGGTCTGGGTATTCTGGTTAGATGGTTGTTGGCTGTAGATGGACAACCCTAATGCAGTGCTTCTGGGGAGGTGAGGTGATCTGCATCTTTCAGATTTTTATGTTTCCAAGGCTGCTAAACGATGGCAGTTTCTGTAGATTCTTATATAAGCAATGAACTTAGCAACTTCTCCAGTCTAGCAGAATCTTCCTTTTGTTGGTGTGATGAGAAAAGCCTGTAGTGGTGTCACTCAAAATATATGCAGAAAAGTTCTTCCAGATGGGGATGGAACCTTAAAACTCCTGCGTACTGCTGTGGCTTCTTACACCTTATAAAGTGGGAAGCACCTGTTTTTAGACATTCTGAAAAGCCTTTCCTGGCCAACTGCTCATTCCTAATTTGTTGGACGTTTGAGGCAGAACTTGTCCCTTGTATTGGAATATTTTACATCTACAAAAACTGCCATCTGCCACAAAACATTTCAAAACTAGTTGAAACAGGAGACTTTGGTGAAGTATCTCACTAAAAGATTCTGATGTTGTTGCAGCTGATTGCAATGAACCGTGCATTTTACCTAGCCTTAATTGAGTCACTGCAAAGAACATTTAACTTAGCCTCACAGGAGGGGATATTTCATGTTGTTTTTACATCAACCTAGATGAAACCTTCCAACATTTCTAACAGACTTTGTTGATAGCTAACAAGACATGCTTCAAGCCGTCTGTTCTTAGGTCTCCTCTTTTTTTTCTTTTTTTTTTTAAAATCTAATTGAAGGTATTTATACAGACTTGAAATTCTGGACAGGCACAGGATTTTGCTCAGAATAATTGCTGGTGTACAATAGAGGACTTTTCTATAGTATTTTTTTGTGTGTGTTTCTCTCCTCCTCCAGTCTGCAGCCAAAGCAAATTTCTGCTAAGCTGTGTCAAAAAACCATAGCAACTATCTTGTGACAGATCTGAGTAGGTTCTGTTCTTCAAAGGATTAATCTTACATTGCCATGATCCCGTCCAGTGTGATTCTGAGCATTTTTTGCTAAAAACTTGCTAAATATTTGTGTGAGTTGAGTGTTCCCATCATAGCAACCGATGGGCGAAGCACAGCGCGTTAGTCACAATGTGTGGCAGTGGGAGGCTTCAGGGATGCTGGGGTTCTCTCACCAGATGGGAGGAGTGGGAGCAGGTTGGAGGCAGAGCTGGCAGGGCAGAGGGGAGAGCAGAGCAGGTTGGTGGGCTCCTTAGGGCACACATCTGATGGTTTTCTTTGGGCTGTGGGTATTAGAGACCCGCTCATGGCTTGAATGTGCCTCCTCTCATTCCAGCAGTACAGGCTCCCTACTCTCAGCAGCTGATGAAATAGCCATCATTTGTTTCCTCAGCTCTCTTCTCAAAGTTTTAAGCTCATCCTTCAAAGCTCCATGTTTTTTTGCCATTATTTTTGCTATTACTTGTTTCTTTTTGCAGAGAGTCAGTTCAAATCAATGTGTGTTTTCAGTGGAGTTAAGGATATGCCAACAGTTAAGCTTTGACCAGTCTAAACAATCTGCATTTACTTGCCTAGTGTTCCAAAAGATGTCCCAGTTGCAACAGAAATCCAGCCCACTGGAGTTTGCATTCTTGAATATACCAGTTGCCTATGATTGTAACAGCCAGTTCAAATACTTCTTGGAATTTAGAATATAGAAAAATGAATAATTATTGAATTTTAATGTTGCTCTTCTTGTATCTTAATTGTCAATATTTGCCCTGGTACACAAGCAAGAAAAGCCTGAAGACAAAAAGTATTTCTACACTCTAATCATACTTGCTATTTTCATATGATGATACACAACAGCAGTTGCTGTGTGATCAGCCGGGTGGAAGCAGAAGTGACTGTTTGTTCATGGAAGGCAGGTGGTCCTCAGCCCCCACAATGTTCTGGAGTGCCATTGGGATGGAAAATAGGATCCCATCGTACCTAATGATTTATGTGAAAACATGTCAGAGCTTCTCAATGCCTTGACGGGGATGTTTTCCCACGGAAATTTGCATATCTGACCTAGCGCTGTCCTCATGTCTTTACATCAGACTATGCTAAGTAGCCACTATATGGGACAAAATAATAGTCAGAGCCTCATGCTTTGCCATTTCCTTTGCAGGTATGTTGACATCATTTTGGGGCCCCTAACTGCATTTGGTCTCTTTTGTTTTGCTTTCCGTCCTGAAACAGCTCTAAGGCTTTTAGAAAGAGACCTTTCCTTTCCTCTCCTAAGCGGAGGTAAGGCACATCACGACCACGGGAGGGGAAAATCTGTTGCTTCAGCTGCACCTTGAAGAGTGTTTTTATGCTTCTGCTGAATGAAACCTCATGATAGATTTTTTTTGGCTGTCTCTGAATTCCCTCTTCTTAGGTTTGTTTTCAGGTGATAATTTTTTCTAACACCTTGTATATGTGAGGTGACAGAACAGCATCTGTCCTTAAACTGCAGTGTTTAGCTCTGTGTGATTTATTGCTTATTGGGTGTTCAGCTTGAAGAATCATCTATGCTCATTTCTTTCGTTTAGGTATAAAACCCATCTCTCAGTCAGCAACAGCACAAAGAGTGTTTCTCATGATTTTAGAAATCAGACTATAGAAAGTGTTTGCTTTTTTTCCCCCCATGTATTTGAGGGAGGAGAGTGTACTCTTGGATACTCTGGAAAGTGAGGAAGATGTGGTAAAAATGTGAATTAACCAACACTAGTGGGTTGAGCTGTGTGGGCTGAGACCTAGGCTGACAGACATAGGATTGATATGACTGCAGTGAGGTCAGGATGAGCCCTGCATCAATGTGATTCAGCCCTGCATATAAGAAGGCAAATAACATGCGGACTGCAAGCTATGTTTTCCATTCGTTGTACAGAGTGAAAAAAGCCTTCATACATATGCCAAGTGTACAGAAAAGAATGCATTAGAAACAGTGATTTTGTTTTAAACTTTTCATTGTCTAACTAGACAGGACTTGAGCTTGTTGAATTCCTTACTTAATTCTGTGCCTACCATTGTGGTTTTCAGCATCTGGCCAATTTTTATTTCAAGAATATCCTTATTTGTATTTGTCCAAATTTATCAAGACTGTCACTCACTGACATGCAAAACCACTTGAATTTAGTGCTTACAGAATACATACTAAACTGATATATATGTTATCTAGAAAGCATATAAAATCACAAGAAAAGACATCTCTTTTCCATTGCAACTGTTTGGGCATTCAGAATCAGTAAAAATTTCTGTTTCCCTGCAAAGCTGATACCAGTTATTCAGTCTCACTTTTTTACACTCATTCTTTCTGTTCTGCATCCGTTCATCTCCCAGTTATGAATCAGAAGTGTTATGAAGAAGACACACTCTTCATTTTGTTGAACATTGTAAAATACTCACTAGAATCATGTAAGGATTTGTCCCACTCCTGGCAGAAGGCAGTTCTAAAAACAGTGTGGTCCTTTGTTTGCCAGAAGCATAGTAACAAATGGATTATGTGTAAGAGCCATCTATAGAGCTTTTATTTCATCTCCATTCAGGCTCTACATGTTTTGCACTGCTTTTAATGAGGCTGCCTGAACTATGGTAACCCCACGGCACATTTGTAAGCAAGAGATATCAGACGAATTGGCCCCTTCCAGGGCTGCATTATGAGGTAATCTGCTTTCATTACAGGATTTATTTTATAGGTGGTAGACCTCAGTGAGAAGACGCTGCAGGCACAAGCAGCACTTATCTGCTCTGTAAGGCCAAGTTCAGGATCTGCATGAATGTGAATCTGCTTTCCCACAGTTCAATCTCCTTTCCTTGCGAGGCTGGAAACACAACCTTTTTGTGCATGACCCCTTCTTTGCTCCCCTTCTGATTCAGACTCATACTGGAATGATTGATAGTCTTTTATAAAATACTCCATAAAGAACTATTTTACTTCCACATCAGCATGAAAGCTTGGGTCCCACATACAAAACAAGTACAAAAACAAGCATCTCACATCAGAATGAAAAGCCTCTTCTTCCTTCAGCCTTTCTGAAGTGCACAGATTATTCTCCGCAACTGGAAATGTTTATTCCCCTGGCAGTAGAACCGACTGTTGTCAAAAACAACCAAACACATATTCAGAGCATAGATAGATTGCCTTATTTTTTCTCTGGAGGCCTATAAATATTTTACTTTTTTTTTTTTTTTTTTTTTTAATGTACTTCTTTTTTTTTTCTTTCTTTCTTTTTTTTTTTTTTTTCTTTTTTAAAAATGGTTTGTAAATTTTACCAGAAAAAAAAACAGGATTCACAAGTTGCAGAGCCTACTTAAGGCTTTTGTAGTTTGTCTGAATGTAATCTGTTCTCCTGATCTTCTGTTTGTTCTGCTGCTATTCAGACACCATCAGAATCAAAACTAGCTATTTTTTGTAGAGGAAATATTGCTACAGTTCAGAAGATGATTGTAAGCACAGTAACAAAGCCATTTGGCAGCCTCATCTTCCTTCTCTCTGGAGATATTTTCTGTACATAGCTTAAAGTTTTTTGTTATTAAACACCATAGTTCAAGAAATTCTTACCTTTGTAAGTAGAGAACCCAGTGAAAAACAGGTTGGTGGAAGCAGTATAAGAGATGTTCTTGTTTTGGATCACCACAGATCCAAACTTAAAGTCCAGAACAGCACTTAAAAGTTCAAGTGTTGAAGTCAACACTTGACTTCTTCAACACTTGAAGAAGATTGTTAGGATTTCAAATCTCATGTATGGAAGGTGGCTTTCTCTACTGGCAGTAAGGTAAAATCAGATTGAGCTGTGAACTGCTGAGTCTTAATAAGAATCCTAACAACACAGAACACCTAGAAGTAATTGTTTTCTTCATCATCTTGCAACTGTGAAGAGCAAAGCCCTGGGACTAACAGTCTCATGAAACAAAAAAGATAGGTCTTATAACACAGCTTGTTATTGTAGGAAAAAAAGAAAAAAAAAATCTAATGATGCAGACAAATTGATTAGCAAAGAAAACTGCTTGGAGGAAGACATTAAATTTTTCTTTCTTTTTTTCCCTATCAATAATGAATTGACACCAAACATTTCCTGGCTCCATTTAATGTAAAAATATTCAGTGGCAGGTTCAGAAATTTTTCCAGTTATTTTATTTCAATTCATTTTTTTTCTTAGAAAAAAAAAGAGATCCATTTTCCAAATGCTTTCAGTTTCTAGTGTTACTAGTGCAGTTGCAGTGTGTGCATTAATGAGACACAGTAAGGTAAGGAGAAGCAGACCTTGAATGTGAGTACATGGCTTTGCTGTACATAGCAATATCACAGTTTTGGCTTTATCGTTTTTTATATGTTGTTCTCCAAATGCCAATACCTGGAAGGCAGCCTCTAATATCCTGAATGAAAAAGTTCATTACACTTTATGTGCATACACTTCATGTCGTTGAGCTGTAGAAATAGGCAGCACCTGAATACTCTTGAGAAATGGATTGAAACAGAACAAAGAAAGATTACGTATGTGTTTGGAAGTGCTTGAAAAGGCTGATGAAAAACTTGAGGGAAGGGTTTTTAAAAATTACTATTTATATTGCTGGCTGATAAGAACATGCTTACTTGATAGGGCTTTACTCTTGTACTTCAACTCAAAGTTTTGATGAGTATGAAGGCATCCTGTTCAATTCGTTTGGGTACTTATTTCCATTATAATTAACAATTGATGAATTAATTTCCAAACTTTAATTAGGCAATTTAGATACAGCACATTTCAAATTCAAGGCTCTGGGAGGCATTTAAAAGAATGAAACTACACACTGTCAGGACTCTGTTATGCAAGTTTGAGAGATACCTGTCTTGGTAGGTTACAACAGTAAGTTGTCTTATAGTTTAGGGGATTTAATTTTAGAGTGAAAGATTCTTCCCATTGATCCTCCTCCCCTCCCTTTAACATCTAATATTTTCTTAGAAAAATATGGTTATATGCTTTCAGTGTCTTGCCCGTATGAAAACAAGCTGCAGTCTAAATCTGTCAAGAGGCTGTAGCTATTTGTGAGCAACAAAGTGTTTGGATGTCTCACCATAGGAGTCAATCTTTGATGGGCTGAGTGAAGACAGAATGATGACTGAAAGAGCTAAGCTAGTTAACAAGTTTGTTACCAAGTGTAAATCCTGTATTTGCTACCTTCTACTGTGAAAGAACCTGAAGTATTTAATCAGACCTTTCTATGGCAGGTGTCTGGTGAGATCACACAGTAAGCGTGAGAAAAGTGTCTCTCCTTCCAGAAGTGTAACTCATTTTAAGAATTAGAACTGAAAAGTCCATCATAAACAATCACCACATTTTGATAAAGGTTTTGTTGTTGTTGTTGTTGTTGTGGTGTTTTTTTTTGGGGGTGGGGGTGGGGGAGTGGCATGGGGGGTTTAGTGGTGTTTTGGGAACAATTAATATTTTTTAAATAACATGAAAATTTCTAAAATAATAAAAACTGCAACTAGTTTTAAACTCACTGCCTAAAATGCCCCGATTCAAATAGATACTTGCACACATTCACATATTTTGCTTGCTCGTTGTCCTAGAAGAATCTGTGCCACAATTTTGGGGTTCAGCTGCCTGTCGACCCCAAAAATCCCCATTTCCACCCCAAACTGACCCCCAAAAGCCCCAAATCCACCAACTTTCATGCTGATACTTGAATATACTAGCCACTGAGGGCAGTGATACCATGCAGATTTATGTTGGTTGAGATCTGGCTTTATACCCTATGGGAAAGAAAAAAAAGTTTTGTTTTCTTCCCCTCTGCCAGCCCCAGTTTCACAGAACACTTCCACCAGTTCATCATCATCATCTCTGTGCCCTGCCAGGATGCAGGGAGCCCTCAGTGAAGCAGGAGGACCCCATGCTCAGTTGGCACCCTGTTGGCCTCTCAGTGCTCCCCCCGGCCTTTCTTTGGGCCCGCCGAGGTGTGAGGCGGCCAGCAGCTCGTTGTGTTCCATATGTGGACAGAGCATGACCAGTTTGGTGGCAGCCACTCAGCACCGGGCTCGGCTGTTACATCAGCGTCAGCCCACAGCACAGCCAGGCAGAGCCAAACAGGCTCTTCGTTGTTTTTCCTCTCTTAATGGACAAGAAAGCCTGGGAAAAGAGCAGGGATCCCAGACTTTCCTTGAGAACAGCCAAATATTGTCTGCATGGTAATGAAGGGAACAAAACAAAGAGCGCACAACTCTTCCCCCCCCCCCCTTCCCTCCAAGTCAGGACTCACAAAAGCAGAAGAATAATCTGGAGGAGTGAGGCAGGGCAGCAAAGGATGCTGAGGAAATTACCGGCAGTCCCACAGCTCCCTGACCGTGCTGAGGTCTCTGGGGATGCCAGTCAGCTGCAGCCATCCTTGTTTCTGTCCATCACAGTGATGCCCTTACAGCTGGGCTGAGGGGCTTGTGGTAACACAGCAGCAGGATGTCTCTTAGAAAAAAGCATTATAGTGCACAGTATGCATTTGTGATACTGGTTTTCTGTTCCACCTACAAATTCAAGGTGGTGAGCATACATGGATCACCTTTATTTATGCATTTATTTATTCTTATATTACCTTAAGAGAATGTGATGCCTAGTTTATTCTGTTCTGAGATTCAAAAGAAGTTGGATTTTCTGTTTGCAATGACAGTCTTAGGTGGTGTTTCTTTCAAAACTGGAGAACTGGACTGGGGATGTGCTGGACACCCTGACTCATTTCCATCTTCTGGAAGCAGATGCAGCTCCCATGAAATGTCTGCTCCATTTTCCGTGTTGTTCCTTTTCTAAAATGCCAAAAGGAGTGGCTAGGAGGAACCTTATTCACCCTAGGTGTTCCACGGTTGCTGCTGTGCAGTTAAATCAAGTGGCAATGATAATGTAGTTATTTGGGAATTGAGATCTCTTGGTCTCAAAACACCTCTGAGAATTATCAGTAGCTGTCTTGCAATTTACAGTCGTGTATTCTTTATCATCAGTCTTTTACCACATGTTTTCATGAAAATATTGTTGCATAAGTTAAGCTAGTCTTTCCCTTTTCCAGTGTTTAGCCTTCTAATTTATGGGAAAAAATCACTCCTTCCCAGACTTCTCTTCTCTTTCACCCAGGAAGCAAGCCTCCTTCTGAAACACTGTTTAACAAGGATCTTGTCTAGACTGTGAACATGGGGATTCTTTTAGAGAAAATGATGTGGAGAAGAGTTGGGTGCACATCAAGATTAGGCCTAAGGATAGATTAGGCGTGTATGTTTTCATTGCATACAAAACATCTAGCAGCTCAAGTGTTTCAGGGCTCCTTGGTAGCCTTCCTGTGATCTGCTCCACTTTATCTTGTCTTTTTGATCAGAGCGAACCAGAACAGTGGATGAAGTCCTATTGGTTTCTAAAGCAGCATTCAGACCTCTTCATTGCAGCATTCCCACACTTCATCTCTATGAGAATTGCACTTCCTTATGTGCTCTAAAACAGGCACTGCATAGCATTGCCTCACAACCATTCTGTGATTAACCAACACATACAGGTTTACTCCTTTTTTATTACATGTTGTATGATATGGAAGATAGTGTAAAAGTTCTCCAAAGAAATAAGGACATTTATATATATATATATGGATTACCCATTCATAAAGGCTTTCTGTTCTCTGCAGTGATACATTTTTCCACTAGCACACGAGATCTGATTATAGCCTGCATCATTATGAATGTTACCACTGGTTACCACTACTTAAAACAACAACAAAAAAAGTTGCTGTAATTAAAACAGAGTCCTCATTCAGATGTGCATTTACAAAGAAGGACCTCTGTGCATGTTCTCTGTTGTGACAGTACACTCTGACAGGCAGAAAATGGGAAGAATTGTCTCAGCTTTTTACGCTACTGTGAGCTTGATGGTAATTAGTTATGTAAATAGATGTGTGCTGTTCATTTTTGTTGACAAAACATACCCCCTTTGCACATGAAGATGAATTGCTGTTTCCCGTAAAGAACAAAGTCCCAAGCAAATGTAATAAATTCACAAATAACCTTGCAAAAGACTTCTTGGAAGTGCAGTGTGGGTTGTGATCCATTATTTAAATGTGTCGGTTCTTCAGTGCTGTAGCCCACTTAGAGCAAAGGCCTGAAAAAACATACTTTTTTTTACATGGAAATTTAATTTGACTGAAATGGAGACAAACGAATACCTAAGCATACTACAGTCTGGTTCACACCATCTCTCTACCCTTCCCAGAGACAAATGGGATCTTTGTAAACTACTGACAAGGATCTATTTTCCCTTTCCTGGATGGAAGATGAAGAAACAGCAATCTTGGCTTCAGCAGCTTTTCCCAAAGATTAAGGAATTGGTTTAGTTAACTCAAATTGTCTCTATCAAAGCTACTTCTTCATTTAAAAAACAAACCAAAAAAACCCAAAAAAACAAACAAAAAAAACCCCAAAAACCAAAAACCAAAAAACCAAACAAAAAACAAACCAAAAACAAACAAACAAAAAAAACCACATGGAGATGTATGGGGTTTTTTTGTTAGAAAAGTCTAATATGATGAATCTGAAATAATTTGGGAGCCAATTTACATGTCGGGCAAAGCATTTCTTCCTCTTTCGAATTAGTGCGCAACTCTTTAGTGCCCTCCCCTGTTCCAGTTCGGAAATGCCTATGTCATGTAGGGGAACACTTCAGTCGTGGTTAGGAACATTATATTGTGACTTTATTCCTAAAAGGAAATATTAGTATTGTTTGTTTTCTTTCCAAATTCCATGAATTTGTTTCAGAAGTAGAGAGCATCATGTTTCATTCGTTTGGAGAAAAAGAAATCAAAGAGCAGAATAGGAGAATGTGGAAGCTGTCTTTTTATTTTGCACATAATGATAGTGGCTTCTTGGTGAAATATGTCAGAAATGCAAAAAGAAATGAAGTTCAAGTTAATGGCTCAAACTCTCCACTCTCTACATCACTCAGGAACTCTTTCATCTGGATCATTTAGCATTGAACATGCTGTGCATTTTACACGGATGAGAGAAGATCTGTGTGCTGTGCACCATCTAAATAGTCACATTGATCAAAGAAAGGAATGTAAGGGTATCATAAGGAGTGGTAAAGGCAATGTGCAGAAGAGTGAATGAAAGATCTCTCGTGCTTGCAGAGGCAGAATGCTCTCATCATCAGTACTTGAAGACTGCTTCATGGATGCAGTGGACAGCCAGGGCACTGCCTCCACTGCCCAGCTGCTCTATTTATGACTTCACATCCTTGGTGCAGAACCTCAGTAAAATTTACTTAGGCAACATCCATCTCATTTCTTATCTAGTAGAAACTAATTCTCCCATGTGTCTGATTCTTTCTGTTTCGTCTTTCCTTTTTTCTCAATAATGTATTCAGTTCCTAGCTTTGGATAGCATTGTAAACAGTGGTGATATGAGAGGCATAAGCAGCATGAGGTGTTTTTGTTGTTTTGTTCTGTTCTCTTCTTATTATCACTCTCTGGAGTAGAGGGAAATTTAAGTCCTGCTTTCCACTGGTTTCCTTCTGCCATGCAGTATGTACTAAAAGGATCTGTCCATCTGTCTTCCTTTAGTACACAGCTACTTTTTTCATAACTAAAATTGGATCTTATATTCCACAAGACACTTATATGGGTTAGTTTATCTTAAGATTATGTAAAGACAAGTAAATGGAAAAAACACAGTTACTAGAATATATAGGTCAAAGATTTCTTCTTCCTTCAGATAATCCAGTTATTTTAAAAAGAAGCAGAAGTTAATCCTAAAAGCTGAGCTTATACAAATCAATTATGAATATTGCTTCAAAATCCCACATGCATTTATTTTTATATTTCTATTTATTTATTTATTTATTTATTTATTTATTTATTTATTTATTGTTACATATTACATATCTCAGTTAAAACAATGGAAACAAAAATGGATAGCATATTCTTTGGTTATTGGAAGTAAACATTTTCAAGCAGTACTTTTCAAATGGTAATTTGAAAATGTTTCAAATATTTGGATTAGCTGTGGCTGTGCCAGGACTGAACTGAAGATTTGTAGCATTTATCAGAACATCTGAAACAACCTGTAGCTGATTTGTGCTTTAGCTTTGACTATATCATGATCATCTCTACAGGTCAATCTGTGCAGACTTCACTTTAAGATCATACGTTTGAAGTATTCACATGCCATATAGCCATAGTCACAGATGTGTAGATAGATATCTGCCCACAGAAGTTCAAATTTAGAAGGAACAGTGGGTTCTCTTCTTAGTTAAGGCTGGTTAGAAAAAATAGTCTTTTAATACAGAACAAAAACAACAGTATTCCTGCAATACATGTAGTATCACTTCAAGGTTTTGTTGAGGATAAATCAATCCTATTATTTGCTGTTTATTTTATACCATTCAACTACTCAGAGAATTTTAGAAGCTGGCGAGCTTGCCATCCTGCAGCACCACACTGGCTAGCAGTGCCATCTACCCATGGTCACTCTGAGTCAATTCAGTTTTTATCACCATGGTGAAGCAAAAGCACTAACTCATGAGACTATGACGTTTCTGTGCCTTTATCTCCAAAGACTGGGAAAATTTGTCTTATTCTGCCTTTTGCTGAAAATAAATGTTGGAGCACAGGCTGTCTATGGCTGCCGCTCACAGCAATGAGAGATTTTGTAGCTGTTGCTAAGACTTCAAAACCAAAATGTTGTTATGGTTGTCTAAACCTCATTAAAAGCTTCTGGGTTTAGCAATAGCTCTTTTTGAAGGATAAAGGTAAGAAATGATTAAGCTTCTGAAAGTATTCAGGGAGCTAAAACAAAAAGAGCTTCCACCTAAAATGAAAACAAAGTATGAATATGTTTTGCTATGTGGTGGTTTTCAGATCTGTGAGGTATGGACTGACAAAAATTGCTAAGAAAAAAAGTCTACAGGAGGCAGATAGATAGAAACAGAGATGAAACTAGAAAATGTTTGGTCTGTGTTATTCAGAAAAGGATGTTGATCTATGTGCAGTGAAATTTATTCTTGCTACTTAATTTCTCTTGCATTCAGGAAAGGTGACTTTGTAATAAGTTGCTTTGCTGTACTAATTTCTGCTTCATTTGAAATAACTCATGAGACCCCAGACTCTGGGCTAGAAAGGGAAATTTCTTTTCTTTGAAAGAGAAAATTTGATTATAATGCTTCCTTTATTCTGAAATACAATTAATTGCATAGCATTAGATAGCATTAGAGTGTTCCTTACTGAACTGCAGTGGGTGTCTGTGGGTAACAAACAGCAAACGAGTCAGTTGCCTGTGCCTCAGTAGAGAATATGAAGAAATCTGAGTCATGGGCATTATCATTTCTGATTCCAAATGAAAGCAGAAAAGGTTAATCTGAAATCTCCCAGCAGATGACTAATGGGTTCTAAAGCAGTTTAGAAAATGCCACCAATTTTGAAGTGTGGAAATATCTTCCAGTTATGATTGGGTTTGATTATGATTAGATTCCTGAAGTCTACTGGGAGCAACCATATTTTCAGTTGCAATGTTCTTAGGTTATCTCACTTCTACAATGCAATTGAATTCTTAGCAGGAAAATGTTTTCAAACTGTAGTTGGTTTATTTTGGCAAAATACATGTTTACTTTCTTTTCTGGCAAGGACTGTTTTTCACTTGTTGATCTGTAGCACAAAGCAGGAAATTTCACACAGAGTCTTAAACAAATATGGCTTGATGATGTTCCAGCAGTGGCCATGAAGGTCACAGACTATCGGTCACTAGATTTCTCTGCTTTGCTAGTTTATTTTCTTTTCTAGAAAAGAGACATTATTATTGAACCACCTGCTTGGAAAACAAGCAAACAAGTAAAGAAAAAAACAACCAAACCAGTCATGGTTCCACAAGGCAGGAGCTCCTAAAGATCTCTGCTGACATTCAGATCTTGGCTTGCCATCAGATTTGGACTATTTTCTTTTCGTTTCTTGTTTATGTAATTGACATCAGCTGAAACTGCTAACTTTGGGATGCTCAGCTGCTCTTCCTTCAGTTTCATGTGTACAGACTACTGCTACAAACTCTGCTTCAGCGTTCCTTTCCCTCTAAGAAAGAGAGATCTTTATTAGATGTTGCTGCTTCTTGTCCTAGGTTGTTGGCTAGTGATACAGTCAAAAACATAAATGCAGATCAAAGAAAGAGCTCAAGCAAATAGGACTGCATTGCAGCCTTTGAACTGGAGTATATTTTGCTCAATGTGGTGCACAAAATTCCCCCACTCCAAAACATTTATTCTTAATTATTCAAAATCCTATACCACAGAGACTGCTTTATTTTTCTTTTCCTCGAAAAAAACAGAAGTTGGATTTTGTATCTGACATGCTGTAAATGATACCATGATACAACTTTCAAAAATGAAAATTAAAAGTACTACAAAAAGTAATGTATTTAAGCTCAATATGTCATATAATAAGAGTATGTCATTGCAATGAGTCGTGTAATTCACTGACCCAACAGTTCAGAAAACTAAATTTCATTTCAGATTGCACATTAGCTAGCTAAGTGCTTGTTTAAGTATAACTACCTTTTTGTTTTAGGACTGCTAATTCTTTTAGCTTGAGAAAGAACCTGATGACATTGCTGTATTATGGTAATGCTGCATTAGTAGCAGATGTTGCATACCTGAGGTACAAACATACAAGCATTTCAGTTATAAGCTTTCATGCAGATACTGTGTAACAGATATAAGCGACTCAGTCTATTCAAAGAAAAACAACTAATGAAAGGTAAGAATTACTTTATAATGTATACATTACATGGTATATAACTGCCTTTGCATCACTTGTTTTTTCTCCTCTTTCCCTCATCTATTAAATTGTATTTATCTTGGCCCACAAGGTTTCTCGTGTTTGTTTTGAACAAAATCTGTGAAGGTTATTGGCAGCTGATTGAAATACAAACAAGTTCAACTTGAGGATCCCATGTAAAATTCAAGTGCCTTTAGTTAGAGACAACAACTAGATCTGTTTCTCTGGATGCAGGCAGGCAGTATTCTGGCATTTGCAGCTTGAGCTGTAATCAGTCTGGGAACGAGTCCAGAGCTGAAACAGTCCTGGGCCCTCAGCAGGGCAGAGGAGTCCCCAGGGGAGGCTGGGTGACCCAGTGCCCTTAGAAAGTGTTTGGTTTGTTAATGAGGTGCAGCCAGGTTAAAACAAAACCATTTTAGTGCAATATAACCCAGAGCTCTTTCTAAATCACAAAAGGAATAAACTGCAAACCATCTTTTTAGCACAATAGCAGAAATCTTTCTGTCTTAAGAATATCTGCACTGTAAGAGGCATCTGAAAATACCTAGTATATAGCTCTTTATTAGTTGTCTCATTTTTTTATGCTGTAAAATGCACTGGATATTTTTTTCTAGCTTCTTCTGCAGAAGGTTGCTTGTCTCTTAAGAGTAGATTGGTCCCACGATCTTTTCTTTTGGCTATGCCTTTTATCTCCTGTGGCTGATATTTTTCACCATTATCAAGTTTTTGCCTTTGACATAATTTTGTGTCTTTCAAACTATTAATTTCCTTGCTGTGTTTTATGTTCTGCTCCACAGTTTTGTCCAGCATTTCTTCGACTTGCTGAATTTTCATCTCAGCTATATACCTTCATGTCTTCTTTCTCTCTTTCACTCTAAATTTATCCATAAAACATCCTTTTTCTTTCTTTAGAGCCTCTTCTTCTGATTTCCTAATCCTTCTCTCAGTCAGCTGATCAAGGATATCTTGAGATCTTTGAAGCTTTTATTCCTCTGTAATTCTCTTCTTAAACTCATTGGCTTTAACCTGGTGATTAATTTACTTCAGGCATTCATGTCTTCTCTTTTCTTTGTATGAGTTTAACTCTTGTCTCTTCTTCAGTTTCTTTCAAACACCATTTCTTAAAAGCCTGAGCAACCTTGTCTCTGAGCAGAATACAGTATCTCCAGTATCTCTCTCTATGATCTGTATCTCTCAGCTATTTTCTTGAAAGTGTTTATTTCTTCTACTATCTTAGAGATAAGTGTTTATTTCTTCTACTACCTTAGAGATCTAATCTTTCAAGTTTTACCTTGCACTGGTTTTCTTTCTCTGTCATTTCTTCTCTCAAAACATCGGTTGTTTTGGCGTGGTCTCCTGATGACATTCCCCCTTCCCTGTATCCCACTCTCTTTGCCACCTTTTTCAGGCGTTTTGCTAGCTGCTGCTACCTTTCTTTCTCTGCTCAGGATCTTATTTTCTTATCCTGTCTTCTCTCCTCATCCTCAGAGGCCTGTAGCTGCCCTTCCTTGCACGTCCTGCTCCTTCTAGCAGCCAGACAGCACTAAAGCAGTTACCTCCTCACCTCTTTCAAGAGTGAAATCCTGAGTAACCTGTCTAGCCTTGACTTGTGCTAGCAGCAACAACTCTGGCTCCTTCTTCCTGCCTTGCTATAGATGGCCCATCCAGCAAGAAAGAGGATGGGCAGGAGAAGGTAGGCACGCTGATCCAGCCTGTCTCAGTTTCCAAGGATATGCTGCACGAAGGGCAGAAACTTTCATAGGAAAAACCAGGAAAGCTTCATCCAGAGCCAAGGGTCTTGTCAGGTGGATAGAAAGGTCCCCCACTGATATGCATGAGGGAGCATCCCACTCTATCCTCTGTCCCATTTAATGAGGAAGACAATGCCATCTAATCTGGTTGCCATTCTCCTGGGATGCACTAGGTTGGGACTCTCGTTAAGTTTTTTTGGAGTGTGTTACACATACCACTGAATTGCTGGCACTTTCCTAGAACCAACACCTAAACGTCCATAGGATTTCACTAGTATTACAACCATCCTTCCTACCCTGTTTAAAATGAGATGAGTGAAGTTGAGAAAAATGTTATTTAGGATGGTAAGGACTATACTAAGAATAGTTGGGACTAGGGATAATCTTAATATGGTGTATTTCTATCAGAGATACTCATTCAGGTGAGTATTGTTGTACTGCAAATACCATAAGGAGTCCACCCATGGTATTACAGAAGAATCTTAATGGGTGTATGTGAGCTTGCACTTCATGTTAGTCACAGATAGGAATGCCAGCAGTGCTTAAGCACTGACCTTATGGACCCGAAGAGGAATGTCAATACTAAATCCCTTTGTGAATATAGCCTTTAGTTCTGCCAGTGTGATGAATACCTTTTTCAACAAGGAGCTCGTGGTCCATCTACTATGAGGGCTCATCAGATCACTGTGCTCCATACCAAAGAAGGTCACTTGGTCTCTCTATTTGCTTTCTAGTCATGCTACAGAACAGAATGATAGAGGATAGTGTACTTGTCTCTAATACCACTAAAATAGATTGCTATGATTTAAATTGGCAGAAGCTCTTTTTAATCTTGATATGTACACCAAGTTATACAGTTAGAAGTGTTAATCCACCCTGGATCTTAGGAAGATGGAGATTGTCTCTAATCAATAATTAGGAGGCACAGCCTTCTCAGAGATGGTTTTCAGTTAAGCTTCCAATGAAAGAAGATGTGTTTCTGTCAGACTCATCAATGAGTGTTAACTATTTTAGCAATGAGTGTTTATATTCATTTTCAGTAGTGCTGTAATGGAGGGATAGTCAGTTTGATGTACTCTGACAGTCAATATATTGTGTAAATTTCATTAAAATTATTAACTTTATTTCATTTTCAACATAAGTTTTTTTAAATGTAAGTTCTGTTTGATGGCTGAGAAATTTCCATTTGATGTTTTCATACACCTGTCCGGAACACTGAATAAGTACTGCATACCCTTGTTGAAGATTTGGCCTAAGTTTTCTTAGGTAACACTACTTTCTTTAAAATTTGATCTAGAAATTATGATTATTTCAGTACTCTGATACAGCAAATTCGTACATGCAGTTTCTTTAAACATAAAAATAAAAATAACTGCCTGAACTCATGAATGAACAGTAATACAAGCTCATTGCTCCTCCTTGTGTGCTCCTCTCCTATATTACAACAGATAAAAATTGTAATAAGAAGAGTTCTTACACTCTTTTGAAGAGACAGAGATAATTCAATTTTGGGATTATTATTTTGGCAGTTGCTACATATGTACCTCAGAGCAGAGCTCAAATGGTGAATGATGCAAATGAAAGCATATGGCCTTCTCAAACTATTTGATTTATGAAATGACTTATGAAAATGCAACATATGGGTAATGAATTACAATGGGACCAGTTATTTTGTATGCAAAAACCATCCCTACAGAAAGAAACAAGGGCAAGAAAATATGCTAAAAATACTGTAAACATGCTGAAAATTTGAGTACTTTTATACAAAAAAAAAAAAAGTCTGCCAACCCACAACATTCCTTTCAACTGAGAGCTATTTCAAAAAAAAAACCAAAACTTTTTTTTTTTTTTTTAGAAAAGACCACCACCAACAAAAAGAACCCGAACACCCAAACGAGCAACAATCTAACAAAAATATTAATACCAATACTATTAATATTTTTCCTGAGGACCTCATACATCTCTGTAAAGTAAACAAAAAAGGTTGCCCTTGTTTTAGAGGTGAGGAACTGAAGAGGACAAATGGGAACATAGGAAGTCTCTGTTGAGCAAACAACTGAATCAGTCTTTTCTGACAGGTTGCACTGACTTGCTCTTCCTCTCTGATAAACCAATTACATATGCATGTATTTGTAGTATAGTTCTGATGCTATTGACATAACTGAATTTGAAGGTACTCACCATGGATTTTGTGATCAAAGGTGGCTCTTGCCCAGAATTTTACAGTACTTAGCCTCCATTTCTTCATGCTGGACAGGTTGTGGGGAAGTGGGGCTTGCCTGAAGTTTTATCTGAAATATTGAAGGAGCAACATTTTTCTGAGGAAATACCATTTAAAAAAGTACGAATGTCAGCTCTTTGGCCCCTCACATAGCTTAGAGGAGACAGCTTCAGAGAAGATGCCAGGCAGAGACACAGTGACTTTTGTACAGAAGCTCCTCTGCCTCTCTTTCTTTAGGTATGACATATACACACACGTGCTGTCAGATGTTTAGGTCAGAGTCTGCATGCTGTATCATTTCACTAGCCTTACAGCCCTATGCAAACTAAACAAGAACATGTTATTCGAAGGTGGTATTATTAATAAGAATTGTATAATTTATATGATAGTATAGATCATTAAGGCAAAGAGGTGGCAACGAGTTTCCTTTTTAGTCTCTCACAGTATGAAAGGGGAATGGCTTTATGCTAATTATCAAATCATACTTCTAAAAGTTCATTAAAATGCTGTCTTTTTGGTCTTCAGTGGTCATGTTGTCAGATTTTTGAGACACAGAATAGCTGCTGCAGTCATCCATAAAATCAGTCTTTAAATAATTGAATACTAAAATAACTGTATAAGTAGAGTAATAGTACAAATGAAACTCAAAGCCAAATATTTTATGGTATCTCTCTCATTGTACCTGAAATGGCTATATGTCTGGGGAAATCTAGCTTTCCTCTCACCTGCCCATGAGATGCAGCAATTCAAATAAACTCATTGCTAAACAGCATTAGTAAGATATACCCATGAGAAACAGAAGTGGCTATTTTTTCCCACTGTCATTGTTTCTTACTCCTGCAGTTAAGCTACAACACTTGGCTGATCATATAATGCATTTGTTTTGCAGGGTCTGAAGCAGAGATCCAGAGTTCATACTTTGGGTTACATCTAAATGGCTATAAAATTTAATTATAAAAACCAAGCCATGGTAAGAATACATCTTTCATGATATGGGCAGATATAGACAGTGAGGCTTAAAGAGATAAATGGATTAAGGACTCTGGAATAAATCTTTTCTTCAGGAAATAAGTATGTGAAAAAATCGCTATCTGATAGGAGAAATGCTGGAGTTGAAAGGTTTATAACCTGACCAGGACAGAAGTTTAGGGTGGATTGCTTGTATCACATGCAGTAAACAGCAGATAACTGCATGCTTTATGGAAGAAAACATTTGACAACATTATATTAAAACTAAACAGACTAGTTCTTCAGCTCATATGGAAAGGTGTCTGTCTATTGATTCTGATAGTATAGTTTTACATGTGGCTTGTCCTAAGAAAATGTTTCTTGGTTTATTCCTAGGTGGTAAGAAATACTGCACATAGAGACAGAGCTGATCAGTAGAATCAATATTTAACCTGTCCCCTGTTTCTTGCAATCTAGATGTTGGTTCAACTTTTGCCAGAGGAGAAGTTACCTCTAATGTTCATTTCCAGGTGTTTAAGAAGTTTAAGTTTGCTAGTATGATGGTAGACACATGAAAGCTGTCCTGTGTCAGCCTCTCTGCTGGAGGGGAGGCTGCCTACCAGAATAAAATGAAACCATTGTGTCTTGATGGTAAACAGATATGAGTGGTGATAGCAAATAGTACTGATGATGCTTACATTTGCTTTAATTCAAGCGCTAAAAATGATAAAAATGTTGCAAGAAAGGACTGAGGGGTCTACGGAGGTGCAGCAATGTGTTTTCTCATCCAAGCAGCTCAGCCCACGTGAGGTTTGTCACTGTAACCAGGTTTTTCCCATTCAAGCTGCTCCCTGGCAGCAGGGAGCATTCTTGAGGGAGTCCAGTAGGGTGCACTAGGAGGCTGCTACACGTGCTGCTGATGGGAAATGGCACTCAGATCAAACAATGTGAGGATTAATTTTTTTGTGCTGGCTTTTTTTTTTTTTTTTTTTTTTTTCCCTTTAAAGGGGACTATATTAATTTGGAAAACAACAGTACCTTTTATGAGTGATCAAAGCTGTCATGTAAGAAATTGCAGGGAACTTCACATGTTCAGGCTGTAACAGTGCAAAGTTGAGCAGCTTTCCTCAGAGAGGTGTTTTAAATACAATTTCATTTTGCAAGCATTCTGAAATTGCAGCAGAATCATTCATAACATGATTGAGGTCAGTGATTTTATCTCAAAGTAGGTCCCGCTAATCACTCGGCTTCATGTGTTATTGGTTGTGAGGAAGACTCTAATTATGTTTCAACCCTGCGAAGGGGCTGGTTAACACAAAGAAATCTCATCTCCTTTTATGATGTGTTCAGCCCAGCAGTTACTTTTGTTCTAAATTGGGCCTGGCAGCCTCCAGGGTGAGTGATTGACATGTCAGTGTGCTAACAGAAGCCAGAACCAATTCTCTTGTCTGACACCTCCTTTCCTCTTCTGAATATTAATGATGAGTGACCCAGCTGAGTGAATGAAAAGTGCACGTGTCCCTCGTGGCTCTGTGCAGATGCTCAGAGATGACAGCGAGCCCTGTCCAGGAGAGGCTGCAAAACCATAAAGCCATCTGGTATTACGGAGTGAGCTTAATCTGTTCACTGACTCGGCCAAATGCTTGGTAAATCAAATGTTGACAGGAAGGAATTCACAATATTTGTGCTATAAAAATATAGTCAAAACAGCACTGAGATGACTAGCAACCTTAGATGAAACCATAGAGGAGTATAACTCAGGATTTTGAGCTAGGAAAATGGCAAGAAATATCTAAAATTGTTTCAAGTAAGAGTAATTAGCCATTTGTTTTCCTTAATAGTGTTTACAGTTACCTTGGGATTGGCTTCAGATAGCACAGGATGTTGATGATCATCACAGGTTTTATAGCACTTCATCGCAATTTCCTAAAACATCCAGTCCTGGAAGCCATTACAGTCACTCAATATTTCTCAGCCAATAATTAGAATTTGGTTGATTCAAATCTTCTGTCTGTTTTTAGCCAGGAGTGCATGGTATTTATTATTATAGTACAAACTGACAGTATTAAATGTATAGTAAGACTATTCAGACTAGAAGATATAACGCGTAATCAGTGAGCATATTTCTTCATTTGATCATGTCAGTTTTATTCATTCCTTTAATAAAATAGATTGCCTTTGGTAATGCACCATTAAAGTTATCTTGCTTAAGTGTTTCTAGTATCTCACTAAGCAACTGCCACAATAGACAACAAGAAAAAGAATCCATACTAACTGGCAATGAATTATTTCTCATTGTGAGGCCCAAATTCAGCTCAAACATGAAGTATCTTTTCTCACCACATTTTGCATATAATCTCTTTTGTCTCCAGAGCAGTAAAAATAAAATCTATTTCCACATTCAGTGCCTTTCTCATCTTTTACAGATACTGTGGTTGAATACCCTTTGTGCTCTCACAGTACCCCAAAGATGTGTGAATCTTTTGGATCCCTACAAGACACTCTTCTATTTACACACGAAGTAAATCTTGCACTGATTATTACAAACCATTCCTCTTGACAGCTTTTCTATTTCCTTCTATACCACATGACAGCCCAGTCAGACATATCTAGTTGCTGCAAAATCATTTCTCCCTGCACTTCAAATCCTTTTGTGTGGTCCCATTTGATTACCTGCCTTGGTTCTTTCCCATCTTCCAAATTTTTTCCACTTACCCCAAAGGCCCCTTGCAGTTCACCTCCCTTTTATTTCTCACAGCTGATGCCATTAACTTTGGCTGATCCTTTTTCACTTGTCATGGCATACATTTCACCTAACCTTTCAGTCTAAAAGCTAAATGTTTGGTCTAAGCCAGGTATCTAAGTTAGTGGAGAGAAAGGATACCTTCAGAGCACATTCATTTCATCCAAGTCAGATATCAGTATCTAAGTTAAGTCAGGTGGTCTCTGCATATTCCTTCCATGGTTTGGCTGGTGATCAATCTCACTTTTAGTCCACTGTCCCAGAGTTTTCATAAGTACCATATTCCCTTTTTCTTCAATGTCTTCTATACTAGTCCCTCATCTTCACCCCTGGGATCCATTCATTTGCTATTACTTTTTCTACTTAGATATGCTATTTAAAATCTTGGTCACTGAGAATATACCTAAACTTTTATTATAAAAAAGAGATTGAAAATAATTTTTAAAAGTTTCTTCTAACTTCTCAATGCTTTATGGATTGAACTTTTACTTCTAGGGTATGGTCATGTTTCTCTCAGAGAGTTCCTTTCTATTCCTGTTGTACATAGAGTAAGAATGCTAAGGTTTACAAACTAAAAAACTTTCAACAGATACCTAAATGATACCTGTGACACCAGCCCCATGAAGATTGGGTACAGCTGATGGCCAGGCCTGTTGTATGCAGAGTGATGATTCAGGCTTGAGTTTGGACATGAGTTATTTAGATTCAGAATGGATTTTTTTTTTTTATATTATTTTACTTGTTTGAACACAATTCTTTCACAACATTACAGCAGCCAAACCAATAATTCAAAATGGCCTGTAATATTTGATTTTTCATTATTCTACAACAAAATATTTGACAAAATATTTTAAGCTGATAAAAATCAAATCTTCTTTCTTTAATTTTGCTTTTTAAAAATAGCCAAGTACTTCATTTCTAAGCATTTACAAAGAGAATCACTCTGGGGTTAGACCACTGCAGGAAAAAATTCATCTGTAAGCAGTTTTTTTTACTTTTAGGGTTTTTTTTTTCCACAGAGATAAAAAGCTAAATCATAAATGTGCCATAAGAACAATTGTCAAAGGCTCATAAAGAATATAGAGCTGCACTTCAAAGATTTATGACAATTCATTTATTGGTCCGAATGAAAAGCAAAGAAGTTTTTTCAGCTGTAGTTTGCTGTCTAATGGGTTGTGCCCCTCCAGATTAAGTAGAATGAGATGATGAAATGTGTAAGTACTAAAAAAAATGATAAATGCCTTCGTTAATGTAGGTTCTTTTTCCAGAATTAAAAACATATTACAACTATGTCATTCCAATGGACAAAGCCACTTCAATAAAGCCGTATGCTTTTTCTTACGTCTACCAAATTCAGCTCTGAAACTCCCAGAAAAGGCATTATTTCCTCATAAAATGCTTCTAGGTTTCTTGTCCCATCTGCCTGCATGCCCAGCTTGCTTTCTGCCTCTCCACTGCAGTGTCCTGAAAAGACAGTTAAACAAAGAACAGGTCTCCACGGCCTGGATCCAGTACAGCAAGTGCATGGATTTTCTGTCTGGAGGAAAATCATTTTGCTAAAGCATGCTGTAAGAAAAAGGAGGCCTTTTTATGATATTTTAAATGCTTAAGTTTGACTTTTTATGTATAGATGTATGTATGTATTTTTTGATGGATGACAGGCAACAAGTTCTTTTGTAGACTGATTTTCAGCCAAGGCAGAATCAGTGCTTGAAACCTCATAGAAAAAATGAATTTTCTCACAGCCATGAGAGCAAATTCAGTGTGTGAAGAAGCATAGTAGGTGTGTGTATGTATCAGTTATTCTGGCTAAGCCATGCTCTAAAAGGAAAATCAACCAACCAACCAAACAAAAAAAGCCTGGCAGGAGAACAAAGTTCAATCAGAGAAAGCTTTTATTACAACAGAAATTCCAGGCGCCTCCAACAAAGAGAGATGGTAATAAATCAGAGCCAAATTATTGAGAGGTTAGCTGCATTGTTCCCCTACAGAATGCTAAGAGAATTGCTCCTATTAGGATGAGATTTAGGGGGATGGAAATGGGGAGAGGCCAAGTTTCCATCTGTCGGGGCCAAAGCAGAGGAACTGTGCAGATGGGATAGATCTCAGCGGAATGGTAGGTGGATGCAAGCCACTTATCCTGCATCTCTAGGATGCGTAGGATAGGATGTAAGGATTTTTAGTGTCCAGTGCCAGGGAAGAAAAATTCTGTTACAATAATTCAGAGTGCCCCTCAGAGTGGACTTAACTCAGTTTCAGATGGTCGGAACTGCTGAAGAACATTTCTCTCTTCTACTAAATAAGATGTTAATCTGAACTACTTGGTCTACTGAGTGAAGCCCTCACGCATGATGGAAGGACCAACAGGAGCAATACAAGAACACAGTGTGCCTTGGGTCTCCATGTCTACTCATACTGAGCTCTCAGGCCAGTGGGAAACCACTGTTGTGCTCATGGTGTTCAGGAGGATGCTCTCAGAGAAATGCACATAGCAATAGGGGCCTGAGTGTGCCACGCTTAAAGATGTAGCAGTCATAGCAGGTCCCAAGTATGGGTAAGGGACAGAGAAAAAGGCAGAAAGAACAAGTACATGTTGTACATGCCAGAGAGAAATGCTTCCTTCCACACCATTTTCTTCTGCTTAGTAAATATTAATTAGGTTTTAGAGTCTGGAGCCCTTTCAGGATTCAAATGAATACATTAGCTATTGTCAGCTATGAAGAGACTATTTGGAGTTATAAATGAAAATAATTTGTTTACTGGCATGATGAAGTCTGGGAACCTTCACTGAAAGACAGAAATTAAAGGACATAACACTAAAACCAAAGAGGACAAAATTAAAAATAGCACTGAAAAATGGCTTTCTGTTCCATTTTTTAAAAGGGTGGACATGCACAATAAAAAATCCAGCATGGATTTAAGGTTAGGATGGAAGGGAGATAAGGAGCTTAAGCCCCTTGCGTTAGCACCAACTGGTGCTGTGCACACACGCTGTGATTGTGACTGTGTCTGAGCTCATGCCAGTGCACAGCCCTCCCACTGCAGCAGGGCCAGGAAAGCAATTGGTCTGTCAGATGGGCATATGACACACTCTGCTCTTCAGCTGTGTCCTGCAGGTTAAGTAAAACTAATGAGAACATACAGAATTAACTCTGCTGTCAAGGAGGGGGTCCAGCCTGAATATGCCTACTAGAGTTGCTTTCCTTTGTATGCAGCTGAGTCAAAATCATTACAAGAAGCACACAATGAACATTCTTGTTCAAGTGTAAAGCAGGTTGTTTCAAATATTTAATTTCATATTCAAGCTCAGGGAGGGTAGATTTAGGTTGGATATAAGGAAAAAATCTTTTACAGTGAGAATGGCAAGGCAGTGGGATAGGTTGCCCAGTGTTGTGGCTGTTGCCCCATCCCTGGAGACTTTGAAGACAAGGCTGGATCAACCTGGGCAACCTGATCTAGCTGTGTCCGTTGCAGGGGAGTTGGACTAGATGGTCCTCAGAGGTCCCTTCCAGCTTTAGGAATTCCATGATTCTATGATATTTCAATCAAACACTGCCTCCCTCCTCTCCCCAACAAAGCACAAACACCCCTGCAAAAGCACTACACCAAACTGAAAAACCATATCTGACAGTGATACCCTGACGTCTTGAATGATCAAAGAGATCAATAACTTGGGTTTACCATAGAAATATAAACAGACTTCTGAGTCTTTATTAGCCATATCCCAGTGGGTGTCAACCCTGTTCACAACAGGGTGTTGGAACTAGGCAATCTTCAAGGTCCCTTCCAACCTAAGCCATTCTGTCATGTGATATTTTATGATAATTTCCTTTGTGGCTCTCTGAATTCCTACCCTGGGATTTACAGTACAAATGAAATAAATAACATGTAAGGCTTAGTGTTAACAGATTCTAAGCACGTGCATCTCTAACTGAAATAATTTTAATCTTATCTAACTACACTGATAGTATGAGATGAAACGATAGGCATGACCTCATCTTATCTACAGTGCAACTTTCACTGTCTGCAGCAGTGATGCTGCAACACAGCTGAATTAAACTGCGGTACTTGCTATTCTGAACATGGGCTAAGTGACTGAAAACTCTGAAAACTGTTTTGAGAGATTAGCAGATGAATTATATATTGTTCACATTTTTTTTGCATCCACAAAGATAAGGATCCAGTTGTAGCAAGAGCTGAGCATAACACATGATCCATCCTAGCTGAAGTTAGTGATAAGCTGTCCTCTGACTTCAGCAGTGCAAGATTTTTACTTTGCATGCTTTTAATGAATTTATGAAGTCTACGTTTTGTTTTCATTCTTTCAGTGGAAACTAAAATGTGAGGGAAACAAATTCTATCTGTGGTTTCATTTAGGAATATATTGCATCTACTATATCTTCATTTTATTTCCTTCATATGATATACATAAGGAGAGATTTATTGATCTCCTTTTTATCGTTCTCGCTGTATTTTCCTGGGAATAGATCTGCTTCTAAATCAGGCATATATTGCAGCTGTCATCAAATGTTTAATGATTTTTCCAATTCTTGTGTCTTGAAATAATTCTGAAAAAAGATTTATTTGTCCATTAGTACCATGTTGTTTGCTCAATGGAAGAGGTAAAGTTTAAATAATGCAACTGTAACAAAATCTTGATTTTTAAAGCTGTAATTTGTCACAAGTGGAATTACTGAAATATTATTTTATGAAGTCATATTTATTATAATTTTCCCTTCTTCTTAATGTATTTGGCTATCATGGATATTTTTTTCCTCTGTCAACAAAGTTTATTACTATTTAATTTTTATCATCCAGAAAAATTACTCTATTTCACTTCTAGCCTCTCTATAACCATGCTTTGTTCTCATCAGACTTACCCATTATTCATGGAAAAATTTCTCACTACAAAGAGATTTTCAGCTACTGATCAGTTTACATCACATGAAATTGATAGAAAGTACAGTTCAGGAAGGCTGCATTAAACTTAATCAACCCTGTCCACAGTGCGCTTCCTACTAATAGCTACTCACTTACAAATGCATTCTCTGCATAGAGGAACTAATTGTGCCAGTAATAACCAGGTAAAGGTGCCAAATTTATGGCAGTGATCATGATATTAGTAGAGGGGGAGGCAGTACAGTATAGAAGCAGAACTGATTTATGTGCAGATACCAACTTTCTCTTCAGCATAGCATGTTGTAGAGAAAAGCTTGTTTTCACAGCTCCTAAATCCAACCAGTCTTACCCAGAAAGGGATTTTATGTCACTGCCATTCAAGACACTCCTTGAATTTTTGGAGAAATAAGAAGTTTGCAAATAAAATGTTATTTCATTTTGTAACTGAAGAGTTTATGTGTAGTTTGAAAATATGAGAAATCTATGAGATCTTTTTTGGAAGCAACAATATTTTCGAAGAACAAAATTGTTGGTGTGCCATTGGGAATCCGCGTGGGTTCACTAAGAATCTTCTAATATTGGTTTGTGAGGTAACGAACTTTGTAGCACTCCTTGTAAGTAACACCTTGTGGTGTTCTACAACATAGAACTTTCTTAGATTATGTAATTTAGGTGACATATAATCAATGAATTAAAGCAAACAAGCAAAAAAATTAACTGGCAAAATAGATAGGTGTATAATATGCATACATTTCTTAAAAAGTACATAGATGAGAGTCAGCACTTCCATACTTTTAACAAAACTACTGATACAGTTTCTAATTCATTATCTTTAAACTGTCAGTAACCCACAGAGCATGAAAATGAGTGCTATCAAAGATGTCTGTAAATGCACTTCAAATGCTGATAATGCAGTATGTTGAGGTCCTTGTTCATCACAAAATGTAGTTTCTTTGGGCTATGCTCCACATAAATTCTCTGTCTCAGCAGCTGTGTAAGTCTAGTTTGAATCAGCAACTAAAAAATCCATTTCACTGACCACAAAGAAGAAAATTTCCAAAACTGGGGGAGACCTTGATTTACACTCTTCCCAGTGACATATCTTTTCTTTAGTGGAAATTGCCAAAGACTTGTAAAAGACTGCCTTGAAATAAGTATTCTGGAATAAAGGTAGTTTATGTTGGATAACCAATTATTTTTACTGTCTCCTCCTTTGCCCATTTTTCCATTAGGGAATGGGTTGAGAGGTTCAAAGTGTTCCTGAGAGTTCTCAAAGCCACAGAATGAACAAAGAGTGAGGGAGAGATGGAAGGAAAGAAAAAAGGAAGGAAGGAAGGAAGGAAGGAAGGAAAGGAAGCAAGAATCCACCGCTTTTTCCTAATCTCCCATGAAAAAACAAAGGTAGTTTTTTTTTCTCCCTCTAGCTGTTCTACTTTTCAACAACCTTTCCTATCCAGTTGTCAAACATAGTCAATACTTCTTGTTTCATTGTTTCCTCCAGCAATCATACACACTTACCCAAACAAAGGTAAGGGAAGGAACTCAGAGAAATTCTACACCTCTCACTACATTAAGTTGCTGCATGAAACCCTATTTCCAAACCCAAGATTTACTTTCCTTCCCTGTCAGATGGCTTTGACTATCGAGTTAGAGAAATTGATTCATGAGGAAAGGTTAAGGAGCTAAATACAAATAGCTTGGCTGCACAATGACTAAGACAGATGGGAACATCATAATAGCCTGCAGAATACTATTGGACTGAGAAGAAAGGGTCTCCGGGGAAAGGCATAAAACAGAATGTGGCTCATTTTTTGAGACTTCCAATTGTCACTAGAACCATCATGGTAAAAAGGGAAGCAGGTGGCCACTTAACATACTTTTTGAATTTAAATAAGTCTCAGCAGAAGCACTTTGTCAGTTATGGGTTATCATAAGAGTTCAATATTAGCCTTGCTCCTTTAGTTCAAAGCTCTGTCCATCTGTGGCTCCCGCCTCCTGCATCACTGTGTGGCAGATGCTCTGGAGCTGAGCAAATGCACAGTGTTCCTTCCCTTGATCTTCTCCCAGTTCCCAGCACTTTGTTTCTTAGGGTTTTCTTCAGGTTTTATTAAGAATATGAGTTTAATACTTACAAATTTAATTAACCTCCAATATTTGTCTACTTTTGAACCTAATAGTGATTTTCATGTTGGGAACGATTTTCCCAGCGTAGTTATGTGTGCACTGCAACTGTTGTCTAGTTAGCAGATTCTATTTTCTTGGCTGTTGTGTTGAAAGATGTAGTAGATGTCTTTCTAGTTATTCAGACTTTGAGTTCAAGCTTTCCTTCATTTTCTTCCTTTCTAAGACAGTCCTGGTCTATGCAGTCTCTAATCTTAAAGTCTTGCTCTAAATAGCCATTCTACGTTTCTTTGTTGTGATCTTTTGTTTGTGGATTTTTTGCCTATTACTGAGCAAGGCTGACATGTTCACAGTGCCATAGGGTGGGTCCAATTCTCATTCCTATGCAGTGGTAGTAAATCATATTGTTTTTGTGTGATTGTTTTGTCCCAGTTGTTTTTGACCACTAGATGTTGAAAAAATTTTGTCCTCTGTCCCAGTCTAATCTTTGCACATACACATCAGGGAGGCCTAATTCTTTCACTTTTTTCCCACCAAGTACAAGGAAAAAGGTTTTTCTTTCCTCCTCCAAAGCTGAGGTTACATGAAAATGATGGATTAAAAAAGGGTAATTCTTGCCTTTGTCCAAGAGCTAAAGGCATGGAACAGATGGACAGGCAAGGATTCTTATTTTCTGTATTCCTTCTATGTGTCAAACAGCTTGCTGCTTTCAGCAGCAGTTGTAATGTGAGAAAGAGGAAGAGGAGAATGAAAGATTTACATAGGTGAAGAGAGGAGAGATAGTAGATTTAATGAAGAAAGATGACAAAGATGGCAAGTGGAGGTAGTTCACAGCAGCAATGCTTTTTGTGAAACATCCCCAGGTTGGTTTAGGCTGTAGAATGTATACAGCATTGATAGGGTTAGGTTAATTCAGCACAGAAATAAAAACAAAGTTCAATTTACCCCATGTGTGCAATGCCTGAGTTTGCTAAGAGCTTTGCCAGTAAATGCACAAACCTTTCATTAGTAATGAATATGACTTTAAGCAACAGAGATGCAAATATTATTTCTAAAATCTCTCTGATAAAGCTGCTTTGGAACTGAAAAGACTCCAAGCTTTCTTTATGTCAATACCTCCCTAAACCAACAGAACCTGTAGAAGAACATGTTCCTTCTAAAAATAAATCTTTTCTTGTTCAAAGATATTGGCAAGATTAGAAGAACACAGGAATCTGAGAAAACATGCATTAATATACATTCATAGCTTGTGCTATTCAGAAGCTGTCATTTAAAAACTGATGCTCAAGCAATTAACATATTAATATTAACATCTCAAACTATAATTTAACTGAAGCTTTGTGACTAAGACACAATAAAGATAAGAAAATGTCAAGCAATCAATGTTCTTTAGGAAACTCCAAAGGGGGAAGCAACTTGAACATGTCATAGTGCTCATTTCACTTCATAATCTCTCTGAGGTTTTCCAGAAAAACTCAAATATCATATATCAATGCTCATATATGTACAAGAACATCTCCTATCGATACCTCTGTGAGCGACAAAACCCTAAAAGTGGGGAAAAGTTTCCCCCATTTAAAACCAAAACATTACATTGTGTAACAGTATGTAAAATTTTTCAGGATAATCACATTTCATGTGGAACTCTAAATATAAATTAAGATTATGAACAAAGTTCTGACATGCAGATAAAAGAATGTGCTTATACTGATAGCATTACAGTGGACACTGAGTACAACATTTTAAAAATTACTGATGAATTGCTTTGAGTCATTCTGTAAAAATTACTTTTCCTGATAGACATGTACCTTAGCATTCATGAAAAATATTATAAATTTGCAGTTTTTTTCTATATAGTTTGCATTTCATTTTGTAATGAAAAAAGGACAGTGAAAACGATATTTTTAATCTACAACAGTATCAACTTACTGAGTTTTTTATTGCTACTTCTTCTAATAAGATGCTTTCTCTAAGTCTCTGCTTTCCTGTGATCAAATTTCAACTAGACGCTGTATTTTTTTCACAGTATGTCACTGGAGTAAGACAAAGAGATCCACTGTAATTTAATATACTCTTAAATTCTGCACTTTTCTCCACTATCTGGCCTAAAGACAGACATATGCAGTATCAATTCCATCATTTCCAGATGCATCCTTTGCTTTGGAAGGAAATGTTACTCTTCAGAATTGGACTTCTTTAGCATTGTGATTTTGACTGAGAATACTGGATTAAACTGATGAACATGAAGATTTTTCTACATGAAAGAAATAATTCATGAGCTATTTTGCTGTTTTGCTCTAGCAGAGCAATTCCAGGCTCTCCTGGCTCATATACAGCACTGTGAAAAAAAAATGTCATATACAAATGCTCTGCTTTTGCAGCACATTGTTTTAGACATTCCTCAGCTCCAGGATTTGTATAGTGTGTGGTAAAGAAAACGTCAAAAAATTCAATCATAACTTTCATTTTAAAACCTAGGTTTTATACAATGCTTCAGAAGGAGATATAGTGAAGCAGCCTTCTAATTATTGCCTTTTCTGTTACTGAAACGACAATAAATGATGAAATAAAAGAGGAGTATATTTGTATACGTTTAACTTGGCTGTTTCTTGCTAATTCATTCCAATTTTCAGGATAATGATAGAATACCAGCCAATAAATAAGTTAGAAGTAATCATTTCTGCACTAAATATCCATAATATCTTTTTGTACTTCATTTTTGCCATATACAGCTACTTATTTTCCTGCAGGACATGCTTACACTACTCTATTTTACAGCTTGCCTCTTAAAAGTGTGGCCTATTTATTATCTCTTATTTGGATTTATATTGTCAAAACCTGCTTCTATTTACCGTCCCAGCCCAGTCTCCGTACCTTGTTTTAACAGGTATCTTTTTCTTGCCTTTTTATTGAAATAATTTTGGGGTATTTTGCATGTGGACTATTTAAAACTATTTTTTTCCAAAGCTGTCCACAAAGCACGTTCACTGTTTGCCTTCAGGATCTCCTTTGCAAGTGGTGTCTGCCAAAACCTACAAAAACTGTTAAGCTTCTGCCAGTCTGAGGATGCTGCTTTTTCCACTGACCTCTGCATTAAGAAGCTGAACCTTTCTGAGAAGCTCAGAAATTGAGCCTGTCTGACAGTGACAAACAAAAATCATGTCAGAGCAAAGTAACTCTCCTTTAAGAACGAAAAGCAAAATTGAAATAAGAGCAAATGTTTGTGAATGTATTGGACTAGCTTGAAAGAGCCAAGGGGTAGTACCTAGGAGTACTTCTTTTAAAAAACACTGTTGGATGTGCTACAGTTTTAGTGAAATCTGGGAAATTCAACACAGAACATGCTGCTGGCATGCTGATGTTGAGGCCAGCTGATCTGAATCATCCCTGAGCTAGCAGGGTCTTATTTAATAACTTGTAGGACTAACAAGGACAAGCTGTGACAAAAAACATGTGTCTTTAAAGTAAAATAAAAGAGTTTTGTTCTTTCTACAACCTACTCATACTTAAAGCACTTAAATACCAAGCAGCATTTCCATGGTCCAGTTGTACCCCAGGCAAGGCAGAGCAGATCCACGTTAGCTTAATACATGCTGCGCTGGCTGAAGCCTTGGGGAAGGTTCATTAGTTTTGCTGTTGTAAAAGCAACTCACTCAGCTCCCTTTTCTGAGACACAGATAAGCAGATTTTCTAAAGTAAAGGGAACCTACTTTTCTATGCTTATCTATACCATATGTTTTCTTGGAGCATTCAAAGAAGCACTCTCTAGGAACAAAATCGTAATAGCTCACAATGCCTAAAAGAGTCTGTAAGGATTTGGGTTTTAAAATCTTTAACCACTACCAAGGCAAAGAATACAATATTCGTAACCAGGAATGAAAAATTCTGGCAGCTACTATGATAATTTCAGAAGACAGAAGACATTAAGTGAACTGGAGTGGACACAGAGTGGTAAAGTTGAGAGCCTGATGCTGCTGCTCTTGGTGGAGCTCATCTAAAGAATAGGACAGTGACTACAGTTTCAGTGTCAGTAGTCTTTTTCCACTGAGTTTGATGGAAATCCAAGTCAGTCTCTGGGAAGAATTCCACCAAAAAAAAAAAAGACATTTCCATTTGGCCTTCATGTTTGTAGTTACGCACACAATGGCTATCACACAAAGAAATGTGAAAAGCTGAGGAAAGATGAAACTTTGTGGAGGGGTGATTCATTTCGCCTAATGCAAGCTAATCTAAAAGGTCAGTACCTGACCTAAGCCAGTTGTCTGGTCTCCTTATCATCAGGAAAAGCACAGAGATAGAATGTAGTCCTAGGGGTGACCAACCTTATGTACCTTAGACATCCATCTCAGGATAGAGAGAGTGAATTGACAATGGAGATGGCTCTACTTGCAGCAATTAGACAGCTATTCTAGGCAAGATATTTAATTTCTAAATGGCTAAAGATAAGCAAATTGAGTCCCGCATTCTTCCTCCAATCACCGGACTATATTTTGTTTCCTAATTACCCATGCATAATGACTTCTTGTACCATTTATTTTGTATATATTATTATTTATACAATATTTAAAAATTGTATTTACATCTTGCCAATTTTTAAAATTAAAATGACAGAATAAAATAATGATATTGATTATTACTTATATTTATCTTCTTAGCCACTTTATTCATTGTGTTTCAAGCAGATTAAAGCTTAACAGGAAGCATGAAATATTGCAGTATGGAAATTATGCTTGCAGGTGTCAAAAGATAGAAAAGGTTTATTTATAAAGGTAAAGAAAACATTGCTCCTTCTAAGGACCACATTTTTATTTCCTGTCTTCTCCAATCATTGCAAAGCCTCTAGAAGTCTTCAGGCATTTAGTGAGCAATAGAAAGAATAAAAAGCATTACATCAATAATATTCATTTATCTTTCTTTCTTTCCTTCTCTCTCTCTGTCTCTCTCTTTTGTCTTTTCTCAACAAAGCACATATGTTTCTTTTTAAATAGGTGCGATACTCCCTTAGGCTGACTATGCTTCAGCAGAGGCAGAGTGTATGTATAAGGGTGGCTTATTGCCCATAGCTTAATTTGGGAGCCAATTCTGTGAAATGAAATTGACTTTTCCTTGTCATCTGCTGACATATCAAATCAGGTAGAGGCAAGAAATAGATACCTGGATTAGGTAGTGAAAAAGATTAAACAAATTCAACAAAGCTAGTTGATGTGTTCATGTTTGGGGATGGTCACCAGCAATAAATAAGGCAAATTAACAAAGAAACTATCAAAATCAAAAGGCCACTGGAGATTGTGCAAGGCCTGCTTAAACTTCTGTTTTTAATGCTTTCTGAAGAGACAATCTGTAATCATGCTCTCTCCCATGGAGAGAATGCCTGTGAACATGCTATGGTTGCAGGCAGTGAGTGAGTACTGGCTGTTTGGCTGGGGTTTCTAGCGCTCTGGAGACCATAAGGAAGGCCCTGGTCCTGACAACCCAGAAGCCCAGGATTGGTCTGTATTAGGGTGAGGAGTTCTGCTCTTTCTATTTACCATACAGCAGTGTGGTAAGCAGCCTGATTTGGTTCTCTGTCCTGTCCTGTCCTATCCTATCCCATCCTATCCTATCATCAATTCTATTGTCATATAATATAACATCATGTAATTTATGAGGCATTTTATAACAACAGCTTAATCCAGCAACTAATACTTTTCAGGGGAAGTCTGAAGACTTCAGTAGTGCCATAGACATGCTACACATTTGGAGAAGGAAATGGTGAAACAGAAACTACATTTGAATTGACAGCACTCGTATTCCTTAAAGTCGTGGAGTTTTGAACTTCCTTACCGCAGTTCTCCAGTCTTGTACTCAGATCTCTTTGACATGAGTTTTTATAAACACCCAACTGATTCCAGAATCCAAGTCCTGTTGACACCAAAGTGCTTGAAGTACCTGCCCATATCTTCTTCCTGATAGTAGGAAGGTTGAGGAAAGAAGGAGCAGGAGCTGTGCTGGTGTGTGCAAGTATTTGATTTTCCCTTTGAAATGGTAGCTATGATTCTCAGAGGGGGATAGTGATTACATTCTTGGAATGTGTAAGTTATAAAACTACCCTTGTGATCAGTTAAAAAATGTGTAAAAAAGCACTTGCCTTCAGGACAGTTAATGTTAAAGTTTCATTTCCTCTAGAGACAAATATCAACTCAGAGGAGCAGGAGAAAATAGAAAAGAATGAACCAGTTAACTATAAGAGTGTGGGGGTCATTCTTATATAATTCCAGACATTTTTGCAAAAGCTGGAATATTAAATCTCACTAGGTGGAGAGAGAGATGCAGACTAAGGGCAACCTAGAGGGAAATTGAACTAATGAAAGTTTTCTCTCTCAGAAGTATGTAAAGAATGTCTCCAATATTGTGCTCACTAAAATAGTGTCTCTAGGCAATATAAGAATAATCATAGCTAGAAATTACACTTCTCTACTAGAATCACATGAACAAGAATAAAAACTGTGTCTGAAAGAACATGATCTGTAGGTTTCTGCAAGCTGTCTTACTTTTAATGATATTTGAGGATCTTCTGAGATTTTCTAATGTAATGAGATTTCTGGCTGGATTAGACAATGTCTTCTTTTCCTTGAATCCTTCAGCAATGTTGATTACTGTCTGATTTTCTTTGTTCATATTTGGTTTGTGGAGCTTCTGTACTGGAGTTGATAAAACAATATATTTGACTATGTCTATTCTGACAGAACTATGAGACATAATTTCACTGAAAGATTAATCTACATTTAGTAGTTGAAAGAACTCCTTAGAATTATCCTAGTAATTTTCAAGAAAGGACTGGAAGAGTTAATGTGTTTATATAGATTCCAGGATTTTACAGGAAAAAGAGCTTGTGAGAAATAGGACCTTAAGGCCAAAGATCATAGAATCACAGAATGATTGATACTGGAAGGGACTTTTGGAAATCAACTAATTCAGAGCTCTGGCTTAGAGCAGGGCCAGCTAGACTACATTGCTTAAGGTGATGTCCAACTATCTGGGTTTAGAATAATTCCAAGCATGGAAACTATACAATCTCTTTGGGGAACCAGTTCCTGTGTTTGATAACAACAGTGAGAAAAAGCTTTTTCTTATGTTTAAATGGAATTTCCTCTATTTGTGTCCATTTCTTTTTTTTACAGTCTGACAAAGGGTGTTTTCTATTCCATCAAGGATACCCAAGGATGTTGTGGATGCCCCATCCCTGGATGCATTCAAGGCCAGGCTGGATGCAGCTCGGTCTTGTGGATGGCACCTGAATAGGACACTCTGTTCTCTTGAATTCAAGTTGTGGTCCTGCAAGTTTTCCCTTGTTTCCTCCTCTAGCATCTTGAACTCTGACATTTCATGGCCACCATCTCATGATAACTGCAGCCAAGGTGGTGGCTTGTAGGCCTTCACTGGTTCTTCCTCTTTGTAGATACAGGGTCCAGTAGAGTGGTCTCTCTTAATCATCACAATTGCCTGTGCTAGGAATGCACTTCAGAAACCTCCAAGATTGCGCTTCTGTGTTGTCCTTTCATCAGACATAGGAGTCGTTAAAATCCCCTACAAGGACCAGGGCCTGCAAACATGAGGCTTTTTCCAGTTGTCTGAAGAAGGCCACACTTATTCCCAGTTGCAGGTCAGTAGCTGACACATACCACAACACCTCAACCATTTTGGTCTGTATACCCATTCTGACTCGTATACTGACATCTGGCTCATTACCTCCCCCCAGGCAGAGCTCCATGCATTCCTGCTGCTCTGTCATGTAAAGGACAACTCCACCTCCTTGACTATTCAGTCTGTCCTTGCTAAAGAGCGCATCCCCTACTCTCCCCTATGATCCTCCAGGTGTACACACATGCATGGCTAGACACAGCATAGCCCTTGGTCATTCATTTACCCTTTAACCTGAGGAACAAGATAACTCTGGTTCCAATACTATTCAGTTGCTTAAGAGAAGTGCTTAGCTTGCACATCAATAACTCCTATTGCATATTAGTCCATTTTAATCTCTCTCTCTTCAGCCTGATTGTCATATGTTAAAGATTACATCAATCTTAGAGTTCACCTATTAGACTACAATGCTGGAAAACCTGAAAACTACTGAAATTTGGCCACTTGTGAGCAGTAAAAATAAATCTAGCATCTTCCATACACATTTTAAAAATGGATAAGTAAGATATACATCACTATGTTACTGTATCCTTTAGATAAAGGATATAGATAAAGGATAGAAAAAGCTGTAGGAAATATGCTCAGTTTAACAAAAAAAGCCAGGGTCCTTGTTAGATGTAGCTATTTAAATGATAAAGTGATGAGGAATCCAGATTCTTGGACATTTGAGTGGAGTTAATTAATTTTAACTAACTGATTTTAATACCATGCAATCAGTTTTCTTTACCTGACCATTATAAAAACATTTGTGTATTAGTTGTTACAACTCATATAAATCTTTATTCATGTTAATGGAAAGGTTTTTTAAAAATTATTCTATCTCTTGAAATATTACTGTTGACTATTCCACCGTACTATAACTATTGCCTGCAAAAAGAAAAAACCCCTCAAGAGAAACCTCTTGAAGAACTTTTAACATCATCTTCATGAACACTGTTCTATACACTTGTCCCTTCCACTTTTTCTTTCCTGTCTATATTATCATTAATTTCCATACTGCATAGCTGAAATGAACTGCCCCATTTCTTTTTACAAATTGTAAGATATCTTGGTAGCAGACCTCTGATGTCTGCTGGATACCAGTTCTGGCAGATGCTGTAAAACTTACCCAAATGGAAATATCTCTTTCCTTGACCCAAATGGAAATTTTTCTTTCCTAGAAATGACAAGCATTTTAATGCAAATTTACTTGCAGGGAAATATGCTGTAACCTTTCTTGGCCTTTCTAGAGGAAAAGTCAGCTAATGGCCTGGGTATGCCTCTCTAGCAAGTCATGAACATCTAAAATGGAAATGCAGACAGAGACATTGCTTACCATCTAATTTCTAGTAACTAGAAGGTCAATAATTTCCTTTCTTCCTGTCCTAAAGTGATGTTTTAGGGATTTCAATATCCTGATTTTGGCAAACTGATTGATATTGACAGGAAATAAGTGAAAGGGGACCCAAAGCCTCTGCTATCAGAAGGATTTGATTAAAATTGAAATGCTATGTGCACTGATAGAAAATAACTATACCACCTTGCATTTGGCTTATTCCTTCTGTGTTCTTGCACTGCAATGCTGTGTGGTATGGTATTCTCAAGTTACTTTGATCATATAAAATGTTATATATTATGATACGTATCCTAGGTTGTTACAATTACAAATGCGTAAACATGTCTCAGGTTAATCAAAATCTGGGAATGTGTGTTCTCAGTGTTGTCTAGAAAAGAAATGAAGTAAATCCAATTTAAATATCCATCGACTACTTTGTGATATACATTTTGGAAGAAAGTGGGGTAGTGTTACTACCATGTATGAATAACCACACATTCATCCTTTTATGGTTTCATGTGAGTTTGCTGACTCCCATTTACCCTGAGTATAGAGTAAAGAATAGTGATTACAAACTGTGTCAGACCCTGCTCTGGCACAGGGTACTGCCTTTAAAATAGAGTTTGCAGAGAAAATCCCAAGGATCCTGTACAAAGTGGAGGATGTTACAGTTTTTATTTATTCTCTTGCTCCCTGTCAGTTGTTCTGGAGCTTGGGATAACTGATACAGTTTACCTACTGGAACTTGCATAAAAATTACCTGCACTATTAAGAGAAGTGAAGAAGGTTTCATGCCTCATATAGGACAACAAGAGCCAAGCATATAACCAAAACAAAAGTCCAATTTGTAAATTGTTTCCACTTAAATAAGTAGCAAAGATGAATAAATTTTCCTACTTCATATCCTTTTAACTTTCTAATTTTTAATTAACAGACAAGCTGAAATCTCAAACTGATATAGCTGATGTGAATTACTGTCTATAAGAATTGCAAAAGTGACAGAGGCTGAAGGTTGCTGTAAATTAATTATTTTGTGAATAAATTCTGGAAAATCACTAGTTGTGATTTTATTTAGTGATATTTTCTGATCTGAATTGCTCTGGCTAGTCATCTTTGTACTTCTATCATATCACTGCTAAGAGGGAAATGAGTACATTTTTGTCCTCAGACTGCGGATAGGAGAGATAAATGAAGCATTGACGTAGGCTTCGAAAGAGAATCCAAGGATAATTCATTAACTGATGACTAATGGAATATATGCTGACAGCCTACAGAGAGCTATCTGCTTTTTGGGTTCTTCTTTTTTTTTTTTTTTTTTTTCCCCTAAGTGATCATCTGCATGAAAAGATAGAGGAAATCTATAGTGATTAATTTCATAGCAATATTTTCATACAGCCCATTGTTCTAATTAATATGTGGATATGGCTATGTTAAGTGCAGAGAAGAGTGGAGGACAATTTTTTCATGAGTGAGAGTGTAGGAATTAATGATTGATGGATAATTATAGATGAGCACCACAAAAAGCAAGCAAAAAAGACCACAAATAAACAACCCCAAGCTCAACTTAAAAGACCATTCTAGAAACTGATATGATTGGATCTTTTGCAGCTTTTTTTTGTCTTATCTGGGATTGTCTCTAGGTTTTCAGGAACCTACCTCTTCCCTGTTTGCCAGAAAGCATTTCTTACATTCTTAGAACATTTCATTTCCTGTTCTAAAAATTTCTTCATCCCTTTTTTAGGGTCCTTGTTAATTATACACGTCTGGCTCTTTTAGATGATTACTACCTCCCACCAACATATGCTTATAATTTTTTTATTTTAAAATTAGGAGTAAAATCAAATTACTATGGGGTAGAGAATCTTTCTCAGATTTGGACAACTGAAAGAAGTCCAAACTGGACGCATCCTTGCGTCCTGGGATTATTATTTTCCAAGGAAAGGTTAATTTCCCTGCACTGAGGAAGAAGTCAACTCCTCTTTTGTGCTTTTGAAATTCTCCTCCCTCAATTTTCCTCTGCTTCTGTAATCTGGCTGTGCTGAAGGACACCTACAAGAGTCAAGTGTCACCTTGCGACTGGCTAGCAGAAAAAAATCTCTGAATGGAAAAGCGCAGTTTTGCAATTAAACTTAAATCTCTCTTTTTGTGATGTCTCTTTCATTTCTCCTTCTGCAGTTCTGCTTGTATTATTTTGACAAGGACTTCTGTAAACTCCCAAGATGCCAACCTGAAACTGACAGGAATGGTGGCAAAAATACTCGACGTGCAAATTCTTCTGACGGACTAAAAGGAGTCTGTCGTCTCCTGGAATCACCTTTCTTTTTCTCCCTGTGCATTTCTCCTGCTCTGCCCTCCATACACACCTCGGTGACAGCCTGAGGGTGTCAGGCATAATTCTGCAAAGACACAGAGAAGGAGAAGAAAATGCCAAGTGTCAAGTCTACCCCACGACCTCCCGCTACAGCATAAACTGAAAATAGCAACCCTGGGAAAGCAGCCTGTTAGCTTCTTTAGTCTTGATAGGTTGAATTGGCTTTCAAGTATTTTCACAGCTACTCTGGAGAATTAGCAGCACTTAGGGTCTGATGGAGTGTCTGCTGAAATCTGTAAGACTCTTTTTACTGACTTCAGTGGACTGAATGCTGACTCTGGTTTTCACCATGAGTCTTCTGTACCAAAACAACCTGCTGATGTATGTTTGTAAAGCATTGCTATAAAAAATTCCTACCATTAGCCTATAAAATTGAGGAGACAAGGAGACGAGTCTTTTGTATTGGAAATACAAATTCAGTAAAGTTGTCTGGAAGCGTGTGAGATCAGATACGTGTTGTTATAGGTAAAAAAAAAAAAAAAAGCTTTTTGTTTTTTACAATTACTGCTGCAGTAACATTTCTACTGTTATTGATCCAGTACTGCCTTATGGAGCTTTTCTGAAGAAAACTGTTTGCTGTCATTGCCAAAGCTCACCATTCTGCTGTATTGCCAGTTAAGTCTAAGTAGTAATGTTTAAGAGAAATATGAATAAACACACTGAAAAGAGCGTATCTTTGCAAAGACAAAACACTGACTTTGATAAAAACTGAATGAAACTGCAAAATTTAGATAACCGATCCCCTTGAATATTTACCAATCTAGTTGATTCTTGTTTTAAAATGGAGATTCTTCACTTCAAAGAGTTGATGTTTTGCAACTACTCACTTCAATGTTTGTGCCCTGGATATTTGCCTTCACTGCCATTTGCCACAAATGCTGCTGTGCGATGTGTACGCACACACTGTATAGGCAAAAGATAATGGTAGATGTTAATAAACAAGCTGGTGATAAGTATTCACTTTTTAATGCAAGAGCTGTGTTAAATTAATTGATGTTACTTATTTCACATCTTTAGGTGTTTGCATGGGAAGGAATTGTTGTATGAAGTATAACATTCCACAGGTTTGCAAAATTGGGTTTGATTTTCCTAACATCTGTGAGTTTATTTTCAACACTTCAATGGCAAATAAAATTCACTTGAACAAACTTGTCATATAAATAATTTGCAGTACTGAAGACATGAGTTCAAAGTAAAACTGGGGAAGATATAGTCCCTACTTGGTAAGAAGAGTTAATATATCCTGCAGTCAGGGCAGGTGTCTGGAGTGGCTTAAGTAATCCATGCTTTTTTTTTCCTGGAAATTTCTTTATACAGACAAAACTTAACAAAAGGATCTGTTCCTTTAGAACAAGAATGCTAGTGGATAGATCAAGTCTTCTTCCACTTGTACTTTGTCTACTGAAGAAATAATTTTCAGCACTGTCTCCCCATTTATTATTTTAGACCTCCAGTTATTACATGTCATCTTCCCTTGTATGTATTTCCAATACAACCATATGCTGAACAGTCCTCAATCTGTATTTATGCACAAGTAAAACATACTGGGCTTTTAAAAATTCAGTTTGAAATAGCCATGTAGTGGGGCAAACATTAAAAAAAAAATAAAATAATCTTTGGCTTAATTATCATCTCTTACCACTGCAAATCAAAGATAATCCTTCTAAGGCTATTGGAGTTACATAACAACATAAGGAGGTGCTTGCTCCTGCTGGATGTTCTTGACTTTTTCTAAGCAAGACTCTGGTAATATCATCAGAAGCAGTGACAAATCCTTAATAGATACCTACTGTTCACAGTCAAATGGCCTTTTAGGTCAACTGTCAAATTACCATGACTAAAAAAGCAGTGGTATCTCTTCCATTCAGTGCCTAGTGTTGAGTGATATATTCCTGACAAGCAAAAGAAAACCCAGTTACCTACTTTTCTTAATTGATTCTTCAGAAAATGTTTAAATTTTAATATGGCAGCTGGCCATACAATACAGATATTTTCAGGGTCTCTTTAGAAGAATAATATTTTTGTGACTTTCATAAAAATGAAAGGCAGAACCAATTTGCTGCTGCAATTATGAAGAAAACAACATTAAATCTTTGTCTGGATAGAATCTAAGGGAGAATATTACAAAAAAGTCATAGAACATGTTCTATTGCATGTTTCATTTCCATCCTCTTGGACCAGCCAGCTTGTGTTATGAGGGTTGCTATGAAACAAATGCCAAACAGGAGCTACCTGTCATAAGTTCTTCTGTGAAAAGGAAACAATTACAGGCCTTTCGCAACTATTCTGAGGCCAGTTTATTTATAAAGTTCTTCAGAATCAGGTGAGATTCAAGTTACAGGAGACATCCAGCTCCTGAAAGTAAGAAGACTTGTGTTCACTCATGGCTCTACAGCAGTGTTTCTCAGACTGTTTTGGAGGATCAGTTAATACTTCTGATAAAAACACATCCCAAACTTTGCTTATATGTATGCAATATCATCAAGATGAGCATGAGATTCCTGGCTTCTTCCTTTTGCAGGGGGTGTATGTGTGTGGGAGGGGTGCGCACATGCACACTTCACAGTAGAAACAAATTTACCAAGCAGAAACAGGTTCAAACCATGCCTGTATCTCACAAGATTTTAGAACTTTTAAATACAATTTTCTTTCCTTCCTTCCTTCCTTCCTTCCTTCCTTCCTTCCTTCCTTCCTTCCTTCCTTCCTTCCTTCCTTCCTTCCTTCCTTCCTTCCTTCCTTCCTTCCTTCCGTCTTTCTTTCTTCCTTCCTTCCTTCCTTCCTTTCTTCCTTTCTTCCTTTTTTTTTTTATAAGTTTTAGCTTTATTTTATGGTTATTTCCTCTGTAAAGAGAAGGAGAATCTGTCCGGATTCTTGCTATTTTAAAAGTCAGCATAGCTTTCTGCCCTTTATAAATTATAATAAATGTAACTGGCAAGACTTTTGAGACTCAAGAGCTAGATTTTCTGTGGCTGAATAAATAGTACTCTGAAAATAGATTTCATTGTCTTCAAATGCCATGGGATGACTTTGACCTTTGAATGTAAACTTTCAGATTAGTAAGTTTTACCCCAAAAGATTCTTATTAGCATTTGTGGCAGTTAAAAAGCTGAATGCTATTCTGCTGAACTAAAATTTAACTCTGTATCATGGGCTATAAATCCATACAGTGAAAGTCGGAGGAAGTGCAAAACACACTTTCAGCACTCATTTTCTAACATTACCTTGCAACAGATCTGAGCATATTCTGGACTCATTATGTGTTGTCCTGGTAGTTTAAGACTTCATGACATTTGGACTTGAGATTTACTCAACACTTCTTTGGTGCAGGAATATCAAATAAGTTTTGTCAAATCAGTAAAAGGTGCCTTCTTTTACAAAATTCTTCTCATTTTTAAGGCCATTTACCCTGAAGGACAAAGAATCTGTAGAACTAC
The DNA here is from genome assembly GCF_987193195.1 of Phasianus colchicus. NCBI lineage: Eukaryota > Metazoa > Chordata > Aves > Galliformes > Phasianidae > Phasianus > Phasianus colchicus. Next base: position 60,900,781 of record NC_143437.1, on the reverse strand, counting down.
ACCTGCTCCTCCATCAAGTGTGCTTTCTATACATTCAGCCGCATTGTCTATGTATTTCTTACAGAATCTTGGAAACTCATCTGTTTCATCTGATGGTGTCAGTTTTGCTTTTCCCTGAATTTTACAAATTCCTTGGCAGTTTCTTAGTCAGCACTGCAGTATGTCATTGCTTCTTTTTATTTCACTATTAACAGTGAGGCAGTTAACCTTCTCACAGACATTTCGCTTTACAGATTCACTTACATTTTTAAGGCCAGAGGCACTGCTGTGTTAGTTTACACAGACCTCCTTTGTTAGAAGAAGTATTCTTCCTTACTTGCAGAAGTTTGAGTTTCCTTACTTCTCAAGGGCAGGTTTTCCCAAGGAAAACTCCCCCTGACTTTGTGCATCAAGACTTCATAAACTGCATTACATTTTTCCCTGCTGATGTGCAGAAACAAATAAACTCATAGGTTTGGTGTGATCACTTCAGTGAGGTAATTCACTGGAAGAAGCTGAAAGTTAAAGGTCATAAGGGAATGTCTGTGTTCAAAAGAATTTCTATACAAGAGACTTGTCAAACAAGGACCGCATTTTATTTTTTCTACAGGACCATGTTGTTACCTCTTGACTCCATTTTTTCCCCTACATTTACAATTTGATGACAGGGACACAGATTCGAAATGTCTTCTCTTCAACACAGAATACACTCAGTCCTCTCTTAGCTGTTTGAAAGTGCATTTCTTCTGCTCAGAGGTCTCGTTTTCACCAAGAACAACCCACACCAGATGCTGGCATTTCTCCTTGAACAGGGTAGGTTCAATCAGGACTCCTTTTGTTGCCATGAGCATTTCCGTGTGCCTTAGTTTGTGCCTCACCTCTTCTTTGCTCCCCTATCTTCTGCATTGACTTTGTGAAGGAAGTTTAGACATGGAACCCATGATTCTTCAGTGATTGTTGTTTAATATCCAGTGTGAATCAAACAGTACTTGGAAATCTCAGTTTTTGAAAAGTGCTCAACATCCACCTTACTTTGGACTCCTTTCTTTCCATGAACTTTCTAGGTATAAAGGGACCTAACACTTAAACAGGCAAAACTAAAAGCAGTTGCTTGCCTCTGTAATTAACAGATTGATTACAGGAGTACTTTTTACCTCTTAACACATTATAGTTTCACAGACATTAAAACAACCAAATGATAGCTAATGTTTAAATTTGTCATTGGAAAAATGGGAAGAAAACTCTTTAACTCCAATGTGGTTTTAGAAAACCAGCATTCCTTTATCCTTACAGTATTTACCAGGTGACTTGACAAAACAAGCATGCGCTCTCAGACTTCAAGTACTACATTTAAACAGTTAGGACGTACATACACAATACATTGGCATACATACTCATTCTTTTCCAAGAACTCATGAATGTATGCTACTGTCCCTCTGGAATGTGCAAAAAATAGCTTTGGGGGTCGTCTCCCCCTTATTTCATCCTCATAATTCTTCATCATATTTTTCCCAGTGCTCCTTGGAAGACCTTTAGCTATTTTCCCCCAGTTTGGCAAATCTTTATGTCTTGTTATGCTATAATGAGCAACTTTCTCTCTTGGTACACTATAACTCTAAAAAACTTATATGAAATAAAAAAAAAAAGTTGGTGGATGCAAAGATAAAAGTACTCTATCGTGACTTCAGTGCTTCAGTAAACCAGGGATCATTCAGAAAAACAAGACTGTTCTCATACCATGCAAAGCTAAACTGGAAAGCTTTAGAACTACCACACATTAATTCCTTTTGCTAAACTAATATATTGCTCCTTAAGCTAATATAGTGATCCTTATTGCTAAACAAGCCTATATCAACTTCCACTGGAAGTAAATATACAATTCTATATTGTGGCTATTTAATAGGGCTTAGCTTGGTTTTGAAAAGACAGGTATCCAGTACCATGTGAGTTTCCATGGGATACCTGTGGTATCTGCATTGAGTTGGCAGGTGCAACACAAAAGCTATGGGCAACCCTTGCCTTCCAGAGCATCAGCTGAAGTTCAGGTGTGATTGCTGAAGACATTTCAAGTGATTGAATGTCTGTGCTTTTGCAGCTGAATTGAATCTTAAGTGACTGAATGAAGTATAAAATTAGCATTTCTAAGGTGATAAAATCAAATCACCTGCAGCACTAGCAGAATTAACTTCATTTCCAAAAACAAACATGGCAACATTTGGTAGTATTGAACTCATTCCATCCATACTTTCAAAGAAAACTGAGCTTTAATTTGCTATTGCAGTTTCTGTCTGTAATATGTGCAGATAAGCTCTCCATAAGACTTGTGGGTAAGTTTAGAAAACATAACCACCACTCTGCTCCTTCTAGTCCAAGGATTTTCAGTGGCTCCATTTATTTTGAAAGACATTACAGCAGAAGGTAATTTTGCTACTTGATAGCTTTGAGTACAATCTGTTTTTGACTTAGTAAATAGATGAAGCTCTCAAATAGACTGAATTCTTTAACTGAAAAAAGAAAAAAAATATTGGAGTCAAAATTGAAAGGCAGAAATCTTATTCGTGCCTCACAGTATTCTGAAAAAAAAAAAAATAAATAAATCATGAAATACATGGATGATATTCCAAGTTTTCAAAGAAGGGAAGAAAAGTGGAAAATCCTAATGAAATTAGGGACACAAAAACAGTCCATGTTTGTATGCACTACCTTGTCACACAAGTATTTCTGCTGTGATGGAGAACCAGTGCATTTTCCTGAACAAGCTGAAAGTTTTGCCTTAGGAAAACAGGCTGTCTTTAGCTTTGTTCACTTGCTTTGCTTTCAGGCAGTTTTTGCTATTTCAAGGTGACTGACAGAACTAAAACAAGTTTACAAGCTCAGACATTTAAATTCATATAAATTCTGACTTTTAAGATCAGAATGGGTATTTCTATGAAGATTTCTGGACAGTACTATACTGTAATGGTAGATGAAAATAATCAACTTTTATAGACGGCATGTGGTTTTGTTCCTTCTACTTATAGAAGGTGACATCAAAGTTCATAAAGAGTTCACCTGTAGATTATTTCAAGTAATCTGCTGATCAGTGGATATAAGCAAGTCAACAGTGAGAAATTAGTTACTGTGTCTTGATGTGGGGACTAAACACTATCAGATTTGGTATGGTGATACTGGAGGACTAATATCAGCGGTTGTAACCAGCTAACAACTGGCAGAGTCGCATACATCATTATTACTGTGGATATCAGGTTGTCCATAGAGGTGGTGGACTCTCCTTCTTTGGAGATATTCAAGACCCATCTGGAGGTCTATCTGTGTGATCTATTGTACGGTACCTGCTTTAGCAGGGAGGTTGTATTTGATGATTTCTTGAGGTCCCTTCCAACTCCTGCAATTCTGCACTTCAGTGATTCTGTGATTATTTGAGTTAAGCTTACCTAAAGAATTCTGAAAACAGTATAATACTAAGAACTACTTATGAAACTGGTAATGAAACCACATATCATGGGAAAAGTATCCTAAAAATTATGCTACATTAAAGCAAAAAAAATTCCTATATGTCTTAATCAAGAGACCTGAATGTGGTACAAAGAGTCATATGCCATCAGGCACCCATGTCATCTAAACTGTAGAAGAGACTTCCAGTGAAGAAGTGTAAAGTTTTCTGACCATGTGGACAAAATGGGAGTTAAAAAATATTGTGAAGAAATATCAGGAAGTGGGAGCCGGGAAACAGAATATGATAGTTTAAATAGGAAATGTTTACTTGCTTGGTAGAAAATGAGCTCCAAACATGATATATAGTTAGTCAAACAGAAAAATAAGTCAGGGAGAGTAATAAGCCACAGAAACCTCTGCAAAGGCTGTATTTTCAGCAAAACAGAAGACCATTCTTTATGAAAACAAAGCACTGTTGTCTGTCCAGTCAGACAAAAGTTGCAGCTAACTCCAAAAGCAAATCCACAAAGAGATTTTGAAGCTGGACAATCTTAGTTTCCCTGAATTCAACATTAAAAAGGTGAAAACCTGTCCCCACTAGGCAAAGGAGTTCCTCAAGTAACTTTATGGCCATGATTCTATCTGATAGCATCTCTCCCACCAGGATCTGAAGAATCCAATCCTAGATGTGACAGTGCTCAACTTCCTGAACTGTGAGCTAAATGAGGCTTACTGAAGTTAGAAGCACCTTAATTTGCACAGTTAGAACAGACATTACCTGGTTTCCAATGCAGTGAATTTAGTAGCTACACTGGCATTAGTAATCAGTTCCATAAACTAGCCTGGATTTTTCAATCTACATGACATCCATATGTGGCTCTCGCTCATCTGATGCGTATGTTGTTATATATACAAGGACATCTTCTACTTAGGCATGCAACTTCACATACTGACTTCAAGGAAATCAAGGCAAAGACCACCATAATCTGGAGCTTTTCAGAGTTGCATGTTTTTCTTGTACTTGCATAAAAATGAATAATTTTGTTCCATAACTGCAATTATCCATTTTTAATAAGATGAGCATTTATTCCAAACTTTCCAATCTTCAACATTCTGTATTAATTTTGTACCTAAATTTTAGAATGTTTAATGTCCTAACTCATTATTTGACTAAGCTTACTGAAACTATTGGCTCAGTTATGAATTCATATGCTTTTATTTCTCACATATCTCTGATATGCAAATTTTTATAGAAATGAATGACTGCTTTGCTTCCAGTTAATGCAGTATTAATATAACAATGAACTTCATTATATTGCCAGATACCTTTTAACTTACAGTACATTAATATTTGAACTTGCTTGATAAAAAGTCCTTAGAATTGCCTATTAAAAAAAAAAAAAAAAAAAAAAGAAGTTCAGATATTAAGATATTTTGTGGTGGTGCTAATGTTAGATGAAACTTTCATTTTTTGTTTATCACTTGCTTGTGATGTGCTGACTTTTCTAAATCACAATTCATTTTTTTGATCTAGAAATTGACCTCGTACTGTGTATTCCAACAGTAAAAATGGAATGGCAAGTAGATAGAAGAGGAAAGCCCATCAAAATGGTGTCCCCAGGATGCTAATACCCTGCCCTGTTCACACCCATTTTCAAATGCTATAAATTCAAATTACAGAGATTTTGCAGACAGAAAGAGGAGAGACATTTTACCTGAGCTTTATCGCAATCTCCAAATAAAGAAAACATAGCTACAAAATAAAGTGCTCTGTCAGTCTACAGTAGATAAGATAAAAAGCAATGGGCTAAATTGCAGCAGGTGAAAGATAGATTATACCTTGGGAAAAATGTGTGGTGTGGATACTGAAGCCCTGGGACAGGCTGCCTAGAGAAGCTGTAGAGCTGGTGGAGATTTTTAAACACCATTCAGAAAACCATTTATCAGGATAGGGGATAGATAAACTAGACAATCTCTTAAAAACTCTTCTAGTTCTATTTTTTGTTATTTTTTTATTATTTTTTTTAAAGTAGACTTGTCATACTGGAGTATTTATCTGATTAAGGTCTGATGCTATCACTTGTCTACTGTTGGACTATTTATCCTTATGTTGTTAGATGTATGATGATGAATAAAAGACATAGATGACTAGTTTGCTTCCTAAAGCCAATTTTTCAGCTGGTCAGCATTTGAATTTACAGATGGATTGTCAATATAGCTTAGTTCTAGATGTTCCCTTGTTCCAGTTATTATGGAACTTCATAGGTCAAGCATCTTGACGCTTTCTACATATCTGCTTAATTAAAGGAAGAGTTCAGAATCTTAACACCAATTCAGATATCAATCCTTATGTCCTTATGCTACACCATTGTAAAGGCATGCTATGGAGCCTTAAAGATGCTTATTCTGACCCTTTATACTTGTTCTTGTGCTCTTAAAATGTTTAAATGAACTTTCTAAATCACTTTGGAAAATGGGACCTAGACTCTGAATTTATCTGCTTTTGATTAAGCCATCATTTAGGTCTGAAATTATATTTAGCCTTTTTCAAAATCTTCAAGAACGTGCTTAATTATATACACCTACAGAAATACTTTGCTGAAGAGAAATGGATGCTGGCGTGTGTTCCTGTCTATGTACTTTCAAATATATTATTAACCTCTTCAGCTATATCATAGCTAAACGAGACAAATGCTCTTGGATACTTGATCCTATACCCACGTTTTCATGAAGTAATACTTAGAGCAGGATGCTGAGGATAATATAAATGAAGCCTAAGATGGCAGCAAAAGCTGTCCAAAGTCTTAGCCCAACTTCACAGAAAGTAAGGTATCAACACTTGTCTTAATTGAGTTTTTATGAGGGCTGCTCCAAAAGTAATGCTTCCTATTTTATTATGTTGGCCCATTATGTCAGAGGTGGATGTTGATACGGCAGCAGAGGTGGAACTTTCCCACCAATTTTCTATTACATGTTGTTGTGTAACAGATGGCAGCAGAGGGGCATTCTGACACAATGACATCTGACATGGAAGTGCATATGAAGCAAAGGGGTTGAAATAAATTCTTCCCTGAAGAAAAAATTGTACCCATTAACATTCCATTCACATTTGCTGAACGCTTATGGAGACCAAACAGTGAATGTGAGCACGGTGAGGCAGTGGGTGGCGTTTCAGGAGTGGTGACAGCGATGTGAAAGATAAGCCACATTCCAGATGGCCATGCACAGCTGCCACACCGTGAAATGAAGAATGTTTTTATCAGCTCATTCATGCAAACTGGCAGGTTACAATCAGGGAAGTGTATGGAGCTGAATATTGGCTTCAGTGCATTGGAAACAATGGTGGCAATGTTGAAAAGTTTGCTCCAGGTGGATGCCATAAATATACACATGAACAGAAAGAACACTGTATGCAAGTTTGTCAGGACCTATTAAACCAATATGAGGCTGAAAGTGAGTTTCCTGGATCACAGGATTACTGAGGATGAGACTTGGTATCACCACTACGAGCCGGAGTCAAAACAGCTGTTCATGAAGTGGTGACTTGTGAATTCCTCATTGAATTCCTTGTTGAAGAAAAAGCTCAAGACACATCTCTCAGCAGGTTAAGTGACAAGCGCACTCTTCTGGGATAGCAAAGGAGTGATCCTTCTAGATTTCCTGGAACTATCAACTCTGACCGCTACATTGTGACACTGACTAAGCTAAGTCTCAACTGTCCAGAGTCAGGGCAGAGAAGACACCCATTCTCTTGCAACATGATTGCTCCAGGCCCCACATCACTTTGAAGACCATAGAGCACATTGCTCATCTTGTCTGAGCTGTCCTACCACACTGACTGTATAGATTTGGTGCCTTCTGACTTCCATCTGTTCAGATTGATGAAAGATGGACTATGTGGGCAGCATTTTCCTAGCAATGATGCCATCATAACAGCTGTGAAATAGTCACCTCTGCCAGTGCAGATTTTTTACAAGCATGGCATTCAGGCTCTTCTTCATCACTGGTGAAAATGCATGGCTAATGGTGGTGATTATGTTCAAATAGTTCACTGTAGCTGAGAACTTTCTCTATCAAACAGTGTTATTGTACTTTTTGTAGTTTCTATGAAAATAAATAAGAGGCATTACTTTCAGAGTGACCTAAATTTTTAGCTTCATGCCTGTATTCCATATTTGTTCCTGAATGTTCCAGTCTATTACTGATTTTACACAATTTTGTTCTGAATGCCAATCATCAACCTGGTACAACCTACACGAACACCTTTGTACCTTATCTGTGTTTTATTTTTATTTCAAATCAGGTGCTTAATCATAGTGCTTGTAGGATTGCAAGATTCAGATTCAGAAAACTGTAACTATACAAAATCAAGGAAAAATATTAGTTTGTAAGAAAATGTGAAAAGATGCTTAGATTTACATAATGGTGTTATTCAGATACCCTGCTGTTTCACAGAGGGAAAAGTGCATGTGCACAATAAATAAATTACACTGTGCCATCAAGATGCTGCATTTAACTGAGTTAGAGGCTCCATTTTTTTCCCTCATGACTTAGGTAGCACAACATGTTGGAAAACACATATTTCTTCATTATATTATTTAAATGGTTTGGTAGATCTGCTTCTAGATGATAAAGACAATTTTATTGCTCCTACCAAGTTGTTTATACTTAAAACAAATCTTTCATACTTTTATACACAAAGTTTCAAAATATTTTTAAAATGTTAGTATCTTAATAAGCCCCAACTGTGGCTTGGGTAGAATATGACCAAAATCTTCTTTCACTGACTTGCTCTACCTTCAGGCTGCCTTGCTGCATGCACTTTTCTTAATGAAATCCTTCTGAATCCACTCAGATCAGGAGAGAGCTGTGTAAACCATTTCATTCATGATGAGGACATTTTGACCTATGATTCAACTACAAAATTCACTAAAAAAAATCGTTTTCTTGAAATTCTGTTAGTGGCTGTTGAATTTCATTTTAATGTGATGAAGTACTGGCTAGAAATGTTTATATCAGTACATCCATTTTTATGGAAATTGATCTGTTCTTTGAAAATGAAATTTATTAAATGGGATTTTAAAAAATGAAATAACATATTTGCTTCCAGATTTTTAAAAAATTCTCTACCTTTGCACTTTTTCCTCTTTTTTTTTGTGTGTGTGTGTGTGCATGCTTTTTCTATTTAAGAAAGGGTGAAGATTGGAATCAGTTGATTTGGTCAAGAAGAGGGAAAACAAAAAGATAACTGCAAATGAAAGTTTTCAGATAAATTTCCATATATTTTCTTAACTTTTTATTTATAAATTATTTTAATCTTTTGATTTAACTTTTTATGTAATTTCAAAATTATTAATATTTCAACTTTTGCCAGCTCAGTTTTTTTTTTTTTTTTTTTCCCTCTTCACTACATTTGTGTACTGAAATACATGAGAAAATCTGCTATGTGCGTATGTTTCCCTTTGTAATAGAAAAAACAAATTAAGGAATGTGTTACTGGAAGTCATATATGGGCTTGATTTTTCAGGACGAATGCCCACAGTCTGCTTGGCACAAAGTGAATTTGAGGCACTTGTCACATGACCTACTCTTTTATAGCTTTGTTACAGAGGAAATGGCAGAGCAGTAGCATCAGAAAGGGGAAACGATGACAGGGAAAACCTGGTCAGTGGTTCCCTATGGCAAATGGAAACAGCTACTCTCAAAGTGTCTCTCAGAAGAATATGTGAGTAATATACAGGTAGACAGCGAGAGTGAAAGAAAAGGAAGACTTGAAAATGATACAAACTGGCACAAAACAATAAAAACAACAAAAAAAAAAGGCACAAACTATTTCTGGAGCAATGACCACTCTAAGAAAGAATTACCAACTGCAAGTATACATAAGGAAGCTACTTTAAAAGCATTTTAGGAAACAGAGAATATCAAAGAATATCCCAAGTTGAAAGGGACCCAGAATGATTATCAAGTCCAGCTCCTGTCTCCACATGGGATCACCCAAAAATCAGACCATATGTCCAAGAGCATTGTCCAAATACTTCGTTAACTCTGGAGGCTTGGGGCCATGACCAATGTCCTGGGGACTGGTTCCATGCCCGACCACCCCGGTGAAGAACGTTTCCATAACACTCACCAGACCCTCCCCTGACACAGTTCCATGCCGTTCCCTCTGGTCCTACTGCTGTCACCTGAGAGCAGAGCTCAGCTGCCCCTTCACTACCCTCGTGAGGAGCTGTAGACTGCTATGAGGCCTCCTCAGCTCCCCCTCCCATAAAGAGTTGGCATCTCTAGAGAACAATTCGGTCCTAAGCTGGACCGTGCTCCTTCCTCTCTTGTGTGGCATCCCACAGTACATGGTACAGCTGGATGGAAGAAACAGAGGCTCTCCCACACTGGCCTACCTTTAGACCATGTCATTGCTGCCCAGGAAGGATTGTTTCTGCTGCCCTCCCAGCCACTCATATTGTAAGTATTTTGAGATTGGGCTGTTGTGAGGAAATAGGTGAAACCTGTCTTGGCACAAGGGATCTGGTGAAGAATTGTTAGACCCCATAGAACCCTGTGAAAACAAAACCTCCTTGAAGTCCCCTGATGAGTAATGATTTTGCCATCTGACAGCTCCTCACGGCACAGCCCCACGCTTGCTGCCAACAGCCCCTCCTGCTGCTGACCTCATATGTTCCACCTGAAGGTTTGCAGAAAATGCAGAGCACCATTTAATTGTTTTTATGAGTATCTTTATTTGTCTTAGAACTCAGCCTATACTTCCCGCTGGTCTCGTTCCCATCTGCACTCTGCATACGGATCAGTGATTTCAGTGCCTTTTCAATAATTCAGGCTGTGTGCTTTAGCGATGTCATCTCGGGAAAGAAGCACCAAGGCGCTGCACTTCCCACCGGCAGGAGGAGGAGGCGCACGCGGAGGCTTCCCTGAGCCTTTCGCCTCATTTTCAGACACATTTGCATCAGAAAGGTCCAGTCCCTCAGACAAAGGTCAGATTCTCTGCAGCGGGAACTTTTCCCTGAAATCTGACCGCAGACCCAAACTTTCTTCATCAAAAAAGCATTTTTCCTCACTGACATCTCCGATATACAGGAGCACGGTATTTCTGCTCATTGCAACACAATGCAATTTAAGACACGCGAGGCCAAAACAGAAGGCTGCTGTATTTCAAGCTCAGGCTCTTACCCCTACAACGCTGCACGTTAAGAAATGCCGCCCCGAGAGGGCTGGAGGCAGCACACCGGCCGCAGATGGCACCCCGAGCTCTGCGCGGCCCCTCCCGCAGCAACACCTCCATCTTGCAGCATTCAGCGCCGGCGCAAATTCCGCGCAACGTCGCGGGCAGAGGCTGAGCCTTCGCGTCTCCCCATCCTGTCCGCGGGGGCGGCGTCCGCTGGCGTTGTCGGCGATCTGCTGCCTGGGCGTGTGTCCGTCCGTCTGTCCGTCCGTGTGCGCAAGGCGGGGCCGCGCAGACCGCTCCGGCTGCTGCCATCTGGGAGCCGGGGCGTGGAGCGGAGGAGGGCGCAGGGGGGACGAGCATCCTTCAGGCCGAGGCTCCGTTCGTTTTTGCAGGTTCCGTGCCTGCTCTTGGGCACCGGTACCAGCGAAGTACCTGCAGATCGGTTTGCCTCCTCCTCCTCGTGGGTTTTTTCTTCCCTCCCCCCTCCCTTTTTTTTTTTTTTTTTTTGGCTCGGTGATTTTTTTTTATTATTATTTTTTCCCTCCCACGAAGAAGCTTCCGAAGCGGGGCGAGAGCTGATTTCCCATAGATGGTGCCGCGGCGGGGAGGGCAGCTCCCTTGTCAGCCCCGGGCCAGGGGAGCAGCCCCTGGCTCCGCTCGCCCTGCCTAGCGGCCCTCTCCTCGGCACCGGCAGCGGGGGCGAGCGGCAGCAGTCAGCCCGCAGCCCCGTCCCCGGCGGCGGCGGCGGCGCCTCCGTTGAGAGGCTGCGGGGAAGATGCGGCCCGGCGAAGCCCGCCGCGGGGAGGGCGCTATGCGGGAGAGATAACGCGGCTCAGCCAGCAGCCGGGGGCGTCGCGGTGCCGGCGGGGGGAGCCAGCAGCCCCCGGGACACGGGAACCTCCGGAGCGGGCCGGAGAACGGCGGGGCGAGGCCCGGCGGCGGGGAGCGGCGATTTGCCGTGCCCGGCTCCGCGCCTCGGGACCGGCGTGCGGGAGGCTGAGGAGCGCGGGCGGCAGCAGGAGGAGGAGGAGGAGGGCAGCGCCATGACTCACTTACAGGCAGGGCTCTCCCCTGAGACTCTGGAGAAAGCCCGGCTGGAGCTGAACGAGAACCCCGACACCTTGCACCAGGACATCCAGGAGGTGCGGGACATGGTCATCACCCGGCCGGACATCGGCTTCCTTCGCACCGATGATGCCTTCATCCTGCGGTTCCTGCGGGCCAGGAAGTTTCAACACTTCGAGGCTTTTCGCCTCCTGGCCCAGTACTTTGAGTACCGCCAGCAGAATCTGGACATGTTCAAGAGCTTCAAAGCCACCGACCCGGGCATCAAACAGGCGCTGAAGGACGGCTTCCCTGGTGGGCTAGCCAACCTGGACCACTATGGCAGGAAGATCCTCGTCCTTTTTGCTGCCAACTGGGACCAGAGCAGGTAAATGCGGGGCCACCTGCCTGCCTTTACCCCTTCTTCCCCAGGGGGATGTGTGGGAAAAGCTGTGCCAGAGCAGAGGGAATGGGTGGGTGGGCAGTGGGACACACGAGCTGGGCATCAGCCTGGAGGTAAGGGAAGAAAAAGAAATGTATTTGATGACTTAGCACCTCTTCAGCCCTTTCATCCTTTAGGCTCTGAATTTTTGGGAGCTTCTCAGGTGCTCTTCTCAGTCAGGTGCTTTGGGGTTTATGCCCATCTGCTTCCCCTTCACCACAGAAGTTGATATGGCAGATGCTGCGCTCAACCCTGACAAAGGCTGGCTGCACTCATTGTGCTGGTCTCTCTGCTTCAGCACACACATAGCTGCTCAGGTACAATAGGACAAAATGGGAGATGCTCTTTGCAAATCAAGGGTATCCATCATGGTTTTGGAGCTAAAAAGTTTGCCTGTGCAGAAGCTGAGGCTCCGAATTGTTTCCCTCATCTAAAGAAAGCCCTTTCTGAGCCACTTGGAAATGCTAGGATGAAAGTTAGAGTAGCCACTTCTTTTCCCCACTCATGCTACTCTTAGTGTGAATCTGCTTGCTGGTATTATCCAGGCACTCAAAGCTCTGGTAGCAGGTTGAAGGAGACTGATGCAGTCTCCAGAATAATCTTATCCTTCTGGGGACAGCTGTAGCCTGAAGATGACTTGGCAGGCTGGCCAGAAAGCTGCCTACCATTAGGGCCCTTTCTTTTAGCTTTTGGCTGGGTATTATAAGACTGTCAGATGCCATGCCTATTTTCTCCTGCAGTTGTAAATCACCAACACAGCTTGACTTCAGTACATGTAAGTGTGTGCATCCATAAAGAGAGGACTCTAAAACCTGCAGCTTTGAGCACTGCATCTCTAGGCTTCTCCAGGGTCTCCAGTGCATGCAGATTTAAGATCTGCAGCACTTAGTGAGAAAACTGAAACACTTGCTAGTTGCCTTCACCCACACTGTCCTATACAGACAACACAAGCTGAGCACTGTCTCCCTCAGCTGCTTTGAAATGGGCAGGACACAAACATTGACCATAGTGGACAGAATGGGTGCAGAAGTATAAGTGTTTGTGCAAGGCCCTCCCACAGGCTGTCCATGGCCACTGTAGGAGGGGGCTCATTTTGCTCCCATTAATAGTGGGTGCTTCAGCTGGAGTGTTTCTCTGCCTGCTGTGCCTTTCTTCCTCCAGATAGAGTGGCCACATCAATGCTGCCTGCCAGAGAAGCTTCCTTGCCCCTGCTAGCCCTTGGGTTGTACCCAGGGATAAGGAAGCTGCTGTCTAGCACAAATTGAAACTGCACCCACAAACACGCTGACCAGGAAATACAGATGGAGGTGGGCAGAGCTGGGGCCAGATCCTCACTCTGCTGTGGTTTTCTGGCATATGGAGCCACTGACAATGAGTGATGAGCCAGGGTGATGTGGCTGGGGATTCTGTGAGTGGCTTCATTGTCCCTCCCAGGGATCAGGTCAAATTGTTATTTTAAAAACAGCTGTACAAACTCTTAAAATCACCAAAGGAAGAGTTAGCAGAGGAGTGGATGTTTGGACCATTTATTAAATCATGCATCTACCATGAAGAATTTTCCATGTTTAAGATAGCATGGACTGCTAACTGCCATTATTTCTCAGTAATGAAGAAAATTCCTGAAACTTTGTGACACTTTGCAGATCATCAGCACTTAATCAAGTGAATGCCAAGAACTGGAAACTTACCTTAAGGAACCTGCTTTAGCAGGGGAGGTGGACTGTATGATCCCCTGAGGTCCTTTTCAACCCCTATGATTCTGTGGTTTTGTGTAACTTGAGCTCAGACAGAGTAGCACTTCAAAAAATATATATATAAAAAATTGCCATGTGAATTGAATAACTTTATTTTCTTCTTAATTTTGATTGTGCTGATATTTAAATTGCAGGAGACCAGCAGACACAACAGTACATTTACTGTTATTTTTTTCTGGAAGTGCTGTTGGTACAATTCTTTATCTTACAACAGCAGAATGACTGAGGTCCACCAGCATACCCAATGGCCATGTCTGCAGCAGAGTTCCTACCCCTCAGCAGCACATGCCTCAGGCATGCTCTCCTCTGGCTGAGATTCATTTTGAGACCACAGCATAGACAAAGGGGAGAGCCCTGGAGCCTAGCTGTGGGGAGTGGCTTGCTGCAAGGCTCAGAACACATCAACAACAGACCTGGGAATGGAGCTAGGCCACTCTTTTTTCCTAATTATCCATTTCCATTATCTGTTGTTCAGCAGCTGAACCTGTGGGGTATTGTGTGGGGAGCACACTGTAGTTGCTGCGCAGTATGTCTTGAGCTCATGCTCTAACTGATTTGAAGTATTGCAGCAAGTAAACAGTGCTCCTCTGACAGCAATGCTGCGAGGATTCCTTTTCAAACTTTGTTTTGTTAGGATCTCATTACATGCTTCATAAACTAAGTAAATAGAGCACAGCAAGCCTCCAAATTTATCACGTGTACAATTTATTATGGCCAGTATGGAACCATTAGAAATAAAAAGTTCTGACTTCTTTTTGAGATGAGTTTCACACATGCTATAGGTAATTTATTTAGCATCAGTATTCTACCATTTACATTGTTCCAATTAGAATAAAAGGCATGGGAGGCAAGAATTCCTATGGTAAAACAAGCTCGTCTACACATTGTTAAATCATTACATTAAAGCAGGGCCTGAAAACTGTACCAACTGTCCTTCCTTCTGAACAACTAAATCAGACACGACTTTGAAACAAACAAAGCAAAAAAAAAAAAAAAAAAAGAAGAAGAAAAAGGTAAAGGATAAAGCATCAAGATCAAGTAGCCCAACAGCTTTCCAATGGGATCCTGTTCCCTCTCCATCATCCGTGCCAAGATGACACTTGGGGTAGTGGGATCAGCCTTCTATATGAGCTTCCAGGTCATGGATTCATATCTGTGTGTGGCTTGTGGGGTGTATTTGCATTTGAAGATTCCACTTCTTCGCATGTCCAGATGGTGAAGTTTTTTTGGGTTAATGGCATGAATAACTTCAGCTCTCACAGCAAAGGATCTTTTGCTGTTCATGTTCTTCAGTATGCTTTGTAGCATCTGTACACAAGCTCCTCATAAAATTGGTCCATTTTGATGCTATTTTCTTCAGCTCTTTCCTTGTATTAGCTATCTCAGAGATTTCCTAGAAAGTGCAGGAGACAAGTGCACTAATCCATGGTTCTTGTCTGTGATGTAGTGATCATGAAGCAAGGAAATCTGAGTGTGTATACCTTGTGTAGATCTTGAGGGTTCTTCTTTCACTGAAATTTTGAAAATATTAAGCCAGAACAGTAGATTAGAAGTGAGATGATGGCTCAGACTCAGATAGCTTTCTCCTCTAAGCCACAGTGGCACAACGGCACAAGACAATGATGATATTAAAATACAAGTTGTGGATTCCTTACATGTTTGGCACATTCAAGAGACATGTGGTTTAAAATCAAGCAAATGATTTGTCATTTATCTCTTAGTTAACAGTTTGCACCTTGAGTGACATAATCATTCCACCCAGTTTTAATCCTCAAATTAACTTAAAACTTTTTGATACTGTGGGTAGGATGGCAGTTAAGACAATAGGATAACTGCCAAATTGGATTATCCGTTGTTGAATTTGAATGTGAACTGGCTGGAATCAAAATGTGTCTAAACATAAAATTTGGTAGTTGCCACCTATCACCAAGGATGTTTGGTATTGAAAACAGCTGTCAGCTAGATTTGACATGAGACTTCTGTCTCCTGTGTTCTCCCTATCTTGTCCTTCTCTTGGCAATTTGGAAACCACACTGGCTTCTGTAGCAGAGTTAAAAGGTGAAAAATTGTAGTGAAGTACTACCAAGAATTACTTCCCTACTGTTTTTCCTGTAAACCATTTGAAAACTTTGATGCTGTTTGTGTCCCTTAAATAATTCTCAAAGAACTTTTCTTTTCTGTAAATTGCTGGTACTGTTAAATAACAAGAGAGTGAGATGTTCAGCAGCTTGAACTGTTCTGTTCTTGACAAATCAAGGCCTCAGTGAGGCATTACTCTAGTAGGCCTTGTTGCTGTAGAAATGGTAGCCCTCTTACATTTATAAGAATCGCTGTCAGCATGGCTATTAACTTGTCAAGCCGTTCTAGCCTCATTGCCTCAAAGTCAACTGGAACAGAACATTTCAGGAGGCAGCAGAGTGTATCCACACACTGGTCCCCACCTCATTTGAACTCAAGCTGGGGTTGACATAGAAAAGGAACATTATGAGTGTATTATGTATGTGATGATGTATTTTCAGCTTGTGTTACTCTCTTTAGCAGCCAGGCTAAGAAAGTTGTCTGAGCTCTTCATTGAATTAAGCATGATTCTATAAATAGAGGACATTAAATACATATAAATTAGCCATGAGTTCTAGATTATCCTAGGAATTAGTGGTACCTTGCTAGCTACAGAGTGTGCTGGAAGAGTCTGCTGGAACAAGGGAATGTGACTGAAGTTGGGCATAAATAAAGCAGGACTTGTCTGTGCCCAGCTCAGCTCCAGGCTGCCTCAAGACATGCACTGCAGTGGGGCTGCTAGTGCACCCTGCTTCCAACAGCTCTGCAGCCAATGCCTTGGAACTGGGACCAGAGTGAAATGAGGGTCTCCTAAACTTAACACACATCAGTAAGAATAAAATGATTGTGTCTTTTCTTCATATTTTGTTCTCTTTACATTAAAGGTTAATCTGTTATATTTTTTTCTTTTTGCTTTAAAGTATAGAAAAGCAGTCAGAGCCACTTTGTACCAAATTTATTTCACAGTCACTAGTAGCTCTCATCCCGCTTTTCTCCCTTTTCATTGGTTGTATTTCTATATCTATATAGAATGTAATTTCAGTGTGGCGTGAAAGCTTCAGCAGTGCAATCCCAAGGACTGGGTGTTAAGACTATGTTATCTAGAGAAAGGCTTTTTCTAAGAAAAATAAGCTACCTACTTGGAATTTGTAGAAGTTGATGGTAATCTGCAAAATATTAAAATAAAAGCCTGTATTAAACCAGTAATTTGAATATCACCTTACAGCTGCAATTTCTATATCAGCTTTTACATAGTGCTCTCGGTGCTGTATTTCTGCAGAAATATAATTTATTAAATGCAGAGTAATGCATATTTCTCAAACTGGTATACTAGTTTTTCAGAGACTCACAATTCATGAAGGATCAGGAGTTCAGCTTTTAGCTGTGAAGGTGCAAAGTACATTTCATCACACATCTCTGAAAGCTGAAATGATAATTATTTTGGCAAATATTCCTATCAAGGTTTTGGCTGGAACAGAGCTAATTATGGGGAAGCAATTCCCTATGTGGAATAACTAATGCAGCAGTAAGATGACATGGCTGTTGTGAAAAACAGCTCCCGGTTCTCAGAATGTTGTTTATCCAGGGTAATACTGCAGTTATCCTACCTACTGGTTAAATTTCCAGTGCTTGTTTGGAGATTGACTGTATCAGATAGTTTGTGTGGGATTATGTAAAGAAGTTCAGTGCCATTTGGGTTAGCTTGTGGTTGGCTGTAGGCAATGGTATAGCCATAGGTTTGCTTGATGTGTGTTTTCTTGTGTATCTGAATCAAGTAAATTTTTCCACCTTCTGTTTATGGAGGGGAGATTTAGGTTGGACGTCAGGGGGAAGTTCTTTACAGAGAGAGTGGTGAGGTACTGGAACAGGCTGCCCAGAGAGGCTGTGGGTGCCCCATCCCTGGAAGTGTTCAAGGCCAGACTGGATGGGGCCCTGGGCAGCCTGGTCTAGAATTAAATGGGGAGGTTGGTGGCCCTGCATGTGGTGGTGGGGTTAGAGATTCACGATCCTTGAGGTCCCTTCCAACCCTGGCCATTCTGTGATTCTGTGTGATTCTGTTTATGTGGGATTTTCATGCCCCTAAAGCCTAGCTAAGATTGGAGCACATGTTGTGGTAAAGCCTGTGCATCCTGGTGCTAATGTGAACAGTAGTAGCAGTGAGGTGAAATGCTGGACAACATGTGGCTGGAGTGGATTTAAGATGAGTCTGTACACAAATAACTCTACTGTGTGAAAGCTTTAATATGGTTTCTTTAATCATATTTCATTTGCTTGGATTGTTCAGGTGATACATTCAGTACTCAGCTTGCCATTTGCAGCACCTGAGATTTCATCTATCACACCAAGCTCACATTTCTGGCTTACCTCAGCATGTGTCTAGAAGAAAAGCTGCTTTAAATAGCCATTAATGGATTTGTGTTTCTTGTCTGGTTTTCTGTACTGTACTTAAGTAATGTATCAGAAGCAGAAGAGGAGGTCCATTACAGAATGAAAGATCACTCTTATTTCCAGCTAATTGCCCTAAAGAGTATTAGAGGGGGGAAGCTTGGTTATCAGTGTCAAGTCTCTGTGTAAAACTAATGTGGACTTTTAGGCTTAAATGAGTACCTCAGATACTTTCCTTTGACACAGAGAGTTGTTGCTTGCTTCTAGCTAGATATTTGTTTTTCAGGATGTTGTTTTCAACAAGAAAACAACCTTTTGTCTTTTACATTGGGTAAACATATAATATTGTCACTGTCATTGTAGACAGTATTTCTCACACTAAGCAAACATGCAATAAGCGATGGTGAATATAATATAGATGTGGAGACCCAGCCCTGTGGCTATTGGTTACTCTCTGTGGTGGCTGAAGTCCTCATTGACATCTGACAGTTTTCCCACTGACTTTAACAATTTCAGGATATTATTAGGTACATATATATACATATATAATTCAGGTGTATATATATATATATATATAAAGATGTACTGTTTACAGAACTGATCAAACAAAGCAAAGCAGCCTTTTGCCACCAGAGAGCCATTAATCTAAGGCATGCAATGTCTTCCTAAAGTCCCATAGGGAGAGTGTTTAGAGATCTATTGCAGGAAACTGGGAATCTTGGACTGGAAGTTGGGTGTTTCCAGTAGCCTCCTGCTTGGTGAAGCCCCTGTTATGGAGAAGATCTCTTGGAAGATCTCTTACAGGGTGTATTTCTATCTAATTTTATATTAAGAAATACTAGACATGCCCCACTGGTTTCGAAGGCATTTGGCCACTCTCCTGCCCTGCCCCTGACCCTAAACACAATGCTGTGTACCTCACCCCCTCAGGCAAAGTGTGCTTTGATCCTAATGCTGGCAGTTATACAAGACATTGACCATACAGGGGAACTTCAGTACTTGATTAGGCATCCCCCAATGTCTTTGCATGCCTGTGCTGTAGCAGATAGGTTAACTGGTGACTCAAGGTGTATTATGACCATTTTAGTGCCAGTGTAACCTTCTGTAGCCTTCCTGCTGCAGAACACCCTCAACATATCTCATTTCACTTGCACTTTGGTTAGGAAAGAGACGATGGATGATTTCATTTTTCCTCAAGTCACTTTTTACACTACAGAGTTGCGGATATTCGTTGGCTTGTTCAGAGACATCAACAGCAACTTTGGCATTTTTGCCTCCCAAATGGATGTTGCATGTAGCAATTGGGCTAGGGGAACTGTTCTGCCTGGAGAGAGGGAGAGAGCATCAACTGGGCCCATGGGAAGCTTTACCCAGGCTTGCTTCACTGTACCTTCTGCAAGGGTATAGTGGGGTCCTGGGATTACAGCTCTTTGATCTCCCTGTGGAAAAATTTCCATTTTCAGTAGTGGCCTTTTTTTTCTTTTTTCTTTTTTTTTCTTGCCAAAGGGAAATAGAGAATTTCAGAATTTTGAGGACTTCCATAGGGAAATTACAGAGAAGATTTTTTCTTCTGCAGTTCTCTCTCCTTACTGGAAAAATCTGAACAATAAAAGGGAGCATACAAAACTACCTGCAAATGTGAGATCTTTGAACAGTAAAAAATTAGAAAAAAGTAACTTCTCAGAAAAGTGGAAAATAGAGAGAAGAGAATATGAAAACTCTTATCCTAGTCAACCAAACCAAATTCAAATCAAAGTAAGAGTTTTTAAAATGAAGAGAAATATCATAGTAAACAATGCATCCCCTATTCTTTTCAGAGGAAAACAAGCTTTTTCTTGTTGACTTGAGTTAGTCTGACATTAATTATCCTCTTTCCTGGGACTGTGTAGTCAGGAGATTCCTCAAGTTTTACTAGGCTAAAACAAAACTACGTGGAAAAATGTGAGAAGTTAGCTAGATCAGATGGCTATCACTTGTCTTTTTTTTTCCTTCTTTCAAAAGGATTGTGTGTAATGGAACAGTGCACACACTGTATTAAAAGAAGTAGCATTTAATATAATTTAATGCAATATTGAAATAGGCATATGTACTTTTAGCTGGATATATGATATGGTGGAGATTTCTCTGAGAGTTCAGAACACTGAGAACTTCTGTGTTTGATTCTGTCACAGGGCCTTATTGAAAGGACCAGAGACACCAGACAAAGGCTATTAGTCCCAGAGGCATTCCAACCCTATTGTATGTTACTTTCTACTTTTGAGATCTTTGAGGCTGATTACAGATCCGCCTTCTTTGTAGATTTAAGAGAAAACATTATTGGTAAGAGGAGCATGTGGAAATTCCATTTTTTAATAGGGTAATTTTGTGAAGGATATTATTTCAATTATTTGGAAAAAAATATAGGAGGAAACTTTGGGTCCAGACTTCTGGTATTAGATTCAGATTTGATATAATTTCAGGAAAATACCATTTGTTTATATACATTCGTACAGACATTTGAGATAATACACAGATTAATTAGGCAGTCTTCTAGAAAAAAGTTCAAATTTGCTTTTGGTGTTTCATATTCTTGTATTCTTCTTTTGGTTGGCTGATGGTCCATATATATGTAATCATGACTCAGAGGATGAAGTCAACTCACCAAGCTTTTGAGACCTTCCTAAGCTTACATATCTGTGACTTCTGAAGTTATATATGCTGTTGGACTCTAGATAAGCAGTGCAAAGGAGGAATGCTCAGAACTTCCACCATACCTTGATGCACATGGCTTAACCAGTTCTTGCTTTCACGTTCACAGGTACACATTGGTGGATATTTTGCGCGCCATACTTCTTTCTTTAGAAGCCATGATAGAAGACCCTGAGCTTCAAGTGAATGGATTTGTTTTGATTATAGACTGGAGCAACTTCACCTTCAAGCAGGCCTCCAAGCTCACACCAAGTATGCTTAGGTTAGCCATAGAGGGCCTTCAGGTAATATTCTTCTTTCTTTCTTTCTTTCTTTTCCCAATTTTTTTTTTTTTTTTTTTTTTTGGCAGTTCATTGTAAATCTGGAAGGCTAAAAAAGCAAATAATTATGCACTCTTCCAAATAGCAAGGCTCTTAGCACCTTAATATATCGTCAGACAAATTACAGTGGAGGAAGCTAATATGTGAGCTCAGTCTGCTAACTGCAGTAAGTCCTGGCGTGTAGGCTCCTTCCCTGCCATAAAGATGAGGTAACATCTCTGTCTTTATCCCAAAGTGACTGTCTTCCTGCAGATTCAGACCATAGCTTCTGCAGCTGCAACTTAGAAACAGTTGATTTGTCATTCTGAACGGGGCTAATGGAGTGTGGGGTGCTGCTGACTTGCTAGGCCATTTGTTTTGTTGGCTATACTGGAGACAAGCTCACACTATATCACTTGGCCTGAAAAGTGTGGGACAGGTAGCTGTGACTTTTTATTCATGGAAAGGTTAGTATGTGTTTGACTTTTTATTGAGTTAGGATTAATTTGAGCACATCTTTTTGGACTGTGTGTGCAATTATTTAAAGTTCTTACTGCTCCTTCTAAATGTACTTTATGCGGCACAGGCACAAACGTAGAAAATATACTGTTGACTCCTGTGGTTTTTTAATGCTTATTAAAATTAAAAACTAGAATCCATGAAGTGGTTGTTTCCTGTAGAATCTTGAGCTACTGTGTTAAAAATACCTGTAATTCACTGCTAAACAAGGTAGTGTACTTTGATTTTTCAAGGACATATACTTATTTTCTGTGATATTTTCATCATTTATATGTTTTTATTACTTATAAAACAGAATAGCAATCTTAACTTTGAACTTTCTTCTTTGATATTGAACTTTGATATTGCTATTTCGAAGAAACAGGTATAGCAGTAATTTGGAGTTTTGATCTAAATCTTCAAATGGCTGAAAGAGTACTCAGCCTGCTGTTGCACACAGAAAGGTAGTGACAGTCATTAATGATGATCTGAATTTTCATTTTGTTGTGCTTACTTATACAATGGTGTAATTCCATAGTCTTCAGATGTATATCACAAAGCAGCAGTGGGATCTGTGCTATAAAAGTCCTGTTTTCTTGTATTGTTTTCAACATTGTTTTCCTCTTTTTTGTGTTGCTTTTCAAAGTTAGCAGTTGTTTTCTCATTTAGATCATGAATAAATACTTCAGTACTCTTTGCTTTTAAATTATGGTGTCTCTTTTTGTACTTTAACCATAGGTTATTTTGAGGATGTTAGTGGATAAGTTGGTTACTTATAAGTTAGTCTTAAACTGTGTTCTCATGGCATTAGTTGGTTCATTGCTGAGTTGAGGTGAAGTCCATTTGATTAGTTTACCCATGTACCCAGTTTTGTATGTCCTAATATCCTCACTCTGACAGTGGTCAGCACCTAGGGCATCATTTTCTCACTGTCTCCAGTCTTGCTGACTTCAGGTAAGTAGAGATGCAACTCTATGTAGATTTATCTTAGGATTGATGAAAAGGGCTCAAGCCCATTGCATTGATCATCTTGGACAGCGATCCTCCCTTCAGAAATAATAATGACGAGAAAGAAAATAAGAGAATATCTTGGTAGAAAGATTATGCAGAGAAATCCTGGGCGAGGGATGCATTTACTTGCATCCTCTTGCAGCATTTAGTGCCTAAAATATTCAATTTCCTTACACTCTATAGTGATTGCCTTTTATTTTTAACAAAAATTTGTAGCAGAAACATAATTCTGAACAGTGTTAAAGTAAAAAGTACTGAAGTGGTATGAAGAAGAATAAGAGCATCTCAGGCACAGAGTTTATTTGTGATCTTTGTAAATACTCTCTGTTTAATCACAGAAATAGAATTTACTTTCACTTATAAGATTTAACAGGGCTCAAGATGCTTGAATTTACCACTTGGAGAATTTAAATATTTTTCTTACTTGGATGGGAAGGGGAAATGGGATTAGTGACCACTATATTTGATGTTAACCAAGTTTCTTTGCCTCCTCAGTGAAATCTGCTAAATTTGCATTTTATTTGGTTAGCTTACATTGTGAATAGAATATGGCATGTTCCAAACTAAACTTTTTACAAGCTATGGCATTTCTGGGCTCTTCATAACTGTTTATTTTTCAGGAAATGTCTTTTGAAAGTATAATAAATAAATACATACAGCTTTCCACTGTATACAGGTTCCACTTTACACTTTGTCTACACGTATGTGTTAAATGGGAGCATGAAAAGAATCATGCCCCTGACTGACTTGAATACATTAGAAAAATATCCTAAGTGCATGCAGTTCAGGAAAATAATCTTTTGGCTATGGAATTTTTTAATCTTAAAGGACAGTGATTATCTGTGATTCAGCAATTAAATAATTTGGATTTCTAGCATATCCATTCCAACTGTGCCATGCCATCCAGCTGCTGGTGCAATGTAGACCACTTTTGATTTTTAGATCAAAAGGGATTACTAGTCAAGAAATGGCTATTGTCTCCTGTGGAGGTTGAGGCAGTTGGCTGGGATTCTTGACACTGCAATCCCAGCTGATTCACTGGCCTTGTCCCTCTGGAAAAGAGCAATACACTTCACTGTGGATGCAAGTGGGTGTGGGATTTATGTTGCTCCTAGTCAATGAGAAAGATAATTTAAACTTAGATCTCTTATCTTTCTGTAATGAAGGATAAACTCATAAGCAAATGTAACATGTACCATTCTATTTTCTGAGAATGGTTTGTCTGAGTTAGGTAAATATGAGTACCTAAAAGCTCAAGGCTATGAAACCTGGGCAGAAGGAAGCATCAAGTACACAAGAGTGAAACTTAAACTCGTGTCCTGAATTAGCACCTTGTATTGGCTGTCACCAGAGTATTCAGTGCCTAATCTTTAGGTGCCCCAAACGGGATTTGGCCTGGATGATTTCTTGAGGTCCCTTCCAACCTCTGCAATTATGTGATTCTGTGCAATTCTGTGATTCTTTATCCCTTACTTTTTTTCTGTTTTCATAGCTTGGAATGCTTGGGCAGAAGGAAGAAGGAGGTTCTAGGTATGATTCTTTTATTTGTGATAGCTGCTTTGTAACTACTTGGGCTTTTATTATTCATCAGGACACCACTGTTTTCAGAAAGAAGTTTAAAAACAGTGTCAAAGTCTAAAAATTCAATTTCAAAATTATATTGAAAGTTGAGTTTTATTAGTAATCCTGATGCACAGCCTGGGCGATAACTATAAATGAGCTTTGCAGACTAGAAAGTTGTGGGTGTACATGAAACACTCTATGTGATGGCTGGTTAACTGATAATTAGGATTTTATCAACTTGGACTCCATTCTTAAATACTTTGTTTCTATTTAGCTCATAATAGTAGTTGTATACACGACAGATTGATTTTGCGCGTTCCCGCACGGGTAGGCTTTGCAAAACTGTGTAAGTATGGGAGGCTGAATATTAATGCATTTTGCCTAAATGAAAAACTGGGGAACAAGAGATAATACACATTTACACTGCAAACTGAACATATATGGACAGTCAGTACTGTCGCAGAAAAAAGAAGACTCGCTTTCAGATTGAGGATTTTTAAGGGAGATAGCAAAAGCCTTGCGGGGACAAGGCAGGCCGTTCAACTGATCACAACTTCTTTCTGTAACAAAGGGAGGATTCACAAGCTAAAACAAACTGGTTACTGTGAGCATGAAAGTAAAACAGAAAGATCACAAAGACAGCATATTTGCAGCTACTATAGCTATCCAAAACATCTTTCAGTCAGCTGTTCTTGTGAATTGTGAGCATAATATCCACAGTCAGATTTGCTGCAGCAGTGTGAAGTGGAAGTAAAAGAGACCAGAGTATGTAGAATCCAGAGATGAAAATAACAGTGCTTTCTATGCCCATTTTCTCTGAATTTAAACTATATTAGTATCTTACAGGGAGTCCTATCTGAACATTATGGTTGGTTCATCTTCCTATTAAATATCCATATACAGTGCTTAAATTTAGTCACCTAGTTCTGTATTACATCTGTGCAACATACCATTTGTCAGAAAATACTAGAATAAAGAGCCTCTGAAAATAGTATATATATATATATAAAGGTTTGCTGGCTATTTGCTGTGAAAAAAGAGTGGGCTGGAGCTGATTATTAACGCTGGCTCTTCACCTGATGTTTGGATAGGCAAAACCTTCCAGTTAAGAAAGCACTTGGTGGCCAGTGCTTGAGTGCATTTGCTTACAGGCATGTCTGTATAGACATGGCTAATCTTCAGCACGATCCATGCTGTTAAAAACCTATTATTTGAAGGCAGACTACTTCATTTGCTTGCCAGATTTTGTTATGATGCTCATCGATAAAAGGCACTGTATTCCTTTTGATTGTTAATATATTTATTCACACAAACACACTTTAAAGATGTGGGATACTCTTCTCTCTCTCTTTTTTTCTCTCCAGGTGAGAGCTATTCCACTGAAAAATTACTGCTGAAAATGTCATCTAATTTCTGGTGCCCACTGTGATCTTGTTTTTGTGTACTTTTTATATTTTCCCTGTCCAGTTGCCTTTGACTTTCAGTGAGGAGGAAGATTTGAAATTTGATCCTGAACTGTCAAGCCA
This sequence comes from Phasianus colchicus, assembly GCF_987193195.1. Classification (NCBI taxonomy): domain Eukaryota; kingdom Metazoa; phylum Chordata; class Aves; order Galliformes; family Phasianidae; genus Phasianus; species Phasianus colchicus. Next base: position 60,874,916 of record NC_143437.1, on the reverse strand, counting down.
GGAGCCTGAATTTTAGCATTACGTAAATTTAAAGTTTCTCATTAATTGCTCTTTGCATCTGTCTCTATGTGGGCTGCTACCTCTTTGAAATAAGTGGTAGGAAGCAACAAAACTCTTCCCCCAGAAATTGCCGTACTGTGTCTTGCTAAAAGGCACAAGGATTTATAATGGGGTTAAATATCCATCATGCAAATTCTGCTGCTGGAGTTAGTGGAGTAACTGACTGTAGTGGGTTGTCATCCTCCTTGTGAAGCAGTATGAGGAAGAGAGTGGGCACTTTGCCATTGTTTTGCAGCTATTTGCTGTAAGCAAGGCTTGATGAGTTGTGAGGATCCTGGCTTTCATTCAGACTCTTTGATCTAGCTGGCAGATTCTTATGCCTGTTCCTTCTGCCCTCTTCCCCCGAGCCTTTGTCCCTGTCCTGCCACTGCCTTAATTCCTTATGCCACTCCTTTCCACATTGCCTTATTTTGTACCAGTCTTCACTGATGTCTTGGTGTCATGCTCTGAAATCTCAGTTGTTGTGGGTGATTGCATGGCATGGTAAGATCCTCCCAGATTCCTAAGGAGATCTCAGCCTTTTCTTGTCATTCTGTCCAAATATTCTCCACATATGGGGTCTAGTCAGCTTCAAATCTCCTTACTGCCTCCCTGTAACCAAGGTTCTCATTGCTCTTTGTGTCACTCTGGTAAGCGACGTTAGAGAATGAGTCTTGATCTCTTCATGTATGAAATAAGCGAGGCCTCTGGCCACCAAGCTGTTAAGGAAACTGTCCTTGCAGTTGCTCAGACTGAAGCTGGTCTGTTTGATATAGATGACTCAGAGCTCATGGGGCCTGGAAACGACAGGAACGTCTGGCAGATGTAGTGGAATGACATTGCATGATCAAGGAAGATATATCTGAAGATTTCTTCTGCTTTAACAAGCTAGCCATGATTAGTGTAAAGGCCAATGAAAACAGTTAACATTTCCCCATCATTCTGTTAATAGAGAGGAGCGTTCAATTAATATTATTGCTGCTTGAGAGAAAGAATGTAGAAGAGATTTTTTCTATATGTAGATACTACCTCTTTCATTAGCCTTTGTTAAATGCTAATGACTTTTCAGTTTTCTTTTTTAATTTGGGAAACTGAATCTATCTGTATTAAATAGTGATAATAAATAAATTGCCTTGGTTAAGCTGAAGATTTAGTACTATGCTAAGGTGAATGCCACCAGCTTGAAAAAAGAAGGGCTTGCAGCATAAGCTTGGCAAAGGGAATTAACTCTTGATTCCATCATTGACTTCCTGTCTCTAGTAGGCCATGATTCAGTGAATATATGGTTATGACCATTCCTCAATTTTAAAATATATAATTATTTTTGGAAATGATTTTCTTCAGTCAAGACTTAAATATTTCTCTTTGCTTGCATATCATAAGTTTTTCCATATCAGAAATAAAACTAATTCGTTCTAAATTGTAAAGACAGAGACAGAAGACATGTTTTAAGGTCATAGTTCACCTTCCTGCTAAGGCATGATTAGCTCTCATGTATTATATTTTCTACTACTCTGCACAGTTTAATTTAAAGGCTTAAAGGCAGGTCTGGCACATTCTTTGGAGACCTTTCCACAGCTACTTTCTCTTCAGATTTTCTCTCAGTGCTAATCCTTATTTTTTTTTATTTTGTATTGTCACCCCCTATAAACCCTTTGTTATTTCAGCAGATGCTGTTGGGTCCAGAGCAGAAACTGGTATGCGAATATCTGTTTTTGATTCACAGTAAGGCAAAAAAAGGCATTATTTGATGAAGTATCTGCAGCAATAGTGATGTGGAATCAGGACTTGAGGAGATTCTTCCTGTCTTGTTTGCCAGAGAGGATGTGAGATTTGTGGTCTCTTTCTTAGTATGAACATCAGCAAAATCCTTCTTATGTTTGGAACTTAAATTTCCTTTTTGTTATAGTGTCCAGATTGAGTGTGTTATCTGTCTATTTTTTATGTACTTCTTTTAGTTTTACCTCAGAGGATATGTTGGATCATTTTTGGAATTATTTTCTGAAATTAGTATAACCTTTGTTTTCTGTGACACTCACAAATCCTCTGTGATCTTATTAGGCTGTGCACAGTTGGCTTTCTGTTACTATCTTCTCTACATGATGTCTTTGCACATCATCCCTGTCTTATTAGCTAAACTTTCTGTGCTCTCTCCTCAAAACATTATAGTGCAATTTATTGTGATTGTTTTGTTTATTCATTTATATTTCTTATCAAGGGTTCAGCTCCTATGAAAATTATTTTGTTGAGTCCAATTTAATTTGGTTTATAAGCAAAAATTTGGCTTTGGTTATAAGTGGTTGTCATATGGGAAAAACTGCTATGATATTTCCTAATGTTGAAAAAGCACACATGGGAGACTTCCTTGGGTGAACTGCTACAGAAATGTGAAATTAGCTGGAGTTTAGCTGGAGATGGTTTTTTCTCATCTCATGCTTCATAATCATAAAAAATTAGGATGGTTCGATTCTCATTTGTTTTAATTGGTGCAACTGTGTTTAAATAGGTGTTACTCTGGTGCTCTAAACTCATTCAGGATCTGCAAGTTTAGATTTGTAACATGTAAAGAAAATTACATTTTAAAGGAAAAAATAATTAAAAGAAACACAACTTGGATAATATATCAAAAAAAGAACAGCAAAACAAAATAACAGCAATAAAAAAAAAAGAACATGAGAAAGAAACTAACCAAAGGCAAAACAGACTTCTACATTCATTTCCTGCATATTTTGCAAAGATTGAAAGAAGTTCCTGAAAAACAATTTTGAGTTATTATTGCGTGGAATGGAAAAGGAATGCTTGTAATCCATTTCAGTGTGTACTGTAAAGAAAAAGAATGAGCACTAATGTTTGTCTAAATGTAATGAATATCCGAACATGAATATGGACTGAACTCTGAGATGGCTGCACTTACCTTTCATTATGTGGAGGTCTGAGTGTAGATTCAGTCAAAAAAACACATGTAACTCCAACACTCAAAACTGATAAAGTCCTATGTCAGCATCTCACCTCAAACAGTTCTGGCTATGCTATAGTGCTTACTGCTTCTTGGATTAGATTTAATGTGGTGCATCACAGTTTAAGCCTGAGTTTCGACTATAAATAGTTACTCGTCCTTATGACTGACTCGAATACCATACAATCTGAGGTTAAAGAATGTCTTCAAATGTATTTGTTCATATCTTCCTTGTGTAAGTTGGTTCTTAAGAATCTGTTAAACATTCTGGAAGAATCCAGAAATCCAGAAGAGGTGAATTTCAATTTTCTGCACTTCCTAATCTTTTTTGGAAGGAGGGCCTCCCTAAAAGTGTGTTTACCCTGCGGTTGGCATGAATCCTTACCTGATATTTCAGTGAAGGTTCTTTATTACCCACAAAATCTTCTGAGTTTGCTGGGATGTGCCATTGTCCTGGGTTAAGCTATTTGACTGACAGTGTCATTTAGAGCAGTGCATCTTCTGGCTCAGAGCCACCACACTAAATATGAAGGATCCAAGATAAATCATTGAGTAGTGGTAGTGCTCCAGTGTTGTTCTTGCAAAGTCTTCAGAAAGCACAACCAGTCCTCTGAGATTTCCAATGGTTCCTTAACACCTTAGCAGAAAAAAAATAATCATAGTTTATACATAGTTTATACCAGTGAGTGCATAAACAATTATTACATGCAGCAATCAAGGATTGTAGTTAAAAATCCCAACCTTTGCAAGTGATACTTTCAATCTGCAGGAAATTCTATGATGAAAGTGTTGCTTTATTTTGAGAAGAAGATGGAAAAGTTTTGGAAGAGTTGTGCTTAACAGAGAAGAAAATAGATTGTATACGACATTAGGAGAAAACTGAATAGTTATGAAAAGATATGGCAGGCTGCAGGGACATAATGGAGACCTAAAAGCCATCCTTCAGATTAAATTCTGAAATGTTTGAAATTAGACAATTCAGTTTCCTGTTTTATGTTTGTTTCCAATCTCACTGAGTAAAATTTCCTCTCTAAAGTAGGTTTTTAAAGTTACATTGTCATACCTGTGATGATTAGCCTGTTTCACACCACCAAATATTATCAGTGGCTTTTAGCTTTGCTTGGTAATCACACCACCATTACATGGTGACTTATATGTTTGCTCAAGACTCCAGCAAGATATTTGCATTACAATGTGATTCAGTTAAGTAGTTACAATTGATGAGGGATTATATATCACTGTGGAGCTGACTGAGCCCTTTAGCCACTCGTTTTCCCATTCTTTCTCTTTGGTCGTTTTAAGTTATTTAGAATTGCAAGTAAGGTTTGCTGGGTCTTGCTTTTCAAATCATTTTATTGTGAATATCCAGCAATTGATTTTCACTGGAAAACCTGAGGGCATCTTCATACTATTGCTATCAGTATGATCCAATTCCGTTCTCCACAGAAATTCAGCAGGGGTGCAATTTAATGAGACCAGTGAAAGAAATCTGACCTCTTTATTTATAGAACACTAATTGATCAGGGTAACTGTAATAAGAGGAAACTTCAGAGAAAATCAATGCTGTATCAAATGAAAGTAGCACTCAAGCCCTTAAAGAGAGCGGCATGGAAAGCCAATTAAGTATGAATCTATTTGATGATCCATGGGAAAAGCTAGGACCATGCTTGTTCTTACTTCAAGTTACAGGAAATAAATCAAACTAAATAGTATCTAACTTACAATGTTATCCTTGCGATATATTTTCCTCTTCATCTTGTTGATATTCTCTCCCATTAAATCTTGATGAATTATATTGCTTTCATATGGAAACCTTAAACATTTCCTTTTAATAGCCTACCTTTGACTGCCTTATGCAATTTTTGTAATGAGTTCTGATATCCCTTCCTGAAGATAGCAGCAATATTGCAGCATGACTGCACAGCCTCTTGGTTTTCTATCTAGGACTCTGTCCCAGTCCAGAGTCTCAGGGGTTTCACTTAAATGCAGGAAGAGTGTCATCCTTTTACATTCATTCTCATTCCTGTCATCCAAATACTACCAAAGTTCTGGTAGATACAAAAGTTAATCACATATGCTTATTGCTAGTGTTTCTCAAAGACAGTGCAACATGTTTGCAGCATATGCAGATCTTAGCTCTCTCTTCTAATTGCATTTTTTTTTCTTCATGAAATCTACTAGAAGTCCTGATCAAACCTCTATGCTCCATCCCGAAGAATTTTGGTTGTGTGGTGGGTGTTCTCCTTAACTGCATGCCATAGGGTTGACTGCATTTCAGTAGACTGTGAGGAACAAACTACCATAAAGTTATTTTATCAGTGACTTGCCACAGAAGAATAGAAAAGGGGAGTGCACATACAATTCGGTGATTTGCCTATTCTAAAAAATAAAAACAAGATACATAGCAAAAGGGAGAATTACTGCTTAGGCCTTACATGCAAAACTGTTCCAGCTAGTAGCATGTGTCTTTCTTCCTTTGGTGCTTAACTGTGCTTGCAATTAAATGGATAAAAACCTTGCTTTCTTTTACAGTATATGGAATACCATACATTCATTCATTTTCTGAAGAAGAATTCACATGCTTTTTTTTAATTCAGTAGCATAATCAAAGACACTGCATTAAGAAATTGTTGTATAAATAATTCTGTTTTTCTGCTTTAGATTGGGAAAGGAGTAAATAATCTGTACCTTCCATGAATGCTGAATTTCTGTGGGCTAAATTAATATCATGCCAAGGACTGAGTTAATAATGCTGCATTTTCTGTTCATTCAGTTTTAAGCATAGGTAATGGCATAGGGCTGTGCCTTAATTAGCTGGATGAATAATGTCAAAAATATTGTCAATTATCAATTTGGTTTTCATCTTAAGCCCCGGTTGGGAATCTAGTTCGCAATGACATCAGCAGTTGCCGTGGTGAAGTTTCATAAGCTACTCTTTAATCTTTCATCATATCACAGGCTAAGAAAGCAGACATGAAGACTGAGATGAAAAAAAACAGCAAACCCACATACATTTGTAGCATTGATGTATTCTCTGAAAAAGTATAAAAGGCATGTCTCTGTGTTTCTAGAAAGAAAAATTTGCTGCTTTGGTGAGCACACTCTATCACCCCCATATATCATCTACGCAACACTGTGAAAAAATAATCTGTGGGATGTAAGCAGAGCTGAAATGTGTTGTGCTTGAAAGCAGTCAAAAGCGAGGATGACACCAGGGCCTGAATAGTGATAAATAGCTTGGTCCTGTTATGCACAGTGAAAATGGAGGTAAGGATGATAAGTTTAGCAGCTCTTCTTGATATGTTGGGCTTTTGGTAGAAGTGGAACACTGTTCAGTCTAGGCCAGATAAAAAAGTGTAGTTTTAAGTTACTGAACAGGAGGAGTCTGGGAAAATCTCCATGTAATCTACCAACACGGAGATGTTTGAATTCATATCTGTGGAGGTGCATGCCCTGGCTGACACATAGTGAGAGAAGTGGAAGGGACTGAGGGTTGAGGACTTTCAGCCCATGTGAAGAAAGACTAAGAAACAACCTCAGGAAAAGATAGAGCAGGAAGGATAGCCAACAAAGAAAATCAAAATTGTGGTCAAGAGTACTAGCAGTTTTCTCTGGGAGGAGATACAGAGTCTGACTTTCATTAGGACCTCTGAATGCAGAACAATGATGAGCTATAGAGCATCTTAAGTATATCAAACGAGCAATGTGTACAGAGTTGAGAGGGCAAATGGAAAGGAGACTGTGACTATGTTTGAATTAAGAGTGGAAGTATCTGTATCAGCGATGAGGAACACAAAAGCATCATCTAAATCTTTCATTTTGGAACAACTTCCTGAAATAGCAATTTGGTTCAAAATGTAATTGTCTCATTCTGTGCTATTTTGCCTAAATCATTGTCTAGAACTTTAATGTGCTTGTGTCATTACAGCATTGTGGCTTTAAGAATACCATCACTATAGTCATTTGCACCATTCTTCTCTGCAGTTTGTTTCTGCATAGTTTTTACTTTACCTAAGCTTTGTACTATACCTAAGCTAGAAGCCTCTCACCAGAACTGGATGTCAATCCAGAGTTCATCTGTGTTCTTTTCAATCTGTGATGTGGCTCCTTTTTGGGAAAAGAAGTACAATTACAATTTCATAGTTGTTTTGCCACACTAGAAATGGAGTGATGTTAATTTTACAAGTTGGAAATGGAAAAGATTTTGAAGAGGCAATAAAGAACAAGGCTACAACTGTTCTACTTCATTTTGCAAATGCATTAGTTGAGAAAAAAACCCTAGAAAATAGAAAAGCCAAATTGAAACTTTTTTTTTTTTTTTTTAAACAGACCTTGATGTTGAAATTGATTTCCTTTAAAATCATGAGGTCTAACTCACAAGACTTATGTTTTCCCTGAGGCTTTTCTTTCCTGGAAAGGTTTTTAGCAATTTTAACTTAGTCAAAAGTAGAACAATGAGCAGTAATTTATGTTGTCCAGCATTGTTTCCTAAAGAACTGCCTTTTCACCCATAGGTCCATACTGGTGAAAGAGTGCAGAACAGAATTTAAACAGGTCTTAATAGAAGAAGTTATACGTGAGAGAATGCTGTCGCATTTTCCTACCAGCACCAGCTTGACGCTTGAAAAATACTGCTTGTGTGCATGACAAACTGCTACAGGACTGGGACATAGGTTATTGCTGTGAGATGGGAGCCTTTTGGAGATTCTCTGAGTCACTGGTGCCATCTGTTTCCTGAAGTTAGTCTGGAATGGTCTGAGCAAAGTTCTGACCTGCTATTCAGCTTTTTATTTGGCATTCCATAGTTTGGATCAACTGCAGGCTGATGGGGAGGCTAGTTTAGAATAACTTGTTTTGTTCCATAATCTGCAGTGAACTCTGGCTATAGTCTGCTTTGATTCACATATTGTATTATAGGAGACATGTTTTTCTGCTAAGCAGAACTTTTTTTTTTTTTTTTTTTTTTTTTTTGCCATTAGTGCATCAGACTGGACTAGATGCTGCTTTCTGCTCACACCTCCTCATTCAGAAGTTTGTTTTTGTTTTAAACACACAATTAAAAACTACAGAGGAGATTCATTCAGATTCATTTAGTATTCACATAGTCTGCAGTTATCTTCATCCAGATAGTGTCAGTCTGATTTACTTCTCTGCTTTTCCTTGTGAAAGATATGTTCTTGTTCTTTTTCTCTTGGGTTTGATCATTCTTACATGGACTGAAGTTCACAGCCCTGGACTCATCAGACTGAAATTGATACCTACACTGTTGTCAAGGTAGGGATTTTAGGTGCTGGTCTTGCACTGAGAGCAATGGTATCAAGAAGAGAACAGGACTATACGGATGAAAACAAGGATATTTGACTAGCACAGAGTTTTGGGGGATTGCAATAGCTCTACAGAAAATAAAAAATAAGAGAATTTGAGCTTCATGTTGGTTAGTGAGCTTTCAGCCAAGTAGTATGAAATGTGAGGCTTGTCTGTGGAAGACAGAATGTCTGTAGGGAGATGTGTTTCAGCATGGGGATGGCAGTTAAACGCTTGCAAGTAAAGCTAATTCTGCAGGGATGGCACATAGTGGGAAAGGAAATGTTAGAGAAGGGCAGAGTTATTTGGATCTGTGGTAAAAACAGGAACTGAACAGGTGCCAAAGGGGAAACAGAGTAGAGTTAGGAAAAAAAGAAAAGATCTAGAGGAGGATGTAAATACAAGGGTGAACTGTTGAAATGTGGGGAGGGCAGTCTGCATAGAATGGAGAGGCTGGGAAGGGGGCAGAAAATGGGTGATACAGCAGTTGAGGGCATCCCATTTCTTAAGCAATGATAATTGAATGGAGGAGAGATGAAGAGTGAAAGAGACAGATGCATTTATTTGCTAAAGAAAATGACAAGGGAAGAAGAAGGAGTAAAAATAGGAGCCACTGCTGCAAGAAAATGTAATTGGGAGTACAATTAGAGGAGCTGGTACTAAAAAGCCTCATCTGTGGGTAGGTTTCCAAGGTAACAGGTGAAAGTGTCATGGGGCAGGTGAGACTGAAATGTGGAGCACATCTGCTGTGCAGTGTGACTTGAGGGGTTAGGGTTTCATGTTTATGTATGCTGTTAGTTTTGTCCTCATTTTCGTGTTCCTAAAATAGATCCTAGTTTCCCTTAGTATTACTTAACAGTGAGTCAAAGCCAAGATTTAAATATCTTTAATTAGTTTTAACAATTAAATTTCTAGTTAACACATTTAATATAATAAGGCTGTTGTCCATTATGGCAGAAGAACTTTAAGCAGGGAACTTTCATCAAAGCCTGTCCAAACCTCTGCTACCCTTTTCTTGAGCTAGGTAAGATGATCCAGTGCAGGAGGTCAGAACTTTCCAGTTTGCGCTGCCTCTGTTCTTCTTTATCAGACATCCTCACACTTTTCCTTGCCCTGTACTCAGGCTGTATGCATGTGTGGTCTTTGGTGCATCACAGTGCCTGCAGCCTGCACCCTCCTGCAGCCCCCACCTGTCAACGGAGAACACCAGAGCCAGTGTCAATTTGATGTGAATTTCAACAAAGCTAGGCCTGCCAGATTAGACAGAGAGTTACTTGATTGAATTTCAAAATTTTGGCTTCTGGTTTGATTCTTGCTTCAGGCATTATTTCAGATCCCATGTCTGGAAAAAAAAAAATAATAAAATAATAAAAAAAAAGTATCTTCTCTTCCAGCTAGAAGCTGTGTTCAGGGCATTGTGGTATGATCATCTCTGGGAATACTTTATGTCTGCAGTAATGCTAGATCACCCACTTACTTGTGCATGTGAACAGCAACTGCAATTTTTACTGCTTTGTGTGGTACTGGAGACACTTCTCAGTGTGATGGATACAGACTAGGGAAGGTTCATAGTTTGTGTGGACTATATAAACTATAAACTTATAAAGTTGATACTCTAGTAGAATGTGTATATCAAGCTTTCTGCATTGGTGCTGGATTCTATTAACCTGTCACCACTAGTTTAGCAATAGCACTCCAGAAAGGATCACTTAATTTTTTTATTTTTATTTATTTTTATTATTTTTTTGTGACTGTATCTACTTTTATGTCAAAAAACACACAGTGAGGGAGAGGTTTTTTTTTTTTCAAGAAACAGAATACTTGTAAATTGATTTTTCTTCTGTGACATACAGGACTGTGAAAAGGTCTTGATCACAGTATTTTTTTACTATGAATTCAACTTCTCTGCTAGCCTAACTTATATTTGCTTTGGGGCTGTGCTTTTCACCCTGCTGATGACAGGAGGTAAATTATTTTTATTACTATGTTTATGAAGTCTCTCATACATAAAAAGGGTTCAATAGATATTCAGTAATAGAGAACCATTTTCTGCCAGGAAATAGTTGATATGTGTAGTTTTGAATAAAAAGAATCTTACAGCCTGGGTGATGTTCTCTTTAAGACCATGAGAACTCACTGTTAACGTGAATAAGCATATTACTGGTTACTTTAGACTTGTTAATTCTGTGCTCAGATTGGTCCTGATTCCAAGATGGGCACTTTCTGTGCCCTCACTTCCCCTAAGCACAAATTTCATTATTGATTCTCATCTGTTAAGGTTGATACTCTTGAGTTACTACTGAGTTAGGAAGAATATTGGCAGAATTTCCAAACATGCAGGTGTCATGTTGTGTCCTTGCACAGGAACATTTTTTTAAAATTTTTTTATAATATAATTAAATTCACCAAGAAAATATCTGGCTGCATGGTGAAGTATTGCCCATCCGATGTTGTACAAATACAGTGCCATTCATATATCAGTTCCTCAGATTATTTTATTTAATGTTATTTAAGATTACCTACTTAACATTGCTCTTAAGTAACACTACATTGCTCAGTTCTATAGGAAAGGAACTGGGATACTGAAGAGTTAATAGATAAGAAAGTAAAAATTAGAAAGTGTTCTGCTTGGAGAACAGTTTACATATTGAAGCTATTTCCACTCTATTTTCTGGGCTGTACAGAATTTGGACAAGAAAAGTTTCAACAGAATGTGAACAAAAGAATTTATGTGATACTAATTTTCTTGAGAAAAAACTATTCAGTAGAGTTCACTAGAGTGGGTGGAAACAGCTCTCAAGACTCCTTAAAATGTATTTATGCAATAGACTTCATAGTGCTTGAGTGGCCATTCTGTTTAATTAGTGGTATTTAAAAGATTTAATCAGTGTAATCAGTAGTATTTAAAAGGTCTATAGCTTTTATTCGAAAGTGAATTTATTTGTTTTGTGTAAGACATAAGAATGTTACATTACTTCATATTTTTATGAGTTTTCCACTGTTTTATAATGGGCAGCTGTCAGTGGAGAGTATTTCTAACATAGTGCAGCAATGGCTGTATTAATAAAGGAGACATGCCCAGTGCTGCTGCCTGCTGTTGAGGCCATGGAATAGCTACATCCTGGCTATTAAAGTTGTTGTCATCCTAAATGGCTGGCTACATGTGAAGGCCATTTTGAGAGTGGTGTTGATGTACAAAAACTGCCGAAATGTTTGTAGAAGTGCAGGGTAGCTTTGAACTTCTCTAAATTTCATGGTGTAGTTTGAGTTTCTCCTCTATGAAAGCTTATGGGTGCTAAATGCCTGACATAGATGTCACTTGGGTTTTGTAAAACATTAATTTGTGCATCTTGGTATTTCCTCTGGTACATTTTAAGAAGATAGACAGACTACGGAGTACACCTAATGCATTCAAACTGGTGCTAAGTCCCCAAAGAGCTCAAGAGAGCAAGCTCTATTTAAAGAACACTGTTCTGGAGATCTTTGCACTCACCCTTGTAGGTGAGTGGTGGAGAAAGGCTGGAATTTCACAAAGTTGAGTTTAGCAGGATCACCTGCTATTAGCTTTTATGTGCTTATAATTGGAAGTGTTTGCAGTGTGATGACACAAGTGCATCTTGCATCAAATGAATAGTCATGTCTGGTGTTTTTCAGTGTCTGGTGACACTTTGAGGCAGCCAAAAGCTGCAGTAAATATGCTGGAGTCAGCTGAAAGTGCAGCATTTAGATGTACAGAATTAGATTACTTGAGCTATTATTTGATCAAGACATTGGGGTTAATACCTCTACTTCTACAGTGGCACCATGGGGCTTTATACAAACAGAAGTGGTCAAGGCCTCAGTTGCTCTTTTCTGCTGAAAGCTGGCAACTCCAGCAAGCACAGCAATCTCCTATGGTGCTGCAGGAACTCAGGGGCAGAGCTGAGTCAGGAGGAACCATGTACTGAAGTGCCAGCACCATTGTGCAGCACTGTGGCTGCCACCTGGAGATGAGCCTGCACAACCTCATTTCTCAGGTGACCTATGTCACAGTCACTGAGCCGAGAGATAAAGTTTCCAGAAGCACAACAACTTAAAATAACAAAGAAATCTGTATATTCAGAATTTATTGAGACACACAGACAGTGCTTGTCTATAGTTCACACATCAGTTCTGTATGCAGTTCAATTTCTGATCCAGGCATATGCTTGCATTTCATACAATCATATCAAATAACAAGGTGGAATCTATTAGGATAACACTGAGGTGCTATGTTTGTACACATGAAAACACGGACATTCTTGTTCTTTTAAAAATTTAAGCAGAAATATTATAACCTTAGAGACTACCTTCTTTCTAAGAAGAGTTGTATATTTTCCATCCAGAGTAAATGAAAATGGTCATGTAAAGTGTCTCCTTTGAAGAGAGCTTTTTCTTCCTACAGGCAAATATCAAATGGGTCAGAACTGAACCATTTTGTGTGGGAGGACTGCCAGTACCAAATGGAGTATTCAGACACCTCACGTACCACCTCCAGGCTGTATCTGTTCCTGTCTCCAGGAGAGACTACTGTGCACCATGGGAAATAGATTTCAGCCAAATAATGTTCTCTGTATAAGGCAATAGAAGCCTAGAGCACTCAAACTGCAACTCCTAGTAATAGCCAGCAAGCATTTTGAGATAATTTTTCCTTTTTTTTTTTTTTTTAAATCCTCCCTCTTTCCCCTCGGTTCTGTATTTCAGGGAACTCAAATTCAAAGGTTGCCTTTGCCTTTTGTACACTTGCAGATTTAGCTGCTGCATTCTTATCACAAAACACTTAAATATTCATGCTGCTTTTAATTTTATTGCTGCAAGGCTGTGGTAGTGGATATGATGATGCAGAAAATTGTGCTCAGAAAATGGAAGGCTTTTTAATGCTTGAGCTATGTGTGAATATTTTTCAGTTGGCTCCAAAGTGAGCAAAGCAGACTGGAGTATTGCTTTAAATTATCTATTTCAGTAAATGCACAGCCACAATCTTTAAATAGTTAAGCAAACAGCTGGTGTCTGATATCTAGAATGTGGCTTGAAATATTATTCATTCAGGATAAGAACAGATCTTAGATCTGTTGTACTAAAATGTATACATATGGACACATCAGCAGATTCCTTTTCCTGAATTGCCAGAAAGAAGCAGTGCAGCATATTAAAATTAATCTTATGTTATTTCAATTGGAATTTATTACATTTGAGGGAATTTAAGTGAATTATCTGTACAGTTCATATTTCCTTCTTTGCTGGCAGTAGGCAGCCTGTCTCTCCATGGTAGGCATTTGTCTGATTAATTGGCCCTTTGTTTTCCTTTCTTTTTGTATATAGCTTATTCTAGTCCTTTCTCTTTTTTATATGGTAGCATCACATTAGCTCGAGGTCTGTGAACTAAAGTGGATTAAAAGTCAAGAAGCAGCACTAATACATAATTGATCTACCAGTAGAACTCAAAGAACTGATTCTCATTCGGAGATAAGAAATGCCTACTTTTTTGTCTTACGCTGACAGTCTGAGCTCTGAAGTCTGTTTCAGATTAAAGTGAATAGGTTACTGGAAACTGACAAATAGTTTTTAAACAAATAATGTTCAGACAAATAGAAACTGACAGTGGTTTATTACCCATGGTAATAATCTATTTAAGATATTAATGTGATATTTCATTTGAGGTATAATTATTTTTATACACAAAAAGACTCATGATTTTGACACATTTTTAAATTTCATTGTGTTTTTGTTCACTGGCTCTTGAAAATACCTTATGTCTAAGATATGTTATGTGGTTTGGATCTGTATTTGTCTCTTGCTGTGATCCTACACCTGTTAGTACCTAACGGAAGATTTTAACTGCTTAACTATTTTCTGTAGATATACGATACGTTCGTGCCATTCACTTCAGATTCCCTCAACAACTACATGGCTTTGCAAGTGGACAGACTGAAAAAGGCTGTGTCTGCTCACATTAACATTGGCTCTGATTTTGCTTCAGCTTGGCATATGTCACTTTTCTTAGTTGCTGAGGAATGACTCTTGACTGTTCAGTTAAAAGGAGATGGAAGCTTGTTGAAGGCTTAATGTTTAATAATATCCTCACTGAAGTGAATTCTTCTGTATTTTCAGGCTCCTGTGAAGGTACACATGGCAGTCACAGCAGGGGCGTTTGCAGCTATAGAGTGAATGACAAGAGGATGATGGTTGCACGGTTGTGTGACTAATAGCCTGTGTATGCCGGATGGCGTAGCAAGGTACAGCGGATGGTGCTAATGGATGGGAAAAAAGCAACAGTCTTCAGGGTGTCTCTCCCTTCCATTAAGTCCATTCAGGCATGCCATATGTCATCATCCATGTACTGGGGATTTAATTCTCCTCTTGGTATCAACTACTAACACTACAGTGAAAGTAATGTAAGAAAACAGAAAATTCAAGTCATGCTATAGAAGAGGGCTGCAAATCAGAAAGTGACTAAGTCAGAAGAGTAGTAAGGAAGGAGTAGTAAGGAAATAGTACTTCTTATGCACTTTTTTTAAGGCTGTGTATGTGATAAATATGTTGCCCAATTTTAGCATACTGTATTAGACTTGAGACATTACAATCTAAATAGTGCATTAACAGTACAGCAGTAAACATTTCACAAAATACAATTACAAACATTTAAGATGTTACATGTGCAATAAAGATATCTTTTATTAAACAATTGCTATATTTGGAAAAAGGAATTCTTCCACATGCAGTCACTCTTTATTAGGTTGGTAATGCTAAGAGCATAGCAGTAATCAGCCTCAAAATGGAAACTGAACTTACTTCCTAGGACTTTGTTATTGAACTGTCCCCTTTGTAACATTTCTGAAAAGCTGAACTCGGAGGTATGTATAGATCAATACAGAGGAGAGAAACTCATTCCCAGCTTTTGGAAGCTAAGCTTGTTCAGCCTTCTGCAGACAGCTTGGCAGTATCTACACCTTGTTAATCCTTGTCCAGTAAATAAGATGCATGAAACTTTGGAGTTTTCAAGTAAGTCAAGTCTTCATTTAGGTGGATTAAGGCTTTCATACTTTATGCCGTCACTTCTGATGAAAAGGTGACTGATCTCAGGCAAACCAAGAGCTTGAGTACATTACACAGGGTAAATATTAAAGTCTACCCGCAGATCATTTTTTTTATTTATCTTGAGAAGTCTATCTTCACATTGGTGTTCTGGTTGGTGATGAACTTGAAAAATAGCACAACCTTGGAATATGAAGAAATTTTTGAAAATATACATAGATCTCCTGTAGTTTTGTATTTTTTGTCAGTGGCTGACTTGGTCAGAACTGGCAGTGTGCTCTCCTTCGTTATTTTCTTATGTTCAGAGCAAACAGTTCGTATTCTGGTTTGTGTCCATGGCCTCTTGTCTTGGCAATGGGCAGTACCTCTTTGCATCTTCCCTGCAGGTATGTATACAGACTGATAAGATGTTCTGAGCCTTCTTTTCTCCATTTTCTCCAAGCTAGACAGCCCCATCTCTCTCAGCCTCTCCTTGAAGGTACAACTAAGCTACAACTAACTAAGGTACTACAGTACCTTAGTTGTCTTTGTGTCCCTTTGTTGACCTTAATCTAGTATGTCTGCCTTGTACTGGGGAGCCCAGAAGTGGACTGGCACTCCAGATGTTGCCAGAGTCCAGTTGTTCTTCTCTGTGAGTATCCACATAACATGGAATGTAACTACTATTATTTTTTCTTCTTGAGAAGAGATTCACATGGGCTGCACTTTGTTCTTAGTAAGAAGAGATTTGCATTTCTACTTTCTATCTTCTTTCTCCTGAAACCTTTGGTATGAGTTTTCAAGAGCCACGGAAGTGGGATTTCAGGATAGGGTAACATCACATTTCTTCATTACTAACACAGTAATTGCATATTATGTGTCCTAGATATGTATGATAAAATAAATATTCATTTATTTGCCCAGTTTTTATGAAACTCTCTTTTTTTTGACTGTTAGGATTTACGTTGCAGCAGCTAACACAGAAACAGCCATGCTCACATGACTTAAAAAGAGAAAGAATTGATGTCTGGAGTTAGAATTCATTAACGATGATTAACAGTAGTCCTCCAGAGTAATAACCATATTGATAGTTCTCCCTCAAACAGTACTGTCATTCCTTGGACTTCCTGGAGGCTTTTATGTATGCATACTACCAGCAGTCATTCAGGAGTGCAGAAGAGGGAAATTGTGGTGGGGTTACCTTATAGGAAACCACATCTTTTCAAGTATCTTTGCAAAGAGAAAGCACAGATGGGCAGTTCAGACTGAGGCTTTCTTAAAGCTGGAAGGCTGACATAAATCTACATTTTATGCCATGATAAAGATGTTTGAACACTTTTTGGAACTGGTATTATTTTTTACTGCTGAAAACTGACCTTTTGAAAATTTATATGCTTCATAGTTCAAGATAACTCTACTTTTAATAAAATATAATACTTATTAATGGATCTCAAGTCAGCTATTCATTTTCCCTAGTAATTTAAAGCTTAATTAGGCTGCATTCTAGATCTCAGTGGCTGAGATCTGATTCTTCTTTAGTTAGTGTCCCTCCAATTTTACAGTTCAGTTCAATTCTCAGGACACTAATTTGCATAGAGTGACAGATTAAAATTGGATAGTTAGAAGGATTTCTGCTTTTAGTGGCTACTGCATTGATGAAGAGTAATTCCTCATAGTATGAGGAAATATGGCTCACAAAGTAACTTTTGAATCATTGCAGTTTTCAGTCTGTTGTATTGTTGTAAATTGAAGCTGGTGAAGTGATGATCTAATTTTAATGTGGCCTGTCTGAAACTAAATATTACATATATGGAGAGTTTTCGATAATTAAACTGTAGGCAACAGTTTATGAGTTCTTCATCTGTTGGAAAAAAGGGGATTGTTTTGATTGGAGATGGTCAATGGTTAGTTGCTGCCACGACAAAGAAGCTTGCATTTTTATCTCTATTCACCCTATCCATCTGCAGACCTGTGCACTTCATTGCCTGTATAGGTAATATATACAGTTCAGATGTCATTTCTTGCAAATTTTGGTTGAAATCCTTAGGTAGGCTCTGGTTCATCTGGGAAATTCCCAATTGGGAT